>NC_081313.1:85331162-86581162 GCF_026419965.1 Kogia breviceps | reverse complement strand
TCTAAAGGATTAAAAATACATTAAAAAAGGAGAGGAAGTAAAATAGAAGAGAAGTGTAATTAACAAACCTATTTCTTTTAAAAATTCAAAAAATAGAGTAACTCATAGTAAATCAAATAAAGAAATATAAATAAAAATAAACAATATGCAGTACAGAAATACAGAAATGGGTATAACTCGGTAAGATGCAATCTTTTAAGAGAATACTCTAGTCTCATAATTTTATGATAATTTATCCAGATAAATATTTTATGCTAGTAGATGGGGATGATACAAAAATACTTTATACTCATTTGGTGGAAACAGCAAAGCCTCAGGGCTCTTGATTGCAAGTAACAAAAACACAACACAATCTGGCTTGAACAGACGGAGTACGTTTTCTCACATATTTTATATATTCAGGGATATAGACCTATATAACTGAAGGTTCCCCTCCTGCAGAGGTTTCATATCACCAGTCTCTCCCTAGAGTTTTTGGTTTCACTTCCTCTAAGTTAGGTGCTTCCTTTGGGAGTTTTTCTTATTGTGATGTTTCTACAGTTGAATATACAATCTCATATTCACTAATTTAAGCAATAGTTTCCTTGTATTTCAAGCTTAGCAATTTTCTTTCAGATTTAAAATATATATATATATATATATATATTTACAATATTTGTATAGTAAATAGGATTCTCTCCAAAACAGAAAAAAAAATCTGTTCCTTTGTATTAAAAACACTCAAAGTAGTCACTATGAAAAACTCAAATACATGAGGTTTATCAACCTGAAATTCTAGACCTCCTATGAATCAACAATTCTTTATGTGAAATTAATAATTAATGAGAAAATCATAAATTAATAGGACCTATGATTATTTTATGCTTATTATCTTTCTTAACTCTTCTTTAAATATGTTTTAACACTCTTCAGGTAAGATTTTATACAGTCCCAATTTATGTATTATAAAATGCCAGGAACTTTGGGTATGTGTTTTATAAGATTGCCATTTTTAAGATGAGTTGTTGTAGCTTATTTTAAAACAAGTATTTATTTTTCATTTCTAGTGTAGAAAAGAGTTGGCATTGTAACTAGAAAAAATAATTGTAACATGCCACTTCTGTATTCCCCAATTCTTGAATAATATTCCATTTAGCAATTTTTAATTTTAGATTTCTGTTAGAAAACTATACATTAAATAAATTAGAGCTATTTACAAGTGCTACAAAATGCCCAAGTGAACATAAGAATTAGCTGGAGAACAAGTTAAAATACACATTCCTGGACTTTATTTCCAGAGATTCAGATTAACTAGGTCTGGGGTAGAGGGCTTCTTCATTTTCCTAGGAAATCCCCCGGTTATTCTGAGGCTGCTTATGGGCAACTTTGGAGTTTTGAGCCAGATGCAGAGCAGAAAACAGAAGGTCACTCTTTCATTTTCCTCCTCCCAACTTTTAAACAGAGCTCTCCTACTTTTCTACTATTTATATATTAGGGATATATATATATATATAAACTTTTATTTGATAAAAGAGTTGCATGAGTGAAAAATTGTTTGAATATTACTGCATTATTCCATCATAGTTAAAAGTAGAAAAAAACAGATTACTCCATCTCTACAGAGAGGCCTGAGTTGTGATAGTACTTACTCAAAAAGCAAGGGTAGAGCTTAATGATAGATCAGTGAATATTTCATTGTATTAATTCCTAGAAAACCAGTAATATTGTTAACGAAAAGTTTGATTAATACTAAATTTTGGCCAAACATCAAAGGAACATAAAATACTGAATAATCATTAGGCAAATCTTCAATATCCTTTCTTCTTAGAGAAACAGCAAGAAAATTTAAATTGATAATTTAAAAGAAAACATTAGAACTCTTTTTCTTATTAGGATGTAGACAACAGTGTGAGAATGTCATTTACCCTGTAATAACAAGAAAAAGCCAAGTATTTGGGAAAAAAGTCATAATTTTTCCTGAAACCATCATACTGCTACAGCTGCAAGGTAACTAAGTAAATTGAATTACAAAGAATGACCAAAAAGAATGATGAGATACATTTTGTTTACTTTCGCATGTCACTGGAGGAAGAGGTGGTCACCAAACAAGCAGATAAAAAGAAATCAGCAAAAATTTTAACAAATTCTTAAAGCCTTGGTATAGGTTAACATGTTCACTTTGAATAGAAGGGAGCCCAAGACATAAGAATGTCTGCACTCACAAACTCTCTTCCCAGTCCTGTGACAGGTACTGATAACAAAGATTGGGGGCAGGGCCGGAAACAGTGAGAGTTTCTTTGGGAGCTCAGTAGGCCGGAAGTGGTCAGCTGGCACTGAAGGTAGGCACTGATCATCATCTTCTTCCCTAGACCTACTCAAAAATGAAAGCTTAAGTCTTTAGTGGAGGGGCAGCAAATACTTTCACTTCCGTGGTCAAGGCAAAGATTCACTGCTTCACCGGGAGGGGTAAAAGCAGAAATGCTCTACTCCTGAGGAGGATCAAGGAGCCCTTCCCTACTCATAAGAAGAAGAGGTCATCCCTTATGAGGAGATGGTCAAGAAAAAGCCTCATAGCTCCCACCAACAAGAAAAGCAGTCTACCACTGGGGGAGGGGTGCGGTAAGAGGCACCCCACCCCCCAGCAGTGGCACAGGCATGCAGGAACTGCTAAAAGCTGAAGGTGGACTAAGAACAATGAGAAAAACCATCCAGAATTGCAGACCACATTCTAAGCACAAGGTAACATTAGGTGTTGCCTGAAGGAACCAGAGCCTGTGGTGCATAAATAAAGACAGAAATGGCAAAATGGAAATCCAACCCAACATCTGATTACTTCAACTCAACCTCCCACAATAATGGTCTAGTAGGAGATGAGACTGCCCCTTTCAGGTACAAATATTGACTTTGGTCTTTCTCTTCTTCTACATACAATGTCTATAGTCAATAAAGATTATCTCTCTCTCTCTCTCTCCCTCTCTCACACACACACACTCCCATTTCAAGGAATAAATATTCAAAATAATAAAATTTAGGGACCCATATATTAAAACTATCAGAGAGGAACTTTAAAGTAACCAAGGTAAATATGTGAAAAGATCTAAATACAATGAAGAACTGAGTAAAAAGAATCAACAAGAAAAATAAAAATGAATATGTCAAGTTTTGATTGAAGAATCATTTAAAAAGAAGATATGATGGAACATCATTAGAAAGATTTTGCATGGATCAGATATGCCACAGAACATACTGGTTTCTATCAAATCTGTCATCTAGTTATGGTATATATTCAATGTACCTATATTTAACTATAGATCCTTTTCTCATCTCTATTTGTAATTCTGTTTTGCCTCTGACTTGATGATATCTTAGTACTCCAGTCCACATTATCCCCCCTCCTATATATTTCCTCAGGAAATATTGTGCATGCCAGACAATTTGTCACTTAATTATGTGTATTCTGCTAATTTATATATTAGAATCATCCCCCAGATTCTGTCTTGACATGTAACAGGGGATGTAGGAAATATTGCTTTGCTTAATTGGAGGGGAATTCTTCAAAAAGTTGTTCAAGTTTAAGGCAGAACTGACTCCACAACTTCTATCTGAGCACTGGCAATGTTCTGCTGCAACATTTTTTTTCATCTATTTGTGTACCTCTATTAGATTTTGATCCTTTGAGAGCACAGAACATTGTTTTATTCATCTTTATACCTACAATATCTAGGACAGTGTCTAGCATATACTAGCTACAATAATAAAATTGTGCTGAATGAATGCATGAGTGAATAGATGAATGAAAATTTGCCTGTGGTCCAGGTGGAGTCCTTAGCACTATCCTCCTGTGTTTTCACGTGGACTCAGTACAACTTCACTGTGTGATGCTGGGCTGGATAATCATCTGCCCACCTGGTAAGCAGGGGTTGCAGGACCCCTTGTCTATTTTCTACATTCAAGAAGTCCTGACAGAGGCCGCCTCCTTCAACATAACAACAATGCACATTGTAATTTTCATTTTTATATGACCTGCCTGATAGAACATCTTCATTGTAAAAGTTCTTTCTTTATTTTCATCACTATGATGTTAAGCTTAGATTTGCTTAGATGCCATTTACTATAATGCTGATGAAGGTTCTCTTTATGAACACTTCTTTTTATTATCCTTATTATGTTTTTAGGTTTTCAAGGTGGTATTTCATTATTTGGTGGTAAAACATGACTATTTTATTTTATCTGTAGCTAATAGATATTTTCTTATCAATGTAAGATTTCTATTATCAAATCCAAATTTCCTTCTAGTTTCTTTTATAAGAAAAGAGTATTCTGAAGAAGTTTACACTCAGAATGATGAACAATTAATGAAATTATGGAGTGCCAAATTTTAATGAAATACTGCTATAGGATTAGTGTGTGGAATATCTTCTAGGGGAATTATGTTGGAATTTCCAATTAAGGTACTAGAGGTAGGCATGGATTTCATTGCAGTTAAACATTTGCTGACAAGCCAGTCTTTCAATTTAGCTTTGTGCATTGAGTAAAGAAATTTGATCCTGTTCAGCTTTCAATAGAAAATGTTTTCCTTTTAGATCTACTTCTTATCTGGAAAGCTTTTATACTTGACAAAAAAAGATTCTCTTTGCCTGCGTATCTTTAGATATACAAACGCCTCACGTGAAATAAATATTCAAATAAATAAATAAATGATATTTTTCATTGGGAAAAATAACCAGTATTATTATGTTGCTTTGAGATAGTACAAAAACAAGATGCCACAAAGAAAGAAAACTACAGGCCAATATCACTGATGAACATAGATGCAAAAATCCTCAACAAAATACTAGCAGAAAGAATCCAACAACACATTAAAAGGACCATACAACATGATCAAGTGAGGTTTATCCCAGGAATGCAAGAATTCTTCAATATTTGCAAATTAATCAATGTGATACACCATATTAACAAATTGAAGGATAAAAACCACATGATCATCTCAATAGATGCAGAGAAAGCTTTCGATAAAATTCAACACCGATTTATGATAAAAACCCTCCAGAAAGTAGGCATAGAGGGAACTTTCCTCAACATAATAAAGGCCATATATGACAAACCCACAGCCAGCATTGTTCTCAATGGTGAAAAACGGAAACCATTTCCACTAAGATCAGGAACAAGACAAGGTTGCCCACTCTCACCACTATTATTCAACAGAGTTTTGGATGTTTTAGTCACAGCAATCAGAGAAGAAAAAGAAATAAAAGGAATCCAGATCATAGAAGAAGTAAAGCTGTCACTGTTTGCAGATGACATGATACTATACATAGAGAATCCTGAAGTTGCTACCAGAAAACTACTAGAGCTAATCAATGAATCTGGTAAAGTAGCAGGATACAAAATTAATTCAAAGAAATCTCTTGCATTCCTATACACTAATGATGAAAAATTTGAAAGTGAAATTAAGAAAACACTCCCATTTACCATTGCAACAAAAAGAATAAAATACCTAGGAATAAACCTACCTAAGGAGACAAAAGACCTGTATGCAGAAAACTATAAGACACTGATGAAAGAAATTAAAGATGATACAAACAGATGGAGAGATATACCATGTTCTTGGATTGGAAGAATCAACATTGTGAAAATGACTCTACTACCCAAAGCAATCTACAGATTCAATGCAATCCCTATAAGTCTACTACTGGCATTTTTCACAGAACTAGAACAAAAAATTTCACAATTTGTATGGAAACACAAAAGACCCAGAATAGCCAAAGCAATCTTGAGAAAAAAAAAACAGAGCTGGAGGAATCAGGCTCCCAGACTTCAGACTATACTACAAAGCTACAGTAATCAGGACAGTATGGTACTGGCACAAAAACAGAAATATAGATCAATGGAACAGGATAGAAAGCCCAGAGATAAACCCACACACATATGGTCACTGTACCTTTGATAAAGGAGGCAAGAATATACAGTGGAGAAAAGATAGCCTCTTCAATAGGTGGTGCTGGGAAAACTGGACAGCTATATATAAAAGAATAAAATTAGAACACTCCTTAACGCCATACACAAAAATAAACTCAAAATGGATTAAAGACCTAAATGTAAAGCCAGACACTATCAAACTCTGAGAGGAAAACATAGGTAGAACACTCTGACAAAAGCAAGATCCTTTTTGAACCACCTCCCAGAGAAATGGAAATAAAAACAAAAATTAAAAAATGGGACCTAATGAAACTTAAAAGCTTTTGCACAGCAAAGGAAACAATAAACAAGGCAAAAAGACAACACTCAGAATGGGAGAAAATATTTTCAAATGAAGCAACTGACAAAGGATTAATCTCCAAAATTTACAAGCAGCTCATGCAGCTCAATATCAAAAAAAACAAACAACCAAATCCAAAAATGGGCAGAAGACCTAAATAGACATTTGTCCAAAGAAGATATATAGATTGCCAACCAACACAGGAAAGAATGCTCAACATCATTAATCATTAGAGAAATGCAAATTAAAACTACAATGAGATATCATCTCACACCAGTCAGAATGGCCATCATCAAAAAATCTACAAACAATAAATGCTGGAGAGGGTGTGGAGAAAAGGGAACACTCTTGCACTGTTGGTGGGAATGTAAATTGATACAGCCACTATGGAGAACAGTATGGAGGTTCCTTAAAAAACTACAAATGACCCAGCAATCCCACTACTGGGCATATACCCTGAGAAAACCATAATTCACAAAGAGTCATTTACCACAATGTTCTTTGCAGGTCTATATACAATAGCCAGGACATGGAAGCAACCTAAGTGTCCATTGATAGATTAATGGATAAAGAAGATGTGGCACATATACACAATGGAATATTACTCAACCATAGAAAGAAACGAAATTGAGTTATCTGTAGTGAGGTGGATGGACCTAGAGTCTGTCATACAGAGTGAAGTAAGTCAGAAAGAGAAAAACAAATACCGTATGCTAACACATATATATGGAATCTAAAAAAACAAAAAAGAAAATGGTCATGAAGAACCTAGGGGCAAGATGGGCATAAAGACGCAGACCTACTAGAGAATGGACTTGAGGATATGGGGAGGGGGAAGGGTAAGCTGGGACAAAGTGAAAGAGTGGCATGGACATATATACACTACCAAATATAAAATAGATAGCTAGTGGGAAGCTGCTGCATAGCACAGGGAGATCAGCCTGGTGCTTTGTGACCACCTAGAAGGGTGGAATAGGGAGGGTTGAAGGGAGGGAGATGCAAGAGGGAAGAGATATGGGGATATATGTATATGTATAACTGTTTCACTTTGTTATAAAGCAGAAACTAACATACCACTGTAAAGCAATTATACTCCAATAAAATGTTAAAACAAAAAAGAAAAAAAACTTTTTAAAAAAATAGTACAAAAACAAATCTGAATATTTCCAAATGAGATTTATAGTTCTGTAATAAGTTAATTAAATCTTAATAGCATAATATTACAACACATTGTGTTCTTTTGAAATAAGTTATATATTTTAATTATAGACAATAAATATTTTAAGAAGCATCAACTGAATTTTCAATGTTTTTAATACAATTTTCCCTGTGTTAAAAAACAGAACAAAACAGAACTGAAGCCATTCTTCCAGTATTCCACTTTACTGTGGTGCTGCATTATATATATTTTTGTGAGATAAAGTAACAGGTTCTTTCCTAAGTTAAAGTATTAAATATTGTTTTATACAATTGCTTTGTATCAAAAAATAAATGTTTAGAAATTTATATTTACCAAGTAATCTAGCTTAAAGTTTGGTAATCGATTTTTTTTTTAATTTAAAAGAGATTTAACATATATAATAATTGTTTCAAGCTAGTAGCTTTTCTCTACAGGTACTTGGTGGAGATATCAAAAGTCTGTTTAAAAAGATGAAGAAACTTCAGAAATTGTTATTTGGCAAAATATGATAAAGTCTGAGTTTTTAAAGTTAGTGTTTTGGACATAATGTAAAAAGAAGTACCACTCTTTATTAGTACTTTGTATTCTTTCTTATTTAGGCTCAAAAATACTAAATGCCCAGCATCTTGCCTCATTTCCAAAGTCGTGTATATTCAAGGACACCCTTTATTGTAAGGGATAATACTGTTTCACATTATTCAGTCTCCCAGGGTATTCTATGAGAAACTTTGAAATTAGATTTAACAGATTAAATAATAATACTAAGTACTTGCTCTAATCCAAGCTATGTGAGTATAAGGCTAACAATTTGCAGCTTTACCACATTATCAGAAAACATTTTTTCCTCATAGCAAATAGAACATTTCTCTCTATCCTGAGCTTTCTCTCACTGTTTCATATTTTGTACACTAATCTGTAATAATATTCATTCCCAAATACGGCCTAGATTTTTCTAATTATATATATAATTAGAAATATACATATATATTCAATATATAGATGAACATTATACTTTTAAATAGAAATACAGCTTTTGAGTTTCTGATTATAAAATATATGTCAAGATGGAGTAAATAACCATTCAATAATAAAGAACTCTAAGTCGCTTTGGTGTAAAACAACAAATACTTCTTTATTTCTCATGAAATATCACAGATTTCTTGTGGACTCCGCTCCCTTTCTTCTTCTCTGTTGGACTTCGACTAAGAAGCTACTATCTGAAGACTTGCTGAGTCAGTACAATGCAGTGCGAAACAGTGTAGTGAAATATACTTTAGCTCTTAAGATTTCAGCCCAGAAGTAACCCAGGTAATGTATGTTGACATTTATGGTGGTGCTAAATAAACTGCTGGGGCACAGGGAGGTCCAATTCCACAATAAGCTTAGACAATGAGGAATAAGAAATAGACTGTAAACTACACTAATACAATAATTTACTTTGTAAATGTCTTACTAATCAGTATTTTTTCTTTTCTTCTTTCTTTTTCCTCCCCTTCCTCCCTCCCTCCCTGCTTCCTTATTTCCTTCCTTCCTTCCTTCTTTTAAACATGTATTCTAAACATCTCTGAGTTTCTTGGATGTGCATTTTGTTGTCTTTTTTTATTTTTAAAATTTCTCAGCTGTTATTTTAAAAAAATATTTCTTCTGTCCCATTCTCACTTCTTTCTCTCGAATTCAAATAACTTGTATGTCAGAGTATTTATATTGTCTTATAGCTCTTGGATGTTCTGTTTCATTTTTTTTCTCTCAAAATTTTGCTTCTTTGTGTGTAAGCTTGCATAATTTCTAATAACATATAAGTTCACTGATTCTTTGCTTGGCTGTGTTGTGACAACTGAAGAGTTCATCAAAAGCATTTCAGCATAGCCACTTGGTATTTTTTTCATATTTTCATCCCTCTGATGAAATTCCTCATATGTTAATACATATTGCCATCTTATTCATTGGATCCTTCAGCATAGTAATCATTGTTTTTTAAATTCCTGTTGTATAGTTTCAACATGTGCATAATATCAAGATATTAAGTCCCTACTTCCTCTCTACTTTGTCTGAATTCAAATATCTATATATACCATGTAGTTGTGGTTGTTGTTTGGCTTACAATCCGAGGTAGTTGTTCACTCTCCAGTCTCATGGAGTACCATCCTATGTAGTTGCATAGCTGAAGTCTTCCATTGATTTACCTTTTTTAACTGCTATTGACAATGTGTACAACTACACTACCCAAACTTAAGTCATTTATTCTGATAGATTGATTTTTCATTTGGAAGATTACCTAATAAAGAACATTTTTCAGAAGTACAAAAGAGTGTTTTGTGATGTAAATGTTCAAAATGATTTTTAAAATAATCAAAAACATTAGATGTCTTTAATTTTGCCCTCACTTATATTTTTTGACAGTGTATACAATCTTTTACCCTTAGAACTTTATAAGTATGTCCCCAAATTTTTGGCTGAAATTCAGAAGCCTAAAGCTAATCCTGTTATATTTATTTTTTGAGATAATTTAGCTGTTTGTATAATTGATTTATCAATTTATGCTTGGATTCTCAAACTTTACCTTGATATGTTTGGCTATTTATGCTCACTGAATATTCTTCCCATACTTTCAGTTCAGGTATCTTCCTTTAAAATGTGGATTTAAAACTAGTCCTGAGTTTGACTTCCAGGATCTTCTAGCATCAAAGGAAAAGATAAAGCTAAATTAATAGCATTAGTTGTTCTTGATTATAAACTACAAACATATAGAAAAATTTCTAAAATCTCCATTATCCTGGAGTATCTCAAATACTATTAGGAGAAAAAAAAGTCATAGGCATCCTGGAAGGAGAACATAAAATCCTAGTGATATCTTCTATGGTATTCAGCCTGCAAAATGGTCCCCCAAAATCCTTGCCTTCTGCTATTATCACACTTGTGTAATTCTGTCTAGACTGAATGGTGCTGAACTATATGAACAAATTGTAGATATGTGGCTGCTGCTCTCATCTCTTGGCTTTTTCTCTTGGAAGAAGCCAGTGACCACATCTTGAGGACCCTCTAATAACCCGTGGAGATGGTCATTTAGGAATAATCTGAGGTCCCATGATTAAATTAACTTGCCCATCTGAGTGAGCCAACTAGGAAGCAAATCCTGCAGCCACACTGAAGCTTTCAGATAACTGCCATCCTATTTTACAGCTTGACTGTAACTTTATATGAAGAACTGTGCCAGAACTGCCCTGTTTATCTGAATTCTAGAAATTATGAGAGATAATAAATGTTTAGTATTTTAAATCACTAAGATTTGGGGTCAATTCTTATATAGGAATAGATAACTAACACACCTTTCTGTCAAGAACTGCATAGAGTTTAAGACTCTATCCTGCCTACAAGCTAACAAGTTAACCTGCCACAGTTTCACAAATTATGACAGAGCAAATAGACTCTGGGGTTAGAAATAAATGTTTATTATGGCACAGAAGGAAGCATGAGCTCCAATTTTGCATGGACTTTCTTTGTCCCCCAAGTATCATGAGGATGATGTAGAGTTTTGGCCCAGATATATGATATATACTCAGTAGTTTTGTGTCACAGCTGAGAAGCCCCAAATTTAGGAAACTCCCCAGTCTTATATGGGGCTGCTAGCAAACATGCCCAAGTTTTGTCCCAGAGGGAGACAATATCTTTATTGCACTGATTTGGAAACTACTATGTCCTCTGCCCAGGGGGAAGACACTAGTTTTATTTTCCAAGGATGTTTGTATAGCAAACATAGCAGTCAGGGACAAACATTATCACAAGACATCTAAAAACACCATGAAAAACTTCCCCCAAGACTCCCTCAAAAACTTTTACTATTTAAAGGGGTATACAAAACTAGGTATCAATTCTAGTGTGCCACTATTGTAACTGAGGGACTTAATACTCATAGACATAGTTTGCTGAGGTAATAAAATTAAATTTCAACATGTATTTTATTCCTAATGAAATCAATAAATATTCCTACTTTAAAATCTTTTAAATTAAAATACATAGAAAGGAAAAACATTTAACAATACTGTGTATTGATTTTAAAAAATTTTCAATTTTGTCCCACTAGCAATAACTCATTGAAAAAACAGAAATGAAAACTTCTTCCTCATATCAGTAAAAATAACGTTTCCCCTTCCTTAATCTAAGAATGCTTAGGGTAAGGAAATATTTACTTCACATAATATCTAGTTAAGAAAATATATTTCTAATGAGCATCAAATTGCCATTTACTAATATTGTATATGAGTAAATAATATTTACTAGGATTTCTCACTAATCGTTAATAGGATTTATACCAAATTATGCCAGACTTTTGTTAAGTCTTCAGAATATAGAGACTATGCAGTCTGGACTTCTACATGTATCACACTTTTATAATTAAGCAAGAGATAATAAGGTATAAATATTGTTTACATTTGAACGCCAGTACAATCAAGGGTTGTGCATTACTATATAGCCCTGTTAAAATTTTGATCAATCCTCAGTCTTCAAGTATTGAACGCAGTGTTGAATACTCATGGACCTTAATGTTGATTACTAATTGTCATCACCACTGCACAGAATATTATGGAACTCAGTTTCCCTTCTGAACTGACACTGCTTTTTCCTTACAATATTAAAAAGGTTTCTGATATTACTAAAATGATGCATACTAGAACTTTAAATAAATAGATTCACTCTAATGTTTTCATGAAGTCTATATTAAGAACTCTGGAAGCTTGACTAGTTTATTAAAATTATATACTTATATATTTCAATCTACAGTCCAAAAAGAAAATAAAATGGTAAAGGGGGTAAATGATAAACTGCAGACTAGAGAATTTTATACTGTATGTAAAAAATTTCTTTCCAATGACATTTTGCTAAGGTGACATTTCTTTGAAATAAGAAATTATATTTTAAGAGTAGAATATGATACTTTAATTGTTTCTCAGATGTTCCTTTTTATTTGGTAGTTTTCTGAGTCAAAGCAAAACTGGGTGACAAATAATGAATTAACCAAATAACTGAATATATAACTAAAAGTACTAAGTAACAAACTATTTTATTGGAAAAAAAGTCCTATTATAAGTTAAACATCCTAGGCATTTTTCTGTCTATTCTCTTGGGCAGTTGACTGCTACTCCTCCCTTTCATGCTTATGGAAGGACTTTATGATAGTAGCAACTAATCCAAGCCCTTAGATATGTTGTTTGACAAGTATGCTGATTATTTGAAATTAAGGGTGTATTGCAGCTAAATGGATTTGCTTGATTTGATATGTTATTACATAATTATTATTTGAAAATTCAATAAAATACTAAAACAAATAAAGCTCCTAATTTTAAGAACAATTTTTTGTGTGTGTTACACCCTCTGTCTCTAGACTGTAAAAGAATGCAGCTGTGCTGATTATTTAAAAACTACTTGCAGAGTTAATCCCTGATCTACCAAAACAGCGTTTACAAAACAACTCAATTGTTCTAACTCTTGGTTTTAATTTTGATTCTATTAAAAATGATACTCACCTGTTATGTGCCATGATTCAACTTAGTCCTTTTCTAGAACATAATCGTTTAGTAGAATTATCAACTATGGAATTTTACCATTGTATGAAACAATAAATTCTATTTTAGCTTCAACATGTAAGATTTCTCATTTTTGTATCCTTTTAAAATATTTACAGATTTATATTTCGTGAGAGATTTCCAAATTGTCAATATTACCCTGGTTAACAGATAGGTAAACTGTAAAATCAATAACAAAATCCTCATTATACCATGGATTTCATTATAATAAAATTGCATATTTCTCTTAGATTCAATGTACAATTTGTTTAGAGAGTAAAAAGATTTTAGTCCCCAACATAAATAAGAAGCCATTCTCACATTAATTTATTATAGTTTTCTCTTATAAGATTATAAAGTTAATGTTGAACTTGAAGACAGCTGTTTTATAAAGTATCTCATTATCTATAAAATTGTAGTTGTGCTAAAATAATGTTAAAATTTTATTATATCTGCAAGTTATACTAATAGAATTTTAGTTCCTAATTTTTACCTTATTTTTGTGCTTTTGTTTTCTTCACAACACAATCTGCTTATTATATTCCTCTTAAGTTTAAGCCTAACAACTTCCTTTGAAAAGACCTTTTACATCTATTTGAGTTGAGTGAAATTCAGCTCTTCCTGAGATCCAACACTTCCTTGGGTATACTTCCATGATTAATACCAAGTAGTATACAAACTACTGGCTATCTAACGAATACGCAAGAATATCTCTTTGCATGTGATGTCAAGAAGTTAAGTGGGATATTTAATGGTTTCTGAAGGTTAGTTTCTGCAAAAAAGAAAATGCTTTTTCCATGCAAATTTAGAGAATTACTTCTAAAGATTAAAGTTTTCCTTCTTCCCTCTCTCCCTCCCTTCCTTCCTTATCATAGAACACCATCACTGAAAACTGAGAAAAGAGAAGGCCAGCTCTGTGCAAATCGGGAAAATGTAAAAACTTCACCTAATAGACAGGGGACCTTAGAAATTACAAACTTTCTTAAAAGACCACATTCAAGACTCTGTTTTAAGAACAAACCAAAAAAACTACCGATGGTAAGAGAATGAGAATATTATGGATAATTATAATGGTCTCAGTACATGAAAGCCACCCACTCAGTTGCAGATGTCACTTGTAAATAATGAACACAGGATGAGCAGGAGAGGATCAGCAAAACTTGAGCCACGAAAGAGGAATCAAATAAATCTGAGCATGAACTATCGTCTGTCTAAGCTTGGGCTAAGAGAGACAGGAAAATTATGTATCTACTATTCATAGTTGTCTTTTAGCTTAAATATAAATACCGGCTCTTTTCTTTGTCACTCTATCTAGAGTGCCTGACAGCACACAAACACATGCTACATTCTAAAACATTATTTATTTTACTCATGGCACTCATCACAATCTGAAATTATCTTATTACTTCATGTGATTGCTTACAAATTTCTTGTCTGTTTTTCTTTTTTCACCACTAGAAAGCAAGCTCTAGGAGGAAGGGTTCTTACTGGGTCTATACAGGCACTGTTCTACATGGTAGCTAGTAGTCATAGGTAGCTATTTAAATTTAAATGAATTAAACTTGAGTAATATAAAAAATCCTATTCCATATTTTAAATGTTTAGTAGCCACAGGTTACCATATTTGGCTACATGAGCTTTAATTTCTTTTTTTTTTTTTGCGGTATGCGGGCCTCTCACTGTTGTGGCCTCTCCCGTTGCGGAGCACAAGCTCCGGACGCGCAGGCCTAGCGGCCATGGCTCACGGGCTTAGTTGCTCCGCGGCATGTGGGATCTTCCCGGACCAGGGCACGAACCCGTGTCTCCTGCATCGGCAGGCGGATTCTCAACCACTGCGCCACCAGGGAAGCCCTTTAATTTCTATTAGTAGTTACATTTATAGTTCAAAATAATTTTTTAAAATTTATTTTTCTTATTTAACCAACACAAAAGTACAAAACTCAGCATTAAGTCCTCCCAAGTCAAATGAGGAAATTAATTCACTTGTTTATTTATTTTTGCCCTCCTGAATTATCACTTTCATCAGTTTCCAGACTGGGATGGGGGCACCTAGATGTATAGTTTCATTAACATTGTCTCTGCAGTTTCTCTCTGAAGTTGTTGAAAAGTCTGCATGTGGGACCAGATACATAAAGTTGATAGGTTAGCTCTGAATGATTTGCTCCATAATTGTTTTTGCCAGAAGTTGGCTATACATACTCACTTTGGTGAGGTTTCTTTTGAATGAAACTCCTCTATTTGTTGGTTTTATATTCTAACTTTCTATGTACGTTTAGATCACTTCTGATGTCCTGAGGAAGCTTCACTCCACCCTGGAGGATTCTAGATTGCAGAAAAAAGTGAAATTATGCTACTAATTAGCCTACCATATTCTCCTTCAATCCTACAATTCTTGTCTATAAGCAATGGTAAAACAAGTTTTAAAAGGGTTACTTATTGAGGTTTAGCTTATTTTACTTCCTTTCAATATCATCTAAATTGTCATATAACATGATGTGAACAATTTTCTGTCACTCTTCATTTCTGTTCTATTGCTAATTTTTCCCATTTAATTGTATATCGGATGGTGATTTTTATACAATGTGCTAATACCACCATTCTTCCCAGAATTTTTAAAGTTCTGTTGTCCCATTACTCAGCCATTAAAAAGAATGAAATAATGCCATGTGCAGCAACATGGATGGACCTAGAGATTG
Organism: Kogia breviceps; assembly: GCF_026419965.1. NCBI lineage: Eukaryota > Metazoa > Chordata > Mammalia > Artiodactyla > Physeteridae > Kogia > Kogia breviceps. The sequence goes on along the minus strand of NC_081313.1, from coordinate 86,565,487 downwards.
TCATAGTCAGTGAAGTTAGTCAGACAAAGAGAAATATCATATGATACTGCTTATATGCAGAATCTAAAAAGAAATGATACAAATGAACTTATTTGCAAAACAGAAACAGACTCACAGACTTAGAGAACAAACTTATGGTTATTGGGGGGAAAGCTGGAGGAAAGGCATAGTTAGGGAGTTAGGGACTGACATGTACACGCTTCTATATTTAAAATGGATAACCAACAAGGACCTACTGTAGAGCACAGGGAACTCTGCTCAATATTATGTAACAACCTAAATGGGAAAATATTTGAAAAAGAATAGATACATGTATATGTTTAACTGAATCACTTTGCTGTACACCTAAAACTATCACAACATTGTTAATCAACTATAATCCAATGTAAAATAAAAAGTTAAAAAGAAGTTTTGTTGTCTTTTAAAACTCTGAATTAAGAAAAACAAATCTAGGTATTTTTATGTATAGTCAGTTGGAAATTTTGCATCTGACTTTGAAATGCCATTAGTAACTTTATGTGTTGTCCATAGCCCCTCTAACAAAAATTTGCTTTGTTGAGATTCATTTCCCTAGGTAATATACATTGAAATACTACTGAATTTTCATTATTATTTCTTATCTTTTCCTACTAAACTTTAGAAAAAAATTCTATTTCCACCCTAACAAAGAATCTGGCACATAATATGTACTCAAAGAATGACCAATGAATACAGAAAAGAAATAATGAATGAATGAGGATCTAATAAATTAGTACAGCTATATGAACATTCTTTTAGAATATAAAAAAGGAAACTATCCAGATTCTCCTTTATGTCTAAGACAAAAAAGATATGAATAAAAATAGCAGAGATCATTGGTAAAAGGTTTTACAACCACCTTATTGACAAAGGCAATTTTTTTAAGATGTTGGGGGTAGGAGTTTATTAATTTTATTTATTAATTTTTGCTGTGTTGGGTCTGTTTCTGTGTGAGGGCTTTCTCTAGTTGTGGCAAGCGGGGACCACTCTTCATCTCAGTGCACAGGCCTCTCACTATCGTGGCCTCTCTTGTTGCAGAGCACAGGCTCCAGACGCACAGGCTCAATAGTTGTGGCTCACGGGCCTAGTTGCTCCGTGGCATGTGGGATCTTCCCAGACCAGGGCTCGAACCCGTGTCCCCTGCATTAGCAGGCAGATTCTCAACCACTGCACCACCAGGGAAGCCCGACAAAGGCAATATTAAGAATTGTTAAATGTGGGAGATTTTACTCTCCTTGCTACCTAACAAGTAAGGCTGCCTTACTGTCATGGACAGTGGGAGAAGACATGAGACTCTTGAGTTGGAGACAAGGGAGTTCATTACGCACAGCAATACATTAGCCTGAGTGACATCCTTTACACCAATTTATTGAGCCCCAATTTCCACTTGGTGACATAGGGCCACATGATGCTTGGGCATACAATGTCTTGAAGTACAGGAGTTAAACCCTGACCATAGGAAATCCCAATCTTTTAAGGGATCTGCAAGCAAACCTGTTCAAACTTTGCATCTGAGAGAGACATTGTCATCATCTGGACAGCAAAATTCTGCCCCGTTACTGGAAGAATACACTATCTCTATCTTCCAAGTGTGTCTGCTATATAAACATTCTTTAAAATGTAGTCTGGAATAAAAGAATGACAATGTCTCTGCTGGCAAGATGTGTAGTAATATGATATATCTATGGAAAAATGTCTCCCAATAATCCTACTGTGTTTGACTGAATAATAAAGAAATATACAGTTCACAAATCACTATATAATTATTTCACAATAATTATTATTTTACCTCAATTTCAGCAAAATCATTAAACGTTTTGTAAATAACTCTTCCACATAATTTTAGTTCAATTGAAAGTAACGCCAAATTATACATCTTTTCTTTAGTCATTATAGTTCTTAGATTATATATTTTATTTTATTTTATTTTATTTTTGAGGTACACAGGCCTCTCACTGTTGTGGCCTCTCCTGTTGTGGAGCACAGGCTCCGGACGTGCAAGCTCAGCGGCCATGGCTCACGGGCCTAGCTGCTCCGCGGCATGTGGGATCTTCCCGGACCGGGGCACGAACCTGTGTCCCCTGCATCAGCAAGCGGACTCTCAACCACTGCGTCACGTGGGATGCCCAGATTATATTTTATTGATATTAATTTGGTAAAAACTTTGCTGAAGAAGTTGCAGTGAAGTTGTCTATAAAATTCTTGAAGCAATTCTTAGATTCAGAAACAAACTAGGATTTTGAAGTTGAATCGTATGTATTACCATAATAAAAGACAGAATATTTTAATTTTGTCACATTATTCACTAAATTCACTAAACTATATTGCCATTTTTACCATCTCTAAAATATATTTGTATGATAAAACAATCATCACACATATTTCATTTAGACATATATATGTGAATTATTTAATATTGTAAAATATTATTCAACTGCCATGAGATATGTTAATTACAAACCATTATTTATTCTTTTAGAACCATGTACTAGAACACAAAGAAAGGCAATACAAGGACCATTGGCACTGACATTTCATTGAATCTATAACATTTATTCCGTATATGAGAAAGACCCTATCGTCAAGTCTACTGTTATTTTCTTCTACTGCATAAAATCTGTTATTATTCCTATTCAGTGGATTTTATATTCATCTCTAAGATTTCCATTTTTTGTCCTTATTGTATTTTTGTTTTCATTATGTTTATGCTTTTCTTTAAATTCTTGAACATATTTATAATATATGTTTTTTTAGTTTTTAATTTTTTTTTGCCAATTGCAGAGTTCTGGACCTGTTTCTCCTAACTGATAATTCTCCGATTATGGATCACATTTTCCTGGATTTTTCATATGACTACTATGTTATGACTGAATGCCAGACATTGTAAGTATTATGTTTTTGAGTATCTGAAATTTGTTGCTTTCCTTTAAAAGTTTTGATCTTTTTTTCTGGTGGGAAGTTATTTCTGGATTAGCTTGATCCTTTGATAAATTGTCATATCCATTCTTAGACTATGTTTACTCTAGGAATAGTTTATCACTGCTCAAAAGTGTGTATACCATTTCTGGTGACTCCTTAAAGCCCTAAGTGTTCAATAACATCTTCCTACCCTTCCTTGTCTGAATTCAAACATCTTCCTACACCATGTGAATTTTGGTTGTTGTATAGCTTACAGATATAAATTAGTTGTTCATTGTCCAGGCTTGTGGAATGTCATTGTACATAGTTGCATAGCTGAATACTGAAGAGGAGTCCATGTAGATTTCTGGAACTCTTTTTTTTTTTAAAACATCTTTATTGGAGTATAATTGTTTTACAATGGTGTTAGTTTCTGCTGTATAACAAAGTGAATCAGCTATACATATACATATATCCCCATATCTCCTCTCTCTTGCATCTCCTTCCCACCCTCCCTATCCCACCCCTCCAGGTGAACACAAAGCACCGAGCTGATCTCCCTGTGCTCTGTGGCTGCTTCCCACTAGCTATCTATTTTACATTTGGTAGTGTATATATGTCCATGCCACTCTTTAACTTTGTCCCAGCTTACCCTTCCCCCTTCCCGTGTCCTCAAGTCCATTCTCTATGTCTGTCTTTATTCCTGTCCTGCCCCTAGGTTCTTCAGAACCTTTTTTTTTCTTTTTTAGATTCCAAATATATGTGTTAGCATACAGTATTTGTTTTTCTCTTTCTGACTTACTTCACTCTGTACACAAATAACTCAATTTCATTTCTTTTTATGGCTGAGTAATATTCCATTGTTTATATGTGCCACATCTTCTTTATCCATTCATCTGTCGATGGACACTTAGGTTGATTGCATGTCCTGGCTGCAATGAACATTGTGGTACATGACTCTTTTTGAATTATGGTTTCCTCAGGGTATATGCCCAGTAGTGGGATTGCTGGGTCATATTGTAGTTCTATTTGTAGTTTTTTAAGGAACCTCTGTACTGTTCTCCATAGTGGCTGTATCAATTTACATACCCACCAACAGAGCAGGACGGTTCCCTCTTCTCCACACCCTCTCCAGCATTTATTGTTTGTAGATTTTTGATAACGGGCATTCTGACCAGTGTGAGGTGATACCTCATTGTAGTTTTGATTTGCATTTCTCTAATGGTTAGTGATGTTGAGCATCCTTTCATGTGTTTATTGGCAATCTGTATATCTCCTTTGGAGATGGAACTATTATGATGCATAAAAATATCTTGTAGGGTATTTTTGCCCCATATATTCCAGCTGTCTCTACATCTATGAATATCTATATTTATCTTTTGAATACAGGCATATTTTGTTGATATTGCAGGTTCAGTTCCAGACCACTACAATAAAGTGAATATAGGGCTAAAGTGAGTTACACAAAATTTTTGGTTTCCCAGTGCCTGTAAAAGTTATGTATACACTATACTATAGTCTATAAAGTATGAAATAGCATTATATCTAAAAAAATGTACATACCTTTATTAAAATATCCTTTACTGGGTCTTCCCTGGTGGTGCAGTGGTTGAGAGTCTCCTGCATCAGCAGGCAGGGTTCATGCCCCAGTCCGGGAAGATCCCACATGCCACGGAGCGGCTAGGCCCATGAGCCATGGCTGCTGAGCCTGCGCGTACGGAGCCTGTGCTCCACAATGGGAGAGGCCACAACAGTGAGAGGCCCACGTACTGCCAAAAAAAAAAAAAACCCTTTATTGCTAAAAAATGCTAACCATTATCTGAGCCTTCAGTGAGATGTAGCAGCAACGTCAAAGATCACTGATCACAGACCACCATAACAAACAAAAAATTTGAAATAGTATGGGAATTACCTAAATGTGACACAGAGACCTGAAGTGAGCCAAGGTTGTTGGAAAAATGGCGCCAATAGACTTGCCACAAAACTTCAATTTGTAAGAAAGGCAATATCTTCAAAACACAATAAACCTAGGTGCAATAAAATGAGGTAGGCCTGTATAGAGAGAATCTGATTTATTTTCCCCCTACTACACTAGAATCAAGAAAGTGCTTCCTGGCATTCAGCAATCTGGGGGTAATTATACAAGTAATTATAAAATTCATCCTGTTTATTTTTCTTCCTTCAGGAAGAAAAATACAGCCTGTACTGCCTATTGTCCAGTGTTTGAAAACATTTGCTGATTTTTCATGGCAGGAGAGCTGGTCTAGTAACATGTACCCCCTTAGAGCTGGAAGCAGAGTCATTTGGTTCTTTTTTATATTTTTAATTTTTCTGTTGTGATTTTTCCACCTCTTACCTCTTAATGCCTATATTTTTCTTTGAATATTTGACCTTACATATAATAATTCTTTTAACTTTCCTGATTGCTAATTTCATTGACATTGCCACATCTCTCTTAACTTATTTTTCCTTTTAGCTATAGATCACAGCATCCTACTTTTGTATATGGGTATCAATTTGTGATTATATACTGGTCCTTGTGTATGTTAACATTGTTCAGGGTCTAGATTCTGTTGATTTCTTTTAAAAAAGATGATTTTTGTTATTACAGCCAGTTAATTTATCATTCCTGTTGAGTTTTGTTTTTAGAGTTTACTAGGGCAGTTCTAAAGTAGCTTTACTCTAGTAAGAGAGTAGTCTTATTTCCAAGGACAGGGCTTTCTGTCATTTCAATAAATGTCCAGATTGATCAGTGAATTATCTCCATAGTGGCTGGATAAACTCCAATGTATCCAGAAGTTTGAAACCTCCAGAATTCCCATTCAGGATACAGTCTCTCAGTAGTTGTTCTCAGAAAGGTCTCATGGAATATCATCTTCAGCCAAAGGCTTAAAGTATTCCTATGTAGATTTCTGGTGCTTTTTCCCTTTGTATCTCCTTTATGTATCATATCTTGCTTTTCAAATTTCAGCTTTCTCAGTAGTCCCATATTGCAATTTACTTATTTCCTCTTTCTGGGGAGATTGCTTTTCTTTTTGAACTCCCCTTCCTTTCGTCGTGGTTCAGAAAGTTCCGCCAGGTAGAAATCTTGGTGAATGTGATGTTTACTTAATGTATTTCCTTTCTTTTACAGATAATAGCCTTGTTCTATGTGTTGTTCAGGATCTGAAAGAGTTACTTCATATAGTTTTTCCAGCTTTATTGTTGTTTAGGTAGGGGGGTAAGTCTGATACCTGGTATTCCACATTTGAAGGATATTTCTTCTGAGTGTAGGACTGTATATTGGAAATGTTTCCAGCATGTAAATATGTCATTAAACTGCCATATGCCTTTGATTGTTTTTGTTGAAAAGTCAGCCATCATTCTTACTGCTCTTTTTAAGGTAATACATCTTTTGTTTCTCTGGTTACTGTCAAAATTTTCACTTCATCTTTGATTTTTCAACAGTTTCTCTATGATGTGATTGAATATGATTCTTTTTATATTTATCCTGCATGCAGTTAAATAAAATATTTGCATCTGTCTGGGATTCATAAAGAAATTTTCATCACTTAAAAAAATTATTTGCTGTTAGTTATTCAAATACTGATTCTGTCTTGTTTTCTGTCTCCTCCCTCTCTGGGAATCAAATATCACATAGGTTAGAACTTTCGATGGTGTCTCACATATCTCTTAAATTTTACTTTATTTTATATTATTTTTCTCATTCTTGTTCCTCTCAGTGTTTCAGTTTATATATAAATTCTATTGTTCTATTTCTGATTTTCTAATTATACGTCCTATTGTGCCCAATCTCATTCTATATGCTTTTATTTTCAGATTTTTTAAAGGATGTCTGGGTGGTTTTTTGTAATTTCTAATTCCCTGTTAAAATTTTTATCCTTTAATCTATTTTTCATTTTTTTCTTTCAGATTTTTATCATGATTTACATGTTAGTCACAGTTCAAGTCCCTATCTGATAATTCCAATATCTGAATTATCTGTGGCTCCTCACTTATTGTCCTTGTTTTATGTTTCTTCAGTCATTTTAAACTCTTTTTAGTGTTTCTCATAAGATTTGAATGTATGTTAAACATTGTTAAAATGTCTAATTAGACATTCACATGAGGAAATGTATGTAGACTGTTTATTACAGAAATTTTCATCCAAATGAAATATTTGAAACAGACTATAGCAAAAATTGGTGGTGCATTAAAAATTTAAAATATAGCCTCACACACTTACTCATGCAAAAATTTTCATTTGACACTCGTATTTTGGTGTTTTTTAAAAGAACACTCCAGGAGAAAAATTAAAAATATATTTGAGAGACTTAGTATAAAGTCTAACCATGTGAAATTGCCTTAAAAATTGTTAAAATGTTTGCAATTTCATATGGTTCACTCTAATCCATGCAGAAAGATCAGTTAAGAGGTAGTTTTAATGTTCCAGAGAAAGAGCATGGCAAAATGTATTACTTGGTAGCAATGGATATATAAAGAAGTAGAGTAAAGAGACATTTTAAAAGAAGCAAAAGGATTTGGTAACAATGTGAGTTGTGAGGAAGGGGATGGCGGAGTCAAGGATGGCTTCTTTATTTATAACCTGAACATATGAGTGGATTGTGTGTCATCTGTGAAATATGAAGCACTAAAAGAGGATCAGTTTTGTTTTGGTGGGTGGGGCAGCAATGATGAATCAGTAGAATTTTGGTCATGTTCATGTAGTGTTTGAGGTGCCACTAAGACATCCTAGTGGAGAAAAGTGGATGGCAGTTGGATAAGCATATGTAACAATCACGGACATGGTTTTTTTTGAGACAGAAAAGTTGTGTTGAAACTTGGGAATGTGTGACATCATTTAGGAAACTGTGTAGCGTGAGATAAGAGGGCCTTTAAGGAGGTGGAAGAAATGAAAAATTGGCCAAAGAAGGAATATCAAATGTTTTAGAAAACCAACAGACTGTTGTGGCATAGGGAAGATTAGAGATTGTTTGTAATTGGTGACCCTGGTACAAGCAATTAAAGTAGAATAGTTGAAGCACTTCCTTTATTGGAGTGGGTTGAAGTAGGTAATGAAGTACTATAGAATCATTAAAGACGATGAGATCTATATTTATTTACATGGAAATGTGTTCATAATGTATCAATATGTTTTTAAACATTAGGTTGAAAAGCAATATTAAAATAGAATCTATTTTATAAGAATATATACACAGAAATATATCTATGTATATATAAATACACACAAAAAATTATGAAATGACTGTAGAAATTTAGAAAAAACTATACACTGCACAGTTTGCTTACAGCTTTTTTTTTTTTTTTTTTTTGCGGTACGCGGGCCTCTCACAGTTGTGGCCTCTCCCGTTGCGGAGCGCAGGCTCCGGACGCACAGGCTCAGCGGCCATGGCTCACGGGCCCAGCCGCTCCGCGGCATGTGGGATCCTCCCGGACCGGGGCACGAACCCGTATCCCCTGCATCGGCAGGCGGACTCTCAACCACTGCGCCACCAGGGAAGCCCCCTGCTTACAGCTTTATATTATTACCTCAGAGGCTTTCTGTGAGAAATAAATGGGATGAGAAAACTTCAATTTAAATAAGTCTATGATCACAAAATTCTATTGAGGAAGTCTTGCCCTCACTTCACAAAAACCCCATAATTTTGGCTGAAGTTATTTACATGATTGGATACATTCATAATTATTTTGTTATATCTGTGCATCAAAAAAGAGAAAACTTTAAAACTAAGTCATATATCAACCACAGAAAATTCTTTGATGAGTAACCTTTCTCAGCACATAAAAAGTCAAAGTTCTCGAATAACTGGTTAGTTTTCAAATAAGACTAAATGATGGAGGAAAAGTACATGAAGGAAAGTATGGTCATATTTCAATAACGATGATTTCAAAATGCCCAATGTTCAAGGAAGTGTTGAGTTTTTTGAAAATATCTTAAAGCTTGATGAAAATATCAATATGGCTAAAATTTAAAAACCTGGAATATTATGTTTAGTAGGACTATGCCTTGTTATATATTGGAAGAATTCAAGCATGTTACAACTGGTTAATATGGATGTAAGGTCACAATTATTATACATTTTTCTTTATAGCTGTGACATCAGTTGTGAAAACTGATCATGGTATCCCTACTGAAGCCCCTGTGGCTTGATTGTGCTGGTACTGCTCAGATAAAAGTTAGGTCAGCAAATGCAAAATAAAGTGGACATGTCAGGTCAAAAAAACACATATGTAAAATACCTCATTTCCTGGAGGTAGATAGATTATTGCTCCAGTTCCTCATTGGTTTTAAGCATACTGATTTAATTAGAAATTGAAGTACCATTGTAAATGTGACACTTTTCTATCAAGAAATAATACAGATGAATTTGTCAATTAAAAAAACAAATATGATCTAAATTTGGATAGTATATGCTGATTATATGTTATACTTAAAACTATTTTATGTTTATATGAGTATATTTTAAAAATCCTCTGATATATATATGTGTGTATATACATACATATATATATATATATTGCTATGCTGAGACATATAAATATTAGACAAAAATATCAGTAGTGAGGTTTTTATTCATAACAATGATTGTAGAAAAGCCTAGGTGTTAGTAAATAGCACTTCTCAGACGTTTCAAGTATTTTTCATCCTGCTCCAAGATCTAAAGCAGAGGGTAAGCCAGCCACTTTCATGGTTCTGGTTTAATAGAACAAATTCCTCAACAGCTTTTTCTCTGAAAATAATTTTTCACAAGCAACAGCACTCTCCCAACAGTTTCTGTTACTGTGATTGACATAGAATATGTAGGAAGTTAGCTAGCATACCACCACAGTATAAGAAGCAGTGTTCCAGTATTACCATTTTTGCAGTGGTGGCAAGTGTGAATCAAATTAGCATACAAAGAAGAAAAATCTCTTTGCTAGGTACTTCTCCCACTTCTTTTCAACTGGTTATAGTAGGAGCTCATCTGGCATCTTGCAGTTTTGCCTCCCTCATTTGGATCAGAATTAACCAGTACCAGGTAAGAAAATATGTTTTGAATGTTGTCATTCCACATATTTGATATGGATGGGGAATGGTATTAATTATTATTTTAGCCTCCAGCATTTATTATGTGAGAATCGCAAAAATACCTTCACAGAAAAATGCAAACTGAAATAAAAGGTTACAGAAGACTTGCTCTTATTTACCAAGTTTTCATGTCACATTATAACAACTACCAAGTGAATAATTATCACATAACTAAAATGGAATAATAAGAATAATACTGGTATTTGCTTTTGTTTGGACATTTCTTTTTTGATTTTGTTCAATAAATCCTTCTATGGAAAGAGCCAATATTTATTAAGAATCTAGACCCTGCTACAGCTTTACATGAATTATGCCCATTCCCACAGATTTGCAAAAAGATAACTTTATTTTCATTAACACCTTTATACAGCTATCCTTTCCATTAACATGATCATGATGCTACTGTATTGCAGATTTTGAACAAAGGTCTGCTTATTCTAAAGTCATGAAACACACCAACTTCCTGATAATTGATGCAAACATTAAAATAAATAAATTTTTGATAATATAACAATTATCATGGTGAGGGTTTTCACTTATAATCCCTAACCTTAGTAACTCGGATATTAATTCCTTTATACTACTTAATACAGTCCAAAATTTTTGCTAATATACTATTGATCTCTATTTTTTGTCTCTCTCACCTTGAGGGCAGGTGCAGTGTGGTTTGTCTTATTTACCACTGTATTCCCATCATCTAGAGCATTTGTTGGCCCCAGGCAGGTGCACAATAAATGTTTGTTGAATTTTATTTTTTATTTATTTATTTTTTTTTGCTGTACGCGGGCCTCTCACTGCTGTGGCCTCTCCCTTTGCGGAGCACAGGCTCTGGGCGCACAGGCTCAGCGGCCATGGCTCACGGGCCCAGCCGCTCCGCGGCATGTGGGATCTTCCCGAACTGGGGCACGAACCCTCGTCCCCTGCATCGGCAGGCGGACTCTCAACCACTGCACCCCCAGGGAAGCCCGTTTGCTGAATTTTAAAAGATATTTTAAATGAATAAGAATTTCAAATTTATTTCATTCTTATAACTTTATAAATCTTACATTGTTTTAATTATAAGAAATTAAAATTAAATATGTATTTGTAAATACTCAGGCAATGACAATAAAATACAATATCTTGTGATTTAAAAAAATGTTCCAAAGATATGAATATTAGAAAAGTATTAAAATCAATCCCCCATTGTATTTTTGAAATATATTACCACTTGAAATATATTGTCATTTATAAGACTTTTGAAATTATTATATCAAATACAAAGTTAAGCCTTTAAAAGTTATCAAAATTCTAAAAATTTATAATCTAAAATATAATTCATTTTAAACAATTTAGTTGGAGTAAAGACATTCTGGTAGTTTGCTTGAAACATATTTTTAGGCTGAATTTCAACCACCTAAAATAAAATGGATATTAACCACTTCATATTTGATTCTTAAGTGAGATCTTCCTTCTCCAAGCCCTATCATTCTACCATCCTCTCCATGACTTCGTTTGCATTCTGAATTTCCTTGTCTGTTTTCCACAATACTGATTAAAACTTTACTACTGTTAAAAACTTCTTTATTACCTTAATCAATATTTTATTGCAGATTTACTTAAATTTTTCCAATCTGGCTTCCTTGAACTTTTGACTTATCTCCTCCAATTTTACCCATATAGCTATATTCTCCTGTAGCCTCTTACATCTTTGGGGGGATAACAAGAAGTTACTTTGAAAAAATTGTTCTATTCTGGTAGAAATTATTTTGTAGTTATAGACACTCTCTCCGAATCTTCATGGTAATATGCCCTTTAGTTTGAGATTTCAAAAGCATATACTGTTTTGCTGTTATTTTATTCATACTCAATTAGAAACAGAGCTATCCATGTCAGTATTTGTTAAGAAACAATTAAATAGGACACTTGATGGTGACTGAATAAAACCCAATTCACACGGGCTCAAGTGAAAAAGAGAATTTATTGGCACATCTACCTACAATTTCCAGTGGTTGATAGGTATGGATGGATCTAAGGACACAAATGACATTATCAGGAGTCACTCTTTCTATTATTCTTCCCTCCTCCATTTATTTTGGGCTCATGTAGGCAGACTTTTCACATGTTTTGCCAAGATGGCCTTCACATGGTTTGCTCTGAGAAACTTTTGCTCAAAGAACTTCATTTGTCCCATAGTGTAGTTTCAAAAAAGTTTTTATGATTGATTGGATTTTCTTCTTCTCAGGCTAATTGTGGAGCAAGACATTGGTCAGAGGTTTTTGAATATGTTGGTTCAGCCTACATTTCATGCTCATCTCTAATAATGTAGAAAGGGACTGGTCTTGTCAACTGCTTGAAATGATAATTAGAGGAGGGTTTCCTGATAAAAGAAGATGAAGGGGATATAGTTGCTCTATAGAAGGATGACAACTATCTACTACATATAGTTCATATACATTTTTCTTGATCTTGCTCACTATCTTGCAAACCCAAGGTTCTTGGATTCAAGACTAATGAACTGAATTTTGGTCTATTATTTTTTATTAACATAAAGCTGGAAATGATGGAAAGTACAAAGGGAGTTTTAAAAAAAATTGGTTCTATTCAAATATTGAAACTACCTATTTATATAAATGAGTAGGTCATTTACATTTCAGGGCCTCCATTTCCTTGAGCATGAATTTAGGTAATTATATTTTATGTAAAATCCTAACTTATGATCAATTAGCTTGTGAGGTGCTCTTATGTATACCACTGTGTGTGTGTCAGTTTCTGGAGCATAAAATAAAGTTCAGGGTTCCTGTCCTTTCTGGCATTTTGGTGTACAGTGAAAGTAAAATAAAACGACTGTAAGGAAAGTACCATGAAATACGAGAAAAAGAAAAATTTTCGTTTTCACACTGCAAGAACTAAATTATGGATCATTTTCTTCAATTAATTCTCAGACAACCTCTATTCAAAACAACCTGAAACAAATGCAAAATTTTGTTGATGTGGTATATATTAGTCCTATAAATCCCATTTGTGTACAATTTAATTAAATCTGTAACTGTTTCTTTATCCTCAACCCTTCAAATACTTATGGTACTTTGTAAGTGAACTAACTTACCTAATAGGTATAAAAAAATAATAATAATAGCATATAATATTTATTAAATGCTTATTTTAAACTAATTAAGAAATGGAAATGCACACCCATTTAATCCACAGCATAAACTTTTAATTAGTTTGGATGGTTTCTTGAAATAATATTTATGAAAAAATAGTAATACATGTCTTAATTTTCAGTATAATAGGGATATATTCATGTGACTATTGACTGCTTATATGGGGCATTAAAAATTATGTGATATTTTACCTGCATATTAACTAATGATTGTCACTCTGCTCCTGAAGTATGTGTTTAAAAACACATTTGCTGTTGCTTTTACAATATAAATTAAATAATTCAGCTTTTTTATTTCCACCAGTTCCACTGGAATGCATATATTGATTTCATTAAGTTTTAATATAATTATTTTGTTATTCATTAAACAATATTTGAGTCATTTTTACTATCTGAAAAATTACTCAAACTTCCACTTTGCTACTGATTTTTTATCTAGTACATTTAACTTATCAGATGTACAATTTATCATAGATTTCACTCTATAATATTTAACCTATTTCTCATCAAACTCAAATAATTTTAAGATGAAAAATCAGAGTCCTTGCATGAACAAAAGCCCTCCCATTCACTCTTTGCTTTCTCCCACATTTCCCCGTGGCATTAAATATTATATAACTTATAAGGTAAGCCGTTATTCTGAGAGCCCCTGCAATAACGTACATTCATTCTTTGTTTTAGGATTCAGTAATTACTTACAGTGCTTCAGTTATCATTGTAATGTGAACAGTGCAATTGTCACTGGGTAAAATGTACTCTTTGAACATGATAAGTATGTAGGCATGATTTGGAGGTTTGTTGAATGGAAAAACATTAAATGACAACTCATAACAAAGGAGTCCATATGAGTAGGGCTAACCAGAAAACAGTAGAAATAAATTTTTTTGATACAGTTATCATCGTCAAAATGATTTTTGAAGAAATATTGAATTTATATGTAGTTTATTCTTTGATAATCTATTAAGTCACCTTATTTTTAGTGTTTCATGAAGTAATAGTAGACTCTGTATTGCTATAAAAATCAATGGCACTTTTCACTATATAAAGATTGCATAATTCACATGTAAAACAAGATCAAGAATCATGTTGCAATAATTTCAGATAAAATAATGCATTTGGAATTTTATTCATAAAAATTAAAATATTTTAATGTGAGAAAAAATAATTCTTGATGTCTATATTTAGGTTCTTAAAATTAATAAAATATACTATATTTCAGTGTAATGCAAGGCAAAATAATGTATTTAATGGATCCAAACAATAAATTGAGAAATAAGTATTTTTATTTAAAATGTTTAAATTTTGCTTCTTTTCAGATTTTTTGCTTTATTATGTTTCTTATCAAAGTAATCAATGATATTAAACCAAAAGGCTAATGTTTCCATTGTTCTATTTCACTGATACTGACAAAGTTTAAAGTATTGAGGAAATAGGTTGAATTTGTCATATAGCCTCAGGAAGATATATATGTGTGTGTGCGTGTGTGTGTGTATACACAAATACAGGTCGTTTTATATATATATATATATATATATATGTCAAGTTAAATGAATTTTTAGCAGCCTGAAATATTTCTAATGGTCAAATTTTGGTTCCTTGTGTGTTGATATGATGGAAGGCTATGTCTTTAGTATTGTTTTCAAACTGTGCTTTACATATGCTTCTTCTATTGGTTTCAAAAAATTATTTTTATCCTTTAGGTGGTATTAAATTAACATGCTTCTTACTTAAAAAAAGCAAGCCGGGCTTCCCTGGTGGCGCAGTGGTTGAGAATCCGCCTGCCGATGCAGGGGACACGGGTTCGTGCCCCGGTCCGGGAAGATCCCACATACTGCGGAGCAGCTGGGCCCGTGACCCATGGCCGCTGAGCCTGTGCATCCGGAGCCTGTGCTCCGCAACGGGAGAGGCCACAATAGTGAGAGGCCCGCGTCCCACAAAAAAAAAAAAAAAAAAAAGCAAGCCACTAAAATATAGTCTATTTCATTGACATGTCTTCTGTAGCCTAAAATATGCATTCAAACAGCAGCTGGAAATGTCAACTGCATTTGACATTGGCCAACTAATGAAAATGGTTTGTCCTATTGACTTAACTCCCACAATTAGAACTGTTCACCATGGCTGCTGCATAGTGTGCTTTTAGCTACAGTGACCTGTGCTGTTACAAGAAATGAGTTTTGGAAATGGTCTTTATCCTCACAAATAAAGTTAGTGCATCCAGATTTGGAAACTGACAGCAGTAATATTCCCCAACTAAAGCTGGAGCTTAGCCCTGTTATACTTATTAAAAAGCCTATTCATACAAATTAAATCCATTCCATATCCTGGACCCTGATGACAGCTCCATTTTTTTTTCTTGTCTGGTTTGAATTACCTCAAGTCTGTACCCAGAAAGAATTTATCCCTTTCAAGAGACTTCTCCAAGCCTATAATAAATTCACGTGGGTCGTCCCATCAATGCAGTGAATTTGCATTATTATTTCATTATGAGTAGGAAAGAAAGAGGATTAGATCTCTTCCAGCATTGGCAGAGCCTAATTCAACCTGAACACATGATTAAAGCTGGCATTTATGACTATAACTGTCAAAGAAAACTAATTGTAAACTGAGAGCTGTGGATAATTACGGCTTTTGCTATTAAACCATTTCTCTCCTATTTATCACAGAACCAACTACAGACTTTACTACTGTTTGCATTTAGTTCTCTGATTACTATGAATCTACTTATGCAAATGAAATTTGATCTATAGTCTCAAATTGAGGACTTTGTGTAAACTTAAGTTTAATCAGGCTTTAGTGTGTATGTTTTGCTTTTTCTTTCCCTTTTAAAAATTTTTTGGAAAAGGTGAAGTAACACTAAGACCACTGAGTCTAAGACACTGCATTTTGTATTGTTTTAATTACAAACCCTGTAACAGCTGTCTGATAATAATTTTGACACATATGCTATTTGAACTAACTTTCATAAGAGACTTTTAAAAATTAACCCCTATTATGTGCAGTGTATATGGTAAGGCCCTTAGACCATGTACATACATGTTTATACATTTTATGTTTATATATATTTATACAGGTAGGAATAATTATGTATATAGAAATACACACATACAAATATGCATACAGAAATATATGTGGGGTGGTGGTGGTGGTAGTATGAATTGGGAGATTGGGATTGACATATATACACTAATATGTATAAAACAGATAACTAATAAGAACCTGCTGTATAAAAAATAAAATTAAATTAAATTTTAAAAAAAGAAATATATCTATACACTCATACATACATATACATGTATCCATGCAGGCACATGCATACATACATACAAATAACTGTATGGATATATCACCAGTAAATACTGTTAAGTACTTAATGATGTAACAAATATCTTTATAATTTCATGGGAAGCTGTATGGGTAGTGGCTAGTCAAACAAGCTCTAAAGTATGTCTACTTAGAATTCAATTGCCCTTTTACCATTTACTAGCTATACATATTTATACAACTTCTTATTTTGAAAATGTGTAAATATATTATGAATGAGCAGGATAATTAAATGAAATAAGTTGTAAACTAACCTGCACACAGTAAGTACTCAGTTAATGTGAGCTTTTAGCTAGTTTCTTAGGATTCTAGTATTGAGACTGTGAATCACTGTGTTTGTATGAATTTGTCTGGCAGTGTATTTTAAAGTGGAAATATAGCAATAGTGATAGGTATAATTAAATTACGTGCTTCAATTTTATGGGCCAGTTCTAATACATGAAATTGTATTTATCAAAGGTGATTACTTAAAAGCTTAAGTAGCAGAATTTAATTTTTATAACTGTAAAAATTATTTATGAATGATAAATTATACATAAAAGGAAAAAAATAATTTCTTTTGTTTAGTGCCCTGGTTTTCAATTCAGGGAATAGTTTCACTGAATCATATGAAATACTTCTGATAATCAATTAAATTAATTGTATGTTGATAAGAACAGGCTAGAAAGTGGCCAAGATGGTGGAGTAGAAAGACCCTGAGCTCACTTCCTATCACTAGTCCACCAAAATCACAATTATCTGCAGAACAACCATTGATGAAAAAGACGAAGCTACCAGAAAAGAACTTCTACAACTAAAGACATAAAGAAGGAACCACAACAAGATGGGTAGAAGGGGCAGACTCATGATCTAAACAAATCCCATACTCCCCTAGTGGGCAACCCACAAACTAGAGAGAAATTATACTGCAGAGGCTCTCCCATAGGAGTGAGAATCCTGAGTCCCACGTCAGGCTCCCTAGCCCAGGGGTCTGGCACCAGGAAGACAAGCCCCCAGAAGATTTGGTTTTGAAAGCCAGCGGGGCTTAAGTACAGGAGCCACACAGGAGTGAGGGAAATAGAAACTTCACTCTTAAAAAAGACCGTGTGTGGGCTTCCCTGGTGGCGCAGTGGTTGAGAATCCGCCTGCCGATGCAGGAGACACGGGTTCGTGCCCTGGTCCGGGAAGATCCCACATGCCGCGGAGCAACTAAGCCCGTGAGCCATGGCCTCTGAGCCTGCGCGTCCGGAGCCTGTGCTCCGCAACGGGAGAGGCCACAACAGTGAGAAGCCCGCATACCGCAAAAAAAAAAAAAAAAGAAAAAAAAAAAAAAAAAAAAAAAAAAGACCGTGTGCACTGGGACTCAGGGCAAAAGCAGTAATTTCATAGGAGCCCGGGTCAGACTTACCTGCTGGTCTTGGAGTCTCTCCCAGGGAGGCAGGTGTCAGCTACAGCTCACCCTGGGGACATAGACACTGGTGGCAGATGTATTTAGGAACAGCCAACCACATGAACATTGTTGCTGCTATCTTGGCTCCTTAGAGCCAGGACCTGGCCCCACCCAAAAGCTTGTAGGTGCCAATGCTCAGATGCCTCAGGCCAAACAACTAACCTGGTAGTGACATAGCCCCACCCATCAGAGGACAGGTTGCCTAGGCTTCCTGAGCCCACAGCCACCTCTAGATATACCACTAGACATGGCCCTGCCCACCAGAGAGCTAAGACCAGCTCCACTCACCAGTGGGCAGGCACCGACCCTTCCCACCAGGAAACACACATTAGCCTCTAGACCAGTCTCACCCGCCAGGGGAAGACACCAGAAACAAGACAACTATGATCCCTCAGCCTGTGGACCAAGCCTGCCAACAGCAGGCTAGACCCTATCTTGGGACCAGTTGGGTCCTGGCCCTGCCCACTAGCAGGCCAGCACAACCTTCAGAATAACTCAGACCCCATACCCAACTGTGTCAGGAATTGGCACCCCCTCCCCCACAATGATCTGAAATGAGCTTTGGGGTCCCTGGATCCTACAGCTAGACTCCAGAAACCAGCTCTTCCTGCCAGTAGTCTGGCACTAACCCCAGGATCTGGCTTTATCTGCCAGTGGGTGGGCAACAGCCCCACAGTATTTAGGACCCTGAATCTGCCCACCAATGAACAAGAACAACCCTCAGGGTTCTGCAACCAGCCACCTTATGAGCAGGCCTCGCTAAACAGCAGCCAGCAGCATCTACAGAAGGCAGGGCCTGTCAACCAACTGGACTAGGGGACAACCAAGCTTACCTGATCACCTACATAGTCAGTCACAGCAGAAGGACCTGTGCAGCCCTCTTAGGGGAAACTTCTAGAGCATATAGCTTGGGTGATGGGAAGTGCACTGCTGGCATGTATAGGACATGTCTTATAGAAGGCCACTTCTCCAAGGTCATGAAATGTAGCTCACCTACCACATACATAAGAACATGAATAGCAAGTTAGACAAAATTAAGTGGCAGAGGAATATGTTCCAGACAAAGAAAAAGATAAAACCCCAGAAGAAGAACTAAGTGAAGTGGAGATAGGGTTCAGAGTAACGATTATAAAGATGATCAAAGAACTGAGGAGGAGAAAGGATTCACCGAGTGAGGTTAGAAGTTTTTTTTTACAAAGAGTTAGAAAATATAAGGAACAACCAAATGTAATTGAAGAATACAATAATTGAAATGAAAAATACACTAGAAGAAATCAATGGTAGACTAAATGATACAGAAGACTGGATCAGTGAGCTGGAAGACAGAATAGTGGAAATCACTGTCACTGAATAGGAAAAAGAAAAAGAATGAGAAGAAATGAGGACAATTAAAGAGATCTCTGGGAAAACACCAAGTGAATTAATATTCACATTATAGGGGTCCCAAAAGGAGAAAAGGGAGAGAAAGGGCCTGAGAATATATTTGAAGAGAAAATAGCTGAAAACTTCCCTAATGTGGGGAAGGAAACAGTCACCCAAGTCCAGGAAGTAGAAAGAGTCCCACAAAAGATGAACCCAGAGGGGAACACACCAAGACACAATGTAATCAAAATAACAAAGATTAAAGATAAAGAGAGAATATTAAAAGCAACAAGGGAAAAGCAACAAATAACACACAAAGGAACTCCCATAATGCTATCGGCTGATTTTTCAGCAGAAATTCTGCAGGCCAGAAAGGAGTGGCATGATATACTTAAAGTGATGAAAGAGAAAAACCTACAAACAAGAATACTCTACCCAGCAAGGTTCTTGTTAAGATTTGATGAAGAAATCAAATGCTTCACAGACAAGCAAATGGTAAAAGAATCCAGCGCAACCAAATCTGCTTTACAACAAATGCTAAAGGAACTTCTCTAGGCAGAAAAGAAAAGGCTACAACTAAAAACAAGACAATTATGAAATGGAAAAGCTCACTGGTAAAGGCGAACATACAATAAAGGTAGGAAATCATCCACACTTAAAGCTAGCATTAAGGGTAAAAGATAAAAGTAGTAAAATCATCTGTGTCCATAATGAGAAGTTAAGGGATACATAAAACAATTAGATGCAAAATATGATACCAAAAACAGTAATCATGAGGAGAGGAAAGTACAAATGCAGGGGTTTAAAAATTTACTTGAAATTAAGAGCTCAGTAACTTAAAACAATCTGATATATATATATATATATAGAGAGAGAGAGAGAGATATAGATATATAGATATACATATAGATATAGATTGCTATACAAAAACCTTATGGTAACCACAAACCAAAAATCTATAACAGATATACAGACTAAACACTCCAAACAAAAGACATAGAGTGGCTGAATGGCTACAAAAAGAAGAGTCATATATGTGCTGCCTGCAACAGACTCACTTCAGATCTAGAGACATATACAGACTGAAAGTGAAGGGATGGAAAAAGGTATTCCATGAAAATGAAGATCAAAAGAAAGCCAGGGTAGCAACACTTATATCAGAAAAAAAAATAGACTTTAAAATACTGTTACAAGAGACAAAGAAGGACACTACATAATGGTCAAAGGATCAATCCAAGAAGAAGATACTCTTATTTTGTAAATATATATGTACCCAATACAGGAGCACTTCAATATATAACGCAAATACTAGCAGACATAAAGGAGACATTGACAGTAACACAATAATAGTTGGGAACTTTAACACTTCACTTAAATCAGTGGACAGCTCATCCAGACAGAAAATCAGTAAGGAAACACAGGCCTTACATACACATTAGACCAAATGGCCTTAATTGATATATATATAGCATTCCATCTGAAAGCAGAAGGATACATATTCTTTTTAAGTGCACATGGAACATTCTCTAGGATAGAGCACATGCTGGGCCACAAAGCAAGCCTAGGTAAATTTAAGAAAACTGAAATCATATCAAGCATCTTTTCTGACCACAATGCCATGAGACTAGAAATCAACTATAAGAAAAAAACTGCAAAAAACACAAATATGTGAATGCTAAAAAAAACAGTGAGTTACTGAAGAAATCAAAGAAGAAACTGAAAAATACCCAGAGACAAATGAAAATGAAAACATGACAATCCAAAACTTATGGGACACAGCAAAGCAATTCTAAGAGGGAAGTTTATAGTGACTCAATCTTACCTCAGGAAACAGGAAAATTCTCAAATAAACAACCTAACCTCACATCTAAAACAACTAGAGAAAGACCCTTCTAAAGGTCAATGAAGATAACATTTTATTTTATTCCCTATCACACCGCAATATTGAAACTGGAACCCATGAGTTATGGGATTCTGTACTGTCCCAAGTTTTGATATTTAACCTATTCAATTAATGATTAAAATAATTAGTTTCTAGTATAACAATAATATTATCTTATAATTAACTTCAGAATATATTAATATTAGTAATGAATAAGATAAATTGTATGTAAAATAAACTTTGCAAGAAATGTTCAAATTCTAGACTAAAGATATCTTAAAATGTTCCTGAATGACACAAAGATGTTGTAAACAAATTGAAAAGCTAGCCATTTTCTTGGAAAAGTCTCCATATCATCATCTTGTTTATCCCTCCTGCTATTTAAAATATTTAACATTATGACACTTAAAAATCCCACCAGGATATTATCAGTAATTATTTGAAATTACTGTTCACTATTAATTTCTCCATTTCCCACTTCAGACCCAAAGGAAACTGCCCTTCTCAGCCTCTTCCAAGTAGAGGGTCATCTGACTCATCCTGGACCATGCAATAAGAAAGTTGCTTGTGTCCTTTCCAGACTAAGCCAGTAAAAAGCCTAAGGGTACATCTATCTCTCATCCATTTTGTGCCAGTCTCGGAGGAGGCTTTTTGTTGAGATGGTGGGCCTAGAGATTGGAGCAATATGGATCACTGAGTTACATTACTGAATAGAGCTATTTTGGACATTATTTAGACATGGCAGAATTTGTGGGAGTAAAATAAAACAAATCAGAACCAAACAAACATTTTTGTTTAAGACACTGAAAATTTATGATTGTTTGTTCCCACTACTTAATCATCTTATTTTCATTAATATGGAGGAAAGTTGGTGTCAGAAGTGATGTAGTTTTGTAACAGCAATAAAATATGTGACAATTACTTAGTAAAAAATTATTACAAATGTCATAATCAATATATAAATGTAATATGGAGTCCTCACTTCATTTAAAATATAAAAGTGCTTAGATTAGATTAAAAGTGAAATCTGTGATATGACATTTATAAAATAAATAACCAAAAAAACCTGAAAGTATAAGATAAAGCTATTTTGCCCAAATACAAACAAAAAGAAGGTCATTATCACAGTTTATATTTAACATGGTAATGGTGGACCTACATAATGTTGGATGACAAAAGTAAAATGTATAAGTTTGTCAAAGACCCTAAAATACATAAAGAAATCTTTTGTCATTCACAATTTTTATGGTTTTCAAAACAAGCACAAGAGATCTTATTGACAAATTAATACTAATAAGAGGATTAGTAAATTTTCTGAACATAATATAATTTAAAAAATAAAATTGCATTTTAATACACCATCAAGAACTACTTAAAATATATAAAATACCATTTAAAATAGCAATAATCATTATGAAGTATCTCAGAATAACTCTAACAATAGGTGTGCAATGTTTATGAAGAACATTAAAAACTTTATTGAAAGACATTAAAAATAAATACCATATTGAAATATATAGTATATTTGTGAGAATAAAAATATCCTAAGTATGGTAATTATCCTCATATTAATTCATAAATTTCTCACAATTCCAAGAAAAATTTTCTTTTTTTTTTTAAATTTGGCAAGTAGATTCTCAGCATTGTATGGAAAAGTAAATGCCTCCAAGCAGGCAAGAAAATTTTGTAGAACAGTTTAGTGAGGCTTAAGCTAGCAAATATTAAGTTGTACTATATAGCTCTAGTAACTAAGATAATAGTATCTTGGGCAAAAATAGTTTTGCAATGATTCATTTTCTAAAATTAAAAATAATAAAATTTCAACTTCATATAATAAATAACAAATTTTAAATAGTTAATAAAATATATCAAAGAATATATTTCTTTTGTGGAGAAGGATTTTGTAAATATGATGCAAAACAAATACCATAAAAATGGTAATTCTAATTCATTAATTCGGTATAAATTAGAGAGCATCTTGGTAATATTTAGCAAGATGAAGCAATATTTTGAAGATGAACTCATCATATGACACAGTAATTACACCTCAAGTTATTGAAACAGAAAATCTTTTACATATGTGTACTGAGAGACATAGGCAAGAATGTTTCCAGTAGTAGTGTTTTAAAATAGTGAAAAAAACCAACAGAAGCAACTTAAATATCCATCAGCAGGAGAAAAGACATATAAATTGCAGTTATTCATACAATGGATTTACACAAATAAGTGAAAATACATTATTTATTGTTCACACAATAATATAAATAAATCTCAGAAATGTGATATTAAATGAAAAAAGTTGTATATTGGTACATATATGTGAGGACAGATTTATAAAAGACATTTGTATAAAACAATAATATATAATTTTTTAATATACATGCTTTACAGGAAAAAAAAGGAAAAAGAAATAGATGGGAATGACATCATCCAAATTTTTGGAAGTGGTTAAATATTATGAGAGGAGAAGGGGAATGAGATATGTGAGGGCAACTTTGATGGTTTCAACATTTTGTGTAACCTGGATTGGGGATACATACTAATTTTTAATGTTTAAGGATGTCTGATATATTTCATAATATTTTTTAAAAAGAAGTTTCAATGTTTAATATCCATTAAATATGAAAGATTCAATTAAACAATTTAATAAAATTTTTAAAATATATGTGTAGTGTTAAAGAAAATATTAAGAATATATGTTTAAGATAAGCTTTAATTTTTAGGAAAAAAATTGCTTTTAATTCGTAACAAATATTTCAGTGGTTATTGTTGAACGTCAGTCCTGAATAATCCATATGTATTTTTAAAAGGAACAATTAATTTTTTAAGCGAAAACTTAGAGCCCCCCAAAAGTAGATGAGAGGATGAAAAGAATGTTACATAAATCTGAATTTGTAAAAGTTATGTAGTTTTGCTTTCAATTTCTAAAGTGAGAAAGCAAAAGGTATATGTTACATTCGTCAGATAACTTCTATTTTGTTCAAGACTGGTAAGCTAGGCAACTTAAAGAATATAATGATTCAAGAACATGAAATCAGTAGATGACTGACTCAAGTTTTAATAACAGCCAGTTACCTATCCTTGAACTTAATCTAGCTAAGTCATTCTGACTTATGTTCTTGTCCTTTGTCTTTCTAGTAAGTACCAGAGCTAAAATAGCTTGAAATATGAGCATATGTGAACTAGCCTTGTCAAGGTAACTTCTAAACATAATGAGTGTGCTTTGGCAAACCTTGATAAGCACAGGTCATTTTGTCAAGCGATTCTGTTACAAGATCTTGATGATACCTTTGGATTCAAACTATCATGTTTGAAAAGTTGCTGCCTAATAGGAATTTACCTCTATTAAACTGACTCAGAAAAGTTCTACCTTCTTTACGAGATATTTGAAATGAAATATTACATTTAGAATTGACTGGTATTGGAGAGCTCTGCTTTCAAATGCCACCTGGTTAAAAAATTTCTGATGCAATCTTTAACAACTCCCACCACCAATAATTCTGAAGATTAGAAAAGATGCAAAAATTCATGACAGTTTAAACAACTACTGGTTAAAAACCTATTTTCCAAATAAGGGAATTAGCTCTAAAACTTCACGACCTACAATTATGGTATACATTTGCTTCTTATAAAAGAGACTAAATATCAAAAGGCAGGAAATAGTTTGTACATTTATTGTTCTCTGTTTCCTCACTTAGAGTCAATAGTGTTGCAGATACATCTAAGATGGCTCCTGTTACTCTTGCCTCCGGGCGTTTACATTAGTTTCTAAGCAATATAATGTGACAAAAGTGATGGGATATTACTCCCATGATAAAATTACCTTATGTAAGACTTCATCTTGCTAGCAAACTTTCTTTAGAGACTCTCCTTGTTGGCTTGAAAAAGACAGACCTCATTTTGGGAAAGTCCCACAGCAAAGAACTACAGACAGATTGTAGGAGTTGAGGTTTGTTCCTAGCCAATAGCCAAACAGGAAGCAGGTGCCCACAGTCCTAAAACTGCAAGAAAATAAATGCTGCCAGCAACCTGAGTGAACTTAGAAGTGGGTTCTTCCTCAATCAAGTTTTCAGGTGAGAACACTGCTTTACCCAATATCTTGATTGCTGTCTTCTGAGGGCTTAAGCTGAGGATATATTATAGTTAAGCCACGCCCAGATTCCCGACTCATGGAAATTTTTAGGTAATAAATGTGTGTTGTTTTAAGCTGCTAAGTTTGTGGTAATATGTTTTGCAGCAATAGGTAACTAATAGAGATGGTGACTAGATTACGAAGCCTTGCACTTCTGCATGTTAGATTAATAGTCCTAAATAGAGTACTCCAGGGGGGATAGGTATGGGGGTTGAAGAGGATCTAGGATGGCAGATTATGCCAGGGCATGAAGTTTTTTGATGCATGTATAAGCTCAAATATCAGAAGTGGAAGAGATTCCTTGATTAACATAGAAGTGCTACACTTGGTGATCATTGTTTGTTAGAGGCAGGTCATTGTGTTGGAATCTGTACATGTCAACTTGCTTTCTAGTTATAAGTAAGTGGAGAGAGCCAATAGCACCTAATAACTTAGAGCAGGGGTTGGCAAACTATGCTTTGCAGTCTAAATATGGCCTCTTATCTATTTTTGTAAATATAGTTTCATTGGAAAATATAGTTTCATTGGAAAACAGCCATGCTCATTTGTTTACATATTGTCTTCGGCTGCAATGATGGAATTTAGTTGTGGCAGAGACTACAATCTGCAAAGCCTCAAATATTTATTGTCTGACTCCCTGCTAGACAAGTTTGCTGACCTCTTGGTTAAAACATGAGATAAAGTAGAATCTTTCTACATATGTATACATCCATTGGCAAGTATTAAATCTAAAGAGATCTTATTTAAGTGTTAATAAGTAAGAAAAACAGTCTTGAAGACATATTGTAATATAAGTGATAGAAGTAGCTCTATGAAGGCACTTGGAAACATTCCATGTATGAAAATGACCTGAAGAAACACTCAAGATAAAAAAAAAAATAGAACAAATGTTTTTGAAAAACAATTTATCAAAGATGTAACATCAGAAATTTTTTTAGAGATGAATACATTGGCTTGTTCTTTCAGATTAAAAATTTTTCATTTCAGTAGCTTTAATAAGAAGTGATATACAGCATGGTATATGCTAATTTTTAAATTACACACACACACACACACACACACACACACACACACACACACACTCAAAAGGGAAAACACTATAAAAAATAGCCACATTGAAAAGACATGTTGCATATAAAAAAAGAGTTACCAGAATGGCAACAGGCTTTTTCTTCTGCAATAATAAATTAAGATTAAAATTGGGGAACTTTGAGACATAAAAGCTTGTACTCAACATTTTTATATTCATCCAACTTGATTTTCAGATGTGTAAGCCAATAAAGTACATAATCAAGTGTACAGATATTCAGAATATATAATTTATAAATTAATAAAAAATGAAGTAAATTAAATGTTTATGAATAGAAAACTTAAAATAGAAAAGAACTGGCAGTGAACATTGAAACAAATTGTACATAGTTGAAGCTAAGTAAATGTTTCACATTGGGTTAAAACGGAAAAAAAGTGTTTCAAATAATTAAATAATGCTATTACAAATTATCTGCTATCTAAAAAGTAGTAATAAGGACAGTGTGTTAAATGGCTGGGAGATTGTGAGGCTGTAATTAGATAGCATAGTATAGAATGACGTAATGGCATAAGAGAAGTTCAGGAACCTTTTAATAGGAAAAATAGGCTAAATTTTATATTAAATATGTCCCGTACATGTTTTATTGTTAGGTATGAATTATCTCTGTCCATATCATGACTGGAAGGGTATACTCAAGTTATTATCAGCATTTTTCTATGCATAAGAATTATGGGAAATTTATGTTCATGTTTAACGTCTCTGTCTTTTCTAAATTTATTATGGCCAACATGTTATTCTTCAAAATAAATTATATTACAAATGTATTTGAAATGAATATATCAAAATATTTATTTTGGACATTAGTAGTATTAGAAATGAATTGTATTTTTTGTATTTACTTTAATGTAGTTTTAACTAAAGTCAGGACTACTTTGATGTTAAAAAAATTATTGTACAACTAGTTCAGAGCCCCATCATTTTTATATAGTAAAACTGACTGTATTAGAACATGAAACAAATTTTATCTGGTAATGAGGAATGTAAATGTTTAATAGCAACACCATTTTTTCAAGTTATCAGTCTAAAAAATTGGGTTATGGATACACAAAATTGGAAAAAAATAGTTGTTTAGACAGTATTAGCTGTCTTTTAGGCTATAATGCTTTGCTTCTAAATCAACCACCATTATGAAATAATGTGCTGTCTTGATAAAGGATACATGGTCACCATGTTTATTAATGCCAGATCATAATAATTAAAATTCATTTCTAAGCAAATAGGTCAAAAATGCTCATACGACAGAATATTTTAAGTTTGGTGCTTAATACAAGCACAAAATGCAACAACAGAAAAAAATATATATGTATTGAAGTAGTAAGACTTGGATTTCTTTGTGGCATTTAGAATTTTCATAATTGGGAAAGCAGGGTGGCCTGATCTCCAGGGGAAAACTGAGGTTGGGGGAGTGGAAGTCAAGATGAGAGCAGGAGATAAAAAAACACCTGCAGTCAGACCACCTAGCCTGGTCAGGAAAGGGGAAGGGGGCACGTAAGGTGCAGGTCTTCATAAGGAAAAAAGGTTATATGTGTTGGTTAGTAATGAGGATAGTACAGAGCTGGGATAACCAGGTGGGGCTGAAAAGGAGGACTGCAATTTACAATGAGAGGCTTGGAGACAAAAGAGGTTTGGCAACGTATTCATGGTCATTAAAGCTGCTGAGCTTCATAAATCTGGAGTCTGCCAGAATCATTATTCAGAGTTTCCCATGTGTAAATCAGTTTGTGGGCAAGGAACTGGCATGTGTAATTATTTGTTAATAGTAGGGACATTCATGAGAAGGAATAAAACAGCATCAGTGTAAAATATGTACTTATTTTTATTTTTAAAATAATTTGTTCATGAGAAAGAAGTTTTTTTCATGTAAAGTAAATAGAGAAATTAAAAATCATAGAATTTACCATTCAAAATAAGATGTAAAATATCTCACAGTTTATGTTTACAGGTCAAGCAGAATTATAAATCTGATTACTTTGAATTGAATTGAATATGCAGAAAATTCCTTTGTGAAGCAGCTCAAGACTATAAAGTTTGTTAGTAAATATGATAAATACTACATGTATCGAGAAAACTAGGTAGGTGATGGAAGTAGAAAAGAAGTAGAACTCATGACAGCATAGTCCATAATACTATTAATTCAATACAAAGTGGAAAACTTGAAAGCAACTGACAAAAGTGACTTTTAAAAAGAGGGAGCATGGATAAAGTTGAAAGTAATGTGCAGTCCAGCTGCTAACACAAAGGAGGAAATAGAAACATTTCATACTTCTTGGCATCCTTCTCCTGTAAGGTTTTCTGTGTTTCAGTTGTTGATGTTCCTAATCCATTACGGCTTTACTTTTTGGCAAGGTAAGAAGAGAAAAGACTTCATTGTGCCACCATAAACAAAGTTTAAGTAATTATACCTCAAAATCTTTCCAAAAAGGATTTCTCTTCTCCAGATTTTGAAACAGCGTGTTGGAGAAAGCTTCCTGATGTGGTATTTCTCAGTTTTCATTTTCATTTTGGCTAAGAGGCCTATTTTTGCACTGCCTTTTTCTTATTTTGATGGATCCAAGTTGGTTTCATTTCTAGAGTAGCAGATTACTCTGAAATTACTGCAGGTGGCTCAGAGGATTTCGTTTTGTCTCAGGTTAGGCAGACTTCAATATGTTGTAGTTCCATTTAGTGTAGAAGGTTTTTACTAGCTTCCATTTGCTTACCCATTCTTCATGCACTACCAACCAGTTTATCATTTTTGTGATATATTTTATAGATCTAATATATTTGAAATCAATGAGAGGTTTGTCTAGATTAGAGCTTTGCTCTGAGTAATAAAAGGAAATAGGTTTCCAGAAATTAAATCGACCAATATAAAGTATGTTATTTTTTTTTTTAATATTTAGGAGGTTGTCTTTGTTTTTTTCTTATCCTAGGTCCATATATTGTTCAATAAATTCAGTCTTAATTCTGAGTTCTTTTGTGAAGCCATAACTCTGAAATACCTTCTCCATCTATTTTTATCATTTCCCGGTTTGTTTTCCCAAAGTTCAATCCCTCTATCAAATCTTTTAGAGGTAATCCAATCTAAATTTGATAATTCCAATTGTTCTAGATTGCTTTATCATCTATGTATATAGGTCATGCACCTTTATCTGGGGGAAAGGATATTATCAATACTATGAACATTTTATCTTGGACAAAAGAGAACTGATAAGGACAGACTTCTAAGGTAGTCTTTGAGTAAAGGAACTAGGTCTGATTATGTAATATTCAGTATGTTATTTGTTGTTAAAATTTGTTTCATTAATAAAATTTTAGAACTAGTGAGTAGATTTCCATGTCTGATGTGTTAGCTTAAGATATGATTATGACATCTAAAAATAAGACCCTTATTCTGATACAGCATTATTGCAGGAGATGTACTGATAAAGAGCATCTCTCCTCTAAAGATAGAAGAATGTAGAAATGTTCTACAAGAAGAATGCCCCAGGGCACAGCTGGTGCTTAGTTACCAAACTGAAGGTTATAATCTCAAGTAATATGTTACGTTTAATTGAATAATTAATATGGCCCAAGCACTTCTTGAATTCTTTGCCTATATTAACTAAGTTAAACTTCATAGCAACCCTTTGAGGTAGGAACATTAATATATAAAGACAAGGAAACTAAAGTCTAAGATGATAAACAAAGATCATATAGTGAGTGTGTGGCCAGAATTTAAACGCAGGCTATCTGGCACCAGAGCTTAGTTCCTTACATACCTGCTAAACAGCATCTGAAACTGGGCTCTGATATCAACTCACTGCTATCTACCTCTTTCATTCTTAGAGAAGATGCTTGGTCTTTGAGGGTTCAGTGATAAGTTGCAGAGGAAGCTAGTTTTTCCAACACTATTTCCTTGTTGCCTTACAGAGCTGCTATAAATAGACTTGCTTTCTAAGATATGGGTTCTAGGAGACTTAATTTGATGGCTCACGTATGTAGTTAGGTAGGATTGAGATAATTCTCTTTTTTGTATTCTAGTTTTTAAAAATAAACTAAGGGACCCCACAATCCTGTTGTCATTTATTTGATGGTTCTCTTTATTTGTAATTAATTCACTTTATTTATTTAAGTAAATAAATAAATATACACACACTAGTATTCCAACTAGACGATAAGCTTTTGTCCTCTATTATAACCAGATTTCACAAAAATAATCAATTCCAATCCATTATACATACAAATAAGAAAAGCTTAGGTCTAGAAGTCCTATCCAACTTGTTTGTGGTTGCATAGTTCTTCAGTGAGGGAATAAGGATAAAAACTCAGCAAGATGGTTCCTGGGCTAGTTATCTTTGTAATATAACATACAAAGGATGGGTTAAAAAAAAAGCTTCATGTATTAGGAAACATAATTTTGCAATTCAGCCTAAGAGATAGACTTTGTAAGAAATAAAGTCATATTCAAGACAATTTGAGTCAAAAGTAATATGTTATATGGAAATGTATTTAGATTTAATATTGTTATCAGAGAATATCTACTAATGACACAATTCATGAAGCTTCAGCCGTCAAGAGAAAAATCTTTGGTTTGTCCTAAGTCTGATCACATGCTTAGAGTGTGTAGCATGTAGGTAGAACACTTAATACATGTGTATACTACAGTTAACATTTGCTTGAACTGTCTGCTCTGATAACTCACATGTTGGCAGGAAAACAGTTTACACATAATAATTAGAAAGTGCTTTAGATTCAGACAAACCTTGATTAGAATGTTGATAGTTCCAATTACTTGTTGTGTGATCTTGGTCACATTACTTAAATAATGCCTCAGTTTCTTTGGCTGTGAAATGGAGATAACACTGAACATGACTGTTGCTCTCAGTTAAATATATAAAGTGCTTTATACTCTCTACACATACTTCATAGGTAAATAAAAATAATATATTAGTACCTTTATTGTTGGTATTAAGTGCTCAATGAAAAAATCTACTGCAAATTTTTCTCAGGGTTGTTCTACAGGATTTAAGTCAATAGGCAAATTATTTTTTCCTTCCAGTCTTTTGGGGGAGAAGGTTGTGAAGAAAGTTCAGTTAAAGCTAGAATCTTGAAATATGCTCTGGAGAGGTACAAGGCTAGAAAATGTACAAATTCTCATTTAATGTGTTGTGGAATAAATGCATGTGGGAAAATATAAAATATTACAAGAAAAATTGCTAATAAATAAATAAGATTCTTAGAACTTTAAAAATAAGTGTTAAGAGAAACTAAACATGATAATTAGATCTGAAGGTAGATGTTTAGAATGGCTTTATGTAGCAGTGAACTTTGAGCATGATGTAAGCAAAGATGTTATGAGGGGAAAAGAATGTAATGGACTTTCCACATGTGAGTAAGAGCTTTAGAGAACACTTTGAATTGTGAGCTAACAAATTCAAAATGGCTAACTATCAACATGTCTCTTTAGCTGGAATGAAAATGTTTGCTTCGGAATTAGATAACATAAGGGCATGAACAATGGTTCAAAAAAATCTGCTGTTCATTCCTCAGTGACAGGAAATATTGGATGAACACACATTATGGGGTCTACAATATCTTTCAAGTTTTGGGCAGAGATCTCACTGATAGGAGTAGTAATATGACCCCAAAATTGCATCAGTTAAAAATAACTTTATTTAGGGGATATATTAGAGTCTTGAATTGGATCTACCATTCAGTTGTTAACCTTTGTATTAGCAGTTGATCGGATTTTGGTGGTCAATGATGGTTTCTGTGCCTGTGATGCTTACTTTTTTTTTTTTTTTTTTTTTGCAGTATGCGGGCCTCTCACTGTTGTAGCCTCTCCTGGAGCACAGGCTCTGGACGCGCAGGCTCAGCGGCCATGGCTCACGGGCCTAACTGCTCTGTGGCATGTGGGATCTTCCCGGACCGGGGCACAAACCCATGTCCCCTGCATCGGCAGGTGGACTCTCAACCACTGCGTCACCAGGGAAGCCCTGATGCTTACTTTTGTATGACATAAATGATGGTCTTCGGAGGAGAGAACTTCAAGATGGTGGAGGACTAAGACATGGAGATCACCATCCTCCCCACAAATACATCAGAAATACATCTACATGTGGAACAACTCCTAGAGAACACCTACTGAATGCTGGCAGAAGACCTCAGACTTCCCAAAAGGCAAAAAACTCCCCACGTACCTGGGTAGGGCAAAAGAAAAAAGAAAAAACAGAGACAAAAGAATAGGGACAGGGCTTCCCTGGTGGCGCAGTGGTTGGGAGTCCGCCTGCCGATGCAGGGGACGCAGGTTCGTGCCCTGGTCTGGGAGGATCCCACGTGCCGCGGAGCAACTGAGCCCGTGAGCCATGGCCGCTGAGCCTGTGCGTCCGGAGCCTGTGCTCCACAACGGGAGAGGCCACAGCGGTGAGAGGCCCGCATACCGCAAAAAAAAAAAAAAAAAAAAAAGAATAGGGACAGGACCTGCCCCTCGGGGAGGAAGCTGTGAAGGAAAAGTTTCCACACACTAGGAAACCCCTTCACTGGCAGAGACAGGGAGTGGCTGGTGGGGGAAGTTTCAGAGCCACGGAGGAGAGCATACCAACAGGGGTGTGGAGGGCCAAGTGGAGAGATTCCTGCACAGAAGATCAGTGCCAACCAGCACTCACCAGCCTGAGTGGTTTGTCTGTTCACCCGCCAGGGCGGGCAGGGACTGGGAGGTGAGGCTTGGGCTTCGGTCGGATCCCAGGGAGAGGACTGGGGTTGGCTGCATGAACACAGCCTGAAGGGGGCTAGTGCACCACAGCTAGCTGGGAGGGAGTCCAGGAAAAAGTCTGGACTTGCCTAAGAGGCAAGAGACCATTGTTTTGGGGTGCATGAAGAGAGGGGATTCAGAGCACTGCCTAAATGAGCTCCAGAGACAGTCATGAGCCGCGGCTATCGGCACGGACACCAGAGACAGGGATGAAATGCTAAGGCTGCTACTGCAGCCACCAAGAAGCCTGTGTGCAAGCAAAGGTCACTATCCACACTGCCCCTCCAGGGAGCCTGTGCAGCCCACCACTGCCAGGGTCCTGTGATCCAGCGACAACTTCCCCAGGAGAACACATGGCACGCCTCAGGCTGGTGCAACATCACGCTGGCCTCTGCCACTGCAGGCTCTCCCTGCACTCCATACCCTTCCCTCCTCCCGGCCTGAGTGAGCCAGAGCCCCCTAACCAGCTACCACTTTAAACCTGTTCTGTCTCAGCAAAGAACAGATGCCCTCAGGTGACGTACATGCAGAGGTGGGGACAAATCCAAAGCTGAACCCCAGGAGCTGTGCAAAGAAGAGAAAGGGAAATCTCTCCAAGCAGCCTCAGGAACAGTGGATTAAATCTCCACAATCAACTTGATGTACCCTGCATCTCTGGAATACCTGAATAGACAATGAATCATCCCAAAATTGAGGCAGTGGACTTTGGGAACAACTGTAGACTTGGGGTTGGCTTTCTGCATCTAATTTGTTTCTGGTCTCATGTTTATCTTAGCTTATTATTTAGAGTTTATTATCACTGGTAGATTTTTTTATTGATTTGGTTGCTTTCCTCCTTTTAAAAAAAAAAAATATATATATATATTTTTTTCCATTTTCTCTTCTTGTGAGTGTGAATGTGTATGCTTCTTTGTGTGATTTTGTCTGTATAGCTTTGCTTTTATCATTTGTCCTAGGGTTCTGTCTGTCCTTTTTTTTTTTTGCTATACTTTTTAGTGCTTGTTATCATTGGTGGATTTGTTTTTTGTTTTGGTTGTTCTTTCTTTTTTAATTTTTATTTTTTAAAATTTTTAATAATTTAATTTTTTATTTTAATAACATTATTTTATTTCTTTTTTTCTTTTTTTCACCCTTTTCTTCTGAGCCATGTGGCTGACAGGGTTTTGGTGCTCCAGCCAGGTGTCACACCTGTGCGTCCGAGGTGGGAGAGCCGAGTATAGGACATTGGTCCACCAGAGATCTTGCGTCTCCATGTAATATAAAATGGCGAAAGCTCTCCCAGAGATCTCCATCTCAACAATAAAACCCAGCTCCACTCAACGACAACCAAGCAACAATGCTGGACACCCTATGCCAAACAACTAGCAAGGCAGAAACACAAACTCACCCATTAGCAGAGAGGCTGCCTAAAATCATAATAAGGTCACAGACACCCCAAAGCACACCACCAGATGTGGTCATTCCCACCAGAAAGACAAGATCCAGCCTCATCCACCAGAATATAGGCACCAGTCCCCTCCACCAGGAAGCCTACACAATCCACTGAACCAACCTTACCCACTGGGAGCAGATACCAAAAGCAATGGGAAGTACAAACATGCAGCGTGTGAAATGGAAACCCCAACAGTGTAAGTTATGCAAAATGAGAAGACAGAGAAATACACAGCAGATGAAGGAGCAAGGTGAAAACCCACCTGAGCAAACAAATGAAAAGGAAATAGGCAGTCTACCTGAAAAAGAATTCAGAGTGATGACAGTAAAGATGATCCAAAATCTTGGAAATAGAATGGAGAAAAAACAAGAAACATTTAACAAGGACCTAGAAGAGGTAAAGAGCAAGCAAACAATGATGAAAAACACAATAAATAAAATTAAAAGTTCTCTAGAAGGAATCAATAGCAGAAAAACTGAGGCAGAACAGATAAGTGACCCAGAAGATAAAAGAGTGGAAATAAATACCATAGAGCAGAAAAAAGAAAAAAGCATGAAAAGAATTGAGGACAATCTCAGAGACCTCTGGGACAACATTGAATGCATGAACATTCAAATAACAGGGGTCTCAGAAGAAGAGAAAAAGAAAGGGACTGAGAAAATTTTTGAAGAGATTATATTTATATATAAATATAATATTTTATACTTACATATATATTTATATATAAATTTATATATTTTATATATATAAAATTTTATATAGTATATATATCTATATATAAATATATATATATTTTATAATATATATTATATTTTATATATAGAACTTCCCTAATACTGGAAAGGAAACAGTCAATTAAGTCCAATAAGTGCAGAGCATCCCATACAGGATAAATCCAAATCAGAAAAGAAGAAGTAAAGCTGTCAGTGTTTGCAGATGGCATAATACTATACATAGAGAATCCTGAAGTTGCTACCAGAAAACTACTAGAGCTAATCAATGAATTTGGTAAAGTAGCAGGATACAAAATTAATGTACAGAAATCTCTTGCATGCCTAACACTAATGATGAAAAATATGAAAGAGAAATTAAGGAAACGCTCCCATTTACTATTGCAAGAAAAAGAATAAAATATCTAGGAATAAACCTACCTAAGGAGACAAAAGACCTGTATGCAGAAAACTATAAGACATTGATGAAAGAAATTAAAGATGATACAAACAGATGGAAAGATATACCATGTTCTTGGATTGGAAGAATCAACATTGTGAAAATGACTATACCACCCAAAGCAATCTATAGAGTCAATGCAATCCCTATCAAATTACCAATGGCATTTTTCATAAAACTAGAACAAAAAAAATCACAATTTGTATGGAAACACAAAAGACCCTGAATAGT
Source organism: Kogia breviceps (assembly GCF_026419965.1). Classification (NCBI taxonomy): domain Eukaryota; kingdom Metazoa; phylum Chordata; class Mammalia; order Artiodactyla; family Physeteridae; genus Kogia; species Kogia breviceps. The sequence goes on along the minus strand of NC_081313.1, from coordinate 86,529,596 downwards.
CAAAGCAATCTTGAGAAAGAAAACCAGAGCTGGAGGAATCAGGATCCCAGACTACACTACAAAGCTACAGTAATCAGGACAGTATGGTACTGGCACAAAAACAGAAATATAGATCAATGGAACAGGATAGGAAGCCCAGAGATAAACCCATGCACATATGGTCACCTTATTTTTGATATAGGAGGCAAGAATATACAATGGAGAAAAGACAGCCTCTTCAATAAGTGGTCCTGGGAAAACTGGACAGCTACATGTAAAACAATGAAATTAGAACACTCCCTAACAGCATACACAAAAATAAACTCAAAATGGATTAAAGACCTAAATGTAAGACCAGAGACTACAAAACTCTTAGAGGAAAACATAGGCAGAACACTCTGTGACATAAATCATAGCAATATCCTTTTTGACCCACCTCCTAGAGAAATGGAAATAAAAACAAAAATAAACAAATGGAACGAATGAAACTTAAAAGTTTTTGCACAGCAAAGGAACATATAAGATGAAAAGACAGCCCTCAGAATGGGAGAAAATATTTGCAAAAGAAACAACTGATAAAGGATAAATCTCCAAAATGTACAAGCAGCTCATGCAACTCAATATCTAGAAAACAAACAACCAAATCCAAAACTGGGAAGAAGACGTAAATAGACATTTCTGCAAAGAAAATATACAGATTGCCAACAAATACATGAAAGGTGTGATGCTCAATATCACTAATCATTAGAGAAATGCAAATCAAAACTACAATGAGGTATCACCTCACACCAGTCAGAATGGCCATCATCAAAAAATCTACAAACAATAAATGCTGGAGAAGATGTTGAGAAAAGGGAACCCTCTTGCACTGTTGGTGGGAATGTAAATTGATACAGCCACTATGAAGAACAGTATGGAGGTTCCTTAAAAAACTACAAATAGAACTACGATATGACCCAGCAATCCCACTACTGGGCATATACCCTGAGAAAACCATAATTCAAAAAGAGCCATGTACCACAATGTTCACTGCAGCACTATTTACAATAGCCAGGACATGGAAGCAACCTAAGTGTCCATTGACAGATGAATGGATAAAGAAGATGTGGCACATTTATACAATGGAATATTACTCAGCCATAAAGGGAAACGAAAATGAGTTATTTGTAGTGAGGTGGATGGACCTAGAGTCTGTCATACAGAGTGAAGTCAGAAAGAGAAAAACAAATATCATATGCTAACACATATATATGGAATCTTAAAAAAAAATGTTTCTGAAGAACCTCAGGCATAACAGGAATAAAGATGGAGACATAGAGAATGGACTTGAGGACACAGGGAGGGGGAAGGGTAAGCTGGGACAAAGTGAAAGAGTGGCATGGACATATATACACTACCAAATGTAAGATAGATAGCTAGTGGGAAGCAGCCACATAGCACAGGTAGATCAGCTCGGTGCTTTGTAACCACACAGAGGGGTAGGATAGGGACGGTGGGAGGGAGACACAAGAGTGAGGAAATATGGGGATATATGTATATGTATAGCTGATTCACTTTGTTGTAAAGCAGAAACTAACACACCATTGTAAAGCAATTATACTCCAGTAAAGATCATTAAAAAAAAAAAATGTAAAAAAATGATGGTCTTCATTCTGTTTTCTACCAAAGGTTTATAACATTTTAGCTCACAAATTTGTTAGGCAGTTCAAGTCATAAAAAGCAAAAGTAAGTTCCTGGTTGAATAACTTTAAATTCACCTAATTATTTCATATTTTATAATGATGAGAAATGTCATTCATATAAGGTAAAATTTTTTAAACTCCATAATCCATTGATTTATTATTTCCCAGTTTAGTGAAAGAATAGGCTAACCTGCAAAGAAAAGAATATACAGGTAGTTTAAAATTAATCAGATTACATAAGAAAGTAGGTTGCCTAGTTAGGGATTTCTATAATTCCCCTGGGAAGAGTATCTCTAATTGTAAGCCTCCACTGCTCTGGGCAATGCCATCTTTTACTACTACTGTGTTCCTCTTTTTCACCACCACTGCATGACATTTTTATGCACATTTCAGCCAGATTTTCGTTCTTCCCTTTCTTACTCCACAAGCTAAACATTCATTGAACATATTATAAATGCAATTGTTCAGTAGAAATTTTAATTGGCACTAGAGGCAGAAATTGTCAGTGATCACATTGTGATACATACATTGAACAAATAGAAGGAATGAAAGTATGTTTTTCGGATAAAAATTTCTTTTAGAACTGCTTTGATTGAATTAAAATGATTTATGCTTACCTTTATGAATGTATATATTCATGCACTTCATCGAATGGTACAATTTATAGATGGAGACAATATAATGCAGTGAATGGACTTTGTAGTCAGACAGACAAGTGTTCAAATCTTGCCTTTAAATGACATTTTCAGTACATTTATCTAGACATGAATCTAGAATTAGTATTTAAATTACCAACACTGTTTTTTCCATTATCTGTAAAAAGAGAGCTAATGGGGTACCCTTTACTGAGAGTCCTCCATATAGTAATTATTGCCATTATGTTATGATTATTATGGTATGTGCTAGTTTTTTCTTCCTCCATTATTCCAAAACACTTTGTACATATCTCTAGTTTAATTCATATTGCTATGTGTCTTTCTTCTCCATGGATAAATATAGAACATAACAGAGGTAAACAGAAATATTTGCTAATGAGAGAGTCATAAGGTGTGAGGTAATGTTAATCTGTTAATATATATAAATATATAAATCAAATATGAATAATATTGTTTTATATTGACTATAGAGGTACAAATGTGAACAAAATGTTTTCTACATCTGAATATATTTTTATTTAAATGAAATCTAAGACTGGCATGCAAACAAAAACAGACATAGTATTTAGGTTTAGTATTGCCATATTATTAAATATGTTTAGCATCATATGTAAAATGATTCACTGTGCTATTTGATAACTTCAAGCATTTAGAAACATGATAGATAATTGCTTTAAGAAAGGTAGTTGGTGCCAGTGCATATATAAAGACAGCTTGATAAAGTAGAGAGAAAATGATCATTGAAGTAAGAATGACTCGGGTTCAAATCAACTTTTTTAACCTTGACATATAAGGCAATGAAGATGGAGTACAAAGAAAGGCATAACAAGAAACAGTGAGGGAAGTTTGATGAAAAAACATGAATCGGAAAAAAATGGGAGGAAAAATTAATAAGGGAGATCAAATTAATTGATTGAGCTAAAGATATGGAGATAGTGAAGTAGTAGAAAAAAAGTAAAGATAAGAAACATTTTCTCATTTCACATAGAACTACTGTAGCCAACTAGCCTTTTAAAGAGGGTTTGCATAATTCAAAGCAAAGGGTAAAGTCATTTATGTTGATTTTGAAACTTTCTGGAAATTGATGGTGAGATATAAGTAAGACAAAACCAGTTGGCTCTGTTGTAATAAGAGTGGGTTTTGCAAAGTTGTTTTTTTTTTGTTTTGGCAGAGATATTACAGTCTTTATTTTTATTTATTTTTTATTTTATTTTATTTTTTTAACATCTTTATTAGAGTATAACTGTTTTACAATAGTGTGTTAGTTTCTGCTTTACAACAAAGTGAATCAGTTATACATATACATATGTTCCCATATCTCTTCCGTCTTGCGTCTCCCTCCCTCCTACCCTCCTTATCCCACCCCTCTAGGTGGTCACAAAGCAAGAGTTTTTAAAAAAAAAAAAAGATCTAGAAGTTGCCTGAGAATAGCAAAGAAAAACTGAAGGGGGATGAAGAGATCTTGAGGTGGGGAAGGAGTAGAGCCAAGTGGGTATTTAAAAGCCCTCTGTCACACTAGAACATAGATTATACATGTCTACACTTGTGTGAGTGATGTTTGAGGAGAATCTCAGAGGATAGGAGCTGAATTCCACACCTGGGATGATGTAGTAGAATATCAGGCCAGCAAAGTAAGGATTGTGTGACAGCCATAAATGAGCAAATATAACTAGTGGTGATTATGTAAAACCTTATTCCACCACAGCTGGGATAGATTTTCAGTCAATTATATTGAACAAATCTAAAAAGATAGGGCACCTGAGTTGACATCTAGCTTAAAGGGATTTGAGATTGGTACACATAGTAAAATAAATGGTGAGTCAGCTGTTTCTAGAGATGAGTTAGTTATCCAAACAAAAGAAAGCTGACTTCTTAAAAGAATTAATGATTATTTTGTTTTTAGCTATTTGGTTAGCAGTTATTAGTAACCTAATTATCCCTCCAAAATTTTTAACCAATTCATCTTTTCTAATCCATTTTGTTCAAGGACCCAGCTTTAGTCACTGCAAGAATACAGTGAGGATGAGCCAGGCCCACCCTATGCCAGCCTCAGCAAAGACTGCCTTGACTCAAGCGGATAGCTGGTACTTCCATCTCACTAGGGAATTCAGTTTTCAGAGGCAATTCACCTTCTGGTTGTTTTTCTAAAGGACTATATTAACAGACAGGGGCTCCCAGTGTACTCATTTTGAAATATCATGTGACCTTATATCTGTAGGTAATCTTGGGGGCACAATCTATTTTAATATGTTTACCTGCTTCCTGTTCTCAAAGCAATTTGAACTTAGTATAATTCTTCTATCCATCAATATTCATCCACTATGGACCAAACTTGAAAGATAATAAAATTATTTTTTCCTGAAACCTTAACATTTAAACCAGTTTTCACTGTTTGTCCAGGAATAATCAAGTGAGCTGAATTAGAAGAAATAGTAGTTAACATTTCCACTGTAATAAGCATTTTATTGGAGTATATCATGTATACTGAAAATGTACAAATCACAATTACCATAAAGTGACCTGACTCATTTACTGTCTCAATCTGTCTCTGTATATATTAGCATACAACTTATATAAAGCCATCTCTCTTGTGGAATACAATAAAAATGTAACTTTGTCTCCAATGTACCATTAAAATATATTTGGTGAGGGAAATTTAGATTTTCCCTTGCCTCTTGATGAAACCTGGGACTCTAGCTGAGACTCTCCACAATCATATCTTTTTGGTCAGTCTTTGAAATTAAAAGACTTTCAGTCATTTAAAATTATAAACACACTCTCACTTTAGTGGTTCAAATTTTACAGTCCCAGAAAATGATCAAAACTGTGAACTTGCTTTAACATTTGGTCCTTTCCTCTCCCCACAACCAGGGTCATAGCAGGGAGGATGTTTCCTTGTTTTCTTTTTCTCTGCTCAGAGTATGTCCTTCTCCCTACTACTCTGTAACTGCTTGGTTCTCACGTCATTATATTCAAACTCAGGGAGACAGAGTGGAGAGAAGGGTATAGTCTTCCATGGCAGTCGTTGTATGTGATTTCTGACTCTGTCTCTCATGGTACTTCCTGGTCCTTCAGAAGCCCTTCTGCTGCAACAGCTGCAACTCCTACATAGCTGTGATGTACCTGCTCCTCCAGGTGAGTATGCTTTCCACATCCCCAGTTTTTTCTGTAGTCAATGTCTTGCAGAACCTTTCGAGTAGCCTTTATGGGAAGTCTTTACAATAGCTCTAGGTTCTTTTTCCTGTTGTCCCCAAACATTCATGGGCCTAAGTTGGGAAGGTTTACTTCCTCAGGATCTTCCTCTTGCCCACCTGCCTCAAGGAAGTAGCCATGGCCTCTGGCTTTGTTATATTTTTGGCATATTCCAGATGGCAGCTCAATGTGCATGTTCCAGATGGCAACACTTAAATACTGGAAATGCATCTCATGCTACCTGATAGATCTTGCTGGAGGTCCTGTGAATGGACTCGAGGTAATGGGCAGGGAGTTGGGAGTCACAGCCTAGAAACACACTCTCCAAAACAGAAAGCAAAACAACACAACCAGCTTCACAAACTTTCACTTTTATTCTTTGGCTCTTTTTCTACCATCTATCTGGGTTAGTAGACCCAGTGTGAAAGGTCTTCATGTCACGAAACCATTCTTAAATATTTATTTTGTTCTGTTGTCTTACTTGCATGAAACATCTATTGTATCAGGTCCTTAATATATTATTCTGTTGCATAGATGTGTGTATAACAGCTATAAATAATGTTTTTCTATAGTATGTATTCTTTGTTCCCTTAAATATATAATATAATCATTTCCTCAGGCTAATAATTTTTTTTTCATAAAATTTTAATGGCTGTAGATTATTCCTTTCTATGAATGCACCATATTTCATATAAAACATTTCCTACTTTTGACCAACTGCCTATGATTATTTCCCCTAAAATTTTACTACTGTTAACAGAGTACCACTAACATAAACTCTTAATGAGAACCGTCATGTTTATTTCCTTAGGATAAATTCTTAGAAAGAATTGCTGAGTCAAATGTATGCACATTTTAAAGAGTTTTGGTATATATTGCCAAATTGTCCTCAGGAAACTTTGTCTCAGCAGCAGTGTATAAAAGTTCCTGTTTAATTTACACTTGACAATAATGCATGTAATTTTTTTCATCTTTCTCAGCTGATGAATAAAAATTAAATCTCACTGAGAATTTAATTACTAGTGCTTGAAACTATCTATCTACCTATCAATCTTTCCATACACACATATATATTAGACATTTTTAGTTGATTTCAGAAACATGTTCATTTCTTTGTCCATTTTCTATTGGTACATTAATTTTGTATTTATTTTATTGTCATATTGAGGACATCAAAACTTTGGCCTTCTGTATCAGTCAGACTCCAGTCAAAAAATAGAAACCACTTTGGCTATTTCAAACAAAGATAATTTCATACATGAGATAGGATACAAAGTTTTGGATTCTCCGAAGGAACCAAAATGAGAGGGGAATGCTAGGGGAATAAAAAGGATGACAGGATATTACCCTGAGATCAGAAAGCCACAAATGCCCTTGAGTGTGAGCCATGATCCTGCTCCTGCTGTCGCATGGTTGTAGGTGCAGCTGAAGCAGCTCCATCTCCAACGTGGCACTGACGCTGGGAAGAGACCTCCAAAGAAGGGACCCTGTTGTTTAGGCTGGCGCTGCCATGGCTACTAGAGGCCAGCACTGTCTCCTCACCACTGTCACTAGTGCCAAGGTCACCAGCTGCTGCCATTTTCAGAGCCAGATGCAGAACATGCATTTTCCTTCTTCCTACATTTTACTGTCTATCCTCTATCTCCCACTGACAAAACTTAATTGAAAACTAGCTAATTACAGAGTCTGGGGAAAGCAGTTTAAACAGTTTTCATGGCACAAAGCAGAGTACGTAAGACAAGGACCAATGTGGGACCAAGAGAAAAAGGATAAGTAATTTTCATACTACTTATGAATTACAATACTTTCTAGGTTTTCATTTATTTATATTTTTATTTTATAATGTCTTATGAACATACAGAAGTTTCGAGTTCTATTTTTTAAAAATTTGTCATTTTTTTTCCGGTTTTCTACCATTGGTATTTTGACATATGTAAAAACAAATATATGTATAATACATATAAATACATATAAAATCTTCCTTAATTGATGTAAATTTGTTCATATATTTATATTTTAATCCTTCTGAGTATTTATTTGTATGTTCCTTCTTTCTTTCTGACAACCTTCCTTCTTTCTATTTTATTTATTTTTTCGGCAAGTGGTAAACTAATTATTTCAGTACTCTTTATTCAATAAATTAGTCCTTTTCCAACAGTTACATATGTGATGTCGAGAAAGTCATCTAACCTGTTGGCTCTAATTTCTCTCTTCCAATTCTTTTACCACCTTCTAATCAAGCTTTGGCTGATCTTTCTAGGCCACTCATGATCCCCATCTACCTTACTAAATCCAAACTTCAACTCTGAGTTCTCATCTCACCTGTTGTATCACCATTTGACCTAACTGGTTACTTTTTCTTCCTTTCTCTTATCTCATTATCTCAGACTCCTTTACTTGTTTCTTCCTTTCTCCTTCACTTCTTAACATTTGAGTTTCCTAGAGCTCAGTTCTTAGACATCTTCTCTTCTGTTTCTATTTATTCCCTTGATGATTTTGTCTAGTCTCTTTGGTTTCAATACGAGACCTCTATCTCCATTCCAGAATTTCCCCCTATATTCCAAAATTACATATCCATATGCCAATTCTATATCACCATTTGATTATCTAAGGTATATCTCAGACTCAAAATAAAAATCAACTACTTTATCATTGTCCCCAAACTTGCTTTTCCTATAATCTTTTCTATCTCCATAAATGGCAATTCCATTAGGTTGCTCAAGACTAATGCCTTGGATTCATTTTAGCTCCTCTAGTCCTCTGATATCCCACATCTAATCAATCATAATATCCCATCGGCTTTCATCTCAAATTGATTAAAAAATCAAAACTTCCACTGCTACCATCCTAGACAAAGCCACCATCACCTTTTATCTGGATTAATATAAAAGCCTCTTAATTGGTCTCTCTGATTTCCACTATTTTCCCCCTACATTCAATTCTCAGCACAATAACGAAATTCTGCATTTAGTATACAGATTCAACCATACACTGCTCTGTTCATAACCATCTAAAAGTATCTCATCTCATTCAAAGGAAAATCTCTAGAAACCTTATAATATTCTTCAGCAACACATACCATGACACTACCCTCATCTCACAGACTCAAGTTCTGGCTCTTTCTCTTCTTTTGTTTTATTCACACTGACTGATCCACTTGCTTTTCTTCAAATCCACCAAGCATATAGTAATTTCAGGGACTTTTACTTTCCTCCTGTCTAGAATGATTTCTCCCCTCATATCTCTATTCCTCATTCCCTCTCCTCAGTTTTTCTCAAATTTTGCTTTTTCAGTCAGGCTTTTTTGACCATTCTATTTAAAATTGCCATGCCAGAGCTGGCACTCCAATTCCCCTTGCTTAGTTTATTTTCCTTCATTGTATTTGCCAACATTTAAAATATACCATATTTTACTTATTTGTTTATTGCCTGTCTCTTCAACTAGAATATGAGCTTAATGAGGGATTTTGTCTGTTTGTTTCTTTGTTTGTTACATTTTGTTTACTGATTTTATCTTCATTGTTCAGAATGGTGCCTGGCACTTAGAAGATTTTTAATAAATACTTGTTTAATGATTTAAAAGCTTAGTATATAATTGTAGGTGTGTTTCATAAGTTCTATGCAGTGATTTATTTGTTCAGATTTGTAACAATGCTATGGTTTATAAATTACTACATCTCTGTAGTGGACTTTAAAGTTTGGAATTTCAAACATCCTTTTGTAAACAAACTTTTAATTTAGAATAATTTTAGATTTACAGAACAATTGTGAAGATAGTGCACAGGGTTGCTAAATACCCTACTCCAGGTTACAATTATTAACATTTTTACATCAGTATAGAAATTTTGTCACAGTTAATCAATATTTATACATTATTATTATTAACTAAAGTCCATACTTTATTCAGATATCCTTAGTCTTTATCTAATGTCTTTTTTTTTTTTTTTTTTTTTACTCTAAGAATCCCTCCAGCATACCACATTGCATTTAGAAATCTTGTCTCCTTAGGCTCTTCTCAGTTATATAAATTACACAGAGTTTTTTTGTTTTGGATGACTGCAGTGGACTGAATATTTGTGTCCCCTAAAATTAGTATGTTGAAATCCTAACCTCCAATGTGATAGTATTAAGAGGTTGGGCCTATTGGAATTAAGTCATCATAATGTGCCCTCATGAATGGGATTAATGCCCTTAATAAAATAAACCTGAGAAAGATCCTTTGCTCTTTCTGCCATGTAAGGACACAGTGAAAAGCGAGCAATCTATGAGCCAGGAAGTGAACTCTCATCAGACACCAGATCTCCTGGAGTCTTGATCTTGGACATCCCAGCCTCCAAAACCGTGAGAAATTTCTGTTGTTTATAAGCTAGCTAATCAATGGTATTTTTGTTACAGCAGATGAGGATGGATTAAGACAGTGAACTTTACAGTTTTAAAGAATACTGGTCGGGTACTTTGTAGACTTCCTCTCTTTTAAAATTGTTTTGATGATTTTCTCATGATTAGACTGGGGTTTATGAGTTTTTGAAAGAAAAGCCACAGAGGAAAATTGATCTACTCATTACATATCAAGGGTACACACTATCAACAGGACATAACTATTGATGTCAGTCTTGATCACTTGGCTGAGGTAGTGTTTGTCAGGTTTCTCTAATGTAAAGTTATTCTTTTTTTCCTCTTTCCATACTATATGTTTTGGAAGGAAGTCACTATATTCAGTTCACACTGGAGAAGTAAGGAGCTGTGACCCTCTTACTTGAGCGTGGAGTATAAACATAAATTGTTTGGAATTCTTCTGCATGTGGGATTTGCCTATTCTCTCCCATTTGTTTATTTATTCAATCACTTATTTATGTAAGTATGAATGCATGGATATTTAGTTTACACTGATTTATTTATTTTATTGCTCAAATTGTTGCAGCTTTGGCCACAGGGAGCATGTATTACTGGCTCCCACTTTTCCCTTTCACATACCCCATGACTGTGTTTTTTGGGTTTTTTTTTTTTTTTTTTTTTTTGAGCACTACCTTATTTTCTGGCACTGAAAGATGTTTTAGGCTGATCTTGTATATTTCCGACCCTAGTCCAAGAACAGCCCTTTATCCAAGGGGACTCTGGTTCCTTTAATCAAATAATGGTTTTAAAAACCAAGATCTGGGCACTAGGGCTCAAATATCTGTTATTCATTCATTCATTCATCAATCATTTCTTGTGTACTTTTGCTTATACATCCTAGATGTTGAAATTATTATTTCAAGTTAGAAAATTTTATATTTTTCTTCATACTCACTCTAAATTTTCCTTGTTAAGTTTTCTCTCATTAAAAAAAAAAATTGTATTGCTATTGTGAATGGGTTCTTTTGTTCCGTTTACATAACTGGTCATTGTTATTATATTTGATTCATAAATGAAGCTTCACTAAACATATATTCTAATACTCTTTCAAGGTTATTCTTTGACTAAATAATCATAATATTGTAAACTACTTTTAGCTTTTATCTCCCTCTTTTTAACACTTATAGTTATCATTTATTTATGCTGATAAAACTTCCAATAAATATTAAATATAAAAGTGAGATTATTTTCTTCTTATTTGTGTTTCAGTTTTACTAAAAAGAAGATTCTAAATGAAAGCATACTCTGATTCAGTAATAGAATCTTGTCAGTCTATGGCAAAAATAACTACATATTTCTTATATTAAAAAAGAACTATTTGCAATCATTAAGTTTAGCTTTCTTTTTAATAGGAAAGGATGCCTAGTCTTTCAAATGTGAATTTGGTGAAAAACAGTGATAAAGCAAGTACAAGACACCAGACAGGTTCATCACAGATTTTAAAATGAAATTATATAATTCCTCATATTTTTCCATAAAGATGTAGTTAAATACATCTTCTTAAAATAAATGAAAAATATCCTTCTCTATCCTGCTATTAGATATATTTCTTAAAATAGATGATTAAATATTGTGTTTTTATTTAAAAATTGAGTTTGTATTGTTTGTTTGTTTCCCCCTTATATAGAGGGCAAGTAAAGGCATGATGATTCTAGGGATTTTTTATAGAAGATATCTGTTTTTTTCTCAGAGAAATTTTAGTTTCTGATGGTTTAACATGTGGAAAAATGGATAGTATCAAGTTTATACATTGCAATAAAAGCTACTAGCTATTGCTGACTTGGTCATTATGATATTGAATGACAGCCCTTGGTTTGCAGTTACCACCTGGCTGAAGGAGGATTTACCAGTAAGATTAGTTTATGCTTAATAGAAATGTTAAATCTTGCAGACGAAGAATCTGAAGTAGGAATGAAAAGTAGGCAGGATTTTTTTTTACAATACAGACTTACCAAAATTAATTGCTACTTAATTCTTTTAATGCTGACACTTGAATAAACTTTAAAAGTTCATCTACTCCTAATGAAACAAAGATTATTCTAAAGCTTGTATAAATATTGTGATATAGTCTATATGAAAGTTTATAAGTAATACTCACATCAAACAATGTATGTAGTCAGAAGAACAGTCTTGAAGTTCCATTATTTTCTACATTTCAAAACTTTAAAATCTTTTCCTATGTTAACAATTTCCCAACAGCCTGAGGATTGTAGGGAGCCAAGATCTATTCAAGGAGAAGGTTATTTCTTCATGGACACAGTAGCTCTATTTGTCACTCAACCTCTAAAAATTATCCAAAGGCATTTTTGTCTGAAGCTAGTGTGCCATTGGGGGGTTTGTACAGGCTGCCTTAATCTCTCCAGGCAAAGGAGTGAAGATGTGATTAATAAGAGAACTGTGCTGTAAACCAGGGGTTGGCAAAGTTTTCTGTAAAGGGCCAGATTTTAAATATATTAGGCTTTGTGGGCCATATGATCTCTGTCACAAATACTCACCTCTGCCATTGTAGCATGAAAGAATCCATAGAACATTACATAAATTAATGAATGTAGCTATGCTTCTATAAAACATTATTTTTATACACTGAAATTTGAATTTCATATAATTCTTGTGTGTCACAAAGTATTATTCTGCTTTTGAGTTTTTTTAAACCTTCAAAAAATGTGAAAACCATTCTTAGCTTACAGGCTATACATAAACATGAGGCAGGTGAAATTTGTTTTCTTAGCCATTTGTTTTCATTGACCATTGTTTACTGATATAAACACTTGAATCCTCTCAGGATTCATGCCTCTCAGGACAGAATTTACCCAATAATTGAGCAATTGATTATAATAGACCATCATGTCTTTCAAGGGATACCATAAATCTATAAATCTAGTTCGGGGGAAGTGTTACCATATTGATCTTCCAAATGTTTTTTGCCTTTTCTTGGAAACATTACTTTTGGAAACTATGTTGATTAGAGTAAAGAAGAAGATTATTTCTAGAACTCCTGAACAATATATATATATATCTTACCTTTATTTTGGTGAGGAAAGAAGTCTTTGTATGTGACAAGGATATCTCTTGCTTTTTCCCAGACTATGGATTAATTTTTTAACTTGGAAGGTATGAAGAGCATTCCCATGAACATACCTCATTTGTGTATATATGATGTATATGTATGTGTGTGTGTGTGTGTGTGTGTGTGTGTGTGTGTGTATATATATATATATATATATATATTTATTTATTTATTTATTTATCAGTAAAAAGAAGGTACATAGCTCAAGGTGAGCCCAAACATATCCTTTCTGTCTCTGCTTAAGCTGGATGTCATTAAAGCTTTACCTAGAGATCAGCATGGGGTAAGCTGGAAGAAGATTAGTTTGGGGAAGCCAGGGAGCTGCATGAAAGCATCAGTCCACATGAACTCTGAGGTTGGTATAAATATGATAAAGGGATGAAGAAGTGGCTAGGAAGACAAAATTTATTTAACTTAAAACTTCTGTAGTCACTTTCTTAAGACTGTGCTAGATGAACATAATCTTCTATACATAAAGCACAACATTTAGGACAGACTGGAGTCTACTGATGGTCAGTCTTTCCTTTTGGTCTTTAATTTGGGGAATGCATGATTTGACAGCTAAAGGTTAAAAAGAATAAATGAATTGCTTATTTAAGCTGAAAGAAAAGTAAAATGAGTAGAAACAAAATTTATTTTGAATAACTTGAAAAGTTTTCTAACAATGTGATGGATTGACCCAAAGCACTGATAAGACTCTGGTAATTAAAAATGAAACTGTCTTGTTGAAAGCAACAAATTAACTGTAAATTTTAAAATGAAAATTATTTATTTGGTATTGGCATTTATAGAGGAGAAAAAATTTAGATATTGGCAAGAGATTGAGCTGTTATGTTTATTTTATCTCAGATTTATGGACATTTCTAAAATGTACAGTGCCATGCAAAATCCATGACTTAATATAATTGACCTGAAAGTAATAATTCCACATTTATCTCTCAAGCTGGTCAGCAGAGGACAGGACGAAAATGTCTCCTGAAATATTTTAATCAGTGTACATTCTCCACCCAAAATTGTGGTTGGATAAAGTCCAGAATGACTTTCTTTGTCTTATTCATATTTATCAAATGGTAAAGTAGAATAAAAGAGCAAAAAAATGACTTGCCATAAATGGAAAACCTTAAAATTAACTATTTTTGTCATTCTCAGTTTTTTCTAAGACCTCACATTTGGCTACAGAAAAGCAAGGTGGTTTCCATCTTTTCAAGACACAATGAAGTACATGGTTCATTGAGCCAGTTGGCCTGCCAAAATTCCTTGGCAAAGGGAAGTTTCTGGCTAACTAACTGTGATATAATAAATGATCTGACCAGATTGTCAATGAATTGAGATCTGAAGTTAGAGCCTCTTTGGGGATGGAGAAATTAGTTATTTCTCTTCAACTTTTGCCCCTAAAAATATCAAAGCTCTGAAAAGTGTACCACAAGTCTCCAGAGAACTAATACCATAGCAAGTGGTGGTATGTTTCTCATTTGTCTGTTATGAATCATTTATTTATTCATGAGAAATTTCATTATTAAATATTTACTATGTCTGATTTTCAATATAATATATGTTCATTTGGATAATAGGGCAAAGTTTAAAGAAAAAATAACAGCTCTCCATAATTTCAGTACCCACATATATCTACTGTAAAAAATTTTATATATTAATAGTTGTTTTTTTCTCTGCATTTGTAGATTATATTATATGGTTTTTGTGTTACTTTGTATTTTACTTTTAATAGCTTGATATTATAGCACAAGCAATTCACCAAGTCATAAATAAATCATCATAAATACTACTTAAGTATTTTAAAGTATAGTAAGTCCCCTACATACAAACGAGTTTCATTCCAAGAGCATGTTCATAAGTCCAATTTGTTCACAAGTCCAACAAAGCTAGCCTAGGTACCCAACTAACACAATCGGCTATATAGTACTGTACTGTAATATATAGGTTTATAATACTTTTCACACAAATAATACATAAAAAACAAAAAAATAAAGAAAACATTTTTAATGTTACAGTACAGTACCTTGAAAAGTAGTACAGTACAATAGCTGGCACACAGGGACTGACATCGAGTGAACAGGCAAGAAGAGTTACTGACTGGAGGAGAGAGAGGAGGTGGGAGATGGTAGAGCTGAAGGATCATCAGCAATAGGAGATGGAGGGCAAGCTGTAATTTTATTCACACCTGATGTTGATGACATAGGTTCTGGTTCCTTGCTGGATTCAATTCTATCTACTCTCCTGAAAAAACAATCCAGTGATGTCCGGGTAGTAGCTCCTTTTTTCTTGTCATAGATGGCACGGTAGCACTGGATTGCATTCTGAATGGCTGCTGCAATCTTCGTGTACCGTTCTTTGTCCGGGTTCTTTGCCTCAAAAACTAAGTGTCTCCTCAAATAAAGAAAATCCCCTTGCCATTTCAGGCATCGTAAAACTCTTTGGTTCTTCCGTTACTTCTTCTTCCTCTTGTCTCTCTTCATCCTTTCTCTGGGCCGCCAATTCTACCAGGTCTTCATTAGTAAGCACCTCGTGTTGCACAGCAAGGAGTTCAGCGACATCGTCCTCTTACAGATATAGCTCCAGCTTCTCACTGAGCATCACTAAGTTGCTGGAGATCTCTTTGGACTCCTCATACACCTTCTCAAATCCATGAAAATCCATGAACAAACTGTAGGCAAAGGTTCTTCCAAACCCCACTCATGGTGATGGCTGTAACCTCATGCCAAGCAAAGTCAATGTTTTTTATGGCCTTTTAGATATTATAGTCCTTCCAAAATCGTGCCATGGTTGTTCCTGATTTGTCACTCACCTTTACTGCCCAACAAAAAATGTGATGTAAATAATATTTCTTGAAAGTCGCTGTAACTCCCTGGTCCATAGGTTGGATAAGCGATGTAGTACTCGGTGGCAGATGCACTACTTTGACGTTGGGATGAAAATCATCCATGAATGGGGGCTGGGCCAGAGCACTGTCAAGCAGCAAAAGAATGTTGAATGGGACATCCTTCTCCAAGCAATATTTCTCTACCTCTGGGATAAAGTGGTGGAAAAACCAGTCCTAGAAAATGGCCTGTGCAACCCAGGCTTTGGGGTTACTCTTCCACACAACAGGAAAAGAGCCCTTGGCTATGTTTTTAAGGACTCTTGGGCTCTCTGAATGATAAACTAAGAGAGGCTTCTGCTTCATATCGCCAGAACCATTGCCACCAAACAACAGAGTTAGCCTATCCTTTGCTGCCTTATAGCCTGGCATCAACTTTTCCTCCTTACTGATATAACTGTGGTCTGGCATTCTCTTCCAGTACCATCCTGTCTCATCCACATTAAAAACCTGCTTGGTAGTGTATATATACACTACCAAATGTAAAAAGGATGGCTAGCGGGAAGCAGCAGCATAGCACAGGGAGATCAGCTTGGTGCTTAGTGACCACCTAGAGGTGTGGGATAGGGAGGGTGGGAGGGAGGCTCAAGAGGGAGGGGATATGGGGATATATGTATACTTGTAGCTGATTCACTTTTTTGTACAACAGAAACTAACACAACATTGTACAGCAATTATACTCCAATAAAGATACTAAAAAAAACCAAAAAACAAAAAACAACCCTGCTCTGGTAAATACACGCCTTCATCAATAATTTCTTGAAGTGTTTTAGGAAACTCCCAGGCAGCTACCTTATCTGCACTAGCTGCCTGACCACTTAATTTTACATTCTGAAGGTTGGCTCTAGACTTGAACCAATGAAACCAGCCATGGCTGGCATTAAAAGATGCACCCTCTGTTTCTTGGTTGTGTTTCTTCTTCGAGTCTTCATAAAGGCTTTTAGTTTTCTCTTGAATCAGCACTAAGCATAGCTGGGACTCAATGCTGGTGCTGATCCTGCATCCACACACGGAGGAGTTTCTCTATCTCCTTCATCACTCCTCCACACTTTGATATTATTGTTGACATCATTGGCACAGCAGACTTCACATGTTCCATGATCGTGTCCTTGTTCTTTAGAATTGTGCCAATGGTTGAACTATTCATGTTATAAGAACAAGCGACGTCTACCACCTTTTCGCCTCACTCCACCCTCTCAATTAATTTCACTTTTGTTTTCATGTTATCGCTTGGCTCTTCTTAACAGTACCAACTACATCACCACTGCTTTTATGCTTGCTTCTGGACAGCCTGGGCTTGAAATAAAGATACTATACTACTGTACTCTATACAGTACAATACAGTAAAGTACAAAAAAGCACAACCACTTATAGAGGATGCACGCATGTGACAATGTACGCCAGATATGTAAACTAACTTACATGATTGGAAATGTGAATGCACATTAGCATCTTTGAAAGTTCGCAACTTGAAGGTTTGTATGCAGGGGACTTACTGTATTCAATCACAACAATAATTTTTGGCCATTTAATGTAACTACTTGCCAGTATCTTCACAACTTCAATATAAATTGTTTTAATATCTGTCATTGCTACAGTTTTCCACATTTATTTTCTAAGATAACAAGAACTATATTCCTGATATCTATGTTAAATTGTTGCCTTTAAAGTTTTTGTAGTTGCTGTCCCAGTAAATTTATTTTTTAAAAAATATAGAACTCTATGTCAGGAATAGATTTCAAAAAACTTTGATGGTCTCCACTGAGAATCTGCATAAAATCAGATGGGGCTGAACTAATATGTGAGATATCTAAATTTTTTTGTGCTCTTTATGACATCCTAATTGGTGTGGACTTCCTCTGCTTGAGCATGTTTGTCTCATGCACTCTCTTTATTACAATGTTCTTAAGTTCTGTTTTATCTTGGGTAAGAATATTTATTCATATAAGTTAAATTTTATAAGTGTCTAGTTATTTCTGGACGGTCTTCAGTAAATATGTGAGCTAACCACTCCTTCATATACCCCTCTCATACTTTCTTCAATGCTCTGTTTTTACTCCCAGCCACTGGTTCCCAGTTTTCCATAAATTTTAATCATCCCTACTAGGACTCTAATCTAGAATAAACATAAATATCTTAATTCATTCAATAGAAGTTTAATAAATATCTAACAGGTGTCTCTGAGAGTTATAGACAATGGGAATACAGCAGTGCACATGACATCAAAACTTCTTCTCTCATGGAGTTATCAACACTTGGTGAGGGGAGGGAGAAGACATTGCATAAATAAAAAATAACCTGAAAAAAATCAGGTAGTGGCAAGTACTAAAGTGTTATTTAAAATGAGGAAAGTTAATAAAGATAACAAGATGGTTACTTAAGATTGCATGCTCAGAGATGGCAGCAATGAAGAGGTAACAGTTTGAATTCTCAATATCATGAAGGAGTCAGCCTTGTGAATACCAAGACAAGTCTTTCAGACAGAGGAAACAGGTAGTGCAAGTGTTTAAAGGTAGGGACCAGATTGGTGTGTTCAAGGAAAATAAAGAAGGTCCATATGACTGAAGCATGGTAAATAAGAGAAAATATGGAAAATAGATTATAAAGGAAAAGTGGAATCAGATGTAAATTAATATGTTAGCTAGGATGAGAATTTAAATTTCATTCTGTTTTTATGAAGAATCCACTGGAAGGTTTTAGAGAGATCAGTCATATGATATGAGAGCTAGCAATACAATTTAAATTTCTTCATTGTGGATAGTTTATAAGAACTCAAGAGTAGAGACAGGGGGATATTTACAAGTTGTAGTAGACAACAAACACAAAAAAGATGATGACTTGGACTTGGGTTGCAGCAGTGTAGATGGAGAGAAGAGGACAGATATGAGACATGTTTTATTTTGTTTTTAATTGAAGTATAGCTGATTTACAATAGTATGTTATTTTCAGGTGTACTTCATAGTGAGTCAATATTTTTAGAGATTATATTCCATTTAAAGTTATTACAAATTAATAGCTCTATTTCCCTGTGCTGTACTATATATCCTTGTTGTTTGTTTACTTTGTACATAGTAGTTTGCCTCTTAATCCCTTACCTCTATCTCACCCTTCCCCCATTCTCTCTTCCCACTGGTAACTACTGGTTTGTTCTCTATATCTGTGAGTCTGTTCCTGTTTTGTTATATATATTCATTTGTTTTATTTTTTGGTTTCCACATACAAGTGATAATTTAGAGCATTTGTCTTTCTTTGTCTGCTTATTTCACTAAGCATAATACTCTCTAGGTCCATCCATGTTGTTGCAAGTGGAAGAATTTCCTTTTTATGGCTCAATAATATTCCATTGTATATATATATATATATATATATATATATATGCCATATCTTCTTTATTCATTCATCTGTTGATGGGTACTTAGGCTCCATATCTTGGCTATTGTACATAATGTTGCATGAACACTGGGTGCATGTATCTTTTCAAACTAGTATTTCTTTGGATATATACCCAGAAGTGGAATTGCTGGATCATAGGTAGCTCTATTTTTAGTTTTTTAAGGAACTTTCATTCTGTTTTCCTTACTGGATGTTCCAATTTACAATCACGTCAAGAGTGTACTGGGGTTCAATTTTTTCCACATGTTCACCAATATTTGTCATTTGTAGTCTTTTTGATGATAGCTATTTTGATGAGTGTGAGGTGACATCTCATTGTGGTTTTGATTTGCATTTCTCTAATGATTAGTGATGTTGAGCATTTTTTTTTTTTTTTTAATGTGCCTTATATATCTTCTTTGGAAAAATGTCTGTTCAGGTCTTCAGCTCATTTTTTACTCGGGTACTTTGTTTTTTTGATATTGAGTTGTATGAGCTGTTTGTATGTTTTGGATATTAACCACTTCTCAGTCATAACATTTGCAAATAATTTCTCCCATTTGGTAGGTTGTCTCTTCTTTATGTTGATGATTACCTTTGCTGTGCAAAAGCTTTTATGTTCAATTAGGTCCTAGTTGTTTATTTTTGCTTTCATTTCTTTTGCTTTAGGAGACAGATCCAAAAAAATTGCTACCATTTATGTCAGGGCGTGCTTCCTGTGTTTTCTTCTTTGAGTTTCATGGTTTCAAGTCTTACATTTAGGTCTTTGATTCATTTTGAGTTTATTTTTTTATATGGGGTGAGGGTGAGGAATGTTCTTGAAGGTAGAAGAAGAGCTACTGGATTTGACCTAGGCGGAGGAGATTTTTGGTGCAAAAATATTGGTGATTTGTGTGCATTTTTCTGGAGCGGAAAAGACAGAGGGTAGAGCAGATTTGGGAGAGATAAATCAAGAGTTTGTTTTGGACACACTAACTTATAGATGCCAATATGATATCTAATTGGAGATAATGAGGCAGCTTATATGGCTCATGAAAATTAAAGACAAATAGGGACAGGGAATACTAGAAATAAAGACTCAGAATTTATCTGCCTATAAATGGCATCTGAATCCATGAAGTAAGATATGTTATCTACTGTAATCCTACTTAGTTCAAAGTATTCATCTAACCCCCAACTTATGCCACTGTGCTTGGTGAGTTCAGTACTAACATAGACAACTCATATAACTCCTTATCTTCATAGATACTTGGCCTTTTCAATACTAGTGAACTTCACCTTATTCTATTTTGTCACTTATTCCCACAGCTTCAGCCTGGGCCTGGGGCCAGGCATGACTCATCACTTCAAAACTCATATTCTACACCTTCTTTCATAATTACAAAGCAAGAACCCAGACCAATCCCAAATCTATACTCTGTGCTCCTATATAATACCAGCTAAATACTGTTGCCATTAAAACACTTCAACACTTTTTAAAAGTTGTTTCCCTCTCCTGTCTTTCAGGGGTTTTTTGTTTGTTTGTTTCTTTGCTTTCAAAAATGTAACATTTAGGATTAATGTGGCTGTAAGAATAAAATACTTGATATAGAATGGCATACATAAAAAACTTTTAAATTTTTAATTATTTTGGCCTTGGAGAGGGGAGTTTGTTGGAATTGGTTCAAAAGCCCATTCACATCACAATCAACATTCTTGTAATTCTCTTGGGCTTTGCCCATGGCCACAGAAAGTAGCTTCAGCTCCAGGCTTTGTATTAACATTCAAGGCAGGAAGAAGTGGGAAATGGGAAAGGGGCCACACCAGTTATGCTTGTCCCTTTAAATCTAGAAAGTGGAGGCTTTCTTTCCATCTCTGCTTCACTTTTTAGCATTAGAAAATTATTTTCCCTAGCAAAATAATTTTGTTATCATAAATTTCTAGCAACTTTTTTGGGATCTGTCTCCTAAAGCAAAATAAATGAAAGCAAAAATAAACAACTGGGACCTAATTGAAGAACAACTCTTCCACAGTAGTTCTTAATCCTGTTTGCTCCATTCTCTTCTTTCTTCATCATCATTTCTCTTCTCTCTGCCACTATGGTTAATTTTCAAACCTTTATTTCCCTACTCACTTTTTCTATTTAGCCCAATGAAAACAGCTAGGTCTTTTATAATAAAAAAATGCCTTTCCGTTGATCTTTCACCCCTCATAACTATAATCACTGTCTCTCTGATTCATGCTCCATTCTATTATCAGCCCACTGGGGTCTTTTCTCTCCCTCACCATTCCTAAACACTGTCATTTTAAAGGTCACTGATGACCTCTATAATGTCAAGAGCACATCCTTGTTTTACCACCTTTGACTACTTTAACACTGTTAATTGGTGTTGACCATTCTTAGAAGTATCCACTTAAAAGTGTCTCAAATTCCATATAAATATTGGCTCTCAAGTCTCTGAATGCTTCTGAAACTATTCATTGATGCCTTTCGTTTTTTAATATTTTATTGAAGCATAGCTGATTTACAATGTTGTGGATGGCCTTCTTTTTAAGCCCATCTTTGGTGTATCAGAATTCTCCCAATAAATGGTATTTATTTTTCTATGAATACTTGCCCAATGTGATCTCAACAACTCTCATGTTTTTCACAAAATAAAAGGTAGATGATTGAACACTGACATTTCCACTCTGAAATCTTTCCTGATGGTTTATATGACACTTATCTGCATGATACATTATTTAAATATTCCACAATTAAATTAGTGTCCAAAATTAATCTGAGATATTTCTATCCTTTTCCTCCATATTCCCATGGTCACCCCAAAAAATGAAAACTGGAAAGCACATTGGTTACTTCACTACAGTACAACTCACAATGCTATGATCAATTATTAATTCTAATATTTCTTAAACATTTCCTCACACTTATTGATACCTACTACATCCACTTTAAGTTCAGGCTTCCTTCAGCTCTTACTGTACTATTTCAACAGCGTCCTAACAAGGAAGGTCACTCTGATTATATCCATCCCTCGTACTGAAACAAAAACAATCTACCATATCTTCTGCTCAAAAGTCTTCAGTTGTTCTTCATCACTCATAGGATAATCCTTCAGTGTTCCCCATTATTCACAGGATAACTCACAAGAGGCATTTCATGGCAATGAATAGTATCTGTTCTAGCCCTTATCTGAAACCTGGTCTTTATATGACTATAAAGCTTCATCTCTCTTTACTCCTTTCCTCACACTATATGTGTTGGTAAAACCAACCTGTGTGGAGCTCCTGGAGCAGGCTGCAATGTTGTACAGCTCCTGCCTCTACTCTCACTGCTCTTCAGAGATTCCTTCCTACCTTACTGCCTTGATCCATTTAATTATTGCTAATTCATGTAAATTTAGTTTGGTGCCACTTTTTCAGATATCATGTCTGGTCATTATTTCTCTCGATTTTTAGCTTTCTCCAGTATCTGTATCACCTTACCTCCAGAAATATCAAAGTAATTTCAGTTCCCCCAAATGCTATGATCTTTTCCAATTGTAGACTTTTGCATTAACTGTTCCTTCAGTCTGATCTTTCCTCTCCTCTCCCCTTATCTCACACTTTTACATTCCAACAGCTTTGCTCTAGAACATTTTCAGTTTCAACGAGATATTACTGCCTTCCAGAAGTCTCCCTGAGTATCAAAGTCTTGATTTTTATCCCTTTAATGTGGCTTCAAAGTACAATAACAATATCAAACACCTATAGTATCTAACATGTGCCAGATACTTTTCTAAGTACTTTGCATATATTAAAGTATTTAATTTTCACAATAATGCTGTAAGGTAAGCATGGTTATTATCCCCACTTTATTTTTTTATTTTTTATTTTTCTTTCTTTCTTAAAGCCTTTACTTTTCAGACATGACAGAAAAATCTTACAGGTACACATGGAAAAGCAATACATGATCACAGTTGAAAGTGAAGACAATCTAGTCAGAAAGCATTTACTCCTGTCAGCTAATGTTGAAGCTGAAGTTCTGTGTATGACATGCTGCAGGGCTGAAAGGAATCGTAATTAGTACTCTTCTCCTTCTTCCTCTCCCTCTCCTTCAACAGAATCCACACCAACCTCCTCATAATCCTTCTCAAGGGCAGCCATGTCCTCACGGGCCTCAGAAAACTCTCCTTCCTCCACGCTCTCACCCATGTACCAGTGAACAAAGTCACACTTGTGCCTTTGTTCAGGTCAAACTTGTGGTCCAGGCGAGCCCAGGCCTCAGCGACGGCTCTGGTGTTGCTCAGCATGCACACAGCTCGCTGTATTTTGGCCAGGTCTCCACCAGGTACCACAGTGGGAGGCTGGTAATTAATGCCAACTTTGAAGCCAGTGGGGCACCAGTCCACAAACTGGATGCTGCGCTTGGTCTTGATGGTGGCAATGGCAGCATTGACATCTTTGGGAACCACATCGCCACGGTACAACGGGCAGCAAGCCATGTATTTACCATGGCGAGGGTTGCATTTCACCATCTGGTTGGCTTGCTCAAACCAAGCATTGGTGATCTCTGCTACAGAAAGCTGTTCATGGTAAGCTTTCTCAGCAGAGATGACAAGGGCATATGCGGCCAGAGGGAAGTGGATGCGAGGATAGGGCACCAGGTTGGTCTGGAATTCTGTCAGATCAACATTCAGGGCTCCATCAAATCGCAGGGAAGCAGTGATGGAGGACACAATCTGGCTAATAAGGCAGTAAAGATTCGTGCATGTTGGGCGCTCAATATCAAGGTTTCTACGACAGATGTCATAGATGGCCTCATTGTCTACCATGAAGGCACAATCAGAGTGCTCCAGGGTGGTGTGGGTGGTGAGGATGGAGTTGTAGGGCTCAACTACAGGTGTGGAAACCTGAGGGGCTTGGTAAATGGAGAACTCCAGCTTGGACTTCTTGCCATAATCGACAGAGAGACGTTCCATTAGCAGGGAGGTGAACCCGGAACCAGTTTCCCTGCCAAAGCTGTGGAAAACCAAGAAGCCCTGAAGACTTGTGCACTGGTCAGCCAGTTTCCAAATTCAGTCCAAGACGAGGTCAATGATCTCCTTGCCAATGGCGTAGTGACCTCGGGCATAGTTATTGGCAGCATCTTCCTTGCCTGTGATGAGCTGCTCAGGGTGGAAGAGCTGGTAGTAGGTGCCAGTGTGAACTTCGTCAATGACCATGGGTTCCAGGTCTACAAACACTGCCCTGGTCACATGTTTGCCAGCACCTGTCTCACTGAAGAAGGTGTTGAAGGAGTCATCTCCTCCCCCAATAGTCTTGTCACTTGGCATCTGGCCATGAGGCTGGATACCGTGTTCCAGACAGTAGAGCTCCCAGCAGGCACTGCCGATCTGGACACCAGCCTGGCCAACATGAATGGAGATGCACTCACGCATGGTGGCTACGGGTCAGCAGGTGCAGGAAACAGGAGTAGACACCGGGTCCCGGTTACTGTCCTCGACAAGCTAAGAGTCGAGGTAAGTAACGCACTATCCCCACTTTAGAGATGAGAAAACTGAGGTATTGGGATATTAATTAACTTACCCTATATTGAAGTTAGCAAGTGAAAGGGACAGACTTCACACCAGGCCAAGAGACTTTGTTTTACTGTATGATACTTTTCCATGTACTGCTTCTATGACACACAGAACTTGTTTACTTGCTGTTACCATTTGCCAGAATATAAATTCTATGAAAACTTATTTACTATTGAATCCCAACCATCTATCTAAAAGGCTCTGAACATATTTGGTGCTTAAGAAATTTTTGATAAATGATAAAAGGTATAACTTAAGTGTTTCTCTTCTGTGTTCCCATGGCACTCTGGGAATAACTATGATTTTGCTGAATATTTTCTATTATTTACTTATAGCTTTTTTGGCTTTATTGAACTGCAAGCCTCTCTAGGACAGAAAACTTTAATTATCCATCAGTGTGTCCCAAGTGAAGCACATGTGCTCAATAAATGTTTGTTGAACAAATCTGTAAATAATACCAGTGGAGAAATGTATGCAAGATTTTTCGGGTGGATCTGAACAGTCCCCTTCTATCTGTACTTCTATATGGCTCTAGGAAAATATTTATTATATAACACATATGTTAATCAACTATTTTTGAGAACTCTTTCTATTTTATTGTAAATAAGGATGATTTTGAGATAAATCTCTCTCCCCTAGAACCTAAAACTTTTATGAATCTTAATTCTCTTCAAATCTTGGACCACTATCCAAAAACATACCAAAATACATCTTAATAGAAAACAAATTACTCAATATTAAATTTCCACAAGGAGTTAAAATGAATCAGAAGATATATTTCTTGCCCACAAGGGCAATGTAATACAGAAGTTAGCTCCAGCACAAATAAATCTGGGCAAAAGTAAATGACAGATACATGCATATCCTCCTATTGATATGTCAAGATACACACAGGTAAAAGAATATCTGAACTGAATGCACCCAGGCGGATTTAGTTTGACAAGTTTTCAGAGTTGAATCAAGTAGAAATTTTAAGGAAGGTGATATGGTTTTATGCATTTAAGAAAGTTGTGTAACCTAGAAAGGGCAGTGAAAACATATACTTTAACACCACATGGAGGATAATTTAAAATATTTTCATTTTTTTAGGTATTTATAACAAGTCATGAGGTTGCATATAATAATTTGACATGCTAATCAGAGATGAACTCATAAAAATCAATTTTCTTTGACAAATAGTCCAGGCATGGGCTTAATTTTTATTTTTTATTGCCCCACTGTGCTTGTATTTCCATATATCCTCAGAAGAATCCCACATATCTTTCTACCTCTGCTCCTTGAGATTTCTTCCCTTTTCTTTTATTCTCTTTCTTGTTTTAACAGTATTCTTTGGTTTGTTCTTATGGAGTACAAATTCAATAACTCTTAGCAATTACTGCTTGCATTACTGCTTGCATTTCCAGTACCTTATTAGTTCATCTCACTTAAACAACCTTTTTTGGAAGCAAGGAAGTAGGGCTGAATGCTTTGTATCATAAGCATTTTGGCATCTAACATTAAATTAAATAAGTATGGATATTTGATAAATGTAAAATATATATCTATTCACTATATTTTTACATAATTGAACTAATTTTTAATGTTCATCATATCATGTAACATGTATAGCATGCCAGAAAGGAATAATATGAATGATAAAATAACTATTAATTTCAAAATATGGTAGCTTTTTTTTTTTTTTTTTTTTTTTTGCGGTATGCGGGCCTCTCCCGTTGCAGAGCACAGGCTCCGGCCGTGGCTCATGGGCCCACCTGCTCCATGGCATGTGGTATCTTCCTGGATCTGGACCAGGGCACGAACCCGTGTCCCCTGCATCCGCAGGCAGACTCTCAACCACTGCGCCATCAGGGAAGGGAAGCCCTTATGGTAGCTATTTTTAACAGACTTTTTTATTTGACTCTTTCCCAAGGGGGCCATTATGAACTTGATTTGAATGAACCAAAATTTTCCCTAAAGAAATCCCTATTTCCTACTTTGTTGAGAAGTTTCATTTACATAATCTCATAAAGCATTATCTTCAATCTAAATGAAAGGGTTAAGTGGCATTGCCTAACACTATCAGTTTATTTGAATTGAAACAGGGAACCACATCTCCAGTGCATATCTTTACATACATAAGTCCACAAGAAACAGAATGAGTGGTCTGTAGACATAGCCTACAGTAATAAAATGAAGAAGAAAAAAACTCACTCTGACCTTTCTTTGCCTAACACTTGGTGTTATCTAATCTGGGTTTTATTCCTTCCCTTTGTCAGAAGGAGATCAAATCTTGGACTCATTCTGTTGCACACTGCTTATCAGAAAAAGATAGAATTATATAAAGTAGTCTAAGCATGGCTCTTCTCCTTTCTGAACTCTTTTTGGTATATGAAATTCCAGGTGTAGCCCACAACTCACAAACAATTTGATTTATTTTGATTTTCTTTTCTGTTTTCTATGCAGAAACTTTACAACAAATTAGGAACTATAGTACTTATTCCTGCAGCTAGGATTTGGAAAGTGTTTCTTCTATTTATTCCTGGGAGAGAGATATTTGACTGCTCTACCAGAATGTAAAGTGAAGAATCAGATTTATTCACAACTATATAGCTATATTAATTAGTATGGGAGGAAGAAATAAAGCAGTGTTGACCCTTTGTATAAGTAATATATAATAACAAAAAAGCTAACATTTATTGAATGTGCCAGATGCTGTTTTAACTAGACACTTTATTTGTGTTACCTCTTCATAGTTGATAGATATGCTACCAACTAGGTACCATCTTCATCGCTGCTTCACAGATAAATAAACTAAAGCTAAGTTTAAGCTATTTTCCTAGTAATTCTTAGCTATTGAGCAGGAGGGCTGGATTTCAGCTCATGTCCATCTGGCTCCAGAATGTGTATTCCTAAATAGCATGCTATATCATTCTATACTTAACACCCCAAACCTCAAAAGAATTTTACTGTTAAGTACTATTTAAATTATGTGTTCCATTAAGTTCTCTATAATTACAATTACAATGAAATTTAATAACTTTTGAACCATAATTCAAATGCAGAAAATGGGATAAGTTGCATCTTAAGATTTTCCAAATGTTCAAATAAAATTTTTAACTTATAAAAATACTTTATATAGTTTTAACTGAAATTTCATGGAATACATCTATACCAATCTCCTTAGTAGTCTCTTCAACAAATCTCATTATTCTACATTGGGTCTCTCCTTGGCTTATCTTTAATTATTCTCTCTCTACTGTTTTAATCCATTATATTTTGTCCATCCTCTCTCCATCATGTAAAAATGTATTTAAATATTTTGGCTTCTTTATGGTATTCTTCCTAGGGAAGGGTTTATTTCCTATTTCATATTTTGAAGGGTCTTAGGAGAATAGAAAAAAAATACATATTTGCTCAGCCTGATATCTTGAAACAGAGGATTTATATATTTAACTTTTAAAGACAATGATAGATGGTGGTGGTGGGATGAATTGGGAGATTGGGACTGACATGTATATACTAATATGTATAAAATAGATAACTAATAAGAACCTGCTGTAAAAATAAATAAATAAAATAAATTCAAAAGTTCCAAACAAAAATGATAATGATAGAATAATTGTTAGAGGCATATTGGATGTTTAATATCAGCGTCAAATGAACTATCACTTAACTCCATTCTTCATTTTTATTTTTGGATTTCTGAATTTTCTCACTCGAAAAGGAAGATAAAATTTTATTAAATTAAACTAGTTTGTACTGTTCCCACCTTGACTCAGGCCTCTTTGCAGGATTTATAATTGGAAAGAATATGTATAAAAATCAACAGAGGTGGTAACACAAATATGAGTCAAATAATTATTTAAATAATTATTAAAATACTGAAAAGAACATTTTATGATTACAGGAATTTGAAATTATATGGAGTTAAACAGAGACTGATTTTTAGAGTAAGACTGAACAAACCAAATGACAGCTTTGTAAATACAGTGTTGATGATAATTTCATGATCAATTTAAATATATTAATGGAAATAATTTTAATATAATTTCAAATAATTGATGGCCAATTAAATTTTCTATCAACTGCCTTTCAGTCATTTTATGTCACATTTTATGTCATATACCTCTGCTTAGGCATTGCCTTTTTCTGTTATATCTTCTAAGATTTGAAATATTCCTGTGTCTGAGGATTGCTATATAAATGTAACACATGTCTGTGTCCTATGAATACGTATAATATTTCCATGGTGAGTTTTTATATGAACTAAATTCACTGACACTCCCTTGAACTTCTGCTGTTACCATCAAGGCCCTCAGTTTTGCTTCTTTCTCTTTTACCACTCTCAAATAAGAGGGCAGACATCACTTTCTTATTTCTCCTTAATATAGATAAGGCTTTAAGTTTTAATAAGAGTCTCTGGAAAGGATTTTGGGAATACAGCAGGAATCAAGCAAACAGACATACATAAAACTGGCTACTGTTTGCAGTCAGCGATGTTTGCAGTTTTCACAACTTAACCCATTCTTGTATTTCAGCATCTTGATATAGAACACTAATTTACTAAACTTTAATAAAGAATGAGACTCCATCTCTCCTCAAGCCCTTGCTCCTCCTTCATGCTGGAACAAGTGGAAGGGTGAAATGGGACCTGTATCACTCAAACCAATCACTATTTTATTTCTTTCTCTCTAATTTGCAGCTATGTATATGACTGATATTGATAAATTTTTCATTTTTTTAAATTTCTGCTGGTTATCTGCAGTCTCTGAAGTCTATATGAGACCTCTGCAGGCCTATTCATCACATAATACCCTCCATCTGAGAGATCCTGCTTTGACACAACCTCATTTACTCTCCCTTAGCTCTTCCCCACAGGGCACATGCTTCAGGGATTTTCTTGCCCAGCAAACAAACATCCCTATTATATGGTATACAGGCAGGATTTCTCAAGCACAGCTACTTTTCCAGGTACCCATTTGATCCACAGTAAACCCATATGCATCCTTGGCCTGCTCTTGAAACTGCCATCTTTCTCTGCTCTGATATGAAAAGGGACAGATTAGCGAGTGAACAACTTATGTAGATGTCAACCAGGGAAGGGAAAAAAATGCTACATTCCTCTTCTTACATACTCTAAGCCTTGGGTGAAGACAGCTAGGCCCAAATGTTTATGGGTTACTTACAATGTGGAGTTTCTCAAAACCTATTATTTTCTAGTTTTAGCACAACTCTGAAAAAGTTAGACATCACTGGTTGAAACATGTCTGATCACTCTCCAAATACTTAACTGGGTTTCTGATATTCTCTTTGTATTGCATTTACTGTCATGTTTCCATCCTGTTCATTTTCAAGTTTTAATAGATCAATTTTCTGTAGAGTAAGATCAGTGGGTTTATATATGTCATTCCTACTCAGGCCTAATGTTTTGAGATTTTACTGTGATCAAATGATTTCTTTGCATGATTTTCATTGGTACTATATTAGTGACTTTCCTTAGCTGTTTAGTGTTTGAGAAAAGAACATGAAGGAAAACATCTTTCTTTTCTGTGCAGCACATATTCCCCCAAATACAGCAATTATGAATTGACATCCAAATAATACCTTCATTATTATTTTTTCTAAAAATATTGATGATTAAGTTTGTAAGATTTCCTGTGCAAATTATTTTTCAATATAATTTTCACAGAAGGAGAATTGCCCAAGTAATCATTTCCAAAGCATTGTAATCTCAAACTATCTTTGAAGGTAGATATATTCAAAATAGGAGAGAAAGCAAATTTTCACAGATAGAGGTGGGCTATGTAAAGTCATGTGAAATTTGTATTACAGTTTTATGGAGTATTACCTTTTCAGTAAAAATTTTAAATAAAATGATACCACTGAAATACAAAGGATCATAAGAGACTACTGTGAACAATTATACACCCATAAATTGGACAACCTGGAAGAAATGGAATAATTCCTAAAAATATACAACCTACCAAGACTGAAATAGAAAATCTGAACACACTGATTACTAGCAAGGAGGTTGCATCAGTAATAAGAACCTCCCAACAAACAAATATCCAAGACCATAAGCTTCACTGATGAATCCTATCAAAGTTTCAAATAAGAATTTATATCAGTTTGTCTCAAACTTTTTGAAAACATAGAAGCAGGGCCCTCTTCCAAACACATTATATGAGGCCAGCATTACTATGATACCAAAATCAGACAAGGATGCCACAAAAAAAGGAAATTACAGACCAATATTCCTGATGAATACAGATATAAAAATCATCAACTAATTATTAGCAAACAA
This sequence comes from Kogia breviceps, assembly GCF_026419965.1. Lineage (NCBI taxonomy): Eukaryota > Metazoa > Chordata > Mammalia > Artiodactyla > Physeteridae > Kogia > Kogia breviceps. The sequence goes on along the minus strand of NC_081313.1, from coordinate 86,498,556 downwards.
AACTCAACAATACATTAAAAGGTTCATACACCATGAACAAGTGGGATTACTCTGGAGATACAAGGATGGTTCAATGTCCAAAAATCAGTCAATGTTATACACCACATTAACAAAATTAAAGGATAAAAAATCATATGATCATCTCAATAGATACAGAAAAAGCTTCTGACAAAAATCAAACATCAATTTATGATAAAAACTCTCAATCAACAAAGTGGGTATAGAGGGAAACATACCTCAACATTATAAAGACCGTATATGACAAACCCGCAGCTAACATCACTAATAGTGAAAAGCTGAAAGCTTTTCTTCTAAGATCAGGAACAAGACAAGGATGCTTAACTCTTACCACTTTTATTCAACACAGTATTGGAAGTCCTAATTAGAGCAATTGGGCAAGAGAAAGAAATAAAATTCATCCAAATTGGAAAGGAAGAAGTAAAACTGTCATTATTTGTAGATGAAATGATAATCCTTAAAGAAAACTCTAAAGGTTTCATAAAAAAACTGTTAGAATGAATAAATTAATTCAGTAAAGTTGCAAGATACAAAATCAACATGCAAAAATCTGTTTTCTTTCTTAATACTAAACAGTGAACTATCAGAGAGAGAAATTAATAAAACAATTCCATTTACAATTGCATAAAAAGAACAAATTCCTAGGAATACTTTTAACCAAGGAGGTAAAGAACCTGTATATTGAACCCATCTAAAAAACAAAAAGACAGCTTACTGAATAGGAGAAAATAATTGCAAATCATATATCTGATAAGGGGCTAATATCCAAAATATACAAAGAACTCATACAACTCAATAACGAAAACAAACAACAAACAATTCAATTAAAAAATGGGCAGAAGATCCGAACAGACATTCTTCCAAAGAAGACATTCAGATGGCCAGGAGACACATGAAAAGATGCTCAACATCACCAATCATCAGGAAAATGCAAATCACAACCACAATGAGATATCACCTCATACCTGTTAAAATGACTATTATCAAAATGGCAAGAAATAATATGTGCTGGGGAGATCGTGGAGAAAAGGGAACTCGTGTACTGCTGATAGGAATGTAAATTGGTTCAGCCACTGTGAAAAACAGTATGGAGGTTTATCAAAATTTTAAAAATATTATTATCTTATGATCCAGAAGTTCTACTTCCGGGTATCTATCCAAAGAAAACAAAAACGCTAATTTGAAAAGATATCTCACTCCCATGTTTATTGCAGCATTAATTACAACAGTCTTGAAACAACCTAAAGGTCCATCAAAAGATGAGTGAATAAAGACATTGTGCACCTTCAGGGCATTACACTAAGTGAAATAAATCAGACAGAGAAAGACAAATACCATACTATTTCTTTTACACATGGAATCTAAAAAAAAACCCCACAAAAATAATACGAGCTCATAGATGCAGAGAACAGATTTGTGATTACAAGAGGCAGATTTGGGGATGGATGAAAGAAATGGGTGAACTATTTTTTGTTTTTGTTTTTTAAGTTAAATAAATTGAATCTTTTTTTTTTAAATAGTAGAACATAATATAGTAAAAGAAAGAACACCTTATGTGGGAGACCGTACTTTGTCACATGGGAAAAAGTAGTATACTTCAAATAAATATAGTCATGGGGTGTTTTACCAGAAATGCTGAAGCAACAGAGTTCTACTTGGTGTTCTACATGGTGTTAGCAGGAATATGCGTCATTTAGCTGAGCTATCAATGTGTGTTCTCTCTTTCTTTCTCTGAACACTGTAAGATTCTGGTTCTGCTCACTAATCATTATGCTTCCCACCTGCTAGTAGTTGAATCAATAGAGCTTCTTCTCTACATGGATTTAAAAAGCACATCTTGATTTCAATAAATGCTTTGTAGAACCAAAGATTTTTAGGGCATGGCTATGTTAAATACAGGGCAACTTTACAATTGATCCTCACTCTTGTAAAGCTTAAAAATTGTTAAGAATGCCTTGAATCTAGGCAACCCATAATTTAAAAAATGCTATTCTTAATGAAAATAACTGTTACTGAGTCTAATAAAAACTTAATTCAATATTCATCCTGTCATTATGACAGTATAGGTGCTAGTCGTATAAAACAGGGAAATCATATATAATTATATTTAATTTTAGCAACATTATTATTCTTTCCTGGATTTGTTATATGTAATCAAATAAGACAAAAGTGTGGGAATTTGGAGAATCTGAAAAATCATGGTGACTTAGGGGCACTTGGCTATCTATGTCTAACTCTGAGATTCCTTCTGTTATCCTTAGCTAAAAAAGAAACTGAGTATTATATGTGGATTATTGAAAAAATTATGATTAATGTATCTTTTAAAGTTAATTATTAATAATAATAATAGAGTTCTAAGTTGCACGTGAACACTTGTGAACAGTATTTCACATCCATCATTTGATTTCATCTTTATGTATTAATACTGATAATGACAACAGCTATCATTGTCCAAGTATTTACTAGTTTCCAGACAATTTGTAGAGGGAACTTTATAGTTTCAGAAAAAAAGCTACTAAAAACCCTGAGTCACAAATACTGTATTCTATATTGTTACTGCACTTTTAGAAAGCAATGATCCGAGATTCTATCTCACATTTAACTGACTCTACTCAATATGCTATATTTCCTCCCAATGTTTCTGAGAAAAAGGCAAGGTAATTATCATTAACCATTCAATAAATGAGGCTCCATGGTGAGGAAGATCTCACAGGCTTTGGATAATCTAAATCAGATCCTGCTGCACCCCCATATTAGCCTTCTTGAATTATGCAGATGCTGAATGTGAGGTTAGGTACAATGCACAATGAAAACTCATTTATGGCACTAAGAAAGGTATATAAATAATATCAGAAGACAAATATATCTACTTGCAAAAGTGCAGAATTTGAAAGGAAAGGAAAGTCATATGAGAAAGGTTTTGTTCATTGACCTCACAATTTGTTAAAAGAGAAAGCTGGTAAAGAGTGACATCTTGATTTATTTCACTCTTCATTTTTTTCGAATTCATTTTTCTTTTCTCACATTTTTAAGAGATGGTAAGTTAAAGCCAGAAAACTTGTTTCTTTTAACTTAAAAAACAATTCTTTACACTATGAACATCAACTACTTAAGAAGTTACTTTGAAAGACTTTGAACAAGTAAACAAAACCCACTTACTTCCTACTTGCTCTTAAGGCTTATAGTATAATTATGTCGTGGCCATTTTCTATCTTTTCCACTTATTAGACAATGACACCATTGTTTTCCCACAATAAGAAATATAATACTGTACTCTGCTTTTTTTCCCTCTAGAAGCTAGTAGAATATAAATGTTATCATCTCACAATGAAAAGAATTGTTTTAAGAAAAAGAACTTTTACATCTTCTGTGACAATAATGATTTTAAACAATCATTAAACAGAATTTTTTCTTTCTTTGGGTTCTTGTCAGAAGGAATAAAGACACAGTCCTTAGCACATTTTAGAATGCATTCTAATACTCTGCTTTTAAAAAGGTGTATCTTGCTTTCCCCACAGATCTATTCTCCAATAAGAAGATATAGTGAATTGCATTCAGCCTGTTGTCAAGAGCTCGAAACCAGTAGGTCAGAGGTATGAAGCTGTTAACATATAAAACATGTAATCTCATTAATGTTTTTTACTTTGAACACCTTCTTGCAAGGATTTTCCCATACCTTTTCTCAAGCTCATTGAGGTTCACCAGGGCAATGCGAAATAGAAAGAGTAACAGGCCAAGAGCTTGGGTCAAGTTCAGGCTTCACCATTACGTTAATTCAAAACACTTAAGGGGAATAATTGTGCATAGACCTTGTTTTATTCCCATTTCCTCACGTAGAACTTGGCATGGAATAAGAAATAAATAAATATTTGTTGAATGAATAAACACATGAGCTCAAACAAATTGTTAATGTTCTCTGAGTCACAGATTCCTCAGTTGAAAAATGGAAATAATAATAACTGAACTGTGATGACAATAAGAAACTATATGTGTGTTTGGTTTATATGTATATGTACATAAAAATGTTCTGAAGTTTGTGGAAGCTATACAGTACATGGACATGTAAACAATTATTATGATTTTTGTTAATACTAGAATCCTTTGAAAACACTAAGTGAGGAAAATGAGCACTTTATGATACTCACCTACTATGATAAACAAAAAGCTTGTAAATCCAAAGTGAGGTTTATAAATACAAAAAGTGAGAATACTACTATGTTTCTAACTTGTGATAAATCTTCCTGACCTAAATACTACACATCTGTTCCCTGAGAGGCAAGTTGAATACCATTTAATGCTGTCAAAAGGATATTCCAGAAGAAAAAGTGGTTTTTTCTCGAATATCAAACAGACATGTTTGATAAAACATAAAAACATGTCAAACAGAGATGTTCCTCTCACACACTGCACTGTTATTAAATACTGACGTCAATCAGAAATTCATTAAAGAAAGTAGTGAGTTTAACATCTGGATTATTCTTAAATCTTAGAACACTCACTGTGATTGGTAGAGGCATGTCAAAGATGAGGCAGTAGGAGCAGTCCATCTGTAGTGTAGGCAATTCATGAGGTGCACTGTCTGTAGAGAATTTAAAAACAATAATAAAACTTGACTGAGGTTGGTCTGCTTTTTATTAACACCATGCTTCAAGTCAGTGATAAAATTTTCCTTCCAGAAAATATCTGTTGTTCTAAGTTCTAAACAATTGCTATGGTTACTACTTAGTTTTAATAATATATATGTAAGTTTCAAATTAGCACATTTTTATTACTCATCCTTTGGTAAACAATGTATTCTACATGGAATTTAATTAAACTCTGTTATGCAGCTGGACTTGATACATGCACTTGTTTCAGCAATGAGTTTATAAAGGTATGGAATCATTTAAGCTCTCTTCAAGCCCAGTCCATGTTCCATTTAAACAGCAGAATAGAAACGAACAATGATAGTCTAGTGACTGTAAATGAAGGAACAAAACTTGATCACCTATACTTTTGTCTGTGTGTAAAGTCTTGGAAACTGTTAGCATTAATCCTAAAGAAAAAACATGTAGAGCAATATGGCAATTTCTGGAATTTATTATAAAATGGGATTTTTATCACTCTATGACAAACTTCTCATTATATTTTAGATTTTTAAAAACTGGATCAGTTGTATCATGTGAAATATATTTTTTGAAATTAAAATTAAAGAAAAGCGTTTCTCAATCAGCTATAACCAGAGATAGAGTTACTAATCTGGTTACTTTGTCTATTGACCATAAATGTTTTAAGAAGATTCATTTTGATAAGGTCATTGAAAAATTCGCAGATAAATAACTGCAAAAAGAAAATGTAAAGTTATTGTAACTCATTACAGCCATAGAGAAATGTATGTGTAAGGTATTTTCCTAATCTATAAAAGACACAGTAATAAACTAAAAAAATACTAATCCACTATATTATTCCTTTCTGTACAATACAATAATTCTAAATTTGTACTCTTTCATTTGTTTTACTGACATGATTATATATTCATGAAGTTCAGTAAATAAAACCTTTACTGTCTGTGTTATTTCTGGACATTAGTATTATGTCTTTCATTTCATGATTATTACTTGCTAATGATCAACTCAGGGTGTCACTTATGCTAGGTATGCTACTGATGATGATTCCTGACACACAAATTATCATATGAAGAAAAGACTGTTGAAGCTGGGTAGGTCTATTTTCAAACCATATGGAAGGAATGGGTTATTTTTAATAGCAGAGATTCAGTTGTCAATTGAATGGTACAAAGGGGGGGAAAATTAAGGTTCTCGTCTGTGTTTTTACATATAAGTGTGTAAATAAGGTATGACACTGAGGCAATTAGAAAGGGAAATGTCCCCCTGATCTTTAAATGAAATTTCTGCTCATTTTAAGATACTATTAAGAGCATGAAAAAAGTAAGCCACAGAGTGGAGGAAGATACCTGTAGAAAATAAAGGATTCATATTCAGAATGTATGATGTATCCTTATAATTCAATAGAAAAGAAGCTAGAGGATACAGATGAGAAAAAAAAAAAAAACTTGAACAGGACATCCAAATGGCAAATATACACATAAACAGTGTTCAATGTCACTGTTGACAGTGACAGTGACACTGTTTAACATGAATTTAAAACCACAATGTGATATCATTATAAACTCACTAGAATAAAGTAAAAGAAAATAAGAGACTAATAATACCTATCGTTGGCAAAAATGCAGAATAGCTAGAATTCTCACATACATTGGTAGTAGGAGTGTAAATTGGTACAATATTTTGGAAAATAGTTTGGTATTATCTACTGAAGTTAGTCATGTGTATTCCCTGTGACTCAGCAATTCATTATAAGAGTGACCTAACAGCGTCATTTATGATGGCCAAAATTTCTAAACTACACAGTTTCTTGCCAACATTAGGCTAATGAATTACCTGTGGTATATTAATAGAATTGAATGTCATAGAGCAATGAAAATGAATAAACAACTGCTATATGCAACAAGATGCATTGTCACAAACATCACTTATATACTATATATAAAGCATATATAAAAAAGAATTCCTACAACATTTATATTAAGTTCAAAACTGGATGAAACTAATATGAAATCAGGATAGTAACTAATTTGGGGAGAAGCATTGGTAACTGGGAGATATTTCAAGGAGGAATTTTGGTGTGCTGGTAATATTCAATTTGTTAAAATTTTCTATATGCATGTTCTACTTCAATAAAAAGAATTTAATTAATATAAATTATAACACATTGCACTTACTGTAATTTCAATAACATAGCAAATCTAAAGAAGACACGTGCATAGCAGAGCCACACAGATGATATCTCTAACCTACAATCACAGTAAACATAAGTTGACCTTATAACAACCTTTGTTATAAGGCACTGGTATAGACTTTTATATTTCATCAAAAATGTTTTGGATATAAAGGTCATTAATAAGGAATTTAGATAAAATTGGATTTTGACATTGAGAGAAAAAATCTATTACTTTTGTTTCTTATATGGCGATTTAATATCTCATTCACAACTTAATCATTATCTCACACAGAATTACTAGATTGCCTAGTGGAATTACCAGTTAAAGAGATATAAAGAATATCTGTGTTACATTATTCTTAGCATTTCCTCTATGAGTTTTCACAGATGTCTTGAAATGTACATTAGGGACAATTGCTTTGCCAGACACATAATTAAGGCTATATCATGCCTGCACTATTTTGAGTTTTTCTAATTAGATATATGTTATTATTTGTTGTAACCAGTTTTATTTTTTTCAAAGAAAACACGAATAAATATGCAGATGCTCTGGATAAAAATCCTTGAATATTCTCCAAGGGCAGAGGATAAGGGAATGGTAGTAACATAGTATAATGGCAAGAAGTGTGCCTTTATAAATGTGTGCCTTTCTTTTTGATTTCCTGGGATTTTGCAGAGTGATTAATACTTGTAATACTAATTATTACTCATAAGTACTCATAGAAGTCAATTTTATCACTATTATAAATCATATGTGAAATTTCATTATATATGTAAGTATTGTAAATTACTGGTAATTTAAGAGTAAAAGCCCTCATAACAATGTGTGTGAAAAAATTTATCTAAATTTTATCAAAATTTGAAACAGGGTAAAAAGTAAACCAAAAGAATGAAATTCTGAAAGGCCTGACAGACAACTTAATCAAGATTAATAAACGGTGTCCTTTTATAAAACAAGAGATTTCTTTTAACATCTTTATTGGAGTATAATTGCTTTACAATGGTGTGTTAGTTGCTGCTTTACAACAAAGTGAATCAGTTATACATATACATATGTTCCCATATATCTTCCCTCTTGCGTCTCCCTCCCTCCCACCCTCCTTATCCCACCCCTCTAGGGGGTCACAAACCACCTAGCTGATCTCCCTGTGCCATGCGGCTGCTTCCCACTAGCTATCCACTCTACGTTTGGTAGTGTATATATGTCTATGCCACTCTCTCACTTCATCACAGCTTAACCTTCCCCCTCCCCATATCGTCAAGTCCATGCTCTAGTAGGTCTGTGTTTTATTCCCATCCTACCACTAGGCTCTTCATGACATTTTTTTTTTCTTATTTTCCATATATATGTGTTAGCATACGGTATTTGTTTTTCTCCTTCTGACTTAACTTCATTCTGCATGACAGACTCCAGGTCCATCCACCTCACTACAAAAAACTCAATTTCATTTCTTTCTATGACTGAGTAATATTCCATTGTATATATGTGCCACATCTTCTTTATCCATTCATCTGTTGATGGACACTTAGGTTGCTGCCATGTCCTGGCTATTGTAAATAGAGCTGCAATGAACATTTTGGTACATGACTCTTTTTGAATTATGGTTTTCTCAGGGTATATATCCAGTAGTGGGTTGTTGGGTCGTATGGTAGTTCTATTTGTAGTTTTTTAAGGAACCTCCATACTGTTCCCCATTGTGGCTGTATCAATTTACATTTCCACCAACAGTTCAAGAGTGTTCCCTTTTCTCCACACCCTCTCCAGCATTTATTGTTTCTAGATTTTTTGATGATGGCCATTCTGACCAGTATGAGATGATATCTCACTGTAGTTTTGATTTGAATTTCTCTAATGATTAATGATGTTGAACATTCTTTCATGTGTTCGTTGGCAATCTGTATATCTTCTTTGGAGAAATGTCTATTTAGGTCATCTGCCCATTTTTGGATTGGGTTGTTTGTTTTTTTGTTATTGAGTTGCATGAGTTGCTTGTAATTTTTGGAGATTAATCCTTTGTCAGTTGCTTCATTTGCAAATATTTTCTCCCATTCTGAGGGTTGTCTTTTGGTCTTGTTTATGGATTCATTTGCTGTGCAAAAGCTTTTAATTTTCATTAGGTCCCATTTGTTTATTTATTTATTTTTAATTTCCATTTCTCTAGGAGGTGGGTCAAAAAGGATCTTGCTGTGATTTATGTCATAGAGTGTTCTGCTTATGTTTTCCTCAAAGAGTTTGATAGTGTCCGACCTTACATTTAGTTCTTTAACCCATTTTGAGTTTATTTTTGTGTATGGTGTTAGGGAGTGTTCTAATTTCATACTTTTACATGTACCTGTCCAGTTTTCCCAGCACCATTTATTGAAGAGGCTGTCTTTTCTCCACTGTATATTCTTTCTTCTTTGTCAAAGATAAGGTGACCATATGTGTGTGGGTTTATCTCTAGGCTTTCTATCCTGTTCCATTGATATATATTTCTGTTTTTGTGCCAGTACCATACTGTCTTGATTACTGTAGCTTTGTAGTATAGTCTGAAGTCAGGGAGCCTGATTCTTTCAGCTCCATTTTTCGTTCTCAAGATTGCTTTGGCTATTCGAGGTCTTTTGTGTTTCCATACAAATTGTGATTTTTTTTTGTTCTAGCTCTGTAAAAAATGTTATTGGTAGTTTGATAAGGATTGCATTGAATCTGTAGAGTGCTTTGGGTAGTAGAGTCATTTTCACAATGTTGATTCTTCCAATCCAAGAACATGGTATATCTCTCCATCTGTTTGTATCATCTTTAATTTCTTTCATCAGTGTTTTATAATTTTCTGCATACAGGTCTTTTGTCTCCTTTGGTAGGTTTATTCCTAGATATTTTATTCTTTTTCTTGCAGTGGTAAATGGGAGTGTTTTCTTAATTTCACTCTCAGATTTTTCATCATTAGTGTGTAAGAATGCCAGAGATTTCTGTGCATTAATTTTGTATCCTGCTACTTTACCAAATTCATTGATTAGCTCTAGTAGTTTTCTGGTACCATCTTTAGGATTCTCTATGTATAGTATCATGTCATCTGCAAACAGTGACAGCTTTACTTCTTCTTTTCCGATTTGAATTCCTTTTATTTCTTTTTCTTCTCTGATTGCTGTTGTTAGAACTTCCAAAACTATGTTGAATAAAAGCAGTGAGAGTGGGCAACCTTGTCTTGTTCCTGATCTTAGTGGAAATGGTTTCAGTTTTTCAGAGTTGAGGACTATGTTGGCTGTGGGTTTGTCATATATGGCCTTTATTATGTTGAGGAAAGTTCCCTCTATGCCTGCTTTCTGCAGAGTTTTTATCATAAATGGGTGTTGAATTTTGTCAAAAGCTTTCTCTGCATCTATTGAGATGATATATGGTTTTTCTCCTTCAGTTTGTTGATATGGTGTATCACGTTGATTGATTTGCATATATTGAAGAATCCTTGCATTCCTGATATAAACCCCACTTGATAATGGTGTATGATCTTTTAATGTGCTGTTGGATTCTGTTTGCTCATATTTTGTTGAGGATTTTTGCATCTATGTTCATCAAAGATATTGGCCTGTAGTTTTCTTTCTTTGTGATGTCTTTGTCTGGTATACAAGAGATGTTTTAAGGCAATGTCTACATCATACTATTAGTTCTTAAATAATTAAAAAAATTTAATTCTATATGCAAATAAACTCATTTATTTTTTATGTCAGATAATTATCACAAGTGATGCACATGGAAATTATGATGTTTTTAGTGTACTGACATGTCTTAAAATCTGAAAAAATATATGACTTAAAAATAAATATTGAAAAACAGGAGTCAAAGTTACAGTCTACAGTTTGTTTTTAAAAATTTGTGGGCATTAACTGTGTATGTTCTCTTGCATGAAATTAATGTCATTTGTCTATTGGTTAATTGATAAAATATATAGAAGAAATCACAGATGGTTTGTTATCCAGGTGAGAGGCTATTGCCTAAATATCCTTTGGGCTGAGTGGATGCCTGGAACCCAGGTTACTTGATATTTGGACCCAAGCTCTTAACCACCTCAGGTTTCCTCCCTTGTTCCCTTAGACTCCATTTCAACTTGCTGGCATCACATTATGGCTACACCCAGACCTATCCTGTTCAACTATAGAGCTGATTTACACACTAATTTCCTGGTTCTTTAACCTCTAGAAAATAATCCCAATAGTTTTTGCTCAGCCTCCATTGATTCCTGCAGAAATGCCCTGTGAGAGAATTGTTAAATCTTTAACATCATGTTCCTTAGGAACATGTACTCTATTTAAAAAGTTGGTAAATTTGTAACTAGTTATTAGGCTCTTCCTTTTAGAAATAGCCAACCAGAGCAATACTTTTCTAAATACTCAATTTTGACTTCTAATATCTCTTTCAATTCTAATATTCAGGTATATTTTTGTTCCTTATGTTCTTTACGTGATGACTTTTTTTCCTTAAATGTAGCTAAGCTATTTTTTGTTGTTACTTGGCAGATGAGGATTAAATTGTATTATCAACTCCAGAATGAATTTATAAAGCTGAAAATTCATAGAACTCAAAATTTCATTTCTTGCTCTACTATTATATGTGTGGTGTTCAGCTGCATCATTTGTGAGTTGATAGGGTTTGAGGGACACTGTTATGTCCAAAGTTGCTTCTGACGCAAGCTGTATGCATCTTGGGTCATAAGATTCAGAAGTCCCCTTTATTCAACAGCTCCACAATTCTGTTGTTAGCTGTTATAGACACTTTTCATTGAACACTGTTTAACTAAGAAGCCATCAATCTGGGTTTCTGACCTAATGGACATGTAAGTCATTTAGTCTGATGAAGCATATGTCCCTTTTTACTTTGCCTCCCATTATGTTTTTTACTTTGTAACAAAATGCCCTGTAGTACTTTAATTATTGTTATTTCTTCTTGGAACTGAAGAAACATCACATAAACGTCATCAACTCATCTTCAGAACACACTTCAGAACACCACTCCAGTCATTGTGGTTGCTATTATAAATGTAATAAGAAAGGCTTTGAAAGTGAGTTTATTTGGAAGTTATATTTTTGTCAATACTTCTAATACCAATATGTAAAAGCCAAGTAAAATTCTTCTTGATTTTAGAAAAAGATGTTCATGGAAAAAGTTTTTGTCAAAGAAAAGAGAAAAAAAGACATTAGTTCAAAATATTTGCTTTGATACCAAGTTAGAGTATCACACCTTGGGTCATGGAAAGACACTTAATATATTTTCCAGCTACTACATAGCAAAAGTATGATTGGGTAAAAAGTTTATTTTCTTCCATATTATGTAACTTATTATTAAAGATAATTTGCTTTCATTTCCATCAATCATGCCCTCAGAAAGAAAAATTTATATATACCACTGGTCCATCTGTAGGTTTCGATCAAGAAAGAATAGACTACAATACAAAAAGTACTTAAAAAAATCTTGGGTCTGCTATAGTTTTCAATATTGTTATCTCCATGAATTAGATGTCCATCTCTTAAAAAGGTATAATATATATCAATCTATCAATTATATGTCCTGATGAAATATTATATTTGTAATTGTTATTTTTATAGATTGTTTTTGTTAATACTAGTATAAAAAGGTTAATATATTTAAAACCTTGTTTTAAAAAAGAAATTTCAAGTTAAAAACATTTTAGAATCTAATCAGTTCAAGAATTTTCATAAAATTTTAAATTTCAAAATATGCTTGGGACACAAAAAAATTGACATTAACTGGATTACCCACATTAAGCATAATTTACTTACTATTCCTGGTGAAAACTGGTGCATCATTCACAAACAATTCCCATTAGAAGCTTAGTGAAGACTTTTTTTCTTTTGGTTTCTTGATTTTTTATTTTTCCGTTTTAAATACAAACACAATCAGTTGCCTCTTGCTGGCAATTGTTTACTATTGGGAAATGAAGGTGTGTATTTTTAACCTGAAATTTACTGGTAGGAAAGTAAAAGACCACAATGTTGCTGATGAAATATATGGATCTGATACCCTAATATGATTCAAGAAAAAGTGTGTGAAAAGGTGGCTCTGCTTGGTGTGGTATTAAATGAATGGGACATGTTGTTTTTCTTTCTTTTTAAATGTTTTTTATGATATTTGTTTAATTTTTAGTTTCAAGTCAATGACCTCAATGAATTAAATATTTTCAAAATTGTATCTAGATAGATAGATAGAAATGAACTTTTAAAACATAACCACAATATATTATCAGGTTTTAAAATTACTATTTCCTTAATACTATCACCAAATATACAGATTAAATAATAATTTGGTTTAATTTGGATACAAATAAGATCAATATTTTTCCTAGGTCTCTTTTAACTGCTCATTTTAAATAATTAATATTTAATTAATTGTATACTTCTATAATACCTCTTTTTCTCCCCTTGCAATTTATTTATTGAAAAAAAAAATGAGTTGTTTGGTAGAGTTTCCCAAAGCCTGGATTTTTCTGATTGCAGTGTCATTTATTGAACATGTTTCTTCACAGTTTATACTTCCTGAAAACTGACAGTTAAATCTTACTTCATGTGAGAGACTGCATATACGGTAAGGTGTAATTTTTTTCATACAACATAAGCTAGAGTTTAGGAAATGTATTGTCGGCAATTATGGTTACATTGCCCTTATTCCTGAGTGTTGATATTTTACTTTGAGTGATGAGGAGGTTTCTTCTTGATGATAATCAATGGAAAATATCCTGTGGCAGAAAATTTGGGGAAGATGCAAATCATCCTCTCCCTGGGACTCATGTTTGGATTAGGTTTATAAGGTGATGAGATACCTCCACATTTCACTGGAGACACTTGATCAGTCTTATTGCCTCTAATGAGACCTATTGAGGAGTGCAGTGTTAAGATACTTTTTATGTTTTCTTCTACCTTTATTTCTGGAGAAAAATTTGTTTTATCCTATCCTGTAATAAGCTTTTGGGAATTAGGACAAACTTTCATCAACTCAGTACAAAGTAGTACTGAGCACTTGTCCTTTAATTCCTCAAATATTAGATGACTACCTATGAGCCAGGCACTCTGTTAGGAACTGAGGGTATAAATATTAGTGAAAACAGACATGGTTTCTCTTTTCACAGCACTATGGTCATATGAGGAATACAGATAATAATCAAATAAATCTCCTAGTTAATATATAATTACTAATTGAGAGTGCTCTGAAGGGAAAGAACATTATTTAGCATCATTATAAAACAAAGGAACCAAATCTCAAGATGTAGCAAGAAATAAGACAGTCCAGAACAAGGCACATTTGGGAGGTGATAAGTATCCATCAGGATATGTTTGTGGAACATAAAACTATTTCTCAGTTTCAATCTCAGATAATCACTGAGGAAGGAAACCTTATTCATGAAAAAGTTTCTGAAAGTCTTTGAGATATAGTCCTCACACTTTTTAAAATTAGACATTGAATAAAAGGATTATCCCTGAAAGGAAGAGAGGTAGGAGCTATTTGGTTTCTATGATAAAACTGCTTGTAAAACATAGGCCTTCTTATTTCTCTTATTTGCCTTTATGGGCCACATGGAAGATATTGGGTAAGCAGAGAACTATATCTTGTCACAAAAAGTTTCGACTTCTGGACAGGTCCAAACATAATTTTAACTGCTGTTTGCAATACAAACTAAATGGTTTAGTGATTATATTAACTACATCGGTATTAGGCTAATTAAGTTGCTTTGTCTAGAAATATGGAGAAATTTCTCATAGGCCTGTGTAAAGCAACCATAAATAACCATGTGCAAAAATATGAACACAATCTGAACAGACTTAGAAATACAATATTCCCTACATCATGAAGTATTTTTCTACTTCAGCAGTTCTTTATGTGAGAGAGTCACCAAAGACACTTTAATATAAAGAAACCACAACTTTTTTTTGTAATAAATGGGGAACAGAAGAAATAAGAAGACAGAATATAGGAAATAATTTACAAAGAAAAAGATAGAAAACAAAAGAACAATTTTTTACTCTAAAATTGTGCAGTCTGATACCTGCCCTGCTCACATGAACCATTATTCAGAGAAGATAAGTGGTGACAGATGTGGCTTCGGTATGGAAAGAACTTAATGTCAAGCAGCTGAGCAACCACACTTCTTAAAGAAATTAATCCTGAGCCCTCCTAATTGGACTCTTCCTCTCCTGTTTCCTCCTTAAATTTCTAACTGGAGTTTTCAGTAAATGATAGCAATCTTGATGGCATCTAATGATCTAAATAATATTACATTCCCAAGTCTTCCTGCTGGTAGTATTCATAAACACCTTTTGAAAGTACCAGTGTCCGGGGTAGAATAATTCATCTGAAATATGGCCATTTACTTATGATTTGTTATTATTTACATATATATTCTCCTTTCTATTACCTATTTTTTCTTTCCTGTCATACTTCTCTTAAGGAGTAATGGGTTAGACAATGATATTATTAGTAGGCCTAATTTATGAAATTAAAAAATACCATTTTTTATGTGTTATCTATTTAACCATGACATTTGAGATTCCTGTAGCACGACGGTACCATTTTTGAGGGGGGAGGGGCAGTTTTGCATTTCTGCTGGTTAGAACCCTTACACAAAAACCTTTTTAAAAAAATCCAGGGCTTCCCTGGTGGCGCAGTGGTTGAGAGTCCGCCTGCCGATGTAGGGGACACGGGTTCATGCCCCGGTCCGGAAAGACCCCACATGCCCGGAGTGGCTGGGCCCATGAGCCATGGCCACTGAGCTTGTGCATCCGGAGCCTGTGCTCCGCAACGGGAGAGGCCACAACATTGAGAGGCCCACGTACCGCAAAAAAAAAAAAAAAAAAAAAAAAAAAAAATCCATAATAAAAAATTAAACAGTGACGGGATATGAAGTTAAAAGCCCTCTGGAGAAGGTACATATTATAGAAGGGGGAAATCATATATATATATAAGTACATATATATTATATATATATATATATATATGTATATATATATATATATATAATACTTTGCCTATTGCCATATGTATGTGGTATTTAATCTCACTACACCATGAGTATTCTCCAAGTGACACTGGAGCACTGAGGATACCACTGGGTGATGATGGTGATGACGTGGAGGAGGAAAGTGGTGATTTTTATTCTGGGGGCCACACCAGCCTAGTGAGCTGCTCCAGGAAAGATTATGATTCCAGTGATACTTCCTTGCTCTGGAATGACCTATCCTCCACATTCCAGTGAAATGGCTCCTCATCCATGTGTGGTGTCATCTGGCCCTGCATGTGTAGTCTTTCACTTGTGTGGCTTTCTATTTTCCTACCCATCTTCTCACATAATGGTTAAAACTCCTCATGGCATTCTAGATCAGTGTTGTCCAAGAGGAATATTATTCATTCCACATTAGTAATTTAAAATTTTCTAGTAACCACATTAACAAAAATAAAAACAATTAATTTTAATAATGTATTTGATTTAACCTAAGGTATTAAATATTATTTCAACACACATCAATGTAAAAATCATTAATGAGTATCTTATATTCTTTTGTTTTTTTATACTAAAGGTCCAAAATCTGGTGTGCATTTTACACTTACATCACATCTCAGTTTGAACTAGACATATTTCAGGTGTGCAATAACCACATGTCCCTAACGGCTACCATATTGGAGAGCACAGCTCTGATTATTCCTCTCCTTCATGTAGCCACAGGCCTAGATCAAGCTATTACATACTTTATCAAGGATGTCCCTCCATTTTCACACACTGAGAAACCTAGAAATGAGATGCCAAAGTCCCTCCCTTAGGAAATCAAATATCACCCTTTCTCTTAAAGTTCATCTTATTTGGACAAAATTTACATGAGTCTCTATAACTCAGTTCATAAACAGAACATATAAAACTTCTTTCTCAGTCTCCTTTCATCCCACATCAGGCTTGTGCATTCCTTCTTCTTTGAACTCTTAGATATCTATTTGTTGACCAAGCCCTTAATATGCTCTTATTATAAATTAGGCACGGGGCTTCCCTGGTGGCGCAGTGGTTGAGAGTCTGCCTGCCGATGCAGGGGATGTGGGTTCGTGCCCCGGTCCAGGAAGATCCCACATGCTACGGAGCAGCTAGGCCCGTGAGCCATGGCCACTGAGCCTGCATGTCAGGAGCCTGTGCTCTGCAACGGGAGAGGCCACAGCAGTGAGAGGTCCATGTACCACAAAATAAATAAATAAATAAGGCAGAAATAGGAAACAAAAGAGAATTCCAAACTCAAGAGAGGTTGAGAGTCATATAATCCATGTACCATGTCAATAGGAAAATAGTATGTTCATAATAAAAGCCAAAAGCATGATTATTTTTACTCATATAGAGCCAGATTTTAATCCTCCCTCTATCACTTGTTTATGTACCTAACATTTTCACTATAGGAACCACTTTTGCTCTAATATAGGAACAATAATATTAATAGTCCCTAATATTAAGAATTATAAATGCAACCATACATTGAATACCTGGCATTGGCTCAGATTCTTTCCTAAGGATTTCACATTCATTAATTATTTATTAAATAAAGGAAATAAATCTCACCAAATGAGATAATGCATGTAATATTTCTATCTTATATTAGCTTATCAATATAGTCACTATAACAAAGCAATAATATTTATGATGGTAATCATTGCTTTCCTTATTATCTTCTAGCCTATCTTCAATTTTCTTAATAGATGATAGCATCTCAATTTTTATCATAGACAGAAATCCTGCAATGACAAAACTATGTGTATTTATTATATGAATCCCCAAGGTACAGTTTGTTAATTTCTTGTAATTTTGGTGCTCAGGTGCTCAATAGACAATGAATTAATTAATGAGCCAATAAAGGGGGCACTTCTGAATTCAATAGCCATGGTATAGCAAAGCAAGACTATATCACTTATGTTTACTATTTCATTTAGAGAGCTGTATTTACTACCCTACAGCCTCCAAAATTTGTCAACGCAAACCAAAGGAGATGCATGTTGTATAGTCTTTGACAATGGGACCAATTTGATTCCTTATATTCCTCTTCTCCTGCCCCTTCCCACTAATGACTAGGTCACGGGTGTGCCACCTGATCTGTTAATGGCTGGAACAGCCTTACATACGCAGTGGTGAATCCTGTGGATGCAGAACAGATTCATATAAAAGTGGTTTCTGCTCTTTCCTAGCTTTCAGATTTGGAAATTCATTGAATCTACTTCCTTCTTCTTTTTCTTTTTAATCTTACAAAATACTAAAATTTTTGCTTGTGCCATAAACATGTAAGTTAAAAACAAACCATACCAATCCATTTCAGAGCAAATGTTGAGTTAATGCTCTATTGTGTACAAACTTCTAATTTAAAAGTGCTCATTTTGTAAGAGCCAACAAAGTTAATTGACAATAACATCAGCATTTCTGAGAAAATTAGATATTCACATATAAAAGAATGAAACTACACCCCTATTTTACACTACTCACAAGAATTAAATCAAAATAGATTAAAGGGTTAAATGAGACAAAAAAACCATAAAACTCCTAGAAGAAAATAGGAAAAAAGCTCCTTGACATGGCTCTTGGCTATGATGTTTTGGATGTGACACCTAAAGCACAAGCAACAAGAGCAAAAACAAACATGTGGGACTATAACTAAAGAGTTTTTATACAGCAAAAGAAACAATTAACAAAATGAAAAGACAACCTATGGAATGGAAAAAAGCATTTGCAAACCATATATCTGATAAGGGGTTAATATCCAAAATATATAAAGAACTCATATATAACTCAATAGCAAAAAAACCCCCAAATAATCCAATTAAAAATGGGCAGAGGATCTGAATAGATATTTTTCCAAAGAAGATATATGAATGGCCATAGGTACATGAAAAGATGCTAAATATCACTAATCATCAGAGAAATGGAATGAAAAGCATAATGAGATACATTATCTCACACCTACTAGAATGGCAATCATCAAAAAGGCAAGGGATAACAAATGCTAGAGAGGATGTGAAGAAAAGGGAATTCTTGTGCACTATCGGTGGGACTGTAAACTGGTACAGCCACTATGGAAAACAGTATGGAGGTTCCTCAAAAAAATAGGACTACCATATGATTCAGCAATTCCAATCCTGAGGATATATCCGAAGAAAACAAAAATGCTATGTTGAGATATCCGCACCCTTATGTTCATTGCAGCATTATTTACAATAGCCAGACATGGAAACAATATGTGTCCATCCACAGATATATGGATAAAGAAGTGATATATATATATATATATATACAACAATGGAATATTTTTTTAGCCATGAAAAAGAAGGAAATCTGCCATTTGTGGCAACATGGATGGAACTTGAGGGCATTATGCTAAGCAAAATAAGTTAGACAAAGATATACAAATTCTGAATGATCTCAATTATATGTGTAATCTAAAAACAAAACACCAAACTCCAAAAAAAGGATTTGTGGTTATCAGAGGTGGTAGGTGGGGGAAGGAGGGAATGGTTGAAGGTGGTCAAGAAGTATCAACTTTCAGTTATAACATAGATAAGTATTAGGGATGTAACATACATATACAGTTAACACTGCTGTATGATATATTTGAAAGTTAAGAGAATAAGTACTAAGAGTTCTCATCACAAGGAAAAGAAACATTTTTTTTCTTTTTGTATCTATATAAGATGATGTATGTTAACTAAGCACTTGTGGTAATCATTTTACAACACACTTAAGTCAAATCATTATGCTGTATACCTTAAACTTATACAGTGCTATATGTCAATTTTATCTCCATAAAACTGGAAAAAAATATGATAAAGAGAAAAAAATAATCAGCATTTTGTATTAAATGCTATTTGGAATGACGATCGCCTTTAACTTTTCCTGCCCTTTTAAACTTTACTTAAGTGAAAATTTTTTTTATGTAGCTACATTTCCTATTTACATGAACAGGAAATAATTGCTACTTTTTATGTGATTGTATATCAGAGTTACATACCATTATTTTACATCTAGGCTGTTTAAAGAACTTCTACTTTAAAAGAACAAAAACTACTAAAGGGTGAAATTTTCATTGTAATGCCTCAGGAATTCCTCGTCTAAATATTTTCAGGATATTTCCAATACCATTATTAGAACTTCTGATGACAGGCTTTTGACAAATAAAAGTGATTATAATTCTTTACACCTGATCATCTGAGAGAGATTTTAGATGAAGTTTTTACTTAAAGAAAGAAATAAGCTTCAAAGTTTTTCCTCAAAGGAAAATGGATATGAATGTACCTCCTCTCTTCTTCTCCCTCCTCCCTCCCTCCCTCTTTTCCTTCCTTCCTTCCTTCCTTCCTCTCTCCTTCCTTTTTCTTTCCTTTCTTTCTTAGCAGAGGAATAAAGCTTCAAAGATTGATGTCATGTGAGTACAAGAAATGAGATCCATACTTTGGAGCCCTAAAGGATTAAAGATTATTGCCTGAGGGGACAATGAGCTTGTCTCAGAAGGCTCTATAACTACTTCATTAGAGTAAAAGGTGTGCATAGCCCTGCTATTGAGCTTCCTAAGAAGTCCGTCCTCTCTTTGATCACCACATTGTTGACAAGGTATCTCACATATGGAAACAAGAGCACATAATCCACAGACGCGCTGCTCTGCCCTTCTATGCATGAGGATTCAGCAGACATGATTTGGATTATGCACAATACTTAATGGAAATAGCCAAAAAAGAGACCTGGCCTTGCAGGAAACTGATAGGAAACTTAGCTTGAACGTGTTTGAAAGACAAAGAGACTATTAAAAAATGAAGGACATCATCAACTCATGAGCTTTATCAAGCCATCCTAGTTTCAGGACCTATACAGTTCAAAGTTGAGTTACAGGACTCCAAGCCAGGAAGGTTTATAGACTTCTAATTCTGTCTTCAACTATTTGCTAAATGACAGGGAATTAAAAAACAAATCCAAACAAAAATGATAAAAGCAAAATCTCTGCTTTATTAAGCTTCTTGCATTCTCAACGAGTTACCTGTGAAGTAGAAGAATCTGGCTGAATAAATGAAGGTTAAATCATCAACAGCAAGATCATTATTTTCTCATTCAAAAGATCTATAAAAGGATGTAGTGCTGCCCTTGTATTAACTTGCAAGCATAAATACTTGAAGGTAAAAGCTTGAGATGTGCATCTGGTCCAAAGTTAACAATAATAAATGAATGCTAACTTCTCTTTCTTTGAGTCTATTTATTCCTAGATTATAAGAAAGATCAAATTATGATAAGTGCACAAAGGAATTTTTACTATTATATTTATTATATTATGTATATTATATTTAATTTAAATATTAAATATTTAACATTTGTGATACCTAGCCTATTCATCTAAATAAATAAGGGTCATGTTACTAGTATTTCCTCTCATTGGTTTTACTCCATATTTATCATGAACCAAGTTTGGCATATGCATATATTAAGTGAGAGCCCTTACATATTTAGCACAACAAATATACAACAAAGTACCTAGAAGTAAGAGATTTGTGTCTAACTTTTGATTAGAAATTTTAATTTTCTGGGCCTTAATGTCTTTATTTGTAAAATGGTTTATTTGAAAAAAATAGATTAGATCTAGATGCTTAAGGTGTCATAATTTTTTCTGGAGGGGGCACAGAGATAAATGCTCAAGAATGTATCTATATTATCCTACTCTTTCCAAGATAAAAAAGCTGATTAATTGATTTGCTTATTTTCCTGATACTTAAAGAATGATATTATTAAGCAAAATAAAGTGAGTTTATTATTTTTTTTCTCTAGCTTTTGCTTTGAGGAGCTAGTTTGTTTTATAAGAAGGTATGAGGTATTTCTGTGAAGCTGTATTAAGAATAAGAATAAATCAAAACTAAAACAGTTTTATACCAAGTTTCAACAATAAATACATGCCTTTGGCTCTTTATTTTCACTTTTGGACTATACACAATATTATAATTGACTGATATAGTTACCTTGAATTCCAGTTTGTCCCCATTTGATTCTAAGCAATTATCTGTTTAGATGAAGTAAAGAAATAAATCATCCCGACTTTATATGAGGTGTTGACATTTATTGATTTAATGTTCTCTTAAAATATTTTGGGGAAATGGTTTTTAAATTACAATAATAAGTGGGCAGAAATTAATGGACTTACCCAAACTAGAGCAACACGTTGGCATGTAATTCATTGTCAAAATTTTTTGAGTGAATTTTATTTTCACTCCTTCTTTTAGTAAAGAAGATTATGGCTAAGGGGCTATATGTTGCTCTCCTTTTGTAACTTGCATTACTCCTTCTCTGTGAGCTAGTGTTTGAGGATACTGCACTACTGAGAAACATAATTATTTCCTTCTAGACACTGACATGTGCTATGTTTTCTGTCTTCACTAGACTAAAAGTCTTTCAAAACAAAATCTTTGAAAAAAGATTTTACCCTAATTTAGGAAGAAGAAATAAACTATTATGAATATAATAAATGATTAAAATTCAGACACTTCTGCATTAATATTTAATAAGAAAATGTGTTGTAATGTAACAGGCAGTATAAACTTTACTAAATATATAAAAACATGAGGCATAAATCAGATTACCTTTCTTATCAGTCTCCGAGATAGCTGTGAGTACACGTAAATCGTGCCTCTCTACAAATACATAATCAGCCCTTTTTCTCTTATTTCATAATTCCTTTCATGTTGTTTACCTTGCTGTTCTATCAGTTTTACCCAATCCTTTATCTATTATCTATCCTCTTCCTTTGTTTGTTTTTATCTTTAAAACAACAGTAGTGTGGTCTCTTTTTCAATATGCAAATAAATTATATTTCAAAATTGTTACAATTTATTAGTTTTGATTATATAGGTACATGCAAGTTAAATATAAAATTAGAATATACAACTTTTCCCATATCAGTTTCATATTTAAGCATCTTTAAGTAAATCAGGATTTTTCTAAAATCAGTAACAATACAAATTTTGTGCTCAACAGAGATTAGGTTAAAGGAGCAATTGATAGATCATAACAAGTTCACTCAAAATAAGTAAAGTGAGCTTATTTTGCCTTAATAGGAGATACAGAAATGGTGGAAAGGGTTCAAAATACCTTCAGCTGAATTCTTGCCTTACTTGAAATCATAGTGAAGGATTGTCTCCTTTCAGGAGCCTGTGTCCAACTATGTTTTCTATAAAACTACTTTTCTTCTGTTACAAGTGTCTACACTACATTGTTAAATCTGAAGTCTGAGGTCAAAGAATACAGTACCACTTCATGTTTTAGATATACCACAAAAGGCATTCTTCCATACTTCTCTCCCTAAGATGCTTGAAGTGCTCTTGTGAGTTTCCATAGCTTAGCTCTCCAAAAAACTAAGATACGGAAGGCTGAAGGGAATCTAAGACATGGGTTAAAACAACTTTTAGGTTCTCATTATTGTGGAAAATAAACCTTCGGCTTGAAATTTTATTTCAAATTGATTAGGCAAATGATGCTTAAAAAAGCTGTTCCACTTCAAAATCATTGGCTTTTGTACACTGTTCTCAGTTTGACTTTTGGAAAACCTCTCTTCCCTGCCAATTGTGCTACCCCCATGGTCTTTTGGCATTATTTATCTGTTGGGTTATTGTATTTTATTGTACAATCTTAGTATACTCGAAATGCAAGCAGCTGAAAAAACTTACTTTATATTAAAGGCATACACTAGTTTTTACATGGGGAAGTAAATTTCCACACTTTTAATGGAAGTGTGGAAATCGTTCCAAAGAAAGTACAAACCTCACTTAATTTGGCAGGTTTAGACTTACTGAGCTAAACGGACTATTCAGCTGGATAGTGAAATTCAGGAAATATAATCACTGTTGGAATAATATTGGTGGGATTTGGCCTTTAAAGCTGTTTCAGTACAAACCTTCTACAAAACATCTATGTAAAAATCTTTCCTTCCCCTTCTGGTGTGTAGGTCATGATACTTAGTCATTTCCTTCTGAATGTCCATCAAATATTATTTTGCTAATTTTAAGAATTTAAAGTATCATATATCCAATGGCACACTCATTCAAAACCCCAACAGCTCTCATCAGGATTGTTCACATTCCTGATTAATCCCTGGAGCATACAGGATAACTCACTTAACTAGCTGTGTGGGGAAATGGAAAATCTATAGTAAGACAGAAGCCCAATGATTATTCTGAGAAAAGCACTCACTCCTTCAATCTCATTTTTTTTTTCTAGTATGTGTACTACTAGTCACTAAAAACCAAGTGATATTTTTCCATTATTTGATTTGTTAGAAAGGCTTTACTGCCTTCAGTTTATAAGACCCTAAGTTAAGCTAACATGTTTCATAAAACACCAGACAATAACAATGCTAGTGGCTCTAAACGAGATATATTTGGGAGGGTCTTTTTTAAATATTCAAATAAAATTAGCATTTGAAATTTTACCTTATTATTTAATTTATAATTTGTACTTACAGACCATACAATTTTAACATGATTATAGTTAGCATATGTAGTAAGATAAGTTTGATACTCTCTAACAGAAAATTTGTGGTGACTGAGGGTTTTCTGTACAATCATAGGCAGTGCTGGAGAAGCAATTGTTTGATGCTGAAGGAAACATACAACCTCATGATTACACCCACATCAATGCCTTTAGAGTCGGTTCAGATAAGTATACAACAAGATGCCAAAGAATCATTCAATCATTGGAGACATACTCCACACTTCTGAGATAGGTACTGTGGGTGATACAAAGCTGAAAGAGACCTATGATATAGAACTTCAAAGTCCTAAGATATAGAACTTCAGTGCACTAGATTTTTCATGTCATTTCAAGGGGTTCACAGAGTACCTGTAGTTCAGATTAAACATCACTAACTTATATGAATACTGTTAAGAAAAATCTTGAGTTACCATGAAAAATTTTAGCAACGGCAGTAGCATTATGAGGACTGGTATATTAAAAAGAGAGAGAAAGAAAGAGTTGTTCTTGTTGAAAGTCTCTTCAAAAACCCCAGGTCTGGGCTACTTTACCATTCTGAATCATCCTATAAATCTGATTATTTTTAAATGGTGATCCAGTGAAAAAAAAATTACAGACAATTCAAGTTCAGGGTTTGAATAAGTGCAATTTAGATAAATGCTGAACCGTCATCAGAAATGAGAATCTTGTAGACTTAGAGTGGCAAGTAATTGATACAGAGCCATGATTATTCAGTAGAGGCTTGACATAAATGAGGAATTTTTTATCATATCAAGTGGGGGGGGATAACAAAAAGAAGAAAAATTGCAAAAATAAAAAATATGGCTTTGGTGGATTTCGTCAAATATATCATCCTTTGCTGAGTAGCTTTGTTGAAATTTTATTAATCAGAATATTACCTGTTCTATGTCTATGAGGACTTGTGACCTATACGACTTGTTTCCCTTTCCCATCCAGGGTCCCGGCTGGATTCTTGGAATATAGTGGATACTCTGATAATGGATTAATCAAGTAATAAATCAAAACATACCATATATCATTCAGTTAGTGGCTGTTTTTTTTCTTTTTTCCATAAAGGGGAATATTTTGAGTTTCTCAGCTTTGGTACTATCAAACTTTTCATATCCAATTCAAGACATATTTAACTAGCTAAATGATTTCATTAGCCTGTAATTAAATAAAAATTATCTCTCCCTCAATTGCTCTTTCAAGCACCCATTTTTATTTCTCTTCAAATTTCTTCCCAGAAAATATTTAATAAGTACTTATTAATTATATCTGTGTTCAAAGAAGGGATATATCATTTATAAGAAAGATCAAGTTTTTGCCTTTCATAGAGCTTCAATTTTAGTGAAAGAAAAAGATATGAAACACAAAATTACATAATATAATATCAGATAAATAAAACAGGAAGTGAGAATAGAGAATAACAGAGGTGATTTTAGACAGAGTTAAGGCCTTTGTACAGAATCAGCATTTAGGATAAACTATTTCAGGGAAATAAAAGGCAAATACAATGATCTAATGTAAGGAAGAGTTTTGTGAAGTGGAGGATTAGAAAGAAGTCCAGTGAGGGTGAGGGTGGGGGTTATGAGTAAACAGGAGATTGATAAGAAATGGAATTGGAAAGGTAGAAAGAACCAGATGTTGTATGGTCATTAAGAAGTTTTGATTTTATTCTGATTGTGATAAAAGCCACTGAAAGTTTTGAACAGGAAGTGATCTGATCTAATTTAGGTACTAAAATGATCATACCGACTGCTCATTTTGGTTTATATTGTATTTTAAATTCTAAACTGTTCATTTTTTTTCTGTTTTATATTTTATTTCTTTGCTGAGAATATCAGCTAAAATCAATGTCTTTGTATAGACTAGTGTAGAGAGGTGTTACTGTTATTGAGTTTTCCAACTGCTTAATCTTAAGAGCTATTGTTTTGGTCTTTAATTTTTCTTTTTCTGAGCAAAAGTTTGTACAAAGTGTTCAGCAAGGACTTGTAATTCTGAGAGGGTGCTGTTTGCTTTCTAATCTTTGATTTTCTAGCTTAATCTATGACCTTGGGTTTAATGTCTTCAACAAAAAAGTGCATAGGACAGTTAGGACTGTTGAAATGTCTTCTCCCTGATAGAGGGAAGAATTTTCTCTAAACGTGCTAGTGATGTGGTCTAGAAAGTCTACAATTATTTTTTTTTCTATTTATAAGACTGCAACTTTTAAAAATATGCTTTATATTTTAGAACAGTTTAATATTTACAGAAAAATTGAGAATATAGTATAGAAAGTTCCCATATACTTTGCACCCAGTTTCCCTATCAGTAACATAGACATTAATATTGTTTAATATTAATAAATGAAACATTATTGATACATTGTTATTAGCTAAAGTTTATACTTTTTTCAGATTTTCTTAATTTTTATTTAATGTATTTTCCTGTTCTAGAATCACATCCAGGGTCGCCAAGTCTTTTTAGCTTCCCCTCTGTTGTAACAAGTTTTTGGACTTTTTTTTGATGAGTTTGGCAGTTTTGAGGTTTACTCGTCAGTTATTTTTTAGAATGTCTCTCTATTGGAATTTTCCCGATATTTTTTCCTCACAATCAGACTGGAGTTATGGGTTTTGGTCTTGGGGGGGGGAACACCACAGGAAAAGTGCATTTTTCACTACATCTTATTGAGAAAACATACTATCAATATGGTTTACCACTGTTGAACTTGACCTTAATCATCTGGCTGAGGTCATGTTTGTCATGTTTCTCCACTATAACGTTACTCTTCTTTCCCCCTTTCCATATTACAAAAAAAAGTAAGTCACTGGGTGTAGCCCACACTTAAGGAATGTGGAGTTATATTGCCCCTCCTGAATGCCAAGGATTACATAAATTATTTTGAAGCCTTCTGTACAGGAGATTTTTCTCTCCTCTCAAATTTATTTAATTATTCAATCATTTACTTATATAAGTACAGACCAATGCATACTGATTTTATACTTTGGGTTATAATGCAATATCACTTTATTTTCTTGCTCAAATTATTCCAGTTTTGGCCTCTGGGGACGCTTTTAGTTTCCCCATCATCATTATCACTTATTAATTGGAATATGTGTGTGTGTCTAGTCACCTTCATATTCTCTGGCAATACAAGAATGTTTCAGACTCATCTTGCATATTTTCTGCCCCAGTCCTAAAATAAGCCATTTCTCCAGGGAGCCTTGGTGCTTTCATTTTGAGAATGGCATAGATACCACAATCTGAGAGCTAGGACTGGAGATTTGACTAATCATTTTTGATAGAAAAGTCCTTTCGGAAAGCTCTAGGCTGAATTGTGTTAGTCTTTTCAAAGTTCTGCAGAATAACCACTGAAGTCATTAACTCTCCTTGGTAAAATTCTGCCTGATTTCAAATATTTAGTTATATTTACATCATAAAATTTGTACACGTAAGAAGTTGGACATAAAATCAGATTTTCATTGAATTGCTGAGAAAATCATACACAAATGATAGGAAATAATAGAGAATTAATAGATAAGAGTCTTGGTATTGTTTAATGCCCTAGGTAAACAAACATAGTCCAATCAAGAGGCTACACCAAAGTCAAAAAGAGAGTAAAAGCTTAGGCAGCATTTGAAGCAAAGAGTAGGTATGCTCATCATAAACAGGAATTACTCAACTGTGCAGGCCCTGGGATTTTGAGGATGCAGACTTTAAGAGGTGTTGTTGTGCTCTATCCAGGAAGTGACCTGGGCTGAGTGTGATATAAGTGGCAGCACCGAAAATGATGGAAGTAAACTAACCTGATCACCGTTAAGGATAGGCTTTATTGAAAAATGCTACAATAGGTTCAGCTTTGAAAGTGTTTTATCATAAGGAAGAAGGGTAATTTTTGTAGAGTTTTTGCAGAAGGAATAAGAAGTTATGTAAGTTTTGGGAAGTGTTATAAATATTTCTTGGAAGACAGGGAGATTATTATTGTGCTTTAGCAGCTGATGGCTAAGCAATTTTAATTTTACAAAAGTGGTAGAAGAAAGAGGGCCTAATATCACATGAGGACTACCATAAGGGTGGGAAGAACAGTCTGGGGGAATGAGAACATAAGAGGGTCACAATGGAAAATTTTCAACCATTTAGTTTCTTATGCTTGATTATATTAAGCATCAGTGCTCTTCAGCTTAAATACTTGTACCCTCCCACACATTACATTTATTAATTTTAATGTTTTAAGAACACTGTATCAGAGGATTAAGTACTTCTGTACTGTACATTTATCAGAATGCCTTCTTGTCCATATAATGTCCTAAATAAATATTTTGTGGAAAACTAAGCATTTAAAGTAGTAATATTTATGATTTATAATTAAAGAGCCATATGCTTACTATTAAAAACTCAAAGAATACAGAACTAGGCAAAATTAATATCCTCTATCCTTCCTCTCTCTCTGTGTCCGTATTCCCAGGTTCACATATTTTCCAGGGGTTGTGATTATTAGTATATTTTGCATATATAAAACATATATTTATGTGATAGTAATACTACTAGTTAATATTTATTGAGTTGACCAGACAATGGTATAAGTATTTTCCATATTTATTCATGCTTATTTTTTACAAAACCCTTTAAGGTAGAATTATTACTATTTCCATGATAACATTAAAGGAAATAATATAAGTAACAAAAAGAAAAAATATGGTACTTACCCTGGAAGGAGCTATTTATATGATCTCAGGCTACCTTGCTAATATCTGCACTGGTGAGTGCCATTTTGGAATTTTCCATCTAATCTGCTATCACCAGTAGGCATGCCCTGATGGGAAGTGGGCTCACCCACTTCTGTGCCTCTGCTGGGGCCTCACAGCCAGCCAATCAATGGCGGCCACCCCTGCCAGTACCAGTGACATCTACCACCTGGCCCTGCAGCTGGTCCAGGGGCCAGTTCCGCTCACCATTCCTCCACAGCTGTCACTGCCCCACCAAAACAGAAGGCAACCCACATAAGGGACACCACTTGAGTGTCCGGTTCTGTTTCCAGGCAGCACTGTGCTTCTGAGTCACACAGAATATCTTCTAAATAAAGTCACTTCTTCAAGACTGGGAGAGCTAGTTGATATGCCTAATGTGTAGAAACAAACACAGAAAATTTGGCAAGATAAAGACAAAGAGGAATATGTTCCAACTGATAGAATAAAATAAAACTACAGAAAAATGACCAAGTAGAATGCAGATAAGCAATCTATCTGTTAAAGATATCAAAGTAATTGTCAAACATGGTCAGCAAACTTGAGAGAACTGTGAATGAACACAGTGAGAACTTCAACAGAGATAGAAAATATAATAATGTTTCAAACAATTGAACTTAAAAGTAAACTGGACAGACTGAATAGCAAATTGGATGAAATAGAAGAATAAATCAGTGAGCTGGAAGACAAAGCAATGGGACTCATCCTGACAGAGCAGCAAAATGAAAAAATAATTAAAGAAGTGAAGATACCTTAAGGCAACTTTGGGACAACATAAGGAGAATAACATTTGCATTTTAGGCACCCTAGAAGGGGAAGAATGAGAGAAAGTGCCAGAAAAAATATTTGAAGAAATAGTAGCTGAAAACGTCCCTAATCTGGGGAAGAGACAGACATCTAGGTCCATGAGACACAGAGAGTGCCAAATAAGATAAATTCAAAGAAACACACACCAAGGCACATTATAATAAAAATGGCAAATGTTAAGGATAAAGAGAAAATCCTAAAAGCAGCAAGAGCAAAACTACTTATAATGTACAAAAGAAACCCCATAAGGCTATTAGCAGATTTTTTCAGCAAAAACTTTGTAGGCCAGAAGAAAGTGGCATGATATATTCAAAGTGTTGAAAGGAAAAAATTGCCAACCAAGAATCCTCTACACAGAAAGGTTATCATTCAGAACTGAAGGAGATATCAAGAGTTTTACAGGTAAGAGAAGCTAAAAGATTTCATCACCACTAAACCAGCCCTATAAGACATATTAAAGGGACTTCTTTAAGGTTAAAATAAATAGCATTAATTAATAATAGGAGAACTCACAAAAGTAAAACTCTCACTGAAAAAGGTGAGTATATAACAAAGGTAGTGGGTCAATCACTTATAAAGCAAGCATAAAGGCTAAAAGACAAAAGTAGAAAAAGTAACTACAATTATAGTATTGGGTGGGCCAAAAAGTTCATTTTCTGTTACATCTTATGGAAAAAGCCGAACAAACTTTTTGGTCAACCCAAGGAATGCATAAAATTAAAAAATGTAAAATGTGTCATCAAACTATAAAATATGGGATATGGGGGAGTGGAGTAAAATGTGAAGATTTGGAATGTGTTTATATCTAAATGGCTGCGAACATAAAATAGACCTAGTACTTATTGGATGTCGTATGTAATCCTCATGTTAATCATAAGGAATTAACTTATAGTAAATACACAAAATAAATGAGAAAGTAATCTAAATGTAACACTAAAAGAAACCAGCAAAACACAACAGAGAAATAAGAGAAGAAATGTACAGAGAGAAACTACAAAAACATCCAGAAAAAAACTAAAAAAATGGCAATAAGTACATACCTATCAATAATCACTTTAAATGTAAATGGAATAAATGCTTCAATTGAAAGACTCAGAGTGACTGAATGGATTAAAAAAACATAAAACCAAAAACAGGACCAATATATATGCTGCCTACAAGAGATTCACATCTAAAGATACAGGTGGACTGAAAGTGAGAAGATGGAAAAAGGTATTCCATGCAAATGAAAACAAAAAGAAAGCTGGGGGCTTCCCTGGTGGCGCAGTGGTTGAGAATCCGCCTGCCGATGCAGGAGACACGGGTTCGTGCCCTGGTCCGGGAAAATCCCACATGCCGCGGAGCAACTAAGCCCGTGAGCCATGGCCGCTAGGCCTGCGCGTCCGGAGCCTGTGCTCCGCAATGGGAGAGGCCACAACAGTGAGAGGCCCGCGTACCGCAAAAAAAAAAAAAAAAAAAAAAAAAAGAAAGCTGGGACAATATTTATATCAGACAAAATAGACTTTAAAACAAAGACTATAACAAGAGACCAAGAAAGGCATTACATAATGATAAAGGGGTCAATCTACCAAGAGGATATAACATTTGCAAATGCATATGCATCCAAGGAAGGAGCATCGAGATATGTAAAGCAATTATTAAGAGATTAAAGGGAGAAAGTGAAAGAAATGCAATAATAGCATGAGTCTCTAACACCTCAACTACACCAACAGATAGATCATCCAGACAAAACGCTAAACACTCCACCAAAAAACTATTAGATCTAGAATGAATTCAGTAAAGTCACATGATACAAAATAAACATACAGAAATCTCTGGCATTTTTATACACTAATAAAAAATTATCAGAAAGGGAAATAAATAATCTCATTTACAGTTGCATCAAAAACAATTAAATACCTAGGAATAAACTTAACTAAGGAGGTGTAAAATCTGTACACTGAAACCTAAAAAATGTTCATGAAAGACACTGAATAAGACACAAACAAATGGAAATATATTCCAGGATCATGCACTGAAATAATTAATTAATATAGTTAAAATGTCCCTACTACCCAAAGCAATCTACAGATTCAAAGTATTCTCTAGCAAAATTCCAATGGCATATTTCACAGAACTAAAAGAAACAGTTCTAAAATTTGTACAGAACCATAAAGGACCCCATGTTGCCAAAACAATCTTGAGAAAGAACAACAAAGCTGGAGGTATCAGGTGCTCTCATTTCAAACAATACTACAAAGCTATAGTAATCAAAATTATATGGTCCTGGCACAAAAACAGATACACAGACCAATGGAACAGAATTGAGAGCCCAGAATAAACATATATGTGGACAATTCATTTATGACAAAGGAGCAAAGAACATATAATGGAGAAATATTAGTTTCTTCAATAAATGATGTTGGGAAAACTTGATAGCCATATAGAAAAGAAAGAAACTAGTTCACTATCTCATACCATGCATAGAAATTAACTCACAATGTTTAAAAGACTTGAATGTAAGACCTAAAAGCATAAAATTTTTAGAAGAAAACTTAAGCGGTACCTTCATTGATGTTGGTATGAGCAGTATTTTTGTGTAACTGACTCCAAAGTGAACGGAAACAAAAGCAAAAATAACCACAAATAGGACTCCATCAAACCAAAAGCTTCTGCACAGCAAAGGAGAACATCATCAAAATAAAAACACAACTTGCTGAATGGGAGAAGATATTTGCAAACCATATATCTTATAGGAGGTTAACATCTAAAATATATAAAAAACTCATACAAGTCAACAACAAAAAAGCAAACAGCCCAATTAAAAAAAAAATGAGCAGAGGATATGAATAAACATTTTTGCAAAGAAGACATAAAGACAGCCAAAGGCACATAAATAGATGTTCAACATCACTAATTATTAGGAAAATGCAAATCAAAATTACAACAAAGTATCACCTCTCACCCGTTACAATGGACCTTTTTGAAAAGACAAGCAAAGACAAATGTTGGATATATGTACCACATCTTCTTTATGCATTCATCTATCATCGGCCATTTAGGTTGTTTCCATGTCCTGGCTATTGTAAATAGTGCTGCAATGAACAATTGGGGTACATGTGTCCTTTTGAATTATGTTTTTCTCAGGGTATGTGCCCAGTAGTGGGATTGCTGGGTCATATACAATGCAATATTACTCAGTGAAAAGAAATGAAATTGGGTCATTTGTAGAGACGTGGATGGACCTAGAGTCTGTCACACAGAGTGAAGCAAGCCAGAAACAAAAACACAAATATCATATATTAATACACATATGTGGAATCTAGAAAAATGGTACAGATTAACCTATTTGTAGGACAGGAATAGAGATGTAGACATAGAGAATGGACATGTGGACGGGAGGGTGGGATGAATTGGGAGATTATGTTTGACACAAATACACTACAATGGGTAATACAGATAGCTAGTGGGAACCTGCCGTAGAGCACAGGGAGCTCAGCTCGGTGTCTGTGATGACCTAGATTGGGGGGGGTGAAGGGAGGAGGGAGGTCCAAGAGGGAGGGGATATAGGTATACATATAGCAGATTCACTTCATTGTACAGCAGAAACTAACACAACACTGTAAAGCAATTTTACTCCAATAAAAAAATAATAATAAAGAAATGTTGGAGATGATGTAAAGAAAAAAGAACCCTCAAACACTGCTTGTTGGGTCTGTAAATTGGTGTGATGGATGGCAATTAAACCTGTGGTATGGATGGCAATGAGACTTGTGGTGGTGATCACTTTGTAGTACATACAGATGTCAAATTATAATGCTATACACTGACACATATAATAATAATAGTAATAAAGAATATGACACTTGCTCAATATACCACATCAAACTAGGACTTCAGCACCCATGTTCTTAACAAAATGCTAATATCCATTCCAAGTTTTAAACTTTTCCACAACTTGTTTTCATTGCTAAGTAATAAATTTTATATCTCTTTCCATACTGGAATACATAAATCAGCCTGATACTTTTCAACAGTTGCACAAAACTATTTTATGAAGGTAGTGTGATTTGTTAAACCACGATTTTATTGGTACATATGTTAATTTTCCAGTGAAAATCTTTGTTAAGTATATTCCTATACTTTTTGCTGCAATAACTTTAGGATAAATTTATAGAATTACAATATTTAGTCAAAAGAGTTTCAGCATTTATAAGATTATATCAATTTAGACATACAGTTGTTCTGGAAGGGTAATGGGTTCCCTTGCAAATAGCTGACAATACGAGTAATTATCAAATTTTGATCAATATCAGTCTGATAACTGAATAGTCTTGTTATTTCATTATAAGTGATTTTGATTACACTTTCATTTAATTGACCATTCACTTTCTTTATTAACTGCTTCTTTATGCTCATTGCCCATCTTTGTATTAAATCTTATTCTTCTTCTTATTGTTGTTAAAATTTCTTAGTGTATTAAGGGCATTAGCATTTATCTGTCAGAGGTGTAAGTTTATTGTTTTCAATTATATTTTTACTTTCTCTGGGTGTTTACTTATTTTAATAGAATTGTAGACTTTTCATAAAGTCAAATTTATCAAACTTTTGTTTTTTCTTCTTTACTTTTTTATATGCTTAGACCTTACCCAGTCTATGAGTATAGACAATATCCACACATTTTATCTAATTGTTATTCCATTAAAAAAAATTCCTTTTTAACTCTTTTATTCATTTGTAATTTATTCTGTTTCAATCTTTTTTAGCCATTTTCCCCCAACAATTTGTTGAGTAGTCGCTCTTTTCTCCACTGATTTTAATTACTTCTACATAACATATTAAATGTTCATGATGAAAAGCTCAAAGTTAAAAATAGAAACAAATATGTTTATAGTGTTTATAGAGTTGCATTCATCTACATTTTTGAAATCCAAGGAATATTTCATTTTCAGAAAAGTGGAGCTAAACATGAACCTTTTGCCAGAGGACCAAGAATTTAAAAGAATTTAAAACTTTGCAAATAGTAACAACCATGCCATTGTTAAAAAGATTAGAAACACATGAGGAAAGAACATATGCATAATTCTTAATTTTAAAATTTTAAAGTTGCAAGTTCTATGCTCTTCCATGTATACAGAGAAATATCCTTTTCCTTTCTTATAACCTTTTGGACCTCTGGATATAAAACAAGCTTGGGGAGATTCTTGGTGTGTTGCAGTCATAACAGTGCTCATTCTTTCATATTTAACAAGCAAAGCTACTTAGAAGTATAGCAGATCTATGGCCCATGTTGCTATTAGACATAGCAAAATTGAAATATCAAATCCCTGCTATGAAACACTGAAGCTGAGCACAACTGAATATTACTGGATACTAACAACTTTAGACATAATAGCTAATTGCCTACCCAGTTGTTAATTCTGTGTGATTTTCTGATTCACTTTTTATAGTCTATCAAGAGTCTTTCTCTTGGAGCTTAGAAAAGTTATACAATACACTCTTTATTTAAATGTAATATGGAAGAAAAAACAGAGGAAAGTTTGTCAGCCTCTCTGGCTTCCCACAGAGAAATTTGGAGCATCAGGCGTAAAAGTATGTCTCATTCAGGTTGCATGACCCTTATCTCAATGAACTGTACACTAGACATGGAATTGTTGGTTTTCTAAATGGATGATGAACTCCAGTCCTCAAAGTTTATATGATTTTCTTATGCCTCTGCAGGAGCTAAGCCATAATTCCTGAATTCATATCATGCATACAACCATCAGTCTCTCTGCTTACAGGCATATATGGCAGGCTTATTTGTTTCTTTTTAGATGTAGTGCCCCTTAGAGTATGAATGTGTATATACACAAATCAGAAAAAAAAGAGTATGACATAATTCTAGAGGGCAGTATTTAATTTTGCTTTAAAAATGAGCTCTCACCTATTTCTTATGTGCTGAAAATGATGCTTGTAATTTCCCAAAGGTGTGCAGTGGGAAATAGATAATATTAGGAAATTCATCAGTGGGCTTTTCTCCTAAAATGAGAAATATGGACCTGAAAAGAAAGATTGTTTCTGCTAGTCATGGTAGCATTTAGGAAAGTATGGAAAGAGGTCTTAATAGTAATCTGAACATAAACACACCACTAAAAATTAAATAAATTCATTTCTCTCTCAGGTTCCATTGTGACAGAAAGATGGAAATGCATAGATAATAAGTGAATCAAAGGGAGAGTGGTTGTGTTCTACCCCTCACCTCTCAGCATTGTGAGCTCAGTTTCATTCCTTAAGTAAAGGAAAGGGTGTCAGAAGTCAGGAATAAAAGAATAAAAGCAAACCACAATGACTTTAGAAAGAACTCTGATCAGACACGTTCTCCTCTGTGAATGTCTTTATTTATTTAGTGGGAGACTTCTGTCTAGTTACAAGGACATTTATTATTTACCATTATTTTCCACTATACCTTATAACCAGTAGTGAGTAGCATCCAAAAAATAAGAAAATGAATTAGACGTGGTTAGAACTAGCAAGCAAGTATAGATGATTTCACTTAAACAAAACTTAACTAAAAGGTCAATTTCTGTGTTAATTTGGCTGCCTTGCAGCCACTTGCCAATTTTTTTCTTTGCCCTTAACTTCTTTATCAAAGTAATTTACCTCATTTCTGTGTCTTTTTAATATTCCTTTTTGTAGGGAATCTGGAATTCTATCTTTAAAAATTTGAAATTTCTCTCAAATGACAATATATAATAATTAAGCATGTGTAAAATACGGAATCTGTATCTTTAAATGCCATTGCATATACATTCCATTTTACTGCTCTTGCAGTGAATTATGTGTTTGCTACTTAAAAGTAATGAAAGTTACGTGGTAACATCAAAAGTAAAAGAAACTCCTTAAGACATTCTATCATCTAATTCATTCTTCTTTTCCTCCTGCAAATAAATCTGTCACATGGCTAAATTGCAGCTCAAACATTAGATGAGTCATTCCACATACTAAGATTAGACAGATTCACTGAACTGGGAATTCAGAGCAGGAAGAGGCAAAGCACAGACTCGAAGTTTGGTGAACCAGACCACAGTAGGTAAAGACATGGTGAAAGATGATTCAGATAAACACCTGTTCTGCAGATGACTGGGACTCCAGAGTTATAGTAAATTCAGATCAAACACACTGTAAAGTTATAGGCTGCTATTTTTAAATAGCTCTTGGAAGACTAGAACATAACTAAGGGTCAGAAAGAAAACTCTAGGCTTAGTTGACCAGTCTGGGTATTTGGAAGGAAAACATCATTGGATGATTTTACAAATTCTCTTAAGAGTGAAGGGGTCTGATAACTACCATAACTTCATGAGGCATAGCACCTATTTTTACCACTTCCATTCAGTGTAGGGAAATTTCTTAAAATCAAAAATAAAGCAAGATGTTCACCTTGATCTCAGTATATTTTTGGATTCTCCCCTTTATGGCATGATAATAACTTTAAAATACATAGAATAGACCACACAACTGTCCAGGATGCATACAGTAGCTTGATAATAATGTAGGAATTGCGATGTTAGAGAATTAACTGTATTTTCTTCCTGGAATTAAAAAAATGCTCTAATCTAACATATTGGCTCTGAATCTTGGATAGTCAGTTAGACATGGGAATCGTATTTAATTAAAAGTGAGTTTCTAAAAGGAATGTAAATTCTGCTTATGTTGTATCCACATCTTTTTGACTGATTCCGTAATTGGTGCTTGTGCTGTTAGACATCAGGCAAAGGCAAAGGCTCATCAGGCAAAGGCCAGGCATCCGAGGCTATTTCATCCAGCACTCAGCAAGTTGGGCAGGTCATATGCATGGCCCAGTGAGAGACTACCGTGGTCTATTCTCCTCACTAATTGTCCACACTGGAGTCCTTGATTCATCCAAATGTTAGTATACATTTGTTCACACACTTCCTGACTCTAGTTTCCTCAGTCAGCAGTGTTCTATAAAAAAATTGAAGATGTCTGGTGCATTCAGTGGTTGAACCATCAAAAACACAAAAAAAGCTATCAAAGTTCACCCTGATGTAACTCGACACATCCACAGAAGGAAAAGTGATGGATATAAGATATAAATTTCTGCATTTGTTAGGAAATTTATAATTTAGATAAAGTATTGCATAAATTTTGGTAACTTTAAAAAATAAAAAGCTGATTTTGAAAATAAAGTCTTTTCTGTTGCAACTGAAGAGAGAAGACATATGCCATAGTCGAAAGATTTTTTTCCCAAAGCTATTTTTTTCCACAGGAAATTTTAATGTAGCAAAAGAATATCTGGATCCCATCAATGATAGTAATTTTATGAAAGGTGATCTCAGTGAATAACGAGCCTCTACCTAAATCTGAAATGGAGTTTAAGACCATTCAACTTGAACTTTTCTGATGTGCTCAGTTTCATTTCCATTCCTGGCAAAAATGGGTCTGGGGCTCATTTTGCCATTTTTGACAGCATACTTTTGTGTGATAACATTTCAAGTCATTTGGGTATAACACAAAACCAGAAACCACTTAATTGTGAGTGAAGACGTATTTGCTGCTGTTTTATAAAATATGTCTTATCTCCCTACAACTTGAACAAGATTATTACAGTGACAACACAGTTTTTAATGTAATTTGGATATTTTTAAAGATTCAAAGTAAAACATACTCATGTTAAAAATTAAAAGAGTACAAAAGGAGAGGGGGGAGGGGAAATATAGAAGTGGGGGAGTGGGAGGTACAAACTATTGGGTGTAAGATAGGCTCAAGGATATATTGTACAACACAGGGAATATAGTCAATATTTTGTAATAACTAAATGGAAAGTAGTCTTTAAAAATTGCATAAAAATTTTAAAAACTTTAAAAGAGTATAAAGTTAAATACAGTAAAATATGAATCTCATGGGAGTTCCACTTCCCACAGATACATACACTCTATGTATGTGTGTGTG
Source organism: Kogia breviceps (assembly GCF_026419965.1). NCBI lineage: Eukaryota > Metazoa > Chordata > Mammalia > Artiodactyla > Physeteridae > Kogia > Kogia breviceps. Next base: position 86,459,801 of record NC_081313.1, on the reverse strand, counting down.
TGTGTATCTTTTCACATAATTATATGAATAGAGAATTAACTAATGGAAAAGTAAGCACAAACAGTATACATGAAAACATACTTCTTTCACAGTCAAATATAAGAAATAGATAACATTTTTACCTATCAAATTAGAGAATAAATATTAAATTTGATAAGAGTAGGATTTAGTTAATAATTTGGAACTAACAATATTTTAAATACATGCAATTTGACCAGCTTATTTTTCTTCTTACTGACTTGCAAGTGACCATTACCTAAAGTAAATGAATCATTACTCTAGGTTTCTGGGTGTCAGTTTTTACCAATTTATAATTTGTCTTTTGACTGTGTCTTCAATATTGATTTTGTAGGAAAGTTTCCAATTTTATCACTTTAGGCCATCATATTAATTAGTTCTCCTTTAAGTCTTAGTTTTTGCCTTGCTTTAAACAGGTTTATCATAAAAAAGAAAGGCTTACCCTTGCTTTCTTTTTTGTTGTTTTATGTGCATTTTTTGTACTGGTTTGTTTCATTTTTTATCAAATATTAATCATAAACTAAGGTAGGAAGACTTGCATAACAGTCCTACATATGATTTTACAAATATTAATATTTTACTGTGTTAGCTTTATGTATTTTTTCCTTTGATTAACTTGGGCTGGCCAAAAAGTTCGTTCGGGTTTTCCATAACATTGTACAGGAAAACCCAAATGAACTTTTTGGCCAAACCAATATTTTAAGAAAGTTAAAAATATCATGGTATTTTACTTATTTTATGTAAATACTCCAGTATGCATAACTTGAAAACATAAGCACAGTTATTTCGTTATAAGAATTTCAAACTATCAGGTACAGATTATTTTTTTCTTTCTTCTTTATTTTTATACAATATTTAAAGGTTAGTTTCCGTTTACACTTATTACAAAATACTTGCTACATTCCTCATGTTGTACAATACATCCTTGAGCCTATCTTGCACCCAATAGTTACTACTTCCCATCCCCCCAACCCTATTGCCCCTCATCCCCTCCCACTGGTAATCTCTAGTTTGTTCTCTATATCTGTGAGTCTGCTTTTTTGTTATATTCACTAGATTGTTGTATATAAGCTATAGCATACAGTATTTATCTTTCTCTTTCTGACTATCTCTAGCATAATGCTCTCCAAGTCCATCCATGTTGCTGCAAATGGCAAAATTTCATTCATTTTTATGGCTTAGTAGTATTCCATTGTATGTGTGTGTGTGTACATATATGTATACCACAGATTCTTTATCCATTCATCTGTCAACAGGCACTTAGGTCGTTTCCATGTATTAGCAATTGGAAGTAATGCTGCTATGAACACTGGGGTGCATGTATCTTTTAAATTAGTGATTTTGGTTTTTTCAGATATATACCCAGGAGTGAAATTGCTGGGTCACATGGTAGTTCTATTTTTAGTTTTTTGAGGAACCTCCATAATGTTTTCCACAGTGGCTGCACCAATTTACATCCCCACCAACAGTTGTACAAGGGCTCCCTTTTTTCCACACCCTCTCCAGCATTTGTTATTTGCAGAAGATTATTTCTTAAGTAAAATATCAAAACTGGTTTTGGAAAGATTTCTACAAGAAATAATTAAGAGACAAAACAAAAAACAAAAAAACCCCGTAACTTTTAACAGACTATTTTAAAGATGAGGTCTTTGAAATCCAAAGTAATTAGTCCACCACATACTTTTACTTTTTGACCTAGTTTAACGGTGAAGGTTGTACTATGCATTTTGAGAGATAAATACTTTTGAGAGGTTAATTGGTTTGAGTTATTAACCATTTTGCTATATTCAGATTCAACCTGGTTAATCAATGTTTTCGTATGATAAAAGAAAAACTTCTGCAGACCTCTTGGCTACACATCTCTTTTCCATTAAGTATATATTAATGGCAGAGACTTTGAAGAGTTTTTGACATATATCATCAGATGGATTATCATAAGCAGCCAAATTCATAATAATCAATGAAAGTAATTTATAGAGACTCCTAAATTATTGCATTCAACACAGAAGTATTATTCATGTACGAAATTAAAAGAAAAAGTGTTTCCAAGTCACAATGCAGTATTGCTAAATAATATTTTTTTAGATTTCTGAAAAAATCTATTACAGCTGCTAATGATTTTAACATGGTCTTAAAAGAGATAAAATACAATTCAGATACATCAACTTTTAAAGTACTGACAGATTCCCTTTTTCTTCTCCCTCCTGACTTCAAATTCATATGTACTTCAGATTCATATTTTTCAGAACTCATTTAGGGCACAATCTCCATCTATTTTAACCCCGAAACGGTGGCCTAATGTACATTGAAAAATATAGCAAATTGGACTCATTGCTTTTACCCAAATGCTTTCTCTTCTCTTTTTTCTTTATGTCAATAATTTTTTCATTCAACATTTAGTCAGAATTCAGAGCTCTGGGGGGTGGGGGGACAGTTGCTATTTTAAAATTATTTTGCCATAGAACTTCTAAGGTTGTCATTTTTTGATTATAAAAATGCAATCTTCAATGGATAACTATTTTTTAATCTTTGATCACTTTCATTATATTTACTCTTTTGTATTCACAAATGTATTTTAACCAAAGAAAGAGGTGAAAAAATAAAATTATAAAGTGGAGCAAAAATATATACAAAACAAACAATAATTTCTTCACATATCACAGCTTAAAAAAGAGATAAATCATTTTAGGCCTAAAGCTAATGGTGATGTCTCTTCACAACAAAGATTTTATATCTAATTCCAAAGAAATGGGAGAAAAGTCCACTGACTGATAACAGTAAACATCATAAAAAGAAACATTTTAACATCACTTTACCCTTCATTCATTGATTAGGATAGATAACGGTTTGTGATCAGAGAAAGAAGATAGAAAAATGAAAAGTAAAATAACTGAAAAATATCTTCCTCTTAAAGAATGCCAGTTATGCCACTTATATGCAGCCTAAATATTTTGGTTTGGGTTTTTAAAATTTCAAACTCTATTTAAATTGTGTTTATTTCAAACACAAAAGTATTAAGATAATATTAAAATATTATTTTAATATTAAAATACTAGGAAGATTGCTTAGCATCCAATGAATACTCAAAGGAGGCAGATTTCTTTTTTTTAATTTTAATTTTATTATTATTATGTGTGTAGGTTTTCAGTGAATAAGTTTAAACCATTCTTAAAATCCTAACATGCTGTGAAAATAAATGGTATAACTTAAATGACATCTGAGAATCTCAGATAAATACTGCCTCATTCAAGTGTTATCAGAGATGTTTCTCAGGAAGCAGAAGTGAACCTCTTCATAATCACTGATTTTCTAGTGTCAGTATATGTTGAAATTATCTTACTGACCCATTGCAAGAAATTATGTATTTAATTTTTTTAATGCAGGTACTTGGTAGTGATTTTTAATTGTTGCTACTCAATAACACATTTGCAAAATAATTAGCTGGTAATAAATACACCATTCAGGAAGATGAGTGAGAGATGGGACTGAAAAATCAAACCCATTCCTTTGGCTTAATGCCCATCTGGTACATCAGTGCTTCTCAAACTCAAATGTACATAATGATCCCCTGGGGTCTTTTAAAAATCACTTCCTGGGCCGCACCTTCCCCAGAAAATCTGATTCAGTAAGTCTGAGATCGGTCCATGAAACTTATATTTTCCAAATGCCCCGGGTCATTTTAAAACTTTTGATCCATGACCATGCCTTGCCAAATATTAGGTTAGGTGGATCTCACAGACTTGCCTGATCACTTCCTTTTTCACTGAGATGGCTACATTCTCTCACTTGACCTGTTTTTTAGTGGTATTGGTGTTATTACTTTGTCTCAAGGCAGATTCATCACAGAATAAAGAACAGCACTCATACTTTTTCTAGAAATAGAAAACAGCTTAATTTTATTTTAATGATATTAGAGGTTAAAAAGAAATAAAATGTATCATAAATGTGCCATATTGTTTACTAATAACCAACATACTGAGGCATTAAGGCAAAAGAAATGGATATTAATTTTCCTCCTCAACTATGCTTCTCAAGAAAACAAAACTTAAAGCTGTATTCTCAAAAACTCAAATTACAGTCTATTTTCATATTTAGTTACACACATTCATTCAACAGCTATTAGGTATTAGGCACTATGATTCATGCCAGGTACAAAGATTTAGATAAAACATATCTACCTTCAAGTTACTTCAGTTAATTGACTCAAGATTCCAGGTCTGCCCTAGTATTCAGGTACTCTGAGATCTGGTAAGCTAAGTGGATGGTGACTAATGACATTTTTATAGGACTAATATACATTTAATAAATGAATCTATATTTGCCTATATATTTTTGATTTTTCAGCTTTAATAAACTATTTTTAGGTTTTTATTCTCAGAGAAATACTAATGTTTTAGGATTGTTCTTTTCTTTACAGCTCTTCCACATTATGGACCATTTTAGTTCTCGTCAGCTGTGTTCGGGGAAACTGCCTTAAAGGCACTAAAGTGCCCTTTTCTCCAACTAAGCAATAAAGGCAGATCTTGATTTCACCAGGCAATTACGTTAGGTTACTTGCCTTTCACTAAGGCAGTGTAGGCCTGATCTTTGTGTTTTGAATTAGAAATCAGTATTTAAAGAAGAGCTATTAACTTCCAAGGAATAGTAAATTCCATAGATAATAGACTGCTGCAACCATTATAATCTCACATTTGTCCACAATTAAATTCATATATCTTGACATTTTATATATTCACTGTTATTTATAGGTAGACAGATATAAAGGGACAGAATGACAGTATAATAGAAGCTACTTTAATATTGCCAGCATACATTTTTCACAGTGGTTCAATAATGACCTTGAGTTATTTGTGGAGATTTTTTTCTCACCTCCATAGGTGTACTTTGTAGCAAACTTTCATGAAATTATTAATTACAGCTTTGAATTATAATTAATCAAAACTTAAAAAAACATATACATGTATATGCTTAAACACATACAAATGTATTATATATACCCATACATATGTATATGTGTGTATGTGTGTGTATTTGTAAACTCTTATAATTTATCCAAAAAAGATTGTTTTCTTCATTTATTAACCACTCATCACAGTCTCCTTATTTACTCTGGGTAAGGAAATATACAAGAAAAATGATGGCAATAAGAAATATCACTTACTTGATTAGAGTCATTCAATTCTTTTTCAGGAATGCATTTCAAATACCTAAACCAATCAAACAAGATTTCTAATCTGTGTGTTTCAAAAGGCTTTATGAGTTTTCTGATTTACTATCCAATGACAACAGAGTTTCTATAGCAACTGTGGAAGAACATAGCACTTGTGTTACAGCACTTGAAATAAGAGAAATGCTCCATAGGCACTCAAATACATTTTTAAAAAATAGATAATAACCTGTCTTTCAGTGAGTAGCATACCATATTATACACACAAACAGAACTTCATACTGTCTTTCCTGGAGAAAAAATATATGTACATTTCTATCTATACATATATCTATATACAAATCTATTTTCAAAGAACTTAGTTAGAGAATTTGTACCATATGGCAAATTGTATATATTACTAAATAAGTGACTGCTGTTCTTGATCACAAGTATTCCCACTGTTATTTATTTTTATTTAGAATGCAAGATTATATTATTCATTTGTTTGTTTTTTTATTGGAGTATAATTGCTTTACAATGTTGTATTAGTTTCTGCTATACAATGAAGTGATTTTGCTTTTCTAAGACAATATATTTAAAGACATTTTAGATTTACAAAAAAATTCAGGGGAAGATACAGAGAATTTCCATATACCCCTTGACCTGACACATGAATAGCTTTCCCCATTACTAACATCACTCACAAGAATGGCGCTTTTTTTTTTTTAAACCAAGGATGAACCTACACTGACACACCATAATCAACCAAAGTGCATAATTTACAATTCACTCTTGCTGCTGTACATTCTATGGGATTGGACAAATGTATAATGACATATATCCATCATTACAGTATCATATAGAGCATTTTCATTGCTCTAAAAATCCTCTGTGTTCTATTCATTCATCCCCCTGCCCACCATCACCAAGTCCTGGTAACCAGATTTTTTTAACGTCTCTAAGGTTTTGCCTTTTCCAGAATGTAATACAGTTGGAATCATGCAATATGTAGTCTTTTCACATTGGCTTCTTTCACTTAATAACATGCATTTAGGTTTCCTTCATGTTTTTTCATGGCTTGATAGCTTATTCTTTTTTATGCTGAATAATATTCCATTTCCTGGGTACACCAAAGTTTATTTATCCATTTACCTAGTGAAGGACATGCTGGTTGCTTCCAAGCTTTGGAAATTATGAATAAAGCTGTTATGAACACCTATGTTCAGGTTTTTATGTGAACATGTTTTCAACTCCTTTGGGTAAATACCAAGGAATGTGATTGTTGGATCCTATGGTAAAATTATGTTTAGTTTTACAGGAAACTGCCAAACCATCTTCCAGAACATCTGTATCATTTTGCATTCCCATCAGTAATAAACAAGACAATTCCTGTTGCTTCACATTCTTACCAGCATTTTGTGTTGTCAGTGTTCTGGATTTTGGCCTTTCTAATTAGCGGTATCTTATTGTTGTTTTAATTTGCATTTTCCTAGTAACATATGACATGGAAGATTTTTTCATATGTTTATTTGCCATTTGTATATTTTCTTTGGTGAGGTGCGTATTATAAAGTCTTTTCTTACTATTCAGTTTTACAATTTATTTGTACATTGTAGATAACAGCCTTTTATCATATATCTTTTGGAAATATTTTCTCCCAGTCTATGGCTTGTCTTCTCATTGTCTTAAAAACATTGTCTTTTGCAGAAAAAAAATAGTTTTTAATTTTAATAAAGTCCAGGTTATCAATTATTTCTTTTATGGATTGTGCCTTTGGTGTTGTATCTAAAAGGTCATCATCATACCCAAGGTCATATAGGTTTTCTCCTATGTTATCTTCTAGATATTTTATAGTTTTGATTTTTTTTTTTTTTTTTTTTTTTTTTTTGCGGTATGCGGGCCTCTCACTGTTGTGGCCTCTCCCGTTGCGGAGCACAGGCTCCGGACGCGCAGGCCTAGCGGCCACGGCTCACAGGCTTAGTTGCTCCGCGGCATGTGGGATCTTCCCGGACCAGGGCACGAACCCGTGTCTCCTGCATCGGCAGGCGGATTCTCAACCACTGCACCACCAGGGAAGCCCTGTGCAATTCCTTTTTACCGTACTTTACAAAAGTATTGGTCTGCAACACATTGAAAATGTATAAAAACAACAATAAAAAATTCTTCCTTTCACACTAGTTTGGAAGCACTGCTATAGGTCACCACTTGGCATTAATACTTTTTTTTCCCGCTCTTTCTATTCAAGGTCCTTTTACTTCAGTAATCTGGGAGATTTCATAAATTTACCTATTCATTGTAATCACTGTCAGTGTTGCCTCCTTGCCTGTTTTGTGTCTTTTGATGCCTTTACTTGATCAGTTTCATCACGCCATCACCACACATGCTTATAACTCCTAGTAGAAGAATGAAGATCTCTTTGTTTTGATGACCTAAATAAATAAAGTTGTATTATGTTCCCAAATATCTCTCACAGATATTTAGTCTGTCAACCATTCTTACAATTCCTTCTGTGGCCTCCTTTTCCAGGACTCAGACTAGTATGCATGAAGGCAGATGAGTTATTTACTCAAATGCTTTCCTCATGTTGCACATGCAGTTTTGGCTTCCAAACTCCTCTCTCTTCCCTAGTTTATCTTCACTGTCTTCCATTCTCCCTGATCAACTCAGTGATCATAAATATATTAGTGAATATCTTTGTAAAAACTAAATTTCATCTATTTTAAGTATTTTATGTCTGGTTGGAGTTTAATATCATTGTACATTGAATACTAGCTTTGAAAACTGAAAGATGTATTTCTCAGAAATCTATGCCTATTGAAAAATATATGAGGCATCTCAAAGCTTCAACTCATACTAAAATGGAATATAATTTAAGTGTAAGGGCAACTTAATTAAAACTTTCATCTTATTTTATTTTAAATATTTGACATTGTCATAAACCAAAACAAAAACATCAACTATGATTTTGTCCTGAAGATCTCACACATCTACTGACTTTTCCAAGTTTTATAGGTTAGACTCAAAACTCTAAGGAACTAGATGATTCTAAACACTCACTAATGAGGTAAAGGGGAAAAGAAGTCTACCAGTTTGTCAGCATTTCAAGATTGTGAAACACAGAGATCCATATGACTATGTACTATGTCAGATTTTAATCACAAAATACCCCTTCAATATTTTAATTTGCATTTTGCAGTAACTATTTCATAGAATGTTAAAACTTGGGAGTAAAATATAGAAAATATTGTCAAAGTATACCTATGACAATACATTAACTTTTTAAGCAAAGGCATGGGCTACCCAGGACTCTAGGATAAAGAATTGGAAACCATCAAACTGCTAGAATAGTTAGCACTGCCAGCTATCATTTCAATATATACAATGTCTTAATGACTACCTGTACTATTGAACCTCTCAGCCAGCCACATTTATACAGAGAGATCAAATATTTTCCCATGGTACCTTAAAAATAAACAATGTATATAACTGGTAGTATTATTAGAAGTTACTTTGTGAGCCAACAAAAATTATTATTCAGAATTTCAATGAATTTTCCTGAGGAGTATTTAAGCAGTATCTATTTTGGAAGTAGTTTCTCTTCTTTTACTGAAGTGTTGCTAAGTCTTGCTGAGTAGTACTATTAGATTTCTGCACCTGGACATCTTCTCTCTTTTCAATCGAACTACTTATCTTTAGGGTCATGGAAATGTTCCATGTGCCAACAGCAAAAGCCATTTCTAAAAATTTGATCCTGTGTTACTCTGAGAAAAATTTTTGCTTTCTGATTAAGTCACATAAAACATTTTCATTCTTTTTACAGACTAATAAAATGAACTAAATTGAGCCACCTAAATCAACTTTGCAGTAACACAAACTATCAATTTTTGATCATATATAACTCATAGTGGAAGGAAGGTCAAATCTCTTGTTAGGCAATAATATTGAATCTCAGTAAGCACCTCATAAATTCTTATCCAGCACTGTGTTTGGATTGTACTCAGAATATTGAAAATATTTACACCTAGGCTGGTAAATTTCCTCTTATGTTATTTACACTTGCTCAATTGGTAATTTTAAATTCTTTTTCAAACTTTGAGAAACATTTGTTTTTTCTGAACAATAGTCAAAAGTATTTTCCTTGGGTATATTTTTTTCCTATTCTTTCTTGCATGGCTTCAACATTTCAAAGTAACTGAGCTGCTAAAATGACGGGGCTTTTCACAAAATACACCTAATGTGAAGACCATCCTAGATAAAAATCAAGTTCTATCTCCACTCCTGATCTTTGATTTTTTCCATTGAGATTTCTTTGTTGCAATTCACTTCTGAAATAACATATCTATATATCTGTGTAGTTTTCAGTGAATTTCACATTTTAGTTATGGAAGTTTTCACAAAAAAGTATAAACACATTTACTCATGAGAATTGTGTGACACTACAGTCATGTCAGTCTTCACTCCTTTGTGCATTTCTCTCACATCTCTCATTTAATTTTTTTCTCACTAAGAACTTTTCAATAATCTTCTCACCACTTAATTATAAATCTTTGCTTCTCAATTTATGAATCAAATTCAGATGATTCTATAACCTTACTTGCAACATTAGATAGTAAGTTTGGTAGAGTAGATTAGCAGGTAAATTCTTTATCTGAATGTGACAATACTTAAACGCAGGATAGAGATATGGCAAATCTCTGACACATAAAAATCTCCAGTAAAAAGAAATAAAGTTAAACTTTTAATCACTTTCATAAAGGTGAAGACATTTTGATCAGAAGGATTTTTAAAGGCTCAAATCTGACCTAACTTGCCCTTATATTAAGCCATATTGGTATAAACATTTTAGGGTAACAAATGCAATGAGTAACACATACTAAACAAATGCAAACACAGAATAACGAATACCTTTATTCTAAATGACTTTTTTGGTTATACTTGTGGTCGTAAGTACATTTTTTTATTATTTTTTCAGCCAGATGTCTACTAGAACTGTAAAACTCTATAAGAATTTAAAAAATATTTCTCTAGTTAGAGTTTGCAGTTTTGAAAAACAACAAAGTAAGTTCGTCTGCAAAAATAAACTTGCAGGCCAAACAGAGCTTTGTTAAAGTGATGATGATACAAGTAGTTGGATGGATAACCCCATTCATCACCATGACACATGGGTAAGATCAGAGGTCATGTAATCCTTCTGAAAGGTTTTAACCCTTTATCAACCAATGGGTTTCAAGTAGAATAAACAGAAAAACATGTTTTGGGTTTTTTTAAACTAAATTTTCTTTATGCATAGTGGAACACACATACCAGTTTTAGGATTCTGTTGGCAGTCCCATATTTATTTCTAAATTAAATTATTTAGAAAATATTTTCTTTTGAAAAAATAGTTTATAAATTTCAATCTTGAAACTAAGAAACTTTTTAGATAATTTATATATAACTTGTTTTTCCTTTATAATAATATTCTCTAATTGTATCTTATTATTTCACGAGATTGATATTTTTCTTGTCCATTGATTATTTCAGCCCTTAGCCACTCCCACCTTTATCAGTTCTGTTTGACCCGGAAATCAATAAAAAAATTAGTATTACAACCCCCATTCTAGCAGTTAAACTTAAAATAGTTTTTATTCTCATCACAGCAGCTATCTAGCCAAACTGGTATTTTTTTTCTCCAAATATTCAATATACTCTCCACCTAAGCTTATAATACTTCTACTGACCGAAGCACAGTATATGAAATAGTAATTTCCTCTCTGCTCTAAATAGCTATATATTTAAATCACGTTTCACACTAGAAGCTATGGTGGATTTAACACTGTGGAATGCTATTTTTTTCTGTCCTGCCCAGTTTTAAAGATACTATTTCCTTTTAGTATTTTAAAATCTGAATATTTAATATAGAACTGAGATTTTCTGGTTCTCATAAAAATCGGTATACCTGCTATCTCTAGATCAACTGTCATGCAAAATCCTCTCAAATTGAGTGGATATTTCCCTGTTAGGACATATGCATGTACTTCACCTACTCAAGGATGCTGCTTCCACTTGAGTTGTGGATTGACTCCCATGGGCAATTGAGCTTATAATCTTTAATCTGAAAACTATCTCTAATCTTCTATTGTTCTTTGACAACTTCCTGAAAAGTCTTGAGCCTGGCAATCATTTCTGTTCCTGTCCTCCTAGCTCTATTATTACTTAAAAGGCTAACTTGAAATTTAGCATAAACATGATATGGTTTAGCTAGATTGCCAAACTCCCAAGTGGATTATAAATCCATTAAGCAGATGGACCATATTTTGTATCAATCTATACACCTTGCTTTTTAGTATAATATCATAATCACATAATGATTTTTTAAGGGAGTATTCTATTCCATTATGGCTTGGTATCTAAGGAAATGCTTCTATTTTTCCAAGTAGAAATTCATTTAAAATGAATTTGTATCACACAGGTCTGGGCACTTCAGGTTTATGTCTTTCTCCCCAACATATTATGACACTGTCTCAGAAAGCTCATGAGAAAATACTTGGTTTAATTTAGGCAATCTTGTTCAAATCATAGCTTTGGTTCCAATCACTGGAGTTAAATGTTCGCAAATAATTTGCAGGATGGGGATCCAGGGGGGGAAAACGTAGAAAATTGCCACAGGTATCATTTTTCATAACAAGAATTTTCCTCTGCCTCAGTCATGATTCATATGTACTATGGAAATACAACTAAAAATTCAAAGGGTACATAATACTCCACGAAAATTGTAGTTTCATTGTGTAGTAAATTGAATATGTAAGACATATAGTATCAGGAATTAAAAATTAAACCATGAAGATTGTAGAAGTCAAAGGCCTTAGAGTTTAAATTGTGACTTCAGATTCTTCAAATGTAGTTTAGGTACTTTCTAAACCATAAAGAATAGATTACATGTAGGCAAATTAGTTTATTTGACTGACAGAATAAAACAAACTTTAGAATATTTTAGTTACCCCAAAACTACTTCTTCAGAATAGCTTTATGAACAATTCTTAGTTAACAATTTGGCTTTTACACTCTCTAACTAATGTGTAGCTTTATATCTGTCTACCATCCTTTCCATTATATACATAGGAGTTAAAAAATCCTCATGGAATCAACAGAAATAATTTTGAAGGTTCTACCACATTAGGGCAACAGAGATGAATTTATTAGGCTGTTTATCTCCAATCAGTCCTACCAGTATAACATTTCAACTCTAACTTGTGTTGTGTTGTCATGACACTAATTTACTTTTGGAAATAAAGTAGAGCTTTAATAGATATTTCTTGAATTAAACAGTAATCATATTGTTCATTAATTATGCAAACTATTTGTAAATATCTGACTGGTAACATCAAAAACTTTTTCAAAATATTTTCTCTCTATCATTCCTCTGGCAATATATTATATTTCAAGTTATTTTAATTTTTTATGTATTTTGCTGAAGTGGATTATCTCTATAGTATCTTAGAAATGTTGAACTTCAAAAAATACAATAAATTTTCAAACACATAGCATACAATTTTCATACTAAAAAAAAAAAAAAAACACACCATGAACCAGAAAATAAGAGAGAAATCCAAGTGAGAGAACACATTTGTATTAGCTCTGTAGTGACTCACTGGGGATAACTCTCTCAAAACTTGATCCAGCAGATAAGTTCTTCCTCTTTGGGGAAGAGGAATATAGCCTTTACTGTGGAAAGCAGAATTGCTGAAACTCCAAGTGATGGATGACAAAGACTCTTCTTGACCAAACTCTAGTCAGGCTCCTCTCAGCCCTCTACTTGACTAGGCCTCAAACTTTACTTTCTAAAAACTATTGCAGGAAATCAGCACAAATGACTTTATCCATACCATCACCCACCCCTTCACACACACACACACACACACACACACACACACACACACACACACACACACACAAAGACACTTGAAAAACACTAGCATATTTGCATAGTTTCTAACAGCTTAAGATAGCATTCCTAAAATGACCCCAGTGCCCTTTAAAATGCCTGCCTGAGGAAGCTTAAGGCTGCCAAAAGAATTTACTGTTTGCTTCAGCCAACACCTGATCACAGGGCCTCTGTCTCCTAGTCTCTGTGAGAAGGTAGGAGCCTAAACTGCAGAAGCACCAGTTAGCAAACCCAGGTAGCCTAGTCCTCCTTTTTGTAAATTTCTACTTCCCAGACTCTGCTCAAGCTCCTACAGTTCTCCCTCCTTTCTCCCTCATCCTTTCCTTAAAATGCTGTCATCTCTGCAAAAATGGAATTTTATGGGGGCTGCTCTTACAAATTGCAATAATTTGTCACTGAATAAAAATTGTCCTTGACACTTTAACTAGTGTCCAGCTTTGTCTGTCTTTCACATGGTCCATGTAAGAAAGGAAAATTAAAGGCACAGTGTTTACCACTCAGAAAAAGTTGAGGAGTTGCCCACCCTTGACTGAGCACTTCAATAGAAAAAAAAAAAAAAAAAAAAAAAAAAAAAAAACTATAAGAAATTAGTAACCCAAGCCTACAACCTGAATAAACTAAGAAAATAGTATCCCGAAGTTCATATATCATGTTATATCTTTTTTATTACTTACAATTTATTAAACAAGAGGGAAATTAACTCTCCATGAGATGAGTACAAAATTTAAAACTTGAAAAAACAGGGAAAAAACATTAATAAGAATGAAAATAAGGACCCAATGAATGAAAAATATTAAAACAATTTGAAAGAAGCTATGAGTACCTGTGAAAATTAAAGAGAAAATGTTAAAATGGAAACTAAATATAGGACTATATGTAAAACAAGAGATAATTGGGAAAAGAGTCAAGCAATGTTCCTAAAATTGAAAATAGAGTGGCCATATCATGATGATGTTGTCTTGTCAGTATTATTTCCCCATTTTTCTTTAAATATAAATCCTAATTTATTTTTTCAAATATTCACTATCCTTTTACTTAGTTAAATGCCTCAGAGAATGATTTTTTTTTTTTTTTTTTTTTCGGTACGCAGGCCTCTCACTGCTGTGGCCTCTCCCATTGTGGACCACAGGCTCCGGACACACAGGCTCAGTGGCCATGGCTCACGGGCCTAGCCGCTCCATGGCATGTGGGATCTTCCCGGACTGGGACACGAACCCGTGTCCCCTGCATTAGCAGGCAGACTCTCAACCACTGCACCACCAGGGAATCCCCAGAGGATGCTTATTTAAGCCCAACTTCCAAGGATACATCTGACTGGGTACAAGAAAAATCCCACGACAAAGCTAATGACTTAGTTCTGTAATGGGAATGTACTGCAATTTGGCTCAATGAGCATTATTTTTAAAAAATTTTCATGCCCCTAATAAGAAAAAAATATTTATATTCTTCAACTGAGTTATGTTGTATGTGGATATTCTATCTATAACATATTATAATATATTTATATAATAATACAATGTAAATATATTATGTATTAGTATACAGCATGTATAATTATATATGCGATAACAGTAGAATTATAAAGATGCATAGGAAATTGCAAAGCAAAGAAATGTAAAGGAATTCGATATTGAAAACATGAACTGAACTGCATAATAAACCTATCCTGGAGGCTATACCACTTCTATACTTTTTATTACGCAAGGTATTTTATTCTCGTTATCTGTTATCCACAAGCTACATCATCTTAAATGATACACACTGAAATATAAAACTACCTAATACCATATACAAAAATAAACTCAAAATGGATTAAAGACCTAAATGTAAGACCAGACACTATAAAACTCTTAGAGGAAAACATAGGAAAAACACTGTTTGACATAAATCACAGCAAGAGCTTTATGACCCAACTCCTAGAGTAATGAAAATAAAAATAAAAATAAGTGAATGGGACCTAATTAAACTTAAAAGGTTTTGCACGGCAAATGAAACCATAAATAAGACAAAAAGACAACCCACAGAATGGGAGAAAATATTTGCAAATGAAGCAACAGACAAAGGATTGATCTCC
This sequence comes from Kogia breviceps, assembly GCF_026419965.1. Lineage (NCBI taxonomy): Eukaryota > Metazoa > Chordata > Mammalia > Artiodactyla > Physeteridae > Kogia > Kogia breviceps. Next base: position 86,444,636 of record NC_081313.1, on the reverse strand, counting down.
AAAATATACTAACAGCTCATGCAGCTCAATATCAAAAAAACAAACAGCTCAATCAAAAAATGGGCAGAAGACCTAAATAGACATTTCAGCAAAGAAGACATACAGATGACCAAGAGGCACATGAAAAGATGCTCAAGAGCACTAATTATTAGAGAAATGCAAATCGAAACTACAATGAGGTATCACCTCACACCAGTCAGAGTGGCCATCATCAGAGAATCTACAAACAATAAATGATGGAGAGGGTGTGGAGAAAAGGGCACCCTCTTACACTGTTGGTAGGGATGTAAACTGATACTGCCATTGTGGAGAACAGTATGGAGGCTCCTTAAAAAACTAAAAATAGAACTACCATATGACCCAGCAATCCCACTACTGGGCATATACCCTGAGAAAACTATAATTCAAAAAGACACATGTTCATTGCAGCACTATTTACAATAGCCAGGACATTGAAACAACATAAATGTCCATTGACAGATGAATGGATAAAGTAGATGTGGTACACATATATAATGGAATATTACTCAGCCATGAAAAGAAATGAAATTGGGTCATATGTAGAGACATGGATAGACCTAGAGTCTGTTATACAGTGTGAAGTTAAGTTAGAAAGAGAAAAACAAATATATTGACACATATATGTGGAATCTAGAAAAATGGTACAGATGAACCTATTTGCAGGGCAGGAATAGAAAGGCAGACATAGCGAACAGATGTGTGAACATGGCGGGGAAGGGGAGGGTGAGATGAACTGAAAGATTCGGTTTGACGTAAATACACTACCATGTGTAAAATAGCTAGTGGGAACCTGCTGTATAGCACAGGGAGCTCAGCTCGGTGCTCTGTGATGACTTAGATGGGGGGGGTCCAAGAGGGAGGGGATATATATATATATACATATAGCTGATTCACTTCACTGTACAGCAGAAACTAACACAACATTGTAAAGCAATTATACTCCAATTAAAAAATAAATAAAACTCAGTGGATAGGTGAATAAAAGTAAGTTATAGAAACCTAGAGAGAGCATAAAGATGATGAGAAAACTATATAAAGGGATTTTCATCACAAGTTAAAATACAGGCACTGGGGATTTAAAAATTTTAAAGTTTTTAACAGGAGAGAAAACAGTGAGATATATAATATGTATACTATGTAAAAATATTTTACTATATACATATTATCATTATGTACTATTCCCTTCCTATATTATATTTATATAATCTTTCATATAAAATGTTCATGACTATATACATATACATGAATATATACATGTAGGTATACACACATGTACATACATGTACATATTATAAATGCCAAACACATTCACAATAAAAATAAGAAAAAAATCGAGAAAGACACAAAATGAGATTGCAAATTTTTACTGGTAAGTATGCCATCAATTTGTTTCTCCTTTGCAAAATGTCCTCAAAGTCAAAGCAAGAATTATACTTTGCTCTCCTTAATTAATTTATGCTTCTCTAATCAATGCACCATAACACCATAATAGTATGTCACTTATCATTTAAAATAAAATAAATTTTGTTTGAGAATGGAATATATTCCAACTGACTAGAAATCTATTTCATTTATCTAAACTGCTATATATTATTCCATTATATTAATTTATACATATCCATTATTTGTGAATTAAATCTGTATTTACTAACATAGATAGATATGGAAATACTTAATGTTAATTGAGGAAAGTTGCATAGGTTAAGTATAAAATAATTTATACAAAATAAATATGTTTTTATATAATGTTTTAGCTATAGGTATACATCTAATATTAACACATTGGTGGTGATATTACATATTACATTAATAAATATGACCATGTTAGGGATAATGAAAAGAATGGAACTCAGAAGGAAAGAACAAAGGTATTTGTAATTCATATTTTATATATGAATATATGCATAAAACAAAAAATGAAAATATTAACATTTAAATACTCTGGGTTGTGGAAATGTGTATTCTCATCAGTTTCTGTTCTTCATCATAAACATTGTCAAAACAAAAATAAATAAACAAAAGTTACATTTCTGTTATACTGCAAAAGTAAATTTTGAGGCCTCTATTGGCACCACTGTGTACTAGATAGCAAGGCTGTATGGTCCATAGTATACAGATAACTAGCTGTGGAGAGAAGTTAGGTAGATGACCTCAAATAAGTAATACAACATTTTCAATCTCTGACTCCTTATTAATAAAAGCAAGACAATAACAGTGCTTGCCTTATACAGTTATTTTGAAATTTAAATGAGACAATATATGTATAATACTTTATATACAATATATATATATAAAGTTCCTGAAGTATAGAAGAGAATATACAAATGTTAGTTCCTCTCCCATCAATAAATATCCAGTTTCTTTTATAAGTCATTCCAAAAAATAGGAACAGTTTCAGTTTCCTTCATCCTTAATAATCTACTTAATCAATAATTCTAAAGATATTCTAGTATATCCTGATATTCTGGGGAAGCACTATAACACTTCAGAATTTTCAAAAATCCATATTAATCAGAATTCAAGAGTAACAATATTTAAAATATTGTTTTATTTTATATGACTAACTTGCATGTTTTAGGTGTACTAATTTTTTCATTCTGTTGATGTTTGAATACCACAGCTCTTGATCTGCACATATTCATTCTGGAGATTTTACCTTTGTTTAAATTATATTTAAATTGTTCATATTTCCATTTGTACTGTAAGTTGCACACCTCCTCTTAAAACTAAAAATTTTAAAAAATAAACAAGGTTTTAAAAAATGGGTAGGTTTGTTATGGCAACAAGTTTTCTCTGTGAAATGTTGGAGTTAGGGCATTACTGAATGCCAATAATATTTAATAAGGTAAACTAGCTTTGAAAATACCTTTACCTTTGAGAGTTTGTCCTTTTTCAGTCTGGCTCCTTTGACTGATATTTAATAATATGTTGCCATGGTGGGAGATAAGAGGTAGAATGTATGTAAGATGTGGGATTCAATACTGCATATTACGGTACTTTCATTCTTATAGTTCAATTTTTATTTATGGTTTAATATATAACTGTCACATCATATATCTTTCAAAAGAGGTAGTATTTTGACAAGGCAGGAAACTGCACACCAAAATATATTTTATCTACATAAACACTTAAATACATACACTTTCTCTCTTCTGAATTTGAAAATTGATCACTTAGAGGATACATAATTTCAAATATCTCTATTAGATACCATCTAATAAATAGAAACTTAAATATTGAATATACCTTGTATATGCGAAATTTTGGATTGTAAATCCACTTCCTAATGTTGTAAAACTCACAGTAGCCTGTATCCCATGGCTTTCTAATAATTGTAATCTGTTTTACCCTCTGTGTTAGCGATATAATTATGTTAACAGCTTTCCTACAAGGGCACCATACTTTGCTATTATGAAGCTAACTTCATTTAATTAGCATCATGTAGTAAATTAGCAGTATAAGGACTGCTGGGTACAAGGGGATCTCCATTTTCTCACCATTTACTTAATCCTCAGTCAATGTTACGATTACTTCTCATTGAATTTCCATAGCAAAATCACCATCATCCTCCTCAGATGTTGTGATTCAGCATTTGTAGGGATTTGGAACAAACAGTTTTTTCCAGATGCCCAGAAGTTAGGATTATTGAAACCCTGTCCTGCTCCTTGTTGGAAAGACACAGGAATGCAAAGAGACAATGCCCATGTGAATGCATTCTTTTTCTTTTAAAGCAACTTTTTTTTTTTTAATGACTTCATAAAAAGAGTAGTATTAGCTACAGAATAAATGGAAAGGCAAAATGATTCCTTTAAAAGGAAGTTCCCAGATTTTATTAGCATTTTAGTGAGAAGACTTTTTATGCCTAGTGCTTGGTGGAAACAAAATTAAACTACATTATTATTTATCCCATTATTGGGCTTATAGTGTGCTGTGAAGCTAACTAACAACTTTTGTGTTGGTGTGTGAGTATATGCTTGATAATTCATTGTGTTTCAACCTCATTAAGAACTATTTTCAGAGCAGCAAAAACTACTAGTTTTAAGCAGAAATTACCAAAATCATAGAGCATCAGAAACAAATATATTTTATTTATTTCCCTAATATAGAAGAGATATGATACATATTTAAAATGTCAACTCATCTTGGCACTTCAACATAAGATATTCAATAGCTGTAAAAGAAAAACTCTGTAAATAACCTCCCATTTGTGGTTCTATGGTCAGAGTCTGTAACTAATAATTCAGTCTCCTGACATAGCCATTGAAGAAAATCTCCACAAAACTTCTTAAAAAGTAAACTAAGAAACTTCTGTTGTCTACTTTCTTTTTGGTTCCACATGTGCCCTACCAAATAATCATAAACACTAAATATTACACAAATATAGAAAACAATTCATATATGTTGAAAGTAAAAACAAAAATCAAAATTTTTACTGGTCATCAGACAAATAAGAAAGATGGGGATGTACTTTAGATTACTTGTTTGAGTGTTCCCTCACCCAATGAGAACACAAAATACTTTTGGATCTAGATTATGTGAGGAGTGGATCTCTTAGTTATGAACTTCTACTGGATGCCACACTGATCCTTGAGAAAGATTATCTAGCACCAGAAGCATTTCTGAAGGCCCAAAGGAGGTTTCTGTCATTAGAAGTAGACTTCTACAGTGCAGTATCTGTCTCTCAGAGAGGTGAGGTTTTTGTGACCCTCAGCCCACTTGGCTGGCCTGGCTCTTTACCTTAGTTGCTCTCAGACCCTCATATCTCACAGAGGTACAACCCAACAGTAACCTGCTTGTGCCTGTTTAAGGCCCTCTGGCCTCATTCCCTGGAGAGTCTCTGTACCCAGGGGTCCCAGAGAAGACAAGAGGCCTGCTGTGAATTCATGCAAGTGCAGTGGCTTACCAGGCTGAGAAGGGAAGACTGCCAGTTCACACCCACTTGCTGGCTTGCCCTGTACCCTGTGGATTATACTAAGGTCTGTCACTGCTGTCTTGAAACCTGGTGTCTCTGGTAATTGCTCTGAGAGAACAAACAGCACAACTGACATGTGTACAGGAATTGATCGCTGTGAGGCAAATGTTGATCAATGAAGTATGGAAGACATAGAGTAAATTCTTCTCCCATCATTTCCCTATAGAGATTCTTTTGAGACATATTTGTCCAGGGGGTCTCTATGAAGATACACCTTCCTAGCTTCACTTTCCCTTTCCTCTCAATCTTGCTTTCTTTGTAATTTATACCCCATAATGCATGTAAGTCATTAGGCTCAATTTTCCAGGCAAATAAATCAGTTATTTTACCCATTTGAAGAGAATATGTAGGTCTCTGGCCAGCTAGTTAAAAATCAGAATCAACACATTAAGCTCGTGTGCCCTTTACTCATTGGGAGACTCCAAATCCCTTTAGTCAGATCCTATCTACTCTTATATTACATACATCTTAGATATGCTACATTATTTTGTTTTAAAGCATATTATATTGGGAAGCAGCAAACTTGAAAAGATGATGAGCGATTCCTACATTGTTGCCTTTATGAGAGAAAGGTGACAGTGAGATAGCATGAATAAGAACTAATAAAAAAGAAGAAACATGACTAACATCATGCCAACAGCTCTAAACACTTTAAAATAAGTCTTGGAGCTGTTACTGCTATGAAACACAATACAAAAACTGATTCTGTAATAATGGCCTGGATGTTAAAACAAAACTCAAATTACGTTTACTATATTCTACATAAAGAGGGAAGGCAAGTTCCTTGGAGAATTCTCAGCTAAACAATTAAAATGAAAATATCTTGATGGTTACATTGGAGTCAGGCATTCTGACAAATACAGCCATATAGAAGGATTTATTCCCTAAGGTTCTAGATCATACTTAATTTTGTCTTTTTCAAGCAGCTAAACATTTCCATGGCAATCTGAAAATATGTAGATGCATAATCATAGTAGCTAGGAAAGATCACATAGTGACAATCCACAACTGTTTTTTTCAGCTCTGGCTGTTTAAATCAGATTAATATCCTAAACACAAACCACAAAAAGAGAAAATCTGAATAGCCCCATAACTAAGAAGAATAAATTAGTAAAAAAAATATCTGACAAAGAAAACCCCTGGACCTATTGGCTTCATTGGTGAATTCTACCAAGCATTTACAGAAGAATTAACACCAATCCTTCTCAAACTTTTCCACAAAATTGAAGAGGAGGGAATATTCTCTGAATCATTCCATGAGGTCAGCATTACCCTGAAACCAAACCCAGACAAATTAAAACTACGGACCAATATCTTTTATAAACATTAATGCAAAAATCCTCAACAAAATACTAGCAAACTGAATTCAACGGCATATTAAAAGAATCATATACCATAATCAAGTGGGATTATTCTCCTGGAATGCAAATATCCTTCAACACATGAAAATCAATCAATGTAATACACCATATTAACAGAATGAAGAATTAAAAACCACATGATTATTTCAATTGATGCAGAAAAAGCATTTGACAAAGTTCAACACCCTTTCATGATAAAAACATTCAACAAACTAGAAATAGAAGAAATCGACTTTAACGTAATAAATGACATATATGAAAAACCCACAGCAAAAATCATACTCAATTGTGAAAGACTGTAAGCTTTTCCACTAAGATCAGGAACAAGGCAAGGATACCCATTTTTACCATTTCTATTCAACATGGAACTGGAAATCCAAGCCAGAGGCATGTGAATCAGAAAGAAAGTAAAGGTATCTCTGTTCATTGGTGACATGATCTAGACAACTCTACATGTATGTAGAAAACTCTAAAAGTTCTACAAAAAAACTATTAAAACTAATAAACAAATTCAGAAAAGTAGCAGGATATCAAGCAGGATACAAAAATCAGTTGCATTTCTATATAAACAATGAACAATCTGAAAAGGAAATTAAGAGAACAATTCCACTTATAATAGCTAGCATCAAAAGAATAAATATTTAAGAATTAACTTATCTAAGAAGGTGAGAGATTTGTATACAATAAAAACTATAAAACATTTCTGAAAGAAATTAAAGAAGACATAAATAAAAGGAAAGCTATCCTATGTTCATGGATTGGAAGACTTAGTACAGATGGTCCCAACTCATGACGGTTTGACTTACAATTTTTCAACTTTATGATGGTGTGAAATTGATACTCATTCTGTAGAAACCTTACTTTGAATTTTGTATTTTGATATTTTCCTGGGCTAGCAATTTGCACTATGATACTCATGATGCTGGGCAGTGACAGCAAGCTGAAGCTCCCAGTTAGCCATGTAATCATGAGGGTAAACAACTGGTATACATACAACCATTCTGTTTTTCATTATTTGGTACAGTATTAAATAAATTATATAAGATATTCAACAGTTTATTATAAAACAGGCTTTATGTTAGATGATTTTGCCCAACTGTAGGCTAATGTAATTCTTCTGAGCACAGTTAAGGTCGGCTAGGCTAAGCTATGATGTTTGGTAGGTTAGGTGTATTAAATGCATTTTCAACTCATATTTTCAATTTATGATGGGTTTATGGGGACATAAACCCATTGTAAATCAAGGAAGATATGTATTGTTAAGATGTTAATGCTATCCAAATTGAATTAATTTAATCCCTATCAAAAACACAATGATGTTTTTTACATAAATATAAATATCCACCCTAAAATTCATAGGGACCCCAAAGAGCCAAAACAATTCTGAAAAAGGACAAAGCTGGAGGACTCACACTTCCTGATTTCAAAGCTTATACAATGCTACAATAATCAAAACTGTGTGGTACTGGCAATAAGACAGACATATAGAGCAAAGGAATAGAATAGAGTGTCTAGAAATAAACCTTTGCATATATGGTCAAATGATTTTCAACAAAAGTGCCAGGACCATTCAATAGAGAAAAACACAGTCTTTTCAATAAATAGTGCTGAAAAAACAAGATATGCACATGTAAAAGACTAAAGTTAGATGATCACCTAATACCATAAACAAAAATTAACAATGTATCAAAGACCTAAATGTAAGACCTAAAACTATTAAACTCTTAGAAGAAAACATAGGGCAAAAGCTTTGGATTTGACAGTGATTTCTTTGATATGACACCAAAGGCACTGGCAACAAAAGAAAATGTAGACAAACTGAACTTTATAAAACAATTTTTAAAGTGTGCCTCAAAATACACTATCAAAAGAGTAAAAAGGAAGCACACAGAATGGAAAAAAATACTTGCATATCATATATCTGGTAAGAAATTAATATTTATACTATATTGAGAACTTCTAAAGCTTAACATCAAAAGGCAAACAACTCGCTTCAAAAACGGAAAAAGGACTCAAATAGACATTTCTCCAAAGAAGATATACAAATGGCCAATAAGCACTTGAAAAGATGTTCAGCATCACTAACCATTAGGGAAATGCAAATTAAAGCTACAGTGAAATATATCACCTCACACTAATTGGCATGGTTACTAAAAAATCAAAAAACAAAAAACAAAAAAAAACAGAAAAAAATGATGGTGAGAATATGGAGAAATTTTAACCCTTGTGCACTGTTAGTGGGAATGTAAAATGGTACAGCTGCCATGGAAAGAGTTCCTCAAAATTTTTTCTGGGTATATGCTCAAAAGAATTCAAAGCAGGGTCTCAAAGACATATTTATATGCCCATGTTCATAGCAGCATTATTCACAATAGCTAAAACATAAAAGCAACACAAGTGTCCATCAACCCATGAACGGATAAACAAAATGTGCCATATAGATACAATAGAATATTATTCAGCCTAACAGAGAGAAGTTGTGATACACAGTAAAACATGGATGGATCTTGAGGACATTCTGCAAAGTCAGAAAACGACATATAAGCTTTTTGTGTATTTTTATATAATTTCACTTATATGAAGCATTTTATTCCCATAATGTTGTTTTATATTATCAAGAATATTCCAACTTCAACATTTTCTCAAAACCTTTTTTACTTTTTTATACTGCTAGGTAATAAAGCATTGTCATTTTCTTGCACTTAAGTTTTCTGCTTTTATTTGGGTAAATTTAGGTAAGATATTATTATCCTTGAAATTTTGTTTGATTTAACCCAATTCATTAGAAACAATACATGTTTTTAATTAGTTAATTCCCTTTATCACCATATCTTACTCTAATTTCCATCTCCCCACAGGGAATCCTATTAATAGATTTACATTATATATTTTAACTTGAACGTGTACTTAAAAATGTGCACTATTTTTTTCTGTGCATGGTTTTTTTCCTTCTGGAAACTATCTACTTTCCCCTAAGTTATGGGAAAGAGAAATATTCTCTTTACACCAGTATGAGACTGGTCAGGGTTTATGAAAAGTTAATTATGTCATGTTGCCCTAGACTACTATCTTCTTTTTATAGCATGTAAAGTATGCCATTTTTCCACTGATGGGCCACCTGGTACTTATTACTTTGGTCTATCCAACACGTTAGACTTAGTCGGCCATTCTTACCCAGGACATGTCAGTATATGCATAGTACTTGTGAAACTTAGTTTTCTTCTTCAAATAGGAGTAGTGTGCTTACTCTAATTCAAGAAGTCAAAATAACTAAAGCAACAATTGTAGATACATTTAAATTTGAATTTTCCATCAATCTGTGTAAATGTTTGCCTCCTATTTGTCAGGGTCAGTGTGCATAAAAGCTTGATGAAAAATAGTTCAATCATCACAGTTAATATAATACTATTAATCCACTTTTATATTTGAGCCTATACTACACTGACTCTAAGAAAAATAATTATCTATAATATTTATGTCAGTAAAAAGAACAGCACATTACTACTGTATGCATGCTGACCTTCTACCTTAGAATAAAATAGGCTTATGATTTTTATCTATTTCAATTAGCTAGAGCTTACGAGAAACTGTTAGCCAATTTGGATAAAATAGAAAAGTGACCTTCAAAGCTATTCTTCTACTTTAGATATAAATTCAAAATATTGTTGATAATCTATAAAACTCTGTTTTATGATGTAGATAATTTAGTGTCAAGGTGAAGTATGGAATGGAAATAACCAGCTGGACCATTCAGACATAATGCCTTGCTTAAAACTATCTTTATAAATTAACTTCTTTTCTGATTAAATAAGACTTTATAGCAAACACATATTATTATAATTTTATATTTATTCATTTTAAAGATTTAATAATATTTCATAAGGTAAATTACTTGCAAATGACACAATATTTGTTAAGCTGCATTGATGTTACCAATCAAGTATTGAATTTGGTCTTACATTTAAACTGTTAAGTTCAAAGAATTACACAACTTTATATTAAATAAGTAAAAATGCCACTACAAAACTGAATAAAGAATATCTATTTCCTATTAGATATAAACTTAGAAGTAATAAAAATTATAGTAAGTTTTTCTCTTGAATGGTAACTCAATCAAACAAATGTAGTTGGTAATACAGCTTATGAAATTATCTACATCAGTATGAATTTATCTAAATCAAACAAATACATTAGCAAAGGTAGAGTCTGCCATCCTCTAGAAAAATGATAAAAATCCCTAAAGGGCAGAAGAGTTTCAAAAACTTAACTTATATAAGAAAACTTTGATTCAGTGTTTAACACATCCTTTCTATTATATTAGTGATTAGGGGGAAAGAATTTTTAAAATTTTCCACAAGGTATTAATCTTGGAAATAAAACGATTATATTCTTTTACTTGTGGCTGAGAACTGAGCATTTTTAAAAGAATATGTGATAACCAAAATATTTATTTGTTGATTTAGGGTTTGGCTATTTATACCAATAATCTGATACCACTAGAATCTCATCAATATCCTGTCAGTAGCAATAGGGTGTTTAATATTCAAGACCTAATATTTACTCAGTTCCTATATTTCTTTTCCCTTCCCTATTATCCCTTCCCCTTCCTTCCTCTCTCCTGCCCTACTCTCCACTACTTTTTTTTCCTCTCTCCCTCTCTTCAGTTGACACTCTTTACCTGCTATTTCTCTTAATTTAACCCTTGAGAGCCTAATCTCTAATGCATGTATTGAACTTCTCATGGCTCAAATGTTAATCTTCTCTGTAAAGCCTTAAAATGGTACAAAAACACTTTTCCCTCTCTTTCAATAGATTTTTCTAACTCTGGCATAATAAATATTGCATTTTGTTCAATTATTTAAATATGTATCTGTTCCTATCCCCTGACCAAGAGACACCCTGGCAGGCAGGTCTAACGTTCTGGTTATCACTGTATGCTTAGCTTTAGTACAATTTGTGAAACAGAAGATTTGTGATGAGTGCTTGTTTAGTAGATGGATACTTGTATTTTTAGGCCATTTTTCCCAATGGTTCAAGTTTTCAAATGAAAAACTTCAAGGAGGAAAAATAGAGTATATAGACTAGAAAATGCATTTTCCTCTTTAGAGATGCCTAGTCCAGGTGGGAAGAAAATATAATTAGGAGATGCTTTCCAACACATAATCTTACTCCTTTGCATCAAGAATCTCAGAATTCTAACATTTGTCTTCCCAACCAGAAAAACTTGGGAATCTCTTATGTGCCACAATTTAATTAGGTAAGTATCCTTCTCCCACGTATCTTTTAACATGGGTAAAATGTTAGACCATGTAGTAATAATAATAAATATAGCTACTATGATAGCAGCAAAAGCAGCTAAGCAATAACAAAATTCACTGATGGCTTTCCAAGACTATAATTGCTAGCAGACACTAGGCATTTCTTGGGATCACAATTTATTTTTCTTTGTGGACATATAAATCTCATGTTCAAGCAAAACACTTGACAGCTTTGCATGAGTACCAACCCTTACCTGGTTAATTTATAAGAAACACTACAAAGCATCTAAAAGATCTTATTTGAGAATCTTGGGCAGTAAATACATTGCTAAAATTCATATTCCAAAGGTAAATAGTTTTGACCATCATTATCAGAGAAGAATATTAGGAAGTGAAAGTAAAAGCAGAAGGAGACATATCAATAAGATTCTACTTATAAATTATTTGCCACCTGCCAGACAATGCACTAAGTTTTAAGCTTTTAAAGATTTCTCACATATGTATCATTTCATACTCAATGAAGACATACTGTTATTTTGCCCACTTTACATAAGAGGGAATAGATAAGAAAGGCTAAGTAACTTTTACACTGTGACTCAGCAAACAAATGTCTGGAGTAGATCAAACCCCGTTTCTTCTGCCTGACTTAAAAGGCCATTCTATTAATTATTACCTCCTTCACTTTTCACAGTAAGATGCATTCTTCACTACTATGCCAGAAGTATTTGCTCACTGGGAATTTGGCTGTTCTTCTACATTTATTAGTTAGTTGCTTAAAAAGGAAGGTAGGGAAAGGATTTGAAAGGTAATTGAAATTTTGTGAAGGACAGAGAAATATCTCTGTTGGAAAGAGAATAAGAATATCTGAAGACCTCTTTTTCCTGTCTTATTTATTAAGGATAACATTCTATAACTGAAGAGGAAAAAAATCTAGAAATAATAACAACTACCATATCTCGATCACTCTCTGTATATCAATCATTGTGCTAAGTACTTTACATATATTATATCTAATTGTTAAAACACTGCCTCAAAGTAAATGTTACCTGTTTTACAAATGACAGAAATTGAGGCTCAGAGAGATTAAATTATCTGCTCAATGACTGCAGAGCTAGGACTTGTAGTTGTCAGGTCTTACATATAAACACCTATAAAGAATAAACTGCCCTCTAGCAAGGTAGGGGAAGAGAGACTGACAATACTGAGGGATGAAAGAATCTTGTGTAGAGATAAAAAGAGATGGCATCATTAGTATAAGACAAAGCTGTAGAAATGAAAATGTTTTTTCCCTTGGATTATGAATTCAGAGATTCTATGGATGAAGCAGTAACCCATTTTAAAGGATGATACTAATATACCGATTGATAGTTATACCTATCATTTAGTAAATATTTAGATTGTATTGTTTATGACATAATCTCCATTCTTACTAGAACCTTGTGAGATAGGTAAGGTATGCATTTCTAACTCTGGGTTATAGATGATGTAAGAGAGACTTAAGAAAGTTTTAAGATTTTACCAAAAGTAATGCAGTTAATAGGTGAATACAGTTAGGATTCAAAAGCATCTCTGGTTAATACCTTGCCCTATGCTCTTATCAAATGAAAACATTCTGTTATGATAACCTATTAATAACATCTTATGAGTTGAATGTAATTTACACTTAATGTAACATGTCTCACCAAAAAGAAAAAAAAAAGTGGAGATTTTTGGACTAAATGAGAATGTCTGGCCTCAGATAACCAGACTTTATTCCTACTCAACAGATGTCTTAGACACTAAAACCCTCTGACCAAGACAAAAGCCCTATCAGTTGGAAATCAGAGTTGAGGAGGAATAGCTGAATTATCTTGTAAACGCCAAGAACACTGCTTATCCCTGCAGCACATGCATCAGAGAGATTGCTACTTTTACACCATCCTTAGTTCTGAGAATGAGCCCCAGTGTGCTGTGATGTCAGATCTCATTCACTAACTAAATCTATAAACTGAAGGCTACTATCAGTGCAACTAGTTGTGGCTGAGATAAACAGAAACTTAACTATATATTCTGATAGGTTATTTATATCTCGGGGGATCATAAAAATCAAAAATTCAGTACATATTCTATAGTCTGTTCGAATTTTTTAATTAAAGAGAAAATGCAGACAGACAAAAATTAAGAGAGATTTATGTTTTGGCATGAAGATATAACTCTAAAATGTTGATTAATGGATCAATGCCAACAAGAGGGACATCTCTAGGAAGAACTATAGGAATTTGCAATATTTGACTTGGCTCATGACATAGAAACCACCCTTTTCATATTTGTGGATGACAGATTTAGAAGGATTATCTAACAGTGGTAGAGTTCAAGAATCTTGATAGGCTTGAATGATGTACTGAAACCAATAAAGAAGAATTTGACAGAAATAAATATAAGATTCTCCATTTAGATTAAAAACAGGTTATATAAACATAGATTCAGAGAGTTCTAGCTTTAAAGCAGCTCAGTGAAAAAGACTGGATTTTTAAGTTGGTGACAGACTCAACAGCGAGATAGAAATTAAAAAAAAAATAAATTCTAGCTGCTTCAATAGCTCTGTTAAATGTACATAATTCCTATATGGTGATGTTTTTCAAACTGGGAGTCAAGATCCATTATTGAGTCTTGAATCAATTAGTGGGTCCTAAAGAGCAACTTATTTTATTTTTATAACTAAAAAGAAGATAATAGGATAGAATGGGAAGGATGGAATAAAATTTACAAGATTTCATTGTTTATACAAATAATAATGAGAGAGACAGATAGGCAGACTAGATTATTAGCTCCATGGGGCAAGAATTTTTCACTGGGGACCTGAGGCGGGAGGACCTTCAAGATTGCGGGGGAGTAAGACAAGGAGATCACCTTCCTCCCCACAAATACATCAAAAATATATCTAGGGCTTCCCTGGTGGCACAGTGGCTGAGCGTCCACCTGCTGATGCAGGGAACGCAGGTTCGTGCCCCAGTCCGGGAGGATCCCACACGCTGCGGAGCAGCTAGGCCCATGAGCCATGGCCGTTGAGCCTGTGCATCCGGAGCCTGTGCTCCGCAACGGGAGAGGCCGCAGCAGTGAGAGGCCTGTGTACCACACACACACACACACACACACACACACACACACACACACACACACACACACACACAAACACCTACATGTGGAACAACTCCTATAGAACACCTACTGAACACTGGCAGAAGACCTCAGACTTCCCAAAAGGCAAGAAACTCCTCATGTACCTGGGTAGGGCAAAAGAAAAAAGAAAAAACAGAGACAAAAAATAGGGATGGGACCTGTACTGCTGGGAGGGAGCTGTGAAGGAGGAAAAGTTTCCACACACTAGAAAGCCCCTTCACTGTTGGAAATGGGGGGTGGGTGGGGGAGAAGCTTTGGAGCCACCAAGGAGAGTGCAGCAACAGGGATGCAGGGGGCAAAGCAGAGGGATTTCCACACAGAAGGAATCAGTGGATCAGTGATCACTGATCAGAGGATCAGTGCCAACCAGCACACACCAGCCTGAGAGGCTTGTCTGATCACCCGCCAGGGTGGGTGGGGACTGGGACCTGAAGCTTGGGCTTCGCAGGTCAGATCCCAGGGAGAGGACGGGTTGGCTGTGTGAACATAGCCTGAAGGAGGCTAGTGTGCCACAGCTAACTGGGAGGGAGTCCTGGAAAAAGTCTAGAACTGCCTAAGAGTCAAGAGACCATAGTTTCGGGGTGCACAAAGAGAGGAGATTCAGAAAACTGCCTAAATGAGGTTCAGAGATGGGCATGAGCTGCAGTACCAGCATGGACACCAGAGACAGGCATGAAATGCTAAGGCTGCTGCTGTAGCCACCAAGAAGCCTGTGTGCAAGCACAGGTCACTATCCACACCTCCCCTCCTGGGAGCCTGTGCAGCCCACCATTGCCAGGGTCCCGTGATCCAGGGACAACTTCCCCGAGAGAACACACAGCATGCCTCAGGCTGCAGCAACATCATGTTGGCCTTTTCTCCCGCAGGATCACCCTGCATTCAATAAACCCTCCCTCTCCCTGGCCTGAGTGAGCCATTGCCCCCTAATCAGTGGGGCAGTGGTTAAGAATCAGCCGGCCAACCCCACTCCTTTCATCCCCTCCTCTCTGGGTGAAGAAAAGACACCAGAGGGCGACCTACACGCAGAGGCAGGACCAAATCCAAAGCTGAATCCCAGAAGCTGTGCAAACAAAGGAAAGAAAGGGAAATTTTTCCCAGCAGCCTCCGGAGCAGCAGATTAAATCTCCACAATCAACTTTATGTATGCTACATCTGTGGAACACCTGAATAGACAATGAATCATCCCAAAATTGAGGATGAGGTGCTTGGGAGCAACTGTAGACTTGGAGTTTCCTGTATTCGACTGACTAGTTTCTGATTTTTACGTTTATCTTAGTATAGTTTTTAGCACTTGTTATCATTGGTAGAGTTGTTTATTGGTTTGGTTGCTCTCTTTTATTTCATTCCATTTTTAAAAAATTTTTAAAAAAATGTTTAATTTTTTATTTTAATAACTTTCTTTTCTTTTCTTTTCTTACTTTTATTTCTCCCTTTTCTTCTGGTCCATGTGGCTAACAGGGTCTTGGTGCTACAGCTGGAGACTCTGAGGTGGGAGAGCCAAGTTCAGGACACCGGACCACCAGAGACCTCCTGGCCCCATGTAATGTCAATCGGCTAGAGCTCTCCGAGAGGCCTCCATCTCAATGCTAAGACCCAGATCCACTCAACGACCAACAAGCTCCAGTGCTGGACACCCCATTCCAAACAACTAGCAAGACAGGAACACAACCCCACCCATTAGCAGACAGCCTGTCTAAAATCATACCAAGTTCACAGACACCACAAAACACACTACCGGACGTGGTCCTGCCCACCAGAAAGACAAGATCCAGCCTCAATCACCAAAACAAAGGCACCAGTCCCCTCCACCAGAAAGCCTACACAACCCACTAAACCAACCTTAGCCACTGGGGGCAGACACCAAAAACAGTGGGAACTATGAACCTGCAGCCTGTGAAAAGCAGACCCCAAACACAGTAAGTTAAGCAAAATGAGAAGACAGAGAAACACATAGCAGATGAAGGAGGAAAGTAAATCCACCATACTAAACAAATGAAGAGAAAATAGGCAGCCTACTTGAAAAAGAATTCAGAGTAATGAGAGTAAAGATGATCCAAAGTCTTGGAAGTAGAATGGAGAAAATAAAAGAAACATTTAACAAGGACCTATCGGAAGCAAAGAGCAAACAAACAATGATGAACAACACAATAAATGAAATTAAAAATTCTCTAGATCAATCAATAGCAGAATAACTGAGGCAGAAGAACGGATAAGTAACCTGGAAGATAAAATAGTGGATACAACTACCATAGACCAGAATAAAGAAAAAAGAATGAAAAGAATTGAGGGCAGTCTCAGAGAGCTCTGGGACAACATTAAACACACCAACTTTTGAATTATAGGGGTCCCAGAAGAAAAAGAGAAAAAGAAAGGGACTGAGAAAATATTTGAAGACAGTATAGTTGAAGACTTTCCTAATATGGGACAGGATATAGTCCATCAAGTCCAGGAAGTACAGAGAGTACCATACAGGATAAATCCAAGAAGAAACACACCACGACCCATTAACTAAACTATCAAAAGTTAAATACAAAGAAAAAAATATTAAAAGCAGCAAGGGAAAAGCAACAAATAACATACAAGGGAATCCCTACAAGGTTAACAGCTGATCTTTCAGCAGAAACTCTGCAAGCCAGAAGGGAGTGGCAGAACATATTTAGAGTGATGAAAGGGAAAAACCTACAATCAAGATTATTCTAAGCAACAAAGATCTCATTCATATTTGACAGAGAAAATAAAACCTTTACAGACAAGCAGAAGCTAAGAGAATTCAGTACCACAAAACCAGCTTTACAATAAATGCTAAAGGAACTTCTCTGGGCAGGAATCACAAGAAAAGGAGAAGACCTACAAAAACAAACCACCCAAACTTAAGAAAATGGTAATAGGAACATACATTTCAATAATTACCTTAAATGTAAATGGATTAAATGCTCCAACCAAAAGACACAGACTGGCTGAATGGATACAAAAACAAGACCCATAACTTCAGACCTAGGGACACATACAGACTGAAAGTGAGGGGATGGAAAAAGATATTCCACGCAAATGGAAATCAAAAGAAAGCTGCAGTAGCAATCCTCAAATCAGACAAAACAGACTTTAAAATAAAGAATATTACAAGAGGCAAAGAAGGACACTACATAATGATCAAGGGATCAAACCAAGAAAAAGATATAACAATTGTAATTATTGATGCACCCAACATAGGAGTACCTCAATACATAAGGAAAATGCTAACAGCCATAAAAGGGGAAATCAACAGGAACACAGTAATAGTAGGGGACTTTCACCAATGGACAGATCATCCAAAATGAAAATAAATGAAAATAAAATGAAAATAAATAAGGAAAATAAATAAGGAAACATAAGCTTTAAATGACACATTAGACAAGATGGGCTTAATTGATATTTATAGGACACTCCATCCAAAAACAACACAATACATTTTCTTCTCAAGTGCTCATGGAACATTCTCCAGGATAGATCATATCTTGGGTCATAAATCAAGGCTTTGAAAATTTACAAAAATTGAAATCATATCAAGTATCTTTTCTGACCACAGTGCTTTGAGACTAGGTATCAATTACAGGAAAAAAATCTATAAAAAAGTACAGACACATGGAGGCTAAACAATACGCTACTAAATAACCAAGAGAGCACTGAAGAAATCAAAGAGGAAATCAAAAAATACCTAGAAACAACTGACGACGAAAACACAATGACCCCAAACCTAAGGGATTCAGCAAAAGCAGTTCTAAGAGGTAAGTTTATAGCAATAAAATCCTACCTCAAGAAACAAGAAAAACCTCAAATAAACAACCTAACATTACACCTAAAGCAATTAGAAAAGGAAGAACAAAAAAATCCCCAAAGTTAGCAGAAGGAAAGAAATCATAAAGATCAGATCAGAAATAAATGAAAAAGAAATGAAGGAAATGATACAAAAGATCAATAAAACTAAAAGCTGGTTCTTTGAGAAGATAAACAAAATTCACAAACCATTAGCCAGACTAATCAAAAGAAGAAAGAAGACTCAAATCAACAGAATCAGAAATGAACTAGGAGAAGTAACAACTAACACTGCAGAAATGCAAAGGATCATGAGAGATTACCAGAAGCAACTATATGCCAATAACATGGACACCTGGAAGAAATGGACAAATTGTTAGAAAAGCACAACCTTCCAAGACTGAAGCAGGAAAAAATAGAAAATATAAACAGACCAATCACAAGCAATGAAACTGAAACTGTGATTTTAAATTTCTAACAAACAAAACCCCTGGACCACATGGCTTCACAGGCTAATCCTATCAAACATTTAGAGAAGAGCTAACACCTATCCTTCTCAAACTCTTCCAAAATATAGCAGAGGGAGGAACACTCCCAAACTCATTCTACGAGGCCACCATCACCCTGATACCATAACCAGACAAAGATGTCACAAAAAAGAAAACTACAGACCAATATCTCTGATGAACATAAATGCAAAAATACGCAATAAAATATTAGCAAAAAGAATCCAACAGCACATTAAAAGGATCACACACCATGATCAAGTAGGGTTTATCACAGGAATGCAAGAATTCTTCAATATATGCAAATCAATCAATGTAATACACCATATTAACAAGTTCAAAGATATAAACCATATGATCATCTCAGTAGATGCAAAAAAAGCTTTCAAAACAATTCAACACCCAGTTATGATAAAAACCCTGGAGAAAGTAGGCATAGAGGCAACTTACCTCAACATAATAAAAGCCATATATGACAAACTCACAGCCAACATTGTTCTCAATGGTGAAAAATTGAAACCATTTCCACTAAGATCAGGAAAAAGACAAGGTTGCCCATTCTCACCACTATTATTCAACATAATTTTGTAAGTTTTAGCCACAGCAATCAGAGAAGAAAAAGAAATAAAAGGAATCCAAATCAGAAAAGAAGAAGTAAAAGTATCACTGTTTGCAGATGACATGATACTATACATAGAGTATCCTAAAGGTGCTACCAGAAAACTACTAGAGCTAATTAATGAATTTGGTAAAGTAGCAGGATACAAAATTAATGTCCAGAAATCGCTTGCATTCCTATACACTAATGATGAAAAATCTGAAAGAGAAATTAAGGAAACACTCCCATTTACCACTGCAACAAAAAAAAATAAAATACCTAGGAATAAACCTACTTAAGGAGACAAAAGACCTGTATGAAGAAAAGTATAAGACACTGACAAAGAAATTAAAGATGATACAAACAGATGGAGAGATATACCATGTTCTTGGATTGGAAGAATCAACATTGTGAAAATGATTATACTACACAAAGCAATCTACAGATTCAATGCAATCCCTATCAAACTACCAATGACATTTTTCACAAAACTGGAACAAAAATTTCAATATTTGTATGGAAACACAAAGGACCACGAGTAGCCAAAGCAATCTTGAGAAAGAAAAACATAGTGGGAGGAATCAGACTCCCTGTCTTCAGACTACACTACAAAGATACAGCCATCAAAACAGTATGGTAGTGGCACAAAAACAGACATATAGATCAATGGAATAGCATAGAAAATCCACAGATAAACCCACACACATATGGTCACCTTATATTTGATAAAGGATGCAAAAATATACAATGGAGAAAAGCCAGCCTCATCAATAAGTGATGCTGGAAAA
This sequence comes from Kogia breviceps, assembly GCF_026419965.1. Classification (NCBI taxonomy): domain Eukaryota; kingdom Metazoa; phylum Chordata; class Mammalia; order Artiodactyla; family Physeteridae; genus Kogia; species Kogia breviceps. The sequence goes on along the minus strand of NC_081313.1, from coordinate 86,424,181 downwards.
ACTGGACAGGTACATGTAAAAGAATGAAATTAGAACAGTCCGTAACACCATCCACAAAAATAAAATTAAATTGGATTAAAGACCTAAATGTAAGGCCAGACACTAGAAGACTCCTAGAGAAAAACATAGGCATAACACTCTGACATAAATCACATCAAGATCCTTTTTGACCCACCTCCTAGAGAAATTGAAATAAAAACAAAAATAAACAAATGGGACCTAACGAAACTTAAAAGCTTTGGCACAACAAAGGAAAACATAAGCAAGATGAAAAGACAACCCTCAGAATGGTAGAAAATATTTGCAAACTAAGCAACTGACAAAGGATTAGTCTCCAAAATGTACAAGCAGCTCATGCAGCTCAATAAAAAAAAAAAAAAAAAAAAAAAAAAAAAAAAAAAACAAAAAACCCAATCCAAACATGGGAAGAAGACCTAAATAGACATTTCTCCAAAGAAGATATACAGATTGCCAACAAACACATGAAAGGATGCTCAACATCACTAATCATTAGAGAAATGCAAATCAAAACTACAATGAGGTAACACCTCACATCAGTCTGAATGGCCATCATCAAAAAATCTACAAACAATAAATGCTAGAGAGGGTATGCAGAAAAGAGAACCCTCTTGCCCTGTTGGTGGGAATGTAAATTGATACAGCCACTGTGGTGAACAGTATGGAGGTTCCTTAAAAAACTAAAAATAGAACTACCATATGACACAGCAATCCCACTACTGGGCATATACCCTGAGAAAACCGTAATTCAGAAAAAGTCATGTACCACAATGTTCATTGCAGGTCTGTTTACCATAGCCAGGACATGGAAGCAACCTAAGTGTCCATAAACAGTTAAATGGATAAAGAAGATGTGGCACATATATACAATGGAATATTACTCAGCCATAAAAAGAAACGAAATTGAGTTTTTTGTAGTGAGGTGGATGGACCTAGAGTCTGTCATACAGAGTGAAGTCAGAAAGAGATAAACAAATTCCCCACGCTAACACATAGAGGTGGAATAAAAAATATATATATTGGTTCTGAAGAACCTAGAGGCAGGACACGAATAAAGACACAGACATAGAAAATGGACTTGAGGACATAGGGAGGGGGAAGGGTAATTTGGGACAAAGTGAGACAGTGGCATTGACATATATAGTCTACCAAATGTAAAATAGATAGTAGTGTGAAGCAACCACATAGTACAGGGAGATCATCTCAGTGACCACCTAGAGGGGTGGGATAGGTAGGATGGGAGGGAGACGCAAGAGGGAGGGGCTATGGGGATGTATGTATACGTATAACTGATTCATGTTGTTATACAGCAGAAACTAACACAGCATTGCAAAGCAATTAAACAATAAAGAGGTTAAAAAAAAAAGAAAAAAAATGTTTACTTTTCCAATTATTTTTGAATCCCCAGTACCTAGACAAAGAAGAGTGAATAGCACATGAATGCCATGCACCTAATTATGATGAAAATATATATTTTACTATGGGTCATATTGAAAAAGTTTAAGACAAGCTTTCTGTCACTGTGCATGATGAAAACACCAGGGCACTGGGGCATCTGAAAGCTTTGTAATACACTATGGAGGCTCCAGATGAAGTTTACCAGGATGGAACAGTCTGGTTTTAAAACCATACCATCTTATAAACTATGGAAGTAGTGATGTTTAACCCCGAAATATTCTGGAACAATGAGAGATATCTTTACAAACATGAATAGTTTTCAAGTGAAAGAACAAATATTTCAACAGTACTTGTACTAGGAGGCAAACTTTAAAGAACATATATGTATTCTTCATATGAAAATACCAAAAATAGGAATGTTTACAAAAAATATTTCCAGTAGGGAAATTGCTTTCAGCACTTTCATTAGTGGATGGTGTCTTGATACCGACATTTTTAAAGCAGATAAATTCCTTCATTTGCAAGGAAAGGACTCTAAGTTCTTTCCTGAATCTATTTAACCTTTAGTTCAACTTTACTTGGTATAAAGATTATTTCCACATTAAAAAATAACTAAACAATTAGTAGGTTAGTGGCTTGGTTGTGCTAGGAATTGTGTAGCTGGTACAGCAAGGGAATCCACAAAACAACTGCATTATGGTATACCATATTAATGACATTAACCACTTTTGTTGTTTCTGAAAGATATGAAAATGGTCCAAATATCGCTTGTAATGAGCATCTTTATAATGGAATATTACCTATTTTCTTTTAGAAAGAATCAATTATCCATCATTTGATAGCTTAAATTGAATTAGGTGTTCTTTTTAAATCCAGTGCAAATTCTAACTGTATGGTCTCTGAAACAGCTTAGCAGATGGTGAAATATTTTACAAATAAATACAAAGAATTTTTTGGGGGGGAGTCAGATTTATACTTTATCATCACCATTTTTATATGGTCTACATTTTATTATTATCACTTTTTTCAAAAACAAATTTTTAAAATTTTGAGAATTTACATTTTCTTTCCTTATAAAGGCAATATACAGTTCTGATAGATAATTTAAAAATGGAAAACTAAAAAGGATAAAAATAAATTATTTAAAATTTCAGTTCTTAAAGCACACCCATTGTTTACTTTTTAGTGTACATTCCTGTTATTTTTCATACATGGATTTTTTAAATTTTGGATGATATTATGATCAGTTTCTAATATATATTCTTTCCATTAATCTGGAAGATGATACACAATATTTTTAAAATACTATTTTTGTACATTTGTGAAATATGTACTATTATTTTTAGGTAGGGAAAGTCCCACATTATTTCTATTTGTTCCTAAATAGTCTTAGCTAATCTATCTCTTCCTTTTATCAGATGTAATCCTGCATATTTTTGACAAGTTACAAAAACAATCTAATTAGTAGTTTCTTGGAATCTCATGTCTGTAAACTGTGGAAGGAAAAAAGGCATCTTTATATTTTGTCAGCTTTATATTTTGCCCTATATATATTCTCATATATATATATTCTCATATATAGTACACATGAGAATATATATTTTCATATATAAAACATGTTTTATAAAACATAAAAATTAATCTCCTCCTGAAAATGACCTATATGTCCAATAGAATCCCTCTTATTGCACTCCTTGATCAGCTAATATGTCCATAAAATATGACAAGATTATATGTTATTTAAATTTTATTTTCCCTAAAGAGGAAAAAAAGAAGGAAGAAAAATAAAAGTGCTGTCCTAAGGGAAATACTTATATTTCCTAAATATTTTGAGGAATATGCTGCAACTTTTGGCTAAATCTAAATAAAACCCTTCAGGATTTATCAATCTGTAAAATGGAAATGGTAAAAAGAGGATATAAAATTCATCATAGTCTGAAAATCAGATTGAGACAGAGAGCTTTTATTTACTTTTACTGCTGTATAGTCCTCTACATTCTATTTTATTATTATGATGTTTTTTTTCCTAGTTAAAGTCATCTTCAGTGTGATGTAACATTCTTTAGGTTGGACATTATTGTACATGAAACACAAATGAATAATAGCAATATTATATTGTTCAACATAAGGTGGCATTGGTAGTCTTGTGGTTTTCAAATATCAAGTTATAATGTCAGGGATACACAGAAAAGGACACTATTAAAAAGAAAAAGCTCATTACAGATGTGAAAAAAAAAGCTGTTAAAACTATCCATAAATTAATTCTAGTACAGTCCAGGATTCTGAAAATGAGTAGCAATGTACCTTATTGAATTTAAATAGAACTGAAAAATCAAATAGTGTTCATGATAAGCAGAATTGCTTCAAAATGAAATTAGGATAAGGAATCTCACTGGTTTAAAAAGTTATCCATGAATTTTTAGATTTATATGCCATAACTGCTATCTATTGTGAGTTTAATAGAACTATGTATTAGTTGTCAACATCTCAAAATAGTTTTAGATAGTCTCAATAAGGAAAATGAAGGACTGAGCAAGGGAGGACATTCAATTTCTCATCTTAACCTAGTTTACACCAGCAATTTCAAGAGAACAAATGATCAGGCATGCCTGGTATTTTTAGCAGGACAACATGTTACAGTGAGGTGAGAAAGAGCTCAGAAGATGGTCTTGACTGACTAATGTGCTCAGAAACTTCTGTCTGCTTGAACAAACAGAAAAATATGGAAATCAATAATGCCAGCTGGATGATAATTCAATAGTGAGGAGAACCAGATACACTACATCTAAAAGAATACATGCAACACTAATGAAAAGGAAAAAATTAAATATGCATAAATCTCCAAGACTAAGCTATGAGTAAATGTTTACTTAGTATGTCTCCTGTGCCAAGCACTGTTTTCAGAACTGGAGGAAATTGTAATAAATGAGGTAGACAAAACCCCTGTTCTCACAGAAATATTTTTGGGCAGGAATGGGGTTGTTGAAGTGTGGAGGGATTTGGGAGTAGAGACTATAGCTAATAAACTCCTAAATTATTACTTCAAAAGAACAACAACTGAAAAGGAACACGGTGATTTTAGATAGTGGCAATTGGAGAAAGAAAACAAAATTGGATGGGAGCAAGAATAATTTGTTCTCAGGCTCAATGTTTTAGGAAATAAGAATATTATAAATGATTTTGCAAGCATAGTCAATCTTGGCTTTAAGTGCATGCAAATAATTAGGGGCTATATTGTGAGAACAATTTAAGTTGATAAAAGTGAATAGTGAACCAAGTCATAGAATATAAGCTGAACCTTTGCTGGTGGGTATTAAGCATATTATGAATCCTAGTTCCTACTCACTCTTTAGAATGTGTTCTCTAGAGGCAAGGGGATATAGAAAGAGAGACTCTAGAAGTTTTAATTCAGTAACAAAATTGGAATTTAATAATAAATGTTAAAATACTGGATTTAAAATATTATTGATCAATGGCCTTTTTGGAATATTTTCAGTTTTTATAAATCGACTTAAGTTTTCTTCTATATTATGATCTAGGCACTGTACCAAGATTCCTCAAAAATACAATCTTGTGAAGGCCTTTAGAGAGTTTATAAATCAGTAGCAATGAATGCTAAAGATAAAACAAAGCAAATATCACAGGACAAAAATATATAGTATTGTATGTATTTAAGTGAGTTGTGATAAAGGGAATCTTTGTGATGTTTCACATTCATGAAGAATGTAATATGACTTCTAAAATATTTCTGATGTATGTGATACATAGTCAAGTAGGAAACACACTAACAGTCAAGTAGGAAGCACACTAAAAGTTGAACATGAGCATTTAAACGATTAATGAAAATTAGTCACATGCTTAATACTGACATATGAACATGCACGTGAGATAAAGTATATTTTGAATGTTTAGGATATATGATCAACTATAGGGTTTATTCTTTTCCTTATATGAAGAATTGATTATTAATGAGTGATTTACTTATCAAATAGATTTCAAAGATTTTGTTGAAAATATTTGATTACTGACCTTACATTATAGTATCTATAATTAAGAATAAGAAATAGGAATGTAAACTCTAGGGACTATAATATAACATGTTCCTGAAAATTTGCAAGATCAAATATTATACTAATGGGTTCTTGCTCAAGAGTACTCATAAAATAAAATAACAGGGCTTCCCTGGTGGCGCAGTGGTTGAGAATCCGCCTGCCGATGCAGGGGACACAGGTTCGTGCCCCGGTCTGGGAAGATCCCACATGCCGCGGAGCGGCTGGGCTCGTGAGCCATGGCCGCTGAGCCTGCGCGTCCGGAGCCCGTGCTCTGCAACGGGAGAGGCCACAACAGTGAGGCCCGCGTACCACAAAAAAAAATAAATAAATAAAATAAAATAACAAATTTGTTCTCTAGTGAGGCAGTTTGAAAAATAGCTTTCATGACTAAAGTCACTAACTGATTAATATGCTCATTCTTTTTATTTTTTCACCATCAAATCAGTGTCCACAATGTAAGACTTTTAAAACCCATATATATATATATATATATATATATATATATATATATTTTTTTTTTTTTTTTTTTTTTTTTTTTTTTTTTGCGGTACACAGGCCTCTCACTGTTGTGGCCTCTCCCGTTGCGGAGCACAGGCTGCGGACGCGCCGGCTCAGCGGCCATGGCTCACGGGCCCAGCCGCTCCACGGCATGTGGGATCTTCCTGGACCGGGGCACGAACCCGTGTCCCCTGCATCCGCAGGCGGACTCCCAACCACTGCGCCACCAGGGAAGCCCTAAAACCCTTATATTAATAAAAATTATTTTATAAGTTATACTTGTTACTAAAAGTAAAGCATAAGCACAGACATTGTGGGTGCCAATTAATGATACCTCTTAACTATTAATTATGTCCTAATCATGCAATTTGCATGTACAGTACTTATACTAATTAGATAATTAGAGTGTGTGACTAGAACTGTGCTGCAATATAGTGAAAGACCTTAAAATATTTTAGATAGTAAAATAAAAAGAAACACATAGTCATCCAATCTTTTTCTAAATAAGGATAATGGTATCTTAAAAGAGAGATTAAATAATATGGTAATAACAAAGGTAATATTTGCAGTCAAATGCTCTACCCCTGAGCTATACACACAATAATATGGTAATAACAAAGGTAATATTTTTCCAAAGAATCTCTCTGGATTCAGTTTCTGTGGAGATGCCCATAGAAAACAAAATATTAACTATACCTCTCATCATACACAATATAGGAATTCCAACTTTCTCTGTAATATTATCAGGAATATTATCTCTGTAAAGATTATCATTCCCTTTGTTGTATTCTCTTTGAAAACACATCATCAAAATTGTGATAGATAAGAAACTCAAAGTCAAGATGGCAGATAGTAGAGACATAATTTAAGAGCCTTACATTTCTGTAGACAAATAGTTACCAATTACCTCCTTTCTTCCACTAATTAAATCCCTGGAAAGTATACATAAGTTAATTTTCATAGAACACTGAACAATGTTAAATATGATGACAGAGGAAGGTCCTGAAAGGTAGTCTCAAGATATCTAGGCAACTATTATCAACTGCTGCTGAAGTCATTAGGTGAACAGTTGATGAGGAACTTTATAACAGAAAGACCAGGCTGAACAACTCCTGAATCTAATAATCATTTTTAAAGCACTAAAACTGAGACAACCACACCATATATTACCTAATGTAACACAATATAAACTACACACACTACAATAATATATTATTGTGGGGGAGGGGGCCAGAGCAGGAACAAAAAACACCTGAATCTAATTATCAGTTTATAGGCACTATGAAGAATAAAGGTTCATGTGAAACTATTCTATGATGCTGTAATCAGCCAAATCCAGAGCTTGGGAAATTCTAAGGAGTACACAATTAAGTATCATCAACTATTACTTGACATGAAACAAAAAAATATAGATTGGGAATGGTTATAGAGTAAAAGAAATTCAAGACACAGAGCAACCAAATAAAACATGTGAACCTTATTTTGATCATGATTCTATCATCAATTGTAGAAAACACTTTTGAGATAATGAGGAAACATTTGAAATTGACCAGGTACTAGATCATATTATACAATTATTGTTTTATAAGGTATTATTTTGTTTTGGTTATGTATAAACAAAATGTCCTTAGCTATTTAGATATACACAGAACTATTTATCTGTAGAGCAATGTTAAGTCTGAGATTTGCTTTAAAATAAAACTGAAGCAAACAAACACATAAAGAAAAAAGTTTGGATATATATGCTCTGGGGGAAGGGAGATGGATATAATGGCAAAATATTGATAATTGTAATAGGTATAGGAGGCAGAAAAATGACCACCCCTATCCCCCAAAGAGGTCTAGATCTTAATCCCTGAAACCTGTGAATATCTTGTTAAATGGCAAGGGATAATCAAAGTGGCAGGTGGAAATTTGCTTATCAACTGACCTTGAGATGGGGGAACTTTCCTGGAAGACCCTGCAGCAGGGAGGGGTGGGGAGGAGGTGGAGAGAGTCAATGTATCATAAGCATCCTTAGAAGTATAAAAGGAAAGCAGAAGGGGGAGGAGGGAGACAGCAACATGTAAAAGACTTGGCCTGATGTTGCTGGCTTTGAAGATAGAAAAATGACACCCTGAAGCTGCAGGAGCCTCTTGGTACTTAAAGGACAAGAAAACGGATTCTCCCCTAGAGTCTCCAGGAAAGTAACACAGCCCTTATTTTTAACCCAATGAGATACATTTCTGACTTCTTACCTCTAGAACTATTAAAATAATGACCTGTGCTGTTTTAAACCACCAGGTTTGTGTTATTATTTTTTTTTTTTTACAGCAGCAATAGAAAAATAAAGTACTAGGTAATGGGTACATTAGTTTCATTATTCTCCCTACTTTTGAGTTTATTTCAAACTTTCCACAGTAAAACTTTGAAAAAATATTTTAAGATTCTGAGAATTTTCCATCACCAATTTTGTATTTAAAGTCCAATAGCTCAATAGCAAAAAGCTTAATATATGGACATATGAAATCTAACAACATGACCAGTTATGAAGATGCCCTTTATATATAATCAGAGACGTCACAATGTAGTATAACTAGTTGAGTAACATGGCACTGTTAAAAAGTAGGAAAAAAAAAGTGGGCAGTGTCTTCACGACATATTTGTGGTCACATATTTAAAGGCAAATATACCACATGACGAGATCATCAATTCGTAGATCAGAGAAGATGGTACACTCTTTATGTCATTTTGTATTGAATATTCATCTTTAATTTTAGAATTTTGGAAGTGAAGCATAGTTAAAACAACAAATCCCTCTTGTAAACCCTACATTTTTAGACCAAAAAGTCAAAGGGTGATAATGTATTATTTTCTTAAACTGTAATTTATGTGCTAGCTTCGGCAGCACATATAGTAAAATTGGAACAATACAGAGAAGATTAGAATGGCCCCTGCGCAAGGATGACATGCAAATTCGTGAAGCGTTCCGTATTTTTGATAAACCTATTCGCAGGGCAGGAATAGAGACTCAGACACAGAGAATGGACACGGGGGTGGAGAGAGGGGTGTGAGATGAATTGGGAGATTGGGACGGCCCTATGTGCACGGCCATGTGTAAAGCAGATAGCTAGTGGAACCTGCTGTATAGCACAGGGAGCTCAGCTCAGTGCTCTGTGGTGACCTAGATGGGTGGGATGGTGGGGGGATGGGAGTGGTGGGGGTGGAAAGCAGGCCCAGGGGGGAGGGGATATAGGTATACAAGTAGTTAATTCACTTCATTGTACAGCAGCTATACACCAATTTAAAAGAAACACCCTGTAATTTAATATTATATTTTTTAAATAAAATTATATTCTCAGGAATATTTTTATGTTATTATGGTAGATTGTGACTTTTTTTTTTTTTTTTTTTTTTTTTTTTTTTTTCCGGTACGCGGGTCTCTCACTGCTGTGGCCTCTCCCGTTGCAGAGCACAGGCTCCGGACGCGCAGGCTCAGCAGCCGTGGCTCACGGGCCCAGCCGCTCTGCGGCACGTGAGAGCTTCCCGGACCGGGGCAAGAACCCGTGTCCCCTGCATCGGCAGGTGGACTCTCAACCACTGTGCCACCAGGGAAGCCCCCAGACATTTTTTTTTTTTTTTTTTTTTTTTTTCTGTACGTGGGCCTCTCACTGTTGTGGCCTCTCCTGTTGCGGAGCGCAGGCTGCGGACGCGCAGGCTCAGCGGCCATGGCTCACGGGACTAGCCGCTCCGCGGCATGTCGGATCTTCCCGAACCGGGGCACGAACCCGTGTTCTCGGCAGGCGGACTCTCAACCGCTGCGCCACCAGGGAAGCCCCGACTGTGACTTTTTTGAAGGGTAGGTTTTTTTTTTTTTTTTTTTTTTTCTATCATCTGAAAAACAATTCTCTGTCCTCAAAGATACTTAATTTAATTTTAAAAAGACTACTTCACAGTACAAAGAAAACGGAGATTCCTTAATGACATCTTCCCTTTAAAAGACATTTTAAAGTAATAATAAAAGGTGATGTAGAAGAAAATGCTTTTCTCTAGGGTACATCAAATACGGATAAGCTTACCTAAAATGGTTCAAATTTCTCCACTGCAGCCACCGTAATTCAAGATTTTCTGTGGTAAATTTAAACTGCTTGTTCAGCCTTAAAACAAATTTTAATTTACCTGAGGCTTCACACTAGACCCAGTTCACTTAAAGTCGGACCCACTTTGACACCGACTCAGCCTAGTTTTTAAGTCGGATTCAGTCTGACTCCGGAAGCGGCGGGGTTTCTAAGCTGGACCCAGTGTGACCCCGGAACCGGCAGGGTTTCTAAGCTGGACCTAGTCTGACCCCGGAAGGAGTCTGACTTTTAGTCAGACCCAGTCAGACTTTAGTTGCTTCCGGACACAGCTCGGAAAAAGAAGTGCTCCAAGAGTCTCAAACTGAAATACAGTTTGCTCATAATGCAAAAGCTGCAGAGCTAAAATCTATTATCTGAGAGTTATTTATCCACCAGCTCCGAGGCAGCGAGAAAGAGAGGAACTTAAGCGGCTTAAAGGTACCTCAGCCTGGTTGCTCATTGCTGCTGGGGACCCTCAGGGGCCTCCTTTGGTTCCTTCTTTTAAAACCAGAGGTGTTAAGAGATAAGCTGAGGTATATTTTAAAATTTAAGAATTTTTTTGAGCGAAAATCTATTTGACTCGGCAGTGCCAAACCTGAAGTGGTTACTAGCACTCCAGCTGACAGGAGCTCAGAGAGCGACTTTCATAGAGAGAAGGTAGAAGCAAAGTAAGAAAATTGTTGATTGGCTACAGCTTGTAGCTTCGTTGGCCTTTGGACTTGGTTCTCTTTAGCGTTTTGATGTCGTAACCTTGAGGCATTTACAGGCTTAATTTCGGTTTGGTTACAGTAGGCAGCCAAGGTATTAGAGCCACATCAGTGAATGGACTCTCTGTTTAATTAATATAACAGAGCAAATTTAACATTAGTTCCCCATCACTGACTTTCAAAGCAGGATTCAGATTTTGCTTTATGCAATTCTAGTCTAAATAAATTTATAGCAAACAGCAGAGGTAAAAGCATTTTGAACTTCTGGACATAGGTGATGAAAGTGGCTATATTTTATTTTTTGTTTTCTGAATTTGGTCATCTTTCAAGAAAGAAAAAATGAAAACAAAACAAAACAGAGTACTTTTATTATAATTGTCTTATGTCATAATTGTGACTGTGAGTGAAATTGAAAAAAAATTATTTAAAATTTTACTCAACTAGCTCATTTTACAGGAATAGAAAATCTCACCAAATTAATAGAGGGCAAAGCATGAGATATATTTTTTAAACTGGTACTATTAATATGCCAATATTAGTAATTCAATTTTTAATAAGAAATTCCATATATAAGCTCTGTATGGTAGCAGTCAAAATGATTCTAATGAAGTAAGCAATGATTCTTCTCAAAAAGTATAACTGACTCCTGCCTCATACATATGAATCTGTTGTTATCTTTAATTTTCTAATTGCTTTTACATAATAAAACAGTATCTTAACATCCATAATGAACACTCACTGTGACTGTTGAGGGTAACTTTGATTCACATTCATATTCGAAAGTCTTTTGGAGTCATATCTACATATATGTTTCAAACAAACTGGTGTTTCACTGTTGGCCCCATGATGGAAAGGAGTGAGACTCTCTTGTTCATCTTTTAAACTACAGAAAAACTAGGAATTCACAAAGTAAAATCTTGTTAACTTCTTGCTAACTTTGTAAATTGAGTGATCAGTTTAGGTATAACAGTTTTTCACCAAAATAGACAGCTTTATAATAAAAGAAAAGGACTGATTCTCTTACGTTCATTAAAAGGAAAGAAAAAACATGACTACAACTGTCTAAGGAATATAATACATAAATGTAGAAACAGTTGTTAAACAAATCACACAGTTACTATCTATTTATATTTTTTTCTTTGCTCTCTCTTTTACTTTCTATCTTATTTCTCTCGATATTGCTATATTTATGTCATAAATTTTTATTAATAGAAAAGACCACTCATGATGAATATTCTATTAATTCATTGAACACTACTTTTTAAGTAAATAATGCATTATATACATCTTACCATAGCATTAATTTTTAATTTTCTTCTTCTTATTTTTATAAACTATACTTTTAGTCTCTGTATGCCCAAATTGCTTCACCAAACCCTGACTGATAAAGACTAGGATATCTCCAAGTTTTCAGAAAGAGGATGAATATAATGTCAAATACAAAATAATGATAACTCTAATAAATGTCGTTATAAAATAATATGACAAATATATAAAATATATGACAGTATGTAAGTATATAAAATATTAACAGTGTATGTGCTTATTGCTTTAAGAAAAATTTAAAAATGCATCTATTCAGTCAAACATTATAAACATTTTAGGGCTTTTAAAAATGTGTAGTTAACATTCTTTTATCCCATATGTTTTTACCACATTGTACAATAGAAGAGGAATCATTTTGGGGAAGGATACAAACCTTTTTGAAATAATGAGTAAATATTCACCTAAGCCATCATAATGAGACTCCTCAGAAGAGAGGGTATATAAATGTTGGTGTCCTTAGTATATTATTCATAATCAAAACTGTTAGGGTGGATAATATCTTCTAAGAAGAGAGGTTAACCTGAAGAGAAATAATGATTTTGGATAAAGTTCTAAGGAATTCCCCCATGTGTGGATAGGTAAAGGAGGAGGAGTCTTTAAGGAGACAGAAGGAAAACCTGTAGGGATAGGAAAAAAATTAGAAAATCGTGGTGTCATAAAAGTCAAGGAAAAACTCAAGAAGGAGGAAATGGAGCAGTAAGAGCCAAAATTTATTCAACATTGAAGAAGTTATTGTCAACTACCTGGAAAATGGTACAAACCTGAAAACCATGAGGATTGCAATCAAGTGGACAAAATAGGTACTAAAATAAGGAAATAATATTCTGATAAGTTGATATATTAAAATGTAGGGTGCCATTAAAATTGTCACAAGGATGACATTTTATAAAATTTTTATGTTTAAAAATTTTAAATATTTGGAGAATATCTAAATCTTCTCTTGAAGTCATTCCTTGGGTTTGGTGACATGATGTTGATTAATTATATGCATGAAAATGGTTTCTGTAAAATGGTAGGGTTTAACTTTCATAGGATGGGGATTGCAGAATAAAAGAGAATAAATGGGAGATAAGTGTGTAGAACTTATATAAAAAATTTGTGAAGAGAAGGAGAGAATTAGAAAATAGTATCATTAGTGGTCTGAAATTCCTAATAAGCTTGTAAAACATAGTTAGGATAATTGATTGAGTATATTAAAAGATCATGATACTTGAGATGTCCGAATGAGTGGAGGAGGTGGTCCTCAGAGGCATAGAGATGATGGACTTGAGAATTGGTTATGAATTCTTGTGGAAAAAGAAATTATGGGAGGTTGATTTAGGATCTTGGACAGAGACTATAGGCAAGTGCCAAAGTCTGAAGTGAATGTGTATGTGTGTCGAGGGGGGTGGGGGAAGGTATTGGATGGTAGTAGTGGTGATGCAAGAGATTAAAGATAAAAGTTGGGCACATAAAAAACAAAAATACTTTAGGTAAATATACTTTATTTATTCTCTTGTGATAGTAATATTTTCTAAGTCATTTGCTCTGTGTGAGATTTGGCCTTCCTAAGGACAACAGGGCATAGTATTCCATTTTCTCCACAAATAAAAATAATTGCACAGAGATAACATACATCAGGAAGACACATTATAGATCACACGGTGGTTAAAGATTATCTCTGATTCATTGTGTGAGTAGTAGATACTCTTTGCTAAATTGGGTATTAGACAAAGCCAGAGTTAAGAGTAAATGCTTAGTTGGAAATATATTGCTTCTAAAGAAATATGCTCATTTAATTTTCATCTCTATTTGAGAAGTGTTAGAAAAAGCAACAATTATTTTAAAAACCACCATGCTGTTACCTTTTTGTCTCAGAATCATCCTAATTATGGTTCAGATATTGAGCAATATTCAGTGACTGTCATCACTACACTTTGAGCACTGAGACTGCAGAAGGCAGATAAAAAGCTCATAGTCCTTCTATTAGACACACCATACAGTTTTATTGCAACATAAATACATTTTGTCATTTCTGATGTTTTAAAAATATCTTTTTTTCTTCCCAAACTGACAACCATTAATATATTTTTAAATGAAGAAACATGTTCTACTATTTTATACTACCATTAATTTTTCAAAGAAATGCCAAAGAGTATAATATTGTACACATACATGGTTTACCAACCAGCTTAAGATATAAAGCGCACAACATATTGAAGCTCCTTTAAAGCTCCCTAACTCATGTCCTTTCCTCTTCATTCCTCCTTCCACAAAGGATGGTATTATTACATTTTCATATGTGTTCTCAAACTTTTAATACATATGTATGTATCCACAAACATTTTATATTTTTGCATTGTAGATTTTAAAGTTAAATATAACAAATAGTTTTGTATAATTTGTTTTTTCAGTTCATTAGTTTATGACATTCATCTGTGTTGATAGTATAACTCAAGTTAATAATTTTCATTAATTATTAGTATTTTGTTATACAGTTCACCCTTGAACAATGCTAGGATTGGGGCACTGACTCCCCGCATGGTTGAAAATCTGCATATAACTTTTGACTCCCCCAAAACTTTACTAATAGCCTACTGTTGACTGAAAGCCTCACTGATAATATAAAAAGTCAATTAACACATATTTTGTATGTTATATGTATTATATACTGTATTCTTACAATAAAGTAGGCTAGATAAGAGAAAACGTTATTAAGACAATCATAAGAGAAAATGCATTTATAGTATTGTGTTGTATTTATCGATACGCTAAGTTTACATCGTCTGTTTACAAAATGAATTGTCTATCAATACCTATATAAAATTGTCTTATATGATACAAAATACTATATATCTTATATATATTATTAACACTAGACATCAAAAATGAAAAGATAATGTGAAAAAGAAATTCATATTTATTTACAGGTATAACGATTCATGCATTGATAACAATGAAGAAGCAATATGCTTTCTTTATGGTTGCCTAGCGTATATACTAATGAATAAATTATTGAACATGTTTATGCCATACAGTATTAGTCATATTCATATTACAGTCTTGGAAACATTGTTTCATTTCCTTAAAAAAAGTGCTTACTTGTGATGATAGGCTGGTATGTAGTTTCTCCTAGTTATGAGAGAGGAGCATATGCTACAGTAATATAATTCTTTGAAAACAAAGCAAAACAGTAATAAAACTAAGACATTATTAGTTTTATATTAAATATCACTTTATGCCTGTGTAAGATAGGCTATCCTCTTCAATACAAGTCTTGTATACAATGTTCTACACGATGAAAACTTAGGTAATGCTGTTGGTGATGATGCAGAGATGTCTCATACATTTTTTGCTGTACAGTTATTAGATCTTCACACAAAGACACTCACACAACAGATAGGTTTATTAACTGTGTGGCATCATGATTATTTACTATTTATTATGTGGAAGTGGATCATCATAAAGATCTTTATTCCCATTGACTTCATGTTGAGTAGGCTAAGGAGATGGAGGAAGAAGATGGGTTGGTCTTGATGTCTCAGGGCTGGCAGAGGCAGAATTGGTGGAAAAGGTGGAAGGAGAGGCAGACACACTCAATGTAACTTTATGGAAATACATTGTAATTTCTGTCTGACTTTTTTGGTTTTTTTCATTTGTCTAAAAATATTTCTATAGGTACCTATTCCTCTTCCACTGTTTGCTTTAGTTTTAGTGCCCATATCATAGAAGGGTCCATGTTATAAAAGAAGTCAAAAACAGTCTTGATAAGTCAGAACCGTTCTGCAAGATTGTCTAATGTCAGTTTGTTTCCTGGCACTGCTTCTTCTACATGTTCTTCCTCCTTGTCTGGCACTGGTTCAGAACACTCACCACCATCGTGTTGTCTTCTGTTAATTTCTCTGTTGTGGTGTCTGTTAGCTTTTGAATATCTCCAAGATCCTTCACCTCCCACCTTTTTTGCCGTGTCCACAATCTCTCTCATGATTTTCTTGATTGGCTCTTTCAGAATTCTGTGAAGCCTACCCAACATCTAGACAGTTTTCTTTGATAGGAATTTATTGTTTTGGGCTTGATGGCTTTCACAGCTTTTACTATAACAACGATGGCATCTTCAATGTTGTAATCTTTCCAGACTTTCATGATGTTCTCTCTATTGGGATTTTTTTTCACAGAATTGACAATCCTCTCCACAGAATGCTGTGTAATGAGCCTTAAATGTCCTTATGACCCCCTGATCTAGAGGCTGAATTAGCAATGTTGTGTTTGGGGGCAAGTAGACTACTTCAGTGACTCTGGTGTTGACCTCATGGAGTTCTAGGTGGCCAGGGGCATTGTCCAATATCAAAAGAACTTTAAAAGGCAGTCCCTTACCAGCAAGGTACTTCCTCACTTCAGGGACAAAGTATCAAGGGAACCAATCCAGGAAAAGTGTTCTCATTGTCCAGGCCTTCTTGCTGTACAACCAAAAGACTGGCAGCTGGTGTTTTTCTTTTCCCGTCAGGGCTCAGGGTTAGCAGCTTTACAGATAAAGGCAGTTCTGATCATAAACCCAATTGTATTTTCACAAAACGGTAGAGTTAGACTATTCCTTCCTGCCTTAAATCCTAGTGTTTGATTCTCCTCCTTACTAATAAATGTCCTTTGTGTCTTTTTTATTTTTCCAGATAGGGCACTTTTGTCTGCATTAAAAACTTGTTGAGGCAGATATTTTTTCTCCTCAATGATTTTCTTAATGTTGTCTGGAAACCTGTCTACTACCTCTTGGTTGGCAGAAACTGCTTCTCCTCTTATCTTGACATTTTTTAAAGCCAAACCTCTTTCTAAAATCATCAAACCATCCTTTGCTGGTTATCCATCTTTTGATCCCTCAGCTTCCTTGTGCTTTAAGTTGCCATATAATGACTTCACTTTTTCTCGAATCATATTAGAGTCTATAGGTATCCCGCACCCACTGAAAATCTGCACTCAATACAAGAGTAAAAGGTATTTCACAAAAAAGTAGAAGGTTTTCGTGCCTGCTGGTGTACCTGCAGTGACTAGTTCACACGTTTCCTTTCCTTTTACAATGGTCCTTATGCTGATTTTTTTATCTTGAAATGGCAGGCAACTACAGCTGAAAAACCTCAATCTTTAGTTCATTTCAAGCAAGTTAACTTTTTCTTGTAACATCATGACTTTTCTCTGCTTCTTAGGAGCACTTCCAGCATCACTAATGGCACTTTGTGTGGGTTCCGTGGTGTTATTCAGGATTTACTATATTGCACTAAACACGATGAAAAATACACAAAAATCTTGAGAGATCACTTTTTACTGCAATACACAGTTTACTGGAGAGACGAACTGCTCACATGGAGATGCATCACGCAGTGTTTTAAGCTGACACAACACTTGAGTTCAGCCCAATAGCAGCAGGTGACGGCTTCAAAATTATTACAGTAGTACAGTATGTACTACAGTTAATTTTACGTAGTTATGGTATAATACTGCATCTTTATATTTCTCTTGACTGTGAAAGGTGCTATGTATGGTCTGTAAGGATATGCATAAGTTTTGATAAATTTTAACTTTTATAAGGATATGCATAAGTTTTTATAAATTTTAACTTTTATAATAGATTTGTATATATTTTTGGTAGTAAATGATAAGATAGACTAGTATCTACATATATTTTATTAATTCCTGACATACCTAACTTTTTTAATTTTAAAAATACTTCTAGGCTACACAGTTTGTGAGTTTTTTCAAATTGTTACAAGCCTATAAAAACTTTCCAATATATTTATTGAAAAAAATCTGCATATACTTGGACCCACGAAGTTCAAACGTGTTATTCAAGGGTCAACTGTACTGTTCAACCATGATTCCATTATAAATTTTTCTGGCAATGGACATTTGGGTTGTTTCCAATTTTTTCAGTTCTGTAAACAATGTTGCCATAATATTATTATAGGTGCCTACTTCAGCACATCTGCAGATGTACCTGATAAAAATATATAAAAGGAAAGAATTTCTGCATTGTGGAGAAGGTGCAATCATCTTTATTAAAACACCAACATGCCTATTTTTCTTTGGGCTGCTTGCTAATAATAACAACAATAATAATAATTTATTATTATAAATAATATAAATAGAATTTATGAATGTAACATGCATTATTATAATATATTATATATAATTATAATAAATTTTATATAAAATATAATTTTATTATATAAAAATAAGTGTCCATTGATAGATGAATAGAGAAAGATGTGTGTGTATATATATATATGAATATATATATGAATATTACTAAGCCATAAAAGGAATGAAATCTTGCCACTTGGAACAACATGAATGGACCTAGAGGGTATAATGCTAAGTGACATAACTCAGACAGAGAAAAATGAATACTGTGTGATTGATTTCACTGATATGTGGGATCTAAAAAAACAAAACAAATGAACAAATATAACAAGAGAAAAAAACAGACTCATAGATATTGATAACAATCAGGCAGTAGCCAGAGCTGAGGGGCTGGGGGGATTGGTGAAATAGGTGAGAAAAAATAAGAAGTACAAACTTCCAGTTACAAAACAAATGAGTCATAGGGATAAAATGTACAGCATGGGGAATAAATTGAAAGTATTATATAATATCATTATTAGTAGCAGCTTCTGGTTTTTTAATAAAGATATTCTGAATACCAAGCCTTTTCATGTATATAGCAAGATTCTTCTCCTAGTTTGTTGCTTGTTTCTCCTTATTTTTTTGTTTTTTATTTATAGAAACAGATTTTTTTCATTTTAACATGGTCATATTTATGTTTTTGTTTTTGAGTCTTCTTTAAATATCCTTTGGAAACTAAAATTTTAAAAATTTTACACAAATGTTATATTTTGCTTGATATATTTCAGCCTTGAATTTATCTGGAACTAATTTTGAATGGTCTAAAGAATTTGTATTTTTATAGAGTAAACTAAGCACTTTTTTTTTCCAAAATGCTTGAACTACACCACCTATCCTGATTGTCAAAACCATCTGTACTATATAGCAAATATTCTTTCCACTTTGAGCCAAATTCTAGGCTTTTTACTTTGATCATTTAGCATCTTTGTTTATCCCAGTGTAATACAACACTTTCCTAATAAGTCAAATTCATTAATGTATTGACATTGACTAAGGTAATAATTATGAACAAGACTATGGAGCCAAAATATCCAGGTTCAAATTCAGTCTCTACCACTATATAAAAATGGACAAATTATCTATTTTTGCCATGCCTCTGTTTGCTCAGCTACAAAATAGAAATTATATTACTTATATACTTGTTATGGTGATGAAACAATATTTTAAACATAAGCATTTAAAAATAATGTTGGTGGGTAGAAAGTACTATGTAAGTGTAAGCATTATCAATATTATTTTTGATATAGCAAATCCCTTTACTTCTGCCTCCAAAAATGTTGGTTCTTGTCTATTCCATATGTATAGAAGGACAGATGGAATAGACAAGGGCCCTGTTGGGGTCCCAGAACCCCTGGGACAGCATGAGGAGCCTCTGGCCCCTGGCTCCCGGCCCCCCAGACTCCCACCCCATGGCAAGCAGCCATGCCCGGGAGCCCTCTGCTTAGCGGTGTTTGGCCACTTCCCTCTCTGCTGGCCCTAGAGCGTAGTGAACCCAGCAGCCCAGAGTTGCGGGATAGGGCTGGATGTCTCTCTCCGAGGTGTCGCTATTGGGAGGGCAGCCTCCCCAAGCTGCAGTGCCCAGGGCTCCTGTTGCAACCTTGGGAATCGCGTTCGCTGGTCTAGCCTATTCCACATATATTTTAGCATGAGCTTTTTAAGTTTCATGAGTATAACCAGTTGGTACTGTAAATGTAATTACACTAATTTGATAGGTGAATTTGGAGAGAAACTGTGTATGATACAAAATGTTCCCATATCTTATATGGTACACCTCTCCTTCTTCCCATTCTTTCTCCTCCTTTTTCTCCTTTCTTTTTCTTCTCTTCTGTAATGACTTTTCATAAAATTTTATATTCTTTTTCAAAAATATACTACACAGCTTTGTTCGCTGTAGTCATAAAAATGTAATATTTTTATTTTTTTAAGTCCTATTTTCTTCAATTATGTTGCTTCTATTTTTGTTTCTGGTATATTAGAAAATAATTCATTTTGTATATTGATTTTATAATTTATTGCATATTGACCTAATAAATTCAAATACTTTGTCTAGAAAGTGTATTTAATTTTCTATGGGAATAATGAAAATAGCTGTAAGTGATAAGTTTCTATTTCAATAGCTTATAATTTTTATTTATTTTCCTTATCCTTTTGCTTTACTTAAGCCTTCAAATAAAATATTCAAAAGCAGTAATGAAAACACTCAGCGATGCTTTTTTTCTATTTATTTAAAAATAAACTATTGTTTAATCATAGATTTTTGGAAGATATATTTTATTCAATTTGTAAATCTCAGATTTATTCTTAGTTTGCTAAACTTTCTTCTTTTTCATAAAAATACAGTAGGTACTGAATTTTCTAATTGCATTATGATATCTCTTTGAGACAAATGATTTAAAGTATTAGTTTGCTAGATGTTTGCTTTTGAAATTTTTCATAGCTAACTTATTATATTTTTTTAATTAATGGAATTTTGATCACAAAAAGTAGTCTATATATTAAGTCTTTGAAAATTGCTAAGTCTTTCTTCAATGCTTGGAATGTGGCCTTTTTTTTCTTAATGAGTAGGATTATGGTTAATTTGTTGGCATCTCGTTGAATTCTGCTCATTTTTCTTTATATATTTTAAGACTATAACATTATTTTTTTATATTTGTTAAAAAATCAAGAGAGAGATTTAGAGTTTGTCATATGATAATAGAATACATAACACATGCCACAAATTATATATGTTATTATAATATGATGACTCTGCTTGAAAGTATATTTTGTCTAACAGTAATCTGTCTATACCATTTGTCTTCATTTCTATTTGATTAGTATAATTTTCCTTTGTGTTTCTAGTTGCAGTCATTTTTTAACATTATGATTATGTTTATAAGTAGTACAAAGTTAATTTCTGTTTCTTTTTATTTACTCTTATGACTTTTGTCTTTTAACTGGAAAATTTAAGCCATTTACATGTATCACAATTTTGAATGCTTTTGACTTGTTACTAAAATTTTATTGTTCTATTATTTTTCTTAATCTCTTTTGTTGCCTTCTTTGGATTTAATAAATGTTTCCTTTTTTCCCCTCTAATGGTCTTAAAACTACATACTCTCTTTTTAAGTTTTTATGCTTAACATATATATATATATATGTTTAGCATATATATGTTAAGCATAAAACATATATATGTGTTGACATAGTGTATGTCATAGTGTATGTATGCGCATACATACACACAGACACAGACACATGCACATACACACATGTACACATTCACCACTACCATTAGTCTTAAGAAGTATATAAGGCTGTTATAACCCTAGAACTTCTCAGAACTAAGAACTGTTTTTGCTTTACATGTTATTGTTGTCTAATATTTTACTTATGACTTATATTTCACTCCCAACATGTATTAGATATTATTAGTGTTTTATAGTTACTATGTTTAAACTACATACATATTTATAAATTCCTTTGCTCACTATTTCTTCTCTTTTTTATTTTTTTATTGAAGTATAGTTGATTTACAATGTTTCAGGTGTACAGTAAAGTGACTTAGTTATATACATATGTATCTCTATTCTTTTTCAGATTCTTTTCCAGTCACTATGTCTTCTTATGTTTCATCCCTTCTTTCTTTTCTTTATATTATTTTACTTTATATTTCCTAAAGCAAATTCTTTAGACATTTATTTAGTAAGTATTCATAAGTGGTAAACTATCAATTAATATTTATCTAAATTCTCTTTATTTACCGTTTTTATTAAATAAATTTAAATGTCTATAATATTATGGATGGGCAGTTACATTGTCTCTGTATTATTAAGGGCTTTTTCCCTCTGTTCTTATTCTGCTCTATAGTCTATTCTTGTGTTTGATAGTCTGCTGTCAGTCTGATCATCATAATTTCTACTTAAATTGCCTTTCCTTTGTGGCTGATTTAAAATCTTTTTAAAGAAGAATTTTTGAAGATGGTGACACAGGAGGTTCCTGTACTCCATTCCTCCCACAAACATTAAACATACAGCCATACATGGAGCACTTCTCTCTGAAAGAAAGCCAGAAACCAACTGAGTGACTTCTACACATTGGATGAACAAGAAAAGACCCATATCAAAAGAGGTAGGAAAGTCTGGGTTTTCCAGACAAGTAAAAGCTGAAAGAGTTCATCACCACTAGACTGGCCTTATAGGAAATATTAAAGGGAATTCTTCAAGATGAAGCAAAAGAACACTAATTAGTAAAAGGAAAACATACGAAAGAATAAATCTCACTGGTAAAAGAATAAATCTCACATAGTTAAATTCAGAGTATTCTAATGCCATAATGGTGGTGGGTAAGTCACTTATAAATCTATTAAGAAGGTTAAAAGACAAAAGTAGTAAAAATAACTATACAGTAATCTGTTAGTGCATACACAAATTAAAAAGATATAAATTGTGACACTGAAAGCATAAAACATGGCTGAAAAGTGGTAAAAATACAGAACTTCAGTATGCACTTGAACTTAAGTAGTTATCAGATTAAAATAGGCTATTATATGTATAGATAGTTTTATGTAAACTTCATGGTAACCACAAAGCAAAACTCTGCAGTAAATACACAAAAGAGAAAGGGAAAGAAATCCAAGAATGCCACAGATTTGTGATGTGTGATTAAATCATCAAATCACAAAGGAAAAAAATCAAGAAAAGGAGGAAGTAACAAAGGAATTACAAAACAGCCAGAAAACAATTAATAAAATGGCAATAATATGTCCATACCTACCTATAAACACTTTAAGTAAATGGACTAAATTCTCCAATCAAAAGACATAGAGCCTCCTTCAAGAGACAAGAAAAATCTCAAATAAACACTAACTTTATACTGCAAGGGACTAGTAAAAGAAGGACAAATGAAGCCCAAAATTAGTAGGAGGAAGGCAATTACAAAGGTCACTGTGGAAATAAGTTAAAAAGAGACTAAAAAGACAATAGAAAAGATCAATGAAACTAAGACCTGGTTCATTGAAAAGATAAAATTGACAAACCTTTGGTTAGATTCATCAAGACTAAATGAGAGAGGACTCAAATAAATAAAATCAGAAATGAAAGAGATGTTAAGAACTATTTTTCCAAAGAAGACATTCTAAAGAAAACATACCTGGACAACAGTTACATGAAAAGGTGTTCACTAATCATCAGGGAAACATAAATCAAAATCACATCATGCCTGTTAAAATGACTATAAAAACCACAAGAGATGACAAGTGTCAGCAAGGATGATGAGAGAAGGGAATGCTTGTGCACTGTAGGTGGGAATATTAAGTTGGTGCAGCCACTATGGAAAGCATTATGCAGGTTCTTTAAAAATTTAAAATTAGAACTACCTTATGATCTATCAATTCAATTTCTGAAAACAGGATCTTGAGGATATATCTGTATTTCCACTGTCTTACAGCATTAAGACAGTGGACATACATATCTTGGTTACAATAACCAAGATATGTAAACAACCTATGTGTTTGTTAAGGGATGGCTAGACAAAAAAGATTTGATGTATATATCTAATGGAATATTATTCAGCCATGAGAAAGAAGGAAATCCTGCCATTTGTGACAACATGGTTGGATCTTGAGTGCATTATGCCACATGAAATAAGTTATTCAATAAAAGACAAATACTGTGTTATATCACTTATATGTGGAATATAAAAGCCAAACTCATATAAACAGAGACTAGCATGGTTACCAGGGATTTGGGGGCTGTGGGAAATTGGAAGATGTTGCTCAAAGAGCAGAAATTTCCAGTTAAAAGATGAATAAGTTCTGGGGTTCTAAAGTACAGCATGGTCATTATAGTTAGTAACACTGTATTATATACTTGAAATTTGAAAATAAAATACACTTGACCTTTGAGCAGCCTGGGTCTTAGGGGGACTGACCCTCCATACAGTCAAAATCCATGTAAAACTTAAGTTGGCCCTTCATATACATGGTTACTCTGTATCCATAGTTCCATATCCACAGATTCAACCAACGTCAGATCATATAGCACTGTAGTATTTACTATTGAAAAAAATCTTTGTTTAAGTGGACCCTTGCAGTTCAAACCTGTGTTGTTCAAGGGGCAACTGTAAAATCTTTTTGTTTTTGGCACCTTAAATATTTATTTCCATTTATATAAATTTCATTATATATTCTTTGTGCCTTTTAATATCTTGACCCATCTTTCATTAATTCTGGAAAATTATTGCCTATTATCTCTCTGAATACTGTCTCTTCTCCATTTTCTTGTCTGTTTCTCTAAAACTGCTATTAGCATTCTTAAATCTTTTCTGCCTCCTTTCCATGTTTTCTAATGTTTATTTGCTGTTGATCTTCCATCTGTGCCAATCTAGGTAATTTCTTCTGTTTTATTTTGAGCTTACTAAAGTTTTCTTTAGCTGTATCTAAACTGTTTTTCTGATCCAAAGGCTATATAATTTCAGTAATTGTATTTGTAATTTCAAGAAGTTCTATTTGATATTTAAATAATATGCTTCATAATTTGTGGGGACTTGTTCTATTTTCTTCCTTTTCATATTTTAATTTTTATCTTTATCCACTAAATTTTAAATATATATTTTATACTTTATATTCCAAAATCCTAATCTAAAAATTCTGGGAGTCTAAGTCTTCTCAATATTTCACTATACCATATTCATTTTTGTGTTGACTAATTTTATATTGTGTGTTAATATTTGTTAAGCTTTATACATAGGAATTTTGTGCAGTCTCAGTTGAGGGTCATTGTACAAATAAGTTGTCTTTGCTTTTGGTTGGTATCCCAAGGGTCTTCAAAGCTGTAAACTCATGAAAATGTAGATGTTTAGTTACAATTTCATGGGTAGATATTTTCCAACTGGAGTTCAGGTTAAACATGATTTTTCTTTTTATATTCCTCTACTGGCAGTAGATATCTCTCTGCTGCCATTATTTTGGCATTTTAGTTCTGACTTCCCACTTTCATGGTCTCCCCAAGGCTTCAAGTCCTCTACTGATGCAGCCATTAATATCCAAATTCTTAAACACAAAAGTTTGGGGAAATTCTGAAGTTAAGTACACATTTACTTGTTGTTTTTTAAATTTATTTATTTATGACTGCATTGGGTCTTTGTTGCTGAGCATGGGCAGTCTCTAGTTGGGGCAAGTGGGTGCTACTCTTTGATGTGGTGCATGGGCTTCTCATTGCAGTGGCTTCTGTTGTTGCAGAGCACAGGCTCCAGGGCCATGGGCTTCAGTAGTTGTGGCATGTGGGCTCAGTAGTTGTGGCTTGCAGGCTTAGCGCAGGCTCAGTAGTTGTGGCTCACGGGCTTAGCTGCTCTGTAGCAAGTGGGATCTTCCCAGACCAGGTCTCAAACCCGTGTCCCCTGCATTGGCAGGTGGATTTTTAACCACTGCGCCACCAGGGAAGTCCCTACACATTTACTTCTAATTAACCACTTTAGTCTTGGCTTTCTTTTCATTTTAGTATGTAGAGACTTTCTTTACTTTCTTGTGAGCTAACTCATATAATTGAGGGAATATTTATAATATTTTAAACCAGCATTCCTAAAGTGTCTTTTATGAGAAGGTTATAAGAATTATTTATTCTGTCATATCATTTAACAGTCTCTTTCAATTAATATGTGTGTGCGTGTTTGTGTAATTGAACATTTTTACTGATCAATAGGACCAGTGTTGACTTAACTGTTGGAAAAAAAATCACCACAGCTCATACATGCTAATATGCATTATTTGCTGAGAGCACACGTAGAAGATATATGTGCTACATACAAGATACACTTTTTTCCAGTTTATGCTTTGCAAAGAACATTCAAGTATAATGCCTTCTTCCTTTAAAAATGATTATGCAGTAGATAATTTAGAATTTGTAGTGGCTAAAGTAGGTGAAAAAAGACAAATGGGCTTCAAATGTCATTTTGAATTTTACTTGTTATTTTGAAGATTGTGTCAATTTAGGAAAGAGCTCCTCATGGATTCTTAAAGAAGCCTTTGGGAAGTAGGCACTGACTATACACAGAACACCACATGTAAAGCTGAGACAAAAAGATTATCCCATTTCAGCTCTAGAAAGAGGAATATTAATAAAAGCCTTTTATGGATAGTACAGAAATGAGCATTTGCACTCTTCTACAATGTCAAAAACCATTTTTTTAATGGAGAGCATAAACTAAATGAGAGAAAAAATAATATGGCAAAGATTAATATCTTACAATGACTATACAAAATTTCTCTGAGTGCTCCTTTATTTCTTTTTCATTTTCTTTTATTTTATTTCCATTTGCTCCTAAATCACTAATCACCAAAATTTCAAAAGGCACAGTCAATACTGAAGTCATTTACTAACCTGATAGTCTGAGTATCATATGCCACATTACATAACGCTATATGCCAATATAATCAAAATCTTAATGAAACTGAATTAAGCTGTCTGTGCTGTGGCTTTTCAGGTATCTTGCCTCTTTATTATAGAAGTCAATCTCATTTGTTAAGCCCTTTATAAATTTGAACTAAGCCAAGAAATATTTAGCTAAAAGTTTTATTGAGATCCTGGGAAAATAAACCAATTATTTTCTCTATATTCTTAATGTTTTTTCCTATTCCCCTCTACCTATTTTTTTGTTCAATTCTGTGTTGTGTAAAATTCAACTTGGGTTGATTTTTACTATTGTGAGAAATATATGTGCACATGAGTGATAAAATACATGTGTCATTTAAATAATAAGTATTAATGAATATTTATATAACCATCACCTTGCTCAAAAAAAGATAATATTTCTGGCACCCTTGAAGCTTCTTAATGATCCTCTCCCAAAATATTTTTCCTGAAAAAATTATCACTCTCATGACCTCTGTTATAACAATCCTTTGCTTATCTTTTATATTTTACTATGTATTTACCCATTTGTAACTTTGTTTTAGTTTGCCTGGTCTTGAACTCTACATAAATTAACTCATACTATATATAATTGTGTGCCTTCTTTCTTATGGTAAATATTATGAACTTGTTTTATATTGTCGTACATTGCCTGTTTTAAACAGGGTTCTCCAGAAAGCAAAAACAAGTGTGTGTGTGTGTGTGTGTGTGTGTGTGTGTGTGTGTGTGTGTATGAGAGAGAGAGCGTGCGCGCGCGAGAGAGAGATTTATTAGAGGAATTGGCACAGACAAATATGGAGGCTGAGAAGTCCCACAATGTACAGTCTGCAAGTTGGAGAACCAGGAGAGCAGGTGGTGTAATTCAGTCCAAGTCCAAAGCCAGGGCAGCCAATGGTCTAAGTCCCAGTCTAAATCCAAAGGTCTGAGAACTAGGAATGCTGACTTCAAAGGGCAGAACTTAGGTCCTCAAAGGGTTGGATAATGTCCACCAGCATTGCTGATGTTTACTCAGTCTATGAATTCAAATGCTAATCTAATTTGCTTCCATGTTCTGGCTATTGTAAATAGTGCTGCAATGAACATTGGGGTGCATGTATATTTTTGAATTTTTAGTTTTTTAAGGAACCTCTATACTGTTCTCCATAGTGACTGTACCAATTAACATTCCCACCAACAGTGTAGGAAGATTCCCTTTTCTCCGCACCCTCTCCAGCATTTATTGTTTCTAGATTTATTTGATGATGGCCATTCTGACTGGTGTGAGGTGATACCTCATTGTAGTTTTGATTCGCATTTCTCTAATGATTACTGATGTTGAGCATCTTTTCATGTGCTTTTTAGCCATCTGTATGTCTTCTTTAGAGAAATGTCTATTTAAGTCTTCTGCCCATTTTTGGATTGGGTTGTTTTTTTGATATTGAGCTGCATGAGTTGTTTGTATATTTTGGAGATTAATCCCTTGTCGGTTGCTTCATTTGCAAATATTTTCTCCCATTCTGATGGGATTTTTTTTTGTGTAAAAACTTTTAAGTTTAATTAGGTCCCATTTGTTTATTTTTGTTTTTATTTTCATTACTCTAGGAGGTGGATCAAAAAAGATCTTGCTGCAATTTATGCCAGGGTGTGTTCTGCCTGTGTTTTCCTCTAAGAGTTTTATAGTATCTAGCCTAACATTTAGGTCTTTAATCCATTTTGAGTTTATTTTTCTGTATGGTGTTAGGGAGTGTTCTAATTTCATTCTTTTACATGTAGCTGTCCAGTTTTCCCAGCACCACTTATTGAAGAGACTGTCTTTTATCCATTGTGTTTTCTTGTCTCCTTTGTCATAGATTAGGTGACCATAGGTGCATGGGTTTATCTCTGGATTTTCTATCCTGTTCCATTGATCTATATTTCTGTTTTTGTGTCAGTACCATACTGTTTTGATTAGTGTATGCCTATCAACATAGGAATGGATAAAGAAGATGTGGTACATATATACAATGAAATATTACTCAGCCATAAAAAAGAACAAAATAATGCCATTTGCAGCAATATGAATGGACCTAGAGATTGTCATAATGAGTGAAGTAAGTCAGACAGAGAAGGACAAATACCGTTTGATATCGCTTATATGTGGAATAGAGTCACAGATATAGAAAACAAACTTATGGGTACAAGGTGGGAAAGAGAGGGAGGGATAAATTAGGAGACTGGAATTGACATATACACACGACTATATACACTACTATATATAAAATAGATAACTAATAAGGACCTACCGTATAGCACAGGGAACTCTACTCAGTACTCTGTAATGAAAAGAATCTAAAAAATAGTGGATATATGTATATGTATAAGTGATTCACTTTATGTATACCTGAAACTAACATAACATTGTAAATCAACTATACTCCAATACAGATTTTTTAAAACTGCTAATCTCTTCCAGAAACGCTTCACAGACACATTCAGAAACAATGTTTTACTAGCATTCTGGGCATCCATTAGCCTAGTCAAGTTGACTCACAAAATTAACCATCACACAGCCCATTCATTTTTGAAGAGGTTCAAAAAATGTTATCCTGAAAATATGCCACTTTGGCATATTAACTATTTTGAGCTTGAAAGCACTAGAGAAACAGCAGGTGCAGTAAGGGCTCTCTGACCTTCCCCTTTCTACCTAAAAGCAGGTCATAAAATTAACCATGAGAAAGGTGCCCTCACTGTACCACATAGAGAACATTCTCATCACTGGAGACTGAGGGAGGGGTGTCAAAACCAATCTGTACAAACAAATCTATTAAAATAACCCTTATCTTCTATTATTTTTTGCTATGTATTTTCTATTCACTTTCTCATAATTTACTACCCCTAGCCCATATATCTTTGTTTTGTCACTTCTCCACAAATGTATCATTTCTTTGTTAAAAGTGAATAAGCTCTTGGTCCTAACTGCTTATTCAGGTTTTTGTTTTCCTTATGAAAACTCCTTTGTGCACATAAAAATATTAAGTAAAATTGGTGTGTTTTTTCCTGTAAATCTGTCTTATGTAAGTTTAATTTTCAGGTTCAGCCATAGAATCTAAGAGAGTAAGTTTTTCCTCCCCAATATTTTCATACTCTACGGCTTTATATTGCTTGAATAAAAATGTATCCATTCTATGAATGGTGAACATATCCAGTTTCAGACTAGTCTGAAAAAAACTTGCTGAAAACAATATTGTACATGTCTTCTGGTACACATAAACAAAAGTTTTTCTAGAGTATATATGCATAGAATTGAATTGCTACCTTGTAGAATATGTGTAATTTAAAATTTCCTAAATAGTGTTCGCAAATAGTGAACTAGTTTGCACCCATAGTATCTGCATTTTCATCCACACTTAGCATTTTCAGATATGTTTAAATGTTTGTTAATCTGGTGGGTTTTTAATGGAACCTAATTGTGGTTTTAATATGCATTTCTCTGATTACTAAATGAGATGAGATTTTTTTCACGTGTTTGAGGGATTTTGACTTCCTCTTTTGTGTAATACCTAGATTAAAAAATTACATTTAGAAAGCACATTTGGTAAAGCATATTCTATCAAGTTAAACATGTCTTTCAAACCTAATCAACCTATAGGGTTTGTTGGCTTATCTATGCTTCTTGTTAGACTCATATATATCCCTGCATGTAGTAGTTAAGACACCTTTAGAATTCAGAGCATTGAGTTAAGGTTTAGGAAATATGGTGGAGTACAAAAGAAAGAAAATATAATACTTAGATGAGTAAAACTTGTTGATCTCAGAGAGTTTGTTAATAAATTTGAACTGATTTTCTAAAAACTTAATAAAAATATTGAAGATATGTAGCGTAAGAGACTTATCTAAGTAAATTGAAACTAGTTTATGAAGTTTTCATGGAAAATGGGCATTTTAAGTTAGGTTTGAATCTTCCAGTTTAAAAAAAAAAAGGTTTTATTGAACAGTAGTCAAGTACTTGTGACTGTTTGAAGTAGTTGGAAAAAGATAAGTTATGAAAAAGTCTTAATATGATGGTCTAACTATCCACTGTGCTTAAAGGATGAGATTATCATAGATAATTATAGATAATGTAATGATGAAATAATTGTAGAAAATATAAATTAACTTTTTAATACAACCTGTGAGTATTGGAATTCATAAAATGGTCTACGTTTAGACAAGTAAAAAATGAGATGATAGTATCCTTGTCTTTAAAATGAATGAGTTGTAGACTGTCAAAAGAATCTCAAAATGAGTAAACAGTATGGATGGATAAAGGTGAGGCAAGGGAGATTTGGGTAGAGGAGAAACATTTATTGAATATTCCTTCAAAGGAAATGCTAAGCTTGACACTCATTGCCTATACATGTCTTAGTTCTTCTAGTATTTTAAATGATGTAAATTTTACATGAAGAAATAGTGGTGTTAGGTAAATGTTGGTCTTTAAGGTAGGGTCTGATAATATTATCTCTAAGGTCTAAAACTAAATGTCTACTTTTCATGCTTAAAATAAATGCCTTTATTTCCTTATGTGCACACCATCCATTATGAAGAAAAAACCCTGGCAATTATTTATTTAGTTTGCTCAATGCATATAGTTAATTAAAGTAACAAATTCTGTGGGGCTAGAATTATATGGCGTTTCCTCATTAAAAAAAAAAAAAAATGACATTGTTACTGTATAAGCAAAGTTAATGGTCTGGTAACCAGAAACTCTCAATTCTCAGTCACTTGTGAGGACAAAGTAGATTGCATTTTTAATTTTTTATTTTCTCGTTGTTTCTCATGTAAAAACTCATCCTGATTAACAGAGCAACTCTATTCATAGAAACTTGAGTCACAAGTGGACCTAGGCTGATGGGGCAAACACAATTTGGAATATAGTTTGTCACTTTGCCAGATGAAAAATAAAGCTTAGGAGATTTGTACAACAAATTAAATATTTTGCCAAGAAGTGTTACAAATCATTTACACACAGAATTTGTGGCCAGAACTCCTAAATTGACTCCATGCAACAGTAAGGATCAAGGAAGTATACTATGTGCCTGAAAGGTTGAGCATTAGAAGCAGTGAGAAACACTAAGCTTTGCCCACCTAAAATTACTATGTTTTCACTTCACATAACAGAGATAACATCTTTAAGAATGGATAAACTTTCTGGTTATTTTCTTTTATTTGTTAAAATTGTATAAGCAATTGAAATTTTTCTGGTTAATTTTCCTTATTATGTGATCAAAAAAATTGTTAATGGCTTTATCAACTTGGGATTTTAAATTTAATGTCAATACAAATAATGGCCATTATCACTCACAAAAATTATGGTGCCTGTTTGAATGGCACAATAACAGCACCACCATTAGATGTTACTGCTTCAAAGGTTAATATTTAAACTGAACAGATATCAATTTGATGATCATTTATTGTTTTGCTATCAATATTTAGATGAGTTCCCCTTTTAAATACAGTTCACTGATTTTATTCCAGCTAAATATAACAACATCCAACTCTTTCTTATCTATGCAAAATATGTAACTTGGGAGTCATGAAAAATATATTAATAAAGGTATTCAACATCTTGAAGAACAATGGAGTCACACATGTACCTGCTAGAACTCATCTGAATCATATGGAAATAAAGAAAAATAATAATTTAGAGGTGATGATTCAGCATTGTTCTCAATGAGAATGTGCCTCTGAAAATAAATACTATAAAATTTTAAGTAATCAATCCATATTTTTTTAATGCCTTTGAAAGGAGAGTGGGGATTCTCCAAAGAGTTTCCAGATCACTGAGAAAGAAATGAATAACATTGTTTGTGCAAGTGGTTGGGAGTTGGAAAATTAAATTGAAAGATTATATTTATTAGAAAAGAGACCATTGAGAAACACTGACTATGAAGGATTTATAAGAATTGATATAATCCTCTACAATGTTGTATACATAAGACAATGCATTCCATATTTTGTGGTAGTTTAACAGATATAAAGTGTAATTTTAACAAAATGTCCCTCTTTACCATTTGATTACAACTTAACTCATGAGGTGTAAATCTACTGTACAAAATATTTAATAGTATAAAATGCATGTGGAAGTCCTGTTAACAGTCAATACATTATTTGTCAGGTATACATGTGAGTCTGTTTTGCCTGTTTTCACTATTACTTTGTATTAATAATATTGTCTTATAAAAAATTTAAATAAATTTTAAAAATTTTAGAATAGTTTTAGGTTTACAGAAAATTTGCAAAGTTCCTGAATATCCCTCACCTGTCTTACATTGCCATGTTACATTTGTCAATGTAAAAAGTAAATGAAATTATTCTAAAACTCATTTAAAGATTAAAGAACTACAGAGGTAACTTTTAAAATATGAATAGAGAGATGAATTATATTCCTAGAATCAAGTGTGCTTGAACAAATAAATATAAGCCAGCGAAGAATCACAATTATTTGGTGCTCCTATAAAGCTTTTTATAATCTTTTCATCCGAGGTAATCAGAACATTTTTAGCTGACTTGAAAGGCAAAGACTGATGGGTATGCCAGGTTAAAGACACACAAGTCAGTTAAGGAGCGCTAGAAATTGATAAGATTTCTTTCATGAGGACTAACATTTTTCAATTCATTTATTCCTATTCTGGTTAATTATGACACTATTTTGAGAGAATTCTGGCAGATTTATTGCTAATTAGTTTGGCTCATTCAAACTTGCTGTCTAGTACAGGATATAGTGACAGCCCTTATGTGGGGTTATACTTATTAGGAGAGTAAAATCAGTGGATTGGGTCCCTGTTTAAATGGATATTTTAAAGGAAAATTTCCTTCATCTAAATATGTATCCTCCTAATAACGAAAGACAATGTGAATTTAAAAAGGTAACTATTTTCATGTTGAGCTTTAACATTTTACTTGAATAAAATATTTGTCCATTCTTCTCATAGAAATTTTAAAAGCTGTGCATTTGTATCTATCAATTATACTCTATTAAAATTAGTTATACTCTATACATTTTCATATAGTATATTTTTAAGTAAAAACGACATTGAAACTTTTGTTTTTTCAGAAAAATGGTAGAAAGAAAAATTTATATTAATATTTGCAGTTAAATCAGGAGAAAGATTTCCTTTATTGAAAGCGATTTTTGAAAACAAAAATGATCACGGTCTTTGTTCAGACCTGTGAGTGTCCTACCCCTGTGACAGCCTGGTCTCCCTGCCATCAATACCACCCCATGCCAATCCATTTCCCCCTCCTATAAGTTTTATTGCTTTAAATCACTCATCTGATCATACCACATTTAGTAAAATAAATAAATAAATAAATAATTTTTTTTAATTAAAAAATTCATAGCATTCTAACTGCTGAAGAATGGGTTTTTACAGGGCCAAACAGTCTGGGACTCAGGTCTCCCTAGTTGAAAATTAGGGTCAGGTATGCCAATGTATTAGCAGTGCCCTTATTTTCTCATGCCTATTGCCCTTGCATTGGTGTCATCTCAACTTGCAATATCTATCTGCTTACTCTTCATTTTTAAAGATTCTTTTAGTACCTCCTCTGTGAATTCTTCCCCAATTCCCCAGGGGCACCTTCTTGCCTCTTCACTTAGTGCTCAGCTTATTCCTGATTAATGTGCATGCTGTTGTTTGGACACTGCTTGTTTAGTCATTCTTCTTTTACTTCAGAATGTGTAAGAAATTTTGCATTTTGCATTCCTCAAATGAATAGCATAGTCCCTGCCAAAGAGTAAAACACTCAATAAATATTGATAGAGGAAACAGTAGGAAAATGTATAGTGATTTTAATTGCAGTAAAGAAAATAAATGCCATCAAGAAATACCTAAATAATTTCATCTTGTTTATAGGGTAAGAAATATTTTTCCTCCGTTGTTAAATATAACAGATACTGATATGACATTATCCCTTTAAAATTTATTTTTTTGCCTGCCAGAACATTGCAAGAGAAAAAGCTTTAGCTGTGAGGCTTTGTTCATTTCCTCTTTTTCTCATTTTGAAGGAGTCAGATAACAACTGGTGCCTTACATGCCTAAGAACTGATGTTACCTGGACATCTAACATAATACTATGCTTCTACGTACTAGAAAATACAAAGAAGCAAGAGGATTAACATTTATAACTTTTAAGTTATGAATTTCTAAACAACACTTTCTGAATCTAGTTATGTGAAATCCTTTTTTGAGCTTCTATTTTCTTCTCATTTCTCTATGGCTGAAAAATTCTGATTCTTCCCCCCACACACACACTTTTAGAGAACAAGTAGTCTCCTCTTTGAGAGTTAGAAGGATGGTTAGTGTCTCAACTTTGATAGAGAGTGTGATTTCACAAATGTAAATATGCAGTAAAGAGAGAGATCCATTTTCAAAAGAATGGTAGCTTTGACTGTTGGCATGTGGAGCTGACTGGAAGAAATTAGAAAATAAATTAGACTCAGTCATTAAAGAGCAACAGCACCTTGGGTCAAAAGAGAAAGACTATGCAAAACTTAAAATGATATTTGAGTACCTAATATTCTACAAAGTAGAAGAAGGCTGAAGTGAGCATATTCTTCAATACTATCTTCAGATATGGCTCAAGAGAATAATGGAGAAGGAAGTAAATCCCACAGGGCAGAACTAAGGACCATGGAGCACAATAAGCTTTGGGGCTACCTTCAGGGAGTAAAAAAGGTGACTTAATCAAAGGATATTCTCTATCCTCCAAATTTAGCATTGCTGTGGAATAGCAACCGTTTTGTGTCTCCAGTTCATCTGTTATCTTGAAGGGTTTTTGTGTGTGTGTGTGTGATTAATTGGTACATACATACAATGAAATATTACTCAGAATCTAAAAGTTTGTGCTCTAAGTCTATGAATCTGTTTTGTAAATAAGTTCATTTATATCATTTCTTTTTAGATTCTGCATATAAGCAATATCATACGATATTTCTCTTTCTCTGACTTACTTCACTCAGTATGACAATCTCTAGGTCTCTCCATGTTGCTGCAAATGGCATTATTTCATTCTTTTTAATGGCTGAGTAATATACCATTGTATATATGTACCACATCTTCTTAATCCATTCCTCTATCAATGGACATTTAGGTTGCTTCCATGTCTTGGCTATTGTAAACAGTGCTGCAATGAACGTTGGGGTGCATGTATCCTTTCGGACCATGTTTTTCTCCAGATACATGTCCAGGAGTGGGATTGCAGGATTATATGTTAGCTCTATTTTTAGTTTTTTTAAGGAAACTTCATACTATTCTCCATAGTGGCTGTACCAATGTACATTCCCCCCAATAGTGTAGGAGGTTTCCCTTCTCTCCACACCCTCTCCAGCATTTATTTTTTGTGGATTTTTTTATTAAAAAACACATAGCTTTTAGTTCAACAATTCTAACAACTTATCATAAAGATATATATAAGCAAAATGACATATATAAGAATGTTCAATACAATATTTTTTGTAATAGTAAAAGAATGGAAATAATCTAAATGTCAGCAGGGAAAATAATGATGTATTTATGTAGACATTATAAAGGATTAGTCATTTTTTTCTGGAAATATACCCAAAATATATTGTTATGTGAAAAAAGAAAGTGAAGAATAGTGTGTACTTGCTGCCATACAGATCAAATTTGAAAATATATTTACCTGAATACATATGATGTATAGTTAGAGTGACCACATATTTTAGTTTGCC
Organism: Kogia breviceps; assembly: GCF_026419965.1. Classification (NCBI taxonomy): domain Eukaryota; kingdom Metazoa; phylum Chordata; class Mammalia; order Artiodactyla; family Physeteridae; genus Kogia; species Kogia breviceps. The sequence continues at coordinate 86,387,860 of NC_081313.1, read as the reverse complement.
CCATATATTTCTGATTTTCACCTGTTGTCCTCTCATAATGAAAACTTGTACACCCTTTTATTCTCACAAAAGTCTCAATTTGGTTGATATACTATATGTGTGCCTTAAGTGTAGGTGGTATATGCCTAGAATATTATTTAAGTATGCACAAGAAATACAGTTATGGCTGCCACCAGGATTGTTATGGGTCTAGGATGGAAAAAACACTTAATTTACTCTATATATAGTTTTTTGTAAATATAACCATGTTCATGGATTGTCAATTCACAAGAATATAAAAATTTGAAATTAATTGCTAAAATTTATTTCCATATGATTTTTATAGAATGTGAAATTATTGTGAAATACAGGAAAAAATATTAAAATAGCAACATGAAATTATACTGTGTTATGTGAGGAGAAAGAAGCAAATAGAATCATCATTAGAGAATATTTAAGTGTACAATGACCTAAAATTGCATTCTGCTGCTATAATGCCAAATTGTGGACCTAAATCAGAGTATAATTTTCTCACTGACCTGTTGATGTTTTGCAAAAATAAAATGTGTAAGATAATTATAATGGCTTCCAGTAATTAGACTCCTAATTTGTAAATAAATCTTGCATATTTTCAGTTCTCACCAGGATATAGTATCTATCTGAACACCATGGCGAAGCTCAGAAGACTTTTTTCCTCAAAATTCAATCTATTATTTCTTTAGGCCAGAAGTCTATCATAACATCAAACCTTGTAGGACAAGCTTCACTAATTGTTAGAATATAAGCTTCTGGTATAGCAGCAGCTTTTTCTGGCTGTTTCACTGTGATAATAGTGAACCATTAACTATAATAGTGTCTGGCATATTATAAGGATACAATACTTGTTGAATAAATGAATAAATGGATTAATTAAGAAAAATTACAATTTGACAGGTATTCCCATACTATAGTTTGGTATATAAATTGGCATAAATTTCTTTCAAGGTGAGGTATTTTAATAGAACAGAATTAAATGTATATTTTTTGAATGGGCAATTTTATTTCTAGGAATTTATCTTGGAAGATACTCATACAAAGCACTAGAATTCATACAACATATGTTATATGCTCAATGTGACATTACTGTAAATAGTAAAAATGTCATAAGTATTCATTTATTCATATTTAGGGGAATAAAGTCAATTATTTTCTATTCATAAATGGAATATAATACAGGTATTGAAAATAAAGTATATATATATATGTACTGAGTTTGAATTGATTTATAATAAAGAAAAGGCAGGGGAAGGAAGGAAGGGAGGAAGGAAGAAAGAAAGGGAGGGAGGGAGGAAACTCCCCGCAAAGAATCCCGATTGGCAAGGTCAAATATGAAAACTTTTAGTCAGCAGTGAAATCAAATAAATGAATATCTTTTATAAATATATTTTTGAAGTTAACTGTACATTTTACCAAAAATTTCTATAATGTATAAATATATATAGTATATATAGATATTTATTTGATTGGGGTTTTATTTCCCTGTTACTAAGCTCTACAAAAGCTGGTATTCTGATTTTTGTGTTCATTTCTTTGCCACTTATTCCAATTCATAGTAGACACTCAACAATTATGTGGGTTTTCTTTCTTTTTTTTTTTTTTTTTTTGTTTTGGTGATGTATCTAAAACTAAGCTATCAAGAGATATCTCAGAAATAAAGTCAAAGATCAGGTATGGAGTAATATCATATATTCTCTGTCATGTGAACTAGGTATATTTAAAATAAGAGTGCTGGACAAGTTTCTCATAATAAATCTAGAGGCCCAGGGCTCAATATTTTGCTGACAGTACTTTGAGCTCCTGCTGCTTTATTATGTACATATAGAAAGGCACAGGCAGACTTCAGCTTCTTTTGTATTTTAATATTTCCTCTGGCAATCTAAGCATAGTATCCATCTCCATGCCCTTTGTGTTACATAATGCTGTTGACTAAGATCATTATGCAGATGTGTGAGTCTGCAAAAATCAATGTCTAACAAGCATCTCCTTTTCCCCGCCTCCTGCCTCATGAATGTAAAAGAACTTTGATTTGGTTGGACAATGCAACTCCTATTGTGCACACTGTGTATAATTCTCTTTGTTGTGTCTCATTGTCTATCCTTTGGCCAAGCAAAACTATCTGATTTAAACTGCTCATAGTCCATAGTATTTACTCTGTGGTAATGTAAGGCATGGTTTCATTCTGAATTTTCAAATTCAAATGACCATACCCTAAACTTGGTAGAGATTGTGATTTTTATAACTGATTTTTAGAACAGTGTTTCTTCAGAAAAAAAGTAATCGCCACTATGGTTTTTGGTGATATTGATAAGTTAGTAAAGATCTTGGAGCAGTTTTAGAAATAAAATGTTATAGAGCTTTTATATAGGATTATTTGTGGAGACTCAATTTCACTTTACTGACATTTACACAAACAACATTTCCTGGTGTTCTGCTGTTAGAATAACACAGAAAGGAGAGTGACTCAGAGCCTGAAACCAACCAGAAAAATGAGAGTCCTGAGTGCTCATCCCACCTTCTGTGCCAGCACTGCCAGAAGGGCTTTGATGAGTTAACAAATGATAAATTTATGATTGGGTAAAAAGTGACCCACACTACATTTTTTCTATTATTTTTAAAACCTAAGAAAACCCATTTAATTGAACTAGTCATTTAAAAATTTTTGAACTCTCTGAATAAGAAGGAAACACAGACTATAATTTAAATATTCCTTGACCTCCTGCTTTCAAAGAGGTTAAAGAACACTAATATTAAGGTAAAAAACTATTTCCAAATAATTATAGTCCTTGGGCTTGTGAGAGGGTAATATATATATAATAGATATGTGATAACTGCCGTTTGACTGACACTCAGGTACAACTTGAAGGACTTCTCCAAGGACCGAAGATTCTCTCTACCTCATAAAAACCTGGTTTCCCCCAAAGGAGGAAAGAGTAAGTGTTCTTGAGAAGATATTTATTTGAACATGTTTTGAACAGGGAATTATAAGAGAAATCATTATACTATTAAAATCAAGTTCATATGATAAAAATAATAATATTTATCGGGCTTTTATAATTTGTCAGACATTTTAAACCTATAAAAAATCCTTTAATTCTCCAAAGAACCATGTGATATAATTTTACAGATAAAAGAGACTAGGACCTAGAAAGGTTAAAAAATTCCCAAAGGTTCTACCTCTAGTAAATAGTAAGGCTCAGATTCAAATACAGGCAATTGGACTGAACATAGTAAGTTATAAAAACTAAGATAAATTTCTACTGAAAGTATTTTTCTTTTAAAATTTGGAATGTCTAACTGATATGTGAGAATATTATTTGAGTTCCTATTTTACCTCTTTTTAAATAAGTTCTCTCAATTATAAGAGGTGTTTATCTGGGTGATTAGGTTTTATTAATGGCATATAGGTAAAAACAAATTATCATATATTTTGCCTCTTAAGAGTTGTGCAGTCATTAATAGAGAAGTACAGGAAGCCATTTGATAAACAGAGGCCTTTGTTCATAATATGTTGTACATACAATTTCTCTTAATTTGTCCTTGTGATTCATAAATAAACATTAGATGTAGGAAAGGCAGATTTTTATGTTTTATATTTAATAAAACTATTTTAATTACTTAAGATGAAATGTATCCCGACTGATATACTTAGCATAGTACTTACTATATAGAATTTGTTTAATGAATTAATTTTAAAATTAATTAGTAAATCTAAGATTGCCTAGATATAAAAATCACTATATTGTGTTTAAAAGTAAAGCTATGGGGCTTCCCTGGTGGCGCAGTGGTTGAGAATCCGCCTGCCGATGCAGGAGACACGGGTTCGTGCCCTGGTCCAGGAAGATCCCACATGCCGCGGAGCAACTAAGCCCGTGAGCCATGGCCACTAGGCCTGCGCGTCCGGAGCCTGTGCTCCGCAACAGGAGAGGCCACAACAGTGAGAGGCCCGCATACCGCAAAATAAATAAATAAATAAATAAATAAAAGTAAAGCTATGCTTTGGGACATTATAAGCTGTGGACAACTAGTCCTGATGTATTTCATGAGGTAAAATAAATATTTTCAACAATTAATTTTTACTCTACATTATATTTTAAATTTAATCTATGACATTCTCATTTTGCTTACTGATTTTGTTTTACATTAACCAGTTATCTGTAACATGGAAATATCTTTGGACTAAGAGAAGCAAAAAGAGTTTGATGCAATCATATGCATTATCATTTCAACAAATATGTGATAAGAAAGTAGGCCTCAAAGCACAATGCTTACCTTTACTAATTCAAAGAATGTATTATTTAGAATATATATCCTAATGGAAGCAATTTGGGGAGAAATAAGAAGTATATATAGAAAGATAAATGAGTCTTTTCAAAGGTTTATGGAAGGTAAAAATGATTTGTGAGATATTTATTCTGGGGAGACACAGACAAGGGAGACAGGTTTCTTGTCCTGAAGGAGTCCATTTTGTTAGATGGTGACAATCAGTTAAAAGAAAAACAAAGTAAATTAAAATGACAAGATATTATGACAGTTATGAGAAAGGTAAGTGCCTTCTGTGGTAGGATAAAGAATGGCTCTGTGGACACGAGAAGATCTGTAAAATCAAAGCATCAAAAAGATAATGAGGTAGGAATTAATTGCTGGTACTTTCTTTTGCATATGCATAACATACTAAAGAATTTTTACAAGCTGTACGGTTATGAAAGAAATAAAAACAATGTGAATGTCTAATTGAAGGGGTTTTTAATAAGCCTTGAAAATGATGCTTAATTCCCACTTGTATTTACTTGTTTCCTCCTGTAAGAGCACATGAATTCCCAGTTAGGGCAATGTGTTAGACTCAATATGTTATGTAATGGACTACAAAGCTATAAATAACATCATAAATAAAACCAATCTAATTATATCACAACAGAGGCTAAGAATCCATTTGTAACCTACCAAAAGATCCAGCTGAAGAGACATATGTTTTCCTTAAAATAATGAAGTATAGAATGTATGAAATTTATTTCACAAGCAAGCCTGAGGTTTTGTGTATGTCAAACTAGGGAGAGGCTATATGTTTTCCATGATAGAGAAAAAGGATTACTTTTAATAAAATTAGAAGCAGAAAAGTTTCAAGCTTATTTCAGTCGAGTTATTAAAATCCTCAGTTTATTTATTTATTATTTATTTATTATTATTTATTTAAAAACCACAAATTATTTATTTAAAATCCACAATTAAAATACACAGTTTTATATCTGTAATTCAAAAAGTGTTTCAAATTGGAGGAATTTCAGCTATTTGTTTAAACATGGTTTTAAATCACTCAGAGATTTTCTTGAATAACAAAACATAATGGAATATACAGATGTTAGTCTGAGAATTTGTAACTATGTCTGTCCTATTAGTAATGGGAATACTTGATGACCTGGATTCCACTCACATGGAAAAATAAAAGAAGCAATGAAAACTAGATTCACTGTTTGCCTACACTTTATGTAAATATGATTCACATTACTCAAAGCTTCAGACTCTATTACAAAGGGAAACTAGGATTTGAAGCTTTCTTGTAAGCAATAACACACAGAGCAGGGTTATATCTGGAAGTATTAACCTGTGTGTTTCCTGTGTATTTCTCTTAGTATCTTCCAGCATTTCATTCGAACCCTAAGCCCTTTTCATTCTCTCTTTCATCATACATAGAACTGACAAGTAAATACTTAGAGAAAGCATTGGTCTAAGTGATAAACTGAAAGATTCTACCATGTACTTAGAGAGCAAGTTTTTCTCCACCCAAAGATAATTTTAGGTCTGTGGTAAATGGGAGGGAAGGGGAACTGGTGGCATAGGGTAGATGCAGATTTAAAGGAAAGAGTAGAGAAGCAAGAGCCATTGACATGAAAAAGGACAGAAATTCCAGAATGTTGTTGATTCCGGATCCTCATGTATTTACAGCCTCTGGACCACTTACCAGCTAGTAGTTTGAACCATTAAGTTCTTCTGAATATGAATAGGTGGTCTTGGACATTCTGTATTGTAGTAGGACATGAGAAAAACATTTTCCCAGTCCCATTCTATGGCGGAATTGAATAAAACTAGTTTGCATTTCCCTATAAGTTGGCTCAGTGTTGGGCCCTCTGGAATTTAATACATACTATTGAAATGACTTGTTAGTTCCAAATACGTGTGGCCTTTCATTTTACAAAGTGTCATGTGTATTTTTTAAAATAGTTTAGTTTTCTAGATAGCCTGACATAGTACAGTCCTCTAGATGTTCTCAATCCAAAAAAAGGAGACAGTTAGTCTCTTTAAAAATAAAACTGTTTTTTTCCTGTAAATAAAAATCAGCAAGGGATTCTTAGGTAATATATTTATGACATTCGCTATTGGTTTGTGACTTTCAGAATATGAAGTATCAGCTTTCAAAAAATCACATGAGAATACTTCTAAAGATGAGTTACTTGTTTTTCAGGTACTGTTATTGATATTCAAAACCCCAGTGTATTTATGTATGTTCAGCTCTTCTTCAGAGTAATGATGCTTATACTGTCCTTCAGGGAAGTTAAGTAGGAGAATTTGTAAGTTTTATAATTGACTCTAAATTTCACTTTTAGAAGAATTTTACACTCAGTCATGTTTTATTTAACATCTCAGAATGGCAAGTGGATGAGTATTCCTGTATCACCAAGGTATCAATGAAACATTAATTTATAGCAACATGCAGAGAGGTGGAAAAAAACCTTTGACAGACTTTAGGTAGTAGGAAATGAAGAATAAATTTTACAGGAATTTAAATATCATACAGGATTTAGTTTGCAGTTATTATCCCAAGGTAACTTCAGTATAGGAAAATAACTTTTCCAAGTCTTTCTCTATATGAGAAATCTGGTGTTATATATTGGTAAGATCCTCTGGAAACAATATGGTGCATGGCCCCAAATCAAAATAAATAATCACAGTCTCTGATTGGGTAATCTCACTTACGGAAATTTGATTTAAGGGAACAATTATCAAAAATATAATGCTATACACTCAGAAAAGTTTGATAAAATTTTAATTCATAAAATCATAAAATTAAAAAAGTGAAAATCTTATGTCTAAGGAGGTTTTAAAGGTTATAATACATCGGCTAAAAGGAATGTTATGTAGATACTAAAAATTATAAATATGAAGGAGAAATGAAAATTTTCCTTCCAAAAGCACAGGATTAGACTTTTAAAAATTGGTATTTATAACATGTTACACAAAGTCAAAGTGATATAGAAAGAAAAAAATAGTTATTTGATCAGAGCCAGCAAAACTGTATAGAATGTGAATTGTATTGAATATATTGTATTGTGTTGAATACATATGATTAGGGGTTGAAACAAGTTCATATCAATTTTACCCCTTGATGAAGTAAGTCTAGCGGTAGTATTAGAATCACATTATTATTCATATCTTATTTTATTCAAAATTACTTTAATGTTTTTGTATTGTTATTGAAAATGTTATTTTATTTTTAAATAAATAGGAATTATAAGTTAACTATAATCTCAAACCATTATATAAATTATTTAGCCATTTTTTCCTCTATCCATCTAAGAAAGAAAAATCACAATTTTATATATCTGGCTCAATTTTTTTTCTTAATTAGGCTAGGCATACAGTAGGAAACTGATAAAGATCTTGTTGACAAATGAAAATCGCTAGGAATTAAAATTAGCCTGCTTATGCTAATCAATACTTGGAAGACATTGAGGCATGCACATTCATTAGAAAATCATTGCTGCACATAAAAAATGTATTTGAAGCCACACTAATGTAAAACTTTAAAAGATATGTTTAGTGCATGTCTTAATAGGTGAAGAGTGATAAGGAAGGAGTCATTAGTGCAGTGTGTTTGTAAAGTGTGATAAATGGACCATTGCAATTCTCTGTGGTCTGTCATGGTTTTCTGCAGATATAGCTGCTGCTGCTGTTTGTGGTGGCATGAGGGAGGGGAGAGAAGAAAAAAATTTCTTTATATTTCCAAAATTGGAAATGTGAAATTTATATTCCATTCAGATTTTAATTCAATCTTGTTCTATTCTTAATCTCTACATTGTTAAGGTTTTCCCATGAACTACAGAATCACATTGTCGAGTTTGTCTCTGTTATCAGTCTTTGAACAAGGCTCAGTGATTTTGGTCCAAGTGTTTCACATCATTTACTTTTTATTGTTTATGTTTAATAATTTATCATATATCACATTTTACTGCTATTACTTTAATTTAAGATATGAATCAATGGCTAAAAAATAGTTTATTTAAAGTGTGGGGATAAATAAAGTACTGTGAAAAGCACATTCAGAATGATGTATGTAGAAAGTGAGTGCACACATAGAATGTGCAGACCATGTGCTGAGAAAACTCTAATTTCACAGAAGTGGCCATCAAAGTAAATTTTTAAAAATCGGAACTTTAAGCTGAATATTTTAAAACTGGATGTTACTGGACAATTTCATTGTGTCTTAAAAATGTATCTCAAAGAGTAATGTTGAACCATTGGAGATTTTTCATCATTTTCTGTGAAACACAAATGACTTCTCTGGAATACAGTTGATATTTATACAACAAACATCAAATTTTTTTTCTAGTGTATAGATTGACATATTCTTTATTTGTAAGGCGGTCTTATATATGTTTACAATATTATTCCAAGTTATTGCTATTAATTTTGTGATCATGCTTTTTATTGTACAAGTGATTGATTAGTCATTAAATATGAGGAAGAAAACAAATGTACAGAGGCTTCATGTACATTTTTATTCCTTAGAAGGAAAGAAGGTTTAAAAATCACATTTTTGGCAGAAAAATATATAAAACCAATTTGAAGTTTGTTACAAATAATACACATAAAAATACAGAAGTAGCTATTAGAATTTTTTTTCATAAATGCAATATTGATAGTGTTATTAAATCAATGATATATAATGGGAAAAACATTTACTGTATATGAACCTATCATCGATTTATTTTAGATGATTATTATCAGTACACAGTATGTTTACACGTGTGTGCACACAAAGCATATCTATGTATCTTATATATACATATATGCATGTTTCTGTATGTATATCTATATTTGAAGGAGAAGTGCTCTGCTTATTACTGAAATTATATGCATTATAAAGAAAAGCCTTCTCATTTATAATCTGTGCAGTAAATTGGAAGAGGATAAAAAATGAGAGAGTTGTATGAGTAGCAAGAAAGTGTTTAAGTGTATAGGTAGGAATTTTCAGTATTCTCAGTGATTTTGCCTAAGATAACTAAACCCCACCACCCACATCATCTGATAGTTATTACCCTATCAGTCAATTATTTGCCAGTTCATGCTAAACTTCTCCAAAAATGGTGATATTTACTCTCCTTATTTCCTCACCTGATACTTATTTCTCCTCTACTCCAATTTGACTTCAAGCACAGTATTTCCTCTGAAATAATTCTTGATAAGGGCCATGGGGGCCATGTTTAGCAAACAGGAAGAAGCTTCATTGGAATCTCTGATTAATTTAGTGATGAGTCAGAAAAACAGAGTGACTAGGAGTCCTTCAACTTATGCAACTGACTTTCATTTCCCAAAAAAATGTTTCTTAAGGACAGTCTTTTACTTTCATTTTGATGCCTTTCCAACTCTGCCAGGCCTGCTTTTTTTTTTTTTTTTAACATCTTTATTGGAGTATAATTGCTTTACAATGGTGTATTAGTTTCTGCTTTATAACAAAGTGAATCAGTTATACATATACATATGTTCCCATATCTCATCCCTCTTGCATCTCCCTCCTTCCCACCCTCCCTATCCCACCCCTCTAGGTGGTCACAAACCACCTAGCTGATCTCCCTGTGCCATGCGGTTACTTCCCACTAGCTGTCTATTTTACGTTTGGTAGTGTATATATGTCCATGGCACTCTCACTTTGTCACAGCTTACCTTTCCCTGCTTATGATTCAGTATTTAAAGATAAAAGTATATTACCTTAATCATCAGACACAAATGAATAATGAAAGCAAGGATTCCATTTCTTATATTTTCCTTTCTAGAAGATCCAGGCAACTGCTAATCATTATATTTCAAGGAAGGACAGAAGGATGGAAGGACGGAAGGAAGGAAGGAAGGAAGGAAGGAAGGAAGGAAGGAAGGAAGGAAGAAAAGAGGGGGGAAGGAAGGAAGAAAAGAGAGAGAAAGAGGGAGGGAAGGAGGAAGAAGGAAGGAAGAGGAAAAGGAAAAGAAAAAATAGGCCTCGTTTTATTTGGTTTATTATAACTATCTCTTGATTTGCATCTCATAGTTAACATAGATGTCAGGTAAAATCTATTTGGCTTCATATATCTATTATATTATAAACTGTACCTCCTTTATTGGCTAATTTAGAAATTCACTGAAATATCTACAAATGAGGCTGTATATCTCAGTGATAATAGTTCTAAACTGCATTTGGCACCAAATCTGCTTACTATCACTTCTTGGCATAATAGTAATATTTTAAAGTGACTTTAATTTCAGGAGTGCTCTGTGGATTCTAAAATTTTAAAAGCACTGGCTACCACCAGCAGAATGGCTTTTGGATAAATGGATAATTATATTCTTTCTAAGAACTAAATTAATTAGCTGCCCTGCTTTCCTAAGGAGAAAGCTTTGTGCTTTGCACATTTCTCCGTAGCTATTTATTTGACAGAATGACCATGACTTAAGCAAGTGAAGCTACTTGGGATCACTTAACATGGTGTAATAAAATGGAACCATGGAGTGATGGACTGAATTCCTTATGTTAGAACTAGACATAATTGAGACTACAAAAGGAACAAAATTCAAAAGGACATAGTGCTTAAAACTTCTGTTGGGTTTATTTTACTTTATTTGGTGGAGAAAATAATTTCAAAATTTATTCAAAATACTGTCAAAGTTCAATCGTTAATAGGTAAAGATGAAACAACACTAACATTTTGAAGAACAAAGATGCTAATGCAAGTGAAACATTGTGGCAGCCCTATTCTAAGGCTTTCAAAACCTTCACTGTAGTACATAAGGATTGGGTTGAAGAATTTTATAATGCTTTATAAGAATACTTCCAGTACCATGTAATATGCATTCAGCAAACACACACCTATTTCTTTCAAATAATGTGGCTTAGAAATTTAGGGTGAAATAGTCCTCTTAAAATATAATGATGGGAATGTATAGCTGCTTCATTTTAGGACAGTGATTCTAGACTCAGAGAGGCTTAGTGACAGAAAGATTGCCTAAAGGCTTTAAGACAAATGAAATGATTTGACTCCACACAAGCTTCATAACAATACCCTATGAATGTGACTTCTGCATTTGTAGAGTATCTTAGTTTGACTTGACTCAAACACTTACCAGCTATGGAACCTTGTAAAATTACTCTGCTTCAGTATTCTCTTTCGTAAATGGAGATAATGATGGTACCAATTTAACAATGTTGTAAGGATTAAATAAATTAATACATGGAATTGTCTTAGAGTCATCCTTAATGCATGTAAATCACTTAAAAATCTGTATCATATTGTTAATGTCTTGTTTGAAAAAATATGTATAATACTCCTATATAAAAGTTAAAAATAGTTTAGAAGAAAAATACTTGAAGCTTTGAAATTACATTTGTAATTATAGTTTCTGATGTATCTGGGGGCAAGTCTGGCACTGGTGTACTTTCCTTTTTTTACCCTTATTTCATTCACTCTGTTTCTTGCCAAAGAAGGGATCATTTGTCTTTAAAAAAATAAAACAACAAATGCAAAAAGTATATTTTCCCAAAAAATTAAGCACAAATTATGAGAGAATATGAACTAATATCTAGTGAGAACCCCTATGATCCAGGCCCTGAATGTATCTCATTTTGATATTGAAGTGTCATGAGTCTGTGGATATTCCTTCCTTCTTTGTTGGAATAGCTCCCTCACAGATAAGACATGCCTGCTGAAACTTTGCTTCCCTATTGATTTACTCTAAGTTGTTTTTCTGTTTTATCTCTTAAGCAGACCTTCAAGTAACTGTAGCTAATTAAACTTATTTGCAAATAGCATTCCAGCAATTTTCTACTTTCTATTTGAACTCCAAAAAATACTCCTTGCATCTTCATCAACTCTAAGTTTAGAAAATAACTCATATTACATTTTTAAATTGCTATTTAGAATGTCTTTTTCTTCATTAAAATGTTTTCTTCATGATGGCTTCAGGAGATTCAATGTATTTTGCTTATCCAGATCCAAGGGGAAAATTAACAATATGCTGCCTGTCAGTTACATCATATTAAATTTTGTAACTTAACCTGAAATCTCTTTACTGAAACCATTGCCATTATTCAATTGATTCACATGACATTAAACGAAATGAATCTAATGTTTAGAAGAAGTTTTATACATTTTATTACACAATTAAATTAAGGTAATCACCAGATTAAATTAGCTAAAAAGACTTTAAAGTACAATATATAAAATCAATTCCTGGATGACACATGCCAAAGTCTTTAGCATAATATTGAAATTGTATTATTTTGATTTTATGAAGAACTGATAATTTTAAACCATGTTATAGAACTGTTGTCTATTTAAGGAAAAACTTTGTGTAGATTAAGTAGGTAAGTTTTTAAGAAAAGTTACTTTACAACACTTCCTTCAGTTAAAAATTATACAAATAATATCCTGCTGGACAACCATGTTTCCAAAAGTTCCTAATGAAAAAATGCTGACTGTGCACATTTTAGCACATTTCAAATCCTTTGATTTGAGGTATTGAGAGTATGTTTAAAAGCATGTTCAATTTACAAAGTAAATGCATTAAAATACTATTAGGGCTGCACTCATTTTAGTTTTTCATATTATTTGTTAATTATCATTATAATTCTTTACCATTTAGAATAAAATTAAATATTTTAGCTTTTATAAAGCTAATTCATTTTTGAAACTTTGAGATAAGAAAGATAAAATTCAACTGGTTTTTAGATAAACATAGTGAAAAGGATGGTGAAGGAAGGAGAAGAAGAAAGGCAAAATACAATCCATTTGAAATCTTGTCACAAAGGTTATAGTATTTGGTCTTTATCCTAAGAGCAATAGGAAGCCATTGGAAATACTTAAGCAATGAGTTGCCTTATTCAGAATTGCATTCTAAAATATCACTATTATATGTCAATGGTTAATTAGAAGGATCCAAGAGGATGTATAGGTAGAGTCTTTAGATCTTTCTATTCCCCAAACTGAGAAGAAACATTGGCAATAACTAAAGGGGAGCATGCTTTTCATATTAATATGTATTCAAAATATTTAGGAAGTGCTTCTGTGTTTCAGGTCGAATTTAATCCCTTGGAAGTGAAATGAATATGACAGAAGATGTCCATGATCATAAAACTCACATTATATTACACCAAAACAGTCAGTAATTAATTTAGAAAATAAAGTAGTCAATTCTAACTTCCATTTGTAAGAAAATATGGAATCAAGAGTAATAACTTGGTGTGAAGATACTTTATGTGGTAAAGTCAGAGAAGGCCATTTTGAAGAGAGGACTGTTGTTCTGAGATTCAAATGCCAAAAACTTGAAATGTTAAGAATTTATGTAGAAAAAAGAAAGAATTTATGGAGACTTTCCCAGGATTTAGAATATCAAATATATAGGTTTTGAGGAATATTCTGGTATTAAAAAAAAATCAATGTGTCTACAGTTAAGTAAATGAGAAGCACAGTGGTATAAAAATAGCAGTTGAGAGGCAAAAGCTAAATGATCTCTAATTTCCTAGACAGATCAGATAAATCCTTACAGTCCATGATCCCAGGAGTCTTACTGTTAGTGTATGAAGGAAAGACTTTAAAGGAGATGTGATATTTGATATATTTTTTAAAGATCACTCTGGCAAAACAATGGAAAATGGGAAGCTGGTGAAGCGTGCAATAGTATAAGTAAGGAATGATGAAATTAGGGAAATAAGTTGGAGCCTTTTAAGCAGTACAGGTAAGATATGACAATAGCTTAGATTAGGTTTGTAGTATTGGAGAAGAAATTATGATATTTTTTCATATCTTTTGGAATTAGGATCAATAGGATTGCAGATTCAGTGATTTTTTAAAATACTTCAAGGAGATTGATTTAATTGGACCTGGTAATGTTTGTGTATGGGAGACTTCCCTGAATAAGGAGTTGGTTTTCTCTTTGCTAAGAAACACTACAATAGGAATGCTGATATCAGTTTCAGACATACTGAGTCTTACATTCAAAAGGCAATTCTATGTAGGATATTAGTTGAGACTTAGTTCCAGATACACATTTGGAAGTCTTTGGAATATAGTTGGTAATTTAAGCATTCTAGGAAAGTATAGATTGAAAAGAAAATTACATAGGCTTAAGTACTAAAGCACTCCAACATATTAAGTGCTGGTAGAAGACTTGGAGATGAGAAAAGGTTCTGAGATACTTTGGGCAAAATTATAGTAGGAACATTAGAAGAAATAGTGTGGAGTTATGAAAACTAATAGGAGAAATTGAAATGACTGATCAACCCTTTCTAATGTTGCTGAGTGATCAAGTAAAAGAAGGCAGAGCCTAAGTATGCAGATTTGCCTTTGACAAAGGAGGGGGCTGTCCCAATATTATCAGATGGTTAGGAGGAAAGGAGAACTCCAAATGCAGTTCAAATTGTAGACGCTTTAGAAAGAAGATGAGGTAGTTCCTGTTCAATATCTTTTATGTTCTCAGGGAAGTGAGGTCAATTAATGAGAGTAAATTAGAAATGTAAGTTTAGAGAATCTAAGAAAGAGAAGGTTTGACACACTTTTGGAGAAATAAAGAGAAAGCCGATCAGAGAAATTGAGTGGATTTTTAAAATTCATTTTAGTGTGCAGTTAAGTCAAATCATCGTGACTTTATGATAGAGGTAGAGACTTGAATGTTTTTTTATCCAATCTGTGAGCAGTCACAAAAATTACATTTAGCTTTATTAATTCAGGATATGATAAAATATGGATAAAGGGCTTTTTGAAAGTTGCAAAACAGTTTTTGAACATCTAATATAAATTTAGTGAAATTTAAATGTGGAGAATATATTGATAAGGGAATTTAATGTATTTGAAAAATAGTCATTGAAATTAGTATTTATGTATTTCTAGGAAGATAAAACAAGAGGTAGGTGATGTTTGAAAGGTAATGAAGAATTCAATAGAATATGAGTTTCAAAAAGATAAAAGATGTAGTGGTAATACTTGAACAAAAAATCTGGTAGAATAAGATGATGTCAATAATCTGTTTATACACCCAGCATACGAGCACCTCAATACATAAAGCAAATGCTAACAGCCATAAAAGGAGAAATGACAGTAACACAGTGATAGTGGGGGACTTTAACACCCCACTTACACCAACAGACAGATCATACAGACAGAATATAAATAAGGACACACAAGCTTTAGATGACACAATAGACTCAATAGATATTTATAGGACATTCCACCCAAAAGCAGAAGAATACACTTTCTTCTCAAGTGCACATGGAATGTTCTCCAGAATAGATCACATCTTGGGTCACAAATCAAGCCTTGGAAAATTTAAGAAAGTTGAAATCATATCAGGCATCTTTTCCAACCACAACGCTATGAGATTAGAAATCAATTATAAGAAAAAAAAAAACTGTAAAAAATACATGGAGGCTAAATAGTGCACTGCTAAATAAAAGAGATCACTGAAGAAACCAAAGAAGAAATTTTTAAAAATCTAGAAACAAATGACAATGAAAAATGACAATCCAAAAGGTATGGAATGCAGCAAAAGCAGTTCTAAGAGGAAAGTTTACAGCAATTCAAGCTCACCTCAAGAAACAAGAAATATCTCAAATAAACAATCTAATCTTACACCTAAAGCAACTAAAAAAAGAACAAAGAAAACCCGAAGTTAGTAGAAGGAAAGAAATCATAAAGATCAGAGCAGAAATAAATGAAATAGAAACAAAGAAACAATAGCAAAGATCAATAAAACTAAAAGGCTGCTTCTTTGAGAAGGTAAACAAAATCAATAAATCTTTATCCAGACTCATCAAGAAAAAAAAGGAGAGACTCAAATCAATAAAATTAGAAATGAAAAAGGAGAGATTACAACTGACACCTCAGAAATACAAAGGATCAAAAGAGACTACTACAAGCAACTATATGCCAATAAAATGGACAACCTGGAAGAAATGGACAAATTCTAGGAAAGGTACAACATTTTAAGACTGAACCAGGAAGAATTAGAAAATATAAACAGACCAATAATAGGTAACAAAATTGAAACTGCAATTAAAAATCTCCCAACAAACAAATGTCCAGGAACAGATGGCTTCACAGGTGAATTCTGTCAAACATTTAAGAAGAGTTAACATCTATCCTTTTCAAACTCTTCCAAAAAATTGCAGTATGAGGAACACTCACAAACGCATTCTACGAGGCCACCATCACCCTGATACCAAAATCAGACAAAGATATCATAAAAAAGAAAATTACGGACCTATATCACTGATGAACATAGATGCAAAAATCCTCAACAAAATACTAGCAAACAGAATCCAAAAACACATTAAAAAGATCAAGTGCCATGATCAAGTGGGTTTTATCCCAGCGATGCAAGGATTCTTCAATATATGCAAATTCAATCAATGTGATACACTATATTAACAAATTAAAGAAAAAAAACCTTATGATCATCTCAATAGATACAGAAAAAGCTTTTGACAAAATTCAACATTGATTTGTGATAAAAACTCTCCAGAAACTGGGCATAGAGGGAACCTACCTCAACATAATAAAGGCCATATATGACAAACCCACAGCAAACATCATTCTCAGTGGTGAAAAATGGAAAGCATTTCCTCTAAGATCAGGAACAAGACAAGGATGTCCACTCTCACCACTGTTATTCAACATAATATTGGAAGTTCTAACCATGGCAATCAGAGAAGAAAAAGAAATAAAAGGAATCCAAATCAGAAAAGAAGAAGAAAAACCATTACTGTTTGCAGTTGACACGATACTAAACATAGAGAATCCTAAAGATGCTACCAGAAAACTACTAGAGCTAATCAATGAATTTGGTAAAGTAGCACATTACAAATATAATCCATAGAAATCTCTTGCATTCCTATACACTAACAACAAGAAAATGTGAAAGATAAATTAATGAAACAGTCCCATTTATCACTGCAACAAAAAGAATAAAATACCTAGGAATAAACCTACCTAAGGAGATGAAAGACCTGTATGCAGAAAACTATAAGACATTGATGAAAGAAATTAAAGATGATACAAACAGATGGAGAGATATACCATGTTCTTGAAGTGGAAGAATCAACATTTTGAAAATGACTATACTACCCAAAGCAATCTGCATATTCAGTGCAATTCCTATCAAGCTACCAATGGCATTTTCATAGAACTAGAACAAAAAATTTTATAATTTGTATGGAAACACAAAAGACCCCAAAGAACCAAATCAATCTTGAGAAAGAAAAAGAGCTGGAGGATTCAGGGTCCCTGAGTTCAGGCTATATTACAAAGCTACAGTCATCAAAACAGTATGGTACTGGCACAAAAACAGAAATATAGATAAATGGAACCGGATAGAAAGCCCTGAGATAAAGTGACTATATGTGCATGGGTTTACCTTTGACAAAGGAGGCAACAATATACAAGTGAGAAAATACAGCCTCTTCAATAAGTGATGCTGGGAAAACTGGACAGCTACATGTAAAAGAATGAAATTAGAACACTTCCTAACACCATACAAAAAAATAAACTCAAAATGAATTAAAGACCTAAATGTAAGGCTAGACACTATAAAACTCTTAGAGGAAAACATAGGCAGAACACCCTATGACATAAATTACAGCAAGAGAAATGGAAATAAAAACAAAACTAAACAAATGGGACCTAACGAAACTTAAGAGCTTTTTCACAGCAAAGGAAACCATAAACAAGACAAAAAAACAGCCCTCAGAATGGGAGAGAATATTTGCAAATGAAGCAACTGACCAGAGATTAATCTCCAAAATATACAAGCTGCTCATGCAGCTCAATATCAAAAAAACAAACAACCCAATCAGAAATGGGTGGAAGACCTAAATAGACATTTCTCCAAAGAAGATATACAGGTTGCCAACCAACACATGAAAGGATGCTCAACATCACTAATCATTAGAGAAATGCAAATCAAAACCACAATGAGGTATCACCTCACACCGGTCAGAATGGCCATCATCAAAAAATCTACAAACAGGGCTTCCCTGGTGGCTCAGTGGTTGAGAGTCCGCCTGCCAATGCAGGGAACACGGGTTCGTGTCCCAGTCTGGGAAGATCCCACATGCTGCAGAGCAGCTGGGCCCGTGAGCCATGACCGCTGATCCTGCGCGTCCAGAGCCTGTGCTCCACAACGGGAGAGGCCACAACAGTGAGAGGCCCGCATACCGCAAAAAAAAAAAAAAAAAAAAAAAAAAATCTACAAACAATAAATGCTGGAGAGGGTGTGGAGAAAAGGGAACCCTCTTGCACTGTTGGTTGGAATGTAAATTTTGATACAGCCACTGTGGAGAACAGTATGGAGGTTCCATAAAAAACTAAAAATAGAACTACCATACGACCCAGTAATCCCACTACTAGGCATATACCCTGAGAAAACCATGATTCAGAAATCATGTACCACAATGTTCATTGCAGGTCTATTTACAATAGCCAGAATATGGAAGCAACCTAAGTGTCCATTGACAGACGAATGGATAAAGAAGATATGGCACATATATACAATGGAATATTACTGAGCCATAGAAAGAAACAAAATTGAGTCATTTGTAGTGAGGTGGATGGATCTAGAGTCTGTCATACAGAGTGAAGTAAGTCAGAAAGAGAAAAATAAATATTGTATGCTGACACATATATATGTAATCAAAACTAAAAATTGGTTCTGAAGAACCTAGGGGCAGGACAGGGATAAAGACGCAGATATAGAAAATGGACTTGAGGACATTAGGAGGGGAGGGGGAAGGGTAAGTTGAGACAAAGTGAGAGAGTGACATTGACATATATACTCTACCAAATGTAAAATAGATAGCTAGTGGGAAGCAGCCACATAGCACAGGGAGATCAGCTGGCTGCTCTATGACCACCTAGAGGGGTGGGATAGGGAGGGTGGGAGGGAGATGCAAGAGAGAGGGGATATGGGGATATATGTGTACATATAGCTGATTCACTTTTTTATACAACAGAAACTAACACAACATTGTAAAGCAATTATACTCCATTAAAGATGTTTAAAAAAATTTTTACTGTTCCAATTATTTTTGACTCCCTAGTACCTAGACATAGAAGACTGAATAGCATATGAATGCCATGCACCTAATTATTATGAAAATATATTTTCATCATAAGTAAGTCAGAAATAGAAAAACAAATACCGTATGCTAACACGTATATATGGAATTTTAAAAGTGATACTGATGAACCTGGTGGCAGGGCAGGAAAAGAGATGCAGACGTACATAACGGACTTGAGGACACGGGAGGCAGGGTGGGACAGGGAAGCTGAGATGAAGTGAAAGAGTAGCCGTGACATATATAAACTATCAAATGTAAAATGATTGTCTAGTGGGAAGCTGCTGCATAGCACCAGGATATCAACTCGATGCTTTGTGATGACTTAGAACGATGGGATAGGGAGGGTGGGACAGCAGTTCAAGAGGGAGGGGATATGGGGATATACGTATACATATAGCTGATTCAACTTGTACAGCAGAAACTAACACAACAATTTAAAGCAGTTATAGTCCAATGAAGATTTAAAAAAAATATTGTGGGTCTTTGAAACAGCTGAATTATAATATGGAAGCATTCCTAGTTTATAAAATTTCTACATAAACCAAGGAATGAGTTTTCAACGTTCAATTCTGTAGAGTCCAATACATACAGTCATTCATATAACATTTTTAACTGATATTTCTGATGTAATTGTAAATTCACATGCAGTTGTAAGAAATAATGCAGAAAGATATTGTGTGTACTTTACCCAGTTTCTCATAAGTGGTAGCAGTATAAAACTATATTATAATATTATAATCATGATACTGATATACAATCCACAAATCTTATTTAGAATTCACCAGTTTTGCATGTAGTAATTTGTTTGTGTCAGTGTGAATGTCTCTTCAGCTTTCTACAAATTTATCACTTGTGTAGTTCTGTGTATCTAACACTATAGTCAAAGCATTGACAGTTCCATCACCATAAGGATCCCTCATGTTGCCACCTTACAATCACACCCACTTCATTCCAACACCACCTTCATGTTCTCTCTAAAATTTTGTCTTTTTACAGTACTGTATTAAAGAATAATACAGTATGTATTATTAGAGATTGGCTGTTTTCACTCAGCATAATTCCCCAGGGATTCATCTACTTTGTTTTTTTTAATTATTATTATTTTTGTTTAGTATTCAATGATCTGTATGAACCATGGTTTAACCATTCACATTTATTCACTATTCATTATTTGTATACAATAATTTCATCAGCATATAATATGTCATTTTTCCTTTTTTATTATTATACTAATTATTTATTTTTGAATGCTTTAATGCATTGGCCTGAACCTTCAGTATAATATTAGGTAGAAGTTTTGAAAGCAAGTATTGTGTAGGTTTTTGGTAGATGCTATATATTATACCAAGGAAGTTCCTTTTTCTTCCTGATATGCAAAGAGGATTTTTTTAAAATCATGATTGCATGCTGAAATATTTTTAATGCTTTCCTTCCTATATTGGGATGAACATATGATTTTTATCCCTTTTTTGGTTAATATCTTCAATTATGTCTTTTATTCCTGGAATAAGTGTCACTTAGTCATAATGTAATATACTTTTGATATTTCCCAGACTTGATTTTCTGTCTTGTTTTTAGAATTTTTACACTTACATTAATAAAGAGATTTTTGTCATCTTGTAAAGTGCTTATTATGATTATTATTAAGGATATGAAGTCGCATATAAAGAGTTGGAAAATAGTCCCTCTTTCTTTATTCTCTGGAAAACTTTATGTGAGATAGGTGATATTTCTTCCTTGTATGTTTTGAAGAATTCATCTCCAAAATGATTTAAGCCTGCAGTTTTCTTTGTGTGGAGTTTTTAGTAATGGATTCAGTTTTTAAAGAGATGTAGTAGTATTTAGATCTTTTATTTTCCTTTGTGCCTTAAATATTATTGTTATATTTTTTAAATTATGCATATATTTAAAAATATAATGCATTGCTATTTCTGGTTTGTACTCTCAGTATGTGTTTATATGTATCATATTTTTACTCTTTTCATTGTTCATCATTTCAACTTGTATATTCAAAAGGGATCATTATTGGCCTTTGAAGTTCAATATAAATTTTAGAATTCGTTTTGCCCTCTCTTCCTCTCAAAAAGATAAATTTGACTGGAATTTTTATTGGAGCAGTGTTTACTCTAAAGATCAATTTAGGGGATAATTTATATAATATTCCATGAAATATTTATGTCTCCTTTAGTTTGCAATAGTTTTAGTTTTCATTATACATCTTCTGTATACCATTTATATATCCCTTTCTATGTATTTGATATTGATGTTATTGTTCATGGAAATATTTTTTAATTTCATCTTCATTATGTTTCTGCTATTGTACAGGTATGCAAATACTGCACTTTAACCCTGTATAATCTGTTTACTCAGTAAATTCTCTTATGAATTTTAGTAGTTTTTTGTATATTCTTTTGTTTTCTACATGTACACGTGTATGGTCTACAGTAGAAGCAGATAACTCACCCTTCCAGCATTGTGTTTCTTTAAGTCCCTCACCCAACTCTACAAGATTATGAACTATATATATTTTTTTCTTTCAGGTTATTGCAGTTCATAGGTTTAGCAAGTATTTTACCACTACGTAATGTGGGTCACTCTGACTCTAGCGTTTTATAACAGTTTATTCACTGTACAACACCCTGCCCTAAAGACACTGCTACATATTCAGGGTTCTGTTATCTAAATAACTTTCACCTATGTATCAATTTCTGTATTAGTCATCTGTTGTCACCCTAATACTACATAACACACACCATAAACATCTCAGAAGCATATCTTAATCAAGATTCCTTTAGGGCTTTTGGGTATGTGTATTGGCTGTGGAATTGGCTAGACTAATTTGAAATACTCCAAATATTCCAGTCTCAGGCACAAGGATATCAGCTACTTCGAATATGTTCTGATCTTGATTAGCGTCGAAAACTCCCCAAAGAGATCATGGAAACTTTCAAAATCTCTTAAGACATTGTCTTGAAACTGTCACTTCTACCCTAATCCCACAGATCAAAGCAAGTCATATGGTCAAGAACAACAGCAACAGGGATGTGAAGTATATATTCCTCCTGTTCCATACGGCTTCGTGATTTGGAAAATGTCTTGAGGAGACTAGCCTTATGTTTGAGATTGGAAAGGTTTCCAAATTCTTTACTAAAGTCTTACGAAACCACCTAAATTTTGGCTGTTGTCTTTTTGCAGTGGCACTCTTAAAGGGCAAGACACTGATTCTTAGCTTCCTGCCTATTCCTAGAATCAGTAGATACCCCCAGAGAAAAATCAGCTATAAATAGTCCGCTCCATGGTTCTCCTGGAATCTTATGTCTTCTAACTCTCATTGCTTCAGTAGCTCACTGATGTCTTTTAACAGTTTGTATTTCTTAATCTATATTTTCTATTTGTTTTTGTTTTTTGGCAATAGCTACTCCCTCCCTTCTAGAATTGTTTTTTAAATAAATAAATATTCGTGTTATAATTTAAACTCTTAGAAATCTGATATGCTTGCTTTTTAACCCTATAGATATCATCACTGTCTTGAGGTTTATTGGATCACTCCCATTCTTGTTATTGAGAGACAATTTTCCACAGCATCTTGTATAAGCTTTTGTTCCCTACTGTCTTTTCAAGAAGGTTTCTATAATGAACAATCTTAGAAAATATAGATAGTCCCCTTCCAGGGCATAGAACAGATTTATCTGCTGTCCAGTAATAAAAATAATGTCTCCTTCTGGGGAAATTTTTGAGTGGGTTTACTAGCTTCCCAAGATCTGAGTTTCTTAGCTGTGAGGGAGAGTCATTGTGTGACTACTGTTCATCTCCACTGGAACTTTTGGACTGGAGAAATCAATGTGAACATGAATTTCAAGCTATCTGCTTGAATATTATGTCTTCTAGCATCCATGAAACTGTGACATGATAAATTGATAGCTTGTAGGAAGAGTAAAATCACAGACCCCCTCACTGTTCTTGATATCATTTTTATACTTTATTACATATGGATGTATCTAATTTTTTGTATATCTTAAAATTTAAATAAAGGATATCATTTCCAAGACAATATTGCCAGTTTGATGCATGTCTAGTTATATTTTCTTGTTGGTTAAACACACATTACCCTGATTAGAAATAGAGTGAAACAACTTTTTATATATTTAATGCTTTTATGATTAGTCATCTTTAAATTGCCTATTTATATATTTTGCCCATTTTCTTTCATTTTACTTTCCTTTTTTAAAGTTTATTTGTAGGAGTTAGTTTTTTGTCCATAGTATTAAAAACTACAAACTATCTTTGTCAGTAATATGTTCTACCAATATCATCTCCCAGCCAATATCTTGCAGTTAACTATCTTAATGATTTCCTTTTATTTAAAGAAATGTATATATTGAATTTATCAATTGATTTATTTATCAAATTATAAATTATTAGTTATTTATCAATTTTTAAAATTTATCAGCATATATCTATTTTTATGGTTTGTTCCTTTTATATCTTATTTAAGCAACTTGTGCTTAATATGTTGTTTTATATTTTAATTTAAAATATCAAATATTTGATTTTTCAACTAATAATTTTTAAAAAGAATTTGTCTTATATCATTTCTTTTCATATTTGTAGTAATTGTGTAATTTTAATCTTTTATGTTTATATTTGGAAATAATATGAAAATTAAGGAATAAACAATTGAATAGTAAATATTTTTTAAACCACTGCTATTATATAATAGGTCTCTATAATTATGTAGATTTATTTCAGTGTTCTCTATTCAATCACTCTGCCTCCACCAATATACAGCTTCTTAGTTTCTATGACTCTAAAATATGGCTTAATATCTTGTATATGTCTATGCTTAAATATTCCTCTTTTTCTGCTATACTGTCTTCTTCATAAATTTATTAGCCACGCATGGCTCTATGATTTATTTTGATTTGTATGATCATCTTGCCAAGATATCAGACACTCTCAGAATCTTAATTAGAGACACATTATATATGTATACACAAAATACACGTGTGTGTATATATATATATATATATACACACACACACATATATATGTAATAAGAATAAGTTATTGTTAAAATAGTTCCTTCTTCCAGCTATGAACATGGCATATTGCTCTTTTATTATTTAAGTATTTAATTTCTTTTAATGAAAAAAATCACTATTATTAACGTATTCCTGGGGAATCATGAAGGATATTGTTAATATTTGTTTTATTTCTCAAGTATAACATTGGTTTTCAAATACATATATGTTTTTTAATACTTACATATGTCATTCATGCATTTTGTAATATGAAAGAACATACACAAGTAGTTAAAGAGGTTGAGAGTGGCAGATAGTTTGGGAACCATGATTTTTGTATGTACAAAATCAGTCATTTGAATCATTTGCTCTTTTATAATGGGCATGTGATGTTGCTTTCAGAAAAAAATAATAAAGATTACAGAGAGAAAAAGTTCTTGCAGTAAATTTTTAGAATTTTTTCATTAAGTTCTTACCCATGGAACCCTCTTGCATTGTTGGTGGGAATGTAAATTAATACAGCCATTATGGAGAACAGTATGGAGGTTCCTTATAAAACTAAAAATAGAACTACCATATGACCCAGCAATACCACTACTGGGCATATACCCTGAGAAAACCATAATTCAAAAAGAGACATGTACCACAATGTTCATTGCAGGTCTATTTACAATAGCCAGGACATGGAAGCAGACTAAGTGTCCACTGACAGATGAATGGATAAAGAAGATGTGGTACATACATACAATTGAATATTACTCAGCTATAAAAAGGAACAAAATTGGGTCATTTGTAGTGAGGTGGATGGACCTAGAGTCTGTCACACAGAGTGAAGTAAGTCAGAAAAAGTGAAACAAATACTGTATGCTAACATATATATATGGAATCTAAAATAAAATGGTTCCCATGAACCTATGGGCAGGACAGGAATAAATATGCAGATGTAGAGAATGACTTGAGGATATGGGGAGGGAGAAGGGTAAGCTGGGATGAAGTGAGAGAGTGACATGGACATATAAACACTGCCAAATGTAAAATAGATAGCTCATGGGAAGGAGCTGCATAGCACAGGGAGATCAGCTCGCTGCTTTATGACCACGTAGAGGGGTAGGAGAGGGAGGGTGGGAGAGAGGTGAAAGAGGGAGGGATATGGGAATATATGTATACATATAGCTGATTCACTTTGTTATACAGCAGAAACTAACACAACATTGTAAAGCAATTAGACTCCAATAAAGATGTTAAAAAAAATTCTTACCCATGTTTTAAGTTTAGCCCAAGAACCTTATATTTTATTTGTTAATACCAAAATTTTTTTAAAATCAATTTCCAGTTTGCCAATTACTAGTATACAAGTGGACTTTTAATTATGTGTGCTGATTGTACATCCAAAAAAATGGCTAACCTCTCTAATTTGTTCGAATACATTAAAAAAATGTTCTGGAATTTTATATAGACAACCACATCACTGCAAATGAAGAAACATGTATTCCTTCTATTTTATCTATCTATCTAATCTAGTCATTGGCTAGAAGTTCAAATGTAATTTTTGTTTCACTAAATTTGAACATCTTTTTTTCACAATATCAAGTGAAATGCAATATATATCTTTTTTTTAACTGTTTATTTTCTTTTATTTTTTTGGTTGCATTGTGTCTTAGTTGCTGCATGCGGGCTTTCTCTAGTTGTGATGAACAGGGGCTACTCTTCATTGTGGTGCATGGGCTTCTCATTGTGGTGCGTTCTCTTGTGGAGCATGGGCCCTAGGTGCATGGGCTTCAGTAGTTTTAGCACGTGGGCTCAGTAGCTCTGGCTTTTTGGCTCTAGAGCACAGGTTCAGTAGTTGTGGCACATAGGCTTAGTTGCTCTGCGGGATGTGGTATCTTCCCAGACCAGGGCTCGAGACCATGTCCCCTGCATTGACAAGTGGCGTTTTAACCACTGCGCCACCAGGGAAATACAATATATATCTTAAAGAAATATATTTTCTGCAAGCCTTGTCTTGTAAATTGACTTGATTCCTCTAATCTAAGATATGGACAATGTTTAATCTGTTTTAGTTTTGGATATATATTTAACTGAAAAAGAAATCTAGATTCTCTTGGCTTTTTTTCCCCTCCCTCGGCTCTCTGAGCATATTATCCCCCATTTTCTGGAAATTATTATTATTGATGAAAAGTCTAGGATCATTCTCATTGCTTTTCCCTTCGTAGAAAATTTTTTGCTATTTTTTAGGTTTTGCTTTTTGTCTTTACATGTTCTGTCATTTTATCACAAGTTGAAGGTCCATTGTGCCTCTTATCTAAAGACTCATGTCTTTCTTCAACCCTGCAACTGTTTCAGCCATTATCACACTATATATTGTTTTTTCCACTTTTTTCTTTTCTCATGACCTCATTAGATATACAGTGGCCTGTCTTATTTTATATTCCATATCTTTTAACCTCTTTCATGTTTTCCATCACTTTAATTCTATGTTTACATTCTGTTTCCCTTAACTCTACCTTCCATATTTCAAACTTCCAATAGCCTAATCTGTTATTTAATCTGTCATATGTTACATTGAATGATTATATTGAATTTTAGTTCTGTTTGATTTTTCCCAAATATCCACATTTATTCTATGCTTATTTCCTGAGTCCCTTACTATCTTATGTGTTATTTTAAATATACATGTTTCATATTTTTCAGATTATCTGAGGTTCTCTGGGTGCCTTGGATTTATTTGTTTTTATTGAAGTATAGTTGATTTATAATGTATTAGTTTCAGGTGTAGAGCAAAGTGATTCAGTTATATATGTATAAATATTCTTTTACATATATATTCTTTTTCAGCTTATTTTCCCTTATAGGTTATTACAAAATATTGAGTATAGTTCTTTGTTCTATACAGTATAGGTCCTTGTTGGTTATCTATTTTATATACAGTAGTGTATATATGTTAATCCCAAACTCATAATTTATCCCTCCCCCCTTTCCCCTTTGGTGACCATAAGTTTGTTTTCTATGTCTGTGGGTCTATTTCTGTTTTGTATATAAGTTCATTTGTATCATTTTTTTTCATTTTTTCTTTACATTCCACATATAAACAGTATCATATGACATTTGTCTTTCTTTGTCTAACTTACTTCACTTAGTGTGATAATCTCTAGTTCCATCCATGTTGCTGTAAATGGCATTATTTCATTCTTTTATGACTGAATAATATTTCATTGTATATATGTACCACGTCTTCTTTATCCATTCCTCTGTCAGTGGACCTTTAGGTTGCTTCCATGTATTGGCTATTGTAAATAGTGCTTCAATGAACATTGAGGTGTATGTATCTTTTCGAATTATGGTTTTCTCCAGATACATGTCCAGAGGTGGGATTGCAGGATCATATGGTAGCTCTATTTTTAGCTTTCTAAGGAACCTCCATATTGTTCTCCATAGTGGCTGTACCAATTTACATTTCCACCAACAGTGTAGGAGGGTTTCTCTTTCTCCACACCCTCTCCAGCATTTATTATGTGTAGACTTCTGATGATGGCCATTCTGAGTGGTGTGAGTTGATACCTCATTGTAGTTTTTATTGCATTTCTCTAACAATCAGTGATGTTGAGCATTTTTTCATGTGCCTTTTAGCCATCTGTATGTCTTTGGAGAAATGTCTATGGGTGCATTGGATTTATAAACTCTCATGTAGAAATTTTCTCATGTAGAAAGTTTCCCCTTGTTTCATAATTTTTTATTGCAATACCATTTTCAGTGGTGATATTTTTGTCTGTGGGATTTCGATGTGCTTCAGTTATGAAAGTGGTCTTGCTGAGAAGGGTTTCTGACATTTCTTTGTTGGCCTACATGTGTCTATGAAACTGTTCAATTTTTGTGTTTATTTCTTTGCTTTTTGTTTTCTCACTTTCCAGATATTTAGAGTTCATAAACCACAACCTAGGGTGGCTCAGGCATGGGATTTAAATTTTTCAAAGATGGCTGTTTTTTCCTCCTTTCCCATAGATTTATCAAGTATCCATTTCATTTTGAGCTTTGTGCTGCATAGACACTTCCAATCTCCTATCACCCACCCAATGGTTGTGTTTTCTATTCTAGTGTGCTTGTCAGAATTCTAGCCTCAGCAGTTAGGACATATATCTGAGAACAGAATACCATGCACTGTCCCAATATCAATTTGAACTAAATTCTCTGCTTTAATTTCTCATAACTTGTTTATTTTCAAGTCTAGTTATATATATATATATATATATATATTTTTTTTTTTAATTGTGTATTGGTGCTAGTGTGATGTTTGGGTGGAAGGGGAAAAAGTACATAGCAGTTTAGTTTTTTATATTGCTAGAAGCCTCCAAAAGTGATTTTTGTATGCAAATCTCTAAATGTCTCATCTGCTTTAACAATGCTTTTAAATATTTTAGTGATTATACTTGACTATTATAAATAATAGTCCACTAGAGTAAAGCATTTTGAGAGCAGAAACCAAGGCTCATTTAAATTTTTACCCTAATTATATTTTAAACAAATGTATGGCTAAACAGTATTTGTTGAATTAAAATTTATATAGAATACATGTAGATTTGTTCTGAAATAAAGTGTCCTGAAGAAGGAATGTAGATAAAGAAATTTCCTAACATTCTTATAAAAAAATTCTCTCTGTCTGTCATAAGTTCCTACTTAATTAAAAGGACCTGAGATACTTTAAAATAAAAACATACCATAAGTGATTATTTGCAAATGTTGAATGTGCTTTTCTTCACTCTAGGTAACTGAATAAAATCTTTAAGATATTTAAGTTGGCAATGCCTCAAGTAAAACAGTGACTTTCAGTAAACCAGTAAAATAGCTCTGGCCACTAGAGAAGTATATTTCCATTTATTATAAAGACAAGTTCTAACTTACCAATTTTAAATCAACAGTTTTTTTTAAAGAAAATATTTCACTCCTTCAATGTGATAGATACTGTTGAGTATGTATTTTCAGGAGAGATTAAGGGAAATTTTGTTAATTTAAATGTTTTTCCTTTTATATCTTACATATGCTATCAGGTAGACTTTCCTTGCCTGAATTGCAATCAAGTAATAATTCATCAGATACCAGCAGTTTCCTTAGAGTGAGTAGCGATATAAAAGAAGAAATAAATTCTCATTTTGAAAGTGTTTGACCTTTTATTAAATCTGTAAAGGCAAAGGGAGTAAAACACTCTCTGACATATTTCACAGGCCCCCGTTAAGAAAGGCTGTAATTATTATTACAGAACAAACTGAGTCAGTTAGTCTTCTGGAACTTATGCTTTACCATCCTTAGCAACCTTCTCAGCCTACTGTTAAAAGCACTGAGCTGTGGATCTCTGTAACACTCTCAGCATTTGATTTAAGTTTACAGAGAAATGAATTACAGGCATCTCCTAGAGAGTGAAATTGCATTGTAACGTGATGAAGTAGTCTTTGAGTAGAAGGTAAATGAGAAGAAAAAAACCTCAAACCTCTTAATATCTTCCAACATCTTCATAAATGTACTGATGAAAAGGAAGCAAGGGGACAAAAGACCTAATTATAAAAATATAGCTCTATTATCTGTGCTGGAAACCAAATCTCTTTAAAAAATTGTTTCCATGTATTTTATACAATTTGTACTACATACTACTTCATATCCTAAGCACATACATTTTTAAAAAGAATAAACATTTTAAGGAAGCAACCATGATTTATATATTTGAGTGAGCAGTATTAATTTTTAGCACTGGTTAAGGTGTGATTTTAAAATAATGTGGTTTTTATAGGCTTCACATGAAATCCATTCTAACTTCTCTATTCTTCTCAACTAGCATAACAGGTTATGATCAATAATTTATATCATATTTTAATGTTTAAGCTAGTGGAGACAATATTGCTTATTTTTATTGCCACTGGTAATGAGTTAGCAACAGCTGTCTTCATTCAAAGACCAGCTATTCATTAAATCAATAGTTCTCAGAAATTTGCATCACCTGGTAGGCTTGTTAAACCAGAGATTGCTGGGCCCCAGTCCCAGAGTTTCTGATTCAGTAGATCTGAGGTGGAGCAAGAGAATTTTCATTTTTAACAAGTTCCCTGGTGATATTCTTGCTGCTGGCCCTAGGATGACAATATGAGAACCACTGCTGTAAAGAATAATTTTTCTCATACTTACATCTGAAAAAGTTACTTGGGAAGCCATGAAATGTACAGATCCCTGTGTCTGCTGTCTAGACATTCAGATTCAATAGAATCCTGAATAGTTAGAACTACAGTTTAACTTCCTCAGAGTACTGAGGGGCCACCTAGTAGGTATATTCATTTAGTTATTTATTCAGAAAATATTTATCTAGTTTCATCTATGTACCAAGTACCATTCCAGACCCCAGGGATATTCATGGTAAACAGAATAGACATGATCCCTTACAGGCTGGAATGTTAGGCTGGGGTGGGCAAGGAGACAATCATGTATTGCTTGTAATAGCAAAATGTTGTAAACCCTACCTGTCCCTAAAATATTCATCTATACACTAGAATATTAAGTAGCAGTTATTTATCTACACACACTGATGTGGAAACATCAGGGCATATTTTTCAGTTGGAAAAAGCGAGTTCCAGATCAGCACATAAGGAATGATAAAATATGTATAAAATCAAAGTTAAAACAAATCTATGTATGTCTATGAATACATTTATATCCATAAAAAGTGTGAAAAACATAGACTATAACAAGTGTAGGTATCAGTACTGAAAATATTGATTTTTTGTTTTTTATTATAAGCAAAATATTCATATGCTTTTATGAAATTAAAAAGTATTACAAAGTAGTGGGTAAGACAATAGAAAATTGGGCAAAGTGCTCTCCCTCATAAAAGAAAAACTAAAAATGACAATAAAATGATTAACTCTCAACATTAGTCATCAAGGAAATGCACATTAAAATATCCCTAAGATACTTATTTAGACATCGTATAGATGCAAGTAGGAAAAAAGTACAAGCTTTGCTTGCCTGATTCAAAAATGATTACATAGGAAATGTCAGACCAGGATTTGCAACCAGATCTTAAACTGTCTGCTATACTCACTGCACAGAAACAGACTAACAGAAACAGCCTCAACAAACCCATCACCTTCAGAGTCTGCATCTTGCTTCCTAAAGGATATTTCAGGGAATGCTCCTATGGAATTAGTCTCAAAACTAGTCCTTTATATTTTGCAGTACCTACTTTCTCCTTTCAACCATGACTTGCTCTCCTGTACTCCTACCATCTGACTTTTCTAAAACATGACAGCTTGATGAGAAAATTTTTCCAACTTGTAACATATAACTCTCACCAATGATTTCATCCCAATCCCTCTCCTCAAGTGTGCCATCTCTGGTCATTTAGTAAAGAATTCTCTGTTTGACATGGCTTGTAGGAGGCAGTAAATGTAACTGGTCTCTTGTTATTCCCCTTATATTGGAAGCTAGTTATAATTAAGATACAGAGACAAGTATATAGAGATAGAAATACTGATAAATCTGATACAGATAATCAGAAAATCTTAGATCTGTGGCCAAAGATGTCTTGATAATATTTCATCCCAATATTAGATTTATGCTCCCAAACACTGCTGCAGCTGGAAAATTGAACTTAAAGCAACAAAGCTTGCTATAACGAAATTATTGCATGGCTAGAGAGAAGACCGTAATGCAACTTTCTGTGAATGGACGAGCCACCAGCAAAATAAGTCTCAATTAACCGAGTTTGGCAGTCTCAGTGCCTTCTCTCAAATTTTCCAATCTTTAAAGATATTCCTCCCCTACTGAGGAGTGAATTAGGAAAGAAAAGCTACAAGAGATACCTTATAGCACAGCTTAGTGGTTCTCTAATTTCACAGAGCATGAAAATCACATGGAGAGCTCGTTAAAACACAGGCTGTTAGGTCCTCACACCAGAGTTTCTGATACAGCAGGTCTTGGGTGGAGCCTAAGTGATACTGCTGCAGCTAGTTGGTGATCAAAGTTGAAGAACCACAGCAATAGTGCATTAGAATCATCTGGGAGATCTTTTAGAAAATACTGATGCTTCAGCTCTGTCCAAACCAATTAAATCTGTCTCTGAAGGTGGGGCCTCATTCACTGGGGTTTGTAAATTCTTTACAGGTGATTCTAGTATTCAGCTTTTTCATGTAAACTTGAAGTAGTTGTGTTACATAGATACTTGAGGCCAGGAAAATTTAAGTTTTC
This sequence comes from Kogia breviceps, assembly GCF_026419965.1. Classification (NCBI taxonomy): domain Eukaryota; kingdom Metazoa; phylum Chordata; class Mammalia; order Artiodactyla; family Physeteridae; genus Kogia; species Kogia breviceps. The sequence continues at coordinate 86,355,253 of NC_081313.1, read as the reverse complement.
TCTTAATTTGTCTCTTAATTTTCTCTTAAATTTTAGATTCACATAACTTAGTCACTGGAGGCATATATTCCTGAATACTCAGAAGAGGAAATACAAGTTTGTAGCTATAGATTTTTTTTTTTTTTTTTTTTTTTTGCGGTACGCAGGCCTCTCACTGCTGTGACCTCTCCCGTTGCAGAGCACAGGCTCCGGACGCGCAGGCCCAGCGGCCATGGCTCACGGGCCCAGCCGCTCCGCGGCATGTGGGATCTTCCTGGACCGGAGCACGAACCCATGTCCCCTGCATGGGCAGGCGGACTCTCAACCACTGCATCACCAGGGAGGCCCTAGATTTTTTATTTTTTTAAGATTTTCCATATATAAGGATGTATATACTTTTTGGGCATTGCAAAATGCCAATAATAGTTTCCCTTATTTAAATAAGGATTGTTTCTCATTTTTATATAGAAGATAAATTTACATTTATGCTGATGTTTTGAGTATTCACTTTTTCTTTAAATATTAAAATTTTACCAGAAACCATAGAAAATCACTGCTTTGAGGTACCTTTATTAGGGGCATTTATATAAAATTCATGTAAACAAATTTAGCTTAAGATGATTGCTTTCATTTTGAAAAAAAGTATTTTTTCTCTCTTATTATGAAAAACATAATACACACACTATATTAAGAGTAATAACAAAGAAGCAAACTCCTGAACAGCAATCAATCAATTTAAGAATTAAGGCTTGCTTTCAAAGCTTCAATGTGACCACCACTGAATCACATGGGAAGTAACTAATAACGTTAATTTTGTATTTATCATCCCTTTGGTATTTTCATAGTACTATAACATTACTAAATAGTCTTCCAAATTGGATGTAAAAGCTGACATTCACTATAGCAGTATATGATTATCCTCTTTGCTTGAAATTCTAACCAATCATTGATATTGTGCAAGGAGTTGTAAGTCCTTAAACAGCCTAATTCTTATAGGGTGTGCTATAACTTAATAGAGGAATTTAACTTGACTCACAATTAAATTCATGGGACTTCCCTGGTGGCACAGTCGTTAGGAATCCGCCTGCCAATGCAGGGGACACAGGTTTGAGCCCTGGTCCAGGAAGATTCCACATGCCATGGAGCCACTAAGCCCATGTACCACAACTACTGAACCTGTGCTCTAGAGCCCAAGAGCCACAACTACTGAGCCCGCATGCCACAACTACTGAAGCCTAGAGTGCAACAAGAGAAGCCACCACAATAAGAAGCCTGCGCACCCCAACAAGGAGTAGCCCCTGCTTGCCACAACTAGAGAAAGCCCGCATGCAGTAAAGAAGACCCAACACAGCCATAAATAAATAAATAAATAAGTTCATATACTAAATAAAAGAACAAACCAGTAAATATAAAGAAAATTAATAACTAAAATTTCAGGGGATGGTTTATCTCAAGGGCCTTCAGAATGTGTCTGGTCTATTTGGTTTACCATGAATATCCTTCTTTATGATCTCTCCGACCCTTAGATTGAAATACAGATAGAAGTAGATCACTTGCTTGGTAACCAAATTGCAAAATCCTACCTACCCATAATTTAATACTTATGTCAATCTGAAACTGATTACAAGATGTTAAGAACATAAAGTCTATTAAACACCAATTTCTTGCAGCAGTTGGTCACTAATACCTCCCTTTTATTGATCTTATCAACATACACTCTATTATGTGGTTATTTTTCCATGTATGTAGGGGATATTAGGATGCTGTATACCACTTGTAATAAAATCCAAATTGTGTAGTATGGCTTACACTACACCTTTATAACTACATTCTCTGTATTTCAGCCTTGTTTTCTTCAATTTCTCAAACATACCATGTTTTTCTGCCTCTTAAATAGCACAGTATGTTCTTACTTTGTAAAGACACCCACCCTCTGAATTATAAATGAGTAAAAAAGTGCATAGCAGTGAATTTTCATTGATATTACCTGTTACATTTGTCACACATTGGACTTTACCCCCAGGGAACTACGTATTCCAGGTTCATCTTATCAATGTCAAAACAGGATCCATGACATCTTTTTGGCACATCTTACATCTTCATAACCCAAAGCAGTCTCTTGCAAACTAAATGCATTTTATTTCTCTTGGTTTCCTTCTGTTTATTAAAGAATCGATGCTTTCCTTTACACTTTTTCCATAGTCTGGGTTTCATGTTGGAGTCCTAGGCACATAATATTTTTATACCTTCTTGCCCCTTAATAATGATATTAAAAATCTTATAGTTTATGCAGTTTACCAAATTTTATAACAATGCATTCGTATTTTATCTTTTTAAACTTGAAAATAATAGTATATTGTATCTTGTTATATGCTTACATTTAATTTCTTTTCAGGATTTGCATATTTCTGCTATATTATTTTCTGGCTTGTGTAAGATTAAATGATGAAATTCTCTTATAATACTGGTTACTTCTTATTAAGTGTTTGCACTGAGATTGCTGTTCCACAGTTATGATCCCATTCATTCTTCACAACAACACTGTAAGCCAGAAATAATTATTCCCAATTAACACATAAGGAAACTGACCTCAGAGAGGTTAAGTAATCTATTTAAGTTTGCTAATAAATAAACCTAGTGGGTCTGTTGATTCTAAACCAAGCTTCTAGCCAATAAATTCTGCATTTCAATCTTTTTAGACCATACCCACATCCACAAAATGTTATTGACACATTTTACTTATAGTTTTGCTTCTACCTGATATTTTCTAGAGTTTCTTTCTCTCTCTACCTCTCTCTCATTATGATATATCCAACATAGAAACCAAACCACTATTCCTTTTAAAATTATATATTAATATGAGAAAAAGATACAGAGTCAGATGGGCAAATAGATGGACAGATGGAGAAGAACTCTGAATTTGATCTGTTTGTTTTATGATACTGTAATTTTCATAATTTTGTAATTGCTCAGACTTTGAAATTTTTAAAAAATAAAATGAATAGATATAAGTGAAAGTTAATTAGGAGGTCTTTGTGTTATCCTAGGGGGCACCTACAATGTACCTACCTCTTACTGTTGGCACAGTGGATTATCAGTTACATATTAAGTATAGATTTTGGCATTTCATACAAGGAAGTGATTGCTAGTAGTCTTTCCACTTTAGGGCTAGTGTTTGGGTCCAGCTTTAATGTCCAGCATCATAGAGTTATGATGAATGTGTGTTCATGGTAGTCAGTCAGGGAGAATCTCAGTCTCAGTCTCTTTCTCTCTCTCCCCAACCTCCTTTATTCCTTCCCTCCCTCTGCCCTAGTTTTTGTTTTGTATCCTTGCAACTATATGCACTGCTAATTGGAGGGGTTATATACCTGGCTATCTAATTTAAAAGTGTATCGGTTATTTAGGAAGGTTTCCCCCCCCCCTAAATTTGAGGGAGTTTTGTCTTGGTTTAGAGGACATTAAAGAATATAATAGAGTGTATCTTCACATTTAATTTTACAGCAAAAACACACAAAAAATCTCTTACATTAAACTCTGGAAAAATGTGATTAGCTATTAAGGTTTATCCTTTTATCAGGCTTTGCCTTATCCAAGATAGTAAATCTGAAAGGGAAAAGATGATAGAAATTCTTGTTTAGAATCTCCTGCATGCAAGAGGGATGCTTAAACTAAATTGTATGTTCTTATTATTATTGAAACTGGTTGATATTTGTTGTTCACATAAAATCCAATGCTTTTAAAAGCTCTCAGCAGGCTTTAAGATAACTACCATGGTCTGAGAGTTAACCAAGTTTTGCCACACGATAAGGCCATTTATATTTATAATTGGGAGATATATAGTTTATTTTTGAAGACTCTACCAGTATATACTCACCAGTAACGGTAAGTAGTAAGCACCTTCACTGATCTTTATTGCCTTGTGAAATAAATCTCATGCTAGCATAGAGCCAGAAACTTAAGAGCCCTTGGGTAGATCTGTTTCCTCACTAGAGTCTTCATGTTAAGCTTAGACTTAATACAGCTTGGACTTTTAATGTTGTCTTCAGAACTGGTCTCTTTGTTACTAAATATATATGTGCAATTAAAAAAAAATAGAGAATACTATCTGGGGCAGACATCATAAGTTTGATCACTTAGCACCCATTCCCTATTCTTTCTCCCTTGCCTGGTTTTACTTCAGTAGAAACATAAAAATCCTCATCTTCTCTGGCTCTCTTGAAGCTAGAATTACCAATGAGATGTAATAAATTCTGATACCACAGCCTGTTCCACCTTCCTCCTGTATCTTCCCTGAATTCCAGCAAGGTGACTGGAGCTATAGAGCTACTGTGCTTACTAGTAACTTTCAGGGAAGGGCATAGGGAATAACAGATGTCTTGGCTCCACTGAAAACAGGACCAACCTCTTAACTACCTACCTTCAGACTACATATTATATTAAAAAAAATTAAGCATATTCTCTTAATCCACTATAGGTGGTTTTCTGAAGTTTAAATTAATTTAAAATAAAAAAATCTAACAGCTAATATATCAACATAATATGAACTAAGTGATACTGCTTACTTAGTTTATTAAATAATGAAAATACTAGGTCCTTAACCATGAAAGAAAATTGAAGTTAACAGTGAGAAAATTTTCTATAGTTCAGTTTTGAGGTGAGAAAGAAAATCTGGATTCTCAAAATACTCAAAACAGTTATTCAAAATAATTATTTTTTTAAAAAAGTATCCCTTTGTCAGTATTAATATGTTGGGCATTTGTTGCTTGGCATCGTATCATTTATCCCACCTCCTTTTCTTCCTAAGAGTACCTGGAATTTCCCGCCTGTAATATTTGCAAAGGATGGATTATTCCACCTCCGTTTCTGGGGGTGCACTAAGACTGGCTAAATCCAATTAACATGACCTATTTCCCGGACAAGATAATTTTTCCAGTTAAGTACATATGAAAATATCAGGGCAAGTAGTGTTGATACATCATGATTACATGGCTTTGATTTGGCTGGTAGGAAAGCAAACTCTCTCTTACCTGCTGTATATGAACATGGAAGCATTTGGTAGAAGATGCTAGCAGCTAAATTGGGGATACAAAGACAGAGAGGCCATCATGGAATGGAGGCGTGGTTAAGGAAAAAGATCTGAGAGGGAATGAACTGTGTCCTGGTTATATTGCTGGGACTCAAGATATCAGCCTATCTTGAAACTAGAACAGTCCATACATTGCACATTGAAGTGTCCAAAATTTCCTATATTTTAAAAGTTTGAATGAGTTGAGTTTCTATTACATGAAACAGAAAGCCTCCTAAAATATACATTATCTGCTTGCTTTGTAAAGTATCAAAATAAAGGGGATTATAATAGTTTTTGATATTTTCTCACTATTATAATATTGTGTCCTCTTTGTCACTCTCACTTTCACTCTCTTTCTTTTGCTACATGTGGCTCAGTGAAAGTCCATTCTGTTATTGGCTAATTTTACAGTGTTGTGTAGGGGGACAAGCAATAAAATGTGAACTACAATATTACTGTATAAATTCACTGTCCTGTACGTGTGTTTTTTAATCATTTGAGTCAAGAAATGTAGGGAGAGAAAACTTGATCCAGTTTATACTTGAAATTTGGATCAAGCATAGATCAAAATTACTTAAATCCTTGAACCATTCAGTAAAGTCATCTAATAAGTTCAGTTTACTTTAAATTTTCAAATGGAAGTTGAAGAAGATGGTTTCCAACTTTCTGACAGTAAGGCCTTGCCTTCCTCACTTCTTTGTACAGGGCTTTCATAGGCTGAGTCCTACATAGTCCCTGAGCCAAGATACAAAGTATTTGAGAACACCCCTCTGCTTTGAAGGTAAAGTGCAAAATTAATCTTATTGTGGAAAGTCCAATATACATTGTGTGTAGGAATAGTCCAGGGCATCTGTGTGAGCACTCTCACATAAACTCACTGGACTTGGCAGACTGGTGGCAGACATGGCCAAGTTTTTGATCAACACTGAATTTGGAGCATATGTTCTTAAAATCAGTTTACTTATCTGATCCCTGATAATCTGTATTATTCTATGTGGTCACCCTCTCAGAGGCCAGACTTTTGGTTCTCAAAATTTAGTGTGTGTGAGTTTCACCCAGGAAAGCTTGTTGAAAATGCAGATTCATCCATGCCATCTTCCCCAGAAGTATCTGCTGAGGTGGTTGGAGAATCACAGTTGAGAAACATTAGGATAGACATCCCCAGTTTCCAGATACTAGCTATTTAAAGCTGGATAGACTACCTAAAACCTTTACACTTCAAACACACTTGATTTTAAGCTCTAATAATGCTCTAAGAATCTCATTTCTGCTGTAATATTTCCGTCAAATGAGATGTAATTGGGTAAAGATTCACAAGCAGAACACTTTCCTCTCAGAATAAAGCAAAGTGGACTGCCCTCTCTCTCATGCCATGGAAGCAACTCCTAAAGATGAGAAAAAGAAATATCCTATTTTATCTTCCTTAAGAAGCTCGAAGTCTGCTAAAGAAAGTAAGAAAAATTTCAAGTACCTATAATAAAATGAAGAAAGTTATACATTGTAAGAAAGAAAACAGTGCTATGCAGTTCAAAGATAATGGAAAGAATGTTCAACTTAAGGTTGTCTTACAAAATCAATGTTTAACACAAATGCTTCTCTTTTGGTGGTCTTTTACTTGTTTTTTAATAGCTCTGCTCTAGGAGTCAGGTAATCAGCATGAGGTACCAGTGTGGTATCAATTGCCTAACAGCAACTTTACAGAGTTTAAGACTGTATACATTCTTGAGATCTGAATCATACAGAAACTTAACATCTACTTCTTGAAAGTGTGGTGACTACTGTATGGATTCACCTTCAAAATTAGCGCAACCAAGTGAAAAATATTGAAGAAAGTAATTAATTAGCCAAAGAATTTGTGAATGGTCTAATTCTTGTTTGGAGGAACAGTGGCAGGAGAAGGAAAGAAAATGGAAACATTTTTGTAAAGTAAACTGAGATGGACAAATAGATAGGATGGACATGCCATATAACCACATAACTGATGGACCTTTGGACACTGACTCTAGTAATGGAGGTACCATTTAAAAATAAGATGAATAGGGAGGGTGGGAGGGAGGGAGACGCAGGAGGGAAGAGATATGGGAACATATGTATATGTATAACTGATTCACTTTGTTGTAAAGCAGAAACTAACACACCATTGTAAAGCAGTTATACTCCAATAAAGATGTTAAAAAAAAAGATGATACAACATTCTCAAACCCTAAGAACCTCAAACTAAAATTGAATATTCATATTCAGAGCATTCAGAAGAGTGTATCTGTGTGGAGACAGAGACAGAGACAGAGGGTGAGTTTGGCAGGGCAGTAATGGTCTTCTCAGATATACCAATATGATTGAAAAAATTTTGCCTATAGTATCATCTTTAAAACTGAAAAATGAAATTTTAAATTTTTCTGTATTGATCCACTTTTTACTGCTTAGCTTTTTAAATAGTTTGTCCTCTGACTCATTGCTTTATTCATTTATTAAATATTGTAATGCAGTTCACTAGACTCTGCCCTATATACAGGAGAATTTAAAATCATGGTACCAAGCTTTATAATAAATAGTGCTATATGTTGTAGCAAAGCATTTGAAATAATATTAATAGAAGTGGATATATAGAGTGGTAGCACAATAGAGGAAAAAAAACTGTAGAAATGGGGAGATAGTAATCCAGCAAATAAAGACTTTGTAGAAGACATCTTAAGTGATTTCTAAGATTTGCCAAAATATATATGGAAATATAGTGATTCCATGTTCTTATATATTTCAAAATAATTACCATGATAAATCTAGTTATGACATGTCACCATGCAAAGACATTACATAGTTATTGACTATATTCCCCATGCTGTACATTTCATACCCATGACTAATTTATTTTGCAACTGGAAATGTGTACCTCTTAACCTCCTGCACCTACTTCTTTCCTCCCCAACCCCTTCTCTTCTGGCAACCATCTGTTTGTTCTCTGTATCTATAACTGTTTCTGTTTTGTTATGTTTGTTTTGTTTTTTATTTGTTTGGTTTTTAGATTCCATGTATAAGTGAAATCATACAGTATTTTTCGTTTTCTGTCTGACTTATTTCACTTAGCATAATACCCTCTAGATACATATATGTAGCAGATGACAAGGCTTTACTCTTTTTTATGGCTGAGTAATATTCCATTGTGTATAAATACCACATCTTCTTTATCCATTCATCCATCCAGTGGGCACTTAGGTTACTTCTATATCTTGGCTGTTGTAAGTAATGCTGCAGTGAACATAGGAGTACATATATCCTTTCTGATTAGACTTTTTATTTGCTCTGGGTATATACTGGGAGTGGAATTGAGGGGTCATATGGTAGTTCTATTTTTAACTTTCTGAGGAATCTCCATTCTGTTTTTCAAAGTGGGTGTATCAATTTACATGCCCACCAACAGTGCACAGGTGTTCCCTTTTGTCCATATTCTCACCAACACTTGTTATTTGTTGTCTTTTTGATAAGTCATTCTGACAGGTATGAGGTGATATCTCATTGTGGTTTTGATTTACCTTTCCCTGATGATTAGTGATGTTGAGCATCTTTTTATGTGCCTGTTGAGTACCTGTATGCCATTGTTCGAAAATGTCTATTCAGATCCTTTGCACATTTTTCAATCAGGTGGTTTGTTTTCTTTCTTTCTTTTTTTTTTTTTTTTTTTTGATGTTGAGTTGTATGAGTCCTTTTATATTTTGGATATTAACCCCTTATCAGACATACCATTTGAAAATATCTTCCCCCATTCAGTAGGTGACCTTTTCATTTTGTTGATAGTTTCCTAACATAGTGTTGTCTATCAATCATACTTCAAAAACAAACAAACTTATAGATAAAGAGATTAAATGTGTCATTGCCAGAAGCATGGAAGTAGTGGTAATTGAATGAAAACAGTCAAAAGGAAGAAACTTCCAATTATAAGGTAAATAAGTAATAGGAATGTAATGTACAACATGATAAATATAATTAAAATTGCTGTATGTTATATATGAAAATTGTTACAAAAATAAATCCTAAGTTCTCATTTCAAGACAAAAATTTTTTTCTATTTCTTTAGTTTTGTATCTATATGATATGATGGATGTTCACTAAACTTATGTGATAATCATTTCATGATGTATGTAAATCAAATCTTTATGCTGTATACCTTAAAAATAGATTGTACATATCTTTCATATATATATATATATATATATATATATATATATACACACACATAAGAAGAAGAACTAAAAGGAAAAAAATGTGTGGAAAGTAATGTCATGAGAGATTGAGAGATATGTGGACTCAGTATAATGAAGGCAGAAAACCTGAAGTTAAATAAAACAGTGTTTGTTCTTGAAGTTTCAAATTATTTGGTTATAATTGGTTAGGATGGTTTTATTTTCAGTTGTAGTAATTTTGTAGGCTTTGTTATAAATAGGAAATTTGACATATGTCAGTTTATAAATATTATATTGTGGGTCAATGTTGATTATTCTTTCAGAGTATGCTATTATTCATAATGGATTATATAAACATTATATCTTAGTTATTAACATATGGTATAAAAATTTGATATAGCCTTTTAGTAGGAGAAATATATGACAGGGGGATAGAGTAGTCTAAAAAAGGGCACACAATGTCAGTTAAATCATAGTAGGTTTGTCCTTTCAAGGAAAAATATTTCTCTCATGACTCAGAGCACATTGTAGCACATTTCCTTCAAAATCATAGAAGTCAGGGACATATTTCCATTAACAAACTTTATGTATTTTTTGACATTAGCATTACAATTTTCTCAAAAATAATGCTAAATTTCTGTGAAATTTTAGCTGAATATCAGCTTTGAAATCAGAACTAAGCAAAGAAACTAAAGAATTGCCACAACTACTACCTACAGAATATATAAAATTTTCCTTACTTCAATTTGTAAGTTCGAGGTAAATATAATTTTATCTTTCATTGATTACATAGAGTCAATTAAAACATTGTGAAATGAATCACAAGGGCAGCTGATTTTCCTTTTGTCCAATACCTTAAATGGTGTGATATTTGTGAAGATGGTTTCCCCAGATTCTAATGTGGGTATTGTTAAGATGTTTTCCCTTGTATGTGAGAATTTTAACAACCATAATGTGACTTCCTCTTCATTGAAAGTTCAAAAATCTATCCTCTTGAACACCTTTAGATTGGAGAAGAGAAAAAAAAAAAAAAGATTTCAAATAACAAACCTAACTTTGCACATCAAGTAAATAGAAAAAGAAGAACAAGCAAAGGCCAGAGTTAGCAGAAGTAAGGAAATGATCAATATCAGAGCAGAAATAAATGAGACAGAGACCAGAAAACAATAGAAAAGATTAACAAAACTAAGAACATTTACAAAAAAAAAAAGATAAAATTGATGCATCTTTAGCTAGGCTAAGAAAACAAGAAAGAACTCACATAAAGTCAGAAAATAAAGAGAAGATATTACAGTTTATATCACAGAAACACAAAGGATCATAAAAATTACTATGAACAATAATATGCCAACAAATTGGATAACTTAGGAGAAATAGGCAAATTCCTAGAATCATAGAACTTACTAAGACTGAATCCTGAAGAAATAGAAAATCTGAAAAGACCAATAATGAGTAAGGAGATTGAATCAGTAATCAGAAACTTTCCATAAAGAAAAGCCCAGTACCAGATGGCTTAACTGGTGAAGTCTACAAAACATTTAAAGAAAAAATGCCAATCCTTCTCAAACACTTCCAAAAAGTACAGCAGAGAATACTGCCAATCTAATTTTTTGAGATCAGCATCTCCCTGTTACCAAAGCCATATAAGGACACTAAGAGAAAAGAAAAGGCCAACATCCCTAAATAATGAATAATAGATTCAAAATTTCTCAAAAAAATACAATTCAATAGAACTCTCAAAGAATCATACGCCATTATCAAGTGGTGTTTATCCCTAGTATGCAAGGATGATTCAACATATGCAAATCAATAAATGTGATATGCCATATTAGTAGAATCACACTTCCTCATTTCAAATTATATTACAAAACTACATTAATCAAAAGATTATGATACTGACATAAAAATAGAAACACAGACCAATGGAACAGAATCAAGAGCCCAGAAATAAATCCTCACATATACACTCAACTAACATTTGCCAAGGGAGCCAAGAATACTCAATGTGGAAAGAATAGTCTCTTCAATAAATGGTGTTGGGAAAACTGGATAATCATATGCAGAAGAACAAAATTGGACCCCTATCTTATACCATTCACAAAAGTTAACTTGGAATAGATTAAAGACTTAAACATAAGGCTCCAATCTGAAGAACTCTTGGAAGATTACCATGGGAAAAACCTCCGTTCCATTGGTCTTGGCAACAATTTTTTTTGGATATTACACCAAAAGCACAAGCACCAAAGGAAAAAATAAATGAGTGGGACTGAATCAAACTAAAAAAACTTGGCAAAGCTAAAGAACAATCAATAAAATGAAAAGGCAACCTATGGAATGAAATAAAATACTTACAAAGCATCTATAAGGGGTTAACATCCAAAATATGTAAGCAGCTCTTGCAACCCAATAGCAAAAAAAGTCTGATTAGAAAATGGGCTGAATGGAATTTTTCCAAAGAAGACATGTCAATAGCCAACACGTACATGAAAAGATGCTTAATATCACTAATCATCAGAACAACAATGAGATATCATTTCACATCTGTTAAAATGACTATTTTAAGAAAGACAAGTGCTCAAAAGTGAAGGCGAGGATGTGAAGAAAAGGGAGCCTTTGAGTGCTGTTGGTGGAATTGTAAATTGGTTCAGCCACTATGGAAAACAGTATGGAGGTTCCACAAAAAATTAAAAGTAGAACTACCATATAATCCACCAATCCGATTTCTGGATATATATCCAAAGTAAATGAAATCAGAGTCTTGCAGAGATAACTATACTCTCATATTCATTTCAACATCATTCACAATAGCAAAGGTATAGAAATAACCTAAGTATTCATCAACGGGTAAATGGATAAAGATGTGTTTACAATGGAATATTATTCCTCCATGAGAAAGAAGGAATCCTGCCATTTGTGATGACATGGATGGACCTTGAGGCCATTATGCTAAGTGAAATAAGTAAGACAGAGAAGAACAAGTACTGCATGATCTCACTTGTATGTGAAATCTAAAAAGCTGATTGATAGAAACAGCAAGTAGGCTGGTGGTTGCCAGGGGCTGGGAAATGGGGAAAACAGAAAGATGTTGCTAAAGGGTAAAACCTACTAGTTACAAGATGAATGAGTTCTGGAAATCTATTGCACAGCATGGCCACTATAGTTTAAAATACTGTATTATAAACTTGAAAGTTGTTAAGAGAACAGACATGTTTTCACCAGACACACACACACACACACACACACACACACACACACACACACACGTCATTATGTGAGGTGACGGAACTGTTAAGTGTTGTCGTTGCTCATTTATTTGTAATTGATTCTTCCTGCTTTTATAGATGTTAAGGGCATAGGTGGTGAGGATTAAATGAGATAATGTATTGTGTCAGTTTGGGACTGAGGTCAGCTTGAACATTTTACATCGTACATGTATATCAAATCATCACGTTGTACACCTTAAACTTATGCAATGTTATGTGTCAGTAATATCTCAATAAACGTGGAAGAAAAGAATATATTGTATATATCTTAACTTGGAATTTTATAAACATAGTTTCATGTGCACATTGTAGAAGGTACTTATAAAAATAAATATATTCTATAAACATCACCATGATATTAATATCTTTGTATGTTCTTTGAGTTCTTACAATTGTTTTTGCTCTGTCACTTTAACTTGCTTTGTCTCCCATATTCTCTATGTTTACTTTTGTTAGTTGCATAGGCATTCTGTTTTGTGATGCAGTGTCCCCTATAGCCCTCTTTTTAAAGCAAATGTATCATTTTTTCTGTCTTTCAATACCCACATCAATATTTTTCAAATTTAAATGAAAATGCTTTTTATTTTAGAAACACATCTATTTGGACACTCTGATTCTAATTATGCATAAATGATTAGACATTTCTGTCAATATCATAAACCTTAAGCTATATTTTAATCAATAAGTTAGTATTTGTACATCCATTTTCCAGAACTGATTAAGTAGTCATTTTGTATATGCATGCATAACTCTTAAGATATATAAACACATGGCAAACTGGGTCATTGTTATTCATTGTATGCATTTACAAGAGACAGTTTTTTTTTATCATTGACAATTATCTTAAACTTAACCTCATCATAGTCCCAAATGACTTAAAGTCATGTTAAAATAAACTTCTAAATATTATAGCAGAAAACTTTCAAATTCTAAATAATTATTTAAAAATTATTTGTGTCGACATCTAGCTAAATATTTGTATTTAAATAACTTAAATTATGTAACTTAAATACTATATCACATAAAATACACTGAAATATAATTATAAAGATTATCAGACTCATTTCTTGGTATCTTCTTTTAAAAAAATTACTATTTTCCTATTTTAATAAACATCCGGAGATTTTTCAGTTTTTATCCAAATAAAAATAATACTTTTAAATACAACTGAAAAACAAACTAGAAATTCTACTACACAACTAGTACAAAAATGCCAATAATACATAGATGAATTATTGTACTTATTTACTATGTTTAAAACTAAAACAAAAACTGATTTTTATCTTATAAAAGAATAGCAAATTTTGCTTAATGGTCAATTAGTGAAGAAATATTATTTCTTACATTTCAAGTATTCGAGAGCTAAACATTCTGTTCAACTTGTTTTCTAAAGGTATTCCAAAAAGTTGAATATTTTAATTTTTACTAAAGCATTTCTACGGACTTCATTCTTCATGCACATTCTTCTATTGTCCTGTACTCATTTGAAATAAAAAGGGCATAGTTCCTATAGCAAGTTAAATTCTGATAGGACAATCAATACATTTTAGAGCATATTCAAGATATTAATATACTATATTTTTTATGCAAGATATTAATATACTATATTTTGAACACTGTCTCCAGCAATTCCTTAAAATAAACGTAGAGGAGAATTTTGCCAGTATCTAAAGACTTATCTGTTAAAATGTCTAAAAATGTATTTGAACCATCAATTTAACTGAAGATAAGTCTTAACCTACTCTTTTCCCAAAACAGCGTGGGCGGGAGGGGTGTATAGGTTAAGAACTTATATTGAGTGCTAATGAAAGAGTCCATTTTTGTTCTAAAAGCATCTTGACATCACTCTGAGGTGGTTTCCTATCAGTTTCGCTTGAAAGAGGCTGTGACTTTGCCTAAATAGAAAACCAAACCAAACCAAAGCATAATCATCTAAAATATAGGTTGTATCAAATAAGTTTTAGACAAATTATAATTTTGGGGGCAGACTGCCTAGGCAAGCTAATTTCAACTTATACTTTTGACCAAACAAAACAATTACATAGGATATAAAATTACCAACAGCATTTTAATTACTTTTCCAAAGTTAGAGAATTCCATACTGTTTATGAATTCAGACTATAACAGATCTTCATTTTCTTCTTTAAATAATACCCTTATATGTTGAATAGGCTTCATTTAAAAAAAAAAAAAACCTCATGATCTCACCGTTCAATATACTGGAGAAAAATAAAATTTACTTTTAAGTTAATTTTACTTCTACTTGTATTTACTTAGATGATATAATTTAATTAGTAAAGGAAAGTCTGGTCAACAGGGGCAGGTAGTAAATATGTCTAATACAACTTTGAATTCATTTGGATATGAGGATGTGGATTGATGTAGCAAAGGAGGTCCTAGAAATATCTGCTGTTAATGTGACTGAAATTTACTCATATAAAGTATTATCACATTTAAAAGGTAATATTGATATTGTTCCATTTTCCTATTCATGTTTTTCTTGGAACTTGATTAGATAGTATCTCAATTCAAAGTGGAAGTATAATGGCAATACAAATAAGATCCTCTTTTCCTTTTCACCATTGCATTACTTCCTTGTGATGTGTGATGTATAGTGTTGAGATTAACATAGTTAATGAGAGATGACAGAAGGCAATGAGATACCAAGTTCTGTAATGCTAGATGTGAAAAGGAAATTCATACAAGTTGAATTGAAAGGAGGCATCTTTCATTTTAACTTTTGTTTATCCACTAGGAAAGCTACATCCACGTATTTCAATGAATATCCCTATTAGCTGTGTCTTAAAAGTGCATATAAAATATCACTGTATTGCAACAACTGTCTTCACCTGATATTTTTCTAAAGTCACCTAATTAATCCCTATGTCTATACAAGATTTTACTAACACTAATAATTTAGCATTTACATAGGTGCCTATTGGTATATGTCACTTGGGGAAAATTTAGATTACTCCTTAGAATGTTATTTATATAGTGCACAGTATTGTTGGACCAATAAACTCATCTATTTTAATATTCTTTTTTAAAACATCTTTATTGGAGTATAATTGCTTTGCAATGGTGTGTTTCTACTGTATAACGAAGTGAATCAGCTATACATATACATATATCTCCATATCTCCTTTCTCTTGCGTCTCCCTCCCACCCTACCTATCCCACCCCTCAAGGTGGTCACAAAGCACCGAGGTGATCTCCCTGTGCTATGTGGCTGCTTCCAACTAGCTATCTATTTTATATTTGGTAGTGTATATATGTCCATGACACTCTCACTTTGTCCCAGCTTACCCTTTCCCCTCCCTGTGTCCTCAAGTTCATTCTCTACGTCTGTGTCTTTATTCCTGTCCTGCCCATAGGTTCTTCAGAACCATTATTTTTTTAATGATTCTGTGTATATGTGTTAGTATATGGTATTTGTTTTTCTCTTTCTGACTTACTTCATTCTGTATGACAGACTCTAAGTCCATCCACCTCACTACAAATAACTCAATTTCGTTTCTTTTTATGGCTAAGTAATATTCCATTGTATATATGTGCCACATCTTCTTTAGCCATTCATCTGTCAATGGACACCTAGGTTGCTTCCACATCCTGGCTATTGTAAATAGAGCTGCAATGAACATTGTGGTACATGAGTCTTTTTGAATTATGGTTTTCTCAGGGTATATACCGAGTAGTGGGATTGCTGGGTTATATGGTAGTTATATTTTTAGTTTTTAAGGAACCTCCATACTGTTCTCCATAGTGGCTCTATCTATCTATTGCAAATATTTTCTCCCATTTTGAGAGTTGTCTTTTTGTTGTTATGTTTTCTTTGCTGTGCAAAAGCTTTTACGTTTCTTTAGGTCCCATTAATTTATTTTTGTTTTTACTTCCATTGCTCTAGGAAGTGGGTCAAAAAGGATCTTGCTGTGATTTATGTCAAAGAGTGTTCTTGGGCTTCCCTGGTGGTGCAGTGGTTGAGAGTGCGCCTGCTGATGCAGGGCACACGGTTTTGTGCCTCAGTCCAGGAAGATTCCACATGCCACAGAGTGGCTGGGCCTGTGATCCATGGCCACTGAGCCTGTGCGTCCGGAGCCTGTGCTCCAAAAAGAGTGTTCTTCCTATGTTTTCCTCTAAGAGTTTTATACTGTCTGGCCTTACATTTAGGTCTTTAATCCATTTTGAGTTTATTTATGTGTATGGTGTTAGTGTGTGTTCTAATTTCATTCTTTTACATGTAGCTGTCCAGTTTTCCCAGCACCACTTATTGAAGAGGCTGTCTTTTCTCCACTGTATATTCTTGCCTCCTTTATCAAAAAAATAAGGTTAATATATGTGTGTGGGTTTATCTCTGGGCTTTCTATCCTGTTCCATTGATCTATATTTCTGGTTTTGTGCCAGTACCATACTGTCTTGATTACTGTAGCTTTGTAGTATAGTCTGAAGTCCAGGAGCCTGATTCCTCCAGCTCAGTTTTTCTTTCTCAAGATTGCTTTGGCTATTTGGGATCTTTTGTGTTTCCATACAGATTGTGAAATTTTTTGTTCTAGTTCTGTGAAAAATGCCATTGGTAGTTTGATAGGAATTGCATTGAATCTGTAGATTGCTTTGGGTAGTATAGTCATTTTCACAATGTTGATTCTTCCAATCCAAGAACATGGTATACCTCTCCATCTGTTTGTATCATCTTTAATTTCTTTCATCAGTGTCTTATAGTTTTCTGCATACAGGTCTTTTGTCTCCTTAGGTAGGTTTATTCCTAGATATTTTATTCTTTTTTTGCAATGGTAAATGGGAGTGTTTCCTTAATTTCTCTTTCAGATTTTTCATCATTAATGTATACAAATGCAAATGATTTCTGTACATTAATTTTTTATCCTGGTACTTTACCAAATTCATTGATTAGCTCTCATAGTTTTCTGGTAGCATCTTTAGGATTCTCTTTGTATAGGATCTACAAACAGTGACAGCTTTACTTCTTCTTTTCCAATTTGGATTCCTTTTATTTCTTTTTCTTCTCTGATTGCTGTGGCTAAAACTTCCAAAACTAGGTTGAATAATAGTGGTAAGAGGGAACAACCTTGTCTTGTTCCTGATCTTAGAAGAAATGGTTTCAGTTTTTCACCATTGAGAATGATGTTGTCTGTTGGTTTGTCATATATGACCTTTATTATGTTGAGGTAAGTTACCTCTATGCCTACTTTCTGGAGGGTTTTTATCATAAATCGGTGTTGAATTTTGTCAAAAGCTTTTTCTGCATCTATTGAGATGATCATATGGTTTTTCTCCTTCAGTTTGTTAATATGGTTTATCACATTGATTGATTTGCATATATTGAAGTATCCTTGCATTCCTGTGATAAACCCCACTTGATCATGGTGTATGATCTTTTTAATGTGTAGGATTCTGTTTGCTAGTGTTTTGTTGACAATTTTTGCATCTATGCTCATCAGTGATATTGACCTGTAGTTTTCTTTTTTGTGTGACAACTTTGTCTGGTTTGGGTATCAGGGTGATGGTGGCCTCATAGAATGAGTTTGGTAGTGTTACTCCCCTGCTATATTTTGGAAGACTTTGAGAAGGATAGGTGTTAGCTCTCCTCTAAATGTTTGATAGAATTCACCTGTGAAGCCATCTGGTCCTGGGCTTTTGTTTGTTGGAAGGTTTTTAATCACTGTCTCAATTTCAGTGTTTGTGATTGGTCTGTTTCTATTTTCCATTTCTTCCTGGTTCAGTCTCAGAAGATTGTGCTTTTTGAAGAATTTGTACATTTCTTCCAGGTTGTCTGTTTTATTGGCATGTAGTTGCTTTTAGTAATCGTTCATGATCCTTTGTATTCCTGCAGTGTCAGTTGTTACCTCTCCTTTTTCATTTGTAATTATATTGATTTGAGTCTTCTCCCTTTTTTTCTTGATGAGTGTGGCTAATGGTTTATGAATTTTGTTTATCTTCTCCAAGAACCAGCTTTTAGTTTTTTGGATCTTTACTATTGTTTCCTTCATTTCTTTTTCATTTATTTCTGATGTGATCTTTATGATTTCTTCCCTTCTGCTAACTTTGAGGTTTCTTAGTTCTTCTTTCTCCAATTGCTTTAGGTGTAAGATTAGTTTTGTTTTTTGAAATGTTTCTTGTTTCCTGAGGTAGGATTTTATTGCTGTAAACGTCCCTCTTAGAACTGCTTTTGCTGCATTCCATAGGTTTTGGGTTGTCGTGTTTTCATTGTCATTTGTTTCTAGGTATTTTTTGATTTCTTCAGTTACCTCTTGGTTATTTAGTAGTGTATTGTTTAGCCTCCATGTGTTTGCATTTTTACAGATTTTTTCCTGTAACTGATATCTAGTCTCATAGCATTGTGGCCAGAAAAGGTGCTTGATACTATTTCAATTTTCTTAAATTTACCAAGGCTTGATTTTTGACCCAAGATATGATCTATCTTGGAAATATTTTAACATTCTTGACACATTAAACAAATACTACCTTGCTTGAGAGTATATTAAATTTATAAATTGGTCTAGAAAATATCTAAATGAAATGATACTTGTAATGCAAATCTGGTTTGAAAATAACTACATGTATCAGAAGATTTTAAAAAATGATGGAAATTTGTTCAATGAAATAACCACAGTCAGTTGCCAAAGAATTAAATTAGTATTCCCAAATATAAGTAGTGAATCAGATTGAGGCCACATTTGTTACAAGAATAGGAATTTGTGCAAGATAAGGATTTCAGAAAAAAAAAAAAAAAGATATTTTAAAAAACCAATAGTAATTCTCTGTTCATTTTGACTCTTTGAAGGGTAGCAATGGAAAATAACTAAAATCTTAGATGAAGGGTTAGCTCTGGAGGTTCATTTGAACTAATTGTTGGCTCAAGATAATATTTATAAAGCTCCCAACAAATGGTTTGGCTTACAGTAGGTCTTTAGTAAGAAATGGTTCCTTTACCTTCTAGGTTTAGGATACAAAGTAGAAACAGGACCATGTCAGCTGCAATTGTAAATCATAGGTCGTGTTTCTACTGTTTTATAATAAGCTTATGAGGACAACAATAACTCTGTATGTGTTTCCATATTATCTCATTATTTGATGTGAAAAAGTGAAATTTTGTGAAATAACCAATTTTGCCTTGATTTGGTTGATAATTTACTTTGAGATTGCATTGGATTTCTAGATAAATTTAAGGAAGAATTCATATCTTAATAAGGTTATATCACTCCTCCATGATTATGGCATATCTATTATATTCACATCATTAAAATTAATTCATTGTTTCTAATTCTAATGACAAGCTGTATTACTTGAGTTCAATTTTTTGGTGCATTTTTACAAGTTGTGGTACAATTCCATGGCTCAGTTTTTTTCTTCATGACAGAAACATGCATTAGTTATAGGTATTGATTTTTTAAATTAAGAATGGAAAATATTTAGATACAAAATAGATTTACATAAATAAAAATACCATTAGAGCAAAATAAATTAAAGTAAGTGTGGATCTTGCAATTTCAATTTCAGGAATTTATCCTAGAGAATGTAAAAATGAGGATCTTTATTTCAGTATTGTTCATATATTAGCAAAAAAGAATAAGTACCTGGAGACCATCGATCATATTATTCAACATAAGAGAATGGTTTAATAGATTTCAATATATGTATAAACCAGAACATTATGTATTTGATAAAATGAATGATATAGATGTGAATGTACTGACAGGTCATATTGCAGGAAAAATGTAAATGTAAAATTATATCAATTATTTGATTTCCTAAAAACTATAGGTATATGTCTACATCTATTCTCAAAATTGGTAATCTTTAATCACCTTCTGAAATATAGTATCTGAATAAATATTTTAGTCTTTAATTTGTACACTATAAACTTATTTTTCTGTTGAGCAGATATTTTGAAATTCTTTTTAAATGAAAAAATGGAGAAATGAGTGGATAATTGTTGTCGGAGAACTTAGGTGAATAAATTATATCATTGAGGTAAAAAATCTCAAACAAGCATAATTATACCAGCTAGAAGAATGTGGTTTTACTTTTGATGTAATACAAATGCAAACAATGTAAATTTTCCCATTTCTTTACTAAAGGTAACTGATTTTTAAAATTGTATATAACAATTTTTCTTTGAATATTAGCAGTCTTAAATTCTGTGACAAATAAAGTATTTGAAAATCTGTTCAGAACAATAGAAAGTTTAAGGTTTTACCCTACTTGCAAACTAACCGATTAGTCTGCCACATTTTTTTTTTAAGTATGCTCCACAGAAGGCACAAGACTCCTAGATAAGAGCAAAGGACTTAACATCACTGCAGTGTGAACATCACATTTTCACTGGTTCCCCTTGCACCTCAAGTCCTATGAGGCAATACAGAGTGGTCCTGATACATGCCTGCACTCAGGTTGCATTATAGGACAGAAGCCCTGAGCTTAGGAAATCCAAATACTTTATAATAAGCAACAAGCATGCCTGTTTGCTCTGAAAGGAGACACACTTTTCCAAGTTTGTTTGCTGGATGTGCAGAAATGTAAAAGATCTGTTTAGAATGATCTCCCAATGATAACCACCCCTTGTTTCTACATCATCCTGGGACTAAATTATTTTCCATGACTATAACACCTTGTCAGGCACTCTAATTAACCTGATGGATGGAGACTGAGACAAAATTCATTCAGTTGTCCCATTCAGCGGTAAGACTTCAAGCTGCAGTGGGGTACCAACATGCATTGTCTCAGCCATGCCTACAAGTGTCCCATATTGAAATATTCCATAAACCATCAGGGTCTAACTTAAAATAGCTTATGTCTTCCTCCATCTAACTGGCATTTCTGTATTGACCTATTCTCTTAGCTAAGGCATTCATCCAGCTACAGCATGAGATATCAGTAATTACACAGACTTCATTTTGTCCCCAAAGAGGGCACCTAAGTCATTTCTATCATCCACAACTACCCTTGGTTAGTGAGCTGCATCTGAGTTGAATACCTCTCAGGGCTGAGGTGGCATTATTGATCTCGTTAGCTAAAATAATGGGCACATTTCATGATACCTTTTCTAATTGTACAACTTACACTGTAGAGACAACTGCCTGCACTGTATATACAGATAACAAGTCAGTCCCATCCCAAAGGAATTCCCCTAAATGACCAAGAGTTACCTAATTTAGGAGAGACCACCTCAGTTGTGTGAGGGCTGTGTGTTCTACAGGTGGTGTTTCCTTAAGCAATTGCAGGTCTGTTATGACTACCTTGAAGGGGCACATCACTGTTTCAGGGAGGGATGCAAGTTAATGCCTGGCTTCCACACAAGAAATACAGTACTAGAGACGTACATTGTGTCCCTGGAAAGTAATTGTTATTTAGAATTGTTGGAGTCTCCCAAATGGGACCTACATTGCACAGAGGTCACAGGATGGTGCCTCCAATACCTCCATTGTTCATGGTGCATCTCCCTTTCTGCTAGTAAGTCTTTGAATCCCCAGTTCAGTATGACTAATTGAGTCTACCCTTTGTTCTTAAGGAAATACCTAAGGGAAGTCATCCCAATCTGTTCTTTGTCCCAACACCCAGGTGGTAATTTCTGTGGTCTGGGGTGACATCCAATGGGATGCTTAGCCATCGTATACTACTTTTCTATTTTAGCCTAGCAAATCAATGACAAACTTAACATCTTAACACAATACATGCTTATTATTTCATATGTATGTGAGAAGTTTGGGCACAGATTATCTGGGTTCTCTGACTCAGGCTGTTGATAAGCTGCAAGTCTATCTGGGTCTGTGGTCACATCAGAGGCCTAACTGGGAAAATGTCCACTTTCAGCCTGTTTTTGTTGTTAGCAGAGTTCATTTATTTGTGGCTGTACAACTGAGGTCTTCTTTTTTTGATGACTATTGGCTAGGGACAGTTCCTTGCTATATGACCCTCTGCATGGGCCCTC
Source organism: Kogia breviceps (assembly GCF_026419965.1). Taxonomy (NCBI): domain Eukaryota; kingdom Metazoa; phylum Chordata; class Mammalia; order Artiodactyla; family Physeteridae; genus Kogia; species Kogia breviceps. The sequence continues at coordinate 86,332,825 of NC_081313.1, read as the reverse complement.
TCACATAATAGCTTACTTCGTTAAGCCAACAAAGTGATTTTCTCTCATCATGATAGCAAACCAGTCTTAATATATCAAGTAATGCAATCACAGCAGTGCTAGCCCATCACCATAGCCATATAACATAACAATCAAAGGAGAGACATCCCGTATTTTGCCATATATTATTGTATAGAAGCTAGCCTCAGAACCTATTACGTTCAAGGAGGAAGAAATTCACTAACATCAATGGGGAAGGATAGAAGATGCAAGAAGCCAATTTAGATTCTGCCTAACACGGGACTGCAGGAATGAGGGTGGGAAAAGAAAATCCAGAGTGTATTTTTATTCAAGAGGAGGATTCCAGGGATGGATATGAAAAGAGAAAGATCATGTTATTCTGTATTCCCCCATACTTTCAAGGGTCTAATGTGTTCCCTGTAAAAGTAGTGGGGTGATTGTTTTCCCTGCTCTGCAAAATTGTTTTGCCTTCAGGAACTATACTGTAACTTTTATTCTAATCATATCCTCCTTGTACCCAGAGTTTTCATCTAGAAGAGTCAGGAGCAGGAGACCCATCATGTCCTTTGTATGAGTCTCTATGGGGAACTTGTCAAGAAATGTACTCAACTCATTACCTCTTTCATTGCCCTCTGATTATTGCCACAATTGAGAAGATTTGAGTCCCTTCTGAGGCCAATAACGTTTGTATGACCAGAGAGGATTACAAAGGTGTTTAAACCGGAGAGAGATGATGGATGTAGTGTCAGAAAACTTTTTGAGCAACATTTGAGGAGGTAATTCCAATACTCAACAATACCAAATGCCTATATATCTTAGGTATTGTAAAAGGTCCATTTAAGGACCATCAACCCTTTGCTGAGTGGTTTTTGTAATAGAACTCATACCATTTTCAGACTGCAAATAATCTGGAAAGTCAAAAACATTATGCAAATTAATTTTAAGGGTGCTAGTGTTGTGGATAGCATCAGCTGATTGAATTGGAAAATCAACACTGTAACCTGGAAAGTTGTAACATAGGGTTCCAGTCTATGATGATGGATGTATTGCTACACCTGGAATGATGATAGATCCAGACAGACAACAATAGTTAGCAAAATCTTGTTAGTACAGTTTCAGTCAACAGTTTGGTTTCAGTCATTCTCATCAGAGAGCAGGTCCTTATTGTGGGCAACAAATAGTGAATATTTAGTTTTCTAGGGCTGTTATAACAAATTACCACAACCTGATGGTTTAAAACAACAGAAATGTATTCTCCCACAGATCTAGAGTTGAGAAGTCCAAAGTCAAGATGTCAACAGGACTGGCTCTTTCTGAAGGTTCAGAGGGAAACCGTTCCATACTCCAATACTAGCTTCTGGTGGCTGCAGGCAATTCTTGGTGTTTTGGGGCTTGTATATGTATTACTTCAATCTCTGCCTGAGTCTTCATATGACCTTCCTCTTTGGGTCTCTTATGTTTTGGTGTGTCTCAAATCTCTCACTCCTTTTTCTTATGAGGAAACAAATTATTAAATTTAGGTCCTACCCTAAATCCAGAATGATCTTGTCTCTAGAACCTTAACTTAATCACATCTGCAATGCAACTATTCTAAATAAAATAACATTCATAGGTGCCAGAGGTTAGTATTTGGAATATCTTTACAGAGCTATTATTCAACCCACTATAGTGACCCAGATGGTTCAAGCCATGATTTGTTTCTACAGTTTGTGGCCCCAAAGAGATTGCTTAACTTGCCAGTTTAGTCTTCAACTAGGGTTAGGTTAGAGGGGGAAGACGGGAACAAAGGGCACAGAAGGAGACAGTGACTGTGCCTTATTAAGCAAGGCTTTGCATTTACTTTCATTTTCAAGCCACATCGTTTTTGGCTCAAAAACAAAAAATGTTCTGATATTTTCTTTCTACTCAAAGCTCTTGAATTGCAAGTTCCTCATCACAGACAATATTTGTTTCGGCTTTGGGACACCTTGGTTTCATTGTCATGGAGGCATGGCCTTTTAGGAAGGACCATGGAGCTTGCTTCCCCATTGTCATATTAATATCCTCTTCTCATTACTCCCTCACCCTTCAGAGGAGAGTGAACAAAAAACAGGCACCATTTGGACAATTTGTTTTGATGCTGTCTTTTACCGCTCAGTCTCTAAATATTAATTCTTCTCCTGTTAATTAATGGGTAAGTCATTGGGATATACTTCCTCCTAGTTTCCCACTACTAGGACAAGAACAGGCACTACCAGATCCCAGGGAGTCATCTTGTATTTCCTATCCCAGCCCAAGAGTCCTCATCTTTCCTCTTTCAGAAAGCCATTTCTGTCAACATCACATTCTCATTGCCAAACTGTCAAGAACTATGAAAGGTCTGAGATCATATCCTACTTGCAAGCTAAAAAGTGAGCCTGCCATGGTTTCATGGATGCTGACTGAGACTGCTAGACAGAAAGGACGTATTTCTCACATCACAGCAAGCATTGTGAAAATTAGTGCATTTTTGGCCAGTTGTACTTACCACAAAGTTCCATGGGGTGATGCAGATGGGCTCAGACTGGTGGCTACATGTGTTAGTTGTCCAAGTCACTGGACTATAATGATAGCTTCATAATAGATACCCATGTTTTCTAAAGTGAAAAGAAGTGACTTTATTAAGACCACACATACATTATTGATCCACAGGGGGAAATAATGTTGATTTTTAATTAAATAATGTTTATGAGATATAATATACAAATATTAACAAAAATCCTTCAATTTTTAAGTTTATAGTCGCTATGGATTTTGCTGCATAAAGCTTAAAGGTTATAAATGTTTAAATTATCTAATTAGAAGTGAAAAACCAAACAAAACTAAAAGCACATATTTGATAATGTACCAATATACTAACTTAATGCTTCTTTCCTGAATAATGGTATTTTTAACCTCAGTAAAAATGTAAAATTGACTGCTCAACTGTAATGCTACCTCTTTGGCCGTACTTACTTTGGCAGTAGGGCACATATTTCTTAAATTTCTCAATGAAAATGGATCAAGTAGGAAAACTTGCATTTAATATTTACTCATTGGATATGTGTAATGGGAGGCTGTTCAACACGAACTCTTAAGAGAGAATGTTTGGATCAGGTAAAAATAGGACTAAATGACCTCTTTTATATATATATATATATATATATATATATATATATATATATGTGTGTGTGTGTGTGTGTGTGTGTGTGTGCATACAGTCAACTTTTTTGATTTTATGATTTTAGCAGGAACCTCTTAATGTTTATTTTATTGGTAAGCTCCTAGCTAAAAATGCAATAGAATCCAATTTTGAAAATCACCTCACAAAATCTAGAACACATGGGACTCCAGTTAATGGGGATATCCTTCCTAAAGTTTAAGTTTTAATGAATTAAATTTAAAGATAATAATAAAATTATAATACATAATCAGAGGAAGCATGTATTTAATATACCAGTAATTAATCTTTTTGGAAATTTAATAGGTCAACATGAAACTCAGACCTATTCTTTTTAAACAGACTAAAATATTTCTACAGGGAATTTTTCTTGGTGTTCTTCCTCAAATTTCTTCATTTCAAGTTTTGCCTTTATCCCTCACCTTCCTAACAATGGATATGTGTAATCTCAGATATGGTGTCATAACTTTTATTGTCAGTACATAGTACATAGTACATAGTACATAGTACATTATTATTTCAAATAAGTGTATGCATATTTTTAGTAATGAACTAAAGTTTGTATGCTCAGAGAGGGCATTTGTGAAGTGTGTATGCATACATGCACACACCCACACTCTCGTATTTCTTTTTGCAGTATTGTGAATGCCTAGATATACTAGAAACAATGTAGGTTAATGGCAACAACAGTATTGTACCAGCACTGCCTGTTTTTCAGTTTTCAGATAATTTATTTCTAACAAAGGTCATTCATTCTTTTAGTCATAGGATATTTTTTTTTAATTTTAGTCAAAAAACAAAAAACATCTTGTTTTAGTACAATATCATTTTCTAAGATAATAGATGTTGTGTAGTTCTTCAGTTTTTTGGTTATTTGTTTTTACTCTTTCTACTAAATGATAAAGCATAACTTTGTGGATCTTTTTTTTTTTTTTTTTTTTTTGTGGTACACGGGCCTCTCACTGTTGTGGCCTCCCCCATTGCGGAGCACAGGCTCCGGATGCGCAGGCTCAGTGGCCATGGCTCACGGGCCCAGCCGCTCTGCGACATGTGGGATCTTCCCAAACCGGGGCATGAACCCGTATCCCCTGCATCGGCAGGCAGACTCTCAACCACTGTGCCACCAGGGAAGCCCAACTTTGTGGGTCTTATGTGGATTTCTTCATTTGATGAGATAATGTAATTTTTTGAGTTGTCAAACAGACAAATTTCATGACATTTGAGCACACAAATCATTTAGAAAACAATAGACCTTCCCTAGAAATACCTATGCTGCTGTCCATTTTTATCTTGGGGACTTTTTTTCCCATTACTGTGTGAATATCTTGGTTACATGAACAACTGTTCTTACAAGTTTCTCACTCCAATTGTCTAAAGTAGGCTGTGTGTTAAAGTGTAGATCACAATGTTGGTGCTGTGAATATTTATGTATTTTGACATTTAGAAAGAAGATGCCTTTCTATACTGTAACCCCTAGCAGTGTTTTACTTGATGTATTTCTAAAAATAGAGCAATTCATTTATACTATGTCACTTCAGACTTAAGGGACACACAACCTACCTTTCACAGGCATAAAATTCAGCTGTCTTATTTCTACTGCAAGAATTATGTTTAGAAGCTGTGGAGTCACAAAATGCTTTAATGTTTTCTGTTTCTATATTTATTTATCCCTGGGTAGCCACATTCACAGAACTGGCAGGAATATCAAGAAATTGCAGAATCTATATTAGAATGGCATCTTAAATATATGAAAGTTTTTTCTTTGTTAAGATCCCCAGAAACAGAGAATCTTCAAATTATTTTGGAAATTTGCTTAAGTTTCACCAAATGTAGTACCAAAAGATTCTTCTTCTGATCTCACATAAATCTTCTATCTCTAGTTTAAATTTTCCTTATATCATTTGAGAAAAATGGGGGTCTTGTCACCTTTTTTGTAATTGAACCAAGAAAGAACAACAGCAATAATATTACCCATTGGTCTCCTCTTCATTTTTGATGATTGAAGCTGTCTTAAGTCCTTTTGCTATTCTTTCAGTTATAAAATTTGATATTTGATGAGAGTCAGGAACATTCCAAGGAAAATAAATGGGTTACACAATTATTTTAAAGTCTTGCAGACATTACTATAAAGTTAGTGGATGGTGAATTTAACCAGTGTATGTTCATGCTTTCTATTTCTTTTAAGGTCAAAGCTGTATTGCCAGGGCTTTTATATTTTTACTGAGGTAAAAATTATAAAATGTTAAAATTCATCCATCTTAAATGCACATGTAATGAATTTTGACAAGTTAATATGTCTGTATAACCAACACTCAATCAAGGTAGCAAATATTACCATTACCACAGAAGTTCCCTCAGACCTAATTTCTGTCAACACTTACCTATTAGGCAACCACTGTTTTGATTTTGAATACCGTAGATTAGTTTATCTGGCTTCAAAATTAGTATAAATGGAATCATATAGCAGCATTTCCTTTTTTTTTTAAACTGTATAAATTGTTCTAAAGACTCATCCGTGTTGTTGTGTATATCATTACTTCATTCCTTTTTTTGCGGAATAGCATTCCATTGTGTGAGTATACTAGTTAATCCATTTTCCTATTGAAAGACATTGTGGTTCTTTAAAGTTTCTGGCTATTATAAATACAACTTCTATAAATATTTGTTAAAAGTCCTTTTGTGTATATATGTTTTCATTTCTCATGGGTAAATAACCACGAGTAAAATTGCTGGGTCACAGAGGAGGTATATGTTTAACTTCATAAGGAAACACCAAACAATTCTCCCATGGTGGTTGTATTGTTTTACATTCTCATCAACAATTAACTGAAGTTCTAACTACTCCATATCTTCATTGATATTTGGTGTTGTCAATTTTTATGATTTTAGACATTCTAGTGGGTAAGAAGTGATATATATTATAGGATTAATTTTCATTAATCTGGTGAGCGATTTTGAACATATTTTATGTGTAGTGCCTGTTCAAGTCTTTTGCCCATTATTTTAATGGGTTCTTTGTCTTTTTAACTATTGAATTATAGAAATTATTTATATATTCTGGATATACATTCGTTATCAAATACATTACTGATAACATTTTCCTCCAATATGAATTGCCTATTTATTCACTTAATTATTTTTCTGAGGAGCAAATCTGTAATTTTGTTGAAATAAGTTATCAATTTCATTTTTTATATTTAATTTTTTTGTTGTATAAAAGAAAATGATTTGCCACCCTGAGAGCATAACTTTCTCTTCAATTTCAAACTCTTTGTTTATTCAGTTACCTTTATACTTCATATAAATTTTAGAATCAGCTTGTTAATTTCAATCCCCCAAAAATCCTGCTGGAATTTTTATTAAAACTGAGGTAAATCTATAGAACTGCTTGTGGACTATTGACATATTATAATATTGAGTGCTACGTACTTCTACTTAAAAGCCATTAGCCTCGCTAAGCAAGATTTTTTTGTTTTCAGAAATTTTGTAATCGTTCATTAGATTTATTCTTAATAATTTTTTGATGACAGTGTAAAGGAGCTTTTTAAGCATTTAAAAAATGTTTTGCTAGTTTTTAAAATACAGTAGACTTTTTACTGATCTTATGTCCTGAACATTGCTAAATTCACATTTTTAAAAAATTTGCATATTTCATAGAATTTTGGAGGTAGACAATAATGTCATCTTCCAGTAAAACCAGTCATACTTTGCCCTTTCTGATATTTTTTAAAAATTTATTTTTCTTGCTTTATTAAATGAATTGGAATTCTAATAAAATGTTGAGAAGTACTAAAAGTGAGCATTCTTGTATTTTTGTGATCTAAGAGGCAAAACGCTCAATATTTCACCACTAAGAATAACATCAGCTATAGATTTTTCTTAATGAGCTTTGAAAGATGGAGGAAATTCTATTCTATTCTTAGATTTTTGAGAGTTTTTTAAAATCATGAATGGGTATTGATTTTAGTAAAATGCTATTTATACTTTTTATAAATCTATTGAATTTCTTATTTATCATATGACTGATTGCATAGTCTGCCCAATATTATAAAAAAAGGGACCTACATATCATTTTAAGCCTCAAACTCAATCTCCTTGGGTACAATGATTAATTATGACTAATATTCCTGCAAAATTCTTAATCGCATTTTAATCTATTTTCTGTTCGAACACTAAAAATCTCTTTGATTACTAGTAGGAGAGTGAATAATTGGAGTCCTGAAGAATAATAATGGCATTTAAAGATAAATATCAGCAATGATCACAAATAACTTATTTTTTTAGGTGAGGGAATTGTTATTATATCAATACACAGCTTTCAGTTTCTAAGGCAATATTTGAATACAGTTTTCTAATTAAAATATTAATTACATTCTACATGAAAACTTTATATTTTTCCTTTCACAAAATATCACCTTGATGTGTTGGTTTTTTTTTTGCCATGTCACAATCACCATTCACTCTATGTTATTTTTGCTCTATCTAAAGTACCACACTTTGCAATACAATCATGGGAAATGGTAAGGAGTACTCTTTTAAAAGGATACTCTAGCCCATTTATTGTGTATTGCGAAAGACCTATGAGCATTCATAAAATCAATAAAACACTTAACAGGAGAAGACATTTGCAAGTTATATATCTGTTAAGGGGTTAATGTCAAAATACATAGAGAACTCAAACAACTCTATAGCAAAAGGCCAAACAATTTGATTAAAAAATGTGCAGAGCAGCTGAATAGACATTTGTCCAAAGAAGATATACAAATGACCAACAGGTACATGAATAGGTATTTAACATCACTGATCACTAGGGATATATATATAAACATAAAATGAAATTTTTCAGTCATAAAAAAAGGAAATCCTGCCATTTGTGACACACCAATGGACTTTGAGGGCATTATGCTAAATGAAATAAGTCAGACTTATTACTGTATTATCTCACTGTATGTGGAATCTAAACAAAACAAAACAAAAGAATCCAAATTCTTAGAAAGAGAGAAAAGACTGATCATTTCCAGAAATGGGGGTTAAGGAGCAGGTGAAGGTGGTCAAAAGGTACAAACTTCCACTTATAAGGTAAATAAGTCCTGTGGATGTAATGCACAACATGGTAACTATAATTAATAATACTTTATTGTATATTTGAAAGTTGCTAAGAGAGTAGATCTTAAAAGAGTTCTCACCACAAGGAAAAAAATTGTAATTAGGTGAAGTGATGATGTTGAGTAAACTTGTAGTAATCATTTCACAATATATACATATATTAAGTTATTATGCTGTATACCTTAAACGAGTACAATATATATCAATTATACTCAATAAAACTAGAAAATGTTGAAAATCCTAATAACACTGAGGAGTATTTTCAAAAAGAAAACATTTTACATTGTGTGCTTCTGAATAATCTCTTGATTTTCCATAACTTTAATTGGAATAGTGAATTATTTTTTAAGATTTTCATTCTTAAAATTATTTATGTACCTATCTCTATACTTTCAGATGGTGTTGTGCACTGGAAACATTGTCTTACAACAAGATGATTAGCCTTAGAACAAAATGGTTAGCTAAGATTTAAAGCTCTGTCACGCTTATAAAGTTAATCTTGTACAATCTGCCATAGTTTCATTTTTTAAAAATCATATATATAACTCTTTCAGGTGTTTGGTAAAAATCAAACAGCCAGATCGTGGAATGAAGTACTTTGAATCATCATTATATATGTTCTTTTTCTTTTTCTTTTATACTTTGGGCCTGAGACTGTCTTCCTTTGCCAGTTTGTTCAGATATGTTGTAATACGACAGGTGGCTACCCTGCCTTTCTGTGTTCTATCTGAATTGAAATAAGTGACACTTAGGTACCCGTTGGCTCATCAAGCCCCATATATCTTGGTTGTCAGTTGGAAATGTAGAATGACAGTCATTTTAGAGAGACATCACTTCCCTGATCTAGTGACTCCAATGCAATCACAATTTCAGTCACAGCTAAACCAGCTTATTGTTGTCACCATACACTTAAGAAGTTTAGTGTTTGCCATTCATATCCATTCATAGTTCTTTGCAGATAAAATGTTTATTAAACTCTTTTTGGTCAATTCATGAAAAATCTTACATATTTGAAATGTTTCTGTACTGGTTCAATTTTACTATAAAGAAGAAAATCTACTTCTCAGTAACATATGAGGGCAGTGAGGTTGGAAGGCAAAAGAATAAAACTTTATTATTTTCAAGTTTTCTCTTATGTTTTTTTTCTGCAGTGATATCTGATTCTTAATATTGTAATATTGTTGGAAATTTCATTTATAATCTAATTATTTGGTGTCTTAGAATTATCTTTCCTAAAGTGTACCCAAGCAATGTCCAGATATCATCTGAAAAGTACATAGCTTTGCAAATAAAGACAGACCATATATAAGTTCTAAATAATTTTTTAACATTTTTTACTTGGAAAATAATTGTCTACCAATGCCCCCACTGTAGCAAATCGCTACCTCATTTCTTAAGTGATTGTTTTCCTCTCAAAAAAGGATCATGTCATAAAATTTAGGGCAGTGGAGATGTATCAAAATATCTCAATTATTGGGTGTGATATAATGTCTTAACAAAATTCAGAGTGATATTGAGTTTGCATTTCTCATGGACTGATCTAAAATTTCACTCTGAGTAGCTGAATAGGAAGCTAAAAATGAATTGAACTGAGAAAATATAATAATCACTACATGCAACTAAAACCCAAATCTGTGGGGGAGTTTCTGTGATATGCAATACAATATTTGGGAAGACTCTGCAAAGGATATACAAAAAAAATCCCTACATATTTTTTTAAACATCTTTATTGGAATATAATTGCTTTACAATGTTGTGTTACTTTCTGCTGTATAACAAAGTGAATCAGCTATATGTACACATATATCCCCATTTCCGTCCCTCTTTCACCTCCCTCCCTATCCCATCCCTCTATGTGGTCATAAAGCAGCGAGCTGATCTCCCTGTGCTATGCAGCTGCTTCCCACGAGCTATCTATTTTATCTTTGGTAGTGTATATATGTCAATGCTACTCTCTCACTTAGTCCCAGCTTACCCTTCCCCCTCCCCGCATCCTCAAGTCCATTCTCTATGTCTGCGTCTTTATTTCTGTACTGCCCCTATGTTCTTCAGAACCATTTTTTTTCTTTAGATTCCATACATATGTGTTAGCATATGGTATTTGTTTTTCTCTTTATGACTTACTTGACTCTGTATGACAGTCTCTAGGTCCATTTTCCTCATTTTATGTATATATAGAAATACCTGATATAAGTGGGAACTTCTAAATAGCATAAGAGAAGTGATTACAATATGTATTAAACCATGTTTATAATGAATTACTTTAAAATATGAATAATCAGTCTTAAGAAACCAGTCTTATTTGTTTATGGAATTTAACTAGTTTATATTTAAAATATAAAAACAGACTTCCTCTTGTGAGAGCACCGGAATCACAACTAAATGCTGAACAATCATCGAAAGGAAGACACTAGAACTCACCAATAAAGATACCCCACATCCAAAGACAAAGGAGAAGCCATACTGAGACAGTAGGAGGGGCGCAATCACAATAAAATCAAATTCCATAACTGCTGGGTGGGTGACTCACAAACGGGAGAACACTTATACCATAGAAGCCCACCCACTGGAGTGAAGGTTCTGAGCCCCATGTCAAGTTTCCCAACCTGGGGGTCTGGCAATGGGAGGAGGAATTCCTAGAGAATCAGACTTTGAAGGCTAGCAGGATTTGATTGCAGGACTTCGACAGAACTGGGGGAAACAGAGACTCCACCCTTGGAGAGCACACACAAAGAAGTGTGCACATCGGGACCCAGGAGAAGGAGCAGGGACCCCATAGGAGACTGAAACAGACCTACCTGCTAGTGTTGGAGGGTCTCCTGCAGAGGTGGGGGTGGCTGTGTCTCACCGTGAGGACGACACTGACAACAGAAGTTCTGGGAAGTACTCCTTGGGATGAGCCCTCCCAGAGTCCATTAGCCCCACCAAAGAAAGCGGGTAGGCCCCAGTGTTGCGATGCCTCAGGTCAAACAACCAACAAGGAGGGAACCCAGCCCCAGCCATCAACACACAAGTGTATTAAAGTTTTACTGAGCTCTGCCCACCAGAACAACAGCCAGCTCTACCCACCACCAGTCCCTCCCATCAGGAAACTTGCACAAGCCTCTTAGATAGCCTCACCCACCAGAGGGCAGACAGTTCTGCTGTCTGCAAGAATAACTACAATACTGCAGCCTGTGGAACAAAAACCACATTCACAGAAAGATAGACAAGATGAAAAGGCAGAGGGCTATGTACCAGATGAAGGACAAGATAAAACCCCAGAAAAACAACTAGATGAAGTGGAGATAGGCAACCTTCCAGAAAAAGAATTCAGAATAATGATAGTGAAAATGATCCAGGACCTCGGAAAAAGAATGGAGGCAAAGATCGAGGAGATGCAAGAAATGTTTAACAAAGACCTAGAAGAATTAAAGAATAAACAAACAGAGATGAACAATACAATAATTGAATGAAAAATGCACTAGAAGGAATCAATAGCAGAATAACTGAGGCAGAACGGATAAGTGACTTGGAAGACAGAATGGTAGAATTCACTGTTGTGGAACAGAATAAAGAAAAAATAATGAAAACAAATAAAGACAGCCTAAGAGACCTCTGGGACAACATTAAAGGCAACAACATTCACATTATAGGGGTCCTAGAAGGAGAAGAGAGAGAGAAAGGACCTGAGAAAATATTTGGAGATTATAGTCGAAAACTTCCCTAACATGGGAGAAGAAATAGCCAGCAAAATCCAGGAAGCACAGAGATTGCTTCCTGGACTTGGGAAGCGTAGGACATTCCACCCAAGAACAGCAGATTACACTTTCTTCTAAAGTGTGCACGGGACATTCTCCAGGATAGATCACATCTTGGGTCACAAATCAAGCCTCAGTAAATTTAAGAAAATTGAAATCATATCAAGCATATTTTCTGAACACAACACTATGAGATTAGAAGTCAATTATAGGGGGGAAAATGGAAAAAACACAAACATATGGAGGTTAAAAAATTCGTTACTAAATAACCAAGAATCACTGAGGAAATCAAAAAACACCGAGAGACAAATGACAATGAAAACACAAGGATCCAAAACCTATGGGATGCAGCAAAAGCAGTTCTAAGAGGGAAGTTTATAGCAATACAATCCTACCTCAGGAAAAAACAAGCATCTCAAATAAACAACCTAACCTTATACCTAAAGGAACTAGAGAAAGAAGAGCAAACAAAACCAAAAGTAAGTAGCAGGAAAGAAATAATAAAGATCAGAGCAGAAATAAATGAAGTAGAAACAAAGAAGACAATAGAAAAGATCAATAAAACTAAAAGCTGGTTATTTGAGAAGATAAACAATATGGATAAAACATTAGCCACACTCATCAAGAAAAAGAAGGAGAGAACTCAAATCAATAAAATTAGAAATGAAAAAGGAGAAGTTACAATAGACACCGCAGAAATACAAAGCAACCTAAGAGACTACTACAAGCAACTCTGTGCCAAAAAAATGGACAACCTGGAAGAAATGGACAAATTCTTAGAAAGGAATAACCTCCCAAGACTGAACCAGGAAGAAATAGAAAATATGAATAGACCAATCATAAGTAATGAAATTGAAACTGTGATTAAAAATCTTCCAACAAAGAAAAGTCCAGGACCAGATGTCTTCACAGGTGAATTCTATCAAACATTTAGAGAAGAGCTAACACCCATCCTTCTCAAACTCTTCCAAAAAATTGCAGAGGAAGGAACACTCCCAAACTCATTTTATGAGGCCACCATCATCCTGATATCAAAACTAGACAAAGATCCTACAAAAAAAGAAAATTACAGACCAATGTCACTGATGAATATACATGCAAAAATCCTCAACAAAATACTAACAAACAGAATCCAACAACACATTAAAAGGATCATACACCATGATCAAGTGGGTTTTATCCCAGGGATGCAAGGTTTCTTCAATATATGCAAATCTATCAATGTGATACACCATATTAACAAATTGAAGAAGAAAATCCATATGATCGTCACAATACATGCAGAAAAAGCTTTCAAAAAAATTCAATATCCACTTATAATAAAAACTCTCCAGAAAGTGGGCATAGAGGGAACCTACTTCAACATAACAAAGGCCATATACGACAAACCCACAGCAAACATCATTCTCAATGGTAACAACCTGAAAACATTTCCTCTAAGATTAGGAACAAGACAAGGATGTCCATTCTCACCACTATTATTCACCATAGTCTTGGAAGTCCTATCCGCGGCATTCAGAGAAGAAAAAGGAATAAAAGAATCCAAATCAGAAAAGAAGAAGTAAATCTGTCACTGTTTGCAGTTGACATGATACTATACATAGAGAATCCAAAAGACGCCACCAGAAAACTACTAGAGCTAATCAATAAATTTGGTAAAGTAGCAGGATACAAAATTAATGCATAAAAATCTCGTTCATTCCTATACACTAATGATGAAAAATCTGAAAGTTAAGGAAACACTCCCATTTACCATTACAACAAAAAGAATAAAATATCTAGGAATAAACCTATCTACAGAGACAAAAGACCTGTATGCAGAAAACTATAAGACACTGCTGAAAGAAATAAGGATGTTACCAACTGATGGAGAGATATACCATGTTCTTGGATTGGAAAAATCAATATTGTGAAAATGACTGTACTACCCAAAGAAGTCTACAGATTCAATGCAATCCCTGTCAAATTACCAATGGCATTTTTTTTTTTACAGAAGTAGAACAAAGAAATCTTAAAATTTGTATGGAGACACAAAAGACCCCAAATAGACAAAACGATCTTGAGGGGAAAAAAATGGAGCTGGAGGAATCAGACTCCCTGACTTCAGACTATACTATACAGCTACAGTAATCAAGACAATATGGTACTGGCACAAAAACAGAAATATAGATCAATGGAACAGGATAGAAAGCCCAGAGATAAACCCATGCACCTACTGTCAACTAATCTATGACAAAGGAGGCAAGGATGTACAATGGAGAAAAGACAGTCTCTTCAATAAGTGGTGCTGGGAAAACTGGATAGCTACATGTAAATGAATGAAATTAGAAAACTCCATAACACCATACACAAAAGTAAACTCAAAATGGATTAGAGACCTAAATGTAAGACCAGACACTATAAAACTCTTAGAGGAAAACATAGGAAGAACACTCTTTGACATAAATCACAGCAAGATATTTTTTCCACCTCTTAGGGTAATGGAAGTAAAAACAACAATGAACAAATGGGACCTAAGGAAACTTAAAAGCTTTTGCAAAGCAAAGCAAACTCCAAATGAGATGAAAAGACAACCCTCAGAATGGGAGAAAATATTTGCAAATGAATCATTGGACAAAGGATTAATCTCCAAAATGTATAAACAGCTCATGCAGCTCAATATTAAAAAAACCAACAACCCAATCCAAGAATGGGCAGAAGAGCTAAATAGACATTTCTCCAAAGAAGACATACAGATGGCCAAGAAGCACACAAAAACCTGCTCAACATCATTAATTATTAGAGAAATACAAATCAAAACTACAATGAGTTGTCACCTCACACCAGTTAGAATGGGCATCATCAAAAAATCTACAAACAACAGATGCTGGAGAGGGTGTGGAGAAAAGGGAACCCTCTTGCACTCTTGGTGGGAATGTTAATTGATACAGCCACTATGGAGAACATTATGGAGGTTCCTTAAAAAACATAAAGTAGAATTACCATATGACCCAAAAATCCCACTACTGGGCATATACCCAGAGAAAACCATAATTCAAAAAGACACATGCACCCCAATGTTCATTGCAGCACTGCTTACAATAGCCAGGTCATTGAAGCAACCTAAATGCCCATTGACAGATGAATGTATAAAGAAGATGTGGTACATATATACAGTGGAATATTACTCAGACATTAAAAGGAACGAAATTGGGTCATTTGTAGAGACGTGGATGGATCTAGAGACTGTCATACAGAGTGAAGTAAGTCAGAAAGAGAAAAACAAATATTGTATATTAACGCATATATGTGGAACCTAGAAAAATGGTACAGATGAACCGGTTTGCAGGGCAGAAATTGAGACACAAATGTATAGAACAAACGTATGGACACCAAGGAGGGAAAGTGGTGGTGGTGGTGGGGGTGTGATGAATCGGGAGATTGGCATTGACATATATGCACTGATATGTATAAAATGGATAATTAATAACCTGCTGTTTAAAAAAATAAAATAAAATTCAAAAAAAAAAAGAAAAAATATAAAAACATTTCTATTGGACATACTATTAAGATCAGTTTGAATGTACAGAATGGTTATGTGTTTACTCCACAGTAGAGAAGAGACCGTTAATTTAGGCATGGGAAAAAAATCATTTAGGACAATAAAAAGTTAAAATTCAAATGATTTTTTTTAACTTGTAAAGAACAAACTAACTGGGAAACTTGAATGAATTTCCTTGGAGTCATGGAGACAACCCCTAACCCAAGTAAAAAGCACAGGAAGTGTTCCATGCCCAGTGGACTGTTTTTTCCAAATGCTTTTTTGTTTCCTGCTAATTGATCTTTTACAATGAGTTCTTATTGGCATTCCAAAAGTCATGCATTATGTGACTTCTTTAACCAGGTACTATTACGGTGTGATTGTTAACTTCTTAGAGTTCTGATGATGATAGTTATTTCTTTTGAAGTTTATATGAATATCAATTCTAAATTGTGCAGTTACAAGGTGAAAATTTTTTAACAATTTTAAATTAAAAATATTTTAACATGCAATTCTGCAACCTTAACTTTTGTAATAAATCAAGCTAGTAATTTGACTACTATCCCATTTGTCCCTCTAGTCATCTATACCATTTTCCTCCACTAGAATACAACTACTTTCCCCTGAGAATATCCAAATTTATGTCTTCCTTAATTTTTTTTTTTTTTTTTTTTTTTTTTTTTTTTTTTTTTTTACCAACACTTGAGATCTAAGATAGTGAAATACAAAACACCACATGTTAACAGCTGGGTGTGAGTTCATTGCATATCTGCTGAAATCACTGAGTTAGATTTGGCGATTTCTTGCAAGAACATCTAGAGCACTTTCCTAACACAAAAGCATTCAATTAAAAATCTAAATGTAATCAAACACCTAAGTAAAACCAAATTCTGAAGATGTAATTTAGCATGATGTCCATCTTAATAAAAGAGGGATGCTTGGAGGTGAAATCTTGTTGTTCCATTTTATTTTCACTAAATTATTGCCATTTCCCATTGTTGAAGCCAATGTTCACTTTAAGTTTATACCAGAAGTTTACATTATCATGAACATCTGACAGTTTGTAATTGAATGCTTACAGGCTAAAGAGGTTCTGCTCTTTCATTTGATGGATTGTGTCATGCCAGAGTCTGGCAGTGCATTTTATTTGACCTTTCTTCTTAACTCCATTCATCTTAAACCCCTTGTCACATGAGTGACGGGCCATCGTGATGTGATGGAACACAAAACTTCAAAAAGATGCATCACCTGTCAGATAAATGCAGATCAAAAAAAATTTTTTTAAAAATGTTTAATGAGTTGGAGGACAACTTACGCTAAATTAGATTATAATGTTAAAGAGTAGAAGAGTAAACTTTGGAGATCAAAGATTACTGTTGGAATATCTCTAATAATACTTACAAATGAAAAATCAGAATGATTTGTATGATCTTTCCTATAAATCAGGGGAAGTGACAAGACACAAAATTTTCCTAAAAAGGTTATTAGTGAGAGAAAATAATTTAACTAGATATGTGTGCATAAACACACACACACACACACACATACACACACACACACACTAGTTAAACTTTAGGCATTTATTTAAAAAAACCCAAAACTATCTTTGTAGGGAGATACACAAAGCTTTGTTCATGTTGGGCCCATGATACTGTTAGGAATTTGATACAACCGAAGATGGGAAGTTTGTATTCCTTGAGCAGAAATCATCTATCTACTTGCAGAACAGACATGATTGAGATGAAGAAAGGGGTAGATTTCCTCATCTTTTGTAGGCCATTCATCTCACACCCAAGACTTTTTATTACAAAGTCCTGAAAGATTCTGTGCTTTGTGTGTTTATACCAATACACAGAGGCCATTCATATCGTAAATCAATGAACTAGTTTCTTATTTTGGCAGGATCAGCAGTGATTTAGTGGTGGAATATGAGCACAGAGTAAAGACATTGACCTGACACATTTTTATCCCTTCTCATGTGAGTATATTTTTTCTGTCCGTGGAAGAACAGAAAAATAAGAGAAACGAAATAATCAAGTTAGAAATACCATTGCCCAGGAACAGAAATGGAGAGTAGAGACCTGAGTCCTCTTTAACAAGATACTAGAATTTGGTAATATTGTTTATCTATTATAAGAGTATACAACTATACAAACACATATATATACATATAGATACACACATATATTGGAATTAATATTTTCTTTGTTCATTCATGTATTTAGTTATGCTAAGTCACATATTGTGTATTTTTTGAATAATAAAGCAATCATCAAAGACAACACAAAAAGACTTAATATTTCCAAAGTTTAACATATATGAATTAAATATATATATTTACATATGTATATACATAAGTACTCTGGAACAACTAATATATTTATATTTTTCTCTATTATCTGTTTAATTTAGGTCATAAATTTTGTCCAATTCTCTCTTCTTCATAAGGTTGTAAAACCACAGTTATCCAAAGTAAATTGATACAGCAAATTAATACAGCACATTATTAATGCAGTAAATTAATTTCTATTAATATAGAAAACAGTATGGAGGTTCCTCAAAAAATTAAACACAACACTACCATATGATTCAACAATTCCATATCTGGGTGTATATCCGAAGGAAACGACATCACTATCTTGAAGAGATATCTGCATCCCATTTTCGTTGCAACATTACTCACAATAGCCAGGGCATGGGAACAACCTAACTGTCCATGGATGGATGAATAAAGAAAATGGTATATATACACAATGGAATATTTTCAGCCATGAAAAAGAAGGAAATCCTGCCATTTGTGATAACATGGATGAAACTGGAGGATGTTATGCTTAGTAAATAACCCAGACACATAAAGACGTATATACTTTATGGTCTCACTTACATGTGGAATCTAAAGAAGTCAAACTCATAGAACCAGAGCATACAATGGTGGTTGCCATGGCCTGGGGGATGAAGAAATAGGAAATTATGATCAAATGGAACAAACTTTCAGTTACAAGATGAATAAATTCTGGGGACCTAATGCACAGTATGGTGATTATAGGTAATAATAGTTAATTGTATACTTGAAATTTGGTAAGACAGTAGTAGATCTTAAGTTTTCTCACCACGGAAAGAAATGGTAACTATGTGAGATGATTATATGTTAACTTGATTGTGGTAATCATTTCACAAATATTAAATCATCACATTATACACCTTAAAAATCACATTGCACAACCTAAATATAAACAATTTTTATTGGTCAATTATAACTCAAAAAAGCTGAAAAAATCCAAAGTGGTATAAAAGAATGTTTTCTGGCAGTTGACGTTAGGACACATTGTGCCCTGTCTTTATAATTTCCCTTTCCTTTGCTATTACCTTTACTTTTTTCAAACAATGTTCCTTGGCATAAATGAATGCCAACAAGAAATGATATTTTATTCAGTTATTATTGTAGGATTTGTACATCACCAGCAAAATATTTTATATAGTATCTTTATACTCTTTCTGTTGCCTTTCAAACTTAAGTAAAATAATGTAAATATTACATATATTTAACAGCAATAATTTTTGCTCTAAATTCTGAAAGATAAAATTTTCTACCTTAGTAAGGATTTACTTGCCATGAACATTATTTTTCACTACTACAGTAGATTTGGAAGAGAGTAAATTTTAAAATGAAAACGATTACCCCCAAGAATATATAGGAAAGATGAGGTACTACCCAATAATGAAGTAAAGAGATACGTTAACAAGCAAGTTTGTGTGAATTGAAAAGATTATTTTAAGGCTGGCATTTTGCATTAATAAGATGCTTGAGTGTCACTCATGTTTACAAAATTCATCTCAACTTTATATCTTTCTATGACCATCCCATGGCTCTGCTCTGATTCATAGCCGAGCTTCTTCAGAGAGTCACTACCTAATATTCCAGTAATTCTGTTGTTTGTTGTTGTTTTTATTGTTATTATTATTAGGATTAACATACAGAATAGTGCATTAAAATGCAGACAAATTCATAGAAATAACTGTACAGTTTAAAGAATAATTATGACATGAACACTTGAGCAAACAAGTGTTTCAACCTGGTGAAGAAATAAATCCCCAAAAGCCCTACGGAAAGACCTTAACCACCTCCATCAACCCTATGGCTAACCACTCTCCTGGTTTTTATGATAATTATTGAATGCTTTGCTTTTGCCTTTTTAAAACTCAATGTGTAAATTATTTAAAATAATTTTAACAGTTTTAATAAAATTTAACAATAAAACGGAACCATATATATTTGTTGTCTCTTCTTTCCTAAATACTATGTGTTTTTTGTACATTTTGTATATAACCATTAATTCATTTTTGTTGCTAAAAAGTTCTTATCAAAATTCATTTACTGATTTTGATGTTGAGGGACATTAGGGTTATTTTCAGCATTTGCTCATGCAAGGCTGCCATGAACACTCTGGTACATGTCTCCTTGTTCACATATGCACAGATTACCCTAGGGATTCAATCTAAAAGTGGAATTGGCAGTTATAGGCTAAACATATCTTCAACTTTTCTAATACTATCTGCTTGTTTTCCCAAGTCATTATACCAATTAATATTCTACCAGGAGTTCTTGTTCCTCCATTTCTTCACCAACATTTTGTATTGACAAACTTCCCCCACCCCCTCCAATTTGCTGTGTAGCAGTATTTTTCTGTGGTTTTAATTACAATTTTCCTAGTACTAATTAGCTTAAGCATTATGTAATGTTTTTATCCATTGGTCACTCTAGTTCTTCTTTTGTAAGGAGCCTGTTGAAGTTAATTTGCCCATTTTTGTCGTAGGTTTTAGTTGTTGCTTATTGATCTTTAGAAGCTCTTTATATATTCTGGATAATAAGATACTAGACTAAATTTGTTGCAAATATCTTTTTCCGCTATATGGTGAATATTTTAACTTTTTTTACTTCATTTTAAAGATATATTTTATGTTTTAATGTCATTCAGATTAATTTTTTAGGTTAGTGTTTTTTCTTTATTTTCAACGTCTCAAAGTCTTCAGAAAACATGAAGATGTGTGCTACATTATTTTCCTTTACATTGTTTTCCAGTAATAATTCATCCCTGTCTTTTTCCACCAATATGCGGTTCTACCTGTATAAAATACCAAGTATCCTTGTATGCATGGTTTCTTTAAGGTTTATCTCTTCTGCTTAGCTGACATTATAATTTTGTCACTAAAACACTGTTTTTTTTTACTACAGTTTTATAATATGTTTTTATTAACAGGTAAGTCAAATTCCCCCAAATCACTCCACATTTTTTCTTCAAAATTTCCTTGGATAATCTTGGCCTATACATTTTGAAGTACATATTTATAATGTTTACAAAATCTGTGAATTTTTTATGGAGACGGTTTGAATTTATAGATATTTTCACAAAAATGGCACTAAAATATTAAATTCTCAGTCACTGAACATAATGTATCTTTCCATTTATTTAGGCTTTTATAAATGTCTCTCAATGAAATTTTATAAATTTTGGTATATGAAACATTCATACATTCATTAAATCTATTTTGATATGACTTTTGTTCCCATTTCTCTACTGTAACTCCCTTTCCAGTATCACCATTACTGGCCAAATAAAAGATAAGTTTTCAGTCTTCATCTTACTTGACCTCTCAGCAGTATTGACTGAGTTGACCTCTCCTTCCTAGATCCCTCTTTCCTTACCTTCCATGACACTGTCCTTGTTTTCCTTCTAGCTTTTTTTTTCCAGCTTCCTTTGCTAGACCTTCTAAACCCTCTCCTTTATACGTATATTTTCTTTTTTCTTTCTTTTTTTTTAGTATTTATTTATTTTTGGCTGCATTGGGTCCTCTTTGCTGTGCACGGGCTTTCTCTAGTTGTGATGAGCAGGATCTACTCTTGTTACAGTGCATGGGCTTATCATTGAAGTGGCTTCTCTTGCTGTGGAGCACGGGCTCTAGGCATGCAGGCTTCAGTAGTTGTGGTACGTGGGCTTGGTAGTTGTGGCTCACGGGCTTAGTTGCTCCTCAGCATGTGAGATCTTCCCGGACCAGGGATTGAACCCGTGTCCCCTGCATTGGCAGGCAGATTCTTAACCACTGCACCACTAGGGAAGTCCCTATATGTATATTTTCTATCCTGCTAATTTCTTTCATTCCCATATTCCATATCTTCTCTGTTTACCAACAGTATGTAATTAAAAAACTTTTTCCCCAGCATGCTTTTTCAAAAGCATCCCATATTGATCCATTAGAGTTACCCCAATATTAACATTCTCCAAACTGGATACTTGCGTCCTAATTTAAATAAATTTAAATAAATAAGAAAATAATATTGTAAGAAAATGTATGCCCTATCTCAGCAAATTGTACAAATAACTGCCAAATTTATAGACTGAATAAAAGAAATCTTATTATTTTGTCTTTCTTAAAATATTTCACTGTTTCCTGTGAATGTAAAAAATAATTTCAAATTTCTTGATAGGACTTTGAGACCTAGATTACCTTACCTTCATATCTTTCTTCATTTTTTTAACTTCTTTCTTCATTCACTGTCTCTCTTTTTTAAAAATTTTGTTTAACATGTTAAGTTCTTTTCCCCATGACAAGTTTTGAACATATTCTCAACTGTTTTCTCCTGCTGATAAATCTCAGCTTAAATACCACTGTCTCTAAAAAACCTTCCATGATTACCCTTCTCTACCTAAAATAGTATTAAAATCTCCATGTTTATTCTTTCTCAAAATCATTTTGTGTATATGTGTGTGTGTGTGTGTGTGTGTGTTTATTCTCTCATGCTTTAGATTGTAAACTCTGTTAAGGGCTCATAGAGTGTGATTAACACATATGATCCATCTACTAACAAATGAGTCATGGAATAAATGGATTAATCTGAGATGTAATATGGTCAGTGTTTTGCATTAAAAATATATTTGATTAATTTCTAATATTTGTTATAATGTGTTATTTTAAAAATATTGCTATTAGTACAAGTCCTTATGTCCAGAATCATGCCTATCATTGCCATTATAACTCAGAGGTCACTGGAGTAAAATATTGTTCCAAGCATTTAAATGCTACAATTTATTTGTTTATTAATTTATCACATAACCAAGTGAGGTAGACCTTTAATGATGCACTTACCTGCCCAAATTGAAACTTATAATTATAGATCTCACTAAATCCCTTAATATAGTATATGTGTAATGCATTCACATTTTATATAGCAATTAGACCATAAAATTAATAGGAAAAATGTTATACCTAAGAGCATAAGTCTGGGATTTTATTCTATGACAGAGTCCGAAATCAGATACATAACTCAGTGGTTGGCTTTGGATATTACTCCATTTAAATTTTTTGGTCTTGATCTACTTTTTGTATTCAATCTTATTTGATCATTATTTTATAATTCTAGATCACTTTTGCATTGATGCTGATTATTCTCAGGTTACCTATACAGCCATTACTTTTGCATTTAAAATTGACTAATTCCACCAGACAAAGGACAACAGTCTTCTGTTGTTTAACACTGAAAACATTTTCATTCAAATTAACTCCTAAATATATTTTTTAAAAACAGGATTATGAAATGTTTGGAGTAACTGAAGAATTAGTGAATGTACTTTCTGATACCTTGATTTTACAAAGAAACTATTTTTAGATCAATTTTAATATGCCCAATATTAAAGTTTTCAAATTTTACTTTTAATTTTTATTTCTATATTCTGTATTGTTTCAGGAAAGATGTAAGAAGGATAAGTTTGAAAAAACACTTTAAATGAAGTCCAAATTTGAATTATTTCTGTGCTCTCTGAATATCCACAGATATCTTATTGGATTAAATGAGAATGCCACGTGGAACAGGGTGGGTGAGTCTGCTAGGGCTGCCATAACAAAATATCACAAACTGGATGACTTAAACAACAGAAATGCATTTTCTCATAGCTCTGGAGACTGGAAGTCCAAGACCAATGTTCTGGTGAAAACTTTCTTCTTGGCTTGAAGATGGCCATCTTCTCACTGTGTCCTCACATGGCCTTTCTGTGAGCATTTACTCATGGTGTCACATCCTTTTTTGTTTAAAGACACCAGTCCTATTGGTGTCCTTTTGACACCAATATTAAACCTTAAATATTAAATTATAAGATTAAACCTTAAATATTAAACCTTAAATATTAAACCTTAAACCATTATTAAACATTGTTTAATCTTAATTACCTCCTTAAAGGTCCTGTCTCCAAATATAGGTACATGGGTGTAAGGGCTTCAACACATGGTTTAGGGAGGAATACAAATCAGTCTATTATACTCGTATTCAAAATATTGACAAACTCATTTTTCATTATTGTTAAAAATAATAAATGACTGAAAACTTATACTAAGTAAACAAGAAGGAAATTTATTCTGATCTTTTCTAATGAAAACTAAAATTGATTATGTGATACAACTATAACTAATTGAGGAAAGACAACATAATTATTTCGTACCCGCATACACAAACACACACACACTCTATGTATATATTTAGGAAACATCATATTTGCAATTCAGATTCAATTTTCTGCCTCAGTGTTGGATCTAGAATTTCTCTATAGGTGAGGGTTAGTAAAAAACTTCTGGCCAAAAGTATGTGGTGAATGTGCGTGGGAGTGTGTATCTACGTAGAATTGTGATTGATGAAGAAGTAGTCTAAGGAACTCACCTTAAAGCTGGGATTTCCTAGCAAGCACACTGATTTTGCTTAAATTTTGTTTATTGGGAGGGAGACTGAGTGTGACTGAACCTTCCAAAATATCTTAGTACTTCTCCTGATAAAAACTGTCAGTCCATACAGTACTTTTCTCATTCTTAGCAAAACTTTAAACATCTGTGGAGACCAGAAACTCTAGAATGTTCTGAAGTATTCCAGAACTACTTGGGGGCAAGGTGGGGGTAGGAAAACTTAAATTACATTAAAAAAATGAAGGTATTATCACATAAAGTGCTCTATGTCTGTTTCTCTCAATAGATAGATCAACAGAGATTGTGTGTGTACACGCTCTCTGCTCCCACAGCACTGATATGTTCAATCTGTACTATCAGTTTTGCAGTAGATGATTGTTCTCAAACTATTAGCTTTGAACTCCAGAGCTGTCCTCAGCTGATCAAAGCTTCTAAGATTCTTATCTTGCCTTCTTGCCAAAATTTTAATGTTTTGCTAAACAGTCCCAGGATGTGCTATACAAGATAAGCCATGGTGTATATCTAATTAAAGTTATGAAAAATGCTATAATGCCTACTTACAAAAGAATAATTAATGCCAAAATAATACTATAGATAAAAATATAAGTGATGTAAAAACAGAAAGTGAAGCATACACACACATATGCAGATACACACATACACACATTTTGAGAGTGAGTGTGGATATGTTTGATTATGCCTTGTCTCTAAAAGTACATTGAACTCAGATTGCTCAAACTAGGAAAGAAAACCAAGAAATCCTAAGACCAAAATAAATTCTTTCTCTGTGTTTTTAAATGTACATACCTTTTCATAAGAATCTGTTCTTTTTCACACATCCTGGTCTGTCATAAGAATTTTTTTCTTGGAAAGTCTACTCTCTTTTCTAATGTTTGACATGTCCATATTTAATATAGCTAAAACTGACTTTTTAAAATCCCCTCACATAAAATGTACTTCCCATTAATCTATCTCTTCTCAAGTATCTTTTATTAAACATAAAACTTAATCTTTCCTACTTTCTTCTAAGTTACCTTCTGCTTTTGAAATTCAGTAAGCATAGGAGTTTACATTGGGTCAAGCCATTTGGAGAGTTGAAAATGGTTAGTTATTCAGCATGAACTTTTGAGCTGGATGACAGTCTTTTAAGTTGGAAGCTATGTTGAAGAATCCCAATTTTTTTTCATCACTAAAATGGGTATAAGTGCCTTAAACATTGTTTTGGGGGAGATCAGCCTATGGAAAGCACAGTATATGGCAAATAAACACTCAATGCATGTTAGACAATATTGCTTTGAAAGCATACCAGTATATTTGTTTTCAAAAAATTTGCAATGCTACATGTAAATTCTTTCATGATTTTTAATGAAATCTGAATCCTATGAGGTAGAGGGGAGAGAATTTTTTATATAATCTTTGAATTAAAAAAAAGTAATACCAGAATATTAATGCCAAATATTTTGTGTATTAGATTAAAATATAAAAGGAAACTTGTAAACTATTTTGTTGGATTAGTGTGACCTTGTAGGATGGGGGTGGGGCAGAAGTGGGGGAAAGGAATAAGCAAAAAAGTAATGCAGATTTTTAATAAAATAGTGATGTATTGCAGCAGCAGTAATGCAACTACATAATTTGTTTTATTTTTAAGTGGTCCAAATAGTTCCATTACCACTGTGAATAAACCATTCACCATTGTGGTTAGAAAAGTTTATTTTAGCAATTTCCATGCTTAAGGGCTCTCACTAAACAATGATTCTATGGTGGTGACTTTTTGGTGTGTCTAATTGTCCACAAAATTAAGCCTGAAACTGGCATTTCATGTCATTAAGAAACAAGTATTCAAAATATATTTATAATAATAATATTATAATAATAATAAAAGATTTACAAGGCTGGTTATTTAGAAAAATAGTAACATTAAAATGTTAAAGAACTTTATATGTACACACACATGTTACAATATTGTGGTTAAAATACAAAAAATTTGTATAAATATATCATAAAACATATTGCTTGGAAATTCCTTTGCTGTCACAGATTTCTTTTTTAACAATCAGTTTATATCAAGTTTGTTTCAACATTCCTAATGCAGGCAAATGGCACTAGCAAACGTTTAGAATTTGTCTAATGTTTTCTAAAATATTTAAATATTAGTTAGCATTGCTAAGAAGTAATTGTCCTTCGTACACATTTTATAGATGTGCAACATTACCAAAGAGCCCTGGCTTTTAAATATATATATATATTTGAGGCAGAAAAGAAAGATTCTCATTGTAAGGTCATCTGGA
Source organism: Kogia breviceps (assembly GCF_026419965.1). Lineage (NCBI taxonomy): Eukaryota > Metazoa > Chordata > Mammalia > Artiodactyla > Physeteridae > Kogia > Kogia breviceps. Next base: position 86,306,269 of record NC_081313.1, on the reverse strand, counting down.
GAGTAGTGCTACCCTCAGGACAGCCTGAATTTTAGCTGGCCTCTGAGAATGTTTACAAAAACTGATAAAATTTCATCATTACAGTTCTCTGTGATTGAAGCCAACATATCAAATAAACCTCTATTGAACTTTGTGCTGAGGTTATGAGCATGATACAGAGATAATCTGGAATAGGGTAGGAGTATTGTGTTTTGGTCATAATGAGTTTTTGGTCGAAAGAATGTGTATTTATAAAATAATGGGACTGATTTTTCTTTCTAGTCTCATAAAACTTTTAAAGCTGCTTATAAAATTAAGATAAAAGTTTCCAATATTATAAAAGTAGTCAACCTAACACCATACACAAAAATAAACTCAAAATGGATTAAAGACCTAAATGTAAGGCCAGACACTCTCAAAGTCTGAGAGGAAAATGTAGGCAGAACACTCTATGACATAAATCACAGCAAGATCCTTTTTGACCCACCTCCTAGAGAAATGGAAATAAAAACAAAAATAAACAAGTGGGATCTAATGAAAATTAAAAGTTTTTGCACAGCAAGTGAATCCATAAACAAGATGAAAAGACAACCCTCAGAATGGGAGAAAATACTTGCAAATGAAGCAACTGACAAAGGATTAATCTCCAAAATTTACAAGCAGCTCATGCAGCTCAATATCAAAAAAATCAAACAACCCAATCCAAAAACGGGCAGAAGACCTAAATAGACATTTCTTCAAAGAAGATATACAGATTGCCAACAAACACATGAAAGAATGCTCAACATCATTAATCATTAGAGAAATGAAAATCAAAACTACAATGAGATATCATCTCACAACAGTCAGAATGGCCATCATCAAAAAAATCTACAAACAAGGAATGCTGGAGAGGGTGTGGAGAAAAGGGAACACTCTGGCACTGTTGGTGGGAATGTAAATTGATACAACCACTGTAGAGAACAGTATGGGGGTTCCTTAAAAAACTAAACATAGAACTACCATACAACCCAGCAATTCCACTACTGGGCATATACCCTGAGAAAACCATAATTCAAAAAGAGTCATGTACCACAATGTTCATTGCGGCTCTATTTGCAATAAGCAGGACATGGAAGCAACCTAAGTGTCCATCAACAGATGAATGGATAAAGAAGATGTGGCACATATATATAATGGAATATTACTCAGCCATAAAAAGAAACAAAATTGAGTTTTTTGTAGTGAGGTGGATGGACCTAGAGTCTGTCATACAGAGTGAAGTAAGTTGGAAGGAGAAAAAAAAATACCATAAGCTAACACATATATATGGAATCTAAAAAAAAAAAAAAAAAAAAAAAAAAAAGGTCATGAAGAACCTAGGTGTAAGATGGGAATAAAGACACAGACCTACTAGAGAATGGACTTGAGGATACAGGGAGGGGGAAGGGTAAGCTGGGACAAAGTGAGAGAGTGACATAGGCATATATACACTACCAAACGTAAAATAGCTAGCTAGTGGGAAGCAGCCGCATAGCACAGGGAGATCAGCTTGGTGCTTTGTGACCACCTAGATGGTTGGGATAGGGAGGGTCGGAGGGAGGGAGACGCAAGAGGGAAGAGATATGGAGACATATGTATATGTATAACTGATTCACTTTGTTATAAAACAGAAACTAACACACCATTGTAAAGCAATTTTACTCCAATAAAGATGTTAATAAATAAATAAATAAAAAATAGTCAACATGATGAAGTAAGCATTCATCTATTGTTGATGGCTTTGCAGAGGACAGTATATAATTGTCATTTTTGATATACTAATTGGAGAATTAGATTTAATAATGTATAGCCATTTTGTAAACAAAGATATAAGTTAAAATTTCCTATCAGAACTATCTTAAATCTTTATACCAATTCTTTAACGTATTTAATATTACATGATTTCTTATGGGCAAGAGTTATTAATCATTTTCTATTGAAATGAAAAGGTAACAGTCTAGTTACATGTCTCTAGGTCATTGAAACATGACAGAAAATATGATTTTCTATTTTCAGCTAAATGCTTCTGCATAAAAAGGATTTTTTATCAGTAACTATTATGTTTAATCAATCCTTTTATTTTAAGAATAATGAGATTTGTTATTAGTCTTCTCTGGGGAAACAAGTGAGTAGCTTTCAAGCAAATAAGTGAATTATCTGTAAAATTGTCATTGACAAAAAAAACCCCTATATTTTATGCATATAAGCAATGAAGAATAAAAATGAAATTGAAAAAGGTCTCATGTAAGATTATTTTAAAAATCTGTGCTTGGTCATTGTGTACTCTAAGACCCTTATAATACAACCATAAGTATTTAAATTGTTTGACATTAAATTCCTTTTTTCTTGTTTATTTGATGAAGTTCAGTTAGCTCTATCTATTCCTCTAAACAGTGAGAGTTTTCTGCAAAACAGCTGCAGCATATCTTAATCTTCTTCAACCTTCAGAACAGTAGTCTTCTACATTTTCTGAATGAAAGATGTATATAAAAGGTATTGGCATTCATAATATTTGTTAGAGAAAATCACTTCCATGTCCAACTTTCTAAATCAGATCCATCTTTCTAATTCCAAATTTCAGGCATATTTCTTATTGATCATTCTGACATTCATCTTTTCCTCACTTCCTGACACAGATATGACCCTCAGTAATCTAGTTTTATTTAAGATCCCAATCCCAATTGTCCCCAATCTTGTCAGGGTCCATAATATTTTAAGGTAAATTTCTCATTTATAACTGATAAACTGCTTGTTCAGTATTTTCAAATGTTATCAGCACCTGACTAGAGAAGCATATTGATTAAAGGAAGTAAACCATCACTCTGACAACAGGAAACAGAAGAAAATTACCTCTTTGAAATGCATCTTACTCAATGGCATAGGGGATTTCTAAAGACTACATTTAAAGAAACAAGAAGAGTCAGGAAGTGAGTTAATATTTTCTGTTTACTTGGATATATTATCAGAGAGAAAAGTAAAAATACTTTTTAGCATTCAGGAATTGGAACTGGAATATAATGGGATATAAACAGGTAATAGAGTTCTTCATGATTAAGATTGAAACAAAAACAAAAAAACCTGAAAGGAAAAATCCACACAAGTCTTATAGATGAAAAAAAAATAAGGTTTTATTGACTTGTGATGATGGTAACATAAGGGTAATATATTCTAACATGGATAAATCTTGACCACAAGACACAGATAATAAAACAACTCATGTTTATTAAGCTTACTTAAGACTATAGCTCTAAGGGCTTTTCTTACGTTAATTCACTTAGTAGTCATAAAAGATCTGTGAGGTAAGAGCTAATAATTTTCCATTTTTATAGATAATAAAACTAATAATGTTTCTAAGATCAACAAATCAGTAAATGACAGACCCAGAACTTGAACGTGGCAAGATGGAGTCAAGGTAGCTCTCTGAATCATTATGCAACCGTATTTCCCTTTAATTGAGAAAGACAGACAAACGTGTAACCTGGGAAACTCAATAAAGAATGGCAAAGGTATAGTTAAATGGTGCAGAGTATTCTATGGCAACTCAGAAAAGGATATCCATCTACATGATCTCAGAACTTACTTTTGAAATTAAGTAAACTTAAAATAAGTGAAAAAAATAATGCAATGAATAGAAGGGAGTAATTGGACTTAAAGCGTTCTAAGATTCTAAAATTATCTTGGGAGTATAAAAGGAAAAACTTTATATTAATAACACATTTTGTTTTAAAACATCTTTGAATATCATGTTATTATCTACACAATAATCTCTTGAGAATTCATTAAAAGAATAATAAAAAATAGCAAAATAATTATAGTTACTTCAAACATATGGATACCAAATGGCCGATAAACATCTGAAGATCTATTCAACTTCAGTAGTCACCAAGGAAATGTAATTCTATTGCTAGATACATATCTGAAAGAAATGTATTTCTCACTGTGTTTATGTGTCTGTGTGTTTCACCAAAAACACACTTATAAGGATAGCAAAACCCTTCCAATAACCTAAACTGGAAGTAAGCCAAATGTTCATCTACACTGGGGTAAATAAATTCACTGTGGTGTAATCATACAAAGAAATTATATACAAAAATGAGAATGAACAATTTGAAACTGCATGAGTCTCACAAATATAATGATGAGTGAAAGAAGTCAGAAACAATGTATGCTACACGATTTCATTTACATACACCTCAAATAAAGTAAAAATTAATCTTTGGTGTTAGAAGTCAGGGTAGTAGTTATTGTTGTGAATGGAAACAGTGATGAAAATAGATAAAAATAGATAAAAATTGCACATAGATAGACTCTGGGGTATGGTTAAGACTTTGTTTCTTGATCTTTGTGCTGGTTACACAACTGTTCCATCTGTGAAAAGCCATTAAACTGTGTACTTGTGACTTGTTATTTATATGAATGTATTTTGTGAATTTTTTATTTCAATTAAATATTTCCATTAAATTAAACTTTATAGATGGAATTAGATATAGCAGAATGTATTCCCGATGTTTTTCCTGATGGCAAAACATGAAATGATATTTAAAAGGATGTTGTTTATTTTTAGTAATACTGTCAACAGGAGATAGTCAATTATCTGTATCAGCTTTATGTGTGTGTATACACACACACATATACACACACATTATATACATCTTTATATATATATATCTTTAATTCTTTATATGATAGAATTTAAGAGTTCACATTTTAGCATTATGATTATGGGTTGGGAAAGAAAATGAACCTGATAAACAAGCATGGGCAGTGGTGCTAAAACTTTTTGAAAGCTGTGTGCATATTTCTTAATGTTTCATTACAAAAATTGTGTTCATCTAATTGATTGTGAGAAAGCAAAACAAATTTTTAGCCTTAAATGTTCAAAGCAAATAGCACATGCTGCCTTCAAGTAGTAGTGCTGAAATTGAAAATAAATTTCCATCTCATCTTCAGGGCAATGAGTCTCACAAAAAGGCCATTTCTCTCTAGTAACATTTACATATTTTATTTTCAGAATAAAAACTCAGAATAAAAATGCAGTTTGATTCCTAATGTTTTAAATTGATCCTTAAGCACTAATAATGAGTATGAAAAAAAAAGTTACCTTTAGTATGTATTTATTTGCTACATAGGAATAAGTCTTTGTATGTAAAAAATAAAATGAATGAGTAATAAGGAAGCTACCTGGAATTGGGCATAGTTTCTAAATTCTTTACCTGTATGTAGCACACTTTAACGCAACACTATTTTGAGAATCAGCACGGTTTTAGTTTTCCAAGAATTTTTGCTGTCACCAGAAAATCTATGACAGTTCTCGGAAACTAAAGTATATGAATTTGCAAAGCTCCATTCTGTTGCCTGAGAATTAAAAGGTACAGATTTTGGTTAAAGGAAGGAATTGTACCATAATTCTATAAGGTCTCCCCTCTGATTTTCCCTTCTTATGCTCCCTATGAGCTATATTAGCCAAAAGGAAACTATGGACCATCTTTTTGTTAGTATTGCCAACTAGAAATATGAAATAAATAAATGATATATAATTTATTATCATATAATTATTTTGTAAAAAACAAATAATTAGCTATTAAAATCATATATGAAGTAATTCTTCCAAGGATAGGGGAAACATATTGACAAACATGGCTAAGGTAGGCAGAATAATGGCCTTCCAAAGATGAACTTGTGAATATGTTGCAATACATGAAAAGGGAAGGTAACCTTCTGGATGGCATTAAGGTTGCTAAATTGCCAGACATGGTACTTATCCTGGACTGTCTGCAGCGGGGGGTAGAATGTAATCACAAGAGTCCTTACAACTGCGAAAGAGAGGGAGAAGAAGAGAATCAGAGAATAGGCCCTCCAGAAGGGAACACGGCCCTGCCAACACCTTGATTTTAGCTCATTGAGAACCGTGCTGAACTTCTAACCTACAGAAGTATAAGATAATACATTTGTGTTGTTTTGTTACTAAATTTGTGGTAATTTGTTATATCAGCAATAAAAAAACTAATACAATTCTTATGAGCTGTATTTTCCAAGCAGCAAAACAGGGATGCTGTTACAATCAACTCAAACTGCATGGTCATGGACTAGGTACCAAAACAAGTGTTCAGCAGATTGTATAAATCTGGGTAAGGAATCTCAAACTTATTCCAGTTTACAAAATATAAAAAATGCTTCCACCAGCACACTTCTGTTGGAAAGCAAAAGAATATGCTTCACTGTGCACTGTGGGGGAACTGGCAGAGCAAAGATTGGTTCCAACCAGAGCTCCTAGTGCTGTCACTGAGGCCTGAAAAGCACCTGGTTACACATCATCTGCTTTAGTACCTCTGTCTCTGGTTATTGGGCAATGTTTCAAATGTATATTTTGTGCCAATCCAAAGCAGTTCTATCCACATTCCCTGCAGATCAAGGTCTAGGAGCAGAAGGTCATTGTGAACTAGCAATAGCTTAGAGGTATTTGAATGAGAGATAGAAAGAAAAAGATTGAGCTATGGAATATGGTTTGAGATGCAATTAGTCACTGCTATTACAAATGTAAATGAAGACTCAGTAAAGGAAAAAGTTAAAATCCCCTTTTGTTGATGCTTATGGTTGTGTTCTCTCAGGATACAAATAAACAGAGAAGAGTCTGTCAGAGTCAAGTATGTTGGAAAACAGCTTAAGTTCACTCCTGCCAAAGTTGGCATCAGATTGAGCTGTCTCTGGTACTCAATTGCTAACAGCTGAAATGTAAACCACAGAGAGAGTAACTTCACACAGAGATACTGAATCTGTAAAAATTGTTCATTCATAAATTGGCAAGAAGTAGATGAAGGAGACAGAGTATATAGACTGAAATTCCAATGTGGGAGTAAATAATTACTGAAATATAATTTTAATGAAAAAAATGTATAGATTTGTTCCCAAGGTCTACATACAAAATATGAAAAAGAAGAGATTAGGTTCATTCACATGCAGTGTATGGATCACTTTGAAACAAGGAGTGTTAATTTTGCTACTAGAAGCCAGAGTATGACATGGTCACTGGATTAATAGGATCCTTACAAAGTAGATCAGGTTGTGTAGTCTTAGTGATTTTTTTCCCTCCTCTTTTGCTGTCAAACTAGTGATGCAGAGGTTAACTGTTTTGGATAAAATACCAGAATGGATTCTCTGTGAATCTGAATTTTTCCAGGTTCAAAACACTAGGGAAGTGAAAGTGACATTTATGTATTTTATAACTTATTTTCACTGTCTCTGATTATTTCAGATTGAATGGAGTTATGGAAATATGGGACCTTCTGACATCTCATGACTGATGAACTATAGCTCTGATTTTTATGATGATTGATTTTATTTTTCAATTGTTTTGATTTCTGAAAATTTAAGCACCCACTTAGCATGAGATTGATAATGGTTGTCATGTGAAAAATCTGACTTAGATTTATCGAACTGCTTGACATATTTCAAACCTGTTTGTACATGTGAATCCCTATTATTTTGTTCATATATGAATTTGAAATAAAACAAGAATATCTGCTATTAGATTAACATGAGAAGGGCAAGTTCTTATTATTGGCACCACCGATTTTGGTGACAGAAAAGTACTATAGTTTATTACATTACTCCCAGAAGAATGTGTGTGTGTGTGTGTGTGTGTGTGTGTGTGTGTGTGTGTGTGTATGTATATATATATTTTTTCTCCCCTTCAAAATAAGCCCTTCCAGCAATATCACATTAATTCAAGAATGACTGTTCTGTGGGTATGAACCACTTTCAGATGCTGAAATGTTTTTAAATAGTCATTGCATATAATAAAAAGAAAGAAGAGTTTATTCTTGGACCCAGCTGGCCAGCAAACATTTATCTGGGATACTTATACGTGTTAGTGTGAGTTCATCAATTCTAAAAGAATTTTCCCTTTCATTTGAAATAATCGTAGAAGTTTTGAGTTGGAGTTGACCTAAGACATAACCTTGCTTACCCACCTAAAGTAGAAATTATCAATGTCAGTATCTCTGGAAAGTGGTCATCCATTATATGTTTCAGATACTAGAAGTGATAAGAAATTCAGTGCTTTTTGAATCAGGTCATTTTATTCTTCAATAGACCAAGTTTCTAAAAATATTCTCCTGTATGGTGAGGAATCTGCATCTTCTTAATACATACCCATTGATTCTTTATCTGGCCCCTGTAGCTCTAAGACTATTGCAGCTGCTACCATTTTCCTCTCACCTTTGTCTCAGCTTCTGTTACCCTTAATCCTAACACTGCTCTTTAGAAATGTTCTCCAGGGCTTTTGTGTATGTTGTTCACCATGTTTTGGATACATGCTGATTTTTCAACAGAGTCTTAAAACTTTGGCTTGAGAAGGTTACTGGGTTTCTCCAGTGTGGACTTCAGGGTTAGATATTGGCTTTCTGTCTTTCGAATACTATTATTCTGCTGAAGACCATGCTTTTTTGTTTTTTGGGTTTTTTTTTTAACATTTTATTGGAGTATAAATGCTTTACAATGGTGTGTTAGTTTCTGCTTTATGACAAAGTGAATCAGCTATACATATACATATACCCCATATCTCTTCCCTCTTACATCTCCCTGCCTCCCACCCTCCCTATCCCACCCCTTTAGGTGGTCACAAAGCACCGAGCTGATCTCCCTATGCTATGGGGCTGCTTCCCACTAGCTATCGATTTTACATTTGGTAGTGTATATATGTCCATGCCACTTTCTCACTTCAGCCCACCTTACCTTTCCCCCTGCCCACCATGTCCTCAAGTCCATTCTCTAGTAGGTCTGTGTCTTTATTCCCATCCTGCCCCTAGGTTCTTCATGACCTTTTTTTTTTTTTTTTTTTTTTTTTTTTTTAGAATCCATATATATGAATTAGCATATGGTATTTGTTTTTCTCTTTCTGACTTACTTCACTCTGTATGACAAATTCTAGGTACATCCACCTAGATGGCTGAGTAATATTCCATTGTATATATGTGCCACATCTTCTTTATCCATTCATTTGTCAATGGACACTTAGGTTGCTTCTATGTCCTGGGTATTGTAAATAGAGCTGCAATGAATTTGAAGTACATGACCCTTTTTGAATTATGGTTTTCTCAGGGTATATGACCAGTAGTGGGATTGCTGGGTCATATGGTAGTTCTGTTTTTAGTTTTTTAAGGAACCTCCATACTGTTCTCCATAGTGGCTGTATCAATTTACATACCCACCAACAGAGCAGGACGGTTCCCTCTTCTCCACACCCTCTCCAGCATTTATTGTTTGTAGATTTTTTTGATGATGGCCATTCTGACTGGTGTGAGGTGATACCTCATTGAAGTTTTGATTTGCATTTCTCTAATAATTAGTGATGTTGACCATCCTTTCATGTGTTTGTTGGCAATCTGTATATCTTTGGAGAAATGTCGATTTAGGTCTTCTTCCCATTTTTGGATTGGGTTCTTTTTTTTTTATATTGAGCTGCATGAGCTGCTTGTAAATTTTGGAGATTAATCCTTTGTCAGTTGCTTCATTTGCAAATATTTTCTCCCATTCTGAGGGTTGTCTTTTCATCTTGTTTATGGTTTCCTTTGCTGTGCAAAAGCTTTTGTGTTTCATTAGGTTCCACTTGTTTATTTTTGTTTTTATTTCCATTGCTGTCGGAGGTGGGTCAAAAAGGATCTTGCTGTGATTTATGTCATAGTGTATTCTGCCTATGTTTTCCATTAAGGGTTTTATAGTGCCTGGCCTTACATTTAGGTCTTTAATCCATTTTGAGTTTATTTTTGTGTATGGTGTTAGAGAGTGTTCTAATTTCATTCTTTTACAGGTAGCTGTCCAGTTTCCCCAGCAGCACTTATGGAAGAGGGTGTCTTTTCTCCATTGTATATTCTTGCCTCCTTTATCAAAAATAAGGTGACTATATGTGTGTGGGTTTATCTCTGGGCTTTCTATCCTGTTCCATTGATCTACATTTCTGTTTTTGTGCCGGGACCATACTGTCTTGATGACTGTAGCTTTGTAGTATTGTCTGAAGTCAGGGAGCCTGATTCCTCCAGCTCCGTTTTTCTTTCTCAAGTTTGCTTTGACTATTCGGGGTCTTTTGTGTTTCCATACAATTTGTGAAATTTTTTGTTCTAGTTCTGTGAAAAAGGCCATAGGTAGTTTAATAGAGATTGCACTGAATCTGTGGATTGCTTTGGGTAATATAGTCATTTTCACATTGTTGATTCTTCCAATCCAAGAACATGATATATCTCTCCATTTGTTTGTATCTTCTTTAATTTCTTTCATCAGTGTCATAGTTTTCTGCATACAGGTCTTTTGTCTCCTTAGGTAGGTTTATTCCTAGGTATTTTATTCTTTTTGTTGCAGTGGTAAATGAGAGTGTTTCCTTAATTTCTCTTTCAGATTTTTCATCATTTGTGTATAGGAATGCAAGAGATTTCTGTGCATTAATGTTGTATCCTGCTATTTTACCAAATTCATTGATTAACTCTAGTAGTTTTCTGGTAGAATCCTTAGGATACTCTATGTACAGTATCATGTCATCTGCAAACAGTGACAGCTTTACGTGTTCTTTTCAGATTTGGAGTCCCTGTGTTGTTTTTTGTTTTTTGTTTTTTTTCCTCTCTGATTGTTGTGGCTAAAACTTCCAGAACAATGTTGAATAATAGTGGTGAGAGTGGGCAACCTTGTCTTGTTCCTGATCTTAGGGGAAATGGTTTCAGTTTTTCACCATTGAGGACGATGTTGGCTGTGGGTTTGTCACATATGGCCTTTATTATGTTGAGATAAGTTGCCTCTATGCCTACTTTCCACAAGGTTTTTATCATAACTGGGTGTTGAATTTTGTCAAAAGCTTTTTCTGCATCTATTGAGATGATCATATGGTTTTTCTCCTTCTATTTGTTAATATGGTACATCACATTGATTGATTTGCATATATTGAAGAATCCTTGAATTCCTGGGATAAACCCCACTTGAACATGGTGTATGATCCTTTTAATGTGCTCTTAGATTCTGTTTGCTAGTATATTGTTGACGATTTTTGCATCTATGTTCATCAAAGATATTGGCCTGTAGTTTTCTTTCTTTGTGACATCTTTGTCTGGTTTTGGTATCAGGGTGATGATGGTCTCATAGAATGAGTTTGGGAGTGTTCCTCCCTCTGCTATATTTTGGAAGAGTTTGAGAAGGATAGGTGTTAGCTCTTCTCTAAATGATGGAATTGCCTGGGAAGCCATCTGGTCCTTGGCTTTTGTTTGTTGGAAGAGTTTAAATCACAGTCGCAATTTCAGTTCTTGCGATTGGTCTGTTTATATTTTCTATTTCTTCCTGGTTCAGTCTCAGGAGGTGGTGCTTTTCTAAGAAATTATCCATTTCTTCCAGGTTGTCCATTTTATTGGCATATAGTTGCTTGTAGGAATCTCTCATGATCCTTGTATTTCTGCAGTGTCAGTTGTTACTTCTCCTTTTTCATTTCTAGTTGTATTAATTTGAGTCTTCTCCCCCCCCCCTTTTTTTTTTTTTGATGAGTCTGGCTAATGGTTTATCAATTTCGTTTATCTTCTCAAAGACCCAGCTTTTAGTTTTATTCATCTTTGGTAATGTTTCCTTCATTTCTTTTTCATTTATTTCTGTTCTGGTGTTTATGATTTCTTTCCTTCTGCTAACTTTGGAGTTTTTATGGTTCTTCTTTTTCTAATTAGGTGTAAAGTTAGGTTGTTTATTTGAGATGTTTCTTGTTTCTTCGGTAAGATTGTACTGCTATAAACCACTCTCTTAGAACTTCTTTTGATGCATCCCATAGGTTTTGGGCTGCTGTGTTTTCACTGTCATTTTTTTCTAAGTATTTTTTTGACTTCCTCTTTGATTTCTTCAGTGATCTCTTGTTTATTAAGTAGTGTATTGTTTAGCCTCCAAGTGTTTGTAATGTTTACAGATTTTTTTCCCTGAAATCAATATCTAGTCTTATAGCGTTGTGTTTGGAAAAGATACTTGATACGATTTCAATTTTCTTAAATTTACCATGGCTTGATTTGTGACCCAGGATATGATCTATCCTGGACAATGTCCCATCTGCCCTTGAGAAGAAAGTGTATTCTGTTGTTTTGGATGGAATGTCCTATAAATATCAATGAAGTCCATCTTGTTTAATGTGTCATTTAAAGCTTGTGTTTCCTTATCTATATTCATTTTGGATGATCTGTCCATTTGTGAAAGTGGGGTGTTACAGTCCCCTACCATGATTGTGTTACTGTCGATTTCCCCTTTTATGGCTGTTAGCATTTGCCTTATGTATTGAGGTGCTTCTATGTCGGGTGCATAAATAACTACAATTTTTATATCTCCTTCTTTTTTTTTTTTTTTTTTTTTTTTTTTTTTTTTTTTTTGTGATATGCGGGCCTCTCACTGTTGTGGCCTCTCCCGTTGCGAAGCACAGGCTCCGGACGCACAGGCTCAGCGGCCATGGCTCACGGGCCCAGCCGCTCCGCGGCATGTGGGATCCTCCCGGACCGGGGCACGAACCCGTGTCCCCTGCAACGGCAGGCGGACTCTCAACCACTGCGCCACCAGGGAAGCCCCTATATCTCCTTCTTGAATTGATCCCTTGATCATTATGTAGGGTCCTTCTTTGTCTTTTGTAATAGTCTTTGTTTTAAAGTCTATTTTGTCTGATATGAGAATTGCTACTCCAACTTTCTTTTGATTTCCTTTTACATGGAATATATTTTTCCATCCCCTCACTTTCAGTTTGTATGTGTCCCTAGGTCTGAAGTGAGTCTCTTGTAGACAGCATATATATGGGTCTTGTTTTTGTATCCATTCAGCCAGTCTATGCCTTTTGGTTGGAGCATTTAATCCATTTACATTGTAGGTAATTATCGATATGTATGTTCCTATTACCATTTTCTTAATTGTTTTGGGTTTGTTATTGTAGGTCTTTTCTTTCTCTTCTGTTTCCTGCCTAGAGTAGTTCCTTTAGCATTTGTTATAAAGCTGGTTTGGTGGTGCTGAATTCACTTAGGTTTTGCTTGTCTGTAAAGGTTTTAATTTCCCTGTCAAATCTGAATGAGTTCCTTGCTGGGTAGAGTAATCTTGGTTGTAGGTTTTTCCGTTTCATCACTTTAAATATGTCCTGCCACTCCCTTCTGGCTTGCAGAGTTTCTGCTGAAAGATCAGCTCTTACCATTATGGGGATTCCCTTGTATGTTATTTGCTATTTTTCCCTTGCTGCTTTTAGTATATTTTTGTATTTAATTTTTGATAGTTTGATTAATATGTGTCTTGGCATGTTTCTCCTTGGATTTACGTGTATGGACTCTCTGTGCTTTCTGGATTTGATTAACTATTTCCTTTCCCATATTAGGGAAGTTTTCAATTATAATCTCTTCATATATTTTCTCAGTCCCTTTCTTTTTCTCTTCTTCTTCTGGGACCCCTATAGTTCACATGTTGGTGCATTTAATGTCCTAGAGGTCTCTGAGAATGTCCTCAATTCTTTTCATTCTTTTTTCTTTATTCTGCTCTGTAGTAGTTATTTCCACTATTTTATCTTCCAGGTCACTTTTCCGTTCTTCTACCTCAGTTATTCTGCTGTTGATTCCTTCTAGAGAATTTGTAATTTCACTTATTTTGTTGTTCATCATTGTTTGTTTGCACTTTAGTTGTTCTACATCCTTGTTAAAGGTTTGTTGTATTTTCTCCATCCTATTTCCAAGATTTGGGATCATCTTTACTCTCATTCCTCTGAATTCTTTTTCAGGTAGACTGCCTATTTCCTCTTCATTTGTTAGGTCTGGTGGGTTTTTGCCTTGCTCCTTCATCCTGTGTGTGTTTCTCTGTCTTCTTAATTTGCTTAACTTACTGTATTTGGGGTCTCCTTTTTGCAGCCTGCAGGTTCGTATTTCCCATTGTTTTTGGTGTCTGCCTCCAGTGTCTAAGGATCATTCAGTGGGTTGTGTAGGCTTCCTGGTGGAGGGGACTTGTGCCTGTGTTCTGGTGGATGAGGCTGTATCTTGTCTTTCTGGTGGGCAGGCCTGTGTCTGGTGGTGTGTTTTGGGGTGTCTGTGACCTTATTATGATTTTAGGCAGCCTTTCTGCTAATGGATGGGGTTGTGTTCCTGTCTAGCTAGTTGTTTGGCATAGGATGTCCAGCACTGTAGCTTGCTGGTCATTGAGTGGAGCTGTGTCTTGGTGTTGGGGAGATTTTCACCATTTGATATGTGTCACAGGTCTGACACCTTGGCAGAGCACCAAGATCCTGTCATCTACACAGAAAAAGTGAAAAAGGAAAAAAAAAAAAAAAAATATATATATATATATATATATATATATCATTGCTCCCAAAGTTCACCACCTCAATTTGGGATGATTCATTGTCTATTCTTGTATTCCACAGATGCAGGGAACATCAAGTTGATTGTGGAGATTTAATCTGCTGCTCCTGAGGCTGATGAGAGAGATTTCCCTTTCTCTTCTTTGTTCGCACAGCTCCTGGGGTTCAGCTTTAGATTTGGCCCTGCCTCTGCTTGTAGGTCGTCTAAGGGCATCTGTACACAGGACGGGTTAAAGTAGCAGCTGATTCGGGGTGTCTGGCTCACTCAGGCCGGGGGGAGGGAGGAGTACATATGTGGGGCAAGCCTGCAGTGGCAGAGGCTGGCATGATGTTGCAGTAGCGTGAAGCGCACCATGTGTTCTCCCAGGAAAGTTGTCCTTGGGTCACGGGACCCTGGCAGTGGCAGGCTGCCCAGGCTCCCGGGAGGGGAGGTGTGGATAGTGGCCTGTGCTTGCACACAGGCTTCTTGGTGGCTGCAGCAGCAGCCTTAGCGTTTCTTGCCTGTCTCTGGTGTCTGTGCTGATAGCCGCATCTCATGCCCATCTCTGGAGATTGTTTAGGCAGTGCTCTGAATCCCCTCTCCTTGCACACTGAGAAACAAAGAGGCAGGAAAAAGTCTCTTGCCTCTTCGGCCGTTCCAGACTTTTTCCCGGACACACTCCCAGCTAGCTGTGGCGCACTAGCCCCCTTCAGGCTGTGTTCACGCCACCAACCCAGGTCCTCTCCCGGCATCCGACCGAAGCCCGAGCCTCAGCTCCCAGCCCCCGCCCGACCCAGCGGGTGAGCAGACAAACCTCTCAGGCTGGTGAGTGCTGGTCGGCACCGATCCTCTGTGTGGGAATCTCTCCGCTTTGCCCTCCACACCCCTGTTGCTGAGCTCTCCTCCGTGGCTTCAAAGCTTCCCCACCCACCCCCGCCACCTGCCATCTTCACCAGTGAAGGGGCTTCTAGTGTGTGGAAACCTTTCCTCCTTCACAGCTCCCTCCCACTGGTGCAGGTCCCATCCCTATTCTTTTGTCTCTGTTTTTTCTTTTCTCTTTTGCCCTACCCAGGTACGTGGGGAGTTTCTTGCCTTTTGGGAGGCCTGTGGTCTTCTGCCAGCATTCAGTAGGTGTTCTGTAGGAGTTGTTCTACATGTAGATGTATTTTTCATGTATTTTGGGGGAGGAAGGTGATCTCCACGTCTTACTCTTCCGCCATCTTGAAGGTCTCCTGAAGACCATATTTTGTATTATTATTTAAATAGTCTTGTTTTCTTGGGGCTCAAAATAGACTTTGGGTTTATTTCATTTAATTTTGTCTGAATTATTATTCAACCAGGCTGCCCTCTGACTCCTGAATCCTCCCTCCCTGTCACCACACCCACACAGAGACACACACACATTATTTGCATTGATTTTTTAAACACAAATGCAACACTTCCCATTTTCCTATGTCAGGGCATATTACTGCACTATTTTAGAAATTGTTTTATGCAATGTGGTGGTAGTTATTCCTGTAGCATAGTATAATCTTTTCAAGGCTGGCTTCTGAGTCTTCATCCAAGTCATCTATTTAAAAAAAAAAAAAAGTTTTACAAGAATAAGTCCAAAGACTGGTTTCTGTGGCATATTTTGAGAAGCCTCTTTCCATTAATCATCATACTTAATGTAGTATTTCTTTGACATGATATAAAGTTCTTTTGATACTTGAATAACAATTTCTTGAAACAATACATAGTATCATTAAAATTTATAGGTATTTTCTCTTTATACATGTTCTGACTCAAGCATGTTCATATATGTTCAATTTCTTTTAATACATGTTTTTTTCACCCATTTAGTTTGAAGTAAATTTTATGCCCCATAATACATCAGCATTATATTAGTTATTTTTACTGTTTAGGGATAATCTCCTTCATTATCACTCAGCATGTTGAGTAATCATCAGCTTATTCTCTACTCTAGATTTCCTAAAGCTGTTATTTTTGGTTAGCAGCATTTTCTAAAAATTTATCTTTGGCGATGGACACTTCTTCCATCTTTTGCATATAGTATTTTCAAATATTGGCTTTCTGCCAGACATATTATTTTCATTCTAGGTGTCTCTTCAGAGTAAAAACTTACAAATCTTTAGAAACAGAAAAGTTATTATAAGTAACTAGTTGTTGCCCCACTGCCAATTTTGTAGCCTATTTCAGAAGTCCACAAATACTACCCACTATCTTATATAACCAGTTAACAGGTATGGCCATAAAGTTGGTGCTGTGTCATTTAATTTGCAAACTCAACTATGGATTTATAATTTAAGTTTCTGGATATTTATTCAGTTGTGTATGTTTCTGTTGTCCAATTTTTCTATTAAATCTGTTTGTAATTAAAGGTGTATACATTTTATTAGAAATAATGCAATCAAGAGACCAATATTAGTATGTGGGAGAACCAATAAAGTCAATTAAATGTCTAAATTAATAGACATGAGGACAAGGCACAATAGGCAAATCAATGGCTTCACAAAGATTTTTGTGTTTAACATTTTCAGGTAATGGAGTGTCTTCTGATTTTACGGGAAATTTTCCCTCAGCAACATTTCTGTTTCTTTATTAAAAGTACAACTTCTTAAAGTAGATATTTTTGACAGGAAAGGACTGTAGATACTTAGTATTTGACTCTTGTTAAACTCTGGAGATTACAGAGATTCAAATATCGATACTACTTTCTTCATGAGCCCTAAAATATACCTAGATATACATACAAAAAACAAAGCAAAGCAGTATAACTACAGTTGAATTTATGTGTAGTAAGAACAATGCTATAACAGTTCTGAAGAATATCATATTTGGATGTTATAAACAAGGAGTTACTTGTGTAACTCTTATGGACTAAATAGTGTTCTTTCAAAAATAACACACTGAAGCCCTAACCCCCAATGTGACTGTGCTTGGAGATAGTGCCTCTAGGTAGGTAATTAAGGTTTAATAAGGTCATAAGAGTGGGAACCTAATCCACTGAAACTGGTGTCCTTATGAAAAAAAAAAAAAAAAAAGAGGTTTTCAAATAGTTGTCTCTGCACTCACCGAGAAAAGTACATATGAGCACACTATGAGAAGGCTCCCTTGCAAGAACAGGGGAGAGACTTCACCAGTAACCGGCCTTGCTGGCACCTTGATTGTGGACTTCTAAACTCCAGAATTGTGAGAAAATAAATTTTTGTGGTTTGAGTAATACAGTATATAGTATTTTGTTGCAGCAGCCTGAGCAGACTAATATAGTAGGTATGTATTTTAGTACCAATTTATTGGAAGAAGGCATTCAAATAATATGCATCTTTCCTTTTTATTTATTATTAGCATATTTGCAATATAACAATCAAAATAACTTTTACTTAATTGATATTCAACAAGTAATCCATGTGTGTGTATCTTGATTTCTCTCTTCCCTTACAGAATGATTTAAATTAATGGGTGGACTTGCTTGTTTTCAGGTTCAGATAAAATTGAAAGTATATTTGGAACCATAAAGACATGAATAAATTGAAGGTTGTCATAAATTGGTTTAAAACAAAATCTTGGTGATGATCTGTAACTCCAAACACTCCTTCAAAGTGGCTGCAACTATTTTTTCTTTAATACTTTCTATTGCTATGAAGCTTGGGAAGTTAAGACTCTATCAGAGTTAACCAGAGAGGAAAATATTGAGAAGTCAGGAATATTAAAGAAAATTTTGAAAGTTAAAGAAAAAATATTCAAGAAAAATCTATGAAATTTATCTTACTTTAAGATACAGAAGATTGAATAATTATAGTCTTCTCAATCTTGGGGTCAAATTGGGTTGCAAAATAAAATATATTAATATTAGGGAAGAAGATGGTAAAAAATATGGGGCCTCCTTCATAAATAGAGTTTAAATTAAAACATAGTGGGAAGAAATCTGTGCTTATAATATTAATGTGACAAATTTTTCTTTCCCTTAATTATGTTGTATAGACAATGATGAACATAAAGGGGGACAGGCAACATGGCAATATGTGTGGTAATAACTCAATAACTCTTTGAGCCTGAAGAGATCTTCACCACCACATGTTATAGTAGATATAACTGATGAGTAGCACCGTCCCCACCCCACTGCATCTCCTGCTTCTGCTGACTCAATGCACTGGGTTTGACTATGGCACACTCTGTGACAGCATACCTCTCTACCACACAAGTCAAGTGGAACTCCTAGTCTTCATTCAAATAAAGTTATTCTTGACTATTTCATTTATAAATCACTTATGGTTTTTGTACCTATGATGTAACATGTATGTGAAGCTGATGAGTTCATTATAATATATACAAATGTGAATTGAACTGGTTAAAAATGGCATCTGAGAATTCAGAATGGCATACATATACCCAAAGTCTCTGAAAAGCATTTTACATATATTTTTGCATGTAATCCTCAGGAACTAGGTTTTTCACCAGTTTACAAATAGAAACACTGAGGGAAAGAATGGGTTAGTTACAGATAGAAACACTGAAGGAGAGAATGGGTTAGTTACTAGGCAAACCTCACATTTAGGTCTACCTTAAGTCCTAGAGCTTATCCATCACATTAGACTGATTTGGAGAGGGGGCAGATGTTAAATATGATGAATACATAAAACTTGTTTAATTAAAATTAGCCAGACCTTCTGTAGAAATTGTATGTTTCTGCCATCTAACAAACCTCAGCTTCTAGTAGCTGGGGTTAATGAATAGGCTATGTGTGAGTACTTCCACAGTTAGAATGTGATATGAGAATAAATACTATAAGGAGTAATGATCATGATGAGACGTATTGAGAACTTTTGGAAGAAGTGACCTGAGTTTATGAATTCAACAAGTTAGATAAATATAAGGCATATACTGAGGTTTATAGTATGGCTTTGGCTTCTCTGTGATACTTAAAAATGTCCTCGTTCAAGTACACCCTTTGGAAATATATACCAAGAACCCAAATATAAAGCACATACTAAAAACAAAACAAAATAAAATAGAACCCTGGGATACCAAAGGAAATTTACTGAGGACATTATTATTACTATTATTACTGTTATTTATGTCAGGTTTCTTTTTTGTGGCTGTTCGTTTGTTTTAAATATAAAATATTGTAATCTGGGGAAAAAATGAGCATACGTTTCATTTAAACCCTGTTCAAATCCATGTATATATAAAATAGTGAAAACAGGGTTTCACCTCCATTTATTTCCCGCTACAGAAAATAATTTAAAAACTAATAAAGCAAAAGTTTGTAAGGTAATTGGAAGGAAGTGAACAGTATAAATTAATTACACCCCAAACTAACATCATACAGCAGTGTTACATTAGGTAAGATATGTGTAAAAACATTGTTATAACAAAATAAAATTATCAGAACATACGTCTAGACAATAGATGGAGTAGAAAATACTTATATGGATTATATTTCAATTTTGGCTTCATGAGGTATAACATGTCTGGGTCAGAGTACAGTGACTTACCTCCCCAAACCTCAAATATCTGAGAAAACATGGTTTAAGAGCAAGAGTGAGAATCTGCTGCCACAGAGCTGAACAACATGAGAGGATGCTTGTTTTCCTTCATGTCAATGACAACAGGTCTCTGGCAAGAGATAAGTGTGGATTATGAAGTCTAGGAGTCCTACTCTTCACATGAGCTTGGGCTACTCTTGACCTTCCTACTCTGGTTCAAGCTGTAATTCTTTTTGTAGCCCTCTTTCTTCCTCCCTCAGTTAATCCTGTTCTCTTCTTTTCTCATCAATATTATCCCAAGTCCCTGCTAGGGACTTTTCCAAATCTTGAAAATATATTAATGAATTAGATTCCTAAAGAACTCTGATTCTGGTGGAAATGAAATAAAAGGTAATAGGAGGGGCAATCACTCATTTATGGAAAATTTATTTTACATGCCTCATTTTGTCTCATCATCACAACAATGAGATTTGTTCTGTCCAACATATGTGGAACCTGGGACTCATAGTTTTTAGAAAGTTGTCAAAGGATTGGAGATAAGTAAGGAAATTATCTTTGAAATCAGAAAATAAATACATCAGTAACTTTAATAGTGTGCAGATGTTATTAATGAGGTGTAGAAGAAAGGCACTCAATGAATTTAGGTATGTCTGTTGGGAATAGGGGAGAACTGAGTGGTCACAAAAGGCTTGGTGGAAAAGAAGATGGGGACTTATATTTAAAGAATAGTAGATTTAAATTGATGGATAATATGGGGAATGGTGATCTGGGCACAGCAAGCTGTATTTGCAAATGTATGGTACTATGGGAAAGTATGGGATATTTGGTGAACCATAATTTGTGAAGTATAACTGTCACAGGAAACATGGTAGGATGGTAGTCACAGAGTTTGAAAAGAATGCAGGAACAAGATGAAGAAAAATCTAGTAACATGTACTAAATTTAAACTTTATACTTAAGGCAGTGGTAATCCACATAGAGATTTTTAGCAGAGTAGTTGCACAGATTGCACTTCTAAATTTGCTGAGAGATAATGAGGAATGGAGAAAAATAGTATAGGAGAGAAATGATGATATGTACTCAAGCAGTGGTAGTGTGAATGGTGGCAGCACTTTGAGAGATAATCCGGAGTAACTAAATTTGTGCCCAGCACAGCCCCTTTTACAGTAATAGAGAAATGGCCCTTATAAAACCATGCTTGGTGATTGGTCTCTACATTTATATGTCCCATACATACATATGTGTATTTAATGAGTAAGAGGGAATTTGTTTATCATAGCAGCACATTGCTTTTAGAATAACATACATTTTCAAAGATTCTGCTAGTAATGCAAAGCATATTAATGCTTTACCTGAATGTATTGCTGATTGTATGTGCACCACACTTCCACTTATATTCTGCATACTTCCCACAGGAATCATGGGCTTCATACTGCACAGGCAAAAATGTTCTGTAAAGTAGACTTCAATGACATTAATTGTATCTTCTTCGCATAGTAACTCTGTTACAAATCAATTTTTAAAAGATTAATCTTATTTAATTAAAGCAAACCTAAAGTAAAAAATAGTTATAAATCATTTACTAGGATATGTTTTTGCCATCATTTAAGAGAAAATTAATTTAACATTCTTAAAATATAATACCACAATGAAATACCACTCCCTATTTCTATTTTGGTTGCATGGATGTTCTAAGTTATTAAAAGAAATTGCTATGTACATTAATTACAAATTTTATCATTAGTTGCATGAATTTTTTCAGCCCCCGAAAGGGATCCTGGCTGAAATCTGGTTGTCTTTATAACATTATATCAGTATGCTTCTTCATATTGCAAAGTGAGGTAGAGACTTACAGGTGCTTTAGTTTAAGAATATATTTCATCCTACTCATTTATTTTCTCTTCTCCTTGGTATTAGTTTTGTTTAAAAATAAATTTATTTATTATATTTTTATTTTTGGCTGTGTTGGTTCTTCTTTGCTACGCAGGCTTTCTCTAGTTGCAGCGAGTGGAGACTACACTTTGTTGCACTGTGTGGGCTTCTCATTGTGGTGGCTTCTCTTGTTTTGGAGCACGGGCTCTAGCACGTGGGCTTCAGTAGTTGTGGCACATGGGCATAGTTGCTCCACGGCATATGGGATTTTCCCAGACCAGGGCTCGAACCCGTGTCCCCTGCATTGGCAGGAGGATTCTTAACCACTGCACCACCAGGGAAATCCCAGTATTAGTTTCTTAAGTGCAAAATATCATTCCATTGCATCATTGTATTTTGGAATGTTATTTTCATCAATTTCCCACATATTATTTTCTTCAATATCCTTCAAATATTATTCTTTTTTTTTTTTTTTTTTTTTGTGGTATGCGGGCCTCTCACTGTTGTGGCCTCTCCTGTTGCGGAGCACAGGCTCCGGGCGCGCAGGCTCAGCGGCCATGGCTCACGGGCCCAGCCGCTCCGCGGCATGTGGGATCTTCCTGGACCGGGGCACGAACCCGTATCCCTTGCATCAACCACTGCACCACCAGGGAAGCCCCAAATATTATTTTTAAAGCAAAAGTCTTTGCCTTGCTAAGCCTTTTATTCTTTGATCTGCCTTCTAAAATTTATTGTTTTGTTTCTCTATGCTATAAACATGCTCAAAACAATCTATCTGTTCTCCTTCTAGTATTTGAATCACTGCCGTTTTTTTGACATGCACTTTTAATTTAAAGTCCTTGTATTTTCTTTCAATATCATTGCATCACTTGCCTTTTGCCATTTTGGAATACAGTATACAAAAGGTCCTCTCTATCCCATTTTCATCTATATTTCAGGCCAAGTATGTTCATAATACAGTACATTTTTCTTCCTTTAAAACAAATAATCAAACCTATAAAATAGGCCTTATTCTTGTCTTCCCACACCAAAGTTATTGCAGTTTTCTATTCTAAGTTTTTTTTTAAAGAAAACTAAGAAATACTGAGCCCAGATATAAAGGTCATGTAGCACAGTGTCCATAGATGCTCAATAACTGTGTTTCTTGAGTTACACAATATAGAAAGGTGGGAACTCTGAGAAATTTTGACTGAAATCTATAAAGCATGAGCATTATGGAGAGGCAAAAGAACAGTTTTTCTCTTTCCTCTTCTGTCAGTGAATAAACTTAGCAATGTACTTTATCATGGTAATCAATACAAATTTTTGTTGAAAAACTTTTATGAGCAGAGCGCTGTTCCAGATCCTTGGAGATGTAAAGAGTTATAAAACACAGGTCCTTCTTTTAAGTGTCTTTAATTTAGATGAAGAGTTAATAATTATATGATGCATAAAACATACTTTTTGGATCCAAAAAAAATGAAGGAATTTCACTTACCATAAAGAACAGATTGATTGGTAGTTAAAATTTCTGATGAGTTCATGCGATGCTTTCACTTGTTTTGTCCTGTTTCTTACTCGTTTTTAGGGAAAATTTTCAGGCTTAGCCATACCCAGACTGGGTAGTAATGTTGTAATGTAGAGAAAGGATATTTCCCTAAATACATGCATGTGCACACGCACACACATTAAGTAAAACTACAATGTCTTTAAATAAACTCACAGTAACATTCTCTCTGATCAGCAGGAGTAGTTCCATGCAGATAAATAAATCATAAACAATTCTATGAAAGAGAATAGCATTAAAGCATATGAGCATAAGGTGACATCATCTATCTTTACATGGAGTAAATGTGAAATGAATCATAAAATAAAATTAAAGTAACATCTTCATAATACAAAATACATTCATAAAATATTTTTAAAGAGGGGTTTACTGTAAAAATAAAACCATGAAATGGACTAAAATTGTTGGTAGTTAGAGTATTGATAAATATTTAGAATAATTAACTTGAAAAATTGTAGTAATTCACACTCTTCATATATAAGTTTTACAAAACATTAAAGAGAATGAACATGTTATAGTATCAAACGAAAGAATCAGGAACTCAGTTCTGTAGTAAGATCAAATGTTTATATGTCTTTAATTCTCTCTAGCTATCTAAGTACATGTATCCATCATTTAGCTTTATATTCATCCATATATATGCATCTGAAGATACGGCTCTATAGTAATTTCTGAAGAAATGCATAGTTCATATTTTCTCTATTTTTTCCTGTGCTTTCTAAACTACACAAAAACGACATTGGCATTATTATAACAATCAGAAAAAGAGAGGCAGATTTGTGTACAAATTTCCATAGCCTTCTAGAAAACTATTTGTGCCAAAATATTTATTGAGATGTATTATGGAGTAATGCTCTGTGAGCCTTTTATTTCTGTAACCCCTTCCTAAGGAATCAGGCAGAGACATATCAAAAGTTATTCAGGTCATGTGCAGCCCCTCTGCACATGGTCCCTGGCTACCATCCTGGATTGCAGTGTCTTTCGCCACACTTCTGCACACGGCCCACTGGAGCTGAGGTGTTGGTGGCAGCCATTACACACTAGGAGCTCCGATCAGAAAAGCTGGGTGCAAGACTCAGCATCTGGCCCCCTGTGAGCAAGAGAAACACGACTAAAAACAAAGGGAAAAAAAAAAGCCATCTCAGAGCTGTGACTATTTTCAAGGCTGCTGTTTTTCTCTGTGGAACACTACCTTTGGGACAAAACAAGGAAGAAACAGGTGATTCTAATGGGCAGCACAGATGGAGAGCCACTACAGGCCAGCTTCTATGACTCTGAAGGCACTTCAGCCCTGTGAATGATGGGGTCTTGGTACTCTGGCCAGGTGTCAGGCCTAAGCCTCTGAGGTAGGAGAGCTGAGTGCAGGACATTGGACCACCAGAGACCTCCCAGCCCCACGTAATATCAATTGGCAAGAGCTCTCTCAGAGATCTCCATGTCAACACTAGACCCAGCTCCACGCAACAACAAGCAAGCTCTGGTGCTGGACACCCTATGCCAAACAACTAGTAAGACAGGAACACAACCCCAACCATTAGCAGAGAGGCTGCCTAAAATCATATGAAGTTCACAGACACCACAAAACACACCACCGTATGTGGTCCTGCTCACCAGAGAGACAAGATCCAGCCTCATCCACCAGAACACAGTCACCAGTCCCCTCATGAGGAAGACTACACTGCCCACTGAACCAACCTTACCCACTGGGGGCAGACACCAAAAATATTGGGAACTATGAATCTGCAGCCTGAGAATAGGAGACCCCAAGTGCAGTAAGTTAAGCAAAATGAGAAGACAGAGAAATACACAGCAGATGAAGGAACACAGTAAAAACCCACCAGACCAAACAAATGAAGAGGAAATAGGCAGTCTACCTGAAAAAGAATTCAGAGTAATGAGAGTAAAGATGATCCAAAATCTTGGAAATAGAATGGAGAAAATACAAGAAACTTTTCACAAGGACCTAGAACAACTAAATAGGACACAAACAATTATGAAAAACACAATAAATGAAATTAAAAATTCTCTAGAAGGAATCAATAGCAGAATAACTGAGGCAGAGAACGAATAAGTGACCTGGAAGAAAAAATAGTGGAAATAACTACTGCAGACCAGAATAAAGAAAAAAGAATGAAAAGAATCGAGGACATACTCAGAGACCCTTAGGACAACATTAAATGAACCAACATTCAATTATAGGGGTCCCAGAAGAAGAAGAGAAAAAGAAAGGGAATGAGAAAATATATGAAGGGCTTATAGTTGAAAATTTCCCTAATATGAGAAAGGAAATAGTCAACAGGTCCAGGAAGCGCAGAGAGTCCCATACAGGATAAATCCAAAGAGATACATGCCAACACATATTAATCAAACTATCAAAAGTTAAATACAAAAAAATATTAAAAGCAGCAAGGGAAAAATAGCAAATAACATACAAGGGAATCCCCATAAGGGTAACAGATGATCTTTCAGCAGGAACTCTGCAAGCCGAAAGGGAGTGGCAGGACAGTTAAAGTTATGAAAGCGAAAACCTACAACCAAGATTACTCTACCCAGCAAGGATCTCATTCACATTTGACGGGGAAATTAAAACCTTTACCAACAAGCAAAAGCTAAGAGAATTCAGCACCACCAAATCAGCTTTACAACAAATGCTAAAGGACTAATCTAGGCAGGAAAGACAAGAGAAGGAAAAGACCTACAATAACCCCAAACAATTAAGAAAATGGTAATAGGAACATACATATTGATAATTACCTTAAATATAAATGGATTAAATGCTCCAACCAAAAGGCATAGACTGGCTGAATGGATACAAAAACAAAACATGTATATATGCTGTCTACAAGAGACCCACTTCAAACCTAGGGACACATACTGACTGAAAGTGAGGGGATGGAATAGATATTCCTTGCCAATGGAAATGAAAGGAAAGCTGGAGTAGGAATTCTCATATCAGACAAAATAGACTTTAAAATAAAAATTATTACAAGGGACAAAGAAGGACCCTACATAATGATCAAGGATCAATCAGAGAAGAAGATAAAACAATTGTAAGTATTTATGCACCCAACATAGGAGCACCTCAATACATAAGGCAAATGCTAACAGTTATAAAAAGGGAAATCAACAGTAACACAATAATAATAGAGGACTTTAATGCCCCACTTTCACCAATGGACATATCAACCAAAATGAAAAAAAAAAAAACCTAAGGAAACATAAGTCTTAAATGATACATTAAACAAGATGGACTTAATTGATATTTATAGGACATTCCAACCAAAAACAAGAATACACTTTCTTCTGAAGTGCACACAAGACATTCTCCAGGATAGATCACATCTTGGGTCACATATCAAGCCTTGGTAAATTTAGAAAATTGACATCATGTTACGTATCTTTTCCAACCACAATGCTAAGAGACTAGATATCAATTACAGGAAAAAAATCTGTAAAAACTACAAACACATGGATGCTAAACAATATACTACTAAATAACCAAGCGTTCACTGAAGAAATCAAAGAGGAAATCAGAAAATACCTAGAAAAAATTACAATGAAAGCACAGCAGCCCAAAACCTATGGGGTAGAGCAAAAGAAGTTCTAAGGGGGAAGTTTATAGCAATACAGTCCTATCTCAAGAAACAAGAAAAATATCAAATAAACAACCTAACCTTACACCTAAAGCAATTAGAGAAAGAAAAACAAAAAAACCCAAAGTTAGCATAAGGAAAGAAAACATAAAGGTCATATCAGAAGTAGATGAAAATGATGTGAAGGAAATGATAACAAAGATCAGTAAAACTAAAAGCTGGTTCTTTGAGAAGATAAAATTGATAAACCATTAGCCAGACTCATGAAGAAAAAGGAGAAAAGCCTCAAGTCAATAAAATTAGAAAGGAAAAAGGAGAAGTGATAACTGACACTGCAGAAATACAAAGGATCATGAGAGATTACTACAAGCAACTATATGCCAATAAAATAGACAACCTGGAAGAAATGGACAATTTCTTAGAAAATAACAACCTTCTGAAACTGAACCAGGAAGAAATAGAAAATATAAACAGACCAATCACAAGCACTGAAATTGAAACTGTGATTAAAACTCTTCCAACAAACTAAAGCCCAGGACCAGATGGCTTCACAGGCGAATTCAATCAAACATTTAGAGAAGAGCTAACACCTATCCTTCTCAAACTCCTCCAAAATACAGTAGAGGCAGGAACACTCTGAAACTCATTCTACAAGGCCACCATCACCCTTATACCAAAACCAGACAAAGATATTACTAAAAAAGAAAAGTACAGACTAATATCACTGATGAACATAAATGCAAAAATCCTCAACAAAATACTAGCAAACAGAATCCAGCAGCACATTAAAAGGATCATATACCTTGATCAAGTGGGATTTATATCAGGAATGCAAGGATTCTTCTATATTTGCAAATCAATCAGTGTGATACACCATATTAACAGACTGAAGGATAAAAGAATATGATTATCTCAATAGATGCAGACAAAGCTTTCAACAAAATTCAACACCCATTTATGATAAAAACCCTCCAGAAAGTAGGCTAGAGTGAACTTACCTGAATATAATAAAGGCCATATATGACAAACCCACAGCCAACATCATTCTGAATGGTGAAAAACTGAAACCGTTTCCACTAACATCAGGAACAAGACAAGGTTGCCCACTCTCACCACTGTTATTCAGTATAGTTTTGGAAGTTTTAGCCACAGCAATGAGGCAAGGAAAAGAAATAAAAGCAATCCAAATCGGAAAAGAAGCAAAATTATCAGTGTTTGTAGATGACATGCTACTATACGTAGAGAATCCTAAAGATGCTACCAGAAAACTACTAGAGCTAATCAATGAATTTGGAGAAGTAGCAGGATACAAAATTAATGCACAGAAATCTCTTGCATTCCTATACACTAATGATAAAAAATCTGAAAGAGAAATTAAGGAAACACTCCCATTTATCATTGCAACAAAAATAAAATACCTAGGAATAAACCTACCTAAGGAGACAAAAGACCTGTATGCAGCAAACTATAAGACACTGATGAAAGAAATTAAAGATGATATAAACAGATGGAGAGGTATATCACGTTGTGGATTGGAAGAATCAACATTGTGAAAATAACTGTAGTACCCAGAGCAATCTACAGATTCAATGCAATACCTATTAAACTACCAATGGCCTTTTTTAAAGAACTAGAATAAAAAAATTTAACAACTTTGTATGGAAACACAGAAGACCCCGAGTAGCCAAAGCAATTTTGAGAAAGAAGAAGGGAGCTGGAGGAATCAGACGCCCTGTCTTCAGACTATACTACAAAGCTACAGTCATCAAGACAGTATGGTACTGGCACAGAAAAAGAAATGTAGATCAATGGAATAGGATAGAAAGCCCAGAGACAAACCCACACATACATGGTCACCTTATCTTTGATAAAGGAGGCAAGAATATACAATGGAGAAAAACAGCCTATTCAATAAGTGGTGCTGTGAAAACTGGCCAACTACATGTAAAAGAATGAAATTAGAACACTCCCTAACACTATACACAAAACTAAAGTCAGAATGGGTTAAAGACCTAAATGTAAGGCCAGACACTATAAAACTCTTAGAGGAAAACATAGGCAGAACACTCTATGACATAAATTACAGCAAGATCCTTTTTGACCACCTCCTAGAGAAATGGAAATAAAAACAAAAATAAACAAATGGGACCTAAGGAAACTTAAAAGTTTTGCACAGCAAAGGAAAACATAAAGAAGACGAAAAGACAGCCCTCAGAATGGGAGAAAATATTTGCAAATGAAGCAACTGACAAAGGATTAATCTCCAAAATTTACAAGCAGCTCATGCAGCTCAATATCAAAAAAAACCAAACAACCCAATACAAAAAATGGGCAGAAGACCTAAATCGACATTTCTCCAAACAAGATATACAGATTGCCAACAAACACGTGAAAGGATGCTCAACATCAGTAAACATTAGAGAAATGCAAATCAAAACTACAATGAGGTATCACCTCACACCAGTCAGAATGGCCATCACCAAAAAATCTACAAATAATCGGGCTTCCCTGGTGGCGCAGTGGTTGGGAGTCCGCCTGCCGATGCAGGGGTCACGGGTTCGTGCCCCGGTCCGGGAAGATCCCACGTGCCGCGGAGCGGCTGGGCCCGTGAGCCATGGCCACTGAGCCTGTGCTCCGCAACGGGAGAGGCCACAGCAGTGTGAGGCCCGCATACCGGGAAAAAAAAAAAAAAAAAAAAAAAAAAAAAAAATCTACAAATAATAAATGCTGGAGAGGGTGTGGAGAAAAGGGAACCCTCTTGCACTGTTGGTGGGAATGTAAATTGATACAGCCACTATGGAGAACAATATGGAGGTTCCTTTAAAAACTAAAAACAGAAATACAATACGACCCAACAATCCCACTACTGGTCATATACCCTGAGAAAACCATAATTCAAAAAGATTCATGTACCACAATGTGCATTGCAGTTCTATTTACAGTAGCCAGGACATGGCAGCAACCTAAGTGTCCATCAACAGATGAACGGATATAGAAGATGTGGCACATATATAGAATGGAATATTACTCAGCCATAAAAAGAAATCAAATTGATTTTTTTGTAGTGAGGTGGATGGACCTAGAGTCTGTCATACAGAGTGAAGTAAATCAGAAAGAGATAAACAAATACCATATGGTAACAGATGTATATGGAATCTTAAAAAAAAAAAGCAAAACTGGTTCTGAAGAACCTAGGGGCAAGACAGGAATAAAGACACATACATAGAGAATGGCCTTGAGGACACAGGGAGTTGGCAGGGTAAGCTGGGATGAAGTGAGATAGTGGCATGGACATATATACACTACCAAATGTAAAACAAATAGCTAGTTGGAAGCTGCTGCATAGCACAGGGAGATCAGCTCAGTGCTTTGTTACCACCTAGAGGGGCGGGATCGGGAAGCTGGGAGGGAGACACAAGTGGGAGGGGATATGGGGATATATGTATATGTATAGCTGAATCACTTTGTTATACAGCAGCAAACTAACACAACAATGTAAAGCAATTATACTCCAATACAGGTGTTAAAAAAATTGTCCCTTAAAAAAACAGTTATTCATTCAAGTAAATCAATATCAGCATTACTTATAAACATTTGGAAAGAATCTAAATCCAAACAATTGGAAAATACTTAAATATTGTTTGAGATAATCATGAGGTAGAATATTATGCAACCAGTTACATCCTATTGGGAATTAATATTTAATGACTTGAGAGCAAGTTTATAACATGAGTTAATAAATACAAGTACTGTATCCAGTATAATATAGTGACTTGTACAGACATACCTTCAGGTACACATTGGTTTTATGTTTATAGAATAGTACTAAAATTAAGTACATTAATATAGGAATTCTTCCAGTAGGATTTTGATTTTCTTTATGATTTTTTATATGTTAAAGTATCCCACCATGAAATCATATTGCTATTCCAATCGGATAAAAAGATAAATGGTGCAAAAATTGGAGGTATGTGTCAGTCTCTTTATTAGGTTTTATAGTAATGGATACAGAAAGAGAGATAGAGTATTTTTCTCATTGGGCCTGACATATAATTATGGAAGTAATACAGAAAATAGAAGAATGGAAAATGTAGTTAGTCCTCTGTGGGTGTGTGAATTTCTTAACTACTAGAAAACACAGTAAGCAGGCTTCTGTGGTTAGAAGATAGATTCTTAATTTAGGAATGAGGAGGTTGGAAACTACTCAGAACTCATCTGACTTCCAGCAGGAGTAGATGAGCACTGATATTGTATTGTTGTGTAGCTGAAAAGTAGCTTGGAGGAAGTTATCCTGAGTAATTTCCATGTGCTGTGTTTATGTTGTGGTCTGCTGGAGAGTTTTTCTGTTAGTACTTTCATGAGTCTTGAGTGCCAGCAGGCTCCCTGGCCTGATGCACATTCCAAGATGCCATATTCACGGATTAGACACACAGAGTACATATCGAATTTTGGTGAGCATCTCACTAATTCTGCATCTCAACGTTATATAACTACCAAGGGGTTCAGGAGAGAAAGAAAATAAGCCCTGTTTGTTTCCCTAAATACCCAAAAGAACTTATGCTGCCATATTCTTAAATAATTTCCAGGTTTTTATAGTACAATTTTGAGATTTAACAAAAGTCAGTGGACAGGAAAAGACAGGAAGTAAGGATCTGTATATCTTTCCCACTTGTCCCAAGTAACAACAGATTCAATCTGGCTCTAATATTATTGTATATTTGGGTGAGAAATCACTGTGTAATTCAAATAATTCTTGACTTAAAATTCTAAAAATCTGAGATGAAGTCTAGTTTTCTGATTTCTAGCTACATGACTTTATTTATCTTAACATGTCAAGTTATTTAACACTTCAACTTCAGTTTCCTTTTCTGTAAAACAAGGGTATAAAATCTACTTTATAGGTTTGATGTGGGCTTTGAATGAGATTGTTATTTTGGAAATGCAATGCAAAACATAAAAGAAATATAACATTACTAGTTCTCTACTGCCCTTTCTTTTTAAATTAAGACCTGTGGTCAGTGTAATTAGGGAACTTTGTGTCAGATCAGTTCTTAGATCATCCACTTGCTGAGCTCTTCTAACCTGTTTCAATTTTTTTCATTTGTAGTATAGAATATTATAATATAAATCGTAGCATGGTTGAAAATATTGAAGTGAGAATGGGGGATATTTTTGGCTCTGTCATTTATTTGCCCGTAATTATCACAACTGTCCCTAAAATGTTTGTTTTATCAGAGACAGAAAACAAATTTCACACAGTCACACAAAGGTAAAAGGCAGTATTCAACAGCAAGTCTTTCTGGCATCAAAGTCCCTTTCTATTTTTTCACACTGCCACCTATTGTTGAGGCACCTAGAAGCCACCCCAATTTGTGCCTCTCAGTAACTTCATTGCTATGGGTAAGTTTCTCTGGACTTCTCTGTCCTCATCTGTAAAATAAGAAGCTGTATTAAATCATTATTTGCAATCTGGATTCATTTGAGGTCATGGGTTTCTCCAACCTTCTTAGAAACAACTTTGTGGGAAACTGAGGCAAACTGGAAAGTTCTTCCTCTTCAACTAATTCAAAAAGACCAGCTTTTCTATTATCTTTTAAAATTTTCCTGTTTACATACTTAAGATTTCATTTGGGCAAAATACTCCATTGTTAAAAACAAGCTTGAAAACCACAATATTAGATATTCTCTAAGGATCTATTCATTTTAAAGTATTTAATTCTAATTAAATATAGTTAAGGGCCTGGATTAGTCATAAGGTCAGAATAAACAACAGATAAGTCAGCAAATGAATATTTAGCCTTAGAAATATTTCCCTGGAATATGTGCTGAATATGAGTAGATGAATGAGGCAAATTTTGGGACAATTTCTTGCATTGCTATTTATGATAAAATTAAGTACTTTGGTCAAAAAAGTAAAAATAGGGCTTCTCTGGTGGCGCAGTGGTTGGGAGTCCGCCTGCCAATGTAAGGAACATGGGTTCGCGCCCTGTTCCGGGAGGATCCCACATGGCACAGATCGGCTGGGTCCGTGAGCTGTGGCCGCTGAGCCTGCGCGTCTGGAGCCTGTGCTCCGCAATGGGAGAGGCCACAACAGTGAGAGGCCCGTGTACCCCCCCCCCCCAAAAAAAAAGAAGAAGATTAAACTATCTGAATATATCTATGAGAGTAACAGACAGCTTATTAAGTGACTATATTAATAAATATATTAGCCAGAAGAAGGGTCAGAATAAACAAGTACAAAACAGATGTTCCAGGAATACATACAAACCAAGAGAAATGGGATAGAGCCTTAAGAAGCATAATCAAATGTTCACCAAAGTCACTGATAAAAGCAGTCTTGATCACTCATGGACAGATGTCTGATGTAGCCAGAAGGGTAGGAATACATCTCTAGAGACCTTGAGAGTTAGAGCTAGAATTTGAAGGCTGTAAGCAAAGATATGGATATTTCATCACATCTTCTGGTTCATTCACTCATTCAGTGATTCACTCAGCATATATTTATTAAGGATGATATAGAAAATGAGTAACTGGTGGAAAAGTTTTTGAATAGTCAAATTGACTTTCTGAGACTATAATTTACAGTATGAAAGTAATGGCTCTCAGGAAAGGACAGAATTCACCTAAAATAGATTAAAGATAATGTTTGGAGAAAGATTCAATAGTGTAATGAGAGACATTTAAAACAACACTGGTGTGTATGAAGCAGGGAGAGGAGGGCACGTATAGTAAATCAATAAAACCAAATGCCATGGGGAAGAAACTATGTTATTCTCTTATTCTGTCCATCTCCACTACTAATACCATAGGCATATTCTCTACCCTGGAGTTTTAAAATTGCCCTTTTAACTGGCCTCTGTGCTTCTATTCAATCCATGACTGTTCCTTGCCCACAAAGCAACCATAATACTCTTTGTAAAACCAAACAGATTATATCTTGCCCCTGCTGTAAATCTCCAATGACATATTATACTACATAATACATACTATACTATGAAGGTCCTCTACAAATAGGCCCTGCTCTCTCCAACCTCATCTTGTGCCACTGTTCCCTGTCCATCAGTACTGACCCAAGGGCTTTTGTTGATTTCTCAAACACCTCAGATCAATCCAACCTTAAGATTTTTGTACCAGCTATTCCAACTGAGTTGAATTCTATTTCCTGTGATCCTTCTATGGAAAGTTCATTCTATGGAGAATTTATTCTAACCTAAGCTTACATATAATTCTCTCAGGATGTATTGCTGACCATCAAATCTTAACTAATCCCTCAGACACTTAGTGTTTAATCACTCTAGCTTTATGCTTGGATCTGTGAAATTATAGTTTGTATCTCTCATTCAATCACTATATTCACTATGTCTAGTTGTTACCTGGTACATAGTAGGTTGTCTGTCTCTCTCCCTCTCTCCCTCTCTCTCTCTCTCTCTATATATATATATATATATATATTTATATATATAAAACATAAAAGCCAATTGTGAAGGTTATTCCCAGTCCAGAATAACAGTGTCAGAAACAATACCTGTGGTTTAAGATTGCTGTTACAGGTTCATAGAATATGTGAAATAAGCAATGCTTATCTAAAATTTTCATCTAAACTATATTACCTTACAGTTGTTACTGAGACTGGGTGAGAGAGTGCTTTATCTGAGAAACATCAATGAAAGGACATTTCACATTAGATAGAGATCTAATACAGCATTAAGGAAAGGGGAAAAATGTAATGCATATACGTTACATTGATTACATTGTAATCATATTAGATACATTTTCATTTAGTCATCAAAACAACTCTGGAATATTTTCAAATATTTGTATCCCTGTTTATCAAATACTGGAACTGATACTCAAAGAAAACAAGGGACAAAACTAATGACATATAGTTAATGATAGAGGTATTATATAATTCATGTTCATCTAATTCAAAATGAATTTCTATCAAACCAGATCAGAAATATCTTTGTAAATGTATTTTCAAAAAAACAAACCTCTTCCTTAAAATCAAGATCTTAATTAGAAGCCCAGTATGTAAAGGGGCTTTTCCTATGGCTTCCATGGAGAGCTGAATTTCCCCTTCTGAGCTGCTCACATGTTTCCTTTGTATATTTTCTTATGTTCATGCAGGTTTAATCAAATCTTAAAGGCTTAGGTGTCAGTCTGTCTTCTAAAAGTCATTCTGCCTCTATGGTCTCTGTAGGTTCTATGTTGATTTATTTGCTTCTCCCAAATTTACTTAGAGGAAGAGCATAGGGACAAGGATATTGTTGAGAAGAGGAGATTTGTTTCATAGCTGTATTTGCTCATGCTCAATAGAAATACCTTTTTTTTTTTTTTTTTTTTGCGGTATGCGGGCCTCTCACAGTTGCGGCCTCTCCCGTTGCAGAGCACAGGCTCCGGACATGCAGGCTCAAAGGCCATGGCTCACGGGCCCAGCCGATCTGTGCCATGTGGGATCCTCCCGGACCAGGGCACAAACCCACGTCCCCTGCATAGGCAGGTGGACTCTCAACCACTGCGCCACCAGGGAAGCCCTGGAATACTTTTAGGTGAGCTGATGGAAGTGGTGCTACATGACTACTGATTACTTTTGTAGTTAATTTCCAGTTAACATTATAAATATAAAGTAATTACAACCTCCACATGTGGATCAAATAGTCACATACATACATATATGAATACATACATGCATGCATGCACCAGTAGTCCATTCTCCTTTCCCCAATTTATGTTCCTCAATTATTACCATAAGTTTTTTTTTGAAATTGCCACTTACTGAATCAAATAGAAAATTGGAGAGTAAGGAATATTTACATTCTGTAACAATCAACAGGAATGCAGACTGCAGAGAAGCACATGACATGCGCAGGCTGTAGAGAAGCACCTGTCATGCACAAAGTTAGGGTGTAGTTGCCCCTTAATTCCCTAGCTGGGGAAAGTAAGACATTGGAACCCAGCAGTAACCTGAAAGGTTATACTGGTAAGAGAATGACAGCTCATGTACAGGGTCATGTGCCAGGCTGAGTTGAATGTCCCTGCTATTATGGTGCAAAGTTTTGCCTCTTCACAGCTATTCTCCTTCTTGTTCACAGACCTTCCAGGACTCATAATTTTCAGGCCATTTGCTAGCCATGGAGCACCATTTCATGGCTGGCTCTGGAATTCATCATGTCACAGGCATAAATCTCAAGGATATACCTTTTCCTTGCCTCTGCCCAGGGTTTATATTTTTCCCAATTAAACCCTCTAAATCCTCCCCCCCAATTATCTGATTATAACCCTTTTCCCAACAAGCAGGTACCTGCATAACTTTCTAACAACAGCACGAGCATCTAGAAAATATACAGCTGTCTCTTACATCTTAATGATAACTTATCTCTCAACTGTGACCAATGGGAATTTCTGGTTCTTCTCTCACTTAAGAGTTGGGGAAAACATACTTTCTGGAGAGATACCACAGTGTCCTTTTTCTTTAATAAATTTTTTGTAGACCTATATAGTTAATTCTAATGCTAAATCTTACCCCATCCCTAAATTCCTTCCTCAGGAGCTGGACAGGGATGCCATCTTTCATCTGGAGCTTCATGATTCTGCTCCAAGGATAGGTCACCAAAGTGCTCACCCTACACACAGAGCAGCATTTTATTATTTCAGTGCTATTTCTCCCAGGCACTCCAGAACATCTGGAAGTGATATTCATACCTAGCAATTTTGCCTTCCCTACTGTTGATAGGACTATAAATTGGGGCCGTTAATTCTTACACATGGACATTTTTTTCACGGGCCTTCCAATTATAAATGGCAAAAGCTATGATCATCCGTGTACCATAGTCATTTTTAAATACCATTATATTATACTATATTATTTTACTTTTTAAAATATTTTTAGTATTTTATTATACTCAACACATTTTATTACACTCTACCATTTTGCCTGTACTTTTTCATCTATTTTCTATCTCATGCATTGTGTTGGAAAGTCATTCAGAGAAAGAACAATTTTTACATTGAACATTGTATATTGATATATCCTAAACACCTTGACTATTTCTGAACCTCTAGTTTTTCCTCAGAGATTAAAAACATAATGATTTTTAAATGAATGGAGCAGCATATATTGATGTTTAGACAACAGTGGCTGACTAGATAGAAACTTATCCTTAAGTTCTGCTGCACACTGAGAGAAGATCCTAAGCATGTTGCTTTCGCCACTCAGCACAGAGCAGTGATTGCTTTGCCATTGTGATTCCAAACAAACTTCAAGAATTCAAGACTGTGTTGTAATAGCTGGTATTGATATAGGCATGTAGCAAAAATTGTTTCTGTTGGTAGCACTGACCCTCCTTTCTATGAAATAGGGTATAGTTTTCATTGTTTACCACTTGTTCAGTTTAGTAGGTTCTTCTTTTTGTGTTTCTTAGATTTGGCTAATGCACCATCATCCAGAGGTTAGAGGAAAACCACACCTGGCTATAGCTTGGGAAGTCATGCCTGGATATTTCGTATAGATAGGAGATAATAGCTGTTATTTATAAAATGCTTCCTCTGCCCAGAACTCGGAGATTTTGTTTATATGATAAACACTTTTACTGGTTGGGAGACTGAGGGTGAGGGAAGTTAAGTAGTATCCAAAGTAGGAAGTTAAATTGTATACAAAGTAGCACAACTGAGACCACGTGAGCTCTCATAGACAGAATAATTAAAAGCTACAGTTCAAATTCATGTCATTTTCATTTTTTCACAAATTTAACTATCTATATTTATTAATTTTAGACACTTTAGTTAATCATAAATGTGTAAAGAAATTCTGTGAACTCTGTAATACCCAAAGCTCAATACTATGCATTTCCCCACATTTATTTTCCATCCAAAGATTTCCTTGACTGATTCTTCACTACTTTAGTGTTTAAATATTCTTTTTTTACTTGGCTTCCAGTCTGCCCATATACTTTTTTTTGTTGAAGTATAGTTGATTTACAATATTATATTTATTTTAGGTGTACAGCATAGTGATTCAGTATTTTTAAGTATTATACTCCATTAAATGTTATTACAAGATAATGGCTTTAATCCCCTATGCTATGCAATATATCTTTATTTCTTATCTATTTTATACATAGTAGTTTGTATCTCTTAATCTCATACCCATAACTTTCCCCTCCACCCTTCCGTCTCCCCTCTGGTAACCACTAGTTTGTTTTCTATATCTGTGAGTCTGTTTCTGTTTTGCTATATACATATGTTTTTATTTTTTTTTAGATTTCACACATAAGTGATATCATACAGTGGTTTTCTTACCCTGTCTAACTTATTTCACTAGGCATGATATTGTCTAAGTCCATCCATGTTGTTGCAAAGGCAGAATTTCATTCTTTTTTATGGCTAAGTAATATTCCATTGTATGTATATACCACATCGTCTTTATTCATTCCTCTGTTGATGGACACTTGGATTACCTCTATATCTTGGCTATTGTAAATAGTGTTGCTATGATCATTGGAATGCATGTCTTTTCAAATTAGTGTTTTCATTTTTTTCTGGATATATACCCAGGAGTAGAATTGCTGGATCATATGGTAGTTCTATTTTTAATTTTTTTAGGAACGTCCATACTGTTTTCCATAGTGATGCACCAGTTTAGTTTCCTACCAACAGTGTACAAGGGTTCTCTTTTCTCCACATCCTCTCCAACATTTCTTATTTGTAGATTTTTTAATGATAGCCATTCTGTCAAGTGTGAGCTGATATCTCACCATTGCCTTGATAAATATTCCTCATTAAGATGGAGGAAACTGTTGTCATCTTAATCATATTGCCTCAAGACTAAAAAAAAACATCTAGAAAGGTATCAGATTGCATGTGTAGAGAGTGTTAGTGGATAAAGCACACAGATCACTCAGACTTTTATCTAAAGAAGTAACCACCCATTTGGAGAGTACCATGCTGTTACTCATAATGTATAACTATTATTAATCATAGGGCATGCAAAGATTATAATCAACATTATAAAAAACATTCAAAAGTCAACTGGATAGAAAGATTTCATTTTAATATTGACTTTGCTTCTCTGTTTTTCAGTAGAGTCCTCTTTCTAAACCATCGCAGTATGAAAACCAAGATATCTATTTAAAAATTCATATGCTGTGTTTTGCTTGTTCAAATATAAGTTTTCTGCAATTATTGTATAGTTGCTATGCCACAGTCTTAACAATAAAGATTTAGTACTGGAAAGAAGTACAAATAGAAAGAGTAAAATTGTCTGTCTTTTCAGAGTATACTAAATTGTTCTTAAGGTAGCTTTTGGACTCTGATGCACATTTATTTTTAGTCAAGATTATTGAACCATTTAGTAATGAATCCAGTATGTTATCATACAGATATACCTCAGTATTTCCCAGAGTTCTTTGACCATGAATCAGCTATATGGTCTAGTAGTTTGAGAAAATACCAGAAGTCCATGAGATGTAACATATACTAGGATTAAAAAGGAGACAAAATATAGCTCTGTAAATAAATTAACTGGTGAAATTATAAAAATGTGTTCATACATTTTTGATTTTATAAGAAAAAGATAAATAAGAGAATAATATCAACTATTGTATTAAATATTATATATTATCACTTTGTAGTATTGAACAAATTTATATTGAAATTGCATGAGATAAATGATATCATCAAATAGATCAGAGGTCAGCAAATGTTTTCTGAAATGGGCCAGATAGTAAATATAATAAACTCTGGGAGCTATGCAAGTCTCTATCATAACTACTCAACTCTGCCATATAGGGCAAAAGTAGCCACACACAATATGGAAGCAAATGGGTGTAGCTGGATTCTGATAAAATTGCATTTTCAAAAGCAGAAAACAGGCATTATTTGACCCAAAGACCATAGCTGGGCAATTCATGGACCAAGATTATAAACTAGGTTGTAGATGATGCAAAGGTTAAATACTATATGGTGCCCATACATCAGTGCAAGGAAACAACAAGCAGAGCATTTGTTCAACAAGGAACTAATGGTGCATATGGTGTATATTTTCTTAAAGGCAGATTAAATATGTAAAAGTTAGAATAATTTTATAGATATATATGATATTTTACCTGTGACTTAAAATATATTTTAGCTAAAAACTATAATTATATAGCATTTACTTCTTTTTTCTTTCTCCCTCCTTCCCTCCCCTCTCCCTCCCTCTCCCTCCCTTCTGTTCTTCTTTCCTCCTTTCTTTTTCCTTTATTTGCATTTATTTTCTTTCAGTTATTTTTTTCTTTTTAAAACCTTTTATTAGCATCTTGCAGAATGAAATTATTTTCCAAATACAGTTTAGGAAATTCTCTTTGAGATGAATCAGGACAATAGTGTATCTTGTTTTATATAATCATAGATATGTTTTTTTTTTTTTCTTTTCAGTGGCTGTATTCTACAGACAAATATCTGAATTCCCCATTTGCCATTGCTGACATAAATTATTTCTTATTATATTGGTCAATGTAGCATGCTAGTAGAAATAACTCAGTCCTGATATAGAAAACTAAAGTTCTTCAAAAATGTGACATTAAAAATATTAAAAGATTCAGTTAGTAAAAACAGCAATTTCTTACAACCACTGAATAACTACTATCCTTGATCATTTTCTATGTTCTATATGTTCAAAGAAGTTTGGAAAATTTGCTTCTACCGTGTTTTGACACAATATTGGAGTG
The DNA here is from genome assembly GCF_026419965.1 of Kogia breviceps. Taxonomy (NCBI): domain Eukaryota; kingdom Metazoa; phylum Chordata; class Mammalia; order Artiodactyla; family Physeteridae; genus Kogia; species Kogia breviceps. Next base: position 86,265,763 of record NC_081313.1, on the reverse strand, counting down.
TAGTCTTGAGCAATCCCAAACCTATTCAACACGTTTGAGATTTGATGTTATTTGAAGTCCTTTCCTCATGTAGGATTTATCAGTAACAGAACAGCAGCAAGGCAAAAACCCCTTTAGGTGAATCTCCTGTATTTACCATTTGGTAAATGAAGCTATTTAGGTTAAGATGTTGGGAAATAGTCAGAATGCAGGAAACCTTCAGAAACTGGACAGAAAGAAAGAAAACAGAACAAACAAAACAACTCCGTAATAGTCCTTTCATCACCAAGGAAACCAATCTTTCCTCATGACAAGATACCATAGCATCAAATTAGACTTCTTTTTTATTTGGTTTATAAAGGAATTGATCAAAGAATTATGAGTCATCTACTCAGTTGTGATGTTTTAACAAAGCAGGGAGACAAATAGAGAACATGTAGCACGGTTGTAGCAAACCTAGAAATGCAATCTTTTCCAATGCTTTGTTACTCAAAAAAAGCTCAAAACCATCTAGGGCCAAATTATTTCTTCATTAGACAGAAAATAAAACACTACGAACTTCTGAAGCAAGGAGGTTCATAAAATTAGTTAGTAAACAAGTGAGTAAAATAAGTTATTGACCTAAGTGCCAATTTAGGCCTATATTTTGCTTTAATTTAGCATCTGTTTTTTTCTTTTATATTTACTGGATTATTACTATATTGTATATCTATCTATCTATCTATCTTAGATACACACATATATATACATACATGCATCTATATATGTGTGTGTGTGTCTATATATATATATATATATATATATATATATATATATGTATCCTTTAAAAAATAAAATAATGTGTTTCTTGAATCACTTCTGGAAAGTGATTTTCCCCAGAGTTCTTTCTTCTCCTTCAGAATTATGGATATTTTTAATTCCAATAATCATTCAAGCTAGAAAACTTTAAATCTACTCTTCAAATTCTGCCCTGTCCCAACCAATGATACATGAAGCTCTTTAATGATAGCTCTTATCTGTATTGATCAAAACATTTTTCTTTCATCCTAACTCTATCTGACTCTTTCAGGCTCTCATTATTCCTATTCTGAACCACTGCAACAGCCTCTCAATTCTGTCTTCTAACTCTGGTTTACCCTCATTTCACTGCAAACAAACATACACAGCTCCAAAGTCATGCTGTTACAATACAGATCTCAACAGTTTAAACCTTTGCTTTAATATTTTAAAGTATCTTCAACTCCTTTAGGCAAAAGTCCAAACTGTAGTCACTGTTATACACACAGTATGTTATTTTATGTTGCTAAGGCTTTTGCAGGCTGTTTGCTGGGTCTATACTGCCAGGTTCCAAAATCTCTTCTTTCATCAAACTCTCGACATCTTTTCCAGGGAAGTACCTACTCATCATAAGGTAAGTAGCCAGAAAGTTACCTTTTGGATGAAATTGTACAAGACATCATGCATTAAGCAATTCCCACTTCTATATGTATACAAATTTAAAAATACAATATAGTGTCGTCCCAAGAAGGTTATTATATTAGCTCATCAAGGAAAAGACTAATACTTTATTCATGCCTCAATGCCCAAGAAAGTTCACTGACTTCATTAAGGGATCTTGAGTGTGGGTATGTATGTAAAAATGAACCATCCACTGGAGAAAACTGCAAATTTATTATTTTATCCCAGCACTATAGAAAAATTTCAGGAGCTGAAGAGTAACAAAGTAGACACTAACTTTGGTGTCAGACAGCTGTAGGTTTTATAGCTGCATCTATCTCTAATTTTGTGATCTTGGTCAAACTACTTAGACTAGGTTTCATTTCCTAATCCATGTACAGGGGATAATAGTACTTACAGATTTGGGTTTCAGACTTATTTGTTACTGCCTAATGAGTAATAGCAGTTGTTGTTATTATTACTGTTATTAACTGGATTTCAAAAATTTCTTATGTATAAACATTTGACTACCTTGATATAATTCCCTTCCCCAAAATCTCTATTGAATATCACCCTAGGAGAAGTTCATCAATAACTTAAAGATAATTTTTGTGCATTTATTGTGTTAAGAGCTTCATTTTATAATAGAAGTTTATAAATGCCAACCTGATTTAGAACTTAGATCTAAATTTCTTTACTCTTTCAACTGCTTGGGTCTGAAGATATATATTTCTTATAGAGAATTTAAACTCTTGAAATTCTCTCATATATAGAAGAATCATTTTAAAAACTCTCCAACTTTGGACTTAGATCATACAGATGCTTTTTAACATTAATTTGAATAGTTCTTTATGTGTTAATTATTTGTGTGTCCAATGACATAGAAAACCTAAAAGAAGAATTATACCTTATATACATTAAAACAATCTCCTAATTAATAGGTAGAAAAAGGAATGACAAATGAAGTTCTAACAAGAATTTTCTGGTATACATATAACATTTTCTTGTATACCTAAAAGAATTTGAATCTATTGTTGGCTACCAATATTTTTCTATTATTCCCTAATTATTTATGTTTAAAGCTTCTGCTTGATGGTATTTCCCTTTAAGTATAGTCTCATGATTGTTCTTATTTATAATTGTGATTATGAATAATTATTTTTCAGAGCTACAAACTGCAATTTTACTACTACATAGAATATTTAGCATAACAACTATTAAGTAGGATAGTGTGTCTCAACTGAATTGCTTTAAAAAGGCACAAAATTTTGTACACAAAACCAATTAATAAAAGAATATTTCACAAGAAATAGAAATTTTATTAATGCTTTATCTTTTTACTTCCTTAATAAGTATTTTAATATAAATTGAAAAAAAACTCTAAAAAAAGAATCTTAATAAATATAATTCATAATTAAAACTGATGTTTGTAGTCGATGTGTGCCAAAGGATAACCAAAAACATTTGTTGATTCCATACAATTAAAGTCCATTCATGATCTTCAAAAAAATCCCAATTAATTACTACGTATCCCTTTCACAATACAAAAAGCTTGATAGGGCTTTTCTGTATTTGTCTTTTATTCTTTCCTAAAATATTTATTGTGACTTTGTATAGAAACATCCTATGACCAGGAAAAGCATAACATTTTTATATGAATAAAATTCATCTTTGGTCTACAAGTAAAAAGTACATGAAATGGAGAAAGGACAATATTTCTAAATAATTGGAAAAAATCATCTTAATAAGCAGCTTAAATCATTTTTATACTTATTGTCCAGCTAAAGCCCTTCTTTCCTTAAGAGTAACATAAATACTTACTTGATAAAAAGTATGCATTTAGTGACCGTTATATATAAATTTATATAATTTGAAAACCGCACACAGTTTCCAAGGTTGACTAATCATAAATTAGATCTAAATTCTTACTTAAAAATAATATGAAGTGCGATTCAGTTATTGTACTGTTTCATTTTTCAACATTTTCTTCTCTAGTAGTCTACCATAGCATCTAGGTTTTCATCATTAATAATCTGCTTTTTTTCTACTACACTGTTTTATTGGAGACATTAACTATGACATTAGTGAGTAGAAAGGTACTGAAAAGAATGTTGATAGCTTTAAGCTCTAACAGAAGTTAAATTTATTTGCTCCTTCCTTGCTTCAATTTTTTACAGTATAACTATCTAATAAAATTATATAATTCACATGTCAATCAAAATTTACCTTTGTATTAGCAATATGAAATTCACTTCGAATTGCATCCTTATGTATTAATGTTAATGTACTATCAGTAAAATTCTTACATAAATTTCAAAAAGATTATAACAGTAGTTCAATAAAGTGAGAAATTATTCCATAGCATTCCAGTAGGCAATATCATTGACATATTTAAAGTGGTGATACCTTTAGCATTCAATTTTAAGAAATTATATTTTCCAACCATTGTTTAAGGTAAACAGCTGAACAAGCTACAAACATAAAAGATGTCTTCTAAAAAGTGGTTTTATGTATGCAGTTTATTAAAAAAATAAATGATCTTTACTTCAATATAGATTAATTGCATTACCCAGGCTAAATGATATTTTCTCTCAAGGACAAGAGCTTAGTTATGGAGTCCAAGGTTCATTTTGTTAGCTAAGTGAAAATAAATTGGTGACAACTTAGAGTTAGCATCTAAGAGCTCATAGAGGATTACTCTAACTTGAGAAGATTAAAAGTTCTTTAAGGAAAGAGGCCTCTCTCAAAAATTCAATCCTGGCACCATTTCTGCCAATCATACCTGTAAATCGTTAGACACACAGACACACACATATTTGATGTTCAGCCAGCATGCTCCCTTATTACTTCTGATCTGTCTTGTATTCATTCTGTTTGCTTTGTGTTTATACCTATCTAATCATTAAATGATTTTGCCTAGTATTCATGTTAATACATACACATATATATGTGTGTCTGAAATAAAGATCACATATTGTGAAAATCTTTCTGAGAATATGGTTAATAAGTGAGTATTGGAACTCAAATTCTTTCTAAAGTGATATCTATTAGAATGCAATTCTATATAAAAGGAAGTAATATAAATGTAATAAAAATTACTCTTAGGCTGAAAGAACATCTTGAGTAAAGACAGAATCTATGTGGGCTGGGGAGAAGAGTCTGGAGAATATGGTATATACAGAAAACTTATTGAGTCATTGACATGGTGAATGTAAAGATAAATATTTGGAGGTAACACTAGAGATCTCTAAATGTCAACTAAAGAGAAGAGGCTGTCTCTGAGAGGCAATGAGAATCATTGAAGATGACTGAGCAGAGGATAGGTATGATCGGATTTATGATTTAGATTTACATCATCCACACCCATAAAGGGTTTAAGTAGAACGTAGAGGTAGGAGACCACATTGTTCTCATTTGGCCTCAGTGTTCATGAAGAAAAAATACGAATAAATTGAGCTCATTTACTCTAATTCCACAGATACGAGTTAGAAAAATATTTTTCATTCTTGAACACAAATATCATTCTTTTTTCTGGCAGCATGAATTTACATTTTCTTTGATATATGTATGTGAAAAAGGTTGGAATAATATATTCTAAAAACATGCTTAATTAATAGAATTTAACTTACTCATCTCTGAATCTTTTTACCTTACTCTCCATTAGACGAGTTGGATAGATATAAACAGGAAAGAAAGCAAAATTAGTCATTCTTTTCAAATCTAGGATATTGGAATCAGGGTATAGTTGAGTATAAAGGCACATTTTGCTGCTGGGGGTCAAAGTTAATAAGTTAATTATAGTTTTGGTTATAAAAGGAAATTATGGACAATGAAGTAGAGTCGACATATCAAAGGTAAATAATGGGTCAGGAGTTTTGAGAGTTAGGCTGGATAAATCAGTAATGAAGAAGAAGAAGGAGAAGGAGAAGGAGAAGGAGAAGGAGAAGGAGAAGGAGAAGGAGAAGGAGAAGGAGAAGAAGAAGAAGAAGGAGAAGGAGAAGGAGAAGGAGAAGGAGAAGGAGAAGGAGAAGGAGAAGGAGAAGGAGAGGAAGAGGAAGAAGAAGAAGAAGAAGAAGAAGAAGAAGAAGAAGAAGAAGAAGAAGAAGAAGAAGAAGAAGAAGAAGAAGAAGAAGAAGAAGAAGAAGAAGAAGAAGAAGAAGAAGAAGAAGAAGAAGAAGAAGAAGAAGAAGAAGAAGAAGAAGAAGAAGAAGAAAGGAGAAGGAGAAGGAGAAGGAGAAGGAGAAGGAGAAGGAGAAGGAGAAGAAGAAGAAGAAGAAGAAGAAGAAGAAGAAGAAGAAGAAGAAGAAGGAGAAGGAGAAGGAGAAGGAGAAGAAGAAGAAGAAGAAGAAGAAGGAGAAGAAGGAGGAGGAGAAGGGGAAGGAGAAGAAATGGTCAGCTGCTTAAACAAAGAGGGTAAAAGAAAGGAGCCAGAATCAGGTGAAGAAAAAGGGCATTTTTTTTCTTCCAGTCGCAGCATACAGATCCAACAAAGCCAATCTATGTTGATGTTACCTGAAACCAAATAGTTGTTGGTGCCTAGAGATTTCATATTGTGGAAACTGCTATGATTTTTGAATTCAGTAATAAATTATATCAAGAGAAAAATTAATATCTCAAAATATGCTGAGGAATTGCAGACTGTTCTCCCCAAAGAAAGCAAGTGATGTGACAATAAGTTCTTTCTGAAGCAAAAGAAAAGTTAAACAAAGGAAAATGTGCTAATTATCTTTTTCTGGGAATTTCATCAAAGAATTGGCACGTGGGGGTTTGTCGTTAACATAATGCATTGCTCATATCCATGCTGTGCTTCGATTTTCTTCAGTTTCACTCTAATTATTGCTTAAGTAATTATGGTCAGCTATTTTAATGGCTTTTAACCCAAGGAAGAAAAATATGTAATACTAGTTGTTTAATAATATTTTCTGATACTATAAGAAACAACATAGCAAGAAAAGTTATAATCATAAAGTGCAATCACAGCTCCACTGTCTTCCACTGTGTGTGCTCTCTTGTACCTAACTGGTATTGATGTAATCTATAATAGAAGAGCCAGCTCCTCCTGGCACACTATTCTTTAACAATGTACTTCCATCCCATAAATCTAAAAGCCTTTGAAAATTTTTTTTAATTTGTTTTTTTTTCATTTTTGGCTGCCTCGGGTCTTCGTTGCTGCCTGCAGGCTTTCACTAGTTGTGGCAAGCGGCGGCTATTCTTCGTTGCAGTGCTTGGGCTTCTCATGGCGGTGGCTTCTCTTGTTGCAGAGCATGGGCCATAGGTACAGGCTTCAGCAGTTGTGGCACGTGGGCTCAGTAATTGTGGCTTGAGGGCTCTAGAGTGCAGGCTCAGTAATTGTGGCACACAGGCTCAGCTGCTCTGCCACATGTGGGATCTTCCCAGACCCGGGCTTGAACCCATGTCCCCTGCACAGGCAGGCAGATTCTTAACCACTGCTCCACCAGGGAGAGCCCAAGCTTTTGAAATTTGATTTTCAATCTTTCTTAGCTTCTTTAAATCTCTCAAGTAGAATTTATTATTTCATAGACTCCTGCTTGATATTGAGTCATTATAAAGCATTATAGGAGTAATGCTCTTCTGAATTGTGATTCAGATCTTCTTATACAAAGAAAACATCTTCACTGCATTTTTAAAAATTAGAATATCTCACAATTTGTTAATTTATTATTTTTAAGGGAATTTATAGATTTTTAGAAAGTCGCCTCTAAGTTGTTTGAAAGAATAACTATAGGAGGTTTGCAATGGACTATGCAAATATGAAGAGCCGCTTTTAAAACTGACTTATAAGAAGACTCAAAACAAGCTCGACTTGAGAAAAACAAGCAAAATCTACTTATTGCATGATCAGAAACAGTCAGTGCCCAAGTATGGAAGAGAAAGTTTGTTAGTCCTGCACATCATCTTCCATAAAGACTAAGAAATATAAGTAGAAATTCCATGATCCTGTGATTACTTAAGAACAAATGGAAGGTCCTATGTATGAACTGGGAAAATATCTGAGTCATGGGGAGAAATAAATTTAAAAGTTTTTCATTTAAAGGAACCTCAATAAAAATGCAAAAATAAAAGATAATATGCCTCTTTTTACATGGAATTTTAAAAGATTAATGTAGAAACAACCACAGCAACCATAGTCTCAGAGAAGTTACCTTGTTTTCTAGTCATAAGACAACTATATAGCCATATGTTCCATTCCATTATAATAGTGGTAGTTAAATCTGGCCACACATTAGACATGCCTAGATTTTTAAATATCCAAATCTGTGCCTCACCTATGGAGATTCTGATGTAATTGTTTTGGAGTGGGGCTCAGAGATTGGCAAATTTTCAGTAGCAACCCACATGATTCTAATTCACAGAAATGGTTGGGAATCATTGAATTAAGTGGAGGGAATGGTGATCCTATTAGTTTATTCCATGCTGGGCATTGTGTAAACTCTTTACTTACATCAACTTATTTAATCCTTCCAGCAATCCTACATTGCAGAAATCACTCCCCTCATTTTGCTGATGGAACAAGTAGAAAAATTAAATAAATTGCCCAAAACAATACAGTTTATAAATGTTGAAACAAAGACTCAAACTAAGGCTACATGAATTCAAATCCCACACTCATAGCACCTTTACTATCTAGTTTCTGCATCTAGGTTGTAATGATAGAGCAGTCCTGGTTTATTTCCTCTGCCCCTTCTGGACCAAAGGTGTCACATGTCATGACTCAGAGGGATTGTCTCCACTTCAGAAATAGGTAAAATGTGAAAAACCTAGAGAAGAATGTAGAAACATTTTGCCTCCAACAGTGTCTGATACATAGACATGTTTTGTGAATTGCAGAAAGTATTTAATATTTTTCTTTAAATGATTAAAAGTATAAATATTGGAAATTTTGCTTTAAAAGTTAGAGTACAGATTCCACTTTAAAAGTTGTAAACTCTGTACAATTCTGGACCTAAACTGATGAACGCCTTTAGCTATAAATAGGTTGTGCTTTCTCCTACTCACTGTAGTTTCTGCAGATGCCAATTGTCTCATATGCCAGTGTTTCTCATAGATTAATAATGTTCATGCAGTTAACCTGGGGGTCTCATTCAAAATGCAGATTTTGACTTAGCATTACTGGAATGAGGGCAGAGATTCAGCATTTCCAGCAAGTTTTTAGGTTATGCTGATGCTCCTGGTACTCTGACGACAACTTGAGTATCGAGGTTATATACCACCTGTCATATTTACTTATATTACTTGACTTTAATCAATCAATTAATTTTGTGTCTCCCACTATGGCTATCTTTATGTAGTCTCACGTTAACTAATTCACTCATGCTTTATTGGATAAAAAGAAAAGCATGCATTTCTAATTTTTATTTCCTTCTTTTCCTAGAAACGTTGTTTTCCTTCTAAACTTGTCACATGGCACATAAGAAAGAACAAAAGTCCATTATGGATTTAGATTTTTACACTCCCCAGCCCAAATTCCCATGGGTGACATTAAGTGAACCATTTGATGCACACACACACAGTGTATTGGATTACAAAAGAGAAACTCAAAGTACAGAGAATTCTTTCTAGCATAGAGTCTAAACTGACCTACCCCAGAATAGAGATATCAGGCTGCAGTTTCACAAGGCCTCCAGTGATTATGCATTCAATTTCAACAAGAGGCCAGTGACAAAATAATAGCTACTTTCCAAGTGGTATACTTGGTAGTCATGCCTGGGAGGCAACAAGTCCTAAACCTCAAGGGTCACCTCCAGGCAGGGGCTGCCTTCTTTTGCCAGAGACCCCAATCATTAAAATTCTCAGGCATGAAGACTTCTAGTTCAAAGGAGTCATTAGGGTTGTGTGGTCCCCCAAATAAGAGCACTTTCTATATCACTCTTCCTGATCAAGAGAATCCCCTCTGCAACTTATGGGATAGGGAAGTAAAAGTATATAAAACATCAACAAACTGAAAATTCATTAGTAGAAGCCACAAAAAACAGTACACTGAACTGGCCCAAAGGGCCACATCCACTGGTAATATTAGTTTTTCTTTCTTAATATAAACATTTTTCAAATGCTATCAGATGAATTTGGGTGCCCCCTTTGCCCGTGAACCTAAATAAGATGGTGACGTGGGTACATATATACAACAATGCCATAAAAGTTTGAGTCCCTTCCTTCTTCAAGTGTACCTAGACTCCTTGGATGAGTGAATATGCCCTTTAGGATTTACAGGAGACAGGAGGACATCAGTCCCACTTTATACACCATTATAGCTCCTGAGTTTGAGGCAAAGACACTGGAAATGGTCAGGGTGAAATTTGAAAGCAGTTCTATTCCAGTAAGCAATACACATTTGCCTTTGGTTTTCAGGCAGCAAATAGCTCAATCAAATGAAATTTCAGTATTTTCTGTTCACCCCAAATCCCATTCTGGGCAACAACATCTTCATTAATGACAACATCTATTTCAGCTTTGGATACATCTGGATTCGATAGCCACAGCCACATTGCTTTCCATCTGTGTCCACAGGGTTTATACTCCTTGGCTGATTTGGGTTTGACTAACAGAGAAATGCTTCTATTTTATGAAATTCACATGAATCTGGTGAATCTTCTGCTCCCTTACTAAAATAATATATAAGTTTTCACCCAGTTTCAATATAAGGGCTAAGAGAGTTTCCAAGGTAGGAGGGATGACCACAAGAATTATCTAGATTTCTTTGGGCCACTTTTCCATTCTCCCTTGGATAGACCTTATGGGCATGGTAAATCCAATCTCGAGCAGTAGTATCCCAAATAATAGTCAGTACTTCATGTATTTTTTCCCATGGAGAATTGTGTGTCACAGGGAAATTTCCCTAAGAGAGTCAAAACTCTCTTATAGTAGCCAGGACACACTTCAAAAAACTCTGAGTCCTTTTAACATTCTCTATAAATGGAGATAAGTTTGGCATAATAGACTGTAGGGAATCCGGGGTGGGAGTGTGGGGCTCAGCCTTAAAACAACACAAACTTTGCCATTCTTCATTAATAAACAATAAATGCTCTGCCCCCCTTACCTCCCAAGTGAACCAGCCATTGTTCTAAACATTCACCTTCTTTACCCATAGCAGTCGTAAATTTTTCTCTTTTCATACTCAGTGTAGAAAAGCATTTCTGTAACTTTTATCTGAAAGGAGGCAGAACCTGGAAATTTCCTGGTGGCCCAGTGGTTAGGATTCTGTGCTTTCACTGGTGAGGACCCGGATTTGATCGCTGTTCCAGGAACTAAAAATCCCACAAGCTGCACAGCCGGAAAAAAAAAAAAAAAATGCTGACAGGAGGCAGAACTTTCCACTGCTAATGAAATTTTTAGTTCTAGTAGTTATAATTGGGTGGGGCTGCAGCTGACCACCAGATAACTTACCTACTGGGCAGTGAGTTAGCTTCAAACTAGGGCATTGTCCATGAAGCTATCTTTGAACCTACTTCTGGCTAGTTGGCCTACAACTACCTTCCCAATTCTGGTCCATGAATAGGCAATAAAATAGAAAACCATTTATTTCTTGGTGGCCCATGCAAATGGGTCAACATGTTTGCTACCAATCCTATGGACTTGCCTAAAATCCCATTAACTGGCCCATGAGATCTTCATCCTTCCTCTACCAGAAAGTCTTGTCACTGCACCATCCAATTCTTTTTTTTTTTTTTTTTTTTTTTTTTTTATTCCCGTCCTACCACTAATCTCTTCATGACATTTTTTTCCCTTAGAGTCCATATATATGTGTTAGCATACGGTATTTGTTTTTCTCCTTCTGACTTACTTCACTCTGTATGACAGACTCCAGGTCCATCCACCTCATTATAAATAACTCAGTTTCATTTCTTTTTATGGCTGAGTAATATTCCATTGTATATATGTGCCACATCTTCTTTATCCATTCATCTGTCGATGGACACTTAGGTTTCTTCCATGTCCTGGCTATTGTAAATAGAGCTGCAATGAACATTTTGGTACATGAGTCTTTCTGAATTATGGTTTTCTCAGGGTATATGCCCAGTAGTGGGATTGCTGGGTCGTATGGTAGTTCTATTTGTAGTTTTTTAAGGAACCTACATACTGTTCTCCATAGCGGCTGTATCAATTTACATTCCCACCAGCAGTGCAAGAGTGTTCCCTTTTCTCCACACCCTCTCCAGCATTTATTGTTTCTAGAGTTTTTGATGATGGCCAATCTGACCGGTGTGAGATGATATCTCATTGTAGTTTTGATTTGCATTTCTCTAATGATTAATGATGTTGAGCATTCTTTCATGTGTTTGTTAGCAATCTGTATATCTTCTTTGGAGAAATGTCTATTTAGTTCTTCTGCCCATTTTTGGATTGGGTTGTTTGTTTTTTTGTTATTGAGCTGCATGAGTTGCTTATAAATTTTGGAAATTAATCCTTTGTCAGTTGCTTCATTTGCAAATATTTTCTCTCATTCTGAGGGTTGTCTTTTGGTCTTGTTTATGGTATCCTTTGCTGTGCAAAAGCTTTTAAGTTTCATTAGGTCCCATTTGTTTATTTGTGTTTTTATTTCCATTTCTCTAGGAGATGGGTCAAAAAGGATCTTGCTGTGATTTATGTCATAGAGTGTTCTGCCTATGTTTTCCTCTAAGAGTTTGATAGTGTCTGGCCTTACATTTAGGTCTTTAACCCATTTTGAGTTTAGTTTTGTGTGTGGTGTTAGGGATTGTTCTAATTTCATACTTTTACATGTAGCTGTCCAGTTTTCCCAGCACTACTTATTGAAGAGGCTGTCTTTTCTCCACTGTATATCCTTCCCTCCTTTATCAAAGATAAGGTGACCATATGTGTGTGGGTTTATCTCTGGGCTCTCTATCCTGTTCCATTGATCTATATTTCTGTTTTTGTGCCAGTACCATATTGTCTTGATTACTATAGCCTTGTAGTAGAGTCTGAAGTCAGGGAGCCTGATTCCTCCAGCTCCATTTCTCGTTCTCAAGATTGCTTTGGCTATTCGGGGTCTTTTGTGTTTCCATACAAATTGTGAAATTTTTTGTTCTAGTTCTGTAAAAAATGCCAGTGGTAATTTGATAGGGATTGCATTGAATCTGTAGATTGCTTTGGGTAGTATAGTCATTTTCACAATGTTGATTCTTCCAATCCAAGAACATGGTATATTTCTCCACCTATTTGTATCATCTTTAATTTCTTTCATCAGTGTCTTATAGTTTTCTGCATACAAGTCTTTTGTCTCCTTAGGTAGGTTTATTCCTAGATATTTTATTCTTTTTGTTGCAATGGTAAATGGGAGTGGTTTCTTAATTTCACTCTCAGATTTTTCATCATTAGTGTATAAGAATGCCAGAGATTTCTGTGCATTAATTTTGTATCCTGCAACTTTACCAAATTCATTGATTAGCTCTAGTAGTTTTCTGGTAGCAACTTCAGGATTCTCTATGTATAGTATCATGTCATCTGCAAACAGTGACAGCTTTACTTCTTCTTTTCCTATTTGGATTCCTTTTATTTCTTTTTCTTCTCTGATTACTGTGGCTAGAACTTCCAAAACTATGTTGAATAAGAGTGGTGAGAGTGGGCAACCTTGTCTTGTTCCTGATCTTAGTGGAAATGGTTTCAGTTTTTCACCATTGAGAATGATGCTAGCTGTGTGTTTGTCATATATGGCCTTTATTATATTGAGGAAAGTTCCCTGTATGCCTACTTTCTGCAAGGTTTTTATCATAAATGAGTGTTGAATTTTGTCAAAAGCTTTCTCTGCATCTATTGAGATGATCATATGGTTTTTCTCCTTCAGTTTGTTGATATGGTGTATCACGTTGATTGATTTGCATATATTGAAGAATCCTTGCATTCCTGGGATAAACCCCACTTGATCATGGTGTATGATCCTTTTAATGTGCTGTTGGATTCTGTTTGCTAATATTTTGTTGAGGATTTTTGCATCTATGTTCATCAGTGATATTGGCCTGTAGTTTTCTTTCTTTGTGACGTCTTTGTCTGGTTTTGGTATCAGGGTGATCTTGGCCTCATAGAATGAGTTTGGGAGTGTTCCTCCCTCTGCTATCTGTTGGAAGAGTTTGAGAAGGATAGGTGTTAGCTCTTCTCTAAATATTTGATAGAATTCGCCTGTGAAGCCATCTGGTCCTGGGCTTTTGTTTGCTGGAAGATTTTTAATCACAGTTTCAATTTCAGTGCTTGTGATTGGTCTGTTCATATTTTCTATTTCTTCCTGGTTCAGTCTCGGCAGGTTGTGCATTTCTAAGAATTTGTCCATTTCTTCCAGGTTGTCCATTTTATTGGCATACAGTTGCTTGTAGTAATCTCTAATAATCTTTTGTATTTCTGCAGTGTCAGTTGTTACATCTCCTTTTTCATTTCTAATTCTATTGATTTGAGTCTTCTCCCTTTTATTCTTGATGAGCCTGGCTAATGGTTTATCAATTTTATTTATCTTCTCAAAGAACCAGCTTTTAGTTTTACTGATCTTTGCTATTGTTTCCTTCACTTCTTTTTCATTTATTTCTGATCTGATCTTTATGATTTCTTTCCTTCTGCTAAATTTGGGGTTTTTTTGTTCTTCTTTCTCTAATTGCTTTAAGTGCAAAGTTAGGTTGTTTATTCGAGATGTTTCCTGTTTCTTAAGGTATGATTGTATTGCTATAAACTTGCCTCTTAAAACTGCTTTTGCTGTATCCCATAGGTTTTGGGTCGTTGTGTCTCCATTGTCATTTGTTTCTAAGTATTTTTTGATTTCCTCTTTGATTTCTTCAGTGATCACTTCGTTATTAAGTAGTGTATTGTTTAGCCTCCATGTGTTTGTATTTTTTACAGATCTTTTCCTATAATTGATATCTAGTCTCATAGCGTTGTGGTCGGAAAAGATACTTGATACAATTTCAATTTTCTTAAATTTGCCAAGGCTAGATTTGTGACCCAATATATGATCAATCCTGGAGAATGTTCCATGAGCACTTGAGAAAAATGTGTATTCTGTTGTTTTTGGATGGAATGTCCTATAAATATCAATTAAGTCCATCTTGTGTAATGTATCATTTAAAGCTTGTGTTTCCTTATTTATTTTCATTTTGGATGATCTGTCCATTGGTGAAAGTGGGGTGTTAAAGTCCCCCATTATAATTGTGTTGCTGTCGATTTCCCCTTTTAAGGCTGTTAGTATTTGCCTTATGTATTGAGGTGCTCCTATGTTGGGTGCATAAATATTTACAATTGTTATATCTTCTTCATGGATCGATCCCTTGATCATTATGTAGTGTCCTTCTTTGTCTCTTGTAATAGTCTTTATTTTAAAGTCTATTTTGTCTGATATGAGAATTGCTACTCCAGCTTTCTTTTGATTTCCATTTGCATGGAATATCTTTTTCCATCCCCTTACTTTCAGTCTGTATGTGTCACTAGGTCTGAAGTGGGTCTCTTGTAGACAGCATATATATGGGTCTTGTTTTTGTATCCATTCAGCCAGTCTGTGTCTTTTGGTGGGAGCATTTAATCCATTTACATTTAAGGTAATTATCGATATGTATGTTCCTATTACCATTTACTTAATTGTTTTGGGTTGTTCTTGTAGGTCTTTTCCTTCTCTTGTGTTTCTTGCCTAGAGAAGTTCCTTTAGGATTTGTTGTAGAGCTGGTTTGGTGGTGCTGAACTCTCTCAGCTTTTGCTTGTCTGTAAAGGTTTTAATTTCTCCATCAAATCTGAATGAGATCCTTGCTGGGTAGAGTAATCTTGGTTGTAGGTTTTTTTCCTTCATCACTTTAAATATATCCTGCCACTCCCTTCTGGCTTGTAGAGTTTCTGCTGAAAGATCAGATGTTAATCTTATGGGGATTCCCTTGTGTGTTATTTGTTGTTTTTCCCTTGCTGCTTTTAATATGTTTTCTTTATATTTAATTTTTGACAGTATGATTATTATGTGTCTTGGCGTGTTTCTCTTTGGGTTTATCCTGTATGGAACTCTCTGTGCTTCCTGGACTTGATTGACTATTTCCTTTCCTATATTAGGGAAGTTTTCAACTATAATCTCTTCAAATATTTTCTCAGTCCCTTTCTTTTTCTCTTCTTCTTCTGGGACCCCTATAATTCGAATGTTGGTGTGTTTAATGTTGTCCCAGAGGTCTCTGAGACTGTCCTCAGTTCTTTTCATTCTTTTTTCTTTCTTCTGCTATGCAGTAGTTATTTCCACTATTTTATCTTCCAGGTCACTTATCCGTCCTTCTGCCTCAGTTATTCTGCTATTGATCCCATCTAGAGTATTTTTCATTTCATTTATTGTGTTGCTCATCGTTTCTTGCTTCCTCTTTATTTCTTCTAGGTCCCTGTTAACTGTTTCTTGCAAATTGTCTATTCTATTTCCAAGATTTTGCATCATCTTCACCATCATTATTCTAAATTCTCTTTCAGGTAGATTGGCTATTACCTCTTCATCTGTTAGGTCTGGTGTGTTTTTATCTTGCTCCTTCATCTGTTGTGTGTTTTTCTGTCTTCTCATTTCGCTTATCTTACTGTGTTTGGGGTCTCCTTTTTGCACGCTGCAGGTTAGTAGTTCCTGTTGTTTTTGGTGGCTGTCCCCAGTGGCTAAGGTTGGTTCAGTGGGTTGAGTAGATTCCCTGGTTGGGGGGACTAGTGCCTCTTCTGGTGGATGAGGCTGGATCTTGTCTTTCTGGTGGGCAGGTCCTCGTCTGGTGATGTGTTTGGGGATGTTGGTAACCTTATTATGATTTTAGGCAGCCTCTCTGCTAATGGATGGGGCTGTAGACCTGTCTTGCTCTTTGTTGGGGATACGGTGTCCAGCACTGTTCTTTGCTGGTCCTTGAGTGAAGCTGGGTCTTGGTGTTGAGATGGAGGTCTCTGGGAGATTTTCGCCGTCTGATATTACGTGGAGCTGGGAGGTCTCTTGTGGACTAGTGTCTTGAGGTTGGTTCTCCCACCTCAGGGACACCGCCCTGGTGCCGGGCTGGGGCGCCAAGAACCTTTAATCCACACGGCTCAAAATAAAAGGTAGAATACATAGAAAGGAAAGAAAAGGAAGGAAGGAGGGAGGGAAGGAAGCAAGAAAGGAAGGAAGAAATGAAGGAAGGAAGCAAGAAAGGAAGGAAGGAAGGTGCAGAGGAAGAAAGGGAGGAAGGAAGAGAGGAAGGGAGGAAAGAAGGGGGGAAGGAAGGGAGAAAGGAGGGAAGGAGGGAAGAAAGGAAGGACGAAAGGAAGAAAGAAAGGGAGAAGACAGAGTAGTATAAAGTATAGTTATTAAAATAAAAAATAATTATTAAGAAGAAAAATTTCCTTTAAAAAAAAAAAAAAAAAACAGAAAAATGGGTCGGTCTAACCCTAGGACAAATGGTGAAAGCAAAGCTATACAGACAAAATCTCACACAGCAGCACACACATACACACTCACAAAAAGAAAAAAAAAAAAGGGAAAATAATAGTATATCTTGCTCCCAAAGTCCACCTCCTCAACTTGGGATGATGATTCGTTGTCTATTCAGGTTTTCAACAGCTGCAGGGCACTTAAAGTTGATTGTGGAGCTTTAATCCGCCGCTTCTGAGGCTGCTGGGAGAGACCTCCCCCTCTCCTCTCTGTTCGCACAGCTCCTCGGCTTCAGCTTTGGACTTGGTCCCGCCTCTGCATGTAGGTTGTCCGAGTGCGACTGCCCTTCGTCCAGACAGGACGATGTTAAAGGAGCAGTTGATTCGGGGGTTCCAGCTCACTCAGGCTGGGGGGAGGGAGTGGCACGGGGGCGGGGCGAGTCCGCGGCGGCAGAGGCCAACGTGACGCTGCACAGGCCCAAGGCGCGCCGTGCGTTCTCCAGGGGAAGCTGTCCCTGGATCCCGGGACCCCGGCAGTGGCAGACTGCACGGGCTCCCGGGAGGGCCGGTGTGGAGAGTGACCTGTGCTCACACACAGGCCTCTTGGTGGTGGCAGCAGCAACCTTAGCGTCCGACACCCGTCTCTACTGTCCGTGCCGACAGCCGCGGCTCGCGCCCATTTCTGGAGTTCCTCTACGCGGTGCTCTTAATCCCCTCACCTCACACCCGAGGAAGCAAAGAGGCAAGAAAAAGTCTCTTGTCTCTTCGGCAGCTCCGCGCCCGCTTCTGGGGCTCCTTTAAGCGGCGCACTTAATCCCCTCTCCTCACGCCCAGGCAGCAAAGAGGGAGGAAAAGGTCTCTTGCCTCTTCGGCAGCTCCAGACTTCTCCCGAACTCCCTCCCGGCCAGCCGTGGCGCACTAGCCCCCTTCAAGCTGTCTTCACTCTGCCAACTCCAGACCTTTCCCTGGGATCCGACTGAAGCCCGAGCCTCAGCTCCCGGCCCCGCCCGCCCCGGCGGGCGAGCAGACAAGCCTCTCGGGCTGGTGAGTGCCGGTCGGCACCGATCCTCTGCGGGAATCTCTCCGCTTTGCCCTCCGCACCCCTGTGGCTGAGCTGTCCTCCGCGGCTCCGGAGCTTCCCCCTCCGGCGCCCGCAGTCTCCGCCCGCGAAGGGGCCTCTAGTGTGTGGGAGTCTTTCCTCCTTCACGGCTCCCTCCCACTGGCGTAGGTCCCATCCCTATTCTTTTGTCCCTGTTTATTCTTTTTTCTTTTGCCCTACCCAGATATGTGGGGAGTTTCTTGCCTTTTTGGAGGTCTGAGGTCTTCTGCCAGCGTTCGGTGGGTGTTCTATAGGAGAAGTTCCACGTGTAGATGTATTTCTGATGTCTCTTTGAGGAGGAAGGAGATCTCCGCGTCTTACTCTTCCGCCATCTTTAAGCCGTCTCCCACCATCCAATTCTTATCAACAGTCAAGAAGTATGAATTGTCTGAGATTTTGTACTGCCTGTAAGCTAACATTTTCCTCTGTTACAGTCATGGATGCTATCAGAAACAAAACAAAACACGACTGGGTCAAAAAATAAAAGAACATTATTCACAACAGTAGCAATAACCAGCGTAGCAGCGTTTTTACTAAAACCCTGAATCCCATTTCCCACAGGGCAATGTGAAGAGAGTCAAGTGACACCTGACATACAGTGAGTTGTTTCTGGAGAGTCTCCCTCAGCTGAGGAAATGGGAAATTGTTATAATGGACTATAAACATTCCTGCCCTTTGCTCTAGAGCATAATACTATCTCTACCTTCCAAAGTTGTTTACTGTATATTCTTGAAAGATAATATAGAGCAAAAGCAGTCAGTGCCTTTTGTGTCAGGACATGCAAATATGGGAGAGGCCCATGAAGAAGTATCTCCCTACAGAGTCAAGTCCCCTATATCAGTAAACAGTACATAAGAGAGAACCAAAGGCACATGTAAAAATAAAGAAATGTCAGGTGGGATAACACAATTAATATCTTGGGCAAATTTTATTTATAAGCCACATGCCTAAAAGCAAAATATGGAGAGATTGAAAATAACCCTCATCTGTGAGATTTTCTCTTTTCTCAGTTGCCCACTGCTTTGAATGAATGCCTTGGGAGAGGGAGAGGGAGTCAGGATGCTTGTGGGCAGTCCCAGGTCATGCTTCTGTTGGGTCTACTTTTTTCTCCAGAAGAGCTCTGGGGCAGCCCTCATGTTATCATTCCACTCACCCCCATAGTACTGGGCTCAGTCTGCTGTGTTATTGTATCCTGCAATCTATTACAGCATCAAGGCGAAGAGCAAGGCCTCAACTCAAAAATCTGTTGTAAGACAATTCTCTGGGAACAGTATCTTACCCTCCTATACCCGCCTGTCCTCTCCATCCCCATGGAGTTCTTGTAGTGGAGTTCTTGTAGTCTTTATTTTGATTATTCCTGTAAGTCTGTACACCACAACTACTGAGCCTGCACGCTATAGCCTGTGAGCCACAACTACCGAAGCCCGCGCACCTAGAGCCCATGCTCTGCAACAAGAAGCCACCTCAATGAATAGCCCACGGACTACAATGAAGAGTAGACCCTGCTCGCTGCAGCTAGTGAAAGCCCGCGCAGCAACGAAAACCCAATGCAGCCAAAAATAAATAAATAAATTTATTTATTTATTGATTGATTGATTTTAAAAAAATCATTTTCCTTCTGTGGCATCTCTAAGGTTGGACTAAGGCAAGGAATCAGCCTGACCCTGTGTAGCATCTTGACAGCTAGGGCATCTGTTTTGCTTTTATCTTTTTAGAGTTGTTCATTTTCTTGTCCATTTTGGCTCAGAACTGGTAAACTCATCTTCACTGAGTGATATTGAATGTCTCTCTTTTTACTTACTATGTAATTGGATTTAAAGCTGATCGTGTTAGGCATTAAACAATAAATTCATTATCTTTTTTCTTGCTTTTGTTATTGTTGCATGTTTGTTTCCCCACACCAAATCTAGTTAATATCTTTTATTCTGTGCCATTTTACTCTGATATAGATATATGCCCCCAAACAAGAAAAACAGTAAAATACATTCTGGATTGAATTTCATGACAAAAGGTATTTTTAAAGCAAAGATTATAATTTTTGTGACTTTCTGTTTGAATAAAAAAAAAAAATCCCACCAGGACTCCGAGGCAAAAAATATACAAATCAATTTTCACTGCAAAGTAAAGGAGCTGTTACAGTGGAGGATTACTGCACCGAATGTCAATATTATGACATGGTATGAGTGTGTTTTGTGTTTGGTAATTGCAATCATTGTTGCTTTTGTTGTGGTCATCTATTTACAATGCTTGGTGTCAGTTTATTTATCTCCTGTAAAAATAAAATGCAGTGTGTGTGTGTGTGTGTGTGTGTGTGTGTGTGTGTGAAAATAAATAAATAAATAACCATACAGTATAACCCCTCATTTTGAGGCTAGTAAGAAAATGGATAAACCTGAAAATGCCCATTGTCTAAGACTGTCTCAATAATGACATTTCATCCAATAAATCCCATAGATTCTCACACATGTACTACCCTACAAAAAAAAGCAAAGAGATATTTTTACAGTCAAGAATTTTTTCATCAATAATGTAAGCTGCTTATTTTAAATTGTAGCACTATTACAGATGTGCATGATAAATTTCTCCTGAATGCATGCTATCCCACAGATTTGAAACATATGAGTACTATGAATATCATATTGGCTATGAAGTAGCACAGCCCTTATAAAAAAGCTTGGCAAAATATAGACTGTTTTATCTACTAGCACGTACTATCTCACCATTTAACAAGAAGATTATTATAGAAATAGAAGGAAAGACAGCTCCTGACTTGGCTAAATTGTGAATTCACCATCCTCCTTGACTTGCTCTGCTAGGGTCTAAGTTGGACATCCAAGGCTACTCCTTTGCAACTCAGAACCACTCCATCCGGACTTTGCTTGGCAGTTTTACATGCTTGAATCATTCCTGATTTTATGCTTTTCAATAAAAATCCATTCATTCTTGAATGATCTATCAGCTATTGTCTCAACCATTCTTTTGATCAAAGGTAGTTCTTAAGAAAGTAATTGTTTAAATCAATATTTCCTAAAGTGTGGCCCCACTGAAATAAAATTGTCAGATAAGGTCCAGGAATTTTTTTTAAAATTAAACTTCCTAGGTGACTCTAAAGTCCTCAAAGGTTTGGAAAGCACTGCCCTAAACTAGTTCTTCCTAAACTAGAGGAAAAAATAACACTAAAATTATAGGCATCCATTGAAAGGTATAAAGGAAAAACATTTTAGGCAAGCAGGAGGAGGGTGATTTCCTTCCAAACATGCCAATAGGTTTATCAACTACGACATCCGGGTATAATGTTTACCAGGAATCAGTTTAAAGTATTTAAATGTTCATTATAGACACTGTGAACTTATATAATTATTGTATAATTTCTATCTTTTGAATTTATAGGCCACATCACACTTGCTTTGGTATAAAACCACAAATGTATTAGCTCAACTACCCTATACAGTGTAATAGTGAGGGCCATAGGTTTGAGGCCACACTGGGGAATGAGTTTCAACATATGAATTTGGGGGACATAAACATTCAACCTATATCACAACCCCTGCTTTAAGTGAAATTCAGGCCCTTCTCAGAGGAAAATATTTCCCCTCTAGCCTCTGAAACCAATCCTCATTCTGATGCCCTCATAATCCATACGTAAGAGATTGACCTTCTCCACTATTTTATTTTAGCCACTCTTTATTTTGGCCATTTGGGGGATTTTATGACCATACTGCACTTTCTTTGAAGCTATGGTATACAGTCTTTAGAACTGTCCAATTAGTTTAGAGCCCTGTCTGCCAACTCACTGCCATGCCATAGAGTACATTTATTTTTTACTGAAAATTTTTAAAAGGGAGATCTTGTTCTGTGTGAAATTCTTTTGGTCAAAAAGGGTATTCAAGCAGTGTGTACGAGTCTCTTGTCCCTCACACCTCCCCATCCTTTTGTTTTAGACCAGGAAAACAGGTCCCTGTCGTGGGCTCCATGATTCAAAGGGCACCGCATATTACAAGTGTAACAATAGTATTTAGTATATTATAAAAATTTAAGAATACATGAGTGCCTTTTCACTCAATTCCAGGGCTAAAAGGTAGCATAGTTCAATTCAGTTGCTTTAGTGACTACAACCTTTAAGTCCCAGAGAAACATGACTCCACATCTCTTGCCTAATGTCTTTATTTATTTTTAACATCTTTATTGGAGTATAATTGCTTTACAAAGGTGTGTTAGTTTCTGCTTTATAACAAAGTGAATCAGCTATACTTATACCTATATCCCAATATCCCCTCCCTTTTGAGCCTCCCTCCCACCCTCCCTATCCGACCCCTGTAGGTCCTTGTAAAGCGCTGAGATGACCTCACTGTGCTATGCAGCTGCTTCCCACTAGCTATCTATTATACATATATATATATGTGTATATATATATATATATATATATATATATATATATATATATATACATATAGCTTACGCTTCCCCCTCCCCATGTCCTCAAGTCCATTCTCTAAGTCTGTGTCTTTCTTCAGTCCTGTCCTTCCCCTAGGTTCTTCAGAACCACTTTTTTTTTTTTTTTTTAGATTCCATACATTTGTGTTAGCATACGGTATTTATTTTTCTCTTTCTGACTTACTTCACTCTGTATGACAGTCTCTAGGCCCATCCAGCTCACTACAAATAACTCAATTTTGTTTCTTTTTATGGCTGAATAATATTCCATTGTATATATGTACCATATCTTCTTTATCCATTCATCCATTGATGAGCACTTAGGTTGCTTCCATGTCCTGGCTATTGTAAATAGTGCTGCAATGAACATTGTGCTACATGACTCTTTTTGAATTATGATTTTCTCAGGGTATATGCCCAGTAGTTGGATTGCTGGGTCATTTTTAGTTTAGTTTTTTTTTGTGTGTGTGTGTGTGTGTATGTGTGTGTGTGGTACACGGGCCTCTCGCTGTTGTGGCCTCTCCCATTGCAGAGCACAGGCTCCGGACACGCAGGCCCAGTGACCATGGCTCACAGGCCCAGCTGCTCCACAGCATGTGGGATCTTCCTGGACCGGGGTACAAACCTGTGTCCCCTGCATCGACAGGCAGATTCTCAACCACTGCACCACCAGGGAAGCCCCCATTTTTAGTTTTTTAAGGAACCTCCATACAGTTCTCCATAGTGGCTGTATCAATTTACATTCCTACCACAGTGCAAGAGGTTTCCCTTTTCTCCACAACCCCTTCAGCATTTATTGTTTGTAGACTTTTTGATGATAGCCATTCTGACTGGTGTGAGATGATACCTCATTGTAGATTTGATTTGCATTTCTCTAATGATTAGTCATGTTGAGCATTCTTTCATGTGTTTGTTGGCTGTCTGTATATCTTCTCTGGAGAAATGTCTATTTAGGTCTTCTGCCCATTTTTGTATTGGGTTGTTTGTTCTTTTGATATTGAGCTGCATGAGCTGCTTGTAAATTTTGGAGATTAATCCTTTGTCCGATGATTCATTTGCAAATATTTTCTCCCATTCTGAGGGGTGTCTTTTCATCTTGTTTATTGTTTCCTTTGCTGTGCAAAAGCTTTTAAGTTTCCTTAGGTCCCATTTGGTTATTTTTGTTTTAATTTCCATTACTCTAGGAGGTGGATCAAAAAATGTCTTGCTGTGATTTATGTCAAAGAGTGTTCTTCCTGTGTTTTCCTCTAAGAGTTTTATAGTGCCCAGTCTTACATTTAGGTCTCTAATCCATTTTGAGTTTATTTTTGTGTATAGTGTGTGAGAGTGTTATAATTTCATTCTTTTACATGTAGCTGTCCAGTTTTCCCAGCACCACTTACTGAAGAGGCTGTCTTTTCTCTATTGCATATTCTCACCTCCTTTATCATACATAAGGTGACCATATGTGCGTGGGTTTATCTGTGGGCTTTCTATCCTGTTCCATTGATGTATATTTCTCGTTTTGTGCCAGTACCATACTGTCTTGATTACTGTAGCTTTGTAGTATAGTCTGAAGTCCAGGAACCTGATTCCTCCAGCCTCATTTTTCTTTCTCAAGATTGCTTTGGCTATTTGGGGTCTTTTGTGTTTCCATACAAATTGTGAAATATTTTGTTCTAGTTCTGTGAAAAAGGCCATTGGTAGTTTGATAGGGATTGCATTGATTCTGTAGATTACTTTTGGTAGTACAGTCATTTTCACAATGTTGATTCTTCCAGTCCAAGAACATGGTATATCCTCTCTTGCCTTATGTCTTTAAAACACCAGGTAAATGAAGTATGCCACTATTAATGTTTTTGGTAATAGGCACTCTTGGAGTGAGGGAAGAATATGAGTAACACAGTGCTTATGGAACAAAAAAGACATTAATAAACTTGTTAATTCTTTTATCTTATACAGCATAATTGTCAATTATTATTATATAGAAAACTATTATTTCCAACTATCTCAATAATGTCAGGGTATTCATTTTCTTGTTTTTGTTTTTTATTTCTGTGTACTAATTTGTGCTCCAGAATTAGCCATTAGTTAGCACAATTACAATTTTTATAACATTTACACTAGTTTGCTGAGGATATTAAATAATTAAATCATATTAAATAATTCATATTGAGCTGTATTTATACATGTGTACGTCCAATTGTCAGTGGATGAAATATGACAGCAGTTATTTACATTAGCAACTGCATAGGCATTGAATGTTGAGATTAAAATATTAAACAAAAATAAAATTGAATAAAATATTAAAAAAAGGAAAAGTGAGTTTAATAATTTTTATTTAAAGTTTCAATATGCATTCAGTATAATTTGTATTTGCCTTTAAATTTTAATAGATACATTTAAATTTTGAGAATATACCTGTTTTGAAAACATGAAGATATTATTTTTACATTAACATGAGCATTAATTTACATTTATGTAAAATCTCCAAATTTTGAGTGGTTTGACTACAAATACAGTTGTTAAATCCTTTAAGTTATCACCACCAATCAAATGCCATTACATGAAAATCCTGGTCATAACATATTTTTCAAGTTTTTATGGGTAACTATTTACTAAATTATAGATTATATATACTTTTTTATTTCCCCTCCAAACATCACTAGCCTATAAGCTCAATAACTAATAATGTGTTATTTTTAATTTTCTTTGATATTTTGCTTACTTTTAGGTAAAAAAAAAAACATAACTTTACACATATTTTTCTATGTTGTAATAAATTATATTTGTCAGGGTATATATTTTATTTAGCAGTTAGCATGATTTATTACTTTTAAATACATGGATTCACGGTACCTAGTGTCTCATTTATATTTCTGCTATCTATACTACGTATGTTAGGGACCTACTCTTCCCCCAGAGCATGTCAAATGGAGACTCAGAAGTGAGAGTGGAGTGTTTATTAACCTAAATTGTACTGTAGTATGTGTATGTGTGTGTGTCAGTGTGTGTGTATGTGTGCTTATCAGGTGTGAGAAGATTTGCCAGGGATGACAGATGATGGTAATGAGGAGAAAAGAGAGATTGTAAAATAACTTGATTAAATAGCCTCGTTATAAAATCAAAACAAACACCATAACAAACACATTTTTTGAAATCACATTGGCAATGTCAGACTGTTTAATAAATTGGATATATTATCTGGGAATTAATATTGGCTTTTCCCCCATATTTAGGATAGTATTTTAGATACAACTTTTTGTGGTTTTTCAAAATTGTCAAGAAAATATAGTTATAATAGCAAAGCAATCTGATATTTATGAGAAAGAGACTATTTTGCAAATAAAATTTTAGTGTTTTGTGAAGATAGGTTTCCTTTCTTCTCTTGAAGTCAACATTTTTTTTCAAATGAAGTAGAATGCACTTACATTTCATCTCAGCAAGTTGTGTGCATTGGAACATTTAGGGAAAAAAATGAGGGAACGGTTGAATTTAACTTATTTATTATGATAGAACAATTATTTACAAGGAAATATTTACAAGACAAAAAAGATAATTACTTATCATTTACTACCAATGGAGTTACCTCTGCTTCCACTGATGGGGAAATGTTATAATTTATGTTTACCAACATTCACTTCTAACTCTGCCAATCTCTCCCAGGCTTCTAAATCTATCTCTAATTTCTCTATTGATTCCTGGGAAATTTCTGATGTGTATGAGGCACATCATGCTAATGTTTGTTAAAGAATAACTCAGGATCTCACCCAAATGCAAATGTGAAGATTAATAGTGGGAGTTTAAATCACTTCAGAAATCCTGTATCAGCCCTATGCTGTGTGCTGTTTCTGACAATGCCATTCTTGGCTGCTCATATTCCATCTAGCCCCAAAATAATACTTTGAGGTTTTCACCAAATAAACAGTAAGCAAATGATCCTCCATAAAATAATTCTTACTTTAATGTGTAACAAGATTTTGATTTTAATCTTATATATATTAAGGAAAAATATGGCTAATGGATAGAGTATTTAATACCACTTCATACTTATTAAAAAATCAGTGACTAAATGCTAACATCAAGAATGTTTAAGTGCAGTGTTTGATATTTTTCTCATGTTAAATACAGAGGAAAAGATTTACTTTCATTATAACTTAGGTCGTATGTTCTTGTAATTAACCACCTTTTGGGAAGTCTCCCACAAATAGAGGAAGTTAGAAGGTACTCATATAGGATTTCCAGAAGCTGAAGAAATGCTTCAGTTTAATCAGAAATACTTTGTCCCCAGTTGCCTGAAAATATGTTACTAGCAAAACTAACTCCAATAATTGTAACTTTTAATATCTTTGGGGATCTGTTTTATAATGAATAAACACTCATTCTAGGACCATCTCAACTTTTTGGTTTCTCTGAGGCCAGCATTGTCATTCAATCTTAGTAAGAGAAATGTGAAAAATGGCTGTGTATATTCATTTAATTTATTTACATTGTGGCATCATCACTTTTAACCAATGTTATCAAATGGAAACTTATTTTGCTGGGAATTTGCGGGGAAGAAATATTTATTCTCAAATAAAACTCCAGATTGAAAATTTAAATATTAGTATGGGAATGGACATGGGGAAGGGTTGACTGCATTTTGTGAACACTAAACTTTATCTGCCATCACTGACAAGGTCAAATAACTCTCTTAATTGAAAATAACAAGAAGGTAATATTTTGAAAGCTATTCTAACCTGCATTCTTTTAAAAGTAGTACATTTTGTTTTATTTTTTAAGCCACATATGTCACCTAGGAGAAATGTTCTTTTCTGAATCTAATTCATTGTTGGATGTTACATCGCTACCTTAAGTTTTATCATCATGCACAAATAATTTAACTAATCAAAAGGAAACATGGAATGAAGAACTTAATAGTTAGTTGTATCACAAAAGTTTATATAATTAAACTTTTGTTCCTTATAAGACCAAATATGATAGAAGAGAATAAAGAGTCAAAAATTTTGGGAGGCTCAACACAGGCATCTGTTAGAAAATTGTGTGTCAAATTGGTACAATTATTATTGTCTTCTTAATATAACCAGAGTGTTATAGCCAATCTTTTATCAATTTATTTAATAAGCATTTGTGGAACACCAAGCATTTCCTTGGCACTCTGCTGAGGGTAGTAGGACTAGACAAAACCTCTGTTTTTATGGAGTTTTGAGCCTTCTGAGAAAAAAACATTTAAATCATCTTAGTTCATTTGGGACAAGAGCAGCAAGGGGAAAAATACAGTGTAAAGTGAACATGCTTCACATTGTACCTTACCTAGTTGAGGTGATTAGGAAAGATGTTCCTGAAGCAGAGACCTGAAACTCAGATTTGAAGATGAATTAGTAATTAGGAGAGGACTGCTACAGTAAGGGAGAGAAAAATATTTTAAAGCCCTGAGGTTCATACACAGCCAAGAAGGCCATAGTAAATGGTTTTGACTTAAGAGTTTTGGGAAGCCATTGAAGAGGATAAACGAGGTTGTTATAGGGTCAGATTTATTTGATTAAAAACTATATACTCTGGACATCTGCATTCAAGAAAAATGAATCTAGATGCAGACCTTACACTTCACAGAAATTACTCAAAATGGATCAAAGATCTAAAGGTAAAACACAAAACTATACAGCTCTAAAGAATAACATAGGAGAAAACCTAGATGACCTTGTGTTTGGTGATGACTTTTTAGATAAAACACCAAAGGCATGATCATAAAGCAAAGAATTGATAAACTGAACTTTATTGAAAATAAATTTTTCTGCTCTGTTAAGACACTGTAAGAGAATGAAATGAAAAGCCACAGATGGGGAGAAAATATTTACAAAAAATATATCTGATAAAGGAATTGTTATAAAAATATACAAAGAACTCTTGAAATTCAACAATAAGAAAACAAGCTGACTAAAGATTGGGCTGAACACTTTACCAGGTCAGCAAAGAAGAATACACATGTCAAATAAGTACACAAAAAGATGATTCATATGATACACCAACTGAGAGATGCAAATTAAAACAACAATAAAATACCACTACACACCCATTAGAATGCCTAAAGTCTAGAACATCAACAACACTGAAGAGTGTGGAGCAACAGGAACTCATTCATTGCTATTGGGAATGCAAAATAACACAGCCGTTTCTTTAGAGGGCAGTTTGACTCTTCTTATATGATCCAGCAATTGTGCTCCTTGGTATTTATCCAAAGGAAGTGAAAACTTATGTTCACAAAAAACCTGCATCCTAATGTTTAGAGCAGCTTTACTCATAATTGTCAAAACTTGGAAACAAAAAATGTCTTTTAGTAGGTTAACAGGTAAACTCTGGTATATCCATAAAATGAAATATTATTCAGCACTCAAAAGAAATCAGTTATCAGGCTATGAAAAGACATGGACGAAACTTAAATGCATATAATGAAATGAAAGGAGACAACCACCTGAAAAGGCTGCATATTACATGATTCAAACTATATGACATGCTGTAAAAGGCAAAGCTATGGAGACAATAAAAAGATCAGTTGTTGCCAGGGGTTGTAGATCCGTGGGTGGGAAAGATGAATAGGCAGAACATAGAGGATTTTTAGGATAGTGAAAATACTCTGTTTGATACTGTTATGTTAGATACATGCCATTACACATTTCCTCAAACGCATAGAATGTACAACATATGGAGTGAAATTTAAGGTAAACTATGGACTTTGGGTAATAATGATGTCAATGTAGGTTTGTCAGTTGTAACAAATGTATTATTACTCTGGTGAGGAACATTGGCAATGATGGGGTGGGGGCCATTGAATGTGTACTCCAGGGAGTATATGGAAAATCTCTATACCTTCCCTTAAGTTTTGCTCTGAACATAAAATTTCTCTAAAAAATGAAGTCTGTTAAAACAAACAAACAAACCTATATGCTTCTGGGTTTTAGAGACTAGACTGCAGAACAAATGTGGGTGTATGGAGACCAGTTACAAACCTACTGCATAGTTGCAACAAGGGGGGACACAATATAAACAGATAGAATTGGTGAGATTAATGTACCTTAGAAAATACAAATTGAAAAGACTTAGTGACTGAATAGTGAGATTGATACAAGTAAAAGTGTCAAGAATGTCTTCCAAGTTATAGTCATGAGCAATTGCTTCACTGATAAGAATGTCAATTGCTTCTACTCTTTTTTGTAGATTGTCCCATTTTCATCATTAATTGTCTTCCTTTTTTAAAAATTTAATGGTTTTTAAAAAATTCTTGGACCAGGGCTTGATTCTGAGCTCCCTTTTTAATCCTCTCTTCCCTCCCATTTATTTCTCCCCCACCATTCTCTCTTCTTTTCTCCTCTTCTTTTCTCTTCATTTTTTTCTCTTCTCTGTCTTGTTTTCTCTTTTCCTCTCCCCTCTTACCCTCTTCCTCCTTTTTCTCATTATTAATCATCTTTTCTCTTTCCTTGTTTTCTCTATATCACTCTATAAAAGTCCTCATCAAGTGTTATGTTGTCACAGGTTTGTCTTTCTGGAAATAGATGCAGAAATAGAACATGTCAGATATTTATTAGAGACTGACACTTGTGGATCAGAGGGGAAGAGAGCAGGATTGGGCAGAGTAGGAAGTCAAACTACAGTGTGGGCCAATAAGACCCCTAGGAAACATGTGTGTGTAGAGGACCAGGGTTGTCCCATGGAGGTCAAACTTTTATATCTTCACTGTGGTCAGTATTGGATGCCTGCTGCTCTGGGGATGTGTGATTTGGGATTAGGGACTTTCTGTACCTGATGCAGACCCTGAAGGAGCTGACAACTGGAGTCTGTCCGTTGAGAGCACTCCCAGCTCCTGGGTCAACAAGTCCTTTCATGAAGGAGCATCTCAAAGTAAATGTCTGTCTGCTATACATGGCTTTCTGATAATGACACAAATATATCTCTACCATGGCTGTTCTCCTAAGCTTCCATACAAACTATTTAATATTTCTATTTTCATGTTTTATGCATTTCTACCGTACCATGTAATTCTTCCTCCAGTTTGCTCCTAATGACTTATCCAGCTTCATAAATAGCACCATTATCAGTTGTTCAAGCCAACGTTTGGGGCTATTTCATAATTTCTCCTATTCTTTGACTAGACTAAGTCAAATCATAATCAATTTATTTCATTTTTACCTCCAAAATATGCATCAGTCTCCATGTCCACAATGACCATTGTTTCAATTCACCGTCATTGTCTCTCCCTTAGTCTTTTACAATGTCCTACTAATTTGTCCCCTAGGGTCCATAATTATACACCTTTGACATAAACTCCACACTATGGAGAGAATATCATATTTTAATAAAATGAATTGGATCTTTACATACTGCTTATTAAACACTTATGTGGTTTCTCACTATTCTTAAAATAGTATTCTAACTCCTTATTGTAACTTCTATGCCCAACTTGACATCTGGTCCCTTCTTATCTCTAAGACACCATCTCTAACCACATTTTTCTTCTATTATTTTCTTCTAGTCACATCATCTACTTTTCTCCAATCAAAATTTGAATCTCATATCTACCCCGTAGATTTGCTTTTAAAGATTCTTTTGCATTGAATTATCTTTCCTTAGCTCCCTGCATGTATCATTCACATTTCAGTTCAAATACAAACTCTTTAAAGGTGACTTAACTGTACCACATAAACCACATCACCATGTTTATTCACTTCATTGCAAATATCACGATCTATATGATCTATATTTATGTTTTTTACTTGTTTATCTACTCGATTCTCCCTTCCTACCCCCAGTAGGAAGATTTTAAAGGCAGAAGATCGTGTGCCTTGTTAATCGTTTTATCACTAATACTTACAAAAAAGATTGCCTATCATATACTCAACATTCAAAATGTATTTTTGCCTCCATTAATGAATTGGCTGTGATCATGTTTGCTGAGATAGAAAAGGTTGAGAAGGAGCAGTTTTATGGCTGAAGATGTTGGATTAAGGTCTAGATATTGGGCACCACAAGTAGATATGTCCAATAGACAATTGAACACATGAGAATGTAACTTAAAAGAAAGAGGTGAGCTGAAAATATAAACTAATCATCAGAGAAATGCAAATCAAAACCACAATGAAATGTTACCTCACACTTGTTAGGATGGCTATTATCAAAACAAACAAACAAACAACAAAAGACAGCAAATGTTGGTGAGAATGTGGAGAAATTAGAACCCTTTGCACAGTGTTGGTGGGAATGTAAAATAGTGCAGCCTCTATGAAAAACGGGATGGAGTTTCCTAAAAAAAATAAAAATAGAACTGCCACATGGTCCAGCAATCCCACTTTTGAGTCTTTATTTAAAAGAACTGAAATCAGGTTCTTGAAGAATATTAGCACTTTCGTGTGCCTTACAGCACTTTTCACACAAGCCAACATGTGAAAACAAAGTAAATGTTTATCAAAAGATGAATAGATTTTTTTAAAACTGTAGTATACATATGTACAATAATACTATTAGGCCTTAAAAACATAGGAAATTCTATAATATTGGACAACATGGATGAACCTTGAGGGAATTAAGGTAAATTAAATAATCCAGTTACAAAAAGACAAATACTGCATGATTCCATTTATATGAGGTATCTAAAATAGTCAAATTCATAGACTCAAACGTTGGAATGATGGTTTTCAGGTGCTGGGGGAGAGGAAAATTAATGGGCATAAAATTTCATTCAGCATGATAAATAAGCTGTAGAGATCTGCTGTTCAACAATGTAAATAAAGTCAACTATAAAGTATTGTACAAGTACAAATTTGTTAAGTGGGTAGACCTCGTGTTAAGTGTTCTCACCAAGATAAGTGATATAATGGGAAAACCCTGGGGTGCCTTGTATAGATAAAACTTATGGGTGTCCTGGAAAGATTTTCCTGAAATCTGAAGAATGAGTAAGAATAAATTAGGCAATTGGTTGGGATGAGGGTTTTGGAATACCAGGAACGGCACATGCAAATTCACGGAGATAAACAGAATTTTGACATAGGGCAGAGATGGTACAAAGGCCAGTGTGATTCTATAACAGGGATTGATGAGAATAATGGCAAAAGAATAGACTGTAAATAAAAGCACAGGCTTGATATAAATGCCCTTATAGATCTGAAGGATTTTATACTTTATCCAAAAGACAATGAGAAACTATTAAACTGTTTTATATAAGACAGCAATGTGTGTCTCTTTCTTTCTAACAGATCCTTTTGGCTTTATTATAGAAAGGAAATTACAAAGATAAATATGGGAGGACCTGGTAGATAGTCACCAAAGACCATGCACGTGACAGAGTAACTCAGAATAGGGAAGATTATATAGAAATGGAAAAGAGAGGTCACATTTGAAAGTATTTGAGGAGATAATTTTGAAAGAAATTAGTGATCAACTGTGTAGTGGGTGGGTGTGGAGGAAGTGTCAAGAAATACTCCGATTTTCCATCTCGTTCAGCTGAAATCCCATTTTGTTTTCTGTTTATAATTATACAAGAGTGTAGAGCTGGAAGACATGCCTAAATTAAAAACAAATAGCATCTAGAGGATATAGACATTAATTGAATATGGGCATGAATAAATATTATGGGCTGGAGTAAAGAGCAGGAAGAAGAAGAATTGCTTTGAGTTGTAATAGTTAAAGGTCAGGTAGAGGAGTACCAAAAGAAGACTGAAAAGTAGTCAGTACATAAATAGATCAGTGCAACACCATATAGAGAAAACAAGTTTTGAGAAAGGAGAGATGGTAAGCAGTGTTAACTACAGCTGAGGGTCAAGTAAAATGGTGCATTTGAAAATGTCCATTGAAATTAGAGACCCTAGAGAGTCATTACTATAGAGTCATGAAGGTGAAAGCTATTTTCCTGCAGATTGAATGGGATTGTAGCCCTCTGATTCCTTCAAAACAGAAAACAAAATTATGAATCTATCAAAAAATCAGGCTAACATTTTACTTTGTGTGGGTCAGTATCAATGATGAAATTAGCAACATTAATATGCTAGAGATTTCTAGGCAGATAAAGATGAATCCAAAGAGGAAATGCAGCATCTTACCAAATAATTCAGATATTTTTGGTTCTAGAGATTTCACTGGCCCAGAAAAAGTGCTGACATTGAAGAATTGAAGGCAGGAGTAAAAGAAGTGAGACAAATGGGGATTCTCTCTCAAGTCTTCTGTTTGAGCTCATTATATCATATGGACATTCTTTTATTTAATTATATTTTCAACACTTTTTCTCCTTTCATGATTTTTTAGGGGAAGCTATCAACAGATTTTAAATTAATGGATTTATACAATAAATCACTTCTGTATGGAAGAGGAAAAAAGTATAAGTTTCTGGCTTTGTTATCAAGGGGCTTACATTCGTAGACATGCATACATGGAGCTTTCAAAAATCCTAGGCAAAACAAGGAAGATTATAAAAAAATCAATGCTTATGTTAATATTCAATACATTCCTTAAGCCACAGGTCAATGCATGCCATAGGAGTTAAAAAAATGATAGATTTCTTCTAGACCTGGCTCTGAGCTTTCTCTGTCATTCCAAGCAGTGTACTATTTCTTGCAAATCATCCAGATAAATTGCCATTGATCAGAACATGCACAGAAATGGGCAACATTACCATGTAACATTAAATCAACTTTTGGTTATTCATTTAGTCCAAGGCGTTTCATAAGAGCCGAATTTCTTATGACAAAATAGTTTTCTCTACTCCACTAACTTAAGACAACTCTTAAAATCTCATTCACAACTTCCAATGTATATTTTCTCCATTCAAATTTTTTCTTCCACTTTGATAAACATTTCTATTTTTGACAGAGCCTTTTTATTTTCTTACCTCTTGTTCTTTTCCTAGTTTGTATGTGCATGTGTGTGTGTATGCTTGACTACATATCAGTTACATTAGGAATAAAGGTAGTACTTTAGTGATAAGTAAATAGAAGAGCCATACATTTGCTAATGTTTGCTGATCAGAACCAAAAAGAAACAAAGAAGATTAAAAGTATATTATGTGTTCTTTTATGTTAAAGCTAGTAAAATTATTATCTGATTAAAGCATACATGATAAAACCTTAAATAGGCCCAGAATCCCATGTCTGAAAATCCTGAGGTTACACATATTTTTGAATTCAGAATTATTCAAATTCTAGAAAGATAATACATGCATGGACTATATTATATAATATTCCCAGCAAGTTCTAAAGCAACACCCTATATTTACATAAATCAATATTACTGAAGTTAAAGAGTCACCCTACTTAGGACAAAATAATAAATTATTTATTTGTGTTTAGCTAGAGTCAAATCATATAGTAATATGTTGATAAGTGATGTGGTTAAATATATACTGCAAATATCCTGATACTTCTCAATTCAAAGAAAATGTTCATATTTCTATCTATTCTCCCTCTCTCCCTTTCTCTCTCTGTCTCTGTCTCTCTCTCTCTTTCCCCATGTAATTAATATTCATTCTGTCAGGTTGTTTGGAAATCTTAGTGAATGGGTCACTGCAATGTTAACACGTTCATTGTCATCAGGTTGGAGCTAGATATGTGATGATGGGACAGAAACAGGATTCTCAAGTAATGAGACAGAACTTCAATAGGCTTCTTTTAAAGAGAGGTTTCAGTTTGTCTTCCTCATTAAATAGCCTTCTGTCTAAGCAGTCTATAATCGAGTAAAACTGACAACCTTCTGCTGATTGATAAATGGATCATGATCAAAGAAGGAAGTTAGTTGGTCACAATTTTTTTACCATATCTTAGGGATTTTTCCACCTGTGTTCATAAACACTACTCCCCTCATGCTCATCATTTAAGCAATTTCTTCATCATCCATGGGATTGCACAATAGGAATATTGCTATAAACGTTCGCCATTCATTCTTTCAGTTTTCTCCAAGAATTATGATTTTTGTCCATTATTATCAAATTTGTCAACATATTGATAATTTTCAGCTGCTTCACAATTTGCAGAAAATTTTGCTATAGGTTTTCAGATACTTTACACAATGATGCTTCTTGAATTCCTGAATATTCATACTTGTCTTTAATGTTTAATTCTTTGTGATATATTCTAGCTTAATAAACAAATCAGCCATATGAGTTTCCTTCTTCACTGTCAAATCTATTTAATCAGTACCAGTCATTATCTTTTTTTGTTTGTATGTTGTTTGTTTTATTATAGTGTTTGCCTATTTTTCATTAGTTCTTGTAACCACTCTCAGGCTCCAGTGTAAAAACTTCAACAATTCATGTTTCTGTTTCTTTAAATCATATTCTAAAGAAAAAGTAATAATGGATTTTCTATATCACATTCCTTATTAAGATACCTCACAAACACACCTTGATGAAGCTTATACAATAACATTTGCTGAAATATTGATAGTAAAATTTGTTGTAATTTTCATCTCCTGATATTACTCATGGAGTTGTATTTAACACTCTTTGGCAATTTCACTATTTAATTTAGCACAATGTCACAAAACACAAAACAAAAAATATTGATGAACATAAGTGTGTGACTACTAGAGATACCAAATCTCAACAAGTGCCTCCTATCAGTTCAAATAAGATTTTTGCACAAAATATATTTTTATTGCCAAATTTACAGAAAAAAAGAAAAGAAAAAGGAAATTTAGATTTTTGAGGTTTTCAGATTTTGAAATTGCCCTGAAAGATTGTAGATCTATATTGATTTAAGATAGACATTTTAAATATCAGTTACAGGGAAATACCTTCTGATAAATGAATACTCATGATTAATCTAAAAATAGATACTTATAAAAGATACATATATTAGTTAACTCACTCCATTATGAAAACTAAAACACTACACATTTACATTCTTTTAGTCCTAAGATTTTCATTGATGCTGAATACCTCCCTGTGTACTAGAAATGCTAAGAAATTTATATTTTATGTGCTAAAAAATTCATCATTGTTTACCTGTATTAAATAATGCATTTAGACTTATAGCCAGCAAGACCTCCAGAAACTCTTCAGAAAATGGTTCATCTCACAGTCACTGACTTTTTTCAACAAGGAAACATTTATTTTTACATGCAAAGTATAACACAAAGAATAAATAGTAGCTAGAGCTACATTACTTTGATTTTTTTTGATTTTTTCTGTTTTGAGTACTTTGCATGCAATTTTCTCACTTTTAACACTTTTTAACTTTTTTAAATTTTATATTATTATGGGTGAAATGGTTTCCATTCACATTTCTAGGAAAACTGTAATTTAGGGTATTATGCATCATACTTATTTGTTTACTAAACAAATTTTATTTATTTATTTATTTTTTTGGCGGTACGCGGGCCTCTCACTGTTGTGACCTCTCCCGTTGCAGAGCACAGGCTCCGGACTCGCAGGCTCAGTGGCCATGGCTCACGGGCCTAGCTGCTTCGCTGCATGTGGGATCTTCCCGGACCAGGGCGCGAACCCATGTCCCCTACATCAGCAGGCGGACTCTCAACCACTGCGCCACCAGGGAAGCCCTAAACAATTTTTAAAAATTCTATTCCCACCTTGTGGCAGTCACTGTTCTAGGTATTCTGGACCTAGCAGTGAAGGAACCAAACCTCCTGAGTTACGAAGAATTAAATGTGTTAATACAATATGATTCATAGAAGAGTACCGGCATATAGTAAGCACTTAATAAATTATAGCCAGTAATAATATTAGAGGTGACTATATTTTATTATTAAGCAACTCTTCTACTGGCAAATACATGCTATAGATATATACAAAAATTATAATATCACTTTATATGGAGATTGATGCTTTGAAGTAAACACAGCAGGTGAAAGGAGTGGGGTGCTCTTTAGCTAGGATAGTGAG
The DNA here is from genome assembly GCF_026419965.1 of Kogia breviceps. Classification (NCBI taxonomy): domain Eukaryota; kingdom Metazoa; phylum Chordata; class Mammalia; order Artiodactyla; family Physeteridae; genus Kogia; species Kogia breviceps. Next base: position 86,228,627 of record NC_081313.1, on the reverse strand, counting down.
AAAAAAATTCCTGTGAGGAGCTGAAATTTGAACTTAAACCTAAATGAAGGGAAATAACTGCAGAAACTCCTGCAGAGTTCTGGGAAAAGAGTATTTCATGTAGAGTGATATTAGTGCAATGCCCACAAGGAAGGAAAGAGATTGGTATGTTCAGAGGCTTGGAAAAATGTAGCCGGAACATACTACACCAGGAAGAAATAGGTAGGCTATGAGGTCAGAGACATGTAGGTTACTACATGCCATAGAAGGAGACTGAGTTTTATGCCAGTTGCTATGGGAAGCAAGTGGAGGGTCTTAAGTGGAATGTTGTTACCTGATTTGAAGTTAAAACATGATCCTTACAGCCCTTTGCTCATGTGTGCGGGGAAGAAAACCAGTTAGGAACCTAAAACATCAGTCGTAGTTAGACATAACGTTGTTTTGGGCTTGTTAGCAGTGGAGATGATGGAATCAGGCTAGATTATAGATGTAGCATTAATGGGAAATATTCATGAATTAATATAAAAGATGGCAGAAGAAGAGGAATCAAGAATGTGTTTTTTAATTGAACATTTGAATAGATAGGGGTAACTTTATTCTAGAGAATACTCTAGAAGCAACAGATTTGATGTGAATGAGCTTGTGTGTTGGAGTGGTGATGGTGGTGTGTGTGTGCAAACATGACTCCAATTTTGCTAACTATTCAAATGAGACAATGTTCTTTAAGTATAAATCTATGTGATAAATTCCCTAGACTATATTGCCAGAGGGGGAAAAAATACAACAGCCTGTTTGCTTTCTTTAATCAGTCACTGATTTATTAGCGTAGAAAATATTTCCTTTTTTAAGTTGGCTATCTGGAAATGAAGAGATAAATTTAATGTTCCATTACAATAAATAATTCCTTCCAGTTATATAGTACATTACTACCCTTCTACCTTATAAATGGATTTTGAACAAACTTTATATTTTAATTGGCTTGCTTCATATGTGTTTTAAGAATACGTGTTACTTCAAACTAGTTTGGGGACTCTGTAAATCATAGATGAATAAATAAGTAAATTAGTGAATTAATTAACAAATATCCATTGCTTCAAATTCAGTCCATCAACAAATTTGGATAAATAGCAACACCACATACAAAATTCACTAATTAAAAATGTTAATTGTATCTAGCGCTTGATGAAATTAAGCAATGAGTGAAATCTGACCTGTGAATCATAAATTCCTTACCTTCTCTTTCCTGAAGAATTAGCATTTGAGTAATTGAGCATATTTTTCATACTAAATTGAGAAAAATAGTTGGTAAAATGTAGAAACAACCACAGTTTGCCTCAGAGCTTGCTCACATTTAATACAAGCAAAGTGGCCAAAAAATTATTTTAATTCATATACAGACCAAAAAAAGCCTTATACACATGGTTTAAGAAGTACTCCTTGAGAATGTTAATTTATATATTCCTTTTCAGTTGTTGAGTAAATGGAGAAACAATGCGTGCATTTAGTTTTAGCCTAAGAGAGATGTATAAAACTTACTTTACTCTGTTACGCTTTCAGAGCAGCTTATAATTCTGGCCCTTAAGAGTGTTACAACCACTGAAATCACTTGTTCTCTGTCACCTCCTGAATAATAGCACAGCCCCACATTTCAAGGAAAACATCTATTGCTTCTGGCAAATCTCCTCTTCTTTGCAACATGAGAGGACTCTGAAGCCAGGCTGCCTAGCCCAAGGTTCTGTCGCCTGCACACTGGCTGTGTGCTCTTGGACAAGTTGCTTGCCTTCTGAAGCTTCGTGTCTTGTTTGCAATCTAGACAGGACGTAGTACTTTTTTCATACAATCATTGATAATAAATAAGCCACTTAATATAATTCTTCAAAAAGAATCAATGCTAAATTAAAATTAGCACTATCACAGTACCATTTTTTTTCTCCTTCTGTACCCAATAGCAGGAATGCTCACAGGAAAAGCAAATGATGGTAATTAATTTAAAGTGATTTTAGTAATTTCTTTTGGAGACTATGCCTCCAGCAGAGCAACAGCAAAAAACCCTTGATTTGCACAATCAAGTCAGAAAGTCAAGAGTATTTGGAGGCCTTCTAGAATGTGTCAGGCTCAGGAGTGAGTAAGTGTTAGTTGTATCTTCTTCATTTGGTTTTACATTAGAGAATATAAAGCAGATGTAAAATATTCTCATTAGCACTGAGACTAAGGTGGAGAATGTTGAGGGATGTGCAACAATCACCAATGGCTTGAATAAATACATTAGCTGTGGTTCCAGAAGGATAAATATACATAAACTAAAGAGAGAAGGAAAAGAGTTCAGAACAGAAAGAAGACCAGAGATGATATATAAATAGCCAACAAGTATGAAAAGATGTTCAACATCACTAATCACTAGGAAAATGCAAATCAAAACCACAGTGGGATATAATTTCACACCCCTGAGGATGGCTACTATAAAGCACACACACATATATACACACACACCATCTGAAAATAACAAGTGTTTTTGAGGATGTGGAGAAATTGGAACCTCTGTGCACTGTTGGTCATATTGTAAAATGATGCAACCACTATGGAAAACAGTATGGAAGTTTTTCAAAGAGTGAAAGTAAAACTACCATATGATCCAGCATCCCATTTCTGGATATATATCCAAAAGAAGTTAAAGCAGGGAAGAGATATTTACACACTCATGTTCATAGCAACACTTTTCACAATAGCCAAGAGATGGAAGCAACTGAACTGTCCATCCATGGGTGAATGGATAAAGAAAATGTGGCAAGCACATATAAGGATGAATAAGCATATTACTCATCCTTATAAAAGAAGAAAATTCTGTCACATGCTACAACATGGATGAACCTTGAGGATATTATGCTAAGTGAAATAAGCCAGTCACAAAAGTACAAATGCTTTTTGATTCCACTTACATGAGGTAGATATAAAGTAGTTAAATTTATAGAAACAGATATTAAAATGCTGTTTATCAGGGGTTCAGAAAAGGGGGGTTGCTGTTTAATGTGTATAGAGTTACAGATTTGAAGGTGAAAAAGTTCTGGAAATATTTTACAACAATGTACACATACTTAACACTACTGAACTGTACATTTACAAATAGTTAAGATGGTAAATTTTATATATGTTTTTACCACAATTAAAAAGAAAATACAAAAGGAGAAGAGTGTTGCTATCAGTCCAAAGAGGAGAAATGGACCACTTCACCCAATATTTATTCAGATGTTGAGACTGATGACACCACACATATATTAGGAGGGTATGAAAAGGTTTATTACTCACATAACAATGAAGCGTTCTGAGGTCAAATAATGGTATGAAAGAACAAGAAAGAAGACTGGCTTGGGGTTTCATGGTATCTAGGGAGTGGGGCAGAGTGAGGGTTTCTGCATGTGAGTTGGGGCTTGTGTGGTTTGTATTTTCCTGCAGTACTAAAGGAGGGAATATCCAAACTTTCTTAACTCATCCAGATGTGGGGCAGAATGGGAAGGGGAAATGGTGGGACTTGAAAGCCATAAGTGTTCAAAAAAATGAAATCAGACTGTTAAAATTCATGATTGTTACAGACTATTGCAATTATGATATTTGGCTGATGACTGAAATGTGCCATGCTTCATTTAATTATATTTGGGCTTAAGTAAGCTACTGGGGCCCTCTATGATGCTTATAGCCTTGAGGCCATATGTGAGGTGAAATTTTCATTGAATTGCTTTGTTCATAAGCTCCTCATTGTCAGTTTTGTATAGTGCCTTGTACTGTGACTTTTACGTAAATAAAAATGTGAGACCTTCATTTATAGTGAGGATATATATGAAGTGAGAGATTCCTAGAGTTCTTTACCCCAAAGAGGAAAAGCTTGGATAAGGAATTTTTGTTGCTGCTATTGGCCACACAAGACAAGCTGAATCATTGGCAGTAGTTTAAGAGTTTGGAAAACTGTGCAGATGGGGCCAATTGTTGGCCAGGGAATCCAGTGCTAAAATGAGTACCTGAAGTTTAGCCAATTATGCTGAACCTTCAGTCTCATCATGATTAGGCATAGCCTGATTAATGGATGAAAAGCAGCAGATCTTCAAGGAGCTCTATCATGTGTATAGTGGCAACACATCTTAAGTGTAGGAATTCTCTTTGCTGTTCACTGAAGCCAAGAGGGCCAGGGCAGGGCTGAGATCATTATAGAGCATCATGGCATCTGGCAAGGGACTGAAGACAGGAGAAGAGGCCACCCCTTCCTGCAGTCAGGATATGCAAGAGGGCCCAGTCTTGTCTCTATCTTACAGCAAGGAGACCTTGGGGACCATGCCAAGCTTTCAGGTTCTGCAAGGCATAATGGGCAGTTGGGTACCAAGGGTCATAGACTTAGGACCCATGAGAGCCTCCGTTTCCAGCAGAGTGCAGTAGCAGCCTGCAATTTACACTCTAATGATATACAGAATAGGACTGAGGAGAGTTTCTTGTACCAGAATTTCATGGGCAATTTATGGCTATCATGAGTGACCCAGAGATTCCAAGATACATAAAATGAAGTTGCTAAAGGCTCAATAGGAAAGGAGTCTTTGGGGGCACTAATGGGAATGCTGTTGTATTGCAGTTTGGACAAATTCTAGAGACTTTGTTATAGGAAGCTCATTCCAAGTAGGCCAGTTTTCAAGTAACAGCCTGGATAGCGTTAAGTAAAAAAATAAGTAAAATTAAGAAATATATTGCCTCCAGAATCCAAAAAGGCCTAAAAGACATTGGACTTGTTTCAATTTTATGGGTACTGAGAGGGTCAATAACTGTTTCTTGGCAGTGTCAGGGATGGAACAGACTTTAATTATCAAATAATTTTCAAGAATTTAACTGAGGTGACAGGGCCTACTACTATGTGTGGGGCAAAGACCCATTCCCTTTTTGTGAGCTCCTTTGTGCTTATTGGTATGTCCTGAATGAGTGTGTCAAATGAATCTCCTTGGTAGATGATGTCTTCAGTGTGATATCATTCCTGTGTTTTTAGAGAATGTCAGTTGCAGTTAAGATCTTTCCTGCAAATGCTGTATGTGATGCCAGGGTTGTTGAGGTACTGCAAGAATAGCTGAGTAAAAGCATATTGGCATCCCTTCAAAGAGGAAGGCAAACGGCAACTAAAAGCCTGTTGAAATAGGAACCAAATAGAACATATTAGCCAAATATACGCCTGCAATGTATTTAACTGCTGCTAATGGGATGGTGTCGGTAATTTCAGTAACACTGATATAGAGACACACATAAAATCACATGAGCTAAGGGCTCTTTGAGGAGGGCCTCATTCCCATCTTCTTGTCCCTATACACCCATTATAACTTCTAATTTAGGTTGGGATGAATCTATAACAGAGGCAAGGTAGAATCCATTAAATGTAGCACAGATCAAAGCACAAGCTTGCCAGTGGGCAGCAACACAACTCAAAAGCATGCTAATCTGCAAGCATAAGAGTTAGTTGTTAACAAGTCCCAGCAAGAGAAGAAAGATCCCCAGTGAGGGTGATCATTGCCTAGACTCCCTGTTCCCAGTGCCAGTAGTTATGTCAACTTGCAGAGGCAGAATGGACTCTCACACTCAAAATCTGGTTCAGATGTTGAGATTAATAATGCAACACAAGTACTAAGAGGGCATGAAAAGGTTTACTACTCACAGAACCAGACTTTCTGAAGAGAGCCAGGTAGGCTCATGTGCAGATCCAAGAATGGAATGAGAGAGCAGGCCAAAAGCCTAGCTCGGGATCTTATGGTGGTAATCACGTGGACTGGAGTTAAGATTCCCACACACAGGCCAATGTTTGTGTGGATTGAAGTTCTCACAGGCACCAAAGTAGAAAACATCTGTTGTTGTTTTTTTTTTTTTTAATCAGCTTACCCAGATGTGAGGCAGAAGAGGAAGGGAAAATTGGTGGGGTTTGAAAGCTATTAGCAGTGAAACATCAAAAATGGGGTCAGGGCTTCCCTGGTGGCGCAGTGGTTGAGAGTCCGCCTGCCGATGCAGGGGACATGGGTTCGTGCCCCGGTCTGGGAAGATCCCACATGCCGCGGAGCGGCTGGGCCCGTGAGCCATGGCCGCTGAGCCTGCGCATCCGGAGCCTGTGCTCCACAATGGGAGAGCCCACAGCAGTGAGAGACCCGCGTACGGCAAAAAAAAAAAAAAAAAAAAAAAAAAAAAAAAAAAAAAAAAATGTGGTCAGACTATTACAAAGAGCATGAGCAAAGACACTGAGGTCAGTGAGAACATAAAATTTTGAAGGAACTAAGAGTGTGGCTAAGGGGTAAGAGCAAAGTTGTAAATAAAAAGAGAAGACTATATTCCACTGTGTGTGTGTGTGTGTATATATACACACACACACACGCACATCTTTATCCATTCATCTATAAATGGACACAGACTACTGTAAATAATGTTGCTATAAACATTGGGGTGCCTGTATCTTTTTGAACTAGTGTTTCAGTTTTCTTCATTTATATATCCAGGAGTGAAATTGTTGGATGATATGGTAGTTCTATTTTTAATTTTTTGAGGAAACTCCATACTGTTTTCCAAGTGACTGTACCAATTTACAATCCCACCAACAGTGTACTAGTGTTCCCTTTTCTCCACATCCTCATAAACACTTATTATTTCTTGTCCTTTTAAAAAATTTTATTTTTGTATTGAAGTATAGTTGTTTTACAATGTTGTGTTAGTTTCAGGTGTACAGCATAGTGATTCAGTTATACATATATTCATTCTTTTCAGATTCTTTTTCCCATATAGGTTATTACAGAATATTGAGTAGAGTTCCCTGTGCTATACAGTAGGTCCTTGTTAGTTATCTATTGTATATATATAGTACTGTGTGTAAGTTAATCCCAAGGTTCTAATTTATCCCTCCCCTGCAACATTTCCCTTTTGGTCACCATATATATATTCTTTTTCAGATTCTTTTACCTTATAGATTATGACAAAATATTGAGTATAGTTCCCTGTGCTATACGGTAGGTCCTTGTTGGGTATCTATTTTATATACAGTCGTGTGTATCTGCTAATCCCAAACTCCTAATTTATCCCTCCCTCCCCTTTCCCCTTTGGTAACCATAAGTTTTTGTTTTCTATGTCTGTGGGTCTATTTCTGTTTTGTATATAAGTTCATTTGTATCTTTCTTTTTTTAGATTCCAGATACAAGTGATATCACATGATGTTTGCCTTTCTCTGTCTGGCTTACTTCACTTAATATGATCATCTCTAGGTCCATCCACGTTGCTGCAAATGGCATTACTTCATTCGTTTTTATGGCTGAGTAATATTCCATTGAATATATATATCACATCTTCTTTATCCATTCATCTGTTGAGGACATTTAGGTTGTTTTCATGTCTTTGCTGTTGTAAATAGTGCTGCTCTGAACATTGGGGTGCATGTATCTTTTTGAATTACAGTCTTCTCCAGATATATGCCCAGGAGTGGGATTGCAAGATCATATGGTAGTTCTATTTTTAGTTTTTTAAGGAACCTCCATACTGTTCTCCATAGTGGCTGTACCGATATCTTGTCTTTTAAAATAACCATTCTGACATGTATGAGGGGATATTTCACTGTGGTTTGGATTTGAATTTCCCTGATGATTAGTGATGTTGAGCATTTTTTCATTTGACTGTTGGCCACCTGTATGTATTACTCAGCCACAAAAAAGAAAGACATTTTGCTATTTGTGACAACATGGATGGACCTAGAGGGTATGATGCTTAGTGAAAGAGTCAGACAGAGAAAGACAAATGCTATATGTTTTAACTTATATGTGGAATCTAAAACATAAAACAAATGAAAGAATATAACAGAAACAGACTCACAGATACAGAGAACAAACTAGTGGTCACCAGTGGGAAGAGGGGTGGGAGGAAGGACAAAATAGGGGAAGGAGATTAAGAGGTACAAACTACTAGGCATAAAGTAAATCAGATACAAGGATGCAATGTACAGCACAGTGAATATACCCAATATTTTATAATAACTTTACATGGAGTATAATCTATAAAATATTACAGGGCTTCCCTGGTGGTACAGTGGTTGAGAATCTGCCTGCCAATGCAGGGGAAACGGGTTTGAGCCCTGGTCTGGGAAGATCCAACATGCCGCAGAGCAACTAGGCCCGTGAGCCACAACTACTGAGCCTGAGCGTCTGGAGCCTGTTCTCCTCAACAAGAGAGGCCGCGATAGTGAGAGGCCCGCGCACTGTGATGAAGAGTGGCCCCCTATTTGCCGCAACTAGAGAAAGCCCTCGCACAGAAACGAAGACCCAACACAGCCAAAAATAAATAAATAAATAAATAAACTTGAAAAATGGCCACAAGCAAAATTAAAAAAAAAATTACAATGTTCACACCTGAAACTAATATAATATTGTAAGTCAACTATACTTCAATAAAAAATAAAATAAATCATAAAAAAATAAAAGGGAAGATTTAGGTGAAATGGGCTAGTTATTTTATCACTGTGTTTGTAATAAGAAAAATATATTTCTTCATGATGAAAATAACTTTGAAAAGTCTATCAAAATGCATAAGATATTTTCACTAATATTTAGATATATTTCATACTGGCTCCCTGAAAGCGTGTTCTCTACTCTTCCTAATTTCTGAATAGAAAGCTCCCACAATATCTAGGGCCAAAGGGAAGAGAAGATAAATCTGTTCCAGTCTCATCCTGCTAACTTATTGCTATTTTATTATTTCAAATTTAATTTATTTTTATTTGATTGGTTATAAACATTCTATATGGTATCCACTTAAATAATGCATATCAACAATTGGGATGTATTTTCTTGTAATACACACACACAATTCTGAAATTTGCAAAGTAAGATGAACATAGCATTTTTGGTCAATTTAGAAAATTTATTTTATAGTAATGTCTAGCATTTGCCTACACATGGCTTTTCAAATGCCTTTTGCATATATTATCACATTTTACCTACAAAATAGTTTTATGAGGACAAATAATATGTTGACCATCTGTATATATATGTGTGTGTATACATATATATGTTCTCTTTATGTTTCAGTTCATATATAAAATCAAAATGTACATTATATTTTGTGCAAAATTAGGCAACCACAAATAAAATCTGTCTTCTAACTTGCAATCTAAATTCTTCTTAACTATGAAATATTTAAATTTAAGAATTAGAAATGTTTATTAGTTTAAATTTACATTATATATGTATGAATCCAGTCAAAAAAAAAAGAAACCACATTGATTATTTTAGCAGAAATAATTTAGAGCAGGAATTTGGTTACCAAGGTGAGAACACAGAGATAGCACACAACAAATAGCAGGGAGCAGCTACGCATCCCAATGAGGAAATGAAAGGAAAATGAGCACTTGAAGGAAGGTCTTTAGCAGACCACCAAGGAGAGGGTACTGCCCAACTGCTACTGGTTCCTTCAAGAGGTTGTGGAAAGGCTGGTTCTGGGAGTGAAGAAAATAATAGAATTGACAGTTGGAAGCAACTGCTTCTGCAGGCATTAAGAACTATTGTCTAAGTGACTCTACAGACACCATAGTCAAAGAGGACCAGAAGAGCCCTTCCAGTCTCCTCAAAGGTCTCCTTTGGGCAGAACCTAACAGAGAGTCAGCCTGAAGAAGGGGAAATGTAATATGCACAGTCAATTCTCAGCCCAGACATTACACTACTATAGATGGGTGAATTTGGAGCTGAAAGATTCTAGCCTAGTAATTACCTGCACAACGTGGAAAATGAAAATCCATTCAGTGTATGTATATTGTGATGACCTTAAATGATAACTAATACGTGTAGGGAACAGTAAGCTATTTTACACTCATGAAGAGAAAACATATAGTAGATATACGTAGAATGAGCGCTTCCCCCCCGCCCCTTCTCTCTTTTCTCTTTGGGACTAGAGTAATTTTTGATAAACTATGCCACTGGCACATAATTCAAGAGTGCTCTTTACTGAGTGCTAGACTCTCAGTACTCTATATGCCATTTGTGAAGCCTCCCTTCAGATACTTCTAAATTGGGAATTTTGCAATATTTATTAATTCAACAAGTATATGTGGAACATCTACAATTTTATGTGTTACAGATGGGTAAAATAAAGGATTTAGAGATCCTAAGAATAGGATAGGTTTTCAAAAGGCCCTTTCTCCTGATATATATAAAAATATAAAATCATAATATCTGAAGTTTATAGGTATGCTAAAGTCAAAGTGGATTTTATTATCATATTATGGACAAGCCTAAAATCTGAACTAACCATCTTTCTTTCTCTCTTTTTGTGCTTGCCTCTACTGGCCCCGCTTCATCAGGGATGTAGTTGGTCGTATCATTACATGGATTATACAGGCTTGGTGCTAGTGGTCCAGAGGTCAGCAAGACTTAAGGTCTTTGTACTTGTGGAGCTTATACTGGTTGCCAACTTCCAGAGGGCAATTCTCTGTTCCTACTAGGTCTAAACAAGCAAAGAAATCTTGCTTTCATTTTATGACCTTGAGAATGTAAGGGGGATTTGTTTAGACTATACAGAAACGAGCTCTGACTATAAATTAAAGCATAACCCATCAATTTTAGAGATGGTATATTTCAATGACCTCCTTACTATTTTAAAATATGTAGTTTTAGGTAACAGATGTGAAATATTAATTTATAAAAAACACCTCTATGTAGTAGTATGAATTTTGTCTAGAAAAGCTGCCTGTATTAACAGTTCAATCTTTTATGAAGTCTTTTTTTTTGCGGTACGCCGGCCTCTCACTGTTGTGGCCTCTCCCGTTGCGGAGCACAGGCTCTGGACCCACAGGCTCAGCGGCCATGGCTCATGGGCCCAGCTGCGCCACGGCATGTGGGATCTTCCCGGACTGGGGCACAAACCCGTGTCCCCTGCATCGGCAGGCGGACTCTCAACCACTGCTCCACCAGGGAAGCCCTTTTATGAAGTCTTTAAATGATTGTCTACCAATAGAAACAGGAAGTTCTAGTACTGCCCTTCCATGTGTGTCTCGTCAATGCATCCCTATTTTCTACCACCTATTCTGTGATAGATGTTAATCCATGGTAAATTTGTCCTAATAGAGGTGGTTCTGTCCCTTTCCAACTAAAAAGATGTGACAGGCTGTGAGGATAAAATCAATGTTTATTTTCATTGAATTGTGTTCACAGGAAAATAACCAAGTTTTCCATATATAAGGAGACAGCAAACCAGAAAACAACGGAAAGGTAAGGCCTCTGCTCAGCTTTTGTATTTGTGCATTTTGTTTCTATTACAGATAACTCCATCTTAATGATCTGTTCTTTAATCTTTCTTTGACTTGCCTCATTATGTATCAATCAATGAATTGAGTAGTGAAAAATTACATCCAATTGACATTTAGAGGATTTGTTTTTAACCTATGAAATATACTATATATATACATATATATATATTTAAAATTTCCCCCTGACCTTCTACCTACTCCTGCTCTTACCCTTTTATTTATCTCTTCTTTATCCTAATATTTTCAAATGCAGTAAAACTTTTGTAGTAATAGTACCCAGGTATCAAAGACTAGTTATGTCTGTAGTCCTTTCTGAATCAGTGTTTTTTTATAGGGTTGTGTAATAAGCACAGCACTCAGGGTTAATTGTACACAGTCCTCACTTCAGTTTATAATTAGGAACTCAGAAAACTTTTCCTTCCACAGAAACTATTTTAGAAAAGATCAACAGGTTCCTAAACCTCTAAGAATACCTTTTTAAACTGATAACATATATAAGTAATTAAGGAAATAATAGTAGAAACATATATAGAAGCAATGGAGAAAGTCATTCAGAGTTTAACTTGTGGGCAAAATAATACGCTATCCATAAAAGGAGAGGCACTAGGTGAAGTCACTCTTTGACCTTAGACAACCTACTTGAGACAATTTACTCATCTATAAAATATGGGCAGTATCATCCATTTTATATTATGAGTGAGAACTAAATGGGACAATATGTAGATGAATAAAGTGCTTAGCACCAGATTTGGCATTAAATGACCATGAGTTGTTGCCATGATGGTGAGGTCAACAGTTTGCCCTTTCCTCATGTCTTAGGAAATTGGAGAGCAAACTCAGTGAAGAAGCTTCCTTTAGGTTCAGACCTACAGATATATGGGTGCTGGTGTGGTAATAAAATTTGGCTGAAGACATGGGATTTGGGAATTTATGGTAAAAAAGAAAGAGCATTGAACTTGGAGCCAGGAAAATTAGACCTAAGTCCTGATGTATGAATTATGCTCTTTAAGCTTCAGTTCAGTTATTTAATTTGAAAATAAGTGTGATGTTACCCAGAGAAATAGCCTGGTAGAGGGACTTCCCTGGAAGTCCAGTGTTTAAGACTCTGTGCTTCCACTGCAGGGGGCATGGGTTTGATCCCTGGTCAGGGAACTAAGGTCCCGCATGCCGCGCGGCCCAAAAAAAGAAAAAAAAAAAAAAAAAGGCTGGTAGATGTGATGTTCAAATTACGCTTGTTAAAATTATGTGAGCTATAAAGCATTGTAGAGTTGCCATACTCTATTCTTCTTATTATTATTACTACAAGTAATAATCGTAACGTGTTTGTTTTCCCTAGAACTGTCATGACCCAGATGATCAAATAATGATCTCTTTTAAATGATAACATCAAAGTCTTATGATATTTACCCAAATTTTCAGTTTCTAGAACAAGCACAGACTATTCCTCAACTTCTCTTCTCAGTCTTATTTTCTTTCTTTTCCTTCCTTCCTTCCTTCCTTCTTTCCTTCCTTCCTTCCTTCCTTCTTTCCTTCCTTCTTCCTTTCTTTATTTCATTTAGGTTTTATAGGTCATTTTCTACTGTAAATAATAAGGTAACTGAAATGTGGATTAAAGTAGTAGATATAAATAAGTAAATTTACAGGAAAGCACACATAATGTTTTACTCAGGTCATGTAGGGAAAGGCTATAGATAATAACTTGTTTTCAGAGAAGAAAGGACATAAGAAAGATTCATCCACATTCATAAAAGAAGGACTGAGGCTTTTTAAAACAAGACATATCATAGCAGTCATGGTTTGTAAACAGAAGTCACTTTGGGAGGAAAGTTTAAGGCCACTAGGCTGGAGCTAGGATGCTGCCTTTGAAAGTGGGCTTCTGGGACTGACAATGAGAGATCAGGATGTAGGAAAGGGTGTAGGACTTCCCTAGATAATCCTTTTCTTTTCCTCATCTACCCTGATATTATAGCAATTTAGAAATTTCCAAAGTAAATGCCCTCTTATTAATTCAGGGGATCTTTCCTATTAACCAATACTTAGAATTTTATTTATTTATTTTTAATAGATCTTTATTGGAGTATAATTGCTTCACAATACTGCGTTAGTTTCTGTTGTACACCAAAGTGAATCAGCCATATGCATACATATGTCCTCGTGTCCACTCCCTCTTGATCCTCCCTCCCATCCTCCCTATCCCACCCCTCTAGGTCATCGCAAAGCACTGAGCTGATCTCCCTGTGCTCTGCTGCTGCTTTCCACTAGCTAACTATTTTACATTTGGTAGTGTATTAGATTCAAGTTAGGAAAAACCATAGGGCTCAACAAATGCCGTTTTTCCAAATTCGTCTGAGCATAAGAGATACTTGGGCACCTCTTCCGTGGAGATTCTAATTCAAGATGTCTGTGGTATGCCCTAGGAATTTATATTTTCAACAAATGTCTAGGTGATTCTGTTGATCACGCAGTTGTAAAAATACTCCACTGTTACTGCCTTGGAGCTAAAATCTTTGAGACTCAGTGTGGCAAACAAATGAATTGTAAGATCCCATAAAATGGAAAGAAACTGAAACCAGTTAAGAATCCAGATCTCCTAACTTTTAAACCAGAGATCTTTTCTCTTTTAATTTAGTGTCTGACCCATGTGAAACAACATCACATGTACTTGTATTATTTGATATTCACCAGTCTACAACTCAAAAGAATGATGCATGTCAAAATAGGGATTGTTTTTGTTTCATGTACTCATGAAAAGTAGAACAAGCTACCCCAAATCTTTCCAACAAATTTTTATTTGTGTGGTAAGCTATGATTTGAAACCAGAACTTGGCAAGTTTATAAGAATGGTTATAAACTAAAATAAGCTATTAAGTGAAGTTTTAGAATCCTTTTCCAAAGGGATAGGTTTTTTGGTTGTTGGTATTTTGGGGTTTTGTTTTGTTTTGTTTTTTCCATGTAGTAGAACCAATAGGCAGTGGAAAAAATGGAAAAGTGGGAATGTACTTTAGCACTGTAATTTTATAATTTACCAACTCTTCCCCTTTTGATTCCAACTTTCCTTCATTCACAAGAAATTATTAATAAATACCTGCATTTGTGTGGGACCTATTGATGAATACAAGGAAATAACGTAGATGAAATATCTTAGAAGATTTTAGACTAGACATGTTATTTACAACCAAAAATTGTTAAGAAAATGAATGGAAACCTCTTTAAATTTACCCATATTATATCTCAGGCTTCTCTCTTTCCCATCAGTAAGCATAATTCTACTAAAAAAAGACAAGGACACTAATAGTACAATGAGAAACAGATATAAACAGATAATAAGAGAAAACTATGGTTATAGAAGGATAAATCCTATTCAAGATTATGAGTAGTCAGAGATATAAAAATAAATCATTTCATGTAACAGATTTTTTTCAGTTTTGTTTTTTTAATTAATAATAATTTCAGAATAGTCATTGGGATATACAAAAGGAACCCTCAGACTTTGCTAGGTGGACAGTAAATATTTACAGGAAGGCAATTTGGCAATTTGTAAAAAGCCTTAAAAAAGTTAATAGTCTGTAACATAGAATTCTACTTTTAGAATATTTTTCTAAGGAAATAATTGGACAAGTTTTCAAGGATATAGTCATTTACTAATTTATTCATTCAACAAATATTGAGTATCTGCTATGTATCAGGCAATGTTCTGGTCACTTAACATATATCTTAAAGAAAAAGTGTAGCTCATGTTTTCAGGATACTTACAGTCTAATAGGGGAGTTAACAGTCACAAATAGGTACATGACTACAAATAGAGGAAAGTTCTGTGAAGTTAAAGAACATGGTGTTATCAGACACTTCCCTACTTCCCTTCAGGATTATTTCTCTAGAGAAAGTAACATTTAAGCTAGGATTTAAAGAACAAAATGTGAGTGAACTAAGCAAAGAGAGTTTGGGAGAAGGAACAGCACATGCAAGGCCCAGGACTGAGGAAAACATGTTTTGTTCGAGAAACTAAAATGTGGTCTGTCTGGAGAAGTAGACGGTGATGACAAAAGATGCAGCTGGATGGTAAGCAGAGTAAAACGTTGGCAAGCTATCTTAGATGTTGTTTTCTTATCCGAAAACAATAATAATCCATTGAGCAGACTTGATAGCAAGTAATAGAAACCAATTTTTCCCTTCAAAGTATCCCTGTAGCTACAGTGTAAAGAACAGATTAGAGAGAGTCAAGGAGAGATTGTAAAAAACCAGTTTTTGGGCAAATGCTGCACTGTGAATTAGAGTTGACTGGCTTATATCAAGGTAGTGCAGATCAGATGGAGAGAAATAGATGAACTCAACCTCTATATAAGATGTAAGATCTTAAGGATATATTGTGGGTTGGATTTGGGGAGAAAGGAGAGGGATTCTTTAAAAGTGACTCCAAGGCTTGCTGAATTAACTGTTGATACAAAGGGCCCAATCAGAAAAATTAGAGAATCATAGCCAAAGACAGAGTTTTGGTAGATTGCTGGGAAGGGAATGTCAAGAGTTCAATTCTGTAGTTGTTTTGAAGGAGTTGGCTCTGAGAATTCTAAGTGGCCATGTCAGTAATTGACTTGAGTATTCAGGGCTAGAGTTCTAAAGAGAGGTCTTCAATGGATATATATATATAATTATTGATAATTATTGAAGTTATAAACACGAATGAGGTTTT
Source organism: Kogia breviceps (assembly GCF_026419965.1). Taxonomy (NCBI): domain Eukaryota; kingdom Metazoa; phylum Chordata; class Mammalia; order Artiodactyla; family Physeteridae; genus Kogia; species Kogia breviceps. The sequence continues at coordinate 86,212,680 of NC_081313.1, read as the reverse complement.
CCTTAAAAAATGTAGAATGATGAAAAATAAGAAGAAATGGAGACTTTGGACTTGAGTTTTTGCAGACTCTGACGTAAACAGTAGTGCATGGTTCTGCAGCAGAAACTGAGAAAGGCAGTCATCTAGAAAGAAAACCAGGAAACACTGGAGATAGAAAAGCTAATGGCCAATGGAGGGAGTCTCACTGAGCAAAAAGTAACCAATACTTATAACTAAGTACACAGAAGATGAAGGCAAGGACTGACTGGATTTAGTGAGCTAGAGCAATGACACTAGTTTTCATAGTGCAAAGGACAGGAGAGCTATGCAGGAATGAATTGAATAATGAGATGTGTGAAAATGGTTATCAAAACACTACTAAAATAGAAAAGAGCTTAGTTTACAGTTGAAACTTGCGGTTAAGGAAGGGTTTTTGGGTTATTGTGGCTGTTATTTTTTTTTTTTTCACTTGTTTTGCTTTAAGATGAGAAAGATATAAGATAATTAAATGGAAATGAAGGGAGAAGGAAGCAATGATAATGAGACTTTCTAGGAAAATAAGAGGTATAGGCTACGCCATGTCAAATAAATGAGCATCCTTTATGATAACAGGATACTTCTAGTATAATGTTTATTAAATTTAGGTTTTTTTTTTTTTTTTTAATTCTAGAGGAAAGTTAGAAGTTGCCTAAATGTTAAACCAATATGTAGTTCATTAAATAGAATATTGTATAAATATGAAATAAATTATAATTTGGACTTTAAAATTATCTAAATTTTTATTTATTAAACTGGAAATATTTTACCAGTAGTAAAATTGTCCACGAATTTATCTTTTTGCCTTATGTTTAGCAAAGTGTCTTATACATAATGAATTTTTAATAAACATTTACTAAATAACTAAGTAGACAGATACACTATTTTGAGTAAAAATCCTACTACATAACAGATATACAAAGAATATTGGCATACTGAGAACATTTCTTCCTCTTCTATAAATCAGCTTAATTTTGATTCCAAATTCTCATTTCATAGGGACCTGTAAAAAACCCCCTCTCAGTGTCTGGACAAGAATTTCAGGAGGGTAACTCTCATCATGGGCAATGTTTATCAATGGGCAACTATGTTCTGGCTTCCGTGGTCCTTTCCAGTCTGTTATTTTGTCTCATTTGCACAATGAGAATATTAGACTGTGGTGTATAGTGTAGGATCTGACCTTCTAGTGCATCAAGCAGCCTTGCCCACAGAGAATACCTTGACTTCCTGCCAGTGTACTGACAGAGAGCTAACCCAGGCACCATTGGCTTACATCACTCATGCCTATTTCTCCCATCTCCAGAAATGCTGAGTAAGTAAAGCAACTTGTCTTCTTCATTGTCAGTCTCCCCCATGAGCTTGGACTTTTGATAATAAAAGACAGCTCTACAGCAAAACTGCCCTGAATCATAAAGCACAGAAAATGCTTTATGGAAATAGGAAAATGTTAGGGCCAAAAAAAGAAATATCTCAAAAATTATCTGGTCATATATATCAATTCTATGAAAAAGCCATTAGAATGTGAGATAGATAGATAGATAGAAGGATTGACAGAGTCTTTGTGTAGGGTGGTAGTGTGGGTTTTTTAAAAATTTGTTTTTCTTGACTCATTTTATTTTTTAAAATTATTTTAATAATGTCTTTTATACTATTTTATTTAATAAATGCAATAGAGAAATACTGGAAAAAGAAAAAAAATAACCTTAATATTGTGGAAACATGATTTTCCTTTGAAAATAGAGCAAAATATTTCCTTTGAAAATAGAGCAAAGCCTAGAGCTGATACATGGCAGAGTCCACTAACAATGCCAGCTTCTAAATGGCCAGAAATATAGGTGTAAGAAATCCCTGTTCCATGTTGGCTCTTACAAGCTTTATGCAACTCTTGCCTTGGGGATACACTATATTAATTATGTGCTCCACTTTTGAGTATTTTTCTTTCTTAAGTAGTCATATTGTATGCATTACCTACAGAATAATATATATTTTCCTCAGTGGACTCCATCCTGCTTTGCATTTATGTAGTTTTTGGATGTATTATGAAAAGTTCTCCAATTACAGCTGGAGGACAGGATCTAATAAATCAAAGAGGAGGGAAATTTTATATGGGAAAAGGCATTTTCCATACCTTTGCCATTTCTAAAATATATCATCCATCCATATAAGCATTTGGTTACAGAAAGGGCTTGTACTTATTGATATCCCTTTTGAGCATATTCTTTAATTGACTTAGCTTTAGAACATTTGGGCTCTAATCAGACTGCAATACTGTCTATGTTACTTGGTCTTCTAACATTTTCTTTCTTTCACTTCAATTCTCTTAGCACTTTGAGATTAAGAATGAGAATTCTGCTTTCTTCTTTTCCCCTCAAGTGATCATTTGCTATGACTAAATTCCTCTTGGTAATGCTGACAGGCATGTTGCCAATAACAGAGTGTACACTGCTTATTGCTCTTGACCCTGCTCTGCTGGACTCGGGGCTACACACCAAGAGAGCATATTCTGATCTTCTCCATAGAGAAAGTCAAAGTGAAGCATGAACTGATAGCTACCTACTGTTTTTCTCGTTTGATTCTAAGAATTATACATGACCCTTCTTTCATCTTCACTTTGTATAAATTCCCTCTGCTCCTAAGGCCAATGGACTAGGAAGATAGAAGCAAAAATTAAAGCTGCAAATATTCAAGGCTAAGGACTCTCTCAAAACAAAATCTCACCTAATGAGAGCTGTGCATGCATTTGAGTAGCCTATCTTTTGCTACCTTGTGCCTTTTGGGAATTCAGTTCCAGAAAATATTTTACTTGTCAGATATCTGTCCAAACCTTCAGATTAAGGACTTTGGGCAGCAACTATTGGGCACAGAAGCAGAAAAGAGAAGCTAGGACTAGAAGAGATAGAGATTCAATGAAGCTGAGCAAAAAAAGGCTCAGCAGTGGATCCACAATAGACAGAAAACCAGGTATCCTGAGGCAAATAAAAACTGAAGATCAACATGAAATAGTAGCTTGGAAGTCATACTGGTAAGCAAAAGTTCCAGGCACCTGGATCCTGGGAGTTATTTTAGAGAACATCTCCTACAAAATGTGGAACCCACAACAGTGAAGGGGCAAGAGAAGAGTTTAGGCTTTTCTCAGAGCCACTATTCAATAAAAGTGAATCAAAATGTGATCACTTTATTTCATATTTAACTACCTTTCAAGTCTTTTCAAGGAAAATGTCTCAATTTAAAGCTTTATTTTTCATAACTCTCCACTAATTTCTTTTTTATAAAAAGGAAACCTAGTCTCTGATTCGAAGACTTTAAATAATGTTGTGCTTTTCTTCACATTAATTTTGGTTCACTTCCTATTTATGACAAGTTATATTTTCATTTTTTAATAACATAAATTTTCCTTTTAAACATATTTAAAGTTAATTTACTTAAAGGTAAATGTTAGGTAAATAATAATTTTAATGTAGTAGAACTGGTACTTAGATATGGCAAAATCCTGAAGGTGGCACTCAAAGGACAGATATTTGGGAAATACTGTTTGGAGCAGTATGTTGATACACATACTCTTGCATATACACCAGTTTCCTCCATCAGTTAGAAGCTATGTCTATTTTCATGCAAGACTGAGGATACTGAACACACACTCATACACATACAAATAGATGTTACTGTGAAGGGCATGGGGAGGGGAATCTGTTTCCAACTTTTATTATCCTCTTATCCAAAAAAAGAACTTGAAATGAAAGAATAACTTGGATTTTGGATTTATGACCCAGGAAGAACAACAAAGATATGTGTGTCTACCTTATGTTTGTAACTTCTCTGAATTAACTTTCACACATAAGTGATCCAGTTTCAGATTGTCAGTGTCATTCCCCATGGTTGATGACAATAGCACTGGGTAATCCCAATATTCTGATATCAGTAAGGAATATAATACTTAAATGCTTCAATTTCATACATTCACACAAAAATCTTTCTAGCCTAAAAACTCCATGAATATAGCCCATAAGGCAATACTCTTCTATGATAATTGTGAGGCAGAAACAAGTTAGGATACTAGTCAACTGTCACAAATCAGCCTATATTTGAATAATAAGAAAAGACTTGTCTTTTATTTTCTTTCATATTTGATAACATATTAAACTCTGTATCTAGTAGCCTTGTCAATCTAAGCCCACTGTGTTTTTATCAATATAATTATGCATACAGAAAAGTGCACATATCATAATTCTACAGCTCAAGAAACTTTCACAATCCAAACATGCTCATGAAACAAGCACCTAGATTAAGAAACATGAGGTTACCAGTATCTCAGGGACTGTCAGCATTATCCTTTGTGGTCACTACAAGTCTGACAAGGATAACCGCTATCCTGATTTATAATAGTGTAGATTAGTTTTGACACATTTTATTATTTATATGAATGAGATAATGCAGAATATACTATTTTATGCCTAGTTTCTTACATTCAAAAGTATATTTTTGAGATTCAACATTATGTTTATGAGTGCAATTGTAGATCGCTCATTTTTATGCTGTACATTATTTATGAAAAGATGTTCAACCTCACTCAGAACAGAGAATTACAAATTAAAACTACACTGAGATACAGTTTTTATCTATCAGATTGACATAATTTAAAAAGTTAAACAACATGGTCTATTGCTGGCTGTGCAATAGGACAATCTCATACTTTTTGGGTTAGAATTCAAATCAATATACTGCTTATGAAAAACACACTCATTTAACTTTTGATCCAGCCATCTGACTTCTAGGAATTTACCCTACAGATACACCAATCACAATTTTTTAAAAATAGAAATATCATGTGATTTAATGTAGCATTATTTGTAACTATGAAATATTGAAAATAATGTTCATACATAAGAGAGTGCTTGAATAAATTATAGCATGTTCTCACAAAGGAGAGCTAAATAACTCAAAAAATAATGAGCATTTCTCCCTTCTAGGAGTTTTACAATTTCAGATGTTAACACACACACAAACACACACACACAAAGAGATAGGAACAGGGAAATTTTGGAGGTGATGATTATATTTGTTACAGTAATGGCAAAAGTGTATATATATGTCCAAATTCAACAAATACTGTACATTAATTATATGCAAATTTTGTATAAAAATTATGTACCTTCATAAAGCTGAGAAAAAAAAAAAGAAATGAGGGGAAGTGACTCTTCTCTGAGTATATCGTTTAAAGATGTTTCACATATTTAAAAAAAGATATGTGGGAAAATTGAAATGGAATTTCAACAAAAACAAATTAATCAAATCATATTTTAAATAAATATTATAACCCACTCTAAAGGTTAAAGAAAAAACCCAAACAAAATATAAATCAATATATCAAAAATAGTAAATGATTAATAAATAAACCAACAAGCAAATGAATGAACAAGCAAATAGGAAAAATAAGAAAGTTCTTCCTTGTAGTATACGGCTGTAGTAAATGTGGAGATAATGATTAGTTATGATGGGAACAATCATCATACCTGATTCAAGCAGGAATTATAAATAGATGATAAAATAAATAAATGAAAGTTTGAGAGTTGGGAGTTACTCATATAGTCTAAAAGTATTTCCATACATGATATTTATTAATTATAAAGGAAAAAATAGTAAGTGTATAGTGAAGAAACTTTGCGGAAAATGACCTTAATCAGGGGATCCAAATTAATGTTACAATAATGGGAAAAACAAGCCTCACACTCTACCTGATGCTCTGCGCTGGGAAGACAGCAATATCATTCCTGTGATATCCAAAACAACAGTGAAGCCAAAAGTGAGGAACATTTTACAAAATAATTGTCCTGTACTTTTAAAAAATATCAATATGCTAAAACCCAAGGACTGCAAATCTATTTCAGAATCAAGGAGTCTAAAAACATGTGACAACTGGATGCAATACACAACCTGGGATTTTATTTTTTATAAAGGACATCATTGGGAAATGAATGAAATCTGAGTTTTGGCTACCAATTAGAGAATTATATCAAATTAATTCCCTATTATAATGAGGTGGATAGACCTGGAGTCTGTCATACAGAGTGAAGTAAGTCAGAAGGAGAAAAACAAATACCATATGCTAACACATATATATGGAATCTAAGAAAAAAAAATGTCATGAAGAGATTAGTGGTAGGACGGGAATAAAACACAGACCTACTAGAGCATGGACTTGAGGATATGGGGAGGGGGAAGGGTAAGCTGTGATGAAGTGAGAGAGTGGCATGGACATATATACACTACCAAATGTAAAATAGATAGCTAGTGGGAAGCAGCTGCATAGCACAGGGAGATCAGCTCTGTGCTTTGTGACCACCTAGAGGGGTGGGATAGGGAGGGTGGGTGGGAGGGAGATGCAAGAGGGAACAGATATGGGAACATATGTATATGTATAACTGATTCACTTTGTTGTAAAGCAGAAACTAACACACCATTGTAAAACAGTTATACTCCAATAAAGATGTTTAAAAAATAAATAATGATTAAAAAAATTAATAACCTAAACTTTTATAATTTTACTGTAGTTGTGTAAGAGAATATTCTTTACACTTAGAGATGCAAATTGAAGTATTTAGGATAAATGAATATCATGTTTGAAAAATTATTGTCCAAAGATTGTGGGGAAGATATACATATATATAATATAGAGAGAATACAAATTATAAAATATCAACTACCAATATACACATATATATGTATGTGTATACATATAGGCATGTGTGTATATATACATGCATATATGTATTACATATGGGTACATATAATACATATAATACATTCTATTAAAATTTGGGGCATCTGGGTGGTGAAAGGTATACAGGATTTTTTATAAAGATTATTTGTAGTTTTCTTGCAACTTTTTTGTAAATCTGAAATTATGTCAAAACAAAAAGATAAAAATGAAATTTAAAAAGTACAGGGCCAGCACACTAATTTTAAAAAGTGTCATAGGATTAGGTGCCACACTTTAGTGAAAATATGAAATTATAGAACCCGAGGCTAAGGATGTAGTAAATAAAGGTAAAGAAAGACAAGTTCTCAGGGATCAGTTGCTACATCAATCAGGCGAATTTTGCCAGGTGACATCTCTTTCACCCAGACCTTTTAAAATCAATCACATAGATCCTTGCCAAAATGTGTACTCCTGTGCTTTAAAACTGTGGCCTGGAACTGAAGAACAAAAAATCCCCCACACTTCTTTGAAAATGCTAGTGAATTTGACAGCTTATCTCTCTCCCTCAGCTTTACCAATGAAGGTGAACATTACTTAACTGAGGAAGATGTGTACATTTCTATTTTCAAATATAAATTTCCCCTCAGTAAAATAATCATGGTGCCTTTTATAAAGTTTTTAGTGGCTCTTATATAGTAATGATGTGTTTAAACTTGCAGGGTATGCTTGACTTTCACAAGTGTTTTAAAATAGGCATAGAAATCTTTTCAATGTGTTTACTTATTTAATATTTATTCAAGGCTGATATAACCTACAAGCTTAATTATTTAAAATACAAACAGGATTCAATTACCAAATATGCTAATTGTGATAATTTATAAATTAAGCTCAGTTCAGTTCTTTGGAAAACTTTGAGAAAGAGTGGATTGTAGTCAAATATAAAAGATGTAAATGCACTGGAATTTCTTTGAAATACTTTTCTTGATTCCAGTATTTCATTGTTAGCATTTGGAATTTGTGTATTTTTTGTAAAATATCAGTGTATTTTGCAAGGTTTAAAAATATCATTTGATATTATCTTCAGCTTATTTTTTTCAGTGGGGACTATGCAGTAAGATATGGCTTAAATAGCCAAGCTGACCTTTAAATTAAAAAAAAAATTAAGAAAAGCAAACAGTGTTAGTGTTTTTGATTTGATAGACCTCAAAGACAAGTTAAACTTCCTGTTAGCAACTAGAGGGAAAAACCAAGAAAGTATTGGCTTATAACTATAACATTTTCTCAAGAAAATGTTGACTCTGAAAGCCAGCACCACAAAGCTTCCACTTATTCATAGCTATTATTTCTTATATCAGGAAATCAATGGTGACAACAAATGATAAACATTACAAAAAAAAAAAATTAACATTCCTTATTTGGGGGCTACAAATAACCTAGAAAAGAAGACTTCATTGACAGGAAATTTCTGATATAGAATGATTGCATTTTTGTTTAATAAATCTAATTGGCCATGGCTTAATATAAGACTTCTGGTGAATGTAATCTGAGTGGAGACAATTATATTCAAAAGATTCTTATTAAGTACCTAGTACATGCCAGGCTAATCTGAAAATATTTTACCTAAGACAAATTTTTGAATATTATTTCAGGATCTGAGTGATTTGCTGTGCTGATATTTATAGAGGAGAAGAGTATGTATAGAACACAAAACAAATGATAAAGTTAAAAAATGACAGGAAGAGGGTATCAATTGTCAGAAAATACAGATTATTGCACCTCATTCTCTTACTTCTCCTGAATTCTCATAGAAGCTAAAATAATCTTAAACAATTTATTGATTTAAATAAAAATTTGGTAGTCAACAGTGGGTCAATTTCTGAAAGCCTCTTTCTTTATAAAAATAGGTTTCTTGCAGTTTATATGACTCATAAACAGGTAGCCTTTCTTATCCAATTGAGAATATAAGTTTTTTGTCATATTTAAGAGTCTAATGTCATAATTTTAATGTTCTGAGGATTAACCTTGTATTATGTTATTTCTACAAAATATATGCATGTATACATATTTTCAGTCTTTTTTTCCCCTCTTAATTTAAATTAAAATAAAGTTCATTAAGACTACACAGAAGATGAAGAAAAAGGAGTACAGGACAGTGTCTTCTACAAAATGAATACCTGAAATTTATATGCCAAAACTTCATAAATTTGGTTTGGCTCTTATTTGCATTAAATAAATATTACATTGAAATTTCATTTTATAATGCTTTCCTACTCTGTTTTAAAAATGATATTTTAATTGTTTAGAACACTAATAGATAAGATTTCATAAAATTATTTGTTATATAAACATTTTAAACATAAAGGGAAGAGAGAGAAAAAAGAAGAGAGAAAAAACAGGATTTTTAGTATAGAAAACTAATAATGTTTAAAAATTTTTGATGAATAAATATGAGAGTAAACTAAGAGAACCTTTGTTTTAAAAGCTAAGTCTTAAGATGGCTAAATGAAGCATCATTTCTGTTGATTCTTTTGAAGAGCAGATAAAGCAGAAGAAAATAAGACTCTTCTACAGGAAAGATGAATGTACCTCCAGCCACAATGAGTCAGTTAAAGCAAACTTTATATTGGTTTTTGTTCACAGATGTCATGTCCACTGCATTTTACCTTTGGTTTCCTTTCATTTGAAACACTGGGAAACCTGAAACTCAAAATTCCTACCCTTTGCTCAGCTCTGTGGGTTTGGAAACTTCTCTAGGGTTTAGTTCATTTTTTAATTCTTACCAACTGGCATAAGAATTAGATACTAAACCCAAATGAAACCACAAAAATTGGTTTCAAAACAACCCTGGCTATGAAGAGAGAGCAAAATGTTGTTTGTAGGTTCACTGAATGGTTCAGCGTTTTGGAAAGTATTCACCTTATACTTGGCCATTTTAATCTCTATTTTCAACCCCCAACTAAAGAATCTCTCAGGATTTAAGGTTTCAGTTTTAGGGCAGAAACGTGGATCTTAGCTATAGAAACTTTCTTGAATAGATATTCAAAAAAAGAGGGTTGTATATATTTGAATCTTATGAAAAATAAATTTAAAATTTACATCATAAAGTTGCAATGAAAACTTGTAAAGTGAAAACTAATCTCCTTATTATGGACCCAGAATGATGGGATATCACTGACTTACTCACTAGATTATCCAAACATGATGAGCAGTGTACAATATAGGTATTTAGGTAGTTAAATAATTTGGGAAGATTAAAATACACTTAGTGTTTTTGGAGTATTTAGTTAAAATTGTAAATATAATAAAAATAAAGATTATTATTGACTTTTCATAGGAAATAAATTTATACTTATATTTTCAGTAATTGTGAGAATGAACAAAAGTAGACAAAAACAAGTTATGTTTATCTTCTCTACTTTGAAAATATTCTTTTTTTCTTTTCTACCATGTCTTAGGTATGGAATGATTGTCATCTCTTGTTCATATATTTGGGTTCCACTAATTGCTTCTCATTTAAAACTGTATAATTTACTTCCTTTAAAAATCAACAACAACACCAAAACCAAAATCAAAACCAAAATACCTTCTGTTGACTACATGCCTTGTTAGGACAAATGTACACACACACATTTGGTAGCTTTACAAAATAGGCATTTATTTATATATTTATTTATTTTCACACACAAGCAATCTGGAGGTAAAAAAGAAAGACAGTTGTTTAGGTAATTAATCAAGGACATAAGTTTCCTCTTGTTTCCTATTCCTTCTCTTGTACTACACAGATTTTTCTTTACCTCCTAGCATTACAATTTTTTTCTAAGGAGGAAGAGCAGATAACAGTCAACAAAAAAGAAAAAAGCTTTCCATTTTTCTATCCCCTTTTTATCTTATTGTGGTAAAAAAACAAGTGAGACCTACCTTCTTAACAAATTTTTAATTGTACAATATAGTATTATTAACTACAGGTCTCTATCCCTTTTAGAACCTTTCTTAGAACCTCCAGCCAGCAATATCCACTTACTTCATCTTGGTCAGAACTGCATCAAATGACAACTGCCTACAGGAAGGCAGTCTGTGGAGCCAATCATTTTTAACTAGACACATATCACCATTTAAAAAATAGGAATTTTTAAAATTAAGGCAGAATGAGAAAACAAATATTGTATGAACCACAACCAGCATTGTCTATTGAATACAGCTGATTAAAAACAAATCAAAACATTAATGCTTGCCCTATATCTATCTATCATAGATAGATATGAAGATTAAGGATTATGTAAAATGATAACTTTTGAGAGTTTTCCACAGGTACAGAAAGATAGTCTTCAAATCTTAAAAACACATTGTAACCAAATAGGGTAACAAAACCTATAAACTGGAACTCCAGGAAAAAAAAGAAAGGAGAAAGATATCCTAAAGGCAATGACAGAAGGAAGAGAAAAAATACCTACAAATGAACAATAACTTGATAAGGGCAGACTCCTCTTGTAAGACTAGTGCTCTGAAGGGAATGAAATACTATTTTATTTGTGCTCAGGGAAAACATCTGTCAACGTGGAACACTATTATTAATGAATAAAGGTAAAATAAAGACATCTTTAAGACAAAGAATTTTATTGTAATGGATACATGCCTGCTGCACCAATATCCATTTTACACAATTAGTTCAACAAAGCATAATTCTTTCATTCTCCTTTCCGTTATATAGGTGGATTTCAAACATGCCAATATACTGTAATTACCTAAATTCTTGTGCATTGGATCCATTGACACAGATAAAAATTTAAATCTCTGGGGTTGGGGTCCAGATATTGGTATATTCTAAATCCTCCCCAAAGTGACAACAATATGGAATCAATGTGAAAACTACTACAGTAATGCTTTGACAACCTCAGCTCTAACCAATTTCCACCTGAGCATTGTTGTTGTCTGGATACTGGATTTTTTTGTTTTATGAATTAGCTCAATGAGGTTAAAAAGAAGAACTTAAAATGCATGATTGAGGAGGAAGTCCTTCATTTCTTTTACTTAGTATAAACAAAGAAGACGGTTGTCTCAATTGACAATGGCAGTTACACCAGCAGAGCTGCATGATGAAAAAAAAAATTCAAGACCTTGTTAACAAAATAGAGGCACTGACTGCATTATTTTTATACTTGGTTCTATAATATGGTAACTTCCCTTAATAGTTTATTCAGTTTGATTTAGGTCTCAATAGTTGTTATTTGTTATTTGTAACTATCCCAACTGATGTGTTCCCAAGTCATAGAACTCCCAGGAAAACACACACACACACACACACACACACACACACACACACAGAAATATTACATTTCAGACAAAAGAAAATTGAACTCAGAAGGATAGATTGGAATATAAGGAAAACTGATGGGAAAATAAGAAATAAAAATGTAGGTAAAACCAAATAATCATAGGTGACTACTTGGGGGATGACAACTAACAAGATATAACTAAAAGAATAAAACCAGAAGATAAAATGAAAGATAAAAAATACAAAAATAAAGTAATAAAAATAAAGATTTGAATAGCACAGACAATAAGTGTGATTTAATGAACATACAGGACTCTGTTCAACAATTAGAGACTACATATTCTTTTTAAGTACACAGGAAACATTTAGTGAAATGGACCATAAAATAGAAAATTAACAACAAAAATACAAAAAATATTATATGAATAGAGAGACACAGTTTTAGACATTAAAAAGAAAACCCATGTATTAGAAAATTTAAGAAATGTGATTTTTAATTAATAGTCAAAGAAGAATTCATAATTGAAATTATAATTATTTACATCTGAACACTAATATATCAAAGCATACAAAATACAAGATATATCAAAAGCAGTACACAGAGAGGCAGTTATAGTCCTAAATGCAAAATTTGAAATAATAAAAAGAAAATTAATGACCTAAAATTTCAAATCAAGAAATAGGAAAAAATAAAAGAGAGGAAAAAAAGAGAGAGAAACAAAAGATGATGAAAAACTGGAGAAAAGAAATCATAGCAATTAGAGTAGAAAATACCTAAATATAAAATAAGAACATATTAGAATGGTTAAACAAAGCCAACAGATAAATCACGGGGGTAGGCCCTCATGATGGAATTAATGGCCTTATAAGGAAAGGAAGAGAGAGAGAGACTGCTCTTTTTCTCTGTTTGCATCCACAAAATAAAGGTCATGTGAGGACATATTGATAAGGTAGCCATCTGCAATCCATGAAGAGAGCCCTCACAAGGAATCTACTCAGCTGGCACCTTGATCTTGGACCTCCAGTTTCCAGAACTGTTAAAAATAAATTTCTGTTATTAAAGCTACCCAGTCTATGTTACCTTGTACTAACAACCTGAACAGACTAGTACAAGTAGGTATTAAATTATATTAGAATAGTATAAACAACAAACTTCCAATGAAAAGAAAATTTAGATGCAAAACAAATATTCTTGGAAGTATAAAAATTACCAAAATGGAGTCAATTAAAATTTTTGCTGACAAAACTCATAATACTCAGATTTTTGTGGGAGAATTCTATCAAAATTTCAAGGAAGACAATTCCTTTCATATGCAGACAATTTCACAAAGCAGGAAACGCAAAACAAGAAGAATCAAAGCATGGCAAGTACAGTAAAAAAAAAAAAAAAAAAATTAGGGCATAGCAGTTTAGGAACATAAATGTAAAAAAAAACAGAATAAAATATTAGCCAAATTAATGAAGCTATTTCTGAGAGAAAAAAATCACACCAAGTAATTTTTACTGACAGAAAAACATTGGTATTAGATGATCTTTAAAGTAATTAATCTCATTAACTTATTCAGGGTAAAATGGAAATGATTATTCAACAGATGCAGAAGAACTAAATATTTGCTAAAATTCATATTTTGACAGAAATTTTAGTAAAAGTGAAAGAAACTTACTGAATCTATTAAAATTATCCATGTAAAACCTACAACACTTCACAATTAATGATAATATCATTCATTTTAAAGGCAGGAAAAAACACAGAAAAGCAAACTATCATTGCTGCAATTCAGAATATTATATTTGACTTCAGTTAGTAAAACAATGATAGAAATTACATAGAAAAGGCATTTAGAAATTGGAACAACCACAAAAATATCATGTTTTTTGCAGATGTCATGATTACATAAAGAATTCAAAATATCCTAAAAAAAAAAAAATACAGAGTTCAGCATGATTGTTGAATATATCAAGCAATGGTCAAAACATACCTATAAAAAAAGTAAAAAATGTACTATTTAAGAACCTTATTCATAATATTTAAAAAAAAAAAACCTTAAAGGTATTTCAGAATAGCAATATGTACTAGAACTTTATGGAGAATATCATAACATTTACTTTGGTACTTATACACATATTAAATAACAAAAAAAATCTTTAAATGGAGGTACAATCTACTGGCATATATGGAGAGACTGAATGTATTAACAATGTCAATTCTTCCCCAGATTAATTTGTAAATTCTTTGCAATTCTAATCAAATTCCCAGTAGGAATTTTTTCCTGACCTAGGTAATCTGATCCTGTAGTTCCTTTGGATGAAGAAAAAGTCAAATAGAGACTGAGAATTTTGAAGAGAAAATTGTATTTGTATGGGAGCACAGTGGAGCACTTAGTCTGCCAGATATTTAGACTTAGTATAAAAATTTAGTAGATGCAATCAAATGGTATTTGTAAAGGGATTCTCCTTCTGATAGCTCATAAGGAGATCCAAATCATTTAGAAAATTGATATATGACCGAGATAGCATTGCGTGTTTATGAGGAATGGCTAAGATAGTCTAGTCAATAAACACCTTGGTACCTTTGGCTACACATATGAATAAATTGTTTCTATGTTACACAGTACCTCAAAACAAATTCTAGATGAATTAATAAAATAAATGCAGAAAACAAAACTTTAAAACTTTTAGGACATGATGTAGAAGTAACCAGCCAACTATTAGTGCTTAAAATATAAAAGTGTCTTGCATATTACTTAAAAAGAAGATGAACAATCTAAATAAAATCTGAAAATGAATATTAAGAGTTAAATATCTGAATGATTACTATATGTATACGAAAATATATTTATGAAGAATAATAATATAATTTATTTTTGTTTAAAGTTGTGTTTCCCAGGTTATGCAGTTTCTGCTAGCCTGAAGACCACGCTTTGACTAACAAGATATAAAGAATCTCAACTTGTGCAAAAGGGTGCCTGTAATTCTTGTTGGCAATTGATAAATTGGAAGTTTCATAAAAAGTGGATCAGAGAAATGAAGCTTTCTGCAATCATAAATTGAAATACTGTTCCACTTTTTAAATGAATGAATCAAATTTAAATATATCAACCTAAATACATATGGAGAAAGTAATGTTGATTTTTAAATATCTCAAGAAAATATTTACACTATGATAGCCTGTTAAAATAAAACAAATCCTACTCTTGGTATGTGAAAGTGATTATTTACATAATATATAAAATAAGAAAATGCATTAAATATTCCAACCTAAATATAAGAGTTTCCTCTTGGATAGGAGGAAAGGATATGGGATAGGTGGAGTAGGTTGTATCTATAATTCTCCAGGTATTTAATAATGAGAAGTATAAGACAATTATTACATTTATCAGTTAAAAAATACAGGCATTTAAAAAAATCTAGATGGTATGTACATGAGTTCATAGCATATTATGTTCTGTATGCATGAAGCATTTCATAATTAAAATAGTTTTAAAATATAGTCAACTTACCAATATCAATTTCTCAGTAGAAAAAATAGACATCTCTTTACCAAAATAATTTTTTTAATGTAATGACATTTCCTTATATATTACCTAATTATCATTCTTTCATCAAATGAAAATCAAATCAAAACCTTTATTTTATTTTCTTCCAGTTTTATTGAGGTATAATTGACATACAGCACTGTATAAGTTTAAAGTGTACAGCATAATGATATGACTTATATCCTGGAATGATTATTGCAATAAGTTTAATGAAAAACCATTATATATATAGATACAATATTAAAGAAATAGAAAAAAAATGTTCCTTGTGATGAGAACTCTTCAGATATTCTCTCCTAACAGGTTTCATGTATAACATACAACAGTGTTAATTATATTTATCATGCTGTATGTTACATCCCTAGCACTTAGTTATCTTACAACTAGAAGTTTATGCCTTTTGACTGCCTTCATCTGGTTCTCACTTCCTCCACTCCCTGCTCTGGTAACCACAGATATGATCTCTTTTCCTATGAGTTTGTTTGTTTGCTTTTGAAGTTTAATTGACCTACAACACTTAGTTCCTGTTATACAGCATAGTGATTCAATATTTCTATCATTTTAAAATGATCACCAATGTAAGTCTAGTTGAAATATGTCACCAAAATAGATATTACATAGTTAATGTCTATATTCCCCAACAAAATAATATTTTCATGAATAGGCTCAGATTTATAAGATTTACCCCTCAGCTGTGTCAACTTTGCTGGGTAAATATTAATCTAAGTATTGCTATGAGGTGTTCTGTAGTGTGATTAACATCTAGATCACTTGACTTTAAGGAAAGAAGGCTATCCTCAGTAATGTGGGTGGGACTTATCCTGTCAGTTAAAAGGACCTTAGAGCAAAACTGAGGTTTCCCTGAGCAAGAAGAAATTCTTCCTCAAGACTGCATGCAGCATTAGCCTCTGCCTCAGAGTTTCTAGTCTCAACTCTGTCCTATGAACTTCTGACTTGCCAGCCCCACAATAATGTAAAACAGTTATCTGAAATAAATTTATTTATGTGTAAATAGTAATGCTATATCAGCTAATTCCTATAGTAATTCATAAATATTGTATAATTTTAAGTTAGGTTAATTTTAAGCAGTTTTATGTGAGAATATGTATGTATACACATTCACATGTGCATATGTCGATTTTCTTGCTGGAGACGGTTTATGCTGTTCTTTGATTTGTATTCCCTCTACAGCTCCTTCTCTGTAGAAAACTATAGGTTACTGACATAATATCCATCCCTTGCTTCTCTGCAAGCAAAATCACAATTTGTCCATATTCACATCCTTTAGTAAAAGTGACTGTATGCCCAGCTGGGGGGTAAATCTTATAAATCTGAGCCTATTCCTGAAAATATTATTTCTTTTTCCAGTGACTGATCAAGGGCTGAGCACATGGCTAATTTCTGGGCATTGATACACAATGATAGGTCTACTGGAGGTTCTACAGGCAAACTAGAAGAAATTGTCCTTTTCTCCCTCTGGATATTGTCTTGTCCAGATGAAATACATGGAATTGTTGGAAACATAACTCAACTATGATAGGAGCTAGCCTGAATTTAGCCTTTTGGGATATTTCACATTTCCATATTTTTTAAGCTAATCTCAGCTAGATTTTTCTGTTGCTTGTGGCCAAAGTCACCCTAATTTATATATACTTTTATCTCTTTATTTAGAAATTGTGAAAAAATATGTGACTTGCCAGTTACTAAGTCCACTGCATTTCAACTGACAGGGTAGTTTAAGACTTGAACATTAAATTCCAGAATATTATAGTATATTCAGTGAAACCTAATATCTTGGTAGAGCCTCTTCAAAGACCCAGTTTGAGTGAATTCAACTAATGACACTTAATTCCAGATTTTTTTGGCTGGTTTCAGTCAATTGAAAGCATTATTAATGTGGAGTGAAAATGGATCTGAATTCAAAAAAGCATTCATTCCAATCCTATTCTCATAATACTGATAGAGTATAGACCAATATTTGTTGACTACTGAAAATACTTTTCAACCATATCTGATTAATTGTGTAGACTGATAGAAATCTCTATTTGTAGAACAGGATATTGCCTTATCAGATTGCTCACCTTTCGTTCTTTATCCAAATTAGCAGAATTTATAGGGGAACTACCTGAGAGACTATGCCACTAAATAACAATTTATTTTCTTCTATATTTTGCCTAAAATAGGAATGTTAACTGTTTTATTTTACTATGGAAAAAGAGTATAATCCAGCCTGTAGTCTCTTTTGCTGTGGAAATGTGCTAATACTAAAATGATAAAAACAATAGCAATAACAAAAACAATTTAAAAACTTTTAAAATCTCAATGAGGTGTTTAAAGGTCTAATAACTACATATATATTTCTATTAATTGTACCTGTCTTAATTTACATAATTGCCACACAATTTTAGTTAACTGTATATTTTCAGTGGCTAGTATGGAATGGGATCTCTCAACTGTTTGTATTTCATTCTGAGTTGGTATAATATTCTGTATCTCACCTATGAGTTTGCTTTTATATTTTAGTGTGTTACTTAAATAATAAAAAAATAACTTATTTCAATATTCTAATGATCACAGAAAGGAATGAGTTCATGTTCAGGGCTTCCCCACTGTTGGAGCTGCATCATAGGGTATCTGGCTTCTTCACTGGGGAGCAACACATGTCCTTTGTTTCTCATATTGTCTCTTAGGTCATGTTACATAGAGAAGAATCCTGTAATCTCCTGCCTGTGTGACAGTTGGGGTGGGGAAGTATGGGTCAGTTTTAGCTGGTTCTTGGAATTTGTGGGAGTTGAGTGAGAGAAATGGGCTGGGGTTCTCACCACTCACTTTGTCTATTGTCACCAAATCTTTTCAGAATTCTCCCAGTATCCACCTTCTGATATGCTTCCCATATATGATAGAATGAGGAAGACCAGTTTCCTGCCTACATAGTCTGGGAAAGGGGACCTAACTTCCCCTCTACTTCCTCTGACACAAACTTCTAACTAACCTTCCTATGTTAAACTTATCCCTGTATTCTGGCCTTCAGCAATACCAGGGACCTCAAATTCCTGAGAATGTCTGAGGTTTTGTGACATTAGTTGTCTTCCTTGTTATTAGAATGCCTATATATTTACCCTGTCACAGTCAGATTTAGATGTTCTTCAGTCTGAAATTAGGTTATCAGGTGTCTTTCATGTGTCCAACTTCTAATCAACTGTTGTCTAATGTTCTTTTCTCACTGTCTTTGTGGTTTTATAACTTTTTAATCATTTCTGTGTTGTATCAGAAAGGAGTAAAAGTAAATATAATGTGTCAGTGTTCCATATTATAAATACAGATATTCTATAAAATGGTCTTGTCATATTGGCCAAACACATTTGCATTATATGTTATGCTATACTTAATAATTATTATAGAAAAGAGAAGTAAGTAAACTAGATGCAATTAAAATTTACATCATTTGGCATTTCACAAGGCTAATTTTAGTCATATACTATATTTACCAATTTCCTTTGTGAAGTAAATTTACACTTTTTTAAATTTTAAAAATATTCAATGTATATATTAAAAAATAAAACAATATGACTGATGATATTAATATTGAATAAACATAGTCAGAAGTATTATAAGTGCATTTTGCCCCTCTCTAAAAAATTAGTTTAACAACTTCCCTTTACCACGCACAGGCAATATGTTTTTACACCATATCTGTTTTGAAAACATAAATGCACCTGTGAAATCTACACTCTTGTTTTCACTGATTTAGTGATACTTGAGTTACATTATAATGTCTGAAAGCTGGAATATTCTGAAGCTAATGAATATTCACAGGTTTTAATAATAAAGTAAACACCAATTTGACCAGAAGACCAAGAATCTTTGGCATAAAGTGCCCAAGAAAAACTGAGACTTTCTTGTATCTTGCTTTCTACTAATTTTGAACCAAAGGAATCTAAGAAAAATTCTAAACAATGCTTCCTTATATCAAGACCAAAATTCTGAATAGCCTTTTATGCCTCCTTCACAGTCTAAGTATGTCATAATAATTGCTGGGCATTTTCAGAGCTTTTTAGCGTTATAGTTTTAGTATTAGCCTATGCAACATGATAGACTTGAGTAACCCTGTGTGTGCTAATAGTGGAATTTTTGCCAGTATAATAAACGAAAGCTTGTGATTCAGAACTCCATAGGTTTTTCATAACACATGCAACTGAGAATCATTTTTCATTGTCCCATGATAATCAACATTGTTTTTGGATAGTTTTTATTTGGATATTCAACTAAAAGTCTCATATTTAGCTCACTATTCACAGTTTGGACATAGGAAAGAATGACCCTAGCACTATTTGTTGTGATTTAATAACATTAAATATATTGACTGGGTTGAGCCATACTGGATATTATAAACTTTTGTTCTTAAGCCAATTAGATTGCTTTGTTTGTGAGGAAACTGTAGTTTGTTAACATTTATGCAGAGTGGGTTACACTTTAATTCAAATATGTGTGATAAACTGACAGGAGAGGTGGAGAGGAATGGTCTGAAACTTGTGTTTTCCATTATAACATGTTTCTATCCTCAAACCTGTAACAAAACAATAGATAAGTCAGTGTGTTGTTTATGCCAAACAGCAATTTCCTGGATGGAGGTAGTCTTGTGGGCTTGTACCTGAGAATCACAAAAAGAGAATTATGAAGAGAAACTCTGCTAAACTTATATACAAAGAATACCCTAAGAGCTGTGGGTAATTTTTATGTCCACCTGTTTTTTTTTTTTTTTTTTTTTTTTTTTTTGCCGTATGCGGGCCTCTCACTGTTGTGGCCTCTCCCGTTGCGGAGCACAGGCTCCGGACGCACAGGCTCAGCGGCCATGGCTCACGGGCCCAGTTGCTCCGCGGCATGTGGGATCTTCCCGGACCAGGGCACGAACCCGCGTCTCCTGCATCGGCAGGCGGATTCTCAACCACTGCGCCACCAGGGAAGCCCTGTACACCTCTTTCAGACTACACGTTTTCTGTTTTCTTCTTGAGAGATCAGGAACTACACATCCTTGGCCTTAGCTTGAAAAAAAATGAGATGTATGTTCAGAGGTGTTGAGAGACAGTTTTCCATGGGCCTCTTGCATTTCTTCATGTCTTGTTAGCAGAAACACTGACTGTATTCTGGAATATTTTTTAAGAATCTGTATGTAGTGAAGAGCCTTGGAAGACAGAGATATTGTCACCTTTCAAAGCAAAGGGCAGCTTTGCTTACATCCTTGGAAGCTAGACAAAATTTCACTGTCTAGATAGTTTGCTTGATAGTCTCTGGAGCATAAAACAAGACATGCCTGCTGTCCATAGTAACCCATTGCATGTACAGATATCGTTTAGTCTTCTTTACATTTCCCTGGGGAATTTTGGCTTGAGGAAACAACACAGGAAAATGCTGGTACTCTGACTACTGCTATTACTGTGAGTAATAAAAACATTTTTGTCTCTGACCCAGGTGTCTTACATCTTCCACCAGTGTCTATTAAACTATCCTAGATTAACTTGTTGGCTTGCAAGTTGGGTAAAAATTCAGACTCTCCACAATTCTTGACAGAAGGAAACCTCATTTTATCTTGCTCAAATTCCCTTACTCATATTTCCCCAATTTCTTGCAAGACATGACTACGTATCTTACTTTCACTTGCTACTTCAGTCTTTTGGAAATATTCAAAGAGGTCTTGTTTAACTTATTTTAAGAAATGTATAATGTCTGAAGATAAATAATCTCTTAATTTAAGACAGACTAACTTTGGAAAAAATAGATTTAGTCAATGAAGTTAAAAATTATATTCATAAACATTGTTTCACCAAAAAATTTGTGCTTGACTCTTCAAGTATGTGAAAACTCAGAATTCATTTCTATATTTTTTTCTTTGACCTTAAAACCATTGAGGTCAAAAGTGCACTACCACCCAATGTTAGAATTCACACTTTCTCAGTAGGATCATTTGAGTATGAGAAACTACAGGTCAACCTTATTTCAATATGGTTTGTGTCAGCTCTACAGATCTAGTCAAATTCTAGCCTGCCTCAACACAGGAATTCTATTTCAGCTTTATACTTCTAAAGAGACATTCATACCAGTGAAATGTTCTTCTTTATGTTTCTAATAGAATTAAAAAGGCACTTAAAAATCTGCTGTGAATGCAAGTGACACTAATTTGATTGCTAATTCTGATATGTGCTTTGGTGCAGATTCATATTTATTACTTGCATTTAATGACTATGGGTGGGTGTAAAAGTCACACAAGTCAGTGCTCCTCTCTTGAGAGCTAGTAAACGAATCTGATGTTTAGCCTTGGGTATTAATATCTGGCAAATAACTTTGACTTATATTCTAGTTGGAATTTATTATTTTGATATAAATTGTGATGTTCATTTGATATTATAATAAATTTTTAAGGTTTGTGATATTAGATTAAATCTGTTTCTTAGAGTCCAACACAACTCTTTTAAGAAACTACAATGTTCCCTTCTGTTGTATAGGCAAGTTTCAAGAAGTGTATGTCCGTATTTATATAGAAAAATACACCTCATGATGCCATCAATATTGACATATATGCTTGCTGAAATAACAAAAATAATCTGGACACTCATTTGTTAGCTTATTGACTTGTGGACAAATGATATACTACAAAGTTTTTAAAAATCTTTCAACCATCTGTTTTTGCAAAGTTTTAGGATAATACATTTCTTTGTAGGATTATAATCGATGCTGTATAGTTTCTGTATTTTAGAGTTAAGGAAATTAAGGCATAGAGAATGGTGGGGTTTTGGTTCAAAAGGACATTTAACAGGGGATCTAATACTAGAATTCTAATTTAGAGTACTATAGCAATGGCATCAGAATTACCACAGGAAAATTATATATATATATATATATATATATATATTCACACACACATTCATATTACTTGGCCTGATTCCAGGAAATTCTGTAATAACAGTCATAGAATTAGTGTCAAATGATTCAACCAGATCACAGGAAAAGAAAAAAGGTACCTCAGAAAGAAAGAAGCAATGCCGTGGGAAAGTTTTTGAATGAGGTGGGCACTTTGTTGACAATCATCTTTGTGGGCAATCTAAAAATACACTAGAAAGTTTTCTGAGGATCTAGGCACATATTGTATCAGGTTTATATTGATCTGTTTCATTCAATAATTATATTTTAGAGTATATATTGTCTCTGGGCAGAGATATGATGGATATATATAGACTCAATATCTAGTAGGGGAGCTTTTAAAAAATAATTATACTAATAATTATATTAACTATAAGATAGATATTTTGAAGGACAGATGAGAGTATACAGTGAAAGAAGTGGCCTAGTGACAGAGTGTGGCAAAACTTTCTGAGGAGATATTAATAATCTAAGGTCTAGAGAGTAAGTGGGAGAGCAAACAAAGTTTTTGAAAAAGTCCCTATCATGAAACTATTCTTGTCACATTCAAGGAACAAGAGTTATTCAAGATGGAAAGAGTGTGACTATGTTATGGCTAAAGATGGGAAAGCACCAACTGGATGAATACCCAGAAAAAAGGGATTGAGAGGAATAACAGAAAAGAACAAGATGAATACTGTTTATTTATTTAGAGCATGTGTATTGAACCCTGAGTATGTGCCAGGTACTTTGCTTAATATTCTGGAATATGAAAAAATTTAAACAGTTCACAATCTAATTCAGAAAAGATATGTATTTGAAATAAATTTGTGAACATGACTATAAGAAACAATTATTGCATATTTGGATTTGATAGTTTGATAAAATATTAAATGGCTTTCAAAGAAAATTAAACAACAGGCAGCATATAGAAGGTACTAAAAATTAAATATACAAACTTTTTCTGGGTGTCTAGAGAGTAGCCTTTTGTTCTTAAGCATTCAGTATCTTTATGTATCAATTAGCATACACTAGCAAGAGAATGGCAAATGCTGGTTAAATAATATGGAGACTTGCTTACATGGAGGGTGGCAAAAAGAACTTTAGTTAAACATAAATTTCCAGACACTTGTATTGCTAACAGTATAGCTACAGTTAACTGTGTTCAATTATCATTGCAAATTGACAGACAGCACTTGCCAGCTTTCTAATCATTCAGTATATTCTTTCATGTTCAAGCACAGCTGACAGTTTAGTTGGACAGTTAATGTCAAAAATTTCCTTAATTATCGCCACACATATGTACAGAACAGTTAGATTACAGGCAGGAAAAAAAAATGTTTGCCATCTTTATTTCCATCTATTTTATAAATATTTTAAATGAGTGGTAGATTACCTAGGTTGCTGGCTGGAATTTGGAAATATAAATGAAATTTTCTAACTGGACCTGTGTTCTTTCAAGTGCTAAAGTAGGTAGGTTATGGTGAAATTTTTCACATATTGCTCACATCTGTAGGGCTTATTCCCTGGACAGTTTATTAAAGGTCAAGATTATACTTTTGCCAATATAAACAATAAAACTACATTTCATGTACTTTGTGGACTCTTACTCCATACTTCATAGACACGACCTGCATAATTCTCTCTATAGAAAGAGATTATAAAATGACTGTTGTGCAGTTTTTCTTCTTCTTTACTAATCTTTTTTCTTCTCTGCCTTTCTTCATGAGAAACCTATTTATTTATTTGTTTGTTTGTTTTTGCGGTACGCGGGCCTCTCACTGTTGTGGCCTCTCCCATTGCAGAGCACAGGTCCTGGACGTGCAGGCTCAGCAGCCATGGCTCGCGGGCCTAGCCGCTCCACGGCATGTGGGATCTTCCTAGACCGGGGCACGAACCCGTGTCCCCTGCATTGGCAGGCGGACTCTCAACCACTGCGCTACCAGGGAAGCCCCCATTTATTTATTTTTTAATAAATAAGTCATTGAAGTTGTCTGACAATCTATTGAATTATCTGACCACCTAATTTACTAACAATTTAATTCAAACTATTTTTTTCAACTTTCCACTGCAGATTAAAGGAACTTCACGAGAGGAGAGAAATACATTACATTAATAGATCAAAGTTCAGTAGAAAACATAGACGCTCAAAAAATTGGATCTGGGGCTTCCCTGGTGGCGCAGTGGTTGAGAGTCCGCCTGCCGATGCAGGGGACACGGGTTCGTGCCCCGGTCCGGGAAGATCCCGCATGCCGTGGAGCGGCTGGGCCCGTGAGCCATGGCCACTGAGCCTGCGCGTCCGGAGCCTGTGCTCCGCAACGAGAGAGGACACAACAGTGAGAGGCCCACATACCACCAAAAAAAAAAAAAAAAAAAAAAAAAAAAAAAAAAATTGGATCTGTCGGAAAAAAAACTTTGAAATCTTACGTTGAAGGCAGGATTATTGTATATTCCTTCAGTTTACAGAGTTTGTACTTTCTTTTTTAGTTGAGGAAATGAAAAGTGGGAGATTCAATAAAGGTTTTAACTTGCACCTTCTATCTGGGGAAGTGTTCTCCAATAGCTCTCTTGCTATGCAATTTGAGCTTTGCATTGTATGGCCACTTGTGGAATGCAGGTTTCTTTGTACAGCCTTAAAAATGAAGTTTTAATCAGTAACATGACTTTTCAGGTTTGTTTTTTCTAAGATACAAACATTACCAAATATGAGTAGAATTTAATTAACTAAAACGTGAAGTAATTACATATGAATTATTTTTCTGCAATTTATCATCGTTCTGCTTTGTTTGCATGAATACATACTACCTAATGGATTAAATACACTTTCTAACATGCTGATTCATTTTCCAGTGTCAGAGGTGAATGCTCAATGATTTCCACCAGTTAATGTAAACATTGACCTGACCAAATGCATAGATCCCCACGTGCCGTTAAATGGCCACAGATTTATTACTCCTGTCGAGGTTTTGCTCCTGGCATCTAATTAAAAACTATAGGCCAATGTCTGCTTTTATCTACTTATTTTGATTTCCTCTTTGGATCTCTTCTTTGGCACTTATGACTCTTCTTTGGTACTTATGACTCCCTGCTGTTTACATGCTTTCTAGCATTTATTATCTTGTTTTTTCTCTCAATGCGGTACCACAGTCCAACTGCATGATATGCTTCCCTGTACAAGGATAATCCACGTCTTCACCATCACTCAACCATCCTGAACATGATTTCTATAATGTTATGGTATAATAGAGAGGAAAGAAATCACCAACGACTCTAGGATATTTCAAGTTGGTATAGAATGCTAATAAAATGCATCATATGCTTCTGTGAGCCAGAGTTTATTCCTGAAATCTATGCAAGACAATAAAGTTTTAATTCAAATGATGATGTCATCTAGCAGAATAGTATTCTGGAGAAATTAATGGAAAGAGTCCTTATTACTGGGTCATTCAAATCCACATGGGCACTCCTCTCACTAGAGCATTTATTAAAAGAAATGACTTTTGCTTCTTAAGGATCAGGCTGAATTCAGTCCTCCCTTAAGTAAAGAGAATAAAATTGATATGCTAAGAAGACAGGATATTTGGGTATAAATGTTAGCCTATTAGTCTAATTTATTAATATTATAATTTTTATTAAAGAGAGAGAAAAAATAGTTGAGAGTGATGGCAAAATAATGGGTAGACACATAGTTTCCTTCTATATCCACCAAAAATATTTATTAAATATTTTCTATGTAATGTAACTTTGTGCCATTGATGTAGTTTCTCTTTTTGTGATTGCTAGTGTTTAATTTCTCTGTTTTTTTATTAAAATATAATTGATTTACAATATTGTATTAGTTTCAGTTATACATCAAGGTGATTCAGTTTTATATGCATATATATATATTTTCAGGTTATTTCCCATTATAGTGTAGATTTTTACTAGATATTGAATATAGTTCCCTGTGCTGTACAGTAAATCCTTGTTGCCTATCTATTTTATGTGTAGTAGTTTATATCTCTTAATCCCATACTCCTAATTATTCCTCTCCACATCTCTTTCCCCTTTGGTAACCATGAGTTTGTTTTCTATGTCTGTGACTTTGTTTCTGTTTTGTATAAAGATTCACTTGTGTTATTTTTTAGATTCCACATATAAGTGATATCATATAATATTTGTCTTTCTCTGTCCAACTTACTTCACTTAGTATGATATTCTCTAGGACCATTCATGTTTCTGCAAATGGCAGTATTTCATTCTTTTTTATGGCTGAGTAGTATTCCATTGCATATATATCACATCTTCTTAAACCAATCATTTATTCATGGGCACTTGGGTTGTTTCCATGTCTTGCCTATTTTCAATAGTGCTGCTATGAACTTTGGGGATCATGTATCTTTTCAAATTAGAGGTTTCATCTTTTCTGGATATATGCCCAGGAGTGGGATTGCTGGAACATATGGTAGCTCTATTTTCAGTTTTTTTTTAAAGAACCTCCATACTGTTCCATAGTGGCTGACCAATTTACATTCCTGCCAACAGTGTAAGAGGGTTGCCTTTTCCCCACACCCTCTCCAGCATTTATTATTTGTAGACTTTTGGATGATAGCCATTCTGACCATTATGAGGTGATATTTCATTGTGGTTTTGATTTACATTTCTCTAATAATTAGTATTTAATCAATATATTTTATCATTAGTATCCATATGATATTTAAGAAGTCTCAACAATTAAAATAAAATACCATAAAGATAAAATAATTATTTAATATTTACTTACTTTGAATCCATTACAAGAAAATGTATTATTTACCCATGATATGAGAAAAATGGAGAAATATGCATTTTAGGTCTGTAACAAATTAGCAATACTTTGGGATCTTCTGTTTGAACAATATTTTGAAATATTTATTCATAGTCTCTTTCAATGAAAATTTGAATTTGCAGTTGCTGGGTGAAAAAGTCGTGTTAAAATTAGTTAGAAAAGAGCATGGTGAAATAAGAAATATATGACATCATATGGAGTATGTTCTATGTATAATGACAATATTATGCTACTATTATACTATTATTTAACATTATGTGTTAATGTGTATGTTTATATAATTTATAATTAATAACATATCCATTTATATAATATAGTCTGAAAAATGGTCTCTTTTCCTTTAGCTATATTCAGTTTTACCTAGTCTTTTCAAAGTATAGGCCTAGATAGAAACAAATAAGTTCAATAAAAGAAAATGAACTGGTTTTATGGGGCCATTTTGAGAGATTTTCATTTTATTGAAAATTGAAATGACCTGAGTACCAATTCTCATAGTGTTAAAAAAATCTCAAATAATAAAACATGTTGAGAATAGATGAAATTTCATCTGTCTGAATATATGTATATATATTATATAAATACATATCATCTAGTTATTTTAAAGTCTCATAGCCTATGAGTTTCAATGGTATTATTACTCTAAAAAATTTGCCAGTTTTTTTTCTAGATGTATTTTGGGATTTATGCCGTAAGCCTTCCACTTATATATCATTAAACATTAAGAATTTATAATTAAGTACCAAGAATATGTGCAAGGCAAAAGATTACTAAGACTGAAAAGCAATAGAGGCATATGATATGCACATAAATGGGATTATAATTTTATGAGTTGTCATAATACAGACTTTTATTTTAGTAGAAATATTTCTTGTTTCAAACATCGAAGTACTTGAAATTAGTGTACAAGGCCAAAGACTTGTTTATGTTGCCTTGAGTTTAAGAGGTTAATATTTTAAAGCAGCATTCCAGTAGATAAGATTTCCCAGTCACATTTTAATTAATCCCCATTCTTCATGGGGTATCCACTTTTCACATCACATACTAATTTCACACTTGAGACAGTCCACTGTACTATCATATGTAAATATGACTGTTATGTCTTAGAGTTCCTGGATAAAAACGGAGTTGACTTTATTTCTGCCACAACATAACTTTTGATAATTAATTAAATCCTATATTCTACTCTATTATTGTTATTATTATATTTGGTTTGTTAATTTATTACTTACTTTTCACATATTTTAGCTATAATTGAATACTAGGGCTAAATTACATAAGATTAACAGTAGGTAAATAGGTAGATAGATAATCAGAAAAAAGGACAGAAAGACAGATAGATAAATAAGAATGGTAGAAATAATCATTGCCGCCCTGTCTTTGTGAATACCAGGTGACTGCACTCTGTTTTTTTTACAAACATAAATAAAATTCCCAGTCACTAGTCACTGGGCAAAACCTTGAAAAATCTATTAATCAAAATGTACATGTTCTAGACTAAGAAACTAAATATTATGTTATTGTAAAGTATGACTATTACTTCAGAGATGAATATTACATCTCTACAAATATTTTTTCTTTCGGATTGCTTAACATGCAGTGTGGCCAGACAATGAGAAAGGATTTCCTTCTTCTATATTTATTATCTATAAACTCATTTTTTTTGTAGAGATGTTTTCTTATTTTTCCTAATAAGCCAGTTACAAGACAGGCACAAACTTCACCTCATTTCAGAAGAACAACTTTAAAAAGGGTGAAATTCACTGCAGAATATGATATATGATCCTGTATAACCGTTACACTGGGAAAGGTACTGATGTTAGATTATGCCCTTAACTATGACCTGAGTAGATACAGTGGTAAGGCCACATCTCTGTTGGTAGGAGGTAAAGTTCCAACTCTAAGATGTGGACATATGCACTATGGGAAATAGTACAATCTTGGAAACATCAGATCTTGCATAATTTGGACAGCAAAGAGTCATATATAACATAGGCTTCAAATCTAGTATCATCAACCTAATAATGCTCACAAATGCTAGTTGTGTTCTCATTTTAACAATAAAATGTATTAATTTAGAACCATTGTCATTATCATCAATGACATTATTTTATCATCATTATCATCATTCTATTCATTCTGTGGCAAGAAACCTCTGGAGTAATTTTGGGAATTACATTTTTAATGGTTACCCTGAGCTACTCATCTTCCTTAAAGGAATTGAAGCACTGCTTAACTTAATGCCCATCTTCTAAGTTCCTGCTTCTGTAGCTACCCAGTGTGGACTGGGAAATCAACAGCTAGAAGGATTCTGATGCAGACTGTGAATGATCACTCTTAAAAAATATTGGAATAAGTTGAGGGGCAAGTGTTTTTCTTCCTTTGTGCTCCTAAATTCTGGATAGTAAAATAAAAAATTGCTTCAGTGGGAAGGTGAGGATAATTGGCCTCAGGCCTATAGAGGAGGATGGAAATGTGTCAGAGATGCTGCAGGCAGAGTTGTGTGCCCATGGCATAACACAGAAGACACATGCAGTTGCTGTTTCTTGTTAATATCTTCACTGTACCTTCTTCTTTTGAACGTTTAAAGAAAATCTTGAAGAAAGGTAGATATTATCTTGGCTCTGTGAAACATAGCTTGAGATTAGGACAGAGTAGTAAATGGAAAGTCAAAGTTTGAAACCCATCCACAAATAAAAGCTCACAAGTGGACAAAAGGATTAACGAGAGACTAAGCAGTAGTACTACTCTAAGCATAGGATAAATGAGTGCTTTACTGGGATATTTCTTTGGTTCAGGAGAAAGATAAGAAAAGAAAATCGTAATGAGAATGAATAAAAAAGAGAAGGATGGAGGAAAGCAAAGAAAGATGACATCATTTCTGCAAAGCGTAACCCTAAAGGTAATAACAATTCTTAACAATTTTGAAGTTTATATGCACGCTAGTATTTTATGTATGTACAGTTTATACTCTTTTCATATGCTTCATATCATTGTATCTTCACAGAACCTTCATGAGATAGGTTTAGCAAGAGTTGCCAACTTATTTTTTTAATGAAAAAATAGAAGCCTAAATTATTTCCCCTGATTTCCCTCCCAGTTTTAAAACAGCTTACTTTTGCTGACTAGCTAGAAAATAAGAAAGAAAAAGTATTAGGAGTTATACCCCTATATTAAGGATAACACAGCTAAAGCATTGTGAAATAATTGTTTTCACATTTATTTGATCAAAAGATATAACATCTATAAAGTAAATGTCACAGAAAGATTATTTAATTTAGCCTAGTCAACTAAATTGAATAATAATAAAATTTTCATATTTAAGTCTGTGGATAACAGCTATAGTATCTTGAAAAAGAAAATGGTGATAATATATGCAGTATTTGCTCTAATAATGCTAAATGGGATCTGGGTTTGCAGCATCAAAGTACGTATATCCAAGTTTAGTAGTGAACTTCTTCTAGCCTCAAAACTGTCCTTTTGCTTCCTTGCTACATCCATTCATTTTCATTTAGCCTTCTTATCACTGGGTAATAAATGATATGAATGTGAACATAAAATTGTCTTAGGCTGTAAAGTCACACCAGATATTATGTGAACCTAGAAGAAAATTCGTATACTACTAAGAGTATACTGTTCCTTTTCTTTCTATAATGCCACAAATGATTTCAATGAAAATGAGTCATAGTACCCAAGAAGAACTAGATATTGAACTTTATAAAAGTACAAGCAGACCTCACTGACAGGCAGTTCATCATGCTTCTACATTTAGGTATTAATTTCAATTTCAATCTTCCTGTAAAACAAAAAGGAAGAATTTTTTATTATGGAGTAATGGCCTTGCTGAAGTGACATAAATTATAGTTGAAGACATTAAAGTTACACACTAAAGGCTATTTCCCACTCCTTTCCACAGTGTATTTCTTTCCAGTAGAGTCTGGATTGTTTCTAAAAATAACCTAGACTTTTACCAAACCAGGCTGTCTACTTTCCATATAGGATTGCTGCAACATTCTTGGACAAAGAATGTCAGAGATCATTGGTGTGTTATTTTGCCTTGCTTGATGAGATACCTCTTTGGGCATATCCTTGAAGACACTCTCCTACTGATATCACTACCATCTATGAATATGAAAGCTGCTAAAGCCCTAATATGGCAATCAAAGACAAAGTCAAGTCATAGCCAGAATTATGAATTTGACAAATGTAATTTTGGGGTTCTTTTTTTTCCTATCCCAATTATATTTTCTAGATTTTTATCTCCATTTATTCACAATTCTTTTAACACCACTACATACTTTATTGAGTATAAATAATACCCTAAATCTATTGTAGTTGCAGGAGTTATAATTCTGAATATTGCAATGTAGTTTTCTTCAAGGAGCTTTTGGTAA
Source organism: Kogia breviceps (assembly GCF_026419965.1). Lineage (NCBI taxonomy): Eukaryota > Metazoa > Chordata > Mammalia > Artiodactyla > Physeteridae > Kogia > Kogia breviceps. The sequence goes on along the minus strand of NC_081313.1, from coordinate 86,181,068 downwards.
TATTGAGGGAAAGCAAAATATAAACAAGTACAAAATAATGTGATACTACCATAAAGTCCACAAGTATAGAGTGCTTTATTATAGGGGACATCTAAGTAAGGGTTAGGGGCTGTGGAAGCCTTCCTAGAGTAACTAAAATGGAAGCTGAGCCTTTAAAGATGAGTTAGGAAATAAGAGTTGCCTGCAAGTAAGAATAGTAGAATTGGAGAATGCAGCATTAGCAAGGTTTCAAATTTAAGGGATAGAATGGAAGTTTTAGGCATTGCAAACAATTCAATTTTAGTAAAAATAGAATTTTTTAAATTTCAGCTTTAAAAATATTAAAATAATATATAAACATTAAAAAAATTAAATAGTGCAAAATAATTTAGAATGAAAAGTCTTCCTTAGAATACAAGCTATCAGTTCTATGCTCCCAAAATAGAAATCATAGACTTCTTATTTTTCATCAGTTTAGTCCATTTTGTAACCTCTCAGGCAAATGGTTATGTGTACATATGTGATACAAAGGTTTCTGTATCAGTTTATATGAATATTTTTGCAGATTTTATATATCAATATATAAAAATTTATCTCATTATTTTAAACAAGGTAAGATTTCTATTACAAATATTTATTAGATTATTCAAAACATTGTTTTTACTTGCTATAAATAACAATGCTGTAATTGATGTTAGTGGTTACATAAATTTCAATTTTGATATATATTACCACAGTTTTTTTCAAACTATTTATTCCAATTTAGTTTAAAAGTGTGAGAGTATGTATTTTTATGCTGTTCCAAAACTAATGCTATTTAGGTTGAACCCTATAAAATTGCAGATTTATAGGTTTAAAATGCTTGAATACTGGCTATTATTTAACAAGATTCTACTTAATATCATAACATTTATCTTTGCCAAAATTCTAAGTGAATTACTTTTTGTATTTCAATAGTAAAAATAAATAAAAATATTTCAGACATTTTTCTACATCTTTGATATCCTTTGAATATTTTTTCCATCCATTGTTTCCCTTTGTATTAGTAGTTTGCTCATTTTATGATACATAAATAATTTATGAAAATCATTACTAGCACAAATGTTGCAATGTTTTTCCTGAGCTTTTTACTATTTTATTTTGTTCAGAGTGAATTTTATTATAGAAATCATAAAAAAATTATAAACAAAATGATTAATCTTGAGCTTTATTTAAGGTTTAGAAAAGTCTTTCCCTCTCTAAGATCAAGTGTGTGTGTGTGTGTGAATCTATTATATTCCTCTAGTACTTTTAGGTTTTCATTTCTTTAACTTTAGAATATTGATCCATTTGAACTTTTAAAAAATAATATATAAGGAAATGATGCATTCTCATTTATTTAATAAGTTAGAAAGTCATCACAGCACTATTTAGTAAACAATACATTTTTTTCTGCACTGTTTGAATTGCAAGTTGAAAATATGCATATCTACTAGCTTTTTTACTCCCCCTCCTTTTCTATTATGATCTGCTGATCTTTTTGTCTATCCCTTTGACTATACTAAATCATTTTAGTTAGTGTATGTTTAATATTGATTTTGGAAAACTATCCAATAAAACTTTCCTACATGATTTCTTCTGGCAATTTTTATACATCTATTTTTCCTCATAGAGCTAAGCTTTTTTATAATTTACACATTCACATTTACAAACAAAATACTCTTTTGTAGGGGAACACTACACACACGGTGTTTGCGAAGAGGGAGAATTTACATCTCCATAACATTGATGTTTTAAGTCCAAAAAAATAATGTTTTCCAGTTTATGCAAATCTCCATTTGGGTACTTCAGTAGAATATTAAATATTTTATGTAATTCCCTTAGACTTCTAAAAAATCATCAAAACTTTACACATATTAAAAAAATAAAAACTTCACACATATTAGCTTAAAAAAAGTAAGTAACAACAATCACAACAATGACAATAACAAACTGTTAACTTTAGAAATGCAGTAGTCTCTTGCCACACAGTCTCATCACAAGTTTCAGGCTCCAAAGGCAAACACGTACAAGTATTTATAAGCATTTTTTCTGTCAGCGTTCTGGTTATCTTCATAATATGTCTGCATTTCTCAACTAATCAAACTTTTAATATTTTATCTTCCAGATACCAAAGTTGGTGGATTATATTAGTAAAATACATTATCTAATTTCCTCTTACCATTTACATCATTATATCAGTTCTCAGCAACTCTATAACTTTTAAAAATAGACTTCAAACTTTCTTGTGTCTCAATTAAGAAGTCAGTGTTTCTCTTCTTGTCTGCTGCCTCCAAATTTCTAATTATAAAATCACATATTTTATCATAAAATTTATAACATGTTGGTTCTGTTTTGCAATCATTATTAAAACTAGGGCATTTTGTTTAAATATTGATTCAGAACTTTTAAAAAAAAACTAATAAGGAGATTTATAATATTATAATTTGTAAAAGTTAAAATTCATCTAGAATTGAAAGAGAGAAAATCAGCTCCAACTGAAAAGAGAAAAAGCTTTCCTTGCCATAATTAAGATGGAGAGACAGACAGAGGTAAAGCCAGTTGCAAAGTAAACAGAAAACATTGTTTCTCCCCAGTTCATGTAACAGTTATAAAATGCCTTAGCAACATCTTATCAAGTGACTACTGCTTTCTTACCAGTAATGCCCCAGGCATATTTTCATTTATTACTGTAGATACTCAGTTGCTAAATTGCCCTTAATTCGTGATAGCACCCAATTACTAGTTAATTCTCACTTCTAGTCCCACTTTAGGAATAAATTCTCCTTTTAGACCGTCTTCAAACTTTCAGCAGAAACACAACTTTGAAAAAATTGTTTCCCTCCTCTTCTACTTGAGTAGCATTCCCAGGTTCCCTCCTTCCTTTTGTTGAGTGACTTTCTTGAGATTTAATAAATCTGATCTTGTCTGACTATTGGCTAGTTCTTGGTAGTTTGTGGCTGAGTAGACTTTAATTTTTGGAGATTACACCAAGATTTGTCTGAGACTTATTGCTGAGGACCAGGACTCATGACTAGATAACAGTGCATATATATAAGACTGTACCCTCTGGTATGATTAAGTTTGGCACTGAACTTGGGCTTTGATGTGTTCTTTGAGCCTTTCAGTGTCACACTTGTTTAGCAGGATATGTGTTTTTATCATACTTTAGTGTTCTCTTGTGAATTTTGGCTTCTAAGCCTCTGATTGCCTGCCTGTTAGACAGTCTATAGGAAAGTTCTGGTGCATGATAATTAGCTTACATTTAACTGGCCTTGGGAGCTGAGGAGTTCAGACAGTCTCTTCAGCCAGACACTCTTTGGAAAATTTGCTTTGGGTCACCTTTTAAAAACCATATAAGGACTTTCCTCTGTGCTGCTTTTGTGTCCCTGAAACCTCCCTGTTTAGCTCAGAGTTTTATCAGAACCTTGCTAATGGCATTTTTTAAACTAGATTCTATAGATAGGAAGTTATACAAGAATCATTCTTAACAACTGTGTATTTATCCATCGGTCATCTTATTCTCAGCCATCCCTTTTACTGGGTTGGAAGTCAATCTTTCTCATGTATACATACTACTATGCTAATTTATTTGCTTATGTCTCTAAATGACACAGTCCAACCAAGGACATTTTGCAATTATTGTGACCACAAAAATGTGGGAAAGTTTTAGTACAAGAGTGTCTTATAATAGAAAAGAGGACAAAAATACAGTGGAAAATTGTCTGCTTTCTGTAATCAGTATGATAAAGCGTCTAAAGTCAATTAAAACTCTAAAACTTCTTCCATAAAAGGTTCCTAGCAAAGGTGTAATGGGTTAAATTGCTTTCCCCCAAAAGATATATACAAGTCCTAACCCCGATACCTGAGAATGTGATCTCATTTGGAAATAGGGTATTTGCAGGTGTAATCAAGTTAAAGTGAGGTAATACTGTGCCCTAAATCCAATGAACACTGTGTTTATAATGGGAGAAGAAGGAGATTTGGATAGAGAAACACAGAGGGAAAAGACCACGTGAAGAAAGTGGTAATAGCTGGAATAATGCAGCAACAAAGGCAAGGAATCACAAGGATTTTTGGCAACCACTAGAAATTGAAAGAGGCAAAAAAAAAAAAAATTCTTTCCTACAGCATTTTTGAAAACTTGATATTGGAATTCTAGCCTCCAGAACTTTGAGAGAAATTTATGATCTTTTAAGCCATGTGGTTTGTGGTAATTTATTATGGAAGCCCTAGGAAACTAATACAAAAGACAAATGAAAAATGAGAAAAACTTGAGACTGCTTCTTTTGTGAATCTTTCTGAATCCTACTCCTCTTGTCTTTATCCAACTCTTACCTTTCCTGACTCTTCAGCTCCCAAACTTCCAGGGCCATAACTGTCCCCACAGACCCTCTCCCTTTTTCCCCTTCAACTATGCTGGTAAATCCCAGGCAACCACAATTTATTTTATATTTGTCTAAAGGCAAAACATCTCTCACCTTTTTTTTTTCTGTTTCTCTATTTTTTTCCCCTCACTTGAGAAATTTAAAAGGTAAATTGATCAGAAAAAAAGCAATCATTTTGTCATTATGTGAACACTCTAGGAATATCTATTTCAGATAAACAGTAAAAATGTGTAAGAAAAAGTTAATTAACTGTTATTCTTTTGCTTTAAGAAACGTGAACAAGTAAATTTAAATAATAGCTTTTGTTGCTATAGTTACAAGATAAGAAGAAAGGGCTTTGATTCAAGATAAAAGAGGAGCTTTCAAAACTGATTTAAAGATTTTAAAAAATTTAGTTCATGAATATCAGATCTGTATTTTGCATTTTTTGAAGTTTATATAATATTTCTGATAGGTTGGTAAAATTGTGGCCTGAAATGAGTTAGTAATCTTATTGTAAAGACAAGTCTGTATCTATTCTATTTATTATATAAAATAACAATTTTCCTTAAATAAGGCTAAATTTAAACTTCTCATGATTCAGTTTCTAAGTACATTATCAACCTTGCTAAAAACTGTTTTAAATTACAAGCTAGAAAATAATACTTAGCTAAGTGATATTACAATGATGGATGTCTTTTTAAAGTTTTTTTAATAAAAGCTTTATTAAGGTATAATGATAAACAATAAACTGCAAGTATTTAAAGCATGCAGTTTGGTATGTTTGCACGTATGTATACAGCCATGAGCCATCATACTGTCAAGATAAAGAGCATATCCATCACCTTCAAAAGTCCTCTTATTTCCTATTCCCTTAATCTGTCTCTTCCTCCTTCCTCTCCTTGTCCCAACGTTGTCTCCAGCAAAGACTGATCTACCTGCTTATAGATGTTCTTATTTTCTAGAATTTTATAAAAATGGAATTTTACAATATGTACTTTGTTTTGTTTGGATTTTACTACTCAGAATAATTATGTTGAGATTTTATCCATGTTATAATGTGTATCTATAGTATTCCTTTCAATTGCCAAATAATATACCATTACATGGCAATTCCATGGTTTTTTATGCATTGGTTTTAATGGCAATGAAGTCAGCTCTCTCTGGTGTTCATGGTGGCTTTTCCTATGAACTGATAACTATATGTGAGATGTGCCTAGGAAAATCTCCCCTAATCCTAGACTCTGCCTTATTGCAAACTGACATTTTTAAATATCCCAAAGGACTCAAACAATACACAGTCTAATCATCAGCATCTATGAACAGCCTTTTCTCAACATCCTGTTAAATAATTCTTGCCTAACCTAAAACCTGAAGACATAATTTCTGTAAGCAACACCAGAAAAACACTGTTCTTGAATCTTGATGCAAAAGGACTTCTACAGGTACTGTTAACAACCAGCATGTCAGTGAATGTTCTAAGGGATTCATCCTTGGATTTGTGTCTTTCAATTAAAGCAACATAGAACATACTGAAATCACTGTCCCCTAAAAATTTCCTTATTAGACAGAGATCACAAGCTGTGGGTTCTTAAATATGCCTCTGACCAGTCCCTCACACCTCCCCTTAGGCAGACAAACTTTGGGAGGAGCTAGCCCCATCCAAGAAAGTTGGATCATGATTGCATGAGATGTTGGGCGCTTCCACCCAAGTTATACAGAACATCATCACAGATTGTCATGTTTTAATATTTATTTTTTTGTTCTTTAGTTTCATAGCTATAGTTTATTTCTTTTGCTGGTTTAAGGCTACTTTTAAGTATATTACTTATAGGACCTTAATTCTTAATATTACTTTTTACATCATTAGTCACTTCTTGGTATGAGGCAAACATCTGCTTACAATTTGGTCATGATTTGGCTAAAATATAATAATTAAACCGACTATTGCTTTTCCTTTGGATGCCACACAATTTCCTTTGGTACCAATTACTTAAAATAGATCAGTTGGCATCCTAAGTGTTTGTACTCAACCATTAGGATCCTTTTTAGAAGGTAAACATCACAACAATCCAGACAAACAGAAATCTAACCACACTATCATATCATTCTTTCTCTTCAGTATGACACTCAGGGGCCTGTAGTGGCATTTAGCTTTTATAACAGAACTTTCACAGACACAGAATTTGAGGAAGTCTTGGGGAATAGATGGCATATATTTGAAGGCTGTCTTACTTTTACAGATTTTACAATAAATGTGTAGTATATAGACGCAGGCCTAAATTTATTTGGTTTAGATCTACCTAGTGGTCTGTATACAAAAAACCATCATCACTTGATGCCAAACCACACTTGATAGATGGCATCAAAGCATTTTAACTCTCTTTGACAAGCCCATAGGTTATTTTGGTCAAAGGTAGTTCGTTAGGTGGTCCTTAACGACTAGTCCTGGATTCCTGGCACAAAAGACTTTGTTATTACTGACATATTGGAAAAGATCTGTTATCTTGGGAAACTAATGCCTGCCTTCAGGAGGGTCCCTGATATAACCTAGCTCTGTTATGTCTTCCCCCTGTGCCCTTTTCTGTTTATGCCTTCCTCTCACCTTCAACCCCTCATAACCACTGATCTATTTCTTCTCCCTATGTGTCTACTTTTTCCAGAATTGTGTGTAATCAAATCATGTAATATGTTGTTTTTTGAGACTAGCTCCTTTCACCTAACATAATACATCTGAGATTCATCTATGTTGTTGTTTATATTTGTGTTCTGTTCCTTTTTATTGCTGAGTATTCCATTTTACAGATGTAACTTGATAGGTCTTTTACTTTGAAAACTCTCATCTGACTACCTCTGTGACATTTTCTTCCAATTTTACTTTCATTTTTTCTGTTCTCTCTCTAGTACTTTTTTCTCTTTTTTGCTTGGTTTTTCCTCAAATATTTGGAAAATCTTTTTTTTTCCTACCATATTTAAGAAGAATGAAAGCTTAGTTCAATTAGTATCAATAGTAGTTGTAAGATTTCTTTATCTTTCTTTACAGTATATGTGGATGCAGCATTTTTTGGATGTCCCTCTAAGATAGATATTTCTTACATATGAGGTGTAAGAGTACAAAAGAGGACCTAATATTGAATGTCATTACCACATCAGAACTGATAGGTTCTCTCAGCAAGTTTAAGCTCTTTAGAGAAGAGTTTTCAGCTGTATGCCTGAGTATAGATACTTGACTTCCAAGTATTATGCATGAATCCAAAGATAGAAAAAGTAGTAGTTGGGGTAGCTTTTCCATGGATAGTCCTTTAAGTTACATTCTTCTTCTTTCATTACCAGCTGCTCTTTCTCTTTATATATACATGCCTAGCAATTTCTCTGCAGGTCTTTACTGGGAAACCTATTCTATCTCTGCTGAAGCATTCCCTCTTTGTCCTCCATAAAATAGCTCTTTGGTTTTCCTTTATCTCTCTAAATGTTACCATTTACTTCCTGTCTTTGAGAAATTTTCAAAAATGCCTGTTCTATAGGGTCTGTGATCTCCTATTTTCAACAATGTAGGTGTTTTTCTCTTTTCAACCCCTTTACTGTCATTCTTTAAAGGCCCAAACATTTGTAAAGTCAGATTACTGACACAAAAAGAGTGCATACTGCCATACTGAAATATTTATTTTTGTATTCAACTTCAGCTTTGTAATAAAAATTTGTAGCTGACTTACTTTAAGTATAAACCATATGATTACCACTGTTACTTACTAACTGTATATAAATTATTTTCACTATATAGATTTATTTATAAACTAGATATGTTAAACAATACATATATATATATATATACATATACATGAACTGTTTCACATTTTATTTTAATTAGTTTCATTATTTGGTTTAAATTGTAAATTATGTAGCAGAAACCATTACTTCCTAGGATATTTTCTCTCATAGCTTTCTTAAAAATTAATTTTATTCATTACAGTACTTTGATACAGCAAACTTTATATTGCATCATCCTTGAAAAAAACCCAAATAACCAAATAACTTTTTACTAAATTTAGATCAGCATTTACAATGGTATCAAATGTTTTACCTTAGACAAAATGAACTTCTAAAAATTTTACTTAGAGTCCATGAGTTGGATGAAAAAAATCAAACTACCTTGAAATGAACTGTTTTTCTATTTGCAGAATCTGGCAGTGATGAAAAACGGGTATCGTTTAAATGTTTGTGAAATTCTTCTGCCACTAATGGAATCAATGTATTAACACCTAATGCTCCACTTTTCATTCCTGAATGAGACAATGTGGAATCAAAACTAAATGAAATTGTTAGAGGAATAATCTAAGTGAACAATCATGCTTTACAAAAGGACATTTATAAACACTCTACAGATTTACATAGTAAAATATCCACTTCAAATATGTTCTTCACAAAATAATTATAACTTTTTGAAGTAAATGCTAATGTGTCTCCAGTAGGTTTGTGTCCTCCAATTCTGATACTTAGTGATGTTGCTGTGACCTCCATAGTGGATAGTAAATATTGACAAATATTTTAGGCAACTTGCAATTCATTTTCAACTCTAAGTGGAAATTCATTAACTTTTCATTAAATGTGTACTTTGTTACCCCCTTTTGTAGATCATTGCTGCTGAAAAAAATCATTACAAAATAAAATACAGGTGTGAGGTAGTAAAATAAAAAAATAATTGTACAATTATCACATATAATAAATGGCAAAACCATTCTGGCAACAATATTTAGACTATTTTTAACAGTTTTATTGAGGAATACTTAATATACCATAAAATATACTAATTTTTAAATGTTTCAATAAGTTTTAGTAAATTTACGGAGTTGTATAATTTTTACCAAATCTAACTTTAGAAAATTTCCATCATTCCAAAACCAAACCTCATGCCCAGTTGAGGCGACTGTCTATTGTCACCCTCAGGCCAGGGAAACTGCAAATCTACTCTTTCTGTCTATAAAATATGCCTTCTCTGAACACTTCATTTAGTAAATGGAATCATACAATATGTGGTCTGTAACGTCTGGCTTCTTTTGCTGACACTGTTTTAAGGTTCACCCATGTTGTAGCATGTTTCAATACTTTGTTCTTTCTTCTTTAAATTTCCTTGTCAGGAATTTTGAGACTGTGTTCCCACACATATTTTCACAAATACCTAACATAGAGACTCTCACAACTGTCCTTGAATTTCCTAACTAGTGACTGACTAGCTGCTTCACGTATCTTTCACCATGCCACAGCACAACTGGCACATATACCAGTGACTAGAAGGCAGCAGTGTCAAATTCTTCTCCCAGCTCCACCTGGGACTAGAAGGTGTTGGCTGTGAGGAAAGTGAGATGGATTACCCCAGGTCTTCTTTCAGATTTCACTACATGTTGAAGTGGGAACTCGGTTCACTGTACATGCGGTGCACATATTTCTAGATCATGGTAAACATTAGAAGTTTAAGACAAGGACTTCCAAACCTATTCCATCCTATTTTAATGCTGACTATTATTAATACACATTGTTTTCAATGTAAAAATCTGGATTCTGTGTCAAGAGGCATAATCTGAGGCTGTCCTGCACCAAGCATTACATATGATCACCTGAAGCCCAGTGTACTATCTCAAAATATAAGCTGATCCTTGCACTTTTCTTATTAAGCTTATTGTAGTCATTATTGTTGCTACTGTACTTTTTGCATATTCTATAGTGGTTTATAGTTTGTTATTAAACATACTAATTCTTGCATATTAATATTACTACATAACAATTACTACATTCTCCCATTTTATCTGAAGAGATTTTTGTTGTCCTCCCTTTGGATTTTCCATGTACACAATCATATTAGATGCAAGTAATGCATCAATTCAAGGAGGATATGGAGTGAAAATTGGAGACATAGAGATCTATATTGCTTTACCTAAGAAGAAAAGATAAAAATGGAGAAAGAGGAGGTAAAGGAGAGATGTGGGTAATCTTGGGCAATGTCCTATAATCATGAGCACCAGCCTGACAATGCCTGCTGTTTTGTGTAATATTGTGAGATAATTTTATCCTCATATTTCAAAATAACTCAGGTCTGGTTTATAAAGCCAGTCTAAAAAAATATATATTGTCAAGTGCCAGATAAAGAACCAATTAAGTTACTGTAATCTATTTCTACCTAATTGTCTAGCAAGAAGAAACATATATAGGAAAGAAATGGGCATCACCTTTGCACCATTTGTCAATCAAAAAAAAAAAAAAAGGAAATGAGTTGATTGTGGTTAGAAAGCTATCACTGAACATGGGAGCTTCAGGTTAGCATTAAACTTGGGACTGTGCAAATTATTTCTTGCAAGTCACAAAGATATGCTAATGAGTATTATGGTGAGAAACAAACCTCTATTGCTCATCATGCAGCTTCAAAGCTAACATTAATCCAGAGGCTGTGTGAATGCTGTTCACTAAACACAAAAGACTTTCTTTCTATAATTTTTGTCATTTGGTATTTTATATTTGGGACACAGAAACACAGTATACAGCCATACAAACTATTTTATATCAGGCAGGGGCTGCAAGAGAAATATGCTGAACAAAGAGACAAGTAGAGTTCAAAGATCTTCCAAACCAATTTTGATATAGGTAATGATTAGAAAGGAAATGCATTGCATGACTCAGACATAATGATAAAAAAGAAATGAATGAAATGCAAACTAATGATTCTAAGATAATTTTCTTCTACCACAAAACACAGTCTTCTAATTTTCACTCCTTTAAATTGTTAGAATTACAATTAACTGACCATCAAAACAGGATTCTATCTTCATTTGTGTATTTTAGTAAAAAGTGAACTAAGATATGGATAGTTTACATTTTTGAGTGCCATTTGTTATATTCCTCAGTTCAAATATCACCACCTTTATTTCACACTCAAAATATTTTGTTGGATTCTAATTTAAGGTAATTGTAAGTTATGGTAATTCTGAGTCAAGAAACAATTTAACTTAATGGGGAGGACAGGAGAAAATCTTCCTTTTAAGAACATGGATCTCTCAAAATCAAAAGAAATTTGAAAGGGAAAAAAGCTTGTGTTATATATTAATTGCAGGTATATTTTCAGGAGAATTTGGTTGGTCTTTGTTCTCTCGACTCTTATTCATATGACTCAGCATGACCTCACATCTTTCCACGTGAACCTGATTGTCATGATCTATTCTGTGGATTCATCCATCTATGTTTAGAGCTTCACCTATTCCAATCACTTGTGTCAATAAAATACTACAAAATGTTGTAGCTTGCACACTGTGAGTAGGATGGAAAAATTTTTTTAAAGCATTAAAATTGGGGAAAAAAGGATGGATTTTTCTGATACAGCTTATTTTTAAAATTATATTCTACTTTGCAACCAAGTAGCCATCTCTAATTCCCATTTTAGTATAAGCTATTTAAGGATCATAAGTAATCCTACAGTAGGTTCTAATATCAGTTTCTAGGCATTCTTCACTAAGAAACACACAAAAGATTTTAGCTCAACATATCTAAAAATATTTCTCTAATGTATCATTTAATACTTCAGGACACTTATTACAAAGTCCTTAGCCTTCCTACTTGAGAATTCTCAAAGTTCACTTTATCAAAAAATTATCTTTAATTCATTATTTTACTTATTTTTAGATATGCAAGGTGTCAATAGTTGCATTCTTATAAATAAACAATATTAATAAAGCCAAAATTTGCAGTCCACATCACAAAATTTACCCACATATTTCATTTGAGTCAATGAACTTACATATTTTTTAATGCATTTTACATTTATATATGTACATATAGAAGTATGTCTGAGGATACCCATATGATCATTTTATATACATTTATGTTTCTCTGATTTTCTTTTATATACAAATTATATGCACTAGAGTTATACTATATCAGTGCTATTTTTCTACCTCTCTCTTTTTAACTCTTGTACAGGATTCTATAGTATGAATACAACATAATCAATCTAGCATTTTCCCTGGGGGTACAAATTGAGATAGCTTTAAGTTTATTAAAAATGTTGCTAAAATGAACATCCTTGTATATGTTTTTGTGATTATTTCTTTGGGAAATATATATATATATATATATATATATATATATATATATATATATACACACACATATATATATAGAAAGAGACAGAGTCAGAGTGAGAGAGACAAAAAGAGAGAGAGAGAGAAAATTGGAGAATTGTTCACATAAAGACTTATTTTTAATTTGTCTGTATAATATAGCACTAAATTCCAGCAATTGCATGCCACAATGTTGTTTCTATTTTTAACTCAGTAGTCCAATTTCCAGCCAGTGATTAATGCTATTATAATGAGAGTTGAGTTTTCATGATGAGAAATTTCAGCTGTGCCTATGTAAAAATCATGATATCATACCCCATATTTCCCAAACTTAGTAATAGTTACTATGTAACAGTAACTACACTTAGTAATAGTTATATTTTTCCAACTATTATAATTTGATTGAAGGCGAATTCAGGTTAAAAGAATCACAAATTTTGGAGTCTGACAAGTTCCTAACTACTCCCTGGAACTGGGTGAGGATAGTAGTGCATAAATTCACAGCAATGTTGAAATTTTACTAAGACAGGAATTCATCGAATTGAATAAAAAATACTTATTCTGTATCTTCTTTTAGTTTTATCATTTACTTGACAAAATTACATACCAGAGATTAACATTTAAGATGGGGAATACAAAACCCCTTCAAGACTGACTAATGAAATTGGAAGGTGGTTTAGTGGCTTGGAAAGATGAGAAAATATATTAATCTTTTATTTTCTGAAATCACAATTTTCTGAGGTAGATAATAAATGTAGTTTTATTTCCTATTTTTAAAGTCACATTCTGATAACCTCCTGGTTAACTTTTGTGTGTCTAACATAGTTTGTCTCTTTCACTTCACATTGAAATCACTAAATTATGATGATTTCTCTAGAATAGTAATTTCTATATGAATACAGACTGAAAATATTCGATGATAACAGCAAAATCAGTTTTAGTCTGACTTCCATCTCCTCTAGGTCAGGGGTTCAAAAGAAAATGTCAGAGAGGATTCCTCAGAAGATTTGTAAAAAGAAATATGGTTGAGCTTTAGAGACAATATAATCTGGATTTGATTACCACTTCTTACAAACTACGTGATCTTGGATAATTTACTCACCCTATCTGCATTTCAATTTTCCTTTCTTAAAACAGAGGATGATAATGCTATTATTTTCAAGGAAGACTAAATAAGCTATTTCATCAAGTAGCTAGCTTAGCACAGTGCCTGAAATATTGAGCACTAGATATAAATTCACCTTCCTAACATGAGGAATTATACAACAATTCCATTTTTATCTAACTATAATAATTAAAATTTCACCTAACCAATTCTTATCCTTTTTAACTTGTAATTTTCCTTGTGACACAAATCAGCTTTATCTGTGCATAATAGTCAACAAACTCAGGCTTAAACTAATCTGAAAACAATGATCTCAGTATGTTGCTTAGGTGATGGTAGGCGTGCAAGAATGAATGAAAAACAAATTACTCATAGAATCATTGTACTTCTTGGATTCTTTTTGTGTTCTCTATGAGTTTATGTGATATCAAACATTGAAGTATATACAACTTAAGCACACATTGGTGTGTTGTTTGCTTTTAACCTACACAGAGGATCCTTTCACTCCTTACACCTTGTATCAGTTGGACAATTGAAGAAGTTAATCTTACACTTAAATATTTGTTCTGTGGCCTACAAAATAACATAACTTTTTGAAGTTTTCCTTTTCCATTTTTTTTTTCCTAGATGAGAAGGATGAGAAGGAATTTTTTCTCCTAGATGAGCAGCTTTGTGTTGCTGCTCCCAAATCTTACTTTCTATCTTTCCTTAAAAATTTGCCTGGACTTCCCTTGTGGCACAGTGGTTAAGAATCTGCCTGCCAATGCAGGGGACACGGGTTCGAGCCCTGGTCCGGGAAGATACTACATGCCGCGGAGCAGCTAAGCCCGTGAGCCACAGCTACTGAGCCTGCGCTCTAGAATCCGTGAGCTACAACTATTGAGCCTAGGTGCCACAACTACTGAAGCCCATGCGCCTAGAGTCCATGCTCCTCAACAAGAGAAGCCACTGCAATGAAAAGCCCATGCACCACAACGAAGAGTAACCCCCACTTGCTGCAAATAGAGAAAAGCCCACGCGCAGCAATGAAGATCCAACACAGCCAAAAATAAGTAATTAAATTTTAAAAAATTTGCCTGAAAAAGGATGTTCTTTTATAAATATGGATATATGTAGATGTTGCTAAACACAAAATTATATTTTTTTCTCATGATATTCCAGACATATGGAGTATCAATATCAAATTATATAAAATGATTATGTTTTCATTACAGAAACTCACCTGGTATATTGTCTTTGAAATATATATGTGTATATTCACACACACACATACACACACACACACATTTGCCAAAAAATAATATAAATCCTTTGTGGGGCTTTTTTGTTGTCACATGGATGTGTTTGATATCTGCTGAGCTTACCTATTCTCAGATCACTGAGGGAGTCAATACAGATACTGTGAATCAATCTGTGTCTCAGTTTCTGGCAGGTGGAAATGATATCTCTTCTACTTCACTGAACTGTTCACTATGGTTTGAGGACAAATGAAAGAATCAGATTTTCTGTTGGACAATAAACGTTTTCTAAAAACTTGATATGGTCCTTCTTTCAGTATTTGATCTGTACCATATGTAGGGTTTTTGTGATTTTTTTATTACATTTTTCCACCAATTCTTTACCTACTAACTTTCGTCCACTTTCTATTCTGAGAGTAATTTATTGCTTTTAGAATTATCACTACATTTACTTTTACATTAATTCCCTGTTGCAGATTATTTCTAATTCCTAAACCCTATTCCAGTGTGTTTATGGCTAGTCTATGTAATAGTCAGTGTTCATGTCAGTATTAGACACTTGATTATGTTTTTATTGATATGTCAGAGGTTAATCAACATGCCTGGAGTCATAACAAAGCAGATGTGAATACTGGTATTTAAATGTAGAGCATGTACATAAATGAGCCTTTTGAGATTCACATGGCAGTTGTGCAGTTAAAATAATCTCAAAGTTATGTATTCAACACTTGTAAAGGACCTAAGTGAATAACTAACTTTATCTATAGTCTGAACCTTACATGTTTGTTTTTAAATTATCTCAACAAGATACTCTTACACCGATTTTTAGATGAGACCACTGTTAAAGATAATAAGTACCTTCCTAAAATCATAGTTAAAATTTGTCCACATGTCAAGGTTTTTTTTTTTTTAGTATTTCTCTTACTTTAGTGTCCCTTATTATTATTATTATTATTTTTGTGGTACGCGGGCCTCTCACTATTGTGGCCTCTCCCGTTGCAGAGCACAGGCTCTAGACACACAGAGTCAGAGGCCATGGCTCATGGGCCCAGCCGCTCCACGGCATGTGGGATCTTCCCGGACCAGGACACGAACCCGTGTCTCCTGCATCGGCAGACGGACCCTCAACCACTGCACCACCAGGGAAGCTCAGTGTCCGTTAATTTTAAAAGTTTAGTACATCTCTCTTGAAAAGGATATGATTGTAATGCTTAGGCTACTAAAGAGAGGTGGACACATAAGAGGCCTACAATTTAAACTAGTTTCAACATTAATTCTGTGATATTACATTTTTAGTTTTTCAACACTTGTTTCCTTATCTATAAAATATAGAAGTTATATTAGATGACTTCTAAGCTCCTACTGGGCTCTGAAATTCTAACTCAGATCAACACTGTATAATTTACTCTTTTCTCAAATTATGATTGCCAAGCTCCAAACCAGTCTTTACTCTTCAGGAGTGCCAAGATATGTCATGTATTAAGACCTTATTTTATAATGAGATTCATGCTCTTATAACATTCTGGTAATCTTTTTACTCTCAAGAAGTCTGAAAACCTATGGATCATTTAGCTAACAGGATTGTCTCTAAACTTTTAGCCATGGTTCCTCAGTATTGGCACAATCGAAATTTTGTGTTGGATAACTATTATGTTGTGGAGGGCTGTCCTTGGCATTTTAGTATGTGTAACACTGTGATTGGTGTAACACTAGATAGGAAGAACACAGTTCTTTAATTGTGACAATCAAATATGCCTTCCAACATTCTTAAATATTCCTCTGGTGATAATCACTGATACACTTATAACAATATCAATAAAATAGTGTATTCCAGCTTTCTTACTGCTTCTGTGTTTTAACAAATTTTTTTTCCTTCTTATGGGTAAATTATAAAACTTGGCCCCAGAACAAATGTAATTCTCCCTAATTTGTAGCCCCATAGGGAATAATTTATGGTGTCTATAGTCATCAGCTTATAAGCTACCAAAGTTGACTTCATGACAATTGGATATACATCTGTTGAAACTCTGAGGATTATTTATCCTTTATTTATCCTAGGTCCTTCCTAGTCTAGAGTATATCTTAAATTTCTGCACCCAATTAGATCGAATAATGTGGCTCTCTTCTAAACAAAAAAAACAAAAACAAAACCCCAAACCAAAAACCCCTGCTAGTGTGTCTCTACTTTTAGAGAATGAGAATTCTGAAAAATGTGAACTGACAACAGTTTTAAGGTTTGTTTTCTTGATTTTTCCCTCTTTCCACTTCTTTTCCCTCTCTATATGGGTATAATGCCTTAAGTATAGACAATTAGCTGAAATCTTGTCTGTTCCCAAGCTCTGTGGCTTTCCATTAAAAGTTTAATGTTATTTAAGAAAGACTTTTGTAGCTCATTATAAAAACCCACTGCCTTATGTTACAATTGGGGCTCCCAGGGAGAAACACATTTTTTTGCTATTGTTCTCATTTGTGTGACATATCATGTCTAAGAAATTCATAGCACTTTGCTGTCTTTAAATAAACTGAGTTATGGTTTATGGGGAAAGAGAGAAGAAGGAAAGGAAGAGAAACACACCAACAGGGGTGGGGGGGATAAAAAGACAGAAAACAGAAGAGCTTCGAGAAAAAACAATTCTTTTGGAATATGGGTAGACCCAGAAACAGACCATTTGGCTAATGTTCTACATTGGGCAAACAAACTGTGAAGGGAATTTTTTCCTATAATTGTTTCATTTGGTTTCTTACATATACATAGAAACAAGGAATACCTGCAATCAAAAAACAATTCCTGTTTTCCAGACTCCATAACATCTAAGTTTAATCTTGTCCCTCTTTTCTTAATAAATGGCTAATGCAGTCGTTTTCTTTCCTTTTTCCTCCCTTCTTCTTTCCTCCAGTCAGGTTCTAGTGGCAAGTTTCTTCTCACACGTAAGAAGTCTGGTTAGTTTGAGATCAATGCAGATGATGTGGAGAGCCTGACCTTACTCTAATACATAAAAACAAGGCTGGGATGAACGATTGGGGATGTTTTAGATATGTCCTCTTCATTCTACTATACACAATGCTAAGAAAGAGAAAGTCTGACCCAGAAATCACATTTTAGAATTTTGGGTTCCCACTCTCCTTGTGGTCCCAAACTGATTATTTATTGCTCAGGTGACCAGGAGTTTCATAGTGGTTCCCACAGATTATAGGTATTTTTTCTGGGCCTTTGAAATAAACTTTGAACAAATGCACTTTTCATAGTCAGGAGAATAAAAGCAGTGATATCTCCAACAAATGATTGTAAGAAACTGTGTGCCTTTATAATGTAAAATAAGATACTTTGGCATGAGGGTTAGCCCTGAACAGAAAGAGTTGATGCTGTAGCAAGATTAATTCTTACATCTTTTGCTTTTTTACTGACCTAAATTATCAACATACTAGCAAAAAGGAGTACTGTAGCATATATTGCTTTGGGGGTTTTGTATGTTTGTTTGTTTAACATTCAAGTGAAATAAATCTCCCTTCTAATGTCACCCTTATTGGCACTGTTCCCAGAGAAGGGAACTCTCTGTCATAGCAGAGGTGGAATGGAGAAGAAGTCAGGCTTTCCTCTGACAACAATCTGTCATCATAACATGGTGACCTAGCAGGCTACATCAGAAGAAGAAACCAAACCAACTAAACAAAGAAACAAAAAAATACAAACAACCCAAAATATAATCATACAGTTGTGTGAGAAGAAACATGGAAAGGACTTTCATTCAGGTCCAGAAGGTCCTGTTAAAAATCTGACCCTTCTCGTGGAAATGTAAGCAGGTCATAAGCTGGTATAGTTTGAATTTCCTTGTCTAAAATGATATTCCAGTCCCTACAACCTTAATTATGTGATCCAGTATAATTATAAAATGTTTAAGTGCTATATAATATAGGATGTAAGATCATATATATGTATGTATACATATAATAGAAATATTTTGTAGAGCTCTTTCAAGATGTTTGTATTTTTTATCTGCTTTAAAATTATTTCTTTTATTATTTATTTATTTATATATTTATTTATTTTATTGAAGTAAAGTTGATTTACAATGTTTCAGGTGCACAGCAAAGTGATTCAGTTATATGTTTGTATATATATATATATACATATATATTCTTTTTTTAACATTTTTTTAAACATCTTTATTGGAGTATAATTGCTTTACAATGGTGTGTTAGTTTTTGCTTTATAACAAAGTGAATCAGCTATACATATACATATATCCCCATATCTCTTCCCTCTTGCGTCTCCCTCCCTCCCACCCTCCCTATCCCACTCCTCTAGGGAGGTCACAAAGCACAGAGCTGATCTCCCTGTGCTATGCGGCTGCTTCCCACTAGGTATCTATTTTACATTTGGTAGTGTATATATATCAGTGCTACTCTCTCACTTCATCTGGGCTTACCCTTCAGATCCTTTTCCATTATAGGTTATTACAAGATATTGAATATAGTTCCCTGTGCTATAGAGTAGGTCCTTGTTGTTTATCTATTTTATATATAGTAGTGTGTATCTTTTAATCCCAAATTCTTAATTTATCCCTCTCCCCCCTTTCCTCTTTGGTAACCATAAGTTTGTTTTCCATGTCTGTGGGTCTATTTCTCTTTTTTAAATAAGTTCATTTGTATCAATTTTTTTTTAGATTTCACATGTAAGTGATATATGATATTTGGCTTTCCCTGTCTGACTTACTTCACATATTCATGTAGGATGATAATCTCCTGGCCCATCTATGTTGCTTTGAATGACATTATTTTGTTCTTTTTTATGGCTGAGTAATATTCCAGTGTGTGTGTGTGTGTGTGTGTGTGTGTGTGTGTGTGTGTGTGTGTGTGTGTACGTACATACCACATCTTTATCCATCCATCTGTTGATAGACATTTAGTTTGCTTCCATGTCTTAACTATTGTAAATAGTGCTGCTGTGAACAGTGGAGTGCATTTATCTTTTTGAGTTAAGTTTTCTCCAGATATATGCCCAGTAGTGGGATTCTTGCATCATATTGTAAGTCTATTTTTCGTTCTTTAAAGAACCTCCATACTGTTCTCCACAGTGGCTGCACCAATTCACATTCCCTAAAAATATTTCTTTTAAGTTCAACATTCTGAATGGACTCTTATGCTGACCTATTTTAACAGTATCAAACTGTTCTAATTGTTCGACATAATGCCAGGTTAGAGATTGAACTGATTTAGGATTAGAAGAGAGGCATTTCAAAATATGCTCAATACTGCATAAAATCACTGAAAGTGGTTAAAATCATTTCAGAAACCCAAGGTTAATTTGTCCATATTTAAATGAAAATTAGGGACTGATTTACTTTTATTTTAATACATTTGTTTGTGTATTTCTAGTATTCATGTCTTAAACCTTTTAATGTATCTTATAAACTAGTTCATCTTACGTGCAGTTTGGAAAGGTAGCTTTACTGCTAATGTCTCCAAATGGTTCACTCTTCACATTTTGTTTGTATGGTTCTATAACACCTTGGGAAATAACTTAAGCCTCCTTATGCTATTGACTTTCTCTTTTGTGTTTTTTAAAAGCATTCTTCCAATTTTCCTTTTTAATTTATTCTCTATGAACTCTGAAGTTCAAGTGTCCATTTTCTATTTTTAGAAGCGATTTTCAATTCTCTGATTTACTAATGTCTCTATAAAATTAATAAATTAACAAAAGTTACACCTGTTTACAACTCTTTAAGAATGGCAAATCATAGATGAGCTTTGCTTTTCTTTAGTAAAATAATTTGATTTTTAAGATGTCTTTTTCTAGTACTTCAAATAAAAATTTCCTCTTGGAGGTAAAAGGCATATCATGCTAACAAACTCGTTGCACTAACTTATTTGATCCTTATAAGAAGACAACTATTATCCTCATCTTACAAATGAGAATACTCAGGCACAGTGAGAAGTTAAGTATCTTCCCCCCCACACTGTTTTTAACTTGGCAAATTCATGATTTCAATGCAGACAGTCTGACTCCAATGCCCATGCTGTTTACTACTATGCTTCTATGCCCAGTAGACAAGTAGCCATTCCACTGTTAACATTTTTTTCCCCTTTCTTATGGGAATACCTCTCTGCAACACTCATTATTTTTATTTGCCACCTTTCCATAGGAGAAAATAATGGAAAGAGATCTGTACTATTAGTCTAAAGAACTGTGGTCATTTCAGAAATTTACCTGCTTTATGATATTTGGCAAAAGCAATTAGTCTGCTTCTGTATCAGTAAATAAAGGTAGACTTTACTTGCCCAACTTCTAATAAATTTGTGAGGAAGAAGAAATTACATTATATCTAGTAAAAGTCCATTTTAACTGTTAAACACTGTTAATATTATATATTATTGTCTCTTCTCTCATCACCTACTCTGAATCTATTCTCATCATATCCCTCAACCATTCTCTTCATTATGGTAGTTCTATAAAACCATAAAAGCCCACATTATGTGTATTATGTGTGTATATACATATATACCACATTTTCCTGGAAGTTACTGTATCAATTTCTTTACCTCCCTATACTTTAGTGCTTGCCAATCTAATTTCTTCCCCCCACATTCACCCAAAGCAGCTTGTGCTAAAATCACCAGGTGCTTAAGTCCAATAGGAAATTCTAATTTATCATTTATTTCATTTCTTTAGCAGTTTTGAAGATGTTGATCACTTCTCCTTCTGGAATATTCCATTCAGGAGGTTCCTAAAACAAAAGCACCTGGATTTCCTCCTTTCTGACTGATGCTTTGTCTTTGTTTGGCATTCATTTTCCTATTTGTCATTAAATTTATTCGAGATGAAAGCCTAGACACTCTTATTTTCTCAATCTATTTTAGCATTGTAACTGATGTCAAACACATACAAAGCTTCAATTTCAATTTCACTGTATCTATTAATGGATTACAAAACTTATCAAAAGCCTGACCTTTAGTAAGAGTTTTATACCCATATTTAATGAGCTCCAGAGGCCTATTTAATATTTCATCTTTGAAGTTTCAAACCAACTCCTTTCAATATGCATTTACAATCACAAACATGGTCTTATAGACCTTTCCATCTCATGAGTGGTACAATCAAGTCTGTAGCTGTGCAAAAGATAAATGTAGGCTTTTTTTCTTAATAGTTATTTACTCTCACTCCCTGTATCCAATCCAGTCATCAAGTTCTGTCTACTACTTTTTTTTTCTACATATTTCTCAAGTCTAGGAGGAAAACTGTGGGCACTCCACAATACAAGTCATTTAACTGATGTTTAACAATCACCTCATAACCTGTATCCACTGTTTCCTGCTGTGGTATATTGAAAACATAGCCACAATAATTTTTTTTATTCATACCCCCTTGCCATGTAATTTTTCTGTGCCCTCATTCTAAATCTGGGTTTTGGCATGTGATTTAATTTGGTTACTTCATGTCAACTGAAAAAACACACAACCTGAGAGCTGTGAGTTCAGTTTTATTGGGGGCTTACTGAGGACTATAGCCTGGAGACAATCTGTCAGATAGCTCTGAGAAACTGCTCTGGAAATTTGGGGGGTGATCAGTATATATATGATTTTGGTGAAGAGGATATGTGCAATCAAGCACATATCTCTGTAGAAGGTTGCTGATAGTCAAAAGGAACAGATGTCTCCATTAATGATTTTAATGCTTTCCTAATATGAGAAGATGCAAGAAATTGGGTTCATAAAATTTTTTTCTGTAAATATCTAATTATCTGAAGGTCTTTTCTTGCCAGTTTTTCCCAGAGCACAGAGCGCCTCATTCCTGATCTCTGCCCTGAACTTTTAGGGTGTGTTGAAGGTCAATGAACTGCCTTGGCTAGTTACTTCATTCTTGTAGAACCAGATAGTGAGCAACATTCTTTAGTTGGCATACATAAAGAGAGCCTTGAAAAACACTTGTATAGTCAGGCTTGTCTTTTCTTTATTTTCTTGAGATCCCTGCCATTGACATCATGTGACAAAGCCTTAGCTAGCCTATTGGATGGTGAATCATGCATAATTCAATCACTGCAGTTAAACCAGCCAACAGACAACCAACCTCTAGAAACAGAGCCATCTAGATGACTGGCAGATGAATGCACATGCATGAGCAAGCCCAGCTGAGTCCAGTGTAAATTACTGACCCACAGAATTTTGAACTAAATAAATAATGACTGTTTAAGCCATTAAGTTTTTGGTGGTTTCTTGTACAGCAAAAACTAACTGATACTTCTCTTCTTAGTATTTTTTCCATTCTGCATCTACAAATATTTTTTTGTGAAGCAATCAGGTCATGTCATCTCTGTGTAATCTTTGGATAGCTGCCAATGATATTTAGAATACAAACTCAACACCACAACAAGGAATAAAAAGGACCAGCCTATTCTGGCTTCTACCAACATCTATAGTTTAATCTATGATAATCATGATCATGTTTTCCTTTGCTCTCTGTACAAACCACGGTAGTCTTTTTCTTCTTTCATGAAAGTTCCATGCCCTCTACTAACACATGAGTTTGCACAGTCTGATTTTTTTTTTTTTTTTTTGCCTAGACTAATATCCCCTCAAATACTTTTTTGTCCATTTAGTCATTATGTTTTCTTTGTATTTCAGTTTGATCATCACTTTCACAGGGACGATTACGTTAACCTCTCTGACAAGGTCAAATCACACTACTGGTTAAACTTTCTTAAAACATACCTGTCTCTATATATAAACCTGTCTCCTGTTCATATTGTGACATTACATTTTTTGATTAATGTCTCTGTTTTTTTTAGTAGAATGTAAACTCCAGGAATACAGTGACCTTATCTTTCTCACTTTCTTATTTCCAATGCTTAACATTAATATGTAACACATAGTAGACATTCAATAATTGTGGAAAAAATAAATACGTGAGTCAATTAATGAATTTAGTTGAAATATGCTTAGAATATAATTATTAAATTTGTTGGCTGTTAGACTAACAATGATTTAGTCTAGTTTTTAGAAGTAAATAATGTTGATTCTGCATCATGTGAACATATAGATAGCCAAAGTTTAGTATATTTAAGAATCAACTGGGTAATATGTTAAAATGAAAATACTTGATCCATAGTTCCAGAAAAGGTAGTAAGGAAATTATGGGATATTTCCCATGGGACTACATTTTTGGTAATCCCCCAATGACTTAAATGTACAAATTTAATGAAATTTGCTTTGAGAAATACCAACTATTGAATTTTGTTCACTCACTTTAAACACCAGGCTTTTTTACCTATTCCACTAAGAATATTTCTGGTTACCTATTGAAATGTACTCAGAAAATATAAATTGATTTTAATATTGGTCTAAGGAAGCCATAAATAAGAAAATAAATATGAGCTAAAAAACTATAACAACAGAAACAAAAATATCTATTACTCTTCAACAACAAAGTCTTTTTGATTATTTTCTGTTTGGATTTGTATATCCTACCTTTTCCTTCTTCCTTTATCATTGGTATTTGACAGCTAATTGAATACAAAGAGAAGAAAGCCGTCTTGTTCTAAGTCACAAAGAATCTACTCTTCCTTACAGAGTATATGTGGATTCATTCTATCTTAGCATTTGAAAGGGATTTCAGGGTTTTTTTCTAGTTCACCAGACATATTGTGAGTAAATATCCCAATGGAATTATTTCTGATCAAGATGGAGCTCTCAGTTGGGAAAGGTTTAGTCCCTAGTGTCCCCACATTGCAAACTACTCAATCAAAAATGAGAATATTGTTACTATTTTGCTGTTATTGAATATACAGCCTCAGTTACATTCCCTAGTTTAAAGGTCTCTGTAACATTGCTTGGGGGATATGGATATAGGTGTCACTCCTAAATAATAAAGTGGGAAGAGAGAAATCTAATCTGCCATTTTTCAGTCTCTGAAGGAAACAACCAGAAAATCAAGATGGTAAGAATTACTGGGTAACTTCCTCCATTTGCTCATTTAACTTTCTCATGTCTTTTTCACTGTGGTGATTTTAAGCAGTATAGCTAAGGGTGGGAGATTAAGAATGAAATGGCCAGGATATAGATAATGAATTAGGGAACAGATGTTTATAACTTCCACATATTCTTGAGGAGACATATATATACAGAAGTCAAGGACGGCAAGCATACTATTTTTATTATTATGGTTTATATGGAAAAATTTATCTTGTCCCAGAATAGTTGTCTTATTCAGTCTGTTTCCTAATTGAATAGGCCTAGCTCTTAATATTTTACATGCTTCCTGCCCTCCAGCCATCTAGACTCCCTATCCTCTTATAGTTTGGCAAAACACAACAATAAAGATCCCAAACAACTACCACATAAAAAGAGAAATATTTGATGTTGATTGCTTTTAACAAAAGAATACTTTTTGTTCAGGAACACACTTGTTATCAAAGATGGGGCCCAGCATATGGTGGCACTAGTAGTCACTCAGTATATCTTTTCTTGCCTAGGGGTTCCCATTTGATGAGCTGGCATATCTATGCAAGAATGAAGCCAATCAATGGACTGGGTAGCTGGGGGATCTGCTAGTCAAATGAAAAGTCAACTCCTTGGCTTATTTAGAGCCCCTTTTCCAATAAAACTGTCTAAGATCATATAATAATTTCTGCAAAACTAGAAGACTGTATGACAAGTCCAAACACTTGTTAAATTAAAGCAAATATATTGTTACCACAGTAGCCAGCAAGCAAGGATCAAGTAGCATTATCACCTGTTGCCTATACTTTGGGCTATAAAATAGTATTGGTTTACCTGTGTGCTGGTTATCATCACAGATGAGAGTGGAAAGTAGAAACATGGAATTAAAAACTTCAAATTTAAAAAAGTACTCATGAGTTTATGGGAAAGTTTGTTCATACCTTCTGCTTGAGAATTTAGACAATTGCCTTGATTATGAAGGGACGTGAAACAGGCTGCCTAGGAATTTATAATGGCTGATTCCACCTTCTTTGTGTGTATGTGTTTGCACATGTGTGCACATGTCCATGTACAGATGTATGTGCATGTTTGTGTGCATTGCCATATATTGAATTTTTGCAAAGGCCTTGTAAAATATTACAAGTAAAAGTGTCTGCTACTTTCTTATCCTTTTTCTTGAGCTCATAACAACATGATGATTCTGAAATATCATTAGTTTCTCCAGTAATGTGGAAGATATATATTGTAGGGGGAAACAATTAGCCTTTTAAAAAATTTAAACCCTTAATTGAATCAATCCAGGCTTCTCATTAACATTTATAAATATTATATTTTGAAAATTATTTTCACTCTTAGTTAGCTTGGCAAATGTCATAACCTGGAATCTAGTTTATGATTGTCCCTGGTGTTCTAGAAACAGTGGATTCAGATGTTTAGGAACATATCAGGTTCTTGCTCAGGATTATCCACCCCTTGGCCCCTACTCTTTATATTCAGTGGAAATCATATCCCATAAGGCAAGTGGGTTCTTGAGGCTTATACATACATGCCCACCATCCTTTTATTCAAAATTTCATTTTGACTTGTTATCAAGAACTATGAAGTACCTAAACAAGTTAACTTGTCACAGTTTCATGGATGTTGATAGAGGACTCGAGACTTCTGGGTCACAGCCTGAGTTCTACAGGACAATGTGAACCAGGCTACATTAGATCTCCATACGCAGTGGGTTATGTTATTATAGAAGAGCCCTGCTCATAGAGAGACTGAATTTTTTTATAATTGACAGTAAACATGACTATCATTTACTTTGGAGGGAGACACTATTTCTATCTTCCAAGACTGTTTGCTATACAAAGATTCTTGAAAAGATAATCTGGAACAAAAGTCCAACTGGCATTTTCCTCACAATAAATGAATAAACATGAGAGATCCATGAAAATCATTTTCCAAAATTTATTTTCTTTATTTTCCCCCTCAAAAACATAATTTGAGTTAGTTTCTTATGTGGGAGCTCTTATAATAGAACTTAGGTTAAAAATTTCTGAATATGAGTGCTAAGAATCCTTTTTACGGATGCCAGCTCCATTTTGTTTGTTTTTATTTTTGTAATGACAGCTAACTCTATTGGATTGATTTTCAGCTTGTTGTAAGGATATGGAATGTGTCGGAATAAGTCATCCTTAGAAGATGATAATATAAACCCCATGAGGCAAAATACCCTTATTAGTTTTTAAAACTAATTATATCATTTTCTTATTTCTCAATAAAAGACAGTACCAACTTCTTAGAATTATTGAATAATCTTGTGCTAGAAAGAAATATTTTTCAGAGTTATCTATCTGTATTTGCATAAGTCATTAGACTCTAAAACTACTTACTTGGAAATATGAAACCCTCATTGAGAAACAGTATAGCATGCAAAATAGTAATTGTTCTGAATTAAATTTTAGTGCTTATACACTATCTGTATTATTTGATTGGTGCTTTAGGAAATAAATGGGGCAATAAGACATTGCTATCATTTGACTTTTATTTAGCAAATATTTATTGACAACCTACTATGGAGTGGGCATTGTACATGAAACATGATAAGAGGCAGATTTATTGAGAAGATAGAGAAGCTTAAGTCTCTAGACCTCTCACCTGATTGGGGTCCCTCACCTTTCTAAGACCTTATCCAAGGCTCTGGGAATTGTTCAGCAATGGATTCATGTCATTTTTGTAAATTTTGGTCATGTCATTTTTGTAAATTTTGCAGAAATATGACTGAAATATTTTTCCATTCTGATTTCCACTAAGGAAAGACTGCTGTCTTTTAACCACTCTGATTTTCTGTCCATTATACTTTATGAGTAGCATTGGATTGGCTAGAGATATTTGGGGATCTAACTAAGGAAAATGTTGAAGTGATACACTGTCATTTCTACACAGTTAAGTTTTTGCTAGGTATACTTGTACAATAATAGTTTCCTAGGAAAATTCTCCCAACCTGTATCAATTACCCAGAATTCATGCCACAAAAATGTAGTGCCAGAGGCAATATCTTGATATGAATATATTTGATGGGCAGTGGGATATAAACATGGTTTTAAATATATGGTGTCAGAAACTGGTCTGGATTTTTTTCTTTTCTGCATTTTCTGATGTTCTACTAAATGTTTGTATTTATTTTTTTCTATTTTTAAAATTTAAAATGTTTGTGTATATTTTTTACTCCTAATTTTATATTTATTATGTATAAAATTGAATCTGACCTTACTAGGGACACAATGATGAGCCAAAAAGAGTCATACTTCTTATCAACCTGGAACTTAGAGTGTCATAGACAACATAGATATTAATAAAATATTCACAAATTGATTTAAAATTCTAGCAAATATAAATGCCCCAGTTGAATGGTCCATTGTGCAATGAGCACATGCTTTAAGAGAGCCGGCTTTGTCTGGAGGGTGAGATATGCCTTCCATGTGGAATTACTGCTTGAAAAGAGATCTGAATTAGATACCCATCTGAATTAACAGATGCCAGTGGTGTGGGCAAAATGGTGATTACTTGAGATGAACCAGAGAACATGTATGAAGACCCTTTGGAAAAAGGAAACACATATTTTTTTGCTTATCTTAAATCTTTCAGAAGAATATCCAGTTTTTAAAATTTTATTACTGACCGCTAATTGTGTTATAGCACACAAGAAAACTGCCAGGGTAGTGAGGCCCATCCTGTTTCCTGTGTAAGTAAAAATACTGGCTAGGATAAACTAATTTCCCTTTCTCTCTCCTCTCTCTCTCTTTCTCTCTTCCTTCCTTTCTTTTTTCTTTGTTTCTTTCTTATTTTCTCTCTTTCTTTGTGTTTCCATCCTCTCTCCCTCCCTCCCTCCCTCCCTCCTTCCCTTCCTTCCTTCCTTCCTTCCTTCCTCTAGTATAGAAAATTGTATTGATTTCAAGGAGAATATTAGCCTGTTTAAGAGTTATTTTCTTTAAGCCCATTATATAAATAAAGTCATACATTTACAAGTTTGTAAGGTCTTTTTGTGGATATGTGTGGATAATGCTTAGTTTTGTCTGGAGACTACATTTTAGTTGAGCTTTAGCTATCCTTAAAATTGATTTTTAGTTATTTATTCCCTCAATTTCAAAATGTTTTACTGTAATCACTGAATGTTGTCTGTGTTTCCTACAATGGCTAATTCAACTGTTAAATGTTTTAAACATTTTTGGACAATAGTGTAACAGAAAATGGTGGCTGATAGAGATGTCGTACAGTTGTAGTTCTTATTGATAATATATTTCTTATTCTATGAGGTTCTCTTTTCTTGTCTTCATCCATAGTTTCCTCAATATTTTTTTCTGTAAAATAAAAAAAAAAAATAGGTGACAATATGTAGAAAGTTTAGTGGATGCTTTTAGTGCCTCATGCAGATCCCTTTCACCAGACAATTTAATCTATCTGCTGTAAATTGAGCTGCTACTGGCTCAAAATAGTTTTTCTTTTCCTGCAAAATTACCAAAGGATTTGCTCTAGGCCAAAGGTTCTCAACTTTTAGGGGACATAAGAATATTCTGGAAGGAATGTAAAAACACAGATTCCACTTCCAGATCTTGGGAGGAGAATTAGAATTTGCAATTCTAATAAGTTCCCTGTGTTGCTGGTGGTGTTGGTCAGAAGTACTAGGCTTAAGGAAATTGCTTTCCTGGGTCTCTGCATTCCTGCAAGGGAATGGCCCAAGGGGTGAAAATTTAGGACAATTCTTGGGTGTGATTTTGGCTCAAAAGGCATCCTGTCCTTTGGAGCAGACCAAGAAAAGGCTTTCTCTGGGTCCACAATCTTGCTCAACTCTTCCCTTCACTGTATTGCTTTCCAAAAGCACACTCTCCCTATATATCACATGCTAGAAGCCCAGACTCAGGCTCTGTTTCTAGGAATTGAACCTAAAAAAGACTAAGAGAATTAATTTTCTTCAAAGTAATTAAACAATTTTTACAATCATTAGTTGTCTTGATTCCATGTTAGTATCCTTACTTTGATTTGTCAGATTTGTTAAATTGAGGCCGGAGTGTAAATCCACCATTGTTTGGGGATCAGTGCTGAGATCTTGGATTAGCAGATGCTCAGACTTGTTACCAAAAAAAATCAGACTTGAGCCAGAAAAAACCCTCTGTTCTTGAACTTTATTTCCTTCCTACCTATCCTCTTCTCTTCCCACCTAGGGCTGACTGATCTTGCAAGTAAGACAAACTAAAGCTCATATTTTCAAAGTTAATCATCTTGAATAATGAAGATATGATATATAGAATACATATATGTATACTTGATGTTGAATATACCTTCAAGAAGTACATCTAAGAATATAAAAATATAGAGTAATTAATAGAGAAAAGAAAAAGTATCTTATTTAGGTTAGTCTACCTGTATTTTAATTACTGTGCAAATTATGTACTCTGGGCCAATTTTTATATTTTCTTCTTTGATTTTAAATATTTACATATTTTATGTAATTTGTTTATATTCTGGTAATTTTTTGGCAGAAGTAGTATCACACTATTTAACAGATAAGCATTTAGGCTTAATTTAAATAAATTAGCATGGAGTGAGGTCCTCTTCTTGTTTTCAGTCAGCTTCTCAAGGAAAGTGGAAGGAATCATTTTGAGAGATCAATGAGAAATTTCTATTACATAACTTTAATAAGCATAAAGCTTAGTGAAGTATAGGAGAGAAGGAATTGCTTGTGATGTGGTTACATTCCTATCCACTACCATACATACTAGTGGCTTTCACAGCTCTAAAGGAACAGGAAATACATACACACACACATGCGCACACACACACACACACATACACACACATCCCTGTTTTATGTGGTTATATGGCCATATGAGTTACAGATTAAGAAATGCATGTTGTAAAATAAAATATTTTATGATTACATAAAGAGTAAATTATGTTGCTAAACTTAATTCACAGTACCATATAGGGAAAATATTCAGAGGAAATATGCATTTAAGTATAATATTACTATAGAACTGATGAGGAGATATTTAGAGGTGGCAAAAACTTAGTTATCAATGACATTAATTATAGACATTGATCTATTATTTGCTTATATAGGATTCTAATTTAACAGGATTTTAATTTAGCTTAAGTTAAATATCTCAGTGCAACAGTGAAAAAATTCAAATGGCTTATAGAAAGGAGAAGCTATCTGTTCACCAAATACGCCATCAATAGCAGAGGGGTTGTGCATGGTTATATTGAGTTTAAATTCTGCATTTGCAAAGGAAGCTGAGTTTTGTTTTTTTCTTAACTGCAAACATTACTCCATACATTTTGAATTTAAAAAGACAGCAGAGACTATTATGATTTGTGTCAGTAAACTAATGTTTTAAGATTTTATTCTTTGAAGGAAATGGGGGATGTTTTCTCTTAGTTTTCTTACTCTCAAATCAGCTTTTTAACCTCTGAGATCAGCCTATGAAATTTCAGATACCAGTTCTAACACATATTAACTCTTTAAATATGACTCTCTTACTTTTCTTTACAATGTCTTGGTTTTCTAGACTGTGAAATAGGAAAGAGATTACTGACCTCATAATTGCCATGATAATTAACTAAATTTATATCTTCAGAGAGTGTTGAACAGTGAGTGCCTGTCACATAGCTCAGCAGATGTGCACGTGTTTGTTATTATTACCCCTAAGTACCCATATTCCAGGTCTTTTTATTGTTTTGTCTTTTAAATGTCATCAGAAGCACTTATTTCAAATCTAAATACATTTGCTTTTTGAGAGATAAAACCTCTAACTCTTACAAAAATTGTCAAACAAAACCACATTTCATCTTGTCACTTAAAACACAGTTTAAGAAAAGAAATACAAAAATGTATTTAGGAATTAAAATTACTATACTAGAGTTTTAGACTAAATAAGGGATTGGAAGTACTTTTATAAACCATAAGTCCAGTAAAATTTATGGTGACATTATTCTTGTCTATGCTCCTACCCTTCACTCTAATAGTCATTTTAATAGTGGAAATTTTCATAAGTATATATGAAACTTTTGTTAATTTCATAAATTAATTCATTAATAGTAGTAGGTTTACTTTCCATCCAATGTGAACAAAATTTTTTGTATGTCTACTATGTAAACAAAATAGAGCCCTCAGTCTTAGGTCTTAGAGCTAAAATTCTGGTGAGGAGAATACAGACAATAAAAACACTAACAAATAAAATTTTAGTTGTTGCTATGTGCTATAAAATAAAAGAGATGAGCAATGTAATAAAGGATAACATGGGGAAAGAGGTATATGGAGGAATTGTTTTAGCAATGGTGATTGGATAAGGCCTCTCTGGAGATCTGAAAGATGAGAAGAAGCCAGGGTTGTGAAGATCTAGTAGTAAAAGGACAATCCAAAATGAAAAAAATCACAGGATAAAATACCTGAGTATCTTTAAGGGATACACTAAAGGCCAGTGGGAATGAAATGTAATGACTAAGTGGAAGAAAGGAGAGAAAAGAGACCAGAGATTCAGGCATCAGTCAGAACACATAGTAGCTTGCAGAACAGAATATAAGTTGATATATTTATTCTAGTTGCAGTTGGAAGCCACTGGAGAGTTCTAAGAAGAACTCTGAGATTCTGTTCTGAGATTTATGCTATCCAGAGCTACAAACAGCAGAATATCAGAAATCCTATGAGAGCCCAGCCTGTAATATATTTATCATTTTAATGGGCACTAATCATATTTTGGTGGTATTATACATTCGGAAGTTATCTTGTAAATCATTGAGTTTTTATATCACTAACAATATTTGGACTCAGAGGTACAGGTGTAGGGAATAAAACTTTGGTAGAAGAATCACCTTGCACATCTCTAATCAGTCACTGTTCATAATTAGCTAAGCAACTATTCACATAGATATCTTCATGTTGCTTCTCTCTCTAGGCTTGCCAGCCTCAGTGGACGCTTGTTGAATTTATTGAGTAGTAAATTAACATCACAGTGCTTCAAGCAACAACATGTTTTTTTAAATTTCTGTTACAACTTCAGCCTGTTTGCCTTCCATGCTGCAATCCTCTGACAATGGAGCCAACTTACAAACTGAATGCTGAGATAGTTTTGTCAGCTTGGCAAATCATTTTATTTTTCTTCCCTTGTTTAGTAGAAATAACAAGATGATTCTCTTTTAGTACAAAAAAATTTTTTTAATAGCAGAAATTGTACAGAAACTTAATTCTAGAACATTTTATATAGGCAATACTATACTAGATCATCTCCTTTCACAACAAGAAAAGCCATTACTACTTCAAATGCTCTAATTCCTTTAAAGTTTCATTGAATGTTCCTTCTGAGAAACATCAATTACAGTAGAAATCAATCATAAAGGGGCCTATTTGATAAGCTTTAACTGTATAACAACAATCACACACTTACACTGATACTATACAGAGGAAGAAATTGCCATTATAAAAGAAGTGAATGTTTTAATCCAAGTATCATCCAGAGTCATTTACAGAATATGGAAAATGACTGGGAAGTTGACTGTTTTGAGCTAATTGAATATAGCAAAATAAAGGGGGAGCATTAAAATATATTAAAAAAATAGTGAGGTAAATTAAAAATAGGAACAAAGAAATATTTGAACTTTGAGACCAAATGGGGAGATCTATAATTTAAAAATGGGTATCTAGTAATATTAAATCATGCAAAGAGAATCTGACAAAAGTAGAAAGTAAGGGAGGGAAGAATATGTCCTCTGTTCCTCTTATATTGGGAGAGGAGTGGAGCAAAATTCCCTAAAGATATTTTCCCTTTAATAATTATAAATATGATTTTTTTGTTACAAATTCACTTTGTAATCAAAGAAAGAGCAATATTTTTAGATGTCCTCAATCACACACAGAGATAAAAAGTCAGTCATGACATACTACTTCAACAGGTGTATCTCAAGAATAATTAACTTCTGCTTATTTTCTGGTATTAATTCATTTTTGTGTACAGGGACCTAAAACAATAATCCATACTTTATTTTATATATTTCTAGAATGCAGAAAAGAATGTCTGCCTTTCTGGCATATTTAGAATCAAGAAAAGATGATGTTTCTATAAACCATGCTAAACATATAAACTATAAACTGTATTGTTAACTCAAAATAATGATAACATTAAATGCAACTAGGTTTCAGCTTACAAGTGTATGTGACTATTGAATTATAAAATATAATAGGATTCTGCTTTCTTTTGTGTGCTGAGGTATATTTATCTTATTAACTTCACCAAAGAATTGTAGGAAAGTGAGTGACTTTCAGCCCACATTTTGGCTTTCATACTAGATTTCAAAGTTTTAAAACATTGCACCTTTTATTGGCTTAATGATATTTCACTTATGAGACAAGGCTATAGGAAGAACTTTACTTTTCTTAGGCCAAATTTTTTGTATGGAAATCAAACTCAATATGATGTATTAAGTATCTTTCCTTGGGAATGAAACATGTGGATTGGTCCTCTATTTGTTCAGGTAGAAGGAAAGCCATGGAAACTATAATACCATAAAATCTATGAGAGTAAGAAATGTCCTAACACTGAGACTTTCTCATATTATTCATTCCATACAATCTACTGAACTGAATTTTAGGAAAAATAAACGTTTATGCCTGGAAGGTTTGTTGCTTAATGCCTACCATTACACAAATATCTGTTACTACACAGTTGCACATGAGAGAATAATCTTGAAAAACAAAACTAAAGTATAGCTTTGTGCAAAATGCATGTGAGTGAGCTCTTATTGAAATGTATTTTGGGGGTAGAAATTGGTTCTAGGGTTGTATAGGAACTCTACTTTGAATAAATTGTTTTTAATAAAAAAAGCAAATGAAAGCATGCGTATACTTACAGTCAGTGTCATTTGATTAAATATAGCATTGCTTCTTTAACATTTTTCTCTCATCCATGTTTTTATCATTGCTCTTCTACATAGTAACACTGGAGATTTTATATTAATGCATGTTATATATATATATAACATGATTTGAGATAATCTTGAATTGGTACAATGTTAATAATGTATCCTGAAAATTGGCCATTTTGCCTGTCCTTAAAAAATGAAAATTAAAATGATGGTGTCTCTTGTATCAACATTTAGTAATTGCTTTTTTATTTACATATTTAAAAGGTTGAAAACTCTTAAAAAAGAAAAATATAATGTGCATTATTTTTTCTAATTACACATAGATTTCTTAAGATTGAGATTTAAGTAGCATTACATCACAGACAAATATAAGTTTAGAAATGTCTAGTACTTTCAATTATTTGCTAAGTTTATGTATTTTAGTTTTACACTTTTCCAGTGTATCTAGGTCATTCCACATTATATATAATTTTCTAAACTGTGAAATATATTAGCATTTTCTATTTGGTGTATCTGAAACATTTTAATGTAATAAGATAAAAAATCTGTCTTAAATCTGGTGCCATAAACTTGTGTATGTCAATTTCCACTACTAGCAGTATGGGGGACAAGACTCCCTGATGATCTCTTGAATTTAACACAGCTAAGCTGTGAATGAGAACAATATGCTATAAAATGATCAAGACAATTGGAAAATATTAAACAGGACTGCTTAAAATAAAGGCAATAAAAATTGGAAATAAATCACAATGAATTAGTGATTTGATCAAATTGTAGAAAGAATTTGGAGACTAAATTAAATTATAAAATTAAATTAAATTATTAAATGTATAAGTAATTCTCAGTAATAATTTACTGTTAAAATAACAGTAGTAGTCATGTGTTATTCTAAGTCACTAGTGTACCCTTGACTTACATATATCTCAGTTAGGAAAAAAAATACTATCTTCCATACCGTTAAACAAATTTGAAATGCTAGCAAATGATTGAGTTTCATAAAAAATCTACTACATGCTTAGTTATTAGTTTTTCAAAGAATTTATGTGACAGTAAAAATTATATATTGGTTATTTTGTCCTTGTTAACATTCAGTTAAAAGATTATTTAAGTTGATGTTATTTACCATTTGCCATTATTCATATTTCTTAAGTTTGTGGGTTCTTAAAAATATGATGTTATAGTTCCAATTCACCAAATGAACAGATCACTTTAAAATTATTCATTAGGGCTTCCCTGGTGGCGCAGTGGTTGAGAATCCGCCTGCTGATGCAGGGGACACGGGTTCATGCCCCGGTCCGGGAAGATCCCACATGCCACAGAACGGCTGGGCCCATGAGCCATGGCCGCTGAGCCTGCGCATCCGGAGCCTGTGCTCTGCAATGGGAGAGGCCACAACAGTGAGAGGCCTGCGTACCACAAAAAAATAAAAATAAAAAAAATAAAATTATTCATTAAAGTATAAAATGTGTTAATATTATCCATAATCATAGTTTTAAAATATTACACAGAAAAGTATAGAAGCAAATAATAAACTGAACTCAGGAAATACAGAATGTAAATCTTTACATTCTGGTATAAGGAAATATGTGAAACAAATATTTCTGCACAAGCAATTCAAAAATTGTAAAAAGAGAGAACAATGTATATTAAAGTTTTATGCATTGGACCAGCTATCTAGTCACAGTTTCTCTTATTTACCCATATATTATACAGTGTTGTCAATACTCATTAAGGTTTCACATCATTTTTGTAGAGAACAAAGTTATGGACACCAAGGGTGGGGGAAAGGAAGGTGGAATGAATTGGGAGATTGGGACTAGCATATATACACTAATAGCATATATACACTAATATGTATAAAATAACTATTGAGAACCTGCTGTATAGCACAGGGAACTCTACTTCACTTCTCTGTACAGTAGAAATTAACACAACATTGTAAAACAACTATAGCCCAATTAAAAAAACAAGAAAAGGTTACACATCATTTTAGAACAAAGCACAGAGATCATTGTTATAATTATTGTTTGTTGTTTGTGTTTTATTGAGTAATCATGAAATGTTTTCCAGCACAAAATTGGTAAATTTTTGTCACTAATGGCAGGCAAGAGCCCAAAATTAAAGAAGTGTCATTCAGCCTACTAACATGGCATAGTTTTCTAAGAGAGAAAAAAAAATGAACTACTGGAAAAACATGATTTAATAGTACAGTTATATCAACAGCACCAAGTCAGTACCCTGACTGACAAGGGAAAAGTACTCATATGCATTTTGGTACTAAGGGAAGATATACAATATTTACTTATTGCCCTGATAATACAAAAAAAAAAAAAGTCCATTTCAGTTATTTTATGTGACCTGTTATATTGTGTGGTAAGGGATAATTTTAATATCTTGTATAGAAAGAACCTACAATTTCCCAGAAAAAAAATAGTTCTTTTTTAACATTGAGGATAAGATATTCAGCTGTTTTAAAGCACAAACTCTGATAGTAATAATTTGAAAAGTAAGAGCTTGAGTCATTCTTTCTTTTTAAAAAAAACTGTTACTGTGGTTTCTATGCTTAGAAGGTGATGCTTTACATTCTCTGCTCAGCCTCCTTCTACCAAACCCAAGGGTTATGCCAGAGCTCTAATATACCCTTTTGCCAGACTCATGGCACTGTCCTAATTGGATTTTAATTTTCTAGTAACCTGCAGCAGTACACTGAGTTCAGTTCATTACAGTCCTGAATAGAGATTCAGACAAAATATTCCCCATGGTTGGCCTAGAAAAGCTGCTTCTCCTTCTGCCTCTTCTCCTCTCCTTCTTCTTCTCCTTCTTCTTTTCCTTCTCCTCCTCCTCTTTCTTATTCCTCTTTCTTTAATTTTTAAAAGTTGCAGAAGATGCAAAGAAATGTACAGGAAGACCTGTTCAGCCATCACCCCACCTCCCCCAGTGTTGACATCTTACATGACTGTAGTAAAATACCAAATCCAGGAAGTTGCCATTACTAAAATCCAAAAAGAAGATGCTTCATTTTATAAGATGAAACTAGAACATTCTCTAACACCATATACAAAAATAAACTTAAAATTGATTGAAGACCTAAATGAAAGACTGGACACTATAAATCTCCTAGAGGAAAAACATAGGCAGAACATTCTTTGACATAAAATGCAGCAATAGTTTTTTGGATCTGTCTCCTAAAGTAAAGGAAATAAAAACAAAAAATAAACAAATGAGACATAATTAAACTTAAAAGCTTCTGTCCAGCAAAGGAAACTATTGATGAAATGAAAATACAATCTACTGAATGGGAGAAAATATTTGCAAATGATATGACCTACAAGTGGTTAATATTCAAAATATATAAACAGCTCATACAACTCAACATCAAAAAAAACCAAACAACTGATTAAAAAATTGGCAGAAAAACTGAATAGACCTTTTTCAAAGAGGAAATGCAAATGGACAACAGACATGTGAAAAAATGCTCAACGTCAGTAATCATCAGGGAAATACAAGTCAAAACCACAATGAGATATCTTTCATAATGGCTATCATCAAAATGAAGACAAATAACAAATGTTGGTGAGGATGTGAAGAAAAGGGAACACTTGTACACTGTTGGGAACCCCTGTACACTGTGGAAAACAGTATGCAGGTTTCTCAAAGCACTAAAAATAGAACTACCATATGACCCAGCTATTCCACTCCTGGGTATATATTCAAAAGAAACAAAAACACTAATTCAAAAAGATACATGCACCCCAATGTTCATAACAGCATTATTTACAATTGCCAATATATAGAAGCAACCTCAGTGTCCATCAACAGATGAATAAAGAAGATGGTATATATATATAATGGAATACTACTCAGCCATTAAAAAAACATTTTTGTCACTTGCAGTGAAGTGGACGGACTTGGAGGGCATTATGCTGAGTGAAATAAGTCAGACAGAGAAAGACAAATACTGTGTGATATTGCTTATATGCAGAATCTAAAAAATACAATGATCTAATAGATATAATGAAAAAGAAGCAGACTCACAGATATAGAGAACAAACTAGTGGTTACCAGTGGGGAGAGGTTGGGGAGGGCAATAAATGGGTGGGGCAGTGGGATGCAGAAACTTTTGGGAGTAAGATCAGCTCAAGGATGTATTGTACAATATGGGAAATAGAGCCAATATTTTGTAATAAATGTAAATGGAAAGTAACCTTTAAAATACTTTAAAAATAGTCAATAAAAAGGGATGAAACATTTTTAAAAAAAAGCACTACAAATAAGCTAAGCTTGCTACAGGCATAAGCAAAGAGCTGTATCAGTACAGAGGAGAGGTACCTAACCCAGTTTGAGAGGAATTACAAAGAGGATGTTGTTGGAGAGGAGGTAAAACTAAGACTTAATCTTAGAAGATTAGGAAGCCTTGGGCAGGCAAAAAGACTAGATGTGTGTGTGAGTGTGTGTGTGTGTTGGGGGGGGTGGCAGAAGGCAGATAAAAGCAAAACAAGAGTTCTATAAAGGCAAAGGATCATGTCTTTTGCCTCTAAAAAGAAGAAATTTCTCTCAATTAATAGAAAGTGCAGGACATTTAAAATGAGCTCTTTAGCTCTTGAATATCAAAGTAACACTAAGGTATCAGCAACTCTTAGCTGAGTGAGAAATTTGCTAATAGAACCCCTGCAATAGTGGGAAGGGATAAAAGAACTTTGATAAGTATAAAAGCACCGTGTGAATACAATAGTTTATTGTTATTACTGCCATATTGCCAAACACCACCATCATCCCAGCCCAGAGGCATCTTCTACAACTCATTCTTTCTTTTTTTAGACAATATATTTGTGATGAATTATTGGGTATATAAAATAATTCTAAATATGCCACAGGAATGAGGAGACTCTTTTCATTGTTTAAATATAAATAAAGATTGATTAAATCTTCATTAGGCTCTGACTTGCAAATTGAAATCCTCAACACTTAATCTGAATCTAACATACACGTTGTGTTAGCATATTACATAAGATTGTTAAAGATTTTCAAGAATAAATATCTCCTTATTTTCTAAGTCCATGTCAAATATTCCGATTCATATGGTAAGGCCACCAAGCACTTGCTACCACTTCCCAACCTCTAGCTGTGTGTTGCTTTAAACAATTATAAATAGACAAAGAAAAAAAATAAAGATAATTGGATAAAGAATTTGAACTAAAGTTCAATGTCCATCACCAAGACTCAAAGAGATCACTTAGTGTTCATTGGGTAAACCATATAATCCCTCTCAAAGATCTGAAATCATTAGTTTTAATATGATGTTGATTGTCATATTAACAGAAATTATTTTATCCATTTTACTTGAAAACTATTCTTCTATCACTAAAATTCACCTACAGTGAAATTGAACTCCAATTCCATATTGAGAAACACCGTATTGGCCTCAGCTACAAAATTTTGAGAAACCTAATCTAACTGTATGGTTGAAA
The DNA here is from genome assembly GCF_026419965.1 of Kogia breviceps. Lineage (NCBI taxonomy): Eukaryota > Metazoa > Chordata > Mammalia > Artiodactyla > Physeteridae > Kogia > Kogia breviceps. Next base: position 86,140,952 of record NC_081313.1, on the reverse strand, counting down.
ATGGGAAAATATAAATTTGGTCTATAGCATAGTATATTATTAAAAGTGGAACATTCTGATTAACATATTTTCCCTCCCATGACCATCTCATTAGACTTTATCATTGAGGTTAATTTTCTGCTCCAAATCTAGCTGTTACTTTGTGTTTAATATGCCTACATACATATATAGAACACTAAAGAGGTAATTGACTTTCCCAGCTGAAGTTTAACTCACATAATGGCTAAGATACAGTTTCCCAGAAATTTTATTCTTTGCCTGTATCTTTAAAACATATAACTTTATTTAAAGTTTAAAGGGATTTTAACTGATCTTATTAATGCACAATGATGTCAGTGTTCTGGTGAAATAAATATACTTAGTGACTCAATATAATACTTTGATGTGGAAAATAAACCTTTGGAAAAGTGGGGCAGAGTAGACATAAACATATTATCATTTACTATAATAGGTTTACTAAATAATGCTGTATGACAGTGGCCATGCTTAATTAGCTAAATCTAATGTATGAATTTCTAGAAAAAATTACCAAGGGCAATTTTGCTCATATCTATGTTATATTTAGACAAGCCAATTTTTTATTATTTGTTAAAGTATATCTATCTTAAATTAACTATATCATGCCCTAAAGAATTCTTTCTTAGAGTTCCAGGAAATAGTACATTCTACTTAGAAGAAAAAATAATAATAATAAAAAATCAAATCAAATCAAATGTATTTAAATATTGCCTTTCCAATTTCCTCAGTTTTCTCATTTGTAAAATCAAAATAACAATTGTACATATCTCATATAATTTCACAATGTTTAAATATAATAATAAATGCAAATAAGGTAAATCTGTATATGGGGCATTTGTGGATATTCTATATTTAGCCAATAGCATTTCAGTATTCTAAGTATATATTTTTTACCATGTATAGATCAATATTTTAAAAGATGTATTGATAAAACATATTGCAGTTTGCAAGAGGATAAGTATATTAATGTCAAATAAAGTGCCCTCATTTAATATTTTCCCAATCTGTCTATATACACTTCTTTGTATATATAAAATTTCTGTATATTTTATTCCATCTATTTATTTTGTTAATAGTAATAGTAATGGACATATTATGGATAAAGTATTTTTAATTAATAAGCTTTGAGAAATGGAGAGTCATATGAGATGGTCATTTCCACAGTAAGAATGAAATAACTCAAGCTACAAAATTATGATTTTGCAAAATTTATTATAAAATTAATGTCTCTCACATACACACACAAACACAAATGAAAACAAATACATTCCAGACAACCTCAGGTTCTATTTGGGAGAGAACAGACTAACTACTTATCCCTAGTAGAGATCCTCAGGAGGAGGAAACCATTAAAGAAGTGGAAGAGACACTACTTGAATTTTAGCACCCATTTAATAGTGGTATGTAGGCTGGTGTGACAGAATAGAATTCAGAACATCCCACAAAAAGTAAATTGCATCTACATGTTCTCCTTGACTTGTTGTTCTTCATTATACATGGTGGTGGTGAAGGAGACAGGAGTACTGAGAGAAATCCCTCAATAGCTCTCTAAATCTTCAGTTTTAAAAAGACTCTAGTAATTCAGGGTAAGGGGACAAAGAGAAACACCTCAGGCACTCTAGGCTTTCACCTTCAATATACTGAGGGATTGGCAAGTGAACTAAGAGACATGCTCCTAGAGAATGTTGTACACCTTAAACTCATACATTATGTGTCAATTATATCTCAATAAAACTGGGGGAGAAAAAGAACCCCACACAGCATAGAGCTGGAGCCCTACAGAAGCTAGGAAGGGGTAACTAGATTGGAAGAGATTTACTGAGACACAGAAAACAGAGGGCAGAGCTAGAGTTCAAAGGCTTCCACAGAAAGCCAAAAACCTGACAGTGAAGCTATAAAGAAGCATGAGATTTTCCACATGTTTGAAAAATAGAAGTTTAATTGTGAAACAAGGAAGATCTTTGGAATCTCCTCTGTGTTCAGATCTCTGGTCCAGGTTCCATCCTCAAAATGTTTAAAAAACAGCTGTGATCTGAACCACATTAAACCTGCAACAAAACTCAGACCCAGAATAAGTATAGGTTATATTGACTCAGCCCCATTGTTTGGGGGCAACAAGAAAGAGATATTCTCTTTTCTTGATATTAACATTATTTACTTAAGTCTCCATCATTATTTTATATAAAACTTTCAGTCCAAAATCAAATATTATAAAATACATTTAAAAAATCAAGAAAATATGACCCAAGGTCAAGAGAGAAAATGGTCAATAGAAGCAGTCTCAGAAATGATCCAAATATTAGAATTATCAGACTGGGACTTTCAGATAATTTTGTGTGAATAATCAAATTATGTATTTGAAAAAGTGCAAAAAAATGTGTGAAGAGATGCAAATTTTCAGCAGAGGTATGAACACTATAAAAATGAACTGAATGGAGTGTTAGAAGTTTTTAAATGTAATATCATATAGGAAGAAATCATTTGAAAGGCTTAAATTCAGATTATACTAACTGAAGAAAAGATGAGAGGCCTTGAAGATGAAATAGAAAAATAGGACAAAATAGTCATGAAAGCAATCCAGAGAGTCTGAGATCCCTGGGATAATAACAAACAGTTTAGCATACTACAATTTAAGTTCCAGAAGGAGAAAAGAAAAATATGGGGAAAACGGCTGAGAACTGTCCAAACTGATGAAGGATGAAAACAGATCTAACAAATTCAATGACTTCCAAGCAGGGTTAATAAAGAGAAAATACACCTAGGCACATTATACTCTAAGTAGTGAAAACTGAAAAGAAATGGCAGATGTTAAATGGTGCCAAAGAAAACAAATTGTATCATAGGAACAAAATACGAATATTCCTGATTTTCTATTAAAATAAACTGAAAAAGAAGATAATGAAATGACAATACTAAATGCTTGACTCAAAATAAGTAAATGATTTAAAAAATTGTAAAATTAAAAAAAATCACAACAGTATCAAATTACTAAATTCTCAAAAACATTACTAGGGTAAATAAAGAATAACTAAACAAATGGAGAAATATATTCATGGATTGGAAGATTCCACATTTTTCAGATGTAGTTTTCCCTAAGTTGATTATGGATTCTTTGACATTCCAGCCAATTTATTGAAAAAATAGATAAGCTGATTCTAAAATTAACATAATAAAGTGTCTAGAAAAGCCAAAAGCGTCTTGCAAAACAAAAACAAGTTGGAAGACATATATTACCTGATTTAAATAATTACTGTAAAGCTACAGCCATCAAAACATCATATTTGCATAAGGATAGACAAATCAATCAATTGAACAGAATAGAGTTTCAAAATAGACCAACATTTTTATGGCCAATTGATTTTCAGTTAAGGTCCCAAGTCAATACAACAGAAAAGAAAGTCTTTTTAACAAAAATTACGGGAAAATTAGATATCAATATGGAAATAAAATAAATTCAACCACTGTCTCATTCCCTATACAAAATTAATTTGAGGTAGAGTATAGATGGAACCATAGCACCCGGATCCATAAATATCTAGAAAAACATTTTTAAAAATCAATGGGAACTTAGCATAGGAAAGGATTTCTTAAAGCAGATGCCAAAAGCATGTACTATACAAGGCAAAAATGATACATTGGACTTTATCAAAATTAAAAATGTTTGCTCCCTAAAAATCACCACTAAACATTGAGTTGGCAGACTACAATTTGGAAAAAGAATGTATATGACAAAGAATGTGTCTCTAGAGTATGTATAAAGAACTTGTACAAATAAATAATAAATAAAAAACAATCAATCCATTAAACATGGCCAAAACTTTAATGGACACCTCAAATAAAAGGCACAAAAATTATTATTTTTCAGAAAAATCCCAGTTAAAACACTAAAAATATACTGCCTTATACCAAACAGAGTGGCTAAATTTTCAAATATATATATTGACAACACCAAATATTGGTATGGATGTGAAGCAACTGGAACTCTCATACATTGTTTCTAGGTATGTAAACTGGTGTAACCTCTTTGGAATAGTGTTTGGCAGTTTCTAATGAAGTTAAAAATATATCAACCCTGTGGCTGAGGAATTACATTACTAGATATTCACTACTGCCACCACCAATAAAAATGTATGTCCACGAAAAGACTCATACAAGAATCTTAATAGCCAACTTACTCATAGTAACCAAAACTGGATACGATTGACATGTCTATCAACAAGAGAATAGATTAAAATATTGTGGCCTATTCAAACAATGTAACACTACTCAGTACTAACAAAATAAGAAGAATGAACTCCCAATACATGCAATAGCAACACGATTGAATCTCAGAAACTTTATGTTGAGTGAAAGTAGCCGGACACATAAAAGTATGTATTAATTAATTCTATTTATAAACTATAAGAACAGCCAAAATCCATCCATAGCATTAGAAATGAGAGTATAATTTGGGGCAGGGGCAGAGAATTTTTAGGAAAAATACATGAAGGAATTTTTGGGGTGATGGAAATTTTGCATCTTGCTTTGGGTGGTGATTGTATAGCTATGTAAAATTGGCAAAACCCTTAAACTGAATTATTGTTTCTGTGTTATTTTATGACAATGACACATCCATAAAATATACAGATCATATTTGGAAATTATACCATGTTAAAGTATAAAATGTTTTAAATATACTTTATATAATATTGTCAATCTTATGATTTCTTTCTTATATAAACAGTTTCCTCAAGCAGGAGAGAAATTTTTTCTCTAAGTCTCATGGATACACTAATATTTTAAATTTAACTTACTCTTTTCTATTTTTAATTGTTGCAAGAAACAGGAGAGACATGAATAACTGAAAACTGATGAATTCTTATCACTGTTAACCTAAAAGAGAGTAATACTGTAAAATGGTAAAGTGGTTTCTTCATATTTAAGCAATTTTCCCCCTTTTGATTGCTTTTGTTTTAATAATAAATGTATCAATATTTTACATTAGTTGTTTTGTACAAGCTATTTAGCCATATATTTATGATTAAATTATTCTAAACTTTAAGAAATTTCTAAGGTAAACAGATTACCTTAAGGTAAACAGATTACCTTAAGGGAAAGCACTTATTTGTTCATTAAACACACAACTATTGATCACCAGTACTTGCTAGGCCCTTGGGAAACTCATAACATGACAGGATGAAAGAAGGGAAATAAAAAAATATTAAGAGATAAAGTGTTTTTAATGTTTTGCTTTATTTTTCTTTTTGTGTGTGTTTTTAATCATGTGGATTAAACTAAGGAAGGAGGGGAATGATTAAATTCTACATGCAGAAAGATAAAATGGAATTCAAAGTACATAGAAAAGAGATTTAGAATAAACAAATCAGAGGCAAAAAGTTAATAATGTAAGCATATTGTATACTAGCAGTATGAAACATTCAAAAAGTTTACACCTAAAGTCTTCTCTTTTCTCTGGAAAGTAAGAGGAAGTAAAATCACCTAGTATAGGAGAGGCACTGTGATAAGAACACCTCTTGTATTTCTTTTCCCTATATACACAGTCAGTTAAAAAATCAAGGCTTTCTAAAGGAGACACAGATATAAAGCTTTTACTCTTTGATGGCTTATGAAACTGTTTAAGAGTAATACTTTTCCTATGCTTATTTCATAAATAATTCCAGGTAATTATAATTCTTATACAATATTAGTGTAAAAACTGCTAAATAACTTATTTGAGATTTGTAAATCCATAGATATTTTTCTTAACTATTAATGAGGAAGGGAAAAAAATGGCAGAGTATGAAAATCCTGGACGTGTCTCCTCTCAGAGCACACCAAAACTACAACTACACATGGAGCAAGTATCTCTGAGAATGACCTGAAGACTAGCAGAAAAGGTTTTTGTTAACTAAGGATATAAAGAAAAGCCACATTGAGACAAGTAGGTGGGGCAGAGACACAGTCTGGCCACGACCCACACACCCAACACAGTGACCTACAGGCAGAAGGGATATCACAGCAGCAGAGGTCCTCCCTGAGGAGAAAGGGATCAGAAGTCCACATTGAATACCCTAGCCTGGGGACCTACACCAAAAAGACAAGCACACATAATCACTGGCTTTGAGTACTAGTGGAGCTTACCTCCAGAAAGTCTGTAGGAAACCCAAGACTCTGCTCTTAAAGGGTGAGTGCAAAAACTCACTGGCTTGGAGTCCCAGTACAGCGACAGCAGTTTGAAAAGCATCTGGGTCATACGTAAAGGGGATTCACTGACTAATTTTAGGGCAAGTGCTGGAGGGTCAGGGACCTGTTGGAAATTTATTCAGGTAGGGAGGTGCTGGTGGGCCACATTTTTTTTTTTTTCTCACCTTCTGCTTAGCTGGCCTAGTTCTGGTGGGTGCCACTTCTGGTTCTCTTCATCTAGCTTACCAGCACTGCTTGCCCCATCATGGCGCTAACCTGTGGAACTGCCCCAGACACATTCTTACAAAGTGGCCTTCTACAACACGACATCTGGCAGGCAAGCTTAGTTGGCACCAGAGACCCTCCAAAACGGAATCCTGCCCACCCACACCAGCAGGTGGCATCAGCCGGCACAAGGCCAACCATTCAAACTAGTGTACCTGTAGTAATTGCAGCTTAGCCACAACAGAAAGACACGTGGATAGCACATCAGGAAAACTTCTGGCTGTGATAACCAGGAGGGACTGTGTGCTACTGGGCCTAACAAGACATTTTCTACATAAAGCCACTCCTTCAAGACTGGGAGATATAGCTGATCTACCTAACACATAAAGACAAAAACAGAGAGTTAGGCAAAAGAAGAGACAAAGGAATATGTTCTGCACCAAAGAACAAGACAAAACTTCAGAAAAAAACTCAATGAACAGAGATAAACAACCTAGCAGATAAGGAGTTCAAAGTAATGGTCATAAGGATGTTCACCAAACTCGGGAGAAGAATAGAGGAACACAATGAGTGTTTAAGACAAGATAGAAAATATAAAAAAATAACTAATCAGAATGGAAGAATACCAGAAATCAAAACTATGGTAGAGAAAATCAACAGCAGATTAGATTATGAAGAAGAAAAAAATCAGCAATCTGGAAGACAGGGCAGTGAAAATCATCCAATCAGAAAAGCAAAAAGAACTAAAAAAAAAATAGTTTAAGGGACCTCTGAAACAACATCAAGCATACTAACATTCACATTATAGGGGTCACAGAAGAAGAGAGAGATAAAGGACCAGAAAACCTATTTGAAAAAATAATGGCTAAAACTTACCTAACGTAGTGAAAATAACAGACATCCAAGTTCAGGAAGCACAAAGAGTCCAAAACAAGGTGAACTTAAGGAGATCCACACGAACACACATTATAATAAAAAGGTAAAAGTAAAAGAGGATCTTAACAGCAGCAAGAGAAAATAAAATGTCTTATTTACAAGGGAAACCTCATATGGCTATGAGCTGATTTTTCAACAGAAAGTATATTGCCAAGAAGGGAGTGTAATGACATATTTAAACTGCTGAAAAGAAAAACTTGCAAAACCAAGAATATTCTACTGGGCAAATTTATCATTCGGAATTGAAGGAAAGATAGTTTCCCAGACAAAAAAAAAAATAAAATAAAGGAGTTCATCATCATTAAACAATCTTAGAAGGAATGTTAAAGGGAATTATTTAAATGAAAAAGACAAAGTCGTAAATAGGAAGAAAAAAATTATGAAAGAAAAGATCTCATTATAAAGGCAAGCCTATGGTAAAGGTAGTCCATCAACCACCTATAGAGCTAGTATGAAGGTTAAAAGACAAAAGTAGTAAAATTTATCTATATCAATGATAATTAGTCAAGGGACACAAAAAATAAAAATATGTAAATTATGACATAGAAAACATAAGACTTGAGGGGCAGAGTAAAAATTCAGTGCCTTTAGAATGTGTTCCAACCTAAGTGGGCATCAACTTAAAATAGACTGCTATATACATAGGTTGTTATATAAGAACCTCATGGTAACCACAAACCAAAAACCAATAACTGATCCACAAACAATAAAGAGAAAGGAATACAAAAATAACACTAAAGCAAGCCATCAAATCACAAGGAAAAAGAATAATTGAAAAAGAAAGGAAAATAAATACAACACAACCATAAAACAATAAACAAAATGGCAATAACTACACACCTACTAATAACTACTTTAAATGGAAATGGACTGAAGACTTCAATAAAAGATATAGAGTGAATAACTGGAAAAACTAGGGCTGTCCTTTGGAACAAATTACCATACCAAGCAATGAAATTCTACATTCTACAGGCTTGATGCTATTTCCTTGATTTTTTTCAGTTAGAATTCCCACAGAAGTTTTTTTCAAAATGTGTGGCATGTATACAGCAATAGATATACAAAGTAATTTTATGTGGTACATAAAATAAATCAGGCTAATATGTATTCAAAAATACAATTAACACATGAATCTGATTTCAAGGGCGCTATTTTCTAGAATGAAACAAGACTAGATAGTGATAACTGGGATTATTAGATTTAAATGGAAATAACAAGTTAATAATAATAAAATTACTAGGTGTTATAAAAAATGAGAAAGTAATAAATAAGAGCACTAAATTTGTGGAACATGCTAAATTCAAACATTTCTTGAGGCCTTACTAACTCCTAAATATTTCTTCTTTTATAGTATGTATTGGCTTTTATTTTTTTTTATTTTTTATATGTGCACCACACAGTGTTTTATTCTTTCTCTCTTTCTTTTTAACATCTTTATTGGAGTATAATTGCTTTACAATGGTGTGTTAGTTTCCACTTTATAACAAAGTGAATCAGTTATACATATACATATGTCCCCATATCTCTTCCTTCTTGCATCTCCCTCCCTCCCACCCCTCTAGGTGGTCACAAAGCACCGAGCTGATCTCCCTGTGCTATGTGGCTGCTTCCCACTAGCTATCTATTTTACGTTTGGTAGTGTATATATGTCCATGCCACTCTCTCACTTTGTCCCAGATTACATTCCCCCTCCCCATATCCTCAAGTCCATTCTCTAGTAGGTCTGCATTGTTATTCCAGTCTTGCCCCTAGGTTCTTCATGACCATTTTTTTTATAGATTCCATATATATGTGTTAGCATATGGTATTTGTTTTTCTCTTTCTGACTTATTTCACTCTGAATGACAGTCTCTAGGTCCAACCACCTCACTACAAATAACTCAGTTTTGTTCCTTTTTATGGCTGAGTAATATTCCTTTGTATATATGTGCCACATCTTTATCCATTCATCTGTTGATGGACACTTAGGTTGCTTCCATGTCCTGGCTATTGTAAATAGAGCTGCAATGAACATTTTGGTACATGATTCTTTTTGAATTATGGTTTTCTCAGGGTATATGCCCAGTAGTGGGATTGCTGGGTTGTATGGTAGTTCTATGTTTAATTTTTTAAGGAACCCCCATACTGTTCTCCACAGTGTTTGTATCAATTTACATTCCCACCAACAGTGCCAGAGTGTTCCCTTTTCTCCACACCCTCTCCAGCATTTATTGTTTATAGATTTTTGAATGATTGCCATTCTGACCAGTGTGAGATGACACCACATCCTAGTTTTGATTTGCATTTCTCTAATGATTAATGATGTTGAGCATTCTTTCATGTGTTTCTTGGCAATCTGTATATCTTCTTTGGAGAAATATCTATTTAGGTCTTCTGCCCATTTTTGTAGGGGGTTGTTTGCTTTTTTGATATTGAGCTGTGTGAGCTGCTTGTAAATTTTGGAGATTAATCCTTTGTCAGTTGCTTCATTTGCAAATATTTTTGCCCATTCTGAGGGGTGTCCTTTGGTCTTGTTTATGGTTTCCTTTGCTGTGCAAAAGCTTTTAAGTTTCATTAGGTCCCATTTTAAAATTTTTGTTTTTATTTCCATTTCTGTAGGAGGTGGATCTAAAAGCATCTTGCTATGATTTATATCATACAGTATTCTGCATATGTTTTCCTCTAAGAGTTCGATAGTGTCTGGTCTTACATTTAGGTCTTTCATCCATTTTGCGTCTATTTTTGTGCATGGTGTAAGGGAGTGTTCTAATTTCATTCTTTTACATGTAGCTGTCCAGTTTTGCCAGTACCACTTATTGAAGAGGCTGTCTTTTCTCCACTGTATATTCTTGACTACTTTATCAAAGATAAGGTGACCATATGTGTGTGGGTTTATCTCTTGGCTTTCTATCCTGTTCCATTGATTTATATTTCTGTTTTTGTGCCAGTACCATACCATCTTGATTACTGTAACTTTGTAGTATAGTCTGAAGTCACAGATCCTGATTCCTCCAGCTGCGTTTTTCTTTCTCAAGATTACTTTGGCTATTTGGGGTATTTTGTGTTTCCATAAGTATTGTGAAATTTTTAGTTCTAGTTCTGTGAAAAATGAAATTGGTAGTTTGATAGGGATTGCATTTAATCTGTAGATTGCTTTGGGTAGTAGAGTCATTTTCACAATGTTGATTCTTCCAATCCAAGAACATAGTATATCTCTCTATCTATTTATATAAACTTTAATTTCTTTCATCAGTGTCTAATAGTTTCCTGCATACAGGTCTTTTGTTTCCTTAGGTAGGTTTATTCCTAGGTATTTTATTCATTTTGTTGCAATGGTAAATGGGAGTGTTTTCTTAATTTAACTTCCAGATTTTTCATCATTAGTGTATAAGAATGCAAGAGATTTCTGTGCCGTAATTTTGTATCCTTCTACTTTACCAAATTCATTCATTAGCTCTAGTAGTTTTCTGGTAGCATCTTTAGGATTCTCTATGTATAGTATCATGTCATCTGTAAACAGTGACAGCTTTACTTCTTCTTTGGATTTGGATTCCTTTTATTTCTTTCTCTTCCCTGATTGCTGTGGTTAAAACTTCCAAAACTATGTTGAAAAACAGTAGTGAGAGTGGGCATCCTTGTCTTGTTCCTGATCTTAGTGGAAATGGTGTCAGTTTTTCACCATTGAAGATGATGTTGGCTGTGGGTTTGTCATATATGGCCTTTATTATGTTGAGGAAGGTTCTCTCCAAGCCTACTTTCTGGAGGGTTCTTTATCATAAATGGGTGTTGAATTTTATCGAAAGCTTTCTCTGCATCTATTGAGATGATCATATGGTTTTTCTCCTTGTTAATATGGTGTATCACATTGATTGATTTATGTATATTGAAGAATCCTTGCATTCCTGCGATAAACCCCACTTGATCATGGTGTATAATCCTTTAAATGTGCTGTTGGATTCTGCTTCCTATTATTTTGTTGAGGATTTTTGCATCTGTGTTCCTCAGTGATATTGGCCTGTAGTTTGAGAAGAATAGGTGTTATCTCTTCTCTAAATGGTTGATAGAATTTGCTTGTGAATCCATCTGGTCCTGGGCGTTTGTTTGTTGCAAGATTTTTAATCACAGTTTCAGTTTCAGTGCTTGTGATTGGTGTGTTCATATTTTCTATATCTTCCTAGTTCAGTCTCAGAACATTGTGCATTTCTAAGAATTTGTCCTTTTCTTCCAGGTTGTCCATTTTATTGGCATAGAGTTGCTTGTAGTAATCTCTCATGATCCTTTGTATTTCTGCAGTGTCAGTTTTTACTTCTCCTTTTTCATTTCTAATTCTATTATTTTGAGTCTTCTCTCTTTTTTCTTGATGAGTCTGGCTAATGGTTTATCAATTTTGTTTATCTTCTCAAAGAACCAGCTTTTAGTTTTATTGATCTTTGCTATCATTTCTTTCATTTCTTTTTCATTTATTTCTGATCTGATCTTTATGATTTCTTTCCTTCTGCTAACTTTGGGGTTTTTTGGTTCTTATTTCTCTATGTGCTTTAGGTGTAAGGTTAGGTTGTTTATTTGAGATGTTTCTCGTTTCTTAAGGTAGGATTGTATCGCTATAAACTTCCCTCTTAGAACTGCTTTTGCTGCATCCCATAGGTTTTGGGTCATCATGTTTTAATTGTTGTTTGTTTCTAGGTATTTTTTGATTTCTTCAGTGATCTCTTGGTTATTAAGTAGTGTGTTGTTTGGCCTCCACATGTTTGTATTTCTTACAGGATTTTCCCTGTAATTGATATCTAGTCTCATATCATTGCATCAGAAAAGATACTTGATATGATTTCAATTTTCTTAAATTTACCAAGGCTTGATTTGTGACCCAAAATATGGTCTATACTGGAGAATGTTCCCTGAGTACTTGAGAGGAATGTGTATTCTCTTGTTTTAGGATGCAGTGTCCTATAAATATCAATTAAGTCCATCTTGTTTAATGTATCATTTAAACCTTGTGTTTCGTTATTTATTTTCATTTTGGATGATCTTCCATTGGTGAAAGTGGGATGTTAAAGTCCCATAATATGATTGGGATACTGTTGATTTCCCATTTTATGGCTGTTACTATTTGCCTTATGTATTGAGGTGCTCCTATGTTGGGTGCATAAATATTTACAATTGTTATATCTTCTTCTTGGATTGATCCCTTGATGATTATGTAGTGTCCTTCTTTGTCTCTTGTAATACTCTTTGTTTTAAAGTCTATTTTGTCTGATATGAGAATTCCTACTCCAGCTTTCTTTTGATTTCCATTTGCATGGAATATCTTTTTCCATCCCCTCACTTACAGTCTGTATGTGTCCCTAGGTCTGAAGTGGGTCCCTTGTAGACAGCACATATATGGGTGTTGTTTTTGTTTCCATTCAGCCAATCTATTTGGAGCACTTAATCTACTTACATTTAAGGTAATTATCAATATGTATGTTCCTATTACCATTTTCTTAATTGTTTTGAGTTTATTATTGTAGGTCTTTTCCTTCTCTTGTGTTTCCTTTTGGGAGAAGTTCCCTTAGCATTTGTTGTAAATCTGGTTTGGTGGTGCTGAATTCTCTTAGCTTTTGCTTGTCTGTAACATTTTTAATTTCTTCATCAAATCTGAATGAGATCCTTGCTGGGTAGAGTAATCCTGGTTGTAGCTTTTTCTCCTTCATCACTTTAAATATGTCCTGCCTCTCCCTTCTGGCTTGTAGAGTTTCTGCTGAAGGATCAGCTGTTAACCTTATAGGGATTCCCTTATATGTTATTTGTTGTTTTTCCCTTGCTGCTTTAAATATTTGTTCTTTGTATTTAATTTTTGATAGTTTGATTAATATGTGTCTTGGTGTGTTTCTTCTTGGATTTTTCCTGTATGGGACTCTCTGTGCTTCCTGGTCTTGATTAACTATTTCCTTTCCCATATTAGGGAAGTTTTCAATTATCTCTTCAAATATTTTTTCAGTCCCTTTCTTTTACTCTTCTTCTTCTTGGACCCCTATAATTCTAATGTTGGTGCAGTTAATGTTGTCCCAGAGTTCTCTGAGACTGTCCTCAATTCTTTTCATTCTTTTTTCTTTATTCTGCTCTGCAGTAGTTATTTCCACTATTTAATTTCCAAGTCATTTATCCATTCTTCTGCCTCAGTTATTCTGCTATTGATCCCTTCTAGAGAATTTTAAATTTCAATTGTTGTGTTGTTCATCGCTGTTTTTTTGCACTTTAGTTCTTTTAGTTCCTTGTTAAACGTTTCTTGTTTATTCTCCATTCTATTTCCAAGATTTTGGATCATCTTTACTATAATTATTCTGAATTCTTTTTCAGGTAGCCTGCCAATTTCCTCTTCATTTGTTAGGTCTGGTGGGGTTTTGCCTTGCTCCTTCATCCTGTTTGTGTTTCTCTGTCTTCTCAGTTTGCTTAACTTACTGTGTTTGGGGTCTCCTTTTCACAAGCTGCAGGTTCATAGTTTGTGTTGTTTTTGGTGTCTGTCCCCGGTGGCTAAGGGTGGTTCAGTGGGTTGTGTAGGCTTCCTGGTAGAGGGGACTAGTGGCTGTGTTTTGGTGGATGAGGCTAGATCTTGTCTTTCTTGTGGGCAGGTCCACATCTGGTGGTGTGTTTTGGGGTGTCTGTGGCCTTTTTATGACTTTAGGCAGCCTTTGTGCTAATGGATGGTGTTCTGTTCCTGTCTTGCTAGTTGTTTGGCATAGGGTATCCAGCACTGTAGCTTTCTGGTCTTTGAGTGGAGTTTTGTCTTGGCATTGAGATGGAGATCTCTGGGAGATTTTTGCTGTTTGATATTATGGGGACCTGGGAGGTTTCTTGTGGACCAGTGTCCTCAGCTTGGCTCTCCCACGTCTGTGTCACAGCCCTGACAGCTGGCTGGAGCACCAAAAGCCTGTCCTCCACACGGCTCAGAATAAAAGGGAGAAAAAGAAAGAAAGAAGCAGATAGAATACAATACAATAAAATAAAGTAAAGTAAAATAAAGTTATTTTAAAATAATTATTAAGAGAAAATTTTTTTTTAAGTAATAAAAAAAAAAAAAAAACGGACAGACAGAACCATAGGACAAAGGGTAAAAGCAAAGCTATACAGACAAAATCACACACAGAAGCATACACATACACACTCACAAAAAGAGAAAAAGGGAAAAAAAAAAAAATATATATATATAGTTGCTCCCAAAGTCCACCTCCTCAATTTGGGGTGATTGGTAGTCTATTCAGGTATCCCACAGATGCAGGGTACATGAAGTTGATTGTGGAGATTTAATCCTCTGCTCCTGAGGCTGGTAGGAGAAATTTCCCTTTCTCTTCTTTGTTCACTCAGCTCCTGGGGTTCAGCTTTGGGTTTTGACTCACCTCTGCCTGTAGGTCACCTGAGGGCATCTGTTCTTCACTCAGACAGGACGTGGTTAAAGGAGCAGCTGATTAGGGAGCTCTGGCTCACTCAGGCGGGGGGGTCAGGAGTGGTACGGATGCGGGGCGAGACTGCGGTGGCAGAGGCCAGCGTTAAGTTGCACCAGCGTGAGGTGTGCCATGTGTTTCCCCGGGGAAGTTGACCCTGGATCCTGGGACCCTGGCAGTGGCAGGTGGCACAGGCTCCCGGGAGGGGAGGTGTGGATAGTGACCTGTGCTTGCACACAGGCTTCTTGGTGGCTGCAGTAGCAGCCTTAGCATCTCATGCCCGTCTCTGGAGTCTGCTCTGATAGCCGCGGCTTGCACCCCTCTCTGGAGCTCCTTTAAGCAGCCCTCTTAATCCCCTCTCCTCACGCACCAGTAAACAGAGGCAAGAAAAAGTCTCTTGTCTCTTTGGCAGCTCCAGACTGTTTCCCGGACTCCCTGCCAGCTAGCCATGGTGCACTAGCCCCCTTCAGTCTGTGTTCATGCAGCCAACACCAGTCCTCTCCCTGTGATCCGACCGAAGCCAGAGCCTCAGCTCCCAGCCCCCGCCTGCCCCGGCGGGTGAGCAGACAAGCCTCTCCGGCTGGTGAGTGCTAGTCAGCAGTGATCCTCTGTGTGGGAATCTCTCCACTTTGCCCTCCGCACCCCTGTTGCTGTGCTCTCCTCCTTGGCTCCGAAGCTTCCCCCCTCCACCACCCACAGTCTCCGCTCATGAAGGGACTTCTTAGTTTGTGTAAACCTTTCCTCCTTCACAGCTCCCTCCCACTGGTGCAGGTCTCGTCCCTATTGTTTTGTGTGTGCTTTTCCTTTTTTCTTTTGCCCTACCCAGGTATGTGGGGAGTTTCTTGACTTTGGGAGGTCTGAGATCTTCTGCTAGCGTTCAGTAGGTGTTCTGTAGGAGTTGTTCCACATGTAGTTGTATTTCTGATGTATTTGTGGGGAGGAAGATGATCTTCGTGTCTTACTCTTCCGCAATCTTGAAGCTCCTCCTCTATGTATTGGCTTTTAAATGAAAATTCTCCATTTTATTCTCATATTTTGTCTAATCAGTGTTCATTTCCTCTTCCTGAATAGATATTCAGGAAATAGTAATTTATTTCATTTGATTATTATTATTTTTTTTTTTTGCGGTACGCGGACCTCTCACTGCTGTGGCCTCTCCCGTTGTGGAGCACAGGCTCCGAATGCGCAGGCTCAGCGGCCATGGCTCACGGGCCCAGACGCTCCGTGGCATGTGGGATCTTCCTCAACCGGGGCACAAACCTGCGTCCCCTGCATCGGCAGGCAGACTCTCAACCACTGCGCCACCAGGGAAGCCCTCCAAGAACTTTTCATATCAAACAACTAACTGAAAAATATGTTCCTATAGCAATCAAACTTTCAAAATCACAAAGCAGAAACAATATTGTTCAATTTAAAAACCCCACTGGTAAATATTGGCAGATATTTTTATGGTTTGGAATAATTAAATCATCATGGAAAGTCTTTATGAACCCAGATCCATAAGATATAAACAAAAATGTTAGCAAGTATTTTAAACTTTGCATTGTCTTAAAAGTGACTGATGACATGTAATAATATTGCCAGACCTCAAAATGGCAAATAAATTGTGTTTTTAGCATTCAATTTTAAGTTGATTATTTATAACTCAGAAGCACATACCTCAATGGAAAAAATATTAAATTTATTCAGTTCTCAGCTTAGCCTTTAAATGGCTACAAAATCTAATGTAGAGAAATGAAATGCTAATACTTCTGGACTGAATTCTGAGTACTAGGATGAGAAAACAATGATATATCAAAAAGAAGAAGCAGAGATTTCTTACTTTTCTGAGAATACGTTAAATATTAAATGAAGTTGTGGTATTATTTATTATCATTGTTACTCATATCATTGGTATCTATTCTCCATTCCAGTACCCTTTTCATACCGTTTCCTTCCTCTAAAGGGTTTTGAGTTGTATCCATTGTTAAAGCACCCATCCTGTAACCTCCAGTCAACCCATTCCACCCAGTTGCTCCAAAGTATTTCATAGTTCAAAGTCACTGCCTTACTATGTGATCAAAACTCCTGTTAATTAAGGACTGCTGATTTAGCTATATTTTAGGAAGAATGTAATATGATTTAACTGTTTCATTCTAATATGTGATTATTACCCCTTTAAAACCTTAAAGTTTAAAAAAAATGATGTAATCTTAAAATTTATAGTGACCGTATCTAAAGGCAATCCTCTCTTGAAATTGGCTACTGAATTTATCTCTACCAAGGATGATTATTTTCTGGGTTAGTTTGAGCATCATTTGTTTTATCATTCCAGTTTCCTCCATTATTCCACCTCTGAATTTATAAGACCACCAAAAATTCCAAGTCTTATTTCTCTCCCACAAAGGCTTGTGTGGCCAAAGTAGTGAGTTTTGATGGCTTGGGAAGGATCAGAGGAACAAAGGCCAGGGGAAAGGCTACAGAAGAGGTGGCATCAGTCCATAAGTGAAGGATGTTTGCAATAAAGATCATTGTAAGAGGGTGTGTTAGTCAGGGTTCTCCAAAGAAACAGAGCCAACAGGATGTTTTTTTGTATATGCTTGTGTGTGGGTTGGAGTTAGGGATTGTGTATGAGAAAGAGACTTTAAGGTTGGCTTATGCCATTATAGGGACTGATAAGTCCAAAATCTGAAAGGCAGGCAGGCAGGCTAGATGACCAAGGAAGAATTGATGTCTTAGCTGCAGTCTGAAGGCAGTCTGTAGGCAGAATTCATTTTTCTTTGAGGAACCTCAACCTTGTTCTCTTAAGGCCTTCAACTGGTTGGATGAGGTTGGAGATTATGGAGATTAACCTGTTTTACTCAAAAGTTTACTAATTTAATGTTAATCTCATTTTAAAAATACTTTCACACTAATATCTAGACTGGTGCTTGACCAAATATGTAGTCAAGTTGGCACATAAAATTAACCATCACAGACTGCCCACCAGAACTATAAAGATGATGTTTGTGGTTTAAATATATTTAAATGTAAATATAATTACTTCTATTTTAAACTAAGCAATTGTATCATTGTATAGGAACACCTATATATTTAAATTTTGCAAAGTAAAAAAGTAGGAGACAGAAATTTTAAAAATTTAATACTAGTTGATTTTTAAAAATAAATGGCCTATATTCTGTATATTTTAATGACTTATGCTATTTAATGATTACAAACTGTCACCTGTGAAATCAGTAGAGATTATGCTCATTGTTCCTTCAATATATGTATATGGAATACATATTTTCATAAAAATTAGAATTGAAAATACTTCTTAAAGTGAATCTTGCTATTATTGCATCTAAAGACATGAATGCAAGAGTAGGGCATGTTTATATTTTGTAACAAGATAAAATTCAAAGCAGTTATGCACATTCTCCAAAAAAAATTAAAAAGAAAAAAATTGTCATTCTGGGGTGTAAATTCCCACTTTAATTAATTTGGCAGAACATAATTTATACAAGGCATAAACCTTTTTTACCTAGTGTATTGCAGGTATTACTGCCATTATTACTTCATTTCTCTTTCAACTATAAAAGGCAATATTTTACAGTTTAAAGGACATATATATTTAAATAAGTTAAACAAACAAGCAAACAGATACTGAAAGCAGTTGTTCACTGATACCATAATAAAAACAAACACTCATACAATGATAAAAAAAAAAAGTGACATTTTATGTTTAATGAAGTTCCTTTTTTAACAAATTATAATAAAAGAAGACACTGATTTTCAAATGAAATACTTTTATCTCTGTATCCATAGCAATATAAATCACTCCTTTATG
Source organism: Kogia breviceps (assembly GCF_026419965.1). Taxonomy (NCBI): domain Eukaryota; kingdom Metazoa; phylum Chordata; class Mammalia; order Artiodactyla; family Physeteridae; genus Kogia; species Kogia breviceps. The sequence continues at coordinate 86,122,406 of NC_081313.1, read as the reverse complement.
GTTATTATAATGCTGAGCAATGAGATAAAGTCACATACACACATAATGAATACAAATGAAAGGTAATAGCTAAATAATATGTGCCACATAGATGTATGAAACACTAATTTAGAAATTTCTAGCAACCAAAGGGAATATCAATGAGTAATAACCTAGAGCAAGAAAGAATCAGTTTGATGAATTGGGCTATATTAAAGAAGTTCTGAGATTTTTTTTCTTTTTCAACTCCAGCAATAAAATAGACAAAACTTTCATGTGAGAAAGTAATATTTTACTCTTGGAAAATGAAAACTTCGAACCTTTTCCTTAAGGGAAGAACTTTGCATTTAAACCATTGGCTCTTTAGAGACATTTTCTGGATGAAAAAAATCAAAAGATTCATTTTACTTGGAGCATTAAAAAAGATGAAACACATGGGGCTCCTGGTATTCCTCCTATTTAAGTTTAGTGTCACAGTGGTTTGAAAGGGTCTGAACATTTCATTTAAAAAGATATGCCAAGTAATTAAAAATATTGCACGTAAGTTGAACATTTGACCTATTTGCTTATTTTAAGCTCTGCCTCGGGATCACTCCTATTCCACAGTGTAGACTATTCCACAGAAGTTATAGGCCATGCATATATTTTAGCATGGTGAATGTTGTTACTAAAAGGCTACAGTATATCCCATTTGAGGCAGCACTTTATATCAATATAGAAACTTGTTGTGAGATTGAGAGTTACTGCAGTATCCTAAGGACTCAAGAAAAGTCATACTGTAATGTGATGAATACTCAGAAGTAACAACATATAAATGTACCATGTTTTAATCAACATCTCTACAACAGTATTATAATAAATGTTCTAAAATAATACATTGTTATTTTGATAGCAACATTTGGTCATTTATGCTTTAATTAATTAATTCATTCATTTGTGTATTGCTTCATTTACTTAACACATTTATTGAGCATCATTTATGTTTCCGGGAATTCTTCTAAATTCTGGGACATAGCTGTGAATAAAACAAACATGTTTCCCCAATCCCCATTTAATGAAGGGAGATATAAAGCAAGCATATAAATAAATAAAATATATGGTGTCCTAGGTGACTAACATTAAAGCATGATGAGAATGGAGAGTGATGGATGAGAATGGTGAGATATAATTTTGGAAAGCACTGTTACAGAAGGCCTCAGTTAACAACTACCATTTGAGGAAAGATCCAAAAGATGAGAAGAGAGCCACGTGTTGATAACGGGGAGAAAAACCTTCCACGTAGAGCGAATAGCAAGCACAAAGGCCCTAATATGATTGGCAAATTCTATAAACAGCAAGAGGTTCTATTGCTGGGGTGGAGGAAATCAACAGAAAAGGGGCTAGTGGAGGAAATCAACAGAAAGGGGGCTAGACTTTTTAGGACTTAGAAGGCCACAAGAACTTTGGCTTTTCTTCTGAGATTTTCTACTTATTAGAAGCCACCAAAGGGCTTGAGCTAAGGATAACATGACGTGACCTAGGTTTTAATAGCAAATTCTGACCGCTATATTGAGAACTGACTATATGTGGGTGAGGAAGAAAACAGTTATACTGGTTAAAAGACTTTCCCAATAATTCAGGTGAGAAGTGACAGCAGATTAGCTGCTGAAACATGTCAGATACTACATGAATTTTGACTGTAGAGCAAACAAAATCTAGTCACAAGAGGATTTCTTGCTCTTCCCTCATGGACAGAGGTCTTTTGCTTTTACATAGGGTTGACAGCTAAAGTACAAAATTCCCTGTTAAATTTGAATTTCAGAAAAACAGTAAGTCGTTAGTAGTATAAGTATGTCTTATAGAATATACTATTAATGCAAGTATGTTTCATGCAGTAAAAAAGTATACTAAAAAGTTATTTGTTTTGTGTTTGAAATTTAACTGGCAGTCTTGTATTTTTATTTGCTGAATCCAGCAACCCTGCTTCTAACATTTCACCAGCTACAATGGCTTTTTACTTGCATCCTATTGGTGAGAGTGTTCTTATATTTCCTCAGAAGGAGATATGTTTTTCTTCTTCGAAACCCAATCCCCCAGAATCAATAGGTTTTTCCTCATCCCCGGGAGATGAAGAGTTTGCTATCCTTTACCAGAAGCCTAAGATTTTTGCTCCAATGAGAGATGGTTCTGAGGGAAATGGGCACGGCTTTCTGTCTTTCTCAAGCAAGAGCTAATAACTTCTGTATCCTGTATCATAGAGAATGGTTCTCTTTGATTTTCTGCCTTGCCCCCAATCCTTCTTATGAGCATGCTTTGGAGGCCTACAAAGTCATCTTGGGTTTGGAGCTCCCAGATTTTCCAAACAAGTGTTCCACATTTGGCCTTTAAGAATCAGTTAATATTTTAGCTAATATCTCCTTACCCTTTTGTAGAGTAACCAATCTTTTCCACGCTTTTCCAAAGGTAAAAACCTTTCTATGTGTCATCTCTTCCAGGAGGGTCATGCTTTGGAATTCAGTTTACTTGGTTGCCTTGTGGCATCCTATGTCTGATAGGTTCAGAAAAGTTACCTGGATTACTTGGCCATTTCTCATTGTTAGGGTGGAAGAAATACTGTAAGTCCCCTACATACTAATGAGTTCCGTTCCGTTCGTTAAGTTCAGTTTTTTCCTAAATTCAACAAAGTTAGACTAGGTACCCAACTAACACAATTGGCTATATAGTACTGTGCTGTAATAGGTTTATAATATTTTTCACACAAATAATACATGAGAAACAAACACAGTACAGTAAAGCACAGCCACTTGTAAAGGATGCACCCACGTAACAATGTATGCCAGACACATGAAGTAACTTACGTGATTGGACGTGTGGACACAAGTTCGCATCTTTGAAAGTTTGCAACTTAAATTTTCATATGTAGGGGACTTACTGTACTCTCTTGCAGCTCCTACATACTAAATGGAGTAAAATCATTAAAAGCTTAAAAAAAACGTAGACACATTATCACCCTACATTTTCCCCTTCTTTTCCTATCCATCATCTAGGAAGACTAGAGACTTTTGATTTCATTGTAACCACTGAAAACAAATAGGAGGTAGTGCCAATAAAGAGAGCAGAAATTTAGACAATTAAAATTTAGGCAAGTAAGCAAATAAAAAATAGTGCTCCCTAAGCAAATATTCTGCCTATGTATTTACTTCATTTATTGCTCCTTTTCAGCCTTATATGGCTGGAAATGCTCATAGAAACATGTGACAAGTATTCACTATAATATGTGATATTTAATCTCCCTTAGCTTTTGATCTCTGCCTAGTCATCTGTTTAGTTAACCCATATTAATTCTCTCCCTGTAGAAATATTTTAAATTTGTCTATCCCATCCTCTATTTTAATGTCATTTTCAATATCATTCTTCTCTTTCAACAGAAAGTCATCCCACCTAATTCATTAAGGGTGGAGATCATTTGGCATGAGCTCTCTCAATTTCACCACTCTTCAAGTATAGTTTACCCTTGTATTCACACATCATTGTTTCCTTTTCTTCTGCCTCAAAAAGATTCTTCTTTTCCAAAAACAAAATTCTTTCTGTTACCTTGACATGGTCCTAGATTTTACAAATTGATATTCTTATTTGTTTGTGATTGACCTTTCTCCTTATAACTGAATATTCCTAATTAATCCCCCCATCTTTTAAAACATTGTTGTCATTTATTTTACTTATCCATAAGCTATAATCACCCGATATATTGTTGATGTGATCATTTTGAACAAATAGCTCTATTAAATCAATTAAGAATAAGAAAGACAAAAGATTTTATTTTACCATTCTTGCAAGGCAGATCTACTGATGACAAATCCCCTCATTTTTTTATATGAGTACATTTTTATTTGTCTTTCACTTTTGAGAATAATTTGAAAAGATACATATTTCTAGGTTATTGTTGTGGTTTTTTTTAACACTTTAAATATTTCATTCCACTTTCTTCTTGCTTGTATTGTTTTTGAAGAGAAGTCTGATGTAATTCTAATCTTTGCTCCTCTGAAAGTAAAACATTTTTTTTTGACTTCTTTCAAGAGTCGTTTATTTCCTGCAGTTCAAATATGATATGCCTATGTATAGGTTTATAATATTTACCCTGCTTGCTGTTCTCCAGACTTCTTAGTGTAAGTCCGTAATTTTGAAAAGTTATCAGCAATTAGTTCAAATATTTACCTTGCTGTTTTTTCTCTCTCTTTTCCTTCTGATATTCCCCCTATGTGCACATTTCACTTTTTATTATAGTCCCATAGTTTTTGGCTCTTCTGTTCTTTTTAGTTTTTTGTTTTCATTTCTTTTTTGTTTTTCAGTTTGGGAAATTTCTATTCATATATCTTCAGGCTCACCAATTCTTTCCTCAGCTGTGTCCAAGTTAATGATGAATCCATCAAAGGAATTATTTAATTATTTCACTGACTCTTTAATTTCTTGCACTTCCTTTTGATTCTTTCTTATGGTTTCCATCTCTTCACTTACATTCCTCATCTGTCCATGTTGCCAATATTTTTCATTAAAGCCCTCAGCATATTAATCAGAGTTATTTTAAATTCCCTGTCTGATAATTCCAAAATCTGTCCCTTATCTGATTCTAGATGCTTGTTTTGTCCCTGCAGATGATGACTTTTTTCTTGCATTTTTACCATGTCTTATAATTTTTTGTTGTAATGTCTTGTAAGTTTTTGTTGTAAGTTGAACATGAAATAAGAACTGAGGCTAATAGGCCTTTTTTGAGAGGTTATATGTTTATCTGGCTAGGAGTTATGCAGCATTAAATGTTTGCTGTAACTGGAAGAGTCAGAGGCTTCCATTTCCTATATGCTCTTATTTTTTCCTCCACTGCTGTTTTTGGGTTTTCCTAGAAACTGTCTCTTAAATAGAATCTGTCTTGAAGCTATATCAGTTCTAATTTACTGTTACTATACTGAACCCCTGGATGTGGTTGTAAGGTATTGGGGGAGAGAACCATTCTATAATTTTTTAAATTAATTATCCATTTTGGGAGTCTGCCACTGTCCCTGGGCTGTGACCTTTAGAAACATTTCTCAGCCATTTTTTCTTCCCTGTGTGAGACCTAAAGTCTCCTGGAAGCTGGAGTTGTCTAATTCCTCTTCCCCTTGGTTAGATAAGGCTCTGATAAAGTATTTTCCCATGTGGGCAATTTGTTATGGAGAACATAATGGTCATGGCATATTTCAAAATTGTTATATTCCCTCCCCTCCTCTACCACCAGAAGTAGGAAGTCATTTTTCTCTGACCTTCATCAAGAGAACCTAGTAGGGGTCCTAGAGGTAAAAATCATGAAAGTTCAGAAGTGCTTCCTGAGTCTGGGCCTCCAAGAGATTTTAACTCTCAAGCCAGCTCACATTCAGCTTACAGTCATTTGCAAATTACTGGTTAAGTGTTCCTATTTATGACTTGTTCCAGTGATTTCTTTTCCCTGGAAGCTGTGATTTTCTTTATTTGTCTGTGTCTACAGTTTTCAGGACAGTGGTTTGTTATGTGAACTCAATTCTCTGGTGGACCTAACAAGAGTTGTTGGTTATCAATCTGTTTAGTTTGTTTCTTATTATAAGTATGTGAGTGATGACTTCCAAGGTTTTTACACATCAGAGCAAAAACTGGTAATGTCTCTTAGAGTTTTTAAAACCTACTTTTTATACTAGTCTTAAAATGCTTATTAACTGATCCTTATCTAAAATTCACTGCAGGGTATAATATATTTTTATATATGTCACAATTTGTGAAACTTGCCACACACTTGAATCAACTGCAATATATATAGGGGTATTTTTTCCACCTCATTATTCCTTAATAAATAAATTCTATAGCTGGGACCTCGTTTTATTTGCAGAAACATTTTAATCTGTGTAGTTTTTGCAGCAGATATTTGTAGGAGACATGCTCTAATCATACATGAATATAAATGTTTAAGTAAGCACCAATTTGTTATATTGAGACTATTTTTTTCTGTTCAGAGGTAGTTTCAGATATTTAAGTTCTTAAGTTAAAAAAATAATTCAAGCTTTCAGTACTAAATAGATTTTTATTGACATATAGTGTCTGTTGTGTAAATATTTTCTTTAGTGTCTTAACTTCAACATTTAAGGTCAGCAATGTTTGATAGCTATGCTGTTTTTCTTACCTTGATCTTTGCCTCTTTTTGAACCAAGCCTACCTTAACAGATAGGATTTTAGAAGATTTCCCCTAGAGAATTACTTCAAGCTATTTAAGCTGCCATCAGCTCCTGATTTAGCATTTTTAATAAACTTCCTAGGGCAAAGGATTAATTTCCCTGGATCCTCTTTATCCTTGATGTAAAAGTATAATGTTTAATCGAGGATGGATCATTGTTCTCCTGCTGTCTTCCCTGTGAGTTTATGAATAAGTTGTTACAAGTTCAGGGAATGGAGGAAAGCCAGGGCAAAATAAAAGTATTCCCAATACTTAAAATTTGTTGCTAAATAAAAACAGCAAATAATACATATGAATGCAGATAGAACTACTTTTACCACATTAAAGTGAACGCATTAAAGACACATATGTCTACTGATGCAGTTTATAGCCAAGTAGTTGCATTAAATTGCCTATGTGCTTATTGATTCTTATCTAAAACTCATCTAAAAACAGAAGTTCCTCTGTCTTAGCAAAACTGTGGTTCACATAGTGACCCAGAAATTTGGGGCTTTAGCATTATTAGGGACACTTGGATTAGTAAGTCAACTCTCAACATTTTCTCATCATTATAATGGGAAATTAATGTAGGAAAAATATGTGTAATTTTTCCTACTCTCATTACGTATATATACATATTAATATTCAGAACCCAGTTATTTCAGAACATACCAGATTATTATTTTTGAGATTCTCTAGTCTCAAGCTTGGACCCACATAAAACCCTTTCCAAGAAAATGAGAAACTAGGTGATAAGCTATATATTACCCAGAAAATTGTATGAGAAATTCTGGCAAACAACGTCTTACATATACTCTTTGCTAAAATCGAACTTTCTATCATTGTTTCTTTCTTTTTTTTTTTTAGACTAAACTTCTCTGAGCTTCAATGTTTTGGTTTTTAAAATTTTATTTATTTATTTTGGCTGTGTTGTGTCTTCATTTCTGTGCGAGGGCCTTCTCCAGTTGTGGCAAGAGGAGCCACTCTTCATTGCGGTGTGTGAGCCTCTCACAATTGTGGCCTCTTCCGTTGCGGATCATAGGTTCCAGACGCGCAGACTCAGTAGTTGTGGCTCACGGGCCCAGTTGCTCCATGGCATGTGGGATCCTCCCAGACCAGGGCTTGAACCTATGTTCCCTGCATTGGCAGGCAGACTCTCACCACTGCGCCACAAGGGAAGCCCCATTGTTTCTTTTTTTTTCTTTCGGCTGTGCTCATGTGGCTTGCGGGATCTTAGTTCTCTGACCAGGGATCAAAGCTGGGCCCTTGGCAGTGAAAGCACAGAGTGCTAACCACTCCACTGCCAGGGAATTCCCATCATTGTTTCTAATAAGATCTGATATAACTTACTTATGACAAAACATATACATTCTATGTTAAGGCACATAATATGCTGCCACACTGCCATGAGTCAAACACAAGCAAGAGTCATTGACAAGAATTTTCTTAATGACAAAGATGATATTATCTCTCAAGTGCCATTCTGTTATCTGTTCTTATTGAGGATGACCGTATAATTTATTGTCCAAATGGGACACATTTCAACATAAAAGATGGCACTTAGTGGACAGGATGTTGCAACAACAAGCCTAAATTGTGACTATTCCAGGAAAATCAAGATGCATTTGGTAAAATATTGAACAAATTTCAAACTTATGGTTTGATGACTTGTTTTCCTTCTACTGTAAGATAAGTGTTCCAAAATTACTAATGTTTTCTAAGATAGAATATGTATGCTAGTAAAATGATAACTATGAAACATTTTCAAAAATAAGTAAAAATGAAATCCAACATTTTAGAGTAAGTTTTTAAAATAATAAAAATAATCATTTTCAAAAAAAATGGGTGCTAGATAAAAGGCTTTTAAAAACAAATATTTGGAAATATATCTAACATTCAGGGGTTTTTTAGACAAAAACTGTATATTTCACATGCAAAAATTCCATCATCTGCAAACTTTTACACATTAAAAGCTCATAAATAGACCCTTAATTTTCCAAAGGAAGAGATTTAATAGGATATAAGTGTATATACTTACACTTTTCTTTTTTATATGTTTCTAATTTAATTTTTTTAATTACTAAACTATTTGTGTAGTTTTAGGGTTACAGGAGAATTCAGTAGAAAATACAGAGAGTTCTCATATACATCCTTACACCATCCCATTTTCCCCATTAATATCTTGCACTACTGGGTTACATTTGTTACATTTGATGAGCAATAACTGATATTAACTAAAGTCAATAATTTACATTAGGGTTCACGCTTGCTGTTGCACATTCTATTGGTTTTCATAAATGTGTGACATGTATTCATCATTCTACTATCATATGGGATAGTTTGACTGCCTTAAAAATCCCCTGTGGAAAATCCATAGGATGTAATTGAACTCAACAACAACATCAATCAACTGTATATAATTGACATCTATAAACTACTTCATCCAACAACAGCAGAATTGACATTTCTCACAGGCTCATTTGGAACATTCACTAAGATAGACCACATTCTGTGTCACAAAACACACCTTACCATATTTAAAGGAATAAAAATTATACAATGTGTATTCTCAGACCATGATGGAATTAAACTAGAAATCAGTAACAGAAAGAAAACTGGAAAATTCCAAAATATATGGAAATTGTGTAAAATAACTTCTAAATAATACTTGGATTAAAGAAGAAATCTCAAGAAACTGTAATAATATTTTGATTCAAATGAAAATTTGTGGGACAAAGTGAAAATAATATATACAGGGAAATTTATAGCATTGAATGCATATGTTAGAAAAAGAGAAAGATCTAAAATCACCTAAGTTTCTACCTTAGGAAACTTGAAAAAGAAGAGCAAATTAAATCCAAAGTAAGCAGAAGAAAAAAAATAAGAATTAGAATAGAAATCAGTAACAATTGAAAACAGGAAATTAATAGAGAAAATCAAAAACCCAAAAGCTGGTGCTTTGAAAAGATCAATAAAATTGATAAGTCTCTAGCCAGATAAGAAAAAAAGAGAGAAGACAAAAATTACCAGTATTGGAAATGAGAGGACATAACCTTTTGAAGAAGAGGTTAAGAGAAATAAGAGGTTAATAAAAAAATACTAGGAAAAATTCTATGCCTACAAATTTGATAATATAAGTGAAATGGACCAATTTCGTGAAAAATACAATCTACCAAAACTCACTCAATAAGATATAGAAGGCCTATACTTATTAAATATATTGTGTAAATAATTAATAACCTTCTGAAACTGAAAGCAACAGGCCCAGACAGAGCACAGGGGGATTTTTTTTTTTGGGGGGGGAGTGAAAATACTCTGTATGATATTATAATTATGGATGTAATTATATAGTTTTTCAAACCCATAAAAAGTACATCACCAATAGTGAACTATAAGGTAAACTTTGGATTTTGAGTGATTATGATGTGCCAATGTAGGTTCATCCTTGCTTAAGAATGTTCCATTTTGGTAAGTGCTTTGACAATAGGGAAGGATATTCATGTATGCCTTGGCAGGTGGTATATGAAAAATCTCTTTATCTTACTCTCAATTTTGTTATAAACCTATAAGTGCTCTAAAAACTTGTCTTCAAAACATCCCCTGTGCTGCATTTATTTATCCTTCCCTACCCCCACTAATGGCAACCTCTCACCTTTTTACCATCTTCACAGTTCTGCTTTTTCCAGAATGTGCTATAATTAAAATCATACTAGAAAACAATTTTATATTTGTTTCTTTCCCTTAGCAAATACTTTTAAAGTTCCTCCATATCTTATCATTATTTGATAACTCATTTCTTTTTATCACTAAGTAATATTTCATATTATGAAGGTACCACATATTGTTTGTACGTTTATCTATTGATGTCTGTCTTAGTTGCTTCCAAGTTTTAGTGATTAGAAAACTTGTGATAAGCATTTGTGTAGACATAAGTTTTCAACTCCTTAGGGTAGACCAAGTAGTGCCATTGGTGGATCACATGGCAAGAGTATGTTTAGTTTTGTAAAAAACTGCCAAACTGACTTCCAGAGCAGCTGTACTATTTTGTATCCTCACAAACACAAATGAGAATTACTTTTGCTCCACAACTTTATAAATAGCCAAGTAAGTAATATCAATAGATGCAGAAAAAGCATTTGATAAAATTCAACACCCACTCATGATAAAAACTCATACCAAAGTAGGAATAGAGGGAACATATATTAACATAATAAAAAATATTTATAACAAACCCACAGCCAACATAATATTCCATGGTGAGAAGCTGAAAGCCTTCCTACTAAAATCTGGAACAAGACAAGGATGCCTACTCTCGCCAGTTTTCTTCAACATAATATTGGAAGGCCGAGCCACAGCAATCAGACAAGAAAAAGAAATAAAAGGTATCCAAATTGTAAAGGAAAAGATAAAAGTGTCAATATATGCAGATGACATGATATTACCTATAGAAAACCCCAAAGACCCCATGCAAAAACTATTAGAACTGTTAAATAAATTCAGTAAGGTAGCAGGATACAAGATCAATATACAGAAATCTGTTGCATTTCTTTACACTAACAATGAAATATCAGAAAGGGAAAGTAAAAAAAAAAAAAACCCTTTAAAAATTGCATAAAAAATAAAATACTTAGGAATAAACCTCACCAAGGCAGTGAAAAACTTACATGCTAAGATCTATAAAACAATGATAAAGGAAACTGAAGGTGATTTAAAGAAATGGAAAGATATCCCATGCTCTTAGATTGGAAGAATTAATATTGTTAAAATGGCCATAATACCAAAAGCAACCTATAGATTTAATGTATCCCCATCAAATTATCCATGGCATTTTTCACAGAACTAGAGCAAACAATCATAAAATTTATATGGAACCATAAAAGACAAGAATCGTCAAAGAAATCCTGAGGAAGAAGAGCAAAGGTGGAGGTATAACCTTCTCAGACTTCAGACAATACTACAAAGCTAAAGTAATCAAAACAGTGTGATATTGGAACAAAAACAGACATATGGATCAATGGAACAGAATAGAGACCCCAGAAATAAACCCATACAACTACCATCAATTAATCTTTGACAAAGGAGGCAAGAATATAGCAAGAATATACAATGGGAAAAAGACATTCTCTTCGACAAGTGGTGTTGCGAAAACTGGACAACCACATGTAAATCAATGACGTTAGAACACACCCTCTCACCATACACAAAAATAAACTCAAAATGGCTTAAAGATTTAAATATAAGACATGACACCATAAAACGCCTAGAAAAGAACATAGGCAAAACATTCTCTGACATAAATGGTAGCAATGTTTTCTTAGGTCGGTCTCCCAATGCAATAGAAACAAAAGCAAAAATAAAGAAATGGGACCTAATCAAACTTATAAGCATTTGCACAGCACCAAACCATCAACAAAATGAAAAGACAGCCTATGGACTGGGAGAAAATATTTGCAAACAATGTGACTGTCAAGGGCTTAATTTCCAAAATATACAAACAGCTCATACAGCTCAATATCAAAAAAAAAAAAGAATGACCTAATCAAAAATGGCAAATCTAAATAGATGTTTCTCCATAGAAGATATACAGATGGCCAAGAGACACATGCAAAGATGCTCAACATTGCTAATTATTAGAGAAATGCAAATCAAAACTACAATGAGGTATCACCACACACCAGTCAGAATTGGCCATCATCAAAATGTCTACAATTAATAAATGCTGGAGAGAGTGTGGAGATAAGGGAAACCTCCTACACAACTGATGGGAAGGTAAATTGGTGCAGTCACTATGAGAACAGTATGGAAGTTCCTTAAAAAACTAAAAATAGAGTTTCCAGTGTGAGATGGTATCTCACTGTAATTTTGGTTTGCATTTCTCTCATAATTAGCGATGCTGAGCATATTCTCATGTACCTTTTGGACATCTGTATGTCTTCTTTGGAGAAATGTCTATTTAGGTCTTCTGCCCATTTTTCAATTGGGTTGTTTATTTGTTTGTTGTTGAGTTGTATGAGCTGTTTGTATATTTTGGAAATTAAGCCCTTGTCGGTTTCATCATTTGCAAAAATTTTCTTCCATTCAGTAGGTTGTCTTTAATGTCCATCAACAGAGAATGGAAAAAGATGTCGTACATATATACAATGAAATACTACTCAGCCATAAAAAAGAATGAAATAATGCCATTTGCAGCAACATGAATGGACCTGGAGATTATCATACTAAGTGAAGTTAAGTAAGAAAGAGAAAGACAAATGCCATATGATATCACTTATATGTGGAATGTAAAACATGATACAAATGAACTTATTTTTAAAGAACAGAAACAGCCTCACAGACATAGAAAACAAACTTATGGTTACCAAAGGAGAAAAGGGGTATGGGAGGGATAAACTAGGATTTTGGGATTAGCAGATATACACTACTATATATAAAACAGATAAACAATGAGATCCTACTGTATAGTATAGAGAACTATATTCAATACCTTGTAATAAACTATAATGGGAAAGAATATGAAAATATATATATATGTATAACTGAATCACTTAGCTCTATATCAGAAACTAACACAACAAGAAAATGAAGTGCTCTTCTCAAATAAAAGGGGAATAGATGCCTGTCAGCTAACAGAGAATGCCCACTAAACTAATAAAGTAAACATTATTTTTCTGACTCATATACACCATTCAATAAACACAGATTGTCTGCAATGTGCAAGACATATGAGGCACTGGTCAGAGGCAGAGAAAGACACTGCTTTATATATGAGAATGGCATAAATCTTCCTAAGAAATTATAGCTAGGCTATTCATATTTTATAAAAATTGTATTTTGACATATTTTAAACTACATGAGTATAGTGATTTTTTTTCCTAAATACTGTTCTGCAGTCCTGTGATTCATACTACTTTTCATTCTTAAACCTAGATTTGAATGGCTATTAGTCTATAATCTTAACTAATTGCTTTTCTAGACTTGAAAGAAATATTTGTAAATGCCTAAGAAATCAAAATCCACATGACATCTGTTGCTCACAGCCAGAACATTACTTGTTCACTTTGATTGTTCAAAATCATTTACATTTGACATAAGGACAATTAACTACACACACATGAAAGATAATCACATAATTAAATATTATTCCTAGCACCAGAACACTTTAAAAATATTACTGCAGAAAGTTGGTTCACAGTGGGAGGGCAATTTTAACAAAGTTGTATAAAAGATGATTTTAATTTTTAAAAAATACCTTTTTTTCAGGTGTGAGAATATGGTTAAGGAAAGAAAATAATATTTTCTTAATTCCAACCCCAGCATTTATTTTTAAATCTTATCTCCTATTTTTAAAGAATGTTTCTGAAGGAAAAATAGATTCTTGTTGAACTCCTAAGGTTCAGAGGGATGAGGACAACACATAAGTTATAGCCATGAATTGTATTTGTTCAGCCTCTATACTGTTGGGAATCTTGGTGTTCTGCTGGGAAACTGACATTCCAATCTGGTTTACAATCTGGCTATCATAAGAGACTGTTTGGAAGAAAATTTTAAGCCTCTTACTCAGGGGATTGTGGATAGGAATGGGAGGGAGTGGTAGCAGTGTTTAAGGGGATAGTCCCTGGGGAGGAGACAATTGACTTTGGAAACATTTGTTCTGGAACAGTCAAGAGCACCTGATTTAGTTTTCTGCTTGCCATCTGAATTATTCTCCATTTTATGTAAAAAATGTTTTTATAAAAAAAATCTTTAGAGAAAGTGACCCCATAGTGTATACTGACAGCATCAACACTGACTCTTAACACCAGCATTGTCAAATATAAAACATATTCATTGTGATCATCAGAGGTAAAGGGTAGAAGCTCAGCCCACATAATTTAAGTACAATTCTGGATCCAGGGGTAGTCATGTGACAAAATCCAGCAGACAAGAACATCACGTTACTCACCCAGAGTATTTTGGCTCAGAGAGAGTAATATGATTCAGGCAGTGTAAAACTCTTGGAGCTTTTGCTTGAGTGATTAGGAGAGTAGCAGACACTCTTCTCGATTGGAAATACTGAAGTGACTAGAAAAGCTTAGAGCTCAGGGAATCACCAAGAGGAATCATTTTGCTTAGGAAAGGAGCAAACCCAAAGCAGAAGGAAACAGAGCTGTGAGGCAGAGAACGAATAATATTGATGAAGTCATTTGAGCTGCTGGATCCAGCCGTGGGTGATATTTTTTTTCCCTAATTTGTGAGATTCTCTCCTTGACCAAACTGTAGCCAGGTTCCTCTGAGCCCTTTCTGGACTAGGCCTCAATCTTGACCTATAAAGATTTGAACAAACATGAATGGTTTTTAATAGCCAAGGCCACATTCCTAGGATGACTCTACTTCCCTTAAAGTGTCAGCTGAGAAAACATAAGGTTGTCAACAGAATTTACTGTTTGTACACAAGGTTACCAACAGCTGGAGATGATAGGGTGCCTGTCTCTCAGTTTCTGTGGGAGGATAGGAGCCTGTTGTAGATAAACACCAGTTGGCAAACCCAGATGTCTTTCACATGGACCAAGGCCTGTCTCTTGTTGATTTTGTAACTTTTTACTTCCCTGACTCCACCAAGCTCTGCTCACCCAACTCCCTATTCCTTCATTCTCCCTTTAAAATCTTCAGTCAACTCTATATAAATCAAAGTTGAATTCAGCTCACACTATACTGCTTTTTCTACTGCAGTAGTATATTACTGATTAAAATCTGTCCTTACTGCTTTAATTTGTGTTTGGCATTGTTTACTTTTGATTCTTTGCTTACAGTAGCCAATAACCTAACATGTAGCAAATTGAGTTTAATTTCTCCCTCATTTGCAAACAAAAAAAAAATCATAATTATTTTATTCTGTGCACCACCTAGAGTTTGCTTTCCCTTCTCCACATGCCAATGCTCATATTTCGTAAAGATGATCACAAAGATATTATTGTGAGGCAGATCTTCCACAAAGATTCCTCTTTATCTCTAGGAGGGAACAAGCATGAAACTTGTTTGATAGTTACTCAAATGTAATCTAATCCTTGTTAAAATAGTAAATTCAGTGTTGTTTTAACTGTGGAGAAGAGAAGAATCAGAGATGGGCAAGAAACACAAGTAGAGGAATGATATATAGGCTAGACAGCATGAATTTAAGATATTTAATGGAGACAAAAGAAGTTGGAAAGACAACATGATAGGAAGATATAAAGGAAGATGATTAAGCATTTTTTATATAAATAGAGAATTAAAGGCTTATAATTTTTAAATTGAAGTGAAAGTGAGAATGAAGGACTTAATGAGTGTTATAAGAATGGGAATACACAAATTGTGTGGATTAGAGAAGTGTAGATTCTATTTTGACTCAAGAGACCAGAAGAAGAAGAAGAAGGCTAATGGAAAGTTGGATCTAGTTTATTTAATAGCTATTCTAACACAAGCTAAAGCAGATGATCTTTCTCAACTCTGATCATGGTTTTAATAGTTTTAAGTTGTAATCTTCTTGCTTGGAGTGAAAGACCACTTAGTTTTAAATATTACCAAGGTTGAGATTACTGTTGCAAAATATTTTATTCCTTTGATGTACAACAGTTAAATGTAGCTTTTGACTGCAGGTACAATAGACAAAAAAAAAATACTCAGATAATCAATGGCCTGTTCCTACAAATGTATACTGTATCGGCACAGCAAGGAGTCTCTGTTTCTGTGAAAAATGGATGTTGAAAAAAATAGTGATAATCTTCAGAAGATCAATGGTTTCTGAAAGTGAGGAGGGGTTTGTGTAAAACAGGAATGCCTTTTAGAGTCATCACTTTCAAACTTGATTGTGCATTGGAATCAACAAGGATGTTTTTTAAAAAAATCTCTAATGTCTGGTACCCCCTCCAGAAATTCTAGTTGTTCTGAAATTAAGGCTATTGGATTTTAAAAGAAAATATCTCCTCAGATGGGTGTAATGTGCATCCCAGGTTGAAAATTACTCTTTTGAGAGCTCAGTTCAGGGGCAGGCTTCTAAGCTTTGGGAGCATTTCTACAGTGGCCTCCAATGTAGCTGCTAAACACTTGGGAATTAGAGGTTGAATGATGGTAATATGCTTATTCTCTTAAAGCTAATAGCTCTCTGATGAGCTAACTTAAACTCTGATGAGTTATTGGAATTTAAGCAATATTTATAATATTTACATAGCAAAAGTGTGAACAACTTCTTAATGAACTTTGGAACAAAATATGCAACCATTGCAAGTTATGGGAATACTTGTACATTATTAATTCAATTTAACAAATATTCCTTAATGAAAACTATTTTAAATACATTATACAGCTTAAAGTGTATTTCCAATTCTTAGATGAATTGCTACAATCAGGAAAATTATAATGTATGTTAAGTTGAATCCATTAGTGAATGTTTAGAAAAGTACTTGATAATAATTTTTTTTTTGTAGATAGTGAGCTGGGAATTATGGCTAGTTATGTTTCCATGATGCAGTTTATAAAATTTTATTTGTCCTTTTAGACAATTCAAATTACCTGTAAAATATATTTAACTGTTCCAAATTATTCTTTTGAGAATATCTCTATTCCCTGAGAAGAAATATATTTCATTGTCAAACACATTGTAATTTTGTAAAGCCTTCCAAGAAACACTACCCTAAAATCATCACCTTATCAAATAAAATATTAGGAATATTTTAATAAACATATTATTTATTAGCAAGTGCTAGGAAAAGAATTATGATTATAAACTAAAGTTAATAATACCTGGTCCTTCATTTGGATATTTATCACTTAAAAAAAATATAGCAATTTAAAAAATAGTTATGCACACATAAAAATTCATAATGTAGTGATGAATATCTTTTAGTTCAGAATCCTTAGTTGTGGGTAAGGACTAAATTCATGTAAGTAGCATTGCTCACTAAAAGAGTATATGTTGTTTTAATTTTGAAGGACATTACCAAGTTATACTACATAAAGTTTCAACTAAATATTCCAAACCAAAATATGTGAGAGAATATATATATGTTCACCCCCACCTCTTGTTATCATAAACATTAATCTGACAGATATGAATTATATTTTATAAAACTTTCAATGTACTGAATCATAAGTGTGTTGAGCATGTTTTCATGTATTTCTAAGTTATTTTTCTTTTTGGTAAGCTTGCTGATTATGACATTTACCAACTTTTTTTGTAATAGGATATTTTTATTACACTGATTTATATAAAGCTTTTGCATTTCTTAAAAAAAGGTTTATAGTGGTGTGTGTGTGTGTGTGTGTGTGCTTGCCTGCATGTTGTAAATATGTTTTCCTGATTCATTGACTTTGGACTCCTTGATATTTTAAGAAATGCAAATTTTAAAGTATTATGTAATCAAATTTATCATTTATTTTTATTGCAGTTCAATTTTATATCTTGTTTAGGAAAGCTTTCCTCATTCTGAGGTTATGATGATAATAATCTCCATGTTTTCGTCTAATATTTTCATGGTGTAAAATGACATTTTTTCCTCTTTTTCTTTGAAATATAACAGTTGATGAGGGAGTGAGAGAGAGAAAACAAAGTAAAGGTTTATATAACAGCAACTTAAATAAAGACAGATAATATTTCCAAACGTCACAAATTCTACATTTCTTTTCTAAGTCTGGAGTAACAAATTACCATAAATTTGGGGGCTCATAAAAACAGGGATTTTTTTCTCTCACAATTCAAAAGGCCAGAAGTGGGCTTCCCTGGTGGCGCAGTGGTTGAGAATCCGCCTGCCCATGCAGGGGACATGGATTCGTGCCCCGGTCCGGGAAGATCCCACATGCTGCGGAGTGGCTGGGCCCATGAGCCATGGCTGCTGAGCCTGTGCGTCCGGAGTCTGTGCTCCGCAACTGGAGAGGCCAGGAGTACAAAATCAAGGTGTCAGCTGGGTTGATATTTTTCTTTTTGAAATTTATAATGATGCTATCTGGGTTTTTATTTTCCTTTGCGATATACTCAGTTCTATTCAACAGATATAAAATTAATCAAAATTACTATTTCTTCACTTTAAAATTTTGGTAATGTATTTATTTAGGAATTTGTCCATTTTAATTAAATATTCAAATATATAGTATATATTTTACCATGATATCATCTTATTACCTAATTTTAATGTGAATGGGCTCTGAAGCAGTGTCCTTTTTTTCTTTCTCTTCAAATTACCAACTTTGGGCTTTGTGGATATTGTGTTTTGCTTATTTTCCTTTTTATTATTTTATGCTATATTCTTTACTTTTTCCTACCTTTAAGATACTCTAGGTTTAATTTGCTATTCTTGGTCTACTTTTATAAACCGTAAAGTGTGTACTAAAATAAATTTCCTCATAAACATGGCTTTATTTTCCTTGTATGTATTTTATATGTAATATTTTCATGATTCTTCAGTCAAAATTACTTTTTAATTTTTATTGTTTTCTTTGACCATGGGTTATTTAGAGTTTACTTCTTAATTCCCAAACATACAACTTGTTTTTCATTTTGTTGTTTTTAATTAATTTTTATTAACTGAATTCTAAAATTTACCTTAAGACTCACTTTTTTTGTTGTACAGTTTTAAGGGTTTTCATAAATTCATGTCATGTATCCACCATTATGGTAGCATACAGAATTATTTCTCTATCCTAAAAATCCACTGTGTTTCATCAGTTTATCCCTCCTCCACTCTTCCCAGCTGCTGACATTCACTGATCTCTTTTATTATCTTTATAGTTTTGTCTTTTTGTCATGTCAATATTAGTTGGAATCATATAGTACGTAGCCTTTTTAGACTGGGTTGGTTTTCTCTTCTGTTATCTTCTAGAAGTTTTATATTTTGGGTTTTAAATTTAGGGCTATGATCCATTTTGAGTTCAGCTTTGTCAAAGGTATAAATTCTATGTCTAGATTTTATTTTATTTTTTGTTATTGTCGTATACAGATGCCCAGCTATTCTAGCACTGTTTGCTAAAAAACTGTCTTTTTTTCCATTGAATTCCCTTTGCTCCTTCATCAAAAATCAGGTGTCTGTATATGTGTGGATTCATCTATTTACCCTTACATGTCTATCAGTTTTCCTCCAATATTTGACACTGTCTTGTTAGGCACAAACACATTAAGGTTTATTGTATCTACTTGGAGAATTGACTCCTTTATTATTATTTAATGCCCCTCATCATCCCTGATACATTTTCTTGCTCTGAAGTCTGTTTTGTCTAAAATTAATTTAGCTACTCCAGCTTTGTTGGATTAGTGTTAGTGTGGTATACCACACTAACACTAACCATTCTCCAACCTTTAATTGTAATCTACCAGGACCCTGCCCCAAGGCTGCACTATAGTTTCTTGACTGCTTCTCCCTTATTTCTGCATCCCCTTCCTTCTCTGATTAAAAACTGCTTGAGGGCTTCCCTGGTGGCACAGTGGTTGAGAGTCCACCTGCCGATGCAGGGGATATGGGTTCGTGCCCTGGTCCTGGAAGATCCCACATGCTGTGGAGTGGCTGGGCCCATGAGCCATGGCTGCTGGGCCTGTGCGTCTGGAGCCTGTGCTCCACAATGGGAGAAGCCATGACAGTGAGAGGCCTGTGTACTGCAAAACAAAACAAAAAAACAAACAAAAAAAACTGCTTGAATCTGCCCTTTGGAACTCAGGTCATGGAGGCTCAAGCCTGTTTCCTACAAACAGGAAATGGGGGGGACTCAGAAAGGCGTTTGGGCCCTGAAGCCCCACAGGGTCCTGCTTGGTTTCAAGCCTTTGGCATATTCATCATAGTTATTTTAAATTCCTTGTCTACCATAGCTGATTCTTGAAGCTTCCTTTGTCTCTTCAGGCTGTGTTTTTCCTACCTTTTAGTATGTCTTGTAATTTTTTGCTGAAAGACAGATATGGTGTATTGAGTAATAAAAAATGAGGTAAATACACATTTAGTGTGAGGTTTTTCTGTTTCCTGGCTAAGGATTTGTGAGATAAAATTTATATTTTATGTAAAGACAAGAAGAAGTTGAACATGAAAATTTTTCTTTGTCCTTTGGTCTCCCCTTTCCCCCCACTGTGCATTTTGTGTATCTGCATTATGCATTGATCAAACCTCCCCATTGGTAGAAATACCTGATCAAACATAAAGAGCAACATTCTCCTAAGCATCAATAAGATAGCTCCCTAAAAGGTAACATTCCTTCTTGATCTTGTAAGGGGCCACAAAGATGCTCAGATCTGAGTTGTGTAAACTGTCGATAATACATCATTTAATGTACAGCCCTCTGTCTCAAAAAACTTACATAGCTGTGCTTTGACTTCTAAGGGACTGTGCAGAGTTTTCTGAGGCACTCTTCCTGAGTTATAATTTTCAAATTTGCCTTGAATAAAATTTTCCATTTCTTTTTTAGATTGACTGGTTAATTTTTCATCCACAAGTTAAACTGTGTTTAACGTTTGCTATCACTGTACATGTCAGAGGTTTCAATTTCCTCTAATGTCCTTGTTTTTGTCTTCCCTGTTGTATTTGGGTTTCCCTAGAAACCCCTTTTTAAATGGAGTATGTGTCATGCAGCTCTCTCAGTTTTAATCCAGTATTTTTATTCTCTTATGCTGGAGTCCTGTTCATGTGGTTGTAAGGTCTACAATAATTTGTATAATCTATAATCTTCTGATTACCTTTTTTTTTTTTTTTTCTTAGTGGACTAGAACGCTTGGGATGTGACCTTCAAGAGCACTTCTTAGCTCCCCCCCCCCCCCCCTCCACTTTCCTAACAGAAAGAAGGCTGAAAGAGGATAAAGTTGACTAATTGCCCTTCCCTCAGGTACGTTAGGGCTCTGGTTAAATAGTTTCCCTTGAGGGTAGGCCTTTGTTATGAAGAACGAGAATACTTCCGGCATAGTTCACAATGGCTGCTCCCCCACCCACCCTCTTTAACAGCCTCTGCTCCTGTTAAGCTGAGATATCTGTATTCACCTGCCTTTCCAAATTCCAGGGCAGTAGTTTGCCCTGCCACTTAACTTCTCTCATGGATCTGAAAAGAGTTATTAGTATTCACTTCTTCAGCCTTTTTCCTGTTGTGAGATTGGGAGTGACAACTTGCAAGCTCTTTATATGCCCAAATGGAAACGATAGCCCAATTTTGTATAAATTGATTTTGGGGTTTAATTTTTAATTTAATTCCTTTATGTTCATGGAAAACAGAAATATTTTTTGGCTCAATATAGTGTCAATTTTGGTAAATATTCTCTATGAATTTGAAAAGAATATGCAGGATACATATTTTTAAAATACTACATACTTCTGGTGTAATATTTTACATATGTCAATATGGCCGTGTGTATTGTTCAAATCATTTACATGTTTACTAAAACGTATATTCTTTTCAAAACATGACTGATTGTTTATTACTATCTCTATAGACTTAGGTCAAAATCTCCACAAATTTTGGATTATCCAGGGAATTTCTTTTTCTACACACAAATAAACCTTTTTTTTTTTTTTGGCTTCATGCATTTTCAGACTATACAGTATTAGACATCACCTTGGACAATTATCTCAATTTTCCAGCAAATTGTCATCATTTTGAAATATCTCTGTCATTGATAGTGATTCTTACCTTAAAGTCTATTTGTGTAATATGAATATGGTCTTCAAGCTTTCTTTTGCTAAATGTTGCCATGGTCTTTTCCCATTCTTTCACATTTAATCTTTCTGCATTTTTATATTTTATCTATGTGTCTCAAAAACATATATACATGAGTTTCATTTTTTGTTTCCAGCACCACAATTTTTTCCTTTTAGTTGAAGCATATAATTCATTTACATTGGACCTCATTATTAACATATTTAATTTTAAATGTATTATCTTACTGTTTACACCCATTTTGTTTTCCTTTTTTTTGGATTGATGTGAATTTTAAAATGTCTTTTCCCTTATATTTCTCTAGTTCTCTAGTACAATTCAGAGATTATAACATGCATCCTTGACTTACTAAATTCTAATATAAATTTGAACATATTAATACATATTTATATATTTACCCTACTTGATTTATCTGCAAGATTAGTGTAATTCTATATTTATAAAGTTCACAACACATTTTTAAAGCTTTGTATATATTAATATTTAGTTATATACACCCACATATTTACTGTCTTTATATAAAACTGAGTCTTTATTTTCTCATAATTTTTATAGCTGAAAGCATATCCATTTTTATTCAATCAGTGATGAAATTACATGTTTTTGTTTGTCTGAAATTATCCTTTTAAAGTATTTTTTAACTGGAAGTTTTCATTTATTTATAGAATACAGAATTTGACACATTCAAGAAACTATTCAATTTTTTTCTGACTCTCATTATTTTGGTTAAAATGGTTTAAATTGTCTATGTTTAATATTTTTGGTTTACTCTTTGTGGATTTCAAAAATTTTGATGAATATATTTTTCCAGAAGATTGGTCAATTATTCCATTTTATTTCACTTTATTTTTTTCTCCATCACTCTGATATGCCTTCTTTATCATATATTAACTTCTTTATATCATATCATATGTCATCTTCTCCAGATACTTGAATATTTTTCTGGATGTTCTTTACTTTTACATTAATTTGCTGTCTATTCATGAATTGGTTTTAATTTGTTTTATGTAATGTATCATTATAATGAATTTAAAGTTTGCATCATTAGTCCTGACACTAGTATTCTTTTAAAACTATTTCCCAGGATATTCTTATATGGTCTCCTTACCATGTGAGTTTTATCATTTTTGCCCATTTGAAAAATCCTGTTGATATTCTTAAAGAGAAAATATAAAGTATGTCATATTTTTTAACATTCTGAATTTGTTTTATTTCCTATTAAACATATCACATAACTTTTAAAACAAGGTGTCGTATAACTTCCAATAGTTTCCATTTACTTAAAGACATCCAACTAAGGATTGGTATTCTTCACCAATCTTCCCTGGTCATTATTAAAGCTTAATATATAACTTACCTCAATACTCTACTTTTCAAGTCTTCTGGTGAATTTCTTCCTCACCCGTACGAATTGGACACCATGTATTCTTCATCTCATGTTTCATTTTGTTGTTCTTTATATTGTTTCTCTTGTTTATGCTGTTGTTGTTTGCTTGTTTGATTATGCAGATACTGTCTCTTGTTTGTGGACAATAGCATCTGATAGTTCTTGAGAAAAAGTGAATGGCAGTATATATATTTTTAATATTCATAATCTGTAAAAAAAGTTTCATTGTACTCTTAACCTTTTTTTTGTGTGTGTGTGGTACGCGGGCCTCCCACCGCTGTGGCCCCTCCCGCTGCGGAGCACAGGCTCCGGACGTGCAGGCCCAGTGGCCACGGCCCATGGACCCAGCCGCCCCGTGGCATGCGGGACCCTCCCAGACAGGGGCACGAACCCACGCCCCCCACATCGGCAGGCAGACCCCCAACCACTGCGCCACCAGGGAAGCCCTGTACTCTTAACCTTGATGGATAATTTTCTAAGTGTATCACTCTGGCTAAACATTATTTTTTTCCTTCAGTATTTTCAAAACATTGCTCCTTTGTACCATTTTCTTCTTACTGTTCCTATGTAGGTATTTCTTTTGGTGTCATTCTTTTCACTACAACCCATTACTCCTTTGTCAGCCATACTGGTGTCACCAAGGCCATACTGTTTGGGGTTCATCCTGTCCAGAGAGCAATCCCCCAATTATCTGCTGAATTGAGGGAGGTTAACCTGAATTTGGAGGGGATACAGAATCTTATGGTCTAAGAGTTTCATAAAATCACTTTCAATCAATTATCTGCTCTCAGTCCGACTCTGTACTTTGACTTCAGCAATACCTGGTGTTTTCACTGCCTGGCTTTGTTGCATTGATCGGCTTGTTTCTTGCTGGTATTCTCTCTTGGGTATTTATATTGCAGGCACTAGTTTAATGCCTTTTGTATTATTGACTATTATATTAGAAGGGATCCATGAGAAAGAATTCTGATAACCATGTGGATTCAAACTATTTTAAAATCAGAGATATTTTTTAAACAGCATTGTGTATTGTACCTCTGTAGCAAAATACATAATGTCAAAGTTTTAGTGTTTGTGTGATTATTTTCCTTTATTTTATTAATGGATGTTCCTCATTTTTCTGGTCTCCATTCAAAGTTCACTTATTCCATCTTCCCTACATGTCACCAACCCCATCTCTTGCTATCATAGTGTGCTGTCACACTGATTTCCTAGAACTTATCTAAAGTAATTCATTATATTCCACACATTCCATTTCTTTTATCAATCTTGTTCAACACTATATACCAAACACATTGAAAAGTACCTGTTTAAAGGTATACAGTAAGTGCACCATAGACATTTGATGAATGAAAAAATAAATGAATGAGTATGACATTTTGTATATTGAGGATTTTGATTACTGAAAAAAATCTAGTAAAAGAACAGCTTATTATCACAAGTCACATTACTTGTATGAACCTTGGCATAGATTAGTCACTTAACAAAATGTTGACTTAATAGAAATGGAAAGAATTTCAATTGTCACTTCAGATGGAATTTTCTGTATAATACACCCATTTTTCTAATAAGCAAAGCCCATGTATATCAGAGTTTGTGGTATGCATTTAGAGTATTAACTATGTGATACTAACCCTTTGTATTATTTTTCAAAACACCCCATTTGAGTTTCAATTAGTAAACGCTTCCTATTTCAATTAGTAAATATAAAATCCTAAAATATCTTGTCACAACTTTAGTTTTTAACGTTATGCTAGTTTTTTGTCTTTTTAAGTATTCTAGGACGACATGAGTTTTCTGCTGTATGAACCCAGAAGCACAATTTGTTCTTAGATAAACTTTTCCTTCTCTTTAGAAGAATCAGAGTCCTGCTGTTTTACTATTCATGAACTTTTACACATTATTGTATATTTATTGTTAAAAAATACAACAAAAGAAAGATCACTCAAAGAACTAGAAAAGAAAAATTGAAAGCATATTTCAGTGCTTTCAGTGCATTGAAATGCATTGAGTAAAATGCATATTTCATGTCATAGTAGTAAGTGCTGCATTATATTAGCAATTTAGCTATAGGTTCAGTGACTTTTCTGTCCTGTATTGAATTTCTAATATCATAAGAAAGTTACTAATGTGATAAAAGTCTTAAAGTATTACTGACTTTCTATCATGCTCTTGAAGTAAATTTTTATAGTATTAGCAAAAGCAGAGTTTCAGAATACCATATAAACTGACCAAAATGATAATTTAAAAAAGCTTTAAAAATCAATAATACAGTTTATTCAGCTGGTCTATTTGAAGCATCTTATATTTCATTTTCAGATCTTTCTCTTTTAGTGGCTCCTGCCCATTGGTAAGAGTAGAAGTTGCAAAATCCTAACTTCCTCTGAAACAACATCTAGTTTTCAATAGATTATCTTGCTAAGAGCAGACTCAGAAAATTGCTAGCATTCTTATTTACAGAAAAGAATGATAAAGTACTTGCAACACAATAAAAGTTACTGCCAGCTTTACAAAATATCCAGCAAAAAATAAAGTCCACTGAGTGGATATGTATGTCTTGTACATATGGAATGTGTCAGTTATGAGAGAAAGAATGTCATGTATTATTTTATTTTCTATAATATTGAATATGAAAAATTTAAAAAATAGGAAAAAAAGTTTACTTTTCTCCAGTCCTAGATGGACAAAGTAATTGTTATTCTTTACCACCATTATGTTTTATTAATGTAAATTCATTACAGTTGTTTGTAATAGAAATGTAACATAAATGAGCCACAAAGACAGATTTTTAAAAAAACACACATAATCAAACTAGTTTTCAGTAGGTTAACTTTTCCTTAACATGAATCCTATATTATTTGAAAAAAGGAAATTCTTAAAATTTGCTTGCTTATTGAGGATTTTTATACTCTCTTTTAAAATAGCTACTTGGGTTACTTACTGATCAGTGCTAGTTGTCCAAACACTTTTCTTGTACTCTAGCTGTATAATTAAATACCAGAAATGTAATTTGGAAGATAAAATTTAAAAAGAGTTGTGCATTAGTAACTTTGGAAAAAAATTACAAAAATTTAGTTTCATAAGTTTTGTTCCATAAATTTGGAAAAATATCACAAAAATTATTTGTGTTCCTGTGTTTTGTTTCTGTATTAGACTACAAAATAGAAATTGATGATGTTAGTGAAATGACTAAAACTACCAACTATTTTCTGAGTCTCTTGTTATTTTATGTTTCTTTCTCACTACATATAAATCATCAGATTGATTTTTAATCTTTTATGAAATTGATTTTAATTATATTTATTTTTTTGTGTGTATCCTTTCTTTGTACTATGAATCTTTTAATTTAAAATCGGTATTAGAGCTTCACGGTTTCCCACAATTCTTTAGCGTTTAGTAGTTTGTATTTGGTTGAGAGAAGTAGTATAGTGAAGAATGCCAAAATGTGTATTATAGCAAATCTTGAATCACGGACTTAACACATCCATTCCATCCTTACCATCTCCATGTTCCTTTAAACCTTCATAGAGTGCTCACAATGTGCTTATAATCATAGTGCTATGCACACATGTTTTCCTCACTAGAGTGTAAACCCTATGTGGGAAAATTCTCTGCAGACCACGACACTTGGAGCGTAATCCAACATGACCAAGGAAATATAGAACCAATTTAAAACACATCTCAAGAGAAAAATTAATCCAATCATCTATTGCCTAAGATCACTGTTTCTCTCAGAAAACTGTCTTACTGGATTCAGTCTTTCATAATTTTGTTCATAAGTTTGTTTATTTGTTCAAATAAAAGTCATTGTGCCACATAGGTATCCTGTTAGAAATATGAAGTTCCAAATAATATCATGGCAATGACTTCCAGCCAAATATCACCTGAAACACACCTATAGATTAAAAAGTCAGATTTATTATCCATTGCAGCAAAGAAAAAGATACTTCTTGGGGAGCTGTTGGAAGTCTCAGTAAGAGCACATCAGATGAATTAAGGGAAGATTTAAGGAAGTGGGGATTTGTTCCCGATTGTATGTTATCAAGAATCCTGGTAAATCTATGACTGGGTATTTTTAAATCTTGAGTATTGGGAGGGAAGACTAGACAGGGGCAAAGGTATAATTTATAAGCTAGCAGCAGTAGGAGATGTTTATTATTTTGTGCCTTGATAATATTCTTGTTTTATTTGTATTCAGACATGATTACATAGTGATATTATTTTTGTTTTGTTTCATCACTGTCAGAGTGACTGGTCTGATGCTGATGTTCTTTCAAATTATTTATGTTCAAGAGGAAAACATTCACACTTAGCTGTGAGTGCCACGACAGTTCATAGTAACACCAAAGCCTAGCTGATATTACCAGAATAGCTCCTGGATGTCAGAGATCACTTTTTTTCTCTCTCAATAATTAACATATAATTATCATATATGTACTAGCAAACAAAACTTTCATTAAATCTATTTTGGACTTTGTATCATAAAAAAATTACTGGAGATTACCTTAAACAGGTTTTTGGAATGATTGTTTTTTCTTCAAAGTTATGTATAATACTCAATTTTTTTCAAAGTAATGTAATGAATTGATAGAAGTAGAGAATCAAATATAAATTATTATTTTGCCTGGTAACTTACTCACCATATATGTAAAACAAATTAATGATGCTCTCTGTTTCACTAGAATTGTGTCATTGTTTCTAGGAAAAAAATGCTAGCATACATAAAAACATCTTTCCGTGTTCCTGAATGAGGCTGATTTACAGTCTTTAATACTATTCTATAACTTAATGCCAGAGACTTCGGACAGCTTGAGGCTTATTTTGGCTGTTCTTCTAATTGAATATTCCAAAGAATAACCAATTTTTAGCTACTTCAATGTGTGATCAACTGTAGCCCCTCTCAGAAAAATTGCATTATAGATACAGAAATATCATTGTGAGCTTGTAATTGTCAATTTAAGTGTTATTAGTTGTGTTAATTATAGATGAATGATTGACAAATCAAATTCATAACAGGGGCTCCAGTGTGGAGGCTTGACAGTCTCTGCATGAGTATTCCATCACTGTAGCCCTGTTTTGGAAAAATAGATGAAAGTTTCATGAATGTGAAATTTAAAACCATATTCCTAGAGCTTTCACAGAAGGACCTTTTAACTAATTTAATAAAAGTGCTCCTTCTTATGGGCCTGAGGAATAAAGTCTTGGAAATTGATAAGAGACTGCCTTAAGGTAAAAGAAAAGGATGAGCCATAGTGAGATTATCATTTCCAGAAGTTTAGCTTCAAAACTGCATCAGAGAACCAATAGTAATTTTATTTGCTTTGTAAATCTAGAAAGAAACCTGAACAGGGTAGAAGACAACTATTACCATGTAACCCAGGTTCCTTAAAATGTCTGGTTCAGTCTCAGCAAAGATGCAGCCTTCCCAGTTATTTTTTCATTTGTCCTGCCCAACCTGCACCACCCCCCCCGCCATTGCCAAATAGGACTGAAACAAAAGTGTTCAGACAGAAGAGAGAACTTACAACTGATATAGAATGGAAAAGTTAATTGGATATTTTCTGTGTAAGGACACTGCTGCAATTGCCAACTGTATTCTGGTCACAGAAGAAGCCATGTGTCTAGGAACATGATGATATAGCCCCTGTTACTGGTCAATTAAGAGATAACAACATTGTGGCAGTAATTTGCCTCTCCATCTGCAGCAATCTGTCAGTAGCTCTAAAAGCCACTTATCCTAGGAAGACAAGCCTAAAATAACCTGGAAAATTAAGAATAAAGAATAAACAGCGAAGGAAGATTTCAGGCAAGAGTTGCCCAGCAAAAAAATCAATTTGACATTATTACACATTATTTTGTATGTCCTAAATATTATTTTTATATCATTCTATTATATCATCCCAGATAATTTCTAGAGGAAATTATTAGGTGCCATTTTTTCATATTAATTAATTTATAAAGTAAATTTGTTACTAGTCTAATGACAAAAGAACCAACTAATTTACACATATTGATCTACTTAAGCCTTTGGGAAAGTACTATGTCTATTTCCATTTTACAGATAAGGAAACTCATCTGTAAGAAGGGTCAAATTACTTGCCAAAGATCACATAACTAGTATTTGAACACAATCCATATTTGTAAGCTACTTTACAATTCAGTAAGAATAGTATAAAAAATATAGAGTCAAGTTAACACAAGATAATTATACAGATAATCCCCCTAACAAATTTATATATAAATAATAAATTACCAGTTGATACAAGATAATTATGTAATCTCCCTAACAAATGTTCATGTGAATAATATATATTGGAAAGGTAGTCAATCAAAGTGAATTATGGAGGACATTACAAGTTTGTCTACGGTGTTCTTTCATTTATTGGTTTAAGGGGTAGCGTTAGTAAGCAATAGGTCAACAGGAGGTTAACTAGAAGTAGTGTTTATTAACAATATGATCATAGCCGTTTCCTATTTTTTAGACTATGATACAGAAATGCCAAATGAAATAATTACATTAGAGACTTAGTTGAATTTAACATAGTTCCTTTTTGTGGATGCAAAAGAATAGAAGGCTTATCTTCCTCTGCTCTTGATAATCTTACAAAAATAAACACTTTCTGCTTAAAAGAAAAAGTTGATTAAAATCAAGACCCTATATTCTATAAAATATGGTCTTATTTTCTTTATCCTCTCAATATAAACATCCAAGTGTGCCATAAATATGAAAACAGTTTTCAGAGTAGAAGTAACTAATCATGATCTTCCTTTTTAAAAATGTTTCTGGATTCTGAAAGAGACTTATTCTTCTTAGGGTTTAGCAAAGTTGTCATACTCATTTTCAACAAAAACTTAAATGCCACTGAAGCTTGAAACCCAAACATTTCTTTGCTAAAAAAATTGTTTGAAAAACTGACAACTATTAAAATATAAGAGAGAAAGAACATTTAATGCCAAGATCATATAATCCTATCAAACTCTTCAACAAAATAACATAGTCTTCTCTTTTGCTATTTTCTACCAGATTTGTACATTTTACATTGCTCTAATGGGTGACAAATGCTTGGTAACTTTCTCTTCAGGAAATCTGTTCTCAATCTTCAAATTTACTTTTGACATTTAAAACTATCATTATAATTCTCATCATTGAGGCATATCATAAGTTACACTATTTTATTTACTGTAGTTTCATGTATATGAGAACACGCTGTTCAATTTAAAATATCAAGTTTACAATTCTTCCATCTCATCAGGTGAGCTATTTGAAGCAAAACTCCCTGTCAACAATATGTGATACATAAATTTGATGAGAATATTTTTCAGTTAAGCTACTATTGGATTATATTTTTCAATTTAACATTTCAAAATATTTGTAATGTTTCCTAAAGTTTCATCAGAGAGATCATTTTGCTTTCCATTTGAGTTGAGAAACCTAGTAATTATTTTTGTTTAGAGGTAATTTTTTTTGGAACCAAATGATGGGTCTGCTAATTCTAAAATTTGCCTCTGGAAATGGACACATAAAACTACTTGTATAGCAACAGGAAGAATAGAG
Source organism: Kogia breviceps (assembly GCF_026419965.1). NCBI lineage: Eukaryota > Metazoa > Chordata > Mammalia > Artiodactyla > Physeteridae > Kogia > Kogia breviceps. The sequence goes on along the minus strand of NC_081313.1, from coordinate 86,091,665 downwards.
TGCTTGATATTAATGGCCTGTGACAGTCATTCTAAAGGGAACGTCTTGTATATAACAAAGGAAAAATAATAACTATACAATAAATTATCTTACATTTTGATAGGTGTCTTTTTGGTCAATTCATAGAAAATTGTATGTTGTAAATAGTTCATCTGTATTTGCAAAATTAAATTGATACTATTATCTAATCTGCAACCAAAAGCCCCAAATTACTGTAAGATTTCCAAAATACATAAAGGTTTCTTTCATTAGATATATCAGACATATTTTGAGCAGACATGTTCAAGATCTTGATATAAGCTTATTGTCTGAGGATACTTGGCTAGTCATTCAGACTCTTGTCTTTCTAATATGAGTTTGAACTATACTGAAGATTACTCTTGGAAATACTGCTTGAGAAGTAATCTGTCAGCTCTCCCATGTTAGGAAGTGATTAAATCTTAACCTAAAGAATAATAGGTCTCCTAAAATCTAAAACAATACTCAACTCTCTTAATAAAATAATGTTGTAGCAATGATAGATTTTTATCCAACCAAATTCGTTGTTTAAAGTTGTATGTGTATGTCATAACAAAACCAAGGGGTACGTGTGTGTGTCTGTGTGTGTGTGTGTTTGCACCTAATCTGTGACCCAAGTAAGCAACTCTAAGAATGATTTTAAGGAAATAACAATGTGTATTAAGATATGAACTTAAAGAAAAATATCCCACATAGTTAAATTTATGTTTTCATTTGAAGGGTAGATTACATTTGACTTGCGTAGAACTGAAGGTCAGGTCTGGCACAATCAAATTATTTCATCTTTTAAACTGCATCCAAACATTTAAATTGACTACCTTTTAAAAAAATCACTATGGGTAAGTGGAAAGGATATATTCCTTAAAGAATGGTTTGTGAAATAACAGAGAACATTGACTGCAGCAACAAGAGAGCATAATAATATTCTCATGGGGATGAACACCAAGTTCAATTTCACTGGAAAGTAAAAAATCACAACAAGGAAAATTAATGTTTTACTGTAAAACTTTGACCAAAGTACCTACACTATAAGACTCACACCAGACATATTTGAACAAATGGAGATAAATAGATTTAGTCAGAAAGTCTTTTTTTCCCACCAGAAGGAAAGACTTGAGGAAGATACCGGGAGGATCATTTGAAATTTAAGTTTAAAGAAAAAGCTCTTTTTCCCTCAGAAATGGGGCTTTGAACACTGGCAAAAACTGTATTTACTTACTATATCAGTTGAATTATTACCTTATTACATGTGCAATATATATGAAAACCTTATTTATACAAAGATTCAGATAATTGTGAAAATTTTCTTCATTTGGATGTAAATATTGCTATTTGTACATGTGTGTATCCAACAATATATGTATATGTAGGTAAATGTGTGTGTATAAGTGTTTTTGTGTGTGAGTGTATATATTCCAGTTTCCATGTAGAACCCAGGGTGAGAAATAAAATTTTTTTCTCCCAATAGTGACACACTTGTTACTATTATATAAGAGTTTCCAAATATACTGAGTTTCTTTTTTTGCCATGGACACCTCAATGTTCGCACAAAGAAAAGCTAAAACTTACTATTTCATTCAACTTTTTAACTTCTGTAAAAGTCCTCAAACAGGATTTTTAAAATGTTCCTTTTCTTTCTATTTTACTTCATGTTTTTAATGTGTTTCTTTTGCCTTTTAAATTAATAAATTTCTGTTATTATTTATATTTGCATTGCCTTGATGCTTTTTGGTAGTTTTTTACATTTGATACATGTATCAGTCAATAAAAAAGTATTTCTTAATTAAAATAAATTTCATAAAAGTGATTTAAAGAACATGAGAACTAGGTTCAGACTTATACTGTTATTAGGAGTTTAGAATATTATGTAATTATCTTAGAAATAGAATATCGAAATATAATATTTGAAATAATGGTAATGAAAACAAAATACAAGAAACAAATGCTATTGTTTTAACATTTTGCAAGAGCTTTAAATCTACCAAAAACAAGGATATAAGCAACAAAAAGATGAAAACATTTAAACTGAAAAAACAAACATCTCAGGAACATACATGAAGTTTTTTGTTGAGAGTTCTGTTATTTCTATGCTTTAGCATTACTTTCTTACCTTAAACATTATTTTTTTATTGAAGTATACTTGATTTACAGTATTGTGTTAGTTTTAGGTGTACAGCACAGTGATTTAGACTCAGATACATATATATATATTCTTTTTCAGATTATTTTTCCTTATAGGTTATTATAAAATATTGATTATATTTCCCTGTGCTATACAGTGGGTCATTGTTTGTTATCTATTTTATATATAGTAGTGTACATGTTAATCCCAAACTCCTAATATATCCCCTCATCCTTTCCCCTTTGGTAACCATAAGATTGTTTTCTATATCTCTGAGTCTCTTTCTGTTTTGTAAGTTCATTTGTATTTGTATTTGTATTTGTAAGTTCATTGTATTTGTAAGTTCATTTGTATTCTGTTTTTTTTTTTTTTTTTTTTTTTTTGTTAGATTCTGCATGTAAGTGATATCATGATATTTGTCTTACACAGTCTGGCTTACTTCACTTAGTATGATAATCTGTAGACCCATCTATGTTGCTGCAAATGGCATTATTTTGTTCTTTTTTTATGGCTAATGTTCCATTGTGTATATGTACCACATCTTCTTTATCCATTCATTTGTTCTACCTTTGTTTTCCTCTAGGAGTTTTATGGTATCTGGTCTTACATTTAGGTCTTTAATCCATTTCAACTTTATTTTTGCATATGGTGTTAAAGAATATTCTAATTTCATTATTTGTACATGTAGCTCTCCTGGTTTCCCAACACAACTTATTGAAGAGACTATCTTTTCTCCATTGTATAGTCTTGCCTCCTTGTCATAGAGTAATTGACTATAGGTGTGTGGGTTTATTTCTGGGCTTTCTATTCTGTTCCATTGATCTATATGTCTGTTTCTGTGCCAGTACTGTACTGTTTTGATTACTGTAACTTTGTAATATAGTCTAGAGTCAGGGAGCCTGATTCCTCCAGCTATATTTTTCTTTCTCAATGTTGCTTTGGCTATTCAGAGTATTTTGTGTTTCCATACAAATTAAAAAATCAAAATTTGTTCTAGTTCTATGAAAAATGGCATTAGTTATTTGATAGGGGTTGCACTGAATCTATAGATTGCCTTGGGTAGTATAGTCATTTTAACAATATTGATTCCTCCAATCCCAAAACAGTATTCTTTCCATCTGGTTGTGTCTTCTTCAATTTCTTTCATTAGCATCTTATAGTTTTTGGAATAGTTTTTTGCCTCCTTAGGTAGGTTTATTCCTAGGTATTTTATTCTTTTTGATGCAATGGTAAATGGGATTGCTTCCTTAATTTCCCTTTCTGATCTTTCATTGTTAGTGTATAAAAATATAACATTTTTCTGTGCATTAATTTTGTATCCTGCAACTTTACTGAATTCATTGATGAGCTCTAGTAGTTTTCTGGTATCATCTTTAGGATTTTCTATATATAGTATTGTGTCATCTGAAAACAGTGACAGTTTTACTTCTTTTCCAGTTTGGATTCATTTTATTTCTTTTTATTCTCTAATTGCTGTATCTAGGACTTCCAAAATTATGTTGAATAAAAGTGGCAAGAATGGCCATTCTTATAATTTGCTGATAGTAAAAGAGTAAAGCTATCATGATGATGATGATGGGTTGCTGGATTTTGAATGACAGTCTCTCCGTCATATTAGTAGTAAATATTATTATTGTTATTCAACTTTAAATATATACATTGCATATCTTGATTCTTAGGATAACTTGTATAGGAATACTAAATAACTTGAAAGAGTTAAAGATCATGTTAAAAGACTAAAACTTGTTAGAAAACATTCAGTAGATACATTTAATTTACCCTTGCAGAATCATGTAAATCATTATTTTTAAAGTCAGGTAGTTTGCTTTTACATCATATATGAAGGTTTCTCTAAATTGAATGAAATCTTTGAATTAGACTATGACATTGGAATTTTTCTAGAGTACTTTCTGAGTTGATTTAAAAAATTTTCTCCTTGATATCATTGACCTAAAATGTTATAACAATGTTAATTAGGATGGTTTTGTACTTTTCATTGAATTCCTTAAACTATTTTTTTTTAAGTGGGCATTTTTGTCTTGTTCCTGACCTTAGAGGAAATGCTTTCACCTTTTTACCATTGAGTATGATGTTAGTTGTGTATTTGTCATATATGGCCTTTATTATGTTGAGGTAGGTTCCCTCTGTGTCCACATTCTGGACAATTTTTATCATAAATTGGTGTTGAATTTTATCAAAAGGTTTTTCTGCATCTTTTGAGATGAACATATGACTTTTATTCTTCAATTTGTTTATGTGGTGTATTGCACTGATTGATTTGTGGATATTGAAAAATCCTTTCATCCCTGGGGTAAATTCAAGTTGATTGATCATGGTGTATGATCCTTTTAATGTATTGTTGGATTCAGGTTGCTAGTATTTTGTTGAGGATTTTTGCATCCCTGTTCATCAGTGATATTGACCTGTAATTTTCTTTTTTGTGTGTGGAATGTTTGTCTGGTTTTGGTACCAGGATGAGGGTGGACTTATAGGATGAGTTTGGAAGTGTTCCTTCCTTTACAATTTTTTGCAATAGTTTCAGAAGGTTAGATGTTATCTCTTCTCTAAATGTTTGGTAGAATTCACCTGTGAAGCCATCTGGTCCTGGACTTTTGTTTCTTGGGCGTTTTTAAATCACAGATTCAATTTCTGTACTTGTAACTGGTGTGTTCATATTTTCTATTTCTTCCTCATTCAGTCTTGGGAGATTATACCTTTCTAAGAATTTGTCCATTTCTTCTATGTTGTCTATTTTATTGGCATATAATTTCTCATAGTAGTCTTTTATGGACCTTTGTATTTCTGTGGTGTTGGTTGTAACTTCTACTTTTTCATTTCTGATTTTATTGATTTGAGCCCTTTCCCCATTTTTCTTGATGAGTTTGAGTAAAGGTTTATCAATTTTATCATTTCAAAGAACCAGTTTTTAGTTGCTCACATATATGTAAACAATGTAGAAAATATCTCTCAGGGGAAGAGCTGTTGCTATATTAACCAAAATTCACCTCATTCCTTATTTTCAATCTTTATAAGTATCCACTGGGATACTTATAAATATTGTTATTTAAAATTTTACAAAATTTAAAGTATTGAGGGTAGGATCAACATGCTTTTGTTTTTTAGTAGAAAAATACCTGCTGATTTCAACAATTGAAAATATTGCCTTTTGTTAATCATTTTATAAACATTTCTACATGCCAAATGTGAGAACTTAGTGAAAACAAATAGTTTTAACTAATTTAAAATTAAATAGAAAATTTTAAGAAATTATGGCAATGTGTTGTTTTTCATGTTATATGATATTTAATAGTGAATTTTAATGAGTTGAATAGTTCTCGATGATTCTTAAAATAGACCTAAGGTGAGATATGCTCATTTACCTTTTCTGTACTGGACTTGTGCAAATTGAACAACTATTAAAAGCATACTATACGAAAGAAAGAGGTGTATTTTATAAGAACAAAATAAATGTAGACTCTCTGTAAAGATTTTGTTAAGAGAATGAATGAATATGTGTGCATATGAGTGCGTGGGGTGTATGTGCATGGGGTGTGTGTGTATGTATATGTGTGTATATAAAAATTTATATTAAGTAACAAGGGAATTTTTCTTTTTTTGAAAAATGTATTTCAATAAAATTTCAGATCTAAATATGTAAATTAGAACAGTAAGATGCTTCGAGGAAATCAACCTCACGACATTGAAGTAGGCAAATATCTCTTAAATAGGTCCCAAAACTCTAGTTGTAAAAGAAAAAATATATAGATTGGACTGTAATAAACAAAAGAACTTCTGTTCTTCAAAGTAATCATTATGGGAATGGGAAGGCAACTCAAGAGTGAGAAGAGCTTTCCACAATACATATGACTCACAAAGGATGTAAATCTAGATTATGTAAAGACATCACACAAACCATTAGAAAGAAAACAATTGAATAGAAAGAACCTGGACTAATGTCATGACCAGAAAATTTACAAAAGAAAAACCAAAATGGCTAATAGATTTATAAGACGCTCATCTTCATTATTCATTATGGAAGTTTCCATTAAAAATACAATGTGGTACCACTGCACACTCAACAGAATAAATAAAGTTAAAAGATAGAAAGCATCAAGCATTAGTGAGGCTGTGAAGCAAGTTACACCGTACAAGTGCAACTTGGTAAAGTCACTCAGGAAAACTTTATGGAAGTTTCTTATAAATTTGAATATACACATACCCTATTATGCAGCAATTCAACTTCTAGTTATATTTCAAGCAAAAGTGTACCCAAATATTCACCAAAGTCATTGATCAGAATCTTCACAGCAACTTTAATCACAATAGCAAAAATCTGGAAACCAGCAAAGTAACTTATCTCAAGTAGAATGGACTACCACCCAGCAATGAGAATGAATGATCTAAAACAACAAACCACAGTATGAATGAATTTACAGAAGAAGTCAAACACAAGAGAGGATTATTCTATTAAAACAAAGTACAAAAGCAAGCAAAACCAATTTATGGCATTAAAAATTAGGCTAGTGGTGCTGGTCCTGGAAGGGAGGTAAGGGAATCTGAGATGGGTTCTTAATCTATGTGCTGGTTACAGCTGGTAAGTTTGATTTGCAAAAAATTCATCAGGACTTATGTGTATTTTATTACACATATATTTTACTTCAATAAAAATTTAAAATGTATGTCATATACCCTAAATCAATTCCTATTTTCAATAAAGTTTGAGACCTCTTAAAATATAGATGCTCATTTTTTTTCCTTGCTCCCTCCTGTTATTTTCTCTGTACTCCATATTTTGGCCATATTTATACGTACTCAGGTCCTCCAAATATCATAATGATACAATGTAAAAAGTTCAATCGAGACATGATATTTTTGAATTTGAAGTAGCAACACTCCTAACGAATGACTCTTCACATAAGATTCCATCCTATATTGAAGTTAAGCGTTGTCTTTTTCACTGGAAGTCAACATATGGTGAGAGCCTAGTACGTATAAAGTAAATTTAAAAATACCAGTTGTGAATGGTAGACATGAAATTGCTCAAAGACATTTTCTAGATTAAATCATCAGTTTTAATATGACTCTTTCTGGTTTTTTTTTCCTTTCATTTGGAAAATGTGTATTGTTGTGAAACAAATGCTGAGCTCAGGAAATCCCTGCAAGAGCATTGCCTACCTTCTAGCAAATGATTTTTGACACTATTTTCTGGTCCAGCTATTCTGAAAATATCTAAGTATGTTTTAAATTGCTTAGTATTTTAATTTTTAGAAAAGAGTGTAATTATTCAGTTGGGACATAGAGAAAGTCACAAGCATTCCTATTATATCAATTTATATTTTTTCCTTATGTTCTACAAAGTTCCAAATTTTTACATGAGGTAATATTCTCACCTATATTAATGCACAATAGTAAAATACATTAGTTACTGGAGGTGAAAAATTTGCATACATACTCAATAACTCAGAGTTCAGAAGATTTTCCTGGCCCCTGCTCTTCTTCCTATCCAGGCCAGTATGATATTGTCTCCATCCTCCCAGTTTGGCCCAGCTTGAATTCGGGAGTTGCTCTTTTCCCAGATATAACCGAACTGGTGAGTTCTGCTTTTGGATTTAAACACTCATGCTCTCTTTGACCTTTGATTAATTCCTGATAACAGCCAGGTGACCTGAGAGGTTAATGTACCGACAAAACTGCCTAAATGACACAGAATGAATGACACAGAATCCTAGTGCCAACATCCATAGCACTTTATTATCACTATCCCCACCCTCACCTGAGTGTTGTCATTTGCACTGGAGATTTACAAGCTGAATAATATGACTTGGTGAAAAATGTCTTCCTACTAGTGAATTAAACTCTGGTTTGAAAGTAATTGGACACTGTGTACATTTAGCTACATTTTGTCTTTTTAAGCATTCATAGAATGTCACTGGAAAGTGCACATTATTTTCTTTCCTTTTTTTTTTTTTTTTTGTCTGCTTTAAAATTTCACCCTGTTATATTATGTCCCTGGAAAGAAGTTAACATTTACTGACCACTCTGCTAGATGTGTTTTGTGCCCTTGCCCTGCCTCCCTAAAACTCCCACAACAGCCAGGCTAGAGTCTACAGTAGACTTAAAATGAGGGCACTAATGTGACTTTTTTGCTTACTCTCTTCACCTCGATACAGTCCTCACCATCCAGGGTAACAAAACAAGAGTGATTCTGGTGCTGGAACATTCAATCCAGCAATTTACAACAGTGTCACCTAAGAAAGCATAAAAGCTTGTCTGCATAAGGCTCTCAGAAGTAGCATTTTCTGAATTTATGTGAGGAGACACAGATCTAGAAAAAAGAAAATGTTCAGGAATTTCTACCATTCTTTTTTTTTTTTTTTTTTTTTTTTTTTTTTTTTGTGGTACGCGGGCCTCTCACTGTTGTGGCCTCTCCCGTCGCGGAGCACAGGCTCCGGACGCGCAGGCTCAGCGGCCATGGCTCACGGGCCCAGCCGCTCCGCGGCATGTGGAATCCTCCCGGACCGGGGCGCGAACCCGCGTCCCCCGCATCGGCAGGCGGACTCTCAACCACTGCGCCACCAGGGAAGCCCTCTACCATTCTTTAATCCATTTCTTCTCTTTCAAATATTAGCCTCATTATGTAGCATATTTTTGCAGTGGTCTTCTTCAAGTCTTTCTTTGCTTGTTAATACCAGATTTTTTGTCAGAAGTATTACAGCTTGTTTAACTCTCCCTCCATTTACCCTTTACAATATAAAAAATATAGATGAAGATTCATGCAAGGTGAATTAAATTCATTCTTTTATCTTAATAGTAAATAGTTCATACTCATTTTTAAAGGAGTTGCTAATAAGTCTTAATTTGTGGGCAGTGCTTTTTAGTTAACAGTGGGCTTTTACATAAACCCCATTTTCATTTTTAATCGCATAATAATTCTGGGAAATTTTTCCAGGGTAGCTGTGATTATTTCTATTTTCAATGAAAGAAACTGAACATGCTTTCTGATCCTGTCTTGATTCCAGTGGGTGTTATTATTTTTAGTATACCATTACATAGTAATGTCTATAGCTAAATGACCCATCTTGTGATTTTCTTAAGGGCTTTTATTGGGCCTTGTTGGGGGTTACCATAGGATGTGGCACATAATATATGTTTGTGAATGAGTTCTAAATATAATAAACAGAGTTGGCTAAGGCACCAGCTACTGAATGGCAGAAATATTATATAAATTTAGTAATCCAACTGTAATTTTTGAACTCTTCACTAAAATATATTTCCACTTAACCCTATAATTAGGCAATAAGTCAATTAAGTAAGCCCTCTGCATTAAATGACACATGCTTTCTACAACCTATAGTCAAGTGGCAATAGCAATGAGATAAATATCAAGAGGTTCCATGTAAAAATGTATGTTTTGCTTTAATTTTCACTTCCCAACTGAGCAGATCAACCATCCACTTTACCATTATCATTTTTTAGTGGAAAACACTCCAAACTCTTCCTGTTGTTATTGCCTTTTCAGATTTAAGTTGCATTGTATTTTAACTTTTCAGAAAATACGTCAAGAAAAATTACTCTTTTTATTACCAAAAAGGAAAGATGAATACCAGCTGACTTGTAAGAATTTGTAGGTAGAAGTTTGTAAGGATTAAAGGAGAGGTTCAAAATGAATTCAGAAATAAGTGCCTAATAATGACTATTTGTGAAGATAATTCAGTGGGTAAACTAATTTTCTTCCCCAATAAAGTAAAAAGGAAAGAAAATTAGTTAAAACAATTTTAGACTAGCTTGAGAGAATAAAGTGTTGGTTGAATGAACTTTGTTTGAGATTAATGCTGAATTCATAAGAATCACAATTTTTTTCTCCATTCAAAGCAAGAGTGGTGTCAAAAAGACAGAGTTTTGCTCCTAAGTTCATACATTTTTAGAATAATGTGTTTTAAAACTGAATGTAGTGTGGAACTGTGTTGTAGCATCACATATATGCATTTTATTCTGTAAATCTTTCAATAATTATTTGAGTCAAGACATCTATCTCCTTATCTTTAAAAGCAGTGAAATCTACAAGTTATACCATAGAAAGTGCAAATGTGTGGAACCAAAGGATATTCTATTTCAAATATGAATCTAGTATTTTTCATTTGAAGGAGAAATATTGACAGAAGATAGAGAGAGACTGGGTGGGAGAGGATATAACTATCCAATCAAGGCTATTCGATCAAGGCTATTTTCTGTATTTTTCCAACAGTAGGGTTGAAGTGAACCTTACAAAGTCATCTGGTCCAGTCCTCTGCCTTGAGGCAGAAGTACATCATCGAAGGAGATGAGAGTCAATACTGTTTGTTGAGACTCCCCACCCCAGAGAAGATCATGCCTAGCCTCCCTCATAACCTTTGAATCTTTTTCTTGTGGCTATTTAAAATGGTTGAAATCCATATGGTTTTCTGAAGCCTTGAATTTCCTTTAGGAGAAATGAACAAAAAGCTTCTGAAACAAATCAGCCCCCCTTTAAGGAGATCTTTGACCACAGGTCTAGAGATTACTTTAAAGTAGTCAAATAGGAGAGAATCACATAATTTCAATATTTGAAAAAAGCCAAACACTAAATCATTAGCATACTTAAACTGCTCAAATAATGTTACTGTTAAAATGGCATATTCATTTTGTAAGAAAGACCCACTAATGCTTGGTAGAAAAAAAAATGTGTTGGTGTTTTAGGTTGGGGAGGTCTTTTTTTTTTTTTTTATTACTCTTTTCCCTTATGGTTCCTTGTGCTGTACATTAGGACCTTGTTTATCCAGTCTAAATGTAATAGTTTGCATCTACCAACCCAAAACTCCCAGTCTATCCTTGAAATAAAAGAAGTCTACTCCTTCTTTATTTCAGTAAAGCTCTTTTCCATGTGGAGTAGGTCAGAGAAGAAGACTTTTTAACACCAGGTAAAACGTTTAAAAATAACAACAAAAATCACAAATAATACATAATTCCTACTTATAAAATTTATTGGTAGAGAACATATTTAAGGAGCTCTTATTTACACTGAGTCCTAAATAATGAAGTAAGTGTGCTATAACACAACCCATAGATTTAGTATGTAGGATACTATAATGCATTCAATGTTTACAAATATTTTTATTGCTTGCTTTTGGTATTTTTCACGTTCATTTTCTTTAATTTGTGGTATTTTTCTATAAGCCCCATTTTATTTGGATAATTTTTCCTTTGTTATTTTCATAATGACAGTATTCAAACATATATAAAATAGAGAAAAGAGTATAAAAAAAACCTCACAATATCCATCATCCATCATTAATCTCAACAATTATCAACATATATTTATATTTTTATACTTCCTCTTTCTATACAGTATTATATTACAGCAAATAAGAGGTATTATATTATCTTCCCTGTAATAATTTGACAGAATTTTTAAAATAACATTAAGTTTGATTGCTCAAGTTTCAAAATGGTCTTTTCATGAAAATTGATAATACCCTAAACTCAACTTCGTCAAGAAAACATGCTATTCCTTGAACTGACAATGTGATCATAAGCAAGAAATAAAAATCATCAAGACACCTGGACAATTCTGAGAGGCAGATGTGTCTTGATCATATCCTGTGCAATTAGATTATAAAAGTAGATGGAATTTTGTGGACCATAGATATCTACTAAGCAGGCAGGAATATAATGTAGATGTGTTTCAGGGATTTATTGTGTCCACACCACATCAATGTCATTTAGATAAAAATTAATAAGGAATTTGGCAAATACTAGTCTCCACTTATATAAATTTGGGAAAATCCTTAGCAATTCATCAAAAAGAAATAGAGAAAGAAAATTAAAATTTTTTAGCACAGGGAAATTAAAGCAAAACATCTTTCAGAAACTATCCCAGAGAGAAAACAAAGAATTTAAAAATTTAGAACAACTTGTTTATATAATTAGCTTATACCAAGACAAGTAAACAGAAAAAACCAAACCTATAAAACATATTTTGAATATTATAGCCAAAATGAAAATATTTTTAAAAATAGTGATTTTAGAAAACCTCTAGAAAAGTATTGAAAACTAAAAATTCTCAATCTTCTTTGAGCATATACTCTAGTGTTCCATTTGTTCCTCTTGTTTTTGCTTTGACACAGCTCAGCCTAGGCAACTGTAATATCTTTCACCACTCCCAGTGATGCTCAAGTATAGTGAAGGAGTTGGGTCCATAAATCCTGGACTCAGTATAGTGGAATCTCCTCGAGAGGACATAAACCTTAGTATGATGGTATGAAAGTGATGTTTTAATACTAATTTTGAACAAAGTAAAAACAAAACCCAATTAAGACAAATTTCTTAATGTGTCAGGGACATGACATTAACAATATCTAAAAATTTTAGTATAATTACACAAACATGTATTACGAATGACTAGAAATCTAGATTTTTAGTGCAGTGATATTGCAAAGAGAGGTATTTCTATATGCTGCAGCTGGTATCACAAACAAACATAACAGGTGTTCTCAATTCTAATGCTTCAAGTGTCTAAAAGATATTATCAATAAAATTATCCATGAATATATGCTAGCTTTTAGGAAAGTGAATTATACTGTGATAAAGGATCCTTTCCAAAAGGAATTATGAAAAATAATTATGAAGTAACCAGTATCTTAAAGTTCATTGATTTCTGTAAAGCTTTTGATAGCCATCCCCCCCCCCACCCCACCTTTAATTACGCTTTTTCAGGGAAGCTATAATCTTTTTCAGTGAAGCCTTGTTTTGAGGATTGTAAGGGAAATCCATGGAGGAGATTAAATACTGACTCAGTGATTAGCCTCTTCCAATACAGTGGCATCTTTTTCTTTTTTCATGTATTTTTAAAATTTCAGACATTGCAGGTGGAATAATTTGTGGAAATTAAGGTACTCCTAGGTACAGTAGTAAACTTCTTATGAAAAAGTATGATCCTACCTTACTCATGCCATCTTTCTGCCCATATTGAAATTTAAGGGACTTATTTAAACCCTAATTCTAATGAAAGGAAAGTGAGGTTTTATATAAAACTAGTAATAATAATTTATTTGATCAAGTTCTAAACTATATATACATCTAATCTATACATACATTGTATATACTATATATATATAGAGAGAGAGAGAATGCAATGTGTGAATACACACATTTATAACACTTCAAAACTATTATTATCCTTATTTTCTGGATGCAAACACAAAAGCTTAGGGAATTAAGTAACTTGCTCAACACCATGTCCAATTTAAGTGGTAGATACATATTAATAACATCCTAATTTGCTTGACTTGCCCAAACTATTCTCCTTCAGTATATTCAAGATTGGACTAATCCTTAGGACAAAGGAAAGGTACAATTTTCAGAGTTGTCTGAAATTTTCCTATTTTTTTTCTTTAAAAGAATGAAAGTGCCTACAAAACTCAGTCCACCATTTTGCTGTAACAGGGATTTTCTATAATGTTAATATTTTTTAAAAAATACCAGTGTGCTTGGACCTAGGGAAAACAATAAACGAATGCATGAAAAACAACAACAAAACTCAGAGGAATTGATAGGAGGCTGGACTGAGACTTTTTTTCCTTCACTAATTAAAACCAAAGGAAAAATGGATTATTTGGTCAAATTATTTGATGTGAGGAATCTCTGCTACAAGGAAAGAAAAATTTCTTTAGAACCTCCTCTCTCAGCCAGTGCATATAATCTGCTAGTGTGCACCAGTAGCGCCATGCAGTAAAAATATCTAATCCTTTCATGCAAGTGGTTATGTAGACTCTGCTGGGTTACCCCTGCCCTCCTTCCTGGCTCTTTTCCTAACCAGCAACTGAAGGATGGGTGAACACTTGGAAGGAGCAGGGTTCTCCAGGACCTGTTCCAACCCATGTCCATATTTATTCTGACTGATCCCTGCCCAAGCAGACTGGTGGTTACGTGACTTAAAAGCTATTGCTGTTGTCAGCACAGATTACCTTATTTCAGAAATAGATAAATAAAAACAAAATGAAATATTTGACTGATTATTGGATAAAACAAGGCTGTGTAAGCAGAGCAGCAAAGGAAGAGAAAGGCCAATAGTTTTTATAACCTTTCAAACAAGTTCTATATACAAAATTAAATGGTACATTGGAAAATACCTAAAACAAATATGACAGAAAAAGTATTAATATATAAATGTCATAGCTTTAAATATAAAAGTAATTGAATACCAAATTAGATAAAAGAAATTGCAAAAATTTATTACAGTTTACTGAACAACCCAAGTAAATAAGAAATATATTTTTGGGCTTCCCTGGTCGCGCAGTGGTTGAGAATCCGCCTGCCGATGCAGGAGACACGGGTTCGTGCCCTGGTCCGGGAAGATCCCACATGCCGCGGAGCAACGAAGCCTGTGAGGCATGGCCGCTAGGCCTGCGCATCCGGAGCCTGTGCTCCGCAACGGGAGAGGCCACAACAGTGAGAGGCCCGCATACCGCAAAAAAAAAAAAAAAAAAAAAAAAAAAAAAGAAATATATTTTTATAGTCTACTTTTTTTCAATTATTCAAGAAAATTAAAATTACTACAGCAGTATATTGTCTTCAACTAAGGATTTAGCATAATTGATCTCTTAAGTAGTGAAATCCTGCGACTTGAAGTGTCTCAACCATTTTTCTCACAGGTACAGTGAGATACTCAACTGACAGATATGGAATATTTCTTGGTAATTATACTGAAAGTTATTTGTTTGTTTAAAGAAGTTTTGCATATTTCTAATTGTTGAGGAATAGTTATGCTAATTAATGTTATGACACATAAATCACTATTTAAATATTATTATTTATAAAATCATTAGACTACACAAGTGAGCTAACTGAAAAATCTCAATTCCTGGACAATATATTGTTCTTAATATCCTTTTCAAAATTAAGGTGCATTCTCAAGCCTAATTTGATATTAATTATGATAATTATGATAAATATGGTTAGAATATTTTATTTCCTTAATTCTAATTTTACATTGAAATTATTTTATACCAGTTTTTTATACATGCATATTTTGTTACCCTTTTCTTACATCTTTTTTGGGAAAACATATGGTATATATATAAACATATATATTAAATTATGGTAGGTTTTAAATATTCTGTCTCTAATATTTTAAGAATATTTAGGTGGTCAAAACAGTCTTTGCCTTTAGATTGTTCTCGAATAGATTTTTTTAAACATCTTTATTGGAGTATAATTGCTTTACAGTGGTGTGTTAGTTTCTGCTTTACAACAAAGTGAATCAGTTATACATATATATATGTTCCCATATCTCTTGTGTCTCCCTCCCTCCCACCCTCCCTAGTCTCTTCATGACATTTTTTTTTCTTAGATTCCATATATATGTGTTAGCATACAGTATTTGTTTTTCTCCTTTTGACTTACTTCACTCTGTATGACAGACTCCAGGTCCATTTTAATGAAAGCTTTTTAAGATGATCTTCTGCCATATTTGCTACTACTCTCGAATGGAGTGTCACTATACAAACATGCTGTTTTAAAATTATAATTGCATTTCTTTTAGCAATAGAGATGTGAATCATTCATATTTGAACCACAATACATGCACTTCTTAAATACCTTTTAAAAAAAATTACACTTTTAAATGGTTTTAATGGAAGTTTGCATCACTTTATAATTAACCAAATCTACAACAAATTAATGTGCTGTTGTGAAGGCAAAATAACACTAATCTATAATTATAATCAAGAATAGCAGCTACTGAAAACCATAGCCAACCAAGACAAAATTTTTATGGAATGCAAGAGCCTCAAGAGATTTCTTACTTGAATTCGAAGTGAGCCATAAAAATGCACTCGTGTTATATACTTTTTAAATTTTGGTGGGTCTTAATCATTTATTTAATAATTTACTGGATGTTTGTACATAAAAACAAAATTACATGGACTTTTCTGTCATGTTTTCTACAAAAAAATGAAAAAAAACCTTCAGTGTTAAGCTCAGTAACCCCGATCTCAGAGTACTTGTTAGTCCAGGCAAAGATCGTATCATAAAAATCACTACTAAGAGACAAAACAAACTAACAAACCAAGTAACAAAGCAAAACAAAACAATGTACTTCAAAATCTTTTGTCAGCATATTCCTGCAATTATTTATTTATTTATTTTAAATAAATTATTTAAGTACAATTGGTTTACAATATTATATTACTTTCAAGTGTACAGTATAATGATTCAATATTTTAGTAGTTTATAATCTATTTAAAGTTATTAGGAAACAATGGCTATATTTCCCTGTGCTCCAAGATATATCTTTGTTCCTTGTCTATTTTATACATAGTAGTTTATATCTCTTAATCCCATACCTCTATCTTGCTCCTCCCTCCTTCCCTTTCCCCTCTGGTAACCACTAGTTTGTTCTCTATATCAGTGACTCTTTTTCTGTTTTCATATATAAATTCCTTTGGTTTATTTTGTGATTTCAAATAGAAATGATAACATGGAGCATTTGTATTTCTCTGTCTGATTTATTTCACTAAGCATAATACTGCCTAGGTTCATCCACGTCATTGCAAATGGCAGAATTTCATTCTTTTTTTATAGCTATGAAATATTCTAGTGTATATATATATATATATATATATATATATATATACCATATCTTCTTTATTCATTCATCTATTGGTGAACATGTAGGTTGACCCATATAATGGCTATTGCAAATAATTCTGCTATGAACATTGGAGTGGATGTATATTTTCAAATTTGTACTTTCATTACCTTCGTATGTATACCCAGGAGTGGAATTGCTGCATCATATGGTAGTTCTATTTTTAGTTTTTTAAGAAACATTTATATTGTTTTCCATAATGGCTTCACTAATATTCATTACCATTAACAGTGTATAAGAATCCCCTTTACTCAACATCCCTGCCAACATTTCTTATTAGTAACATTTTTTTTTTTTTTTTTTTTTTTTGTGCGGTATGTGGGCCTCTCACTGTTGTGGCCTCTCCCATTGCAGAGCACAGGCTCCGGACGCGCAGGCCCAGCGGCCACGGCTCACGGGCCCAGCCGCTCCGCGGCATGTGGGATCTTCCCGGACCAGGGCACGAACCCGTGTCTCCTGCATCGGCAGGCGGATTCTCAACCACTGCGCCACCAGGGAAGCCCATTAGTAACATTTTTGATGATAGCTATTCTGACAGGTGGAAGGTGATGCCTCACTGTGGTTTTGATTTTCGTTTCTCTAATGATTAGCGATGTAGAGCACTTTAAATTTAATTCCTATATATTAATGTTATTGATTGAGCATTTTTCTTCCTAGAGAGAAAAATGTGATAACACAGATACCTGTTCTTACTAGGTTGTACTGACTTAAGACTTCAGTGGCAAAGTGTAGACGTTTGAGGAGCCCAGATGATCCCTTGCTAATAAATATACATTCCAGTAATTCTGAGTTAATTAGCATAGTGCTTAAATTATCTAGAGTGCCTAAGTTCAAATGCCCTTTCCTCAGATTACTAATTGTTACTTTATATCTCTAAATCTTCATTGCCTCATCATTGGGGAATCACAGTAGTATGCATCTCATAGAACTGCTGTGAAGATTAAACAGGATAATACATGTGTGCTATTTTACATGATATATGACACATATGACAGACTCAAGTATTTTTCACTTTTTAATGGCTGAGAAATACTCCATTGTATATATGTACCACATCTTCTTTATCCATTCCTCTGTCGATGGACATTTAGGTTGCTTCCATGACTTGGCTATTGTAAACAGTGCTGCAACGAACATTGTAGTGCACATATGCATTCAAACCATGGTTTGATGCTCTCAGGTGTCCTACATGCAGAGGCAGGTCCAAATCCAAAGCTGAACCCCAGGAGCAGTGCGAACAAAGAAGAGAAAGGGAAATGTCTCCCAGCAGCCTCAGGAGCAGCGGATTAAATCTGCACAATCAACTTGATGTACCCTGCATCTGTGGAATGCCTGAATAGACAATGAGTCATCCCAAATTAAGGAGGTGGACTTTGGGAGCAAAGATACATATATTTCTTTCACTTTTTCTCTTGCTGTGAGTGTGTATGTGTATACTTCTGTGTGAGATTTTTTCTGTATAGCTTTACTTTTACCATTTGTCCTAGGGTTCTGTCCGTCCATTGTTTGTTTTTTTTAGCTTAAAAATTTTTTTTTCTTCATAATTATTTTTTATTTTAGTAAGTTTATTTTATTTTACTTTATTTTATCTTCTTCCTTCCTTCCTTCCTTCCTTCCTTCCTTCCTTCCTTCCTTCCTTCCTTCCTTCCTTCCTTCCTTCCTTTCTTTCTCTTTCTTTCTTTCTCCCTTCCTTCCATCCTCCATCCTCCCCCCCCCTCTTTCTTTCTTTCTTTCTTTCTTTCTTTCTTTCTTTCTTTCTTTCTTTCTTTCTTTCTTTCTTTCTTTCTTTCTTTCTATTTTTTCTGAGTTGCATGGATGAAAGGCTCTTCGTGCTCCAGCCAGGTGTCCAGACTCTGCCTCTGAGGTGCGAGAGCGAACTTCAGGACACTGATCAACAAGACACCTCCCAGCTCCACATAATACCAAAGGGCAAAAATCTCCCACAAATCTCCATCTCAATGCCAAGACCCAGATTCACTCAATGACGAGCAAGATACAGTGCTGGATACCCTATGCCAAACAACTAGCAAGAGAAGGACAAAACGCCATTCATTAGCAGAGAGCCTGTCTAAAATCATAATAAGGCCACAGACACCGCAAAACACACCACCAGGCATGGACCTGCCCACCAGAAAGACAAGATCCAGCCTCATCCACCAGAACACAGGCACTAGTCCCCTCCACCAGGAAGCCTACACAACCCAGTGAACCAACCTTAGCCACTGGGGACAGACACCAAAAACAACGGGAGCTATGAACCTGCAGCCTGCGAAAAGGAGACCCCAAACACAGTAAGATAAGCAAAATGAGAAGACAGAGAAACAAACAACAGATGAAGGAGCAAGGTAAAAACCCACCAGTCTAAAAAATGCAGAGGAAATAGGCAGTCTACCTGAAAAAGAATTCAAAATAATGATAGTAAAAATGATCCAAAATCTTGGAAATAGAATAGAGAAAACACAAGAAACATTTAACCTAGAACTAAAGAACAAACAAACAGTGATGAACAACACAATAAATGAAATTTAAAATTCTCTAGATGGGATCAATAGCAGAATAACTGAGGCAGAAGAACGGATAAGTGACCTGGAACATAAAATAGTGGAAATAAGTACTGCAGAGCAGAAGAAAGAAAAAAGAATGAAAAGAACTGAAGACAGTCTCAGAGACCTCTGGGACAATATTAAACGCACCAATATTCGAATTATAAGGGTCCCAGAAGAAGAAGAGAAAGAGAAAGGGACTGAGAAAATATTTGAAGAGATTATAGTTGAAAACTTCCCTAATATTGGAAAGGAAATAGTTAATCAAGTCTAGGAAGCATAGAGAGTCCCATACAGGATAAATCCAAGGAGAAACATGCCAAGACACATATTAATCAAGCTATCAAAAACTAAATACAAAGAAAACATATTAAAAGCAGCACAGGAAAAACAACAAATAACACACAAGGGAATCCCCATAAGGTTAACAGCTGATTTTTTAGCAAAAACTCTGCAAGCCCAAAGGGAGTGGCAGGACATATTTAAAGTGATGAAGGAGAAAAATCTTTAACCAAGATTACTCTACCCAGCAAGGATTTCCTTAAGATTTGATGGAGAAATTAAAACCTTTATAGACAAGCAAAAGCTAAGAGAATTCAGCACCACCAAACCAGCTTTACAACAAATGCTAAAGGAAATTCCTTAGGGAGGAAACACAAGACAAGGAAAAGACCTACAAAAACAAACGCAAAACAATTAAGAAAATGGGAATAGGAACATACATACCAATAATTACTTTAAATGTAAGTGGATTTAATGCTCCACCCTGAAGACACAGACTGGCTGAATGGATACATAAACAAAACCTGTATATATGCTGTCTACAAGAGACCCATTTCAGACCTAGGGACACATACAGACTGAAAGTGAGGGGATGGAAAAAGATATTCCATGCAAATGGAAATCAAAAGAAAGCTGGAGTAGGAATTCTCATATCAGACAAAATATACTTTAAAACAAAGACTATTACAAGAGACAAAGAAGGACACTACATAATGATGAAGCGATCAATCCAAGAAGAAGATATAACAATGGTAAATATTTAAGCACCTAACATAGTAGCACCTCAATGCAAATACTCAAGGCAAATACTAACAGCCATAAAAGGGGAAATCGACAATAACACAATCACAGTAGGGGACTTATACACCCCACTTCCACCAATGGACAGACCATCCAAAATGAAAATAAATAAGGAAACACAAGATTTAAATGATACATTAAACAAGATGGACTTAATTGATATTTATAGGACATTCCATCTGAAAACAACAGAATACACATTCCTCTCAAGTGCTCATGGAATATACTCCAGGATAGATCATATCTTGGGTCACAAATAAGGCCTTGGTAAATTGAAATCATATCAAGTATCTTTTCCTACCACATTGTTACGAGACTAGATATCAATTACAGGAAAAAATCTGTAAAAAATACAAGCACTTAAAGGCTAAAAAATATACTACTTAATAACCAAGAGATCACTGAAGAAATCAAAGAGGAAATAAAAAAATAACTAGAAACAATGACAATGAAAACATGATGACCTAAAACCTATGGGATGTAGCAAAAGCAGTTCTAAGAGGGAAGTTTATAGCAATACAATCCCACCTTAAGAAACAAGAAACATCTAAAATAAACAACCTATCCTTACACATAAAGCAATTAGAGAAAGAAGAACCAAAAAACCCCAAAGTTAGCAGAAGGAAACAAATCATAAAGATCAGATCAGAAATAAATGAAAAAGAAATGAAAGGAACGATAGCAAAGATCAATAAAACTAAAAGCTGGCTCTTTGAGAAGATAAACGAAATTGATAAACCATTAGCCTGACTCATCAAGAAAAAAAGGGAGAAGACTCAAATCAATAGAATTAGAAATGAAAAAGAAGAAGTGAAAACTGACACTGCAGAAATACAAAGGATCATGAGAGATTACTACAAGCAGCTCTATGCCAATAAAATGGACAACCTGGAAGAAATGGGCAAATTCTTAGACATGCACAACCTTCCGAGACTGAACCAGGAAGATATAGAAAATATGAACACACCAATCACATGCACTGAAACTGAAACTGTGATTAAACATCTTCCAACAAACAAAAGCCCAGGACCAGATGGCTTCACAGGCAAATTCTATCAACCATTTAGAGAAGAGATAACACCTATCCTTCTCAAACTACAGGCCAATATCACTGAGGAACACAGATGCAAAAATCCTCAACAAAATACTAGGAAACAGAATCCAACAGCACATTTAAAGACTATACACCACGATCAAGTGGGGTTTATCCCAGGAATGCAAGAATTCTTCAATATTTGCAAATTAATCAATGTGATACACCATATTAACAAATTAAAGGATAAAAACCATATGATCATCTCAATAGATGCAGAGCAAGCTTTCAATAAAATTCAACACCCATTTATGATAAAGAACCCTCCAGAAAGTAGGCATAGAGAGAATCTTCCTCAACATAATAAAGGCCATATATGACAAACCCACAGCCAACATCGTCCTCAATGGTGAAAAACTGACACCATTTCCACTAAGATCAGGAATAAGACAAGGATGTCCATTCTCACTACTGTTTTTCAACATAGTTTTGGAAGGCTTAATCACAGCAATCAGAGAAGAGAAAGAAAAGGAATCCAAATCGGAAAAGAAGAAGTAAAGCTGTCACTGTTTGCAGATGACATGATACTATATGTAGAGAATCCTAAAGATGCTACCAGAAAACTACTAGAGCTAATGAATGAATTTGGTAAAGTAGCAGGATACAAAATTAGTGCACAGAAAGCTCTTGCATTCCTATACACTAATGATGAAAAATCTGGAAGTGAAATTAGGAAAACACTCCCATTTACCATTGTAACAAAAAGAATAAATATCTAGCAATAAATCTACCTAAGGAGACAAAAGACCTGTATGTAGAAAATTATAAGATACTTATGAAATATATTTAAGATGATACAAACAGATGGAGAGATATACCATGTTCTTGGATTGGAAGAATCCACATTGTGAAAATGACTCTACTACCCAAAGCAACCTACAGATTCAATTGCAATCCCAATCAAACTACCACTGGCATTTTTCACAGAACTAGAACAAAAAATTTCACAATTTGTATAGAAACACAAAGACCCCAAATAGCCAAAGCAATCTTGAGAAAGAAAAACGGAGCTGGAGGAAGCAGGTGCCCTGACTTCAGAATATGCTACAAAGCTACAGTCATCAAAGCAGTACGGTACTGGCACAAAAACAGAAATATACATCAATGGAACAGAATAGAAAGCCCAGAGATAAACCCACACACAAAATGTCACCTTATCTTTGATAAAGGAGGCCAGAATATACAGTGGAGAAAAGACAGCCTCTTCAATAAGTGGTGTTGGGAAAACTGGACAGGTACATGTAAAAGTATGAAATTAGAACTCTACCTAACACCATACACAAAAATAGACTCAAAATGGATTAAAGACCTAAATGTAAGGCCAGACATTATCAAACTCTTAGAGGAAAACATAGGCAGAACACTCTATGACATAAATCACAGCAAGATCCTTTTTGACCCACCTCCTAGATAAATGGAAATAAAAACAAACATAAACAAATAGGACCAAATTAAACTTAACAGCCTTTGCCAAAGTAAACCATAAACAAGATGAAAAGACAACCCTTAGAATGGGAGAAAATATTTGCAAATGAAGCAACTGACAAAGGATTAATCTCCAAAATTTACAAGCAGCTCATGCAGCTCAATATCCAAAAAAACCCCAACAAACCAATCCAAGAATGGGCAGAAGACCTAAATAGACATTTCTCCAAAGAAGATATACAGATTGGCAACAAACACATGAAAGAATGCTCAACATCATTAATCATTAGAGAAATGCAAATCAAAACTACAATGAGGTATTACCTCACACCAGTCAGAATGGTCATTGTCAAAAAATCTACAAACAATAAATGCTGGAGAGGGTATGGAGAAAAGGGAACACTCTTGCACTCTTGGTGGGAATGTAAATTGATACAGCCACTATGGAGAACAGTATGGAGGTTCCTTAAAAACTACAAATAGAACTCCCATACGACCCAGCAATCCCACTACTGGGCATATACCCTGAGAAAACCATAATTCAAGAAGAGTCATGTACCAAAATGTTCATTGCAGCTCTATTTACAATAGCCAGGACATGGAAGCAACCTAAGTGTCTATCAACAGATGAATGGATAAAGAAGATGTCGCACATATATACAATGGAATATTACTTAGCCGTAAAAAGAAACAAAGTTGAGTTATTTGTAGTGCGGTGGATGGACCTAGAGTCTGTTATACAGAGTGAAGTAAGTCAGAAAGGGAAAAATAAATACTGTATGCTAACACATATATGGAATCTAAAAGAAAAAAAGTGCTCATGAAGAACCTAGTGGCAATATGGGAATAAAGGCACAGACCTCCCAGAGAATGGACTTGAGGATATGGGGATTGGGAAGGGTAATCTGTGACAAAGTGAGAGAGTGGCATGCATATATATACACTACCAAATGTAAAATAGATAGCTACTGAGAAGCAGCCGCATAGTGCAGGGAGATCAGCTCAGTGCTTTGTAACCACATAGAGGGGTGGGATAGGAAGGGTGGGACGGAAGGAGATGGAAGAGGGAAGAGATATGGGAACATATGTATATGTATAACTGATTCACTTTGTTATAAAGCAGAAACTAACACACCATTGTAAAGCAATTATACTCCAATAAAGATGTTTAAAAAAATAAATAAAATATTGAATACATCTTCCTGCTCAGTCCAAAATCTTTTTGTTTAAAACATCATGCCACATCAGAGAATTGATATATTTTATAAATTGGGCTTGATTCTGCCTTTGTTTTGAATTAGTGTTCATAAAATGGATGTTAACATGTTTTTTCAATCGGAAAGGGATGCTAATCATTCATAGAATTGTTGACTATTCCAAAAGCAGTTCCAGTGGTTTTAGATGATCCATGAATAAGATTTAGAGCATACACATGCCAGGCAGGTATAAATGCAGAGTTATCACTTTTTCATTTCTTATTCACTTACATGCTTACACACATACACGTTCTTAAATATTTCGATAAAAGTCTACATCAAGTCCAAGAAATATAAGTATGTAAATCTAATCCTATGATAATAGTTTCTTCTCCAATTAGATAATTTCTCATAGAATGAATGAATCTATGTTTCTATTGTAAATTAATTGCTTGGAAGTCTGTGCTTAGAATACTGCCTTGTTCAGACTGTGTTTTTACTGATGCATATTTCCCTGTGGATCCACAAATAGCGTGTTTTCAAATTTATTGGTTAAATTTAGTTTGATTAAAGCTTTGTATTCATGGAGATTTCCTTCCTAAGGTGTGAGTAATCAGTGATGGTAAAACCATTAACATAATGCTTTACATATAATATCTTTTCTGTACATCAAGAAATATTGAATAATTTCGATGGCTAACATAGTAGGTATAAAATTTTGTAGGAATATCCATGAGTGGAGACCACTTTTCCTTGGAAAGAGGCAACTAAATTTTCTTGATATAGATACTATATATTAAAGTTTGAAATCAAAAGTTAATTGACCAAAATATCCCTTTATTATTAAAATGGAAAGTAATATTTTAGTTATAGTTTGTTTCCAACCCTAATGGGCCATATGGATTACTCATTAGTAATTAAACTAAAAAATAACAATCTTTTGAAAGCAGTGTAGAAAATTGGAAGCACAATTATAAAACAAAGGGTGGATTTTATATAATTTTATAATCTCTTTCAAATTTCAGGAAGTTGCATTTTTTCTAATTTATGAATAATGGAAGTGACTACTAAGTAAACATGAAGACAGTTGTCACTTACTTCATATGTCCCCAAATGATGGGCAATGGAATACTTTAGTGTTTGTTGTATAGGCACCCTCTCAAAAAAAAATTAGAGAGACTCAATCATGGGGAATACTTAGTAGTGTTGCTGATATTCAGTCTCTGTACACTGGTGCCAGTTTAAATCTCAGAGACAGAGTTTTAGGTGAAGTATAAAGAAATAGCTTTATTGCTTTGCCAGGCAAAGGGAGCCACAGTGAGCTAATGCCCTCAAAAGTGTGTCCCAACCTGGAGGGGGTGGTAAGGAGTCTTATAGTAAAGGTTCAAGGAGCAGGGCATGATCAGCTTGTGGTCATTCTTCTGATTAGTTGGTGGTGAGGTAATTGGGAGTCAGCATCATCAACCTTCTGGTTCCAACCAGTTTAGGGCCTATGTTCTTGCTGTCAGCAGTTTTCATCTGATGGGGTTCTGCTTCCTGTAAAACCAACTTAGGAATGTGTGTCAAGCATTTATCTATACCTTTCAGGGAACTGGGAGTTTGGTGTCTGCTATGTGGCAGCTTCATAGTCTAAATTGTTACCAGTTCCCCAGCCCAACAGCTATTCTTTGTTTCTACATCTTCACATTTCCCAGTCATTAATTCCTGAGTCAACCTTTTACTTCAAAAACAAAGACACAGGGACTTGTACATGGTTCTGTAGCTCTGAAGTGGAATCTAAAAATCTGTGTACTTTACTCCTATCAGGTCCTTCTTAAAGAAAAAAAAAAAAAACAAGGTAAACAGTCCAACAACTATTTTTAACATATAAGAAGCCTAGAACCCCAAGACATTAGGTAAATTCTTCAAGTTCATAAAACTACTAAGGAACAGGATCACAACTAGAAACAATTGATCTTCCAATTCATACTCTTGTTCTGCTCCCCAGTAACAATATATTATCACTATATCTCTTTCAAAGTTAATATTTATGTTATTTCTAGTGCATGCATTTTTTGTTTATAAAACAAGTATGTCGAAAAGAAAAAAAGAAGTCCCTGGAAGACAAGGACTTTTCTCCCCAGCCTTATTGAAATATATAGACGTATAACATTGTATAAGTTAAGGTGTACAGGTGATGGTTTGAAATGTATGTATTTTGGAATGATTACCACAATAACTCTACACGAAACATTCATTACCTCATAGTTGCCATTTTGTGTGTGTGGAGGGGGTGGTGAGAACGTTTAAGAGCTACTCTCTTATAAGCTTCCAAGTGAACAACAATAGGGTAATCACCATGCCATACATTATATCCCCAGAACTTATTAATCTTTTAACTAGAAGTTTGTACCCTGTGACCAACACCTCCCCATTTCCCCAGCACCCAGCTCTTGGCAATCACATATTTACTCTGTTTCTATGAGTCTGGCTTTTCTAGATTCCACATAGAAGTAAGATCATGTAATATTTGCTTCTCTCTGTCTGACTTATTTCATTTAGCATAATGCCTTCAAGATTCATCCATCTTATGAGAAGTGACAGGATTTCCATTTTTATCATTGACTGATATTCCATTGTGTATATATACCACTTTTTAAAAAGTTCATCCATCAGTGAACATTTAGGTTTCTCCCATGTCTTGACTATTACAAATAGTGCTGCAATGAAAATGAGATGCAGATATCTCTGTGTGATACTGATTTCTTTTCCTTTGGATATATAACCAGAAGTGAGATTTCTGATCATACGCTAGTCCCAATTTTATCTTTTGAGGAACTTCCATACTGTTTTCCACCGTGGCTACACCAATTTACATTTCTACCAGCAATACTTAGGTTTCCCATTTCTGCATATTCTCACCAGCGCTTGTTATCTCATGTCTTTTTATTAATAGCCATTCTAACAAGTGTGAGGTGATATCTCATTGTGGTTTTCATTTTCATTTCTCTGGTGATTAGTAATGCTGAGTACCTTTTTCATGTACCTGTTGGCCACTTGTATGTTTTCTTTGGAAAAATGTCTATTCATGTATTTTGCCCATTTTAAAAATCAGATATATATATATATATATATTTTTCTTCCATTGATTTGTGTGAGTTCAACAAAAGTGTATTTTACTCTTCATATCTCTGGTACTAAGGAGAAAAGTTAAATAAATAAAT
The DNA here is from genome assembly GCF_026419965.1 of Kogia breviceps. Classification (NCBI taxonomy): domain Eukaryota; kingdom Metazoa; phylum Chordata; class Mammalia; order Artiodactyla; family Physeteridae; genus Kogia; species Kogia breviceps. The sequence continues at coordinate 86,064,317 of NC_081313.1, read as the reverse complement.
TCATAGATTTTCAATTAAATTAAATTTCTATTTCAAAGATATTACTACAGAAAGAAAATGAATCCAGTACTACTAGAACATGCATTTAGAGTTGGCCTATCAGAATTGTAATGGTTTGTTGCTGTGCAGGGTGTGTAGTTACTGACTGTGTTCCTCTCAAGTAAAAAGTACTAATACTTTGAATGGTCTTTGTCCAGTGTTTTGTCCCTTTCCCCATTTCACTGTGTATACTCTTCCTTGCAATCTCATCTACTCCCTTAGCAAGTTTAAGGTGACAAAATATATAGCTGTAACTCTAGGTTAAATATGTCCTAAGCTTTAGACATATACTATAAACCAAATTTTATACAGCTCAGCTTGGATATCCCAGGGGTGATTCTAACTCAACCTGTCCAAAACAAAACTCATCATCTTCCCTCTATGAATGGTTTGCTTCTGAATTTTCTATTCCAGTCACTGGTACCATCATCCATCTTGTTGATCAAAACAGAAATATGATATTTCCCAGAAATGCTATGTACTACCCCAAATATTTCCAGCGAATACCCATATATTATATCACACCATCCTTAAAGTTCTCCGTTGACCTAATGGCAAATCCAAGTTTCAAAACAGGGCTAGTAATATTCTTTATTAATACGATCTTATTAATTTCTTCAATCCTCTCTTCTCGATATATGCACAAATGTTTTCCTCTATTCAGAAAACTCCGCCTCCTCTTCCTTGCAGACAATTCATCTCTTTTACATAACCCCATATAAACTTTAGCATTCATACCAGGCAGACTCCCTGTAATGCAAATGTCTGGGTTAGGCACCTATTCAGTACACTGAAAGCATTCTATTGTAATTGGCAGTTTATTGGTCAGGATTCTCATCTGCGCTCAAATAAGTCAGGTTTCATAGAACAGTCTTATTCTAAATGTAATTCATGGCCCATTGCCAGTCTACAAACTCTTACTAATCTGAGATGAAATAGGTAAAGAAATTGAAAGTAAGTGTTTAGAAACTCTTTTAGCAATTTGTCAAAGTAATCTTATATTTGGTGGATGTAATAATAAAGGATTTGGCCTTGTATTCTATTTCACTTCTCTGTTAATTTATTTTCACTGTGTCATACAAAAATATCAGTCAGTGATAGTTTGGAAATCACTGCAATTGAAGCAAGGCCTTTGTGGACTATGTCTGTTCATTGCAATATTATATCAGCTGAACCCAACACAGAATTTTACTCATTGTAGTTACAATAATGTTTGTTGATTTATTATTGAATGAATGAAAATACTAATGAATATAACTATATTCACAAACCTCACTTAAATTTGATAATCAGTGCTTAAATGAAGCAAACACATCAAATCTTGAAAAGCAAGAAATATGAAACATAATACTCATGAAAAAGCATTCACTATATTTGGAGCAGCTAACAACTTTCTCAGTTGCAAATATTACTCTCAAAATATTCATATTAAATAAAATCAGATTTTGAAACACCTCTTTTCACTGAAATGTTATCATTTGCAATATTTTTGATTAACCAGTTTTTATCAGAAATTACAAACTCTTAAGAATGTTAAACATTTTAATTGACAAAATATATACACTCTGTTTATAAAGTGTATATACTGTGCCTTTAAATGTACTATCCAGATATACACTTTCTTATATCCGTGGGGCAACTAGCCTGTGCACCACAACTACTGAGCCCGTGCGCCTAGAGCCCACGCTTCACAGCAAGAGAAGCCACAACAATGAGAAGCCCACACACCACAACAAAGAGTAGGCCCCGCTCGCCACAACTGGAGAAAGCCCAAGTGCAGCAACGAAGACCCAACGCTACCAAAAGAAAAAAAAATCTTGGAGGTTTTTAAATTTTTATTTATTTGTTTATTTATTTATTTATTTTTCTGGGTGGTACCAATCTCTGTTTATTCAATAACCTATATCCAGGACACAGTGAATGATTCCACATCAAGGAAGCCATAGGTGTATCCCCCTTCTCAGTGAAAAACCACCCCCTCCCACCCCTAAACAAGAATGAAAAAAGGCACAGTATATACACGATATATACTATCGTGGATAAAGGAAAACTCTATATATGTTTTACAAATTTTGTGAGTCTTTCTCTCCTGAAGTCTTTTTTTTCTCTAAAATGTCCTTTACTCTCTAAACTCTTCCCTTCTCACATCTTTATTTTTTTTCTTGTCTTGACCAGGAAGGAATTTCTTGAGCAATACTTTCATAAGAAATTAATGAGTGTGTCTATGAAGACAAACAGTCCACAGATCAACTTTTATCTGCTAATGCTGTAGTGGATTATGTACTTCTCCATCCATACCCTGAGTTTAGGACTGAGGCACTCATTTTTAGCTACTGCCAGGATTTTTAGCTATTGATAGTTCACAGCATATTCACTCACTAGATGTTGGCCTTTGCTGATAAAGGCTGCCTCACTCAAGATTATACTCTTTTTCTGCGAGTTCCTCAAATCCAATGACTAGTGATGTGGAGGTACAAACGACCAGTCTCATTGCTTCAATTCGAAACAACTGCAAGTTCCTTCTAGTCCCTTTGCATCTCATGGGATGGACTGAGGTCTTTGTTTTAACTTTATTGCATTTCCATTTCTCCCTCTACTCAAAACTGTTTTCTCCTTTCCTTACAGGAATAGTTCCTGAGAGCACTCCCTAATAAACCACATAAATGTATATATACATCTCAGATTCTATTTTCTAGGGGAAACTGACTTAAGAGAATGAATAAAACATGTTAGACTGGGATCATATCTCACAGAGGATGTCAAAAGACATATAAACTGAAATAAGTTTAAAAACATTGTAGAAGTCACAAAGAGAAGCACATAAACCAGTGGTTCAAATCTATACCCAGCCTACTCACAAGGTATTAAAATGCAAATAGGATCTCTGTGGGTAAAAACACAACAGTGACTATCTGGTACAGTGGTTCTGGAACTTCATTCAGTATAAGAATCGTGTTAGAAACTTATAACAAATTCAGTTGGTTTGAGGCAAGGCCCAGGAATCTGTGTTTACCAAGGAACACAGGGAGATTCTGGGCAGAGAACATATATTAATAGCCTTCTGAGAAGAATTTCTCAGATCAACTTTAGGTGAAATCTATTTATGTATCTTATTTTTTAAATAAATTTATTTATTTTTGGCTGTGTTGGGTCTTTGCTGCTTTGTGCGGGTGTTCTCTAGTTGCAGTGAGTGGGGGCTAATCTTTGTTGTGTGGTTCATGGACTTCTCATTGTGGTGGCTTCTCTTGTTGCAGGGTATGGGCTCTAGGCGAGGGCATCAATAGTTGTGGCACACGGTCTCAGTAGTTGTGGCTCGCGGGCTCTGGGGCACAGGCTCAGTACTTGCGGCACACGGGCTTAGTTGCTCTGCGGCATGTGGGATCTTCCCAAACCAGCACTCGAACCCATGTCCTCTGCATTGGCAAGTGGATCCTTAACCACTGCGCCACCAGGGAAGTCGCTATTTATGTGTCTTTAGTGCTGAGGTAAAAGAGGAAATAGGTTTTAAAAAAAGAAAGCAAGAAAAGTGCATGAGAGAAAAAAAATTTTGTTAATTTTTTTCAAAGAGATGATATACAACTTTGCATAGCAAAATTTATATTGGCCCAGTTTAAAAAAGAAAGCCTTTTTTTTTCTTTAATAAGAAGTGAATTAGATTGACTTGTAAAAGTTCACCTCATACTGTAAACTTTTTTAGTATATGTCCTTTGGACTATGTGGAAATCAGTTCTGGCATTTTAGAGAGAACAATTATTGTTTTCCTTTGTAAAGAGCATAGATACTATTAATGTTTGGAGTTTTGACCTCAATGCTTTTCTTAATCTACAAATTTCCCCTTGGTAATCTTAATCACTGTACTTAATCCTAATGACTTCTAATTGCTTGCTTCCAAATCCAGATCTCACCTTGGAATATCATATAAATATGTATTTGCCTGCTTTATTTTTCTGATTATCCATAGTCTTTTCAAGTTCAACATATTCATAAGATTGCTTTATATAGCCACCGAAACTGGACCACATCTTACATTTTACATTTCAGATAATATTATCTCCACCTACCCAGTTGATCAAGCTTGTCACCAAACTCCATTCTTCTTCATCAACTATACACAAATTGGTGTTAAATAATTCCTGAAGGCTTTATCTTATAAGTATCCCTTTAATATAATACTTCTTTCTTCCTTGCTGATACTGACTTTGTCCAGGCCTCAGTCATCGCTCACCTAGATTCTCGCAGTTATTTACTTGTTTCCCTTCTTCCAGTTTCTCCCTTTTAATGTCTCAAGTGGCCAAGAGAGTTACATTCCTGAAACTTCTGAATATGTCACTTTTTATTTAAGACTTAAGCCAAATTTCTAAAATCATCTTTGTAACAGCATCTTTGTAAACTTTATTCTACCAACTTATCTTGATTTCTCACAACTGCAGTGCTCTGGCTATGCAATTCTGTCCTACGTGGTTAGGTATAAGATTTAATTTAAAATAAAAAAAAATAGAACAGAAAAATTTTAACATTTTATTTGATTTCTTTAAATATAATAAATGATTACATATAAACATATTAAATGCTTTATGAAAATTAACCATATTTTCAAGAAAGTAATTTATAAGAAAAGATAGCATGGATTTTTACAAGTTTCTTCCATGTCTTGCTTTATAGAGAACTAGATTATTCTATTTACTTCTACATTCAACCTATTGGGATGTTTTGTTTTTATTGAGGTATATGGTAAAGATGTAGACTCATATAGATAAATAACTAGAGAAGGAAGAGTGTTTAATAACCTTTCCAGATAATCATAGAAATTCTTCTTTGATAGTGTACCCAAATTGTCCAAGTAGTAGTTTCTTAAAGGCTAGTTACAGTATGGAATCTGAAAATATATGAAAGAAATTTCCATACCCTGTTACACTAAAATTCATTGGCCTATCTTATACTTTGAATATATATTTAATCCAAAATTATGCATTTGTCCTTCAGAAAATATTGTCTCATTGAGTTACACAACTTTTTCAAATTCTGATGTAATTTATTACAAAACAGTGGCACATAAAATTTTTCCAAATATTTTAATATTTTTATGGAGCCTTAAAGTGTATCATTGAGAACAAATTATGTCATTTTGGTCCCCTTCACATGGCTGGCTCACTTCATTCAATCTTCAAGAAATATTTTGCTAAATGCTTAATTCTGAATCATTCTAGTTTATTGATTGGCCACCCTTTTGAGCAAAAATGGTATTTAACAAGAAAAGCAGCTAATTTGGCCTACAACTCAAACAATCACACCAAATTTATTTTTTTCCCCCCTTGGATACAACAATTATAATTTGGTATGCAGTGCTTTAACCATACCTCCCAGTTTGTCATGCAGAATACTAAAAACGTATGTATTCAAGAATTAAGATTTAATCTGCCTCATTGAAGATAACTCATTTTTAGATACAGTTTTTCTTTTTCTACAAGTACCTGATGGTGAAGAATATGACTGCTAATACAATTTTGGGCCACTAACTCAATTCAGGTAAAGACACCCAGCAATTTTAGTCACTAGTGTCTGAACAAGCCATATTGAAGACTGAGGCAAAGTGAAAAAGTTTGTGTGTTTATGAATTTTATGTATGTTTTTATATATTTTAAAGTATTCATATATATTTATATATGTCTTATGCATTCTTAGTAATTATTTTTTTCCAGAACATTAATGTAGTTTAAAAATAATGAAACGTTGAAACTCTTTTCCTAAGACCCCAGTATAACTCATCATGGCAGTGGTATTTATTTAAATTTTTATTTTTTTGTCACAGATTTTTGTATAAATTTTTATTTTTTAAATATTGCACTAAAATATTATTTGTGTGGATCCCTGAATGTTTTGGTGTTCCCTTAAATTTTGAACCCAAGGAGATTGCCTCACTTGCCTCACCCTAACCTTTACCCTATTAAACCTCTGTCACTTCTGTTAACATCAGTCCAAAGCCAACACAATGAAAAAGGCAAATGACATCTTAGTAGTGTATAAACATAGTTTTGACCTTCTAGACCTACTGAAAGTGTCTCAGTAGCTGTTTTTGTGTCACATTTTAAAACTACTGCTTTGGACTTCCCTGGTGGTGCAGTGTTTAAGAATCCACCTGCAAATGCAGGGGACACGGGTTCAATCCCTGGTCCAGGAAGATCCTACATGCCACAGAGTAACTAAGCCCGTGCCCCACAACTACTGAGCCCGTACCCTAGAGCCTGCGAGCCACAACTACTGAGCCTGCACAATGCAACTACTGAAGCCCGTGTGCCCTAGAGCCCACGTGCCACAACTACTGAAGCCCACATGCTATAGGGCCTGCGTACTGCAACTACTGAGCCCGTGAGCTGCAACTACTGAAGCTTGCATGCCTAGATCCCATGCTCCACAATAAGAGAAGCCACTGCAATGAGAAGCCCGTGCACTGCAATGAAGAGTAACCCCCACTCTCTGTAACTAGAGAAAGCACACAGCAGTGAAGACCCAATGCAGCCAAAAATAAATTTAAAAAATAAATAAAACCACTGCTTCAAGCTAAAATAATTTAAAAGTTAATTTAAAATAATGTTGCTTCTAATAATTCATTCCCCCTCCATCCTCACACACAAAAGTAAAGCATGTTGACTTTCAAGACTGTCACTATGCAGTATAAGCAAGTATATTAATTCCTTAAAAAGATCCACATGTTTAAGAGAACTGTTACAAGGGACATTAAACAGGGATATTAAACAAGATAGAAGAAACACTCTCAACATGGAAGGAAAAAGTTTTTCTGTGTTCATGACTTATAATAAATTAAGTAAAATCTCTAAGCCTGTGCTATTCACATGTAACACAAGTGAAGGCCTTTCCTACAATGACTTTCTGAATATTGGCTGTGACATAGATAATTATGTGTCAGGTGATTGTGAGGTTGTTCAAACTAACCATCTCTAACTGTTGCTGTTATTCATTATCATTGTCATTACAGTGAGACATTTCTAATTATTTCCAAGATTAAAAACTACTTGAAATTAGGGTCATACTTTTTTACACATTGAGATTCCCTACATCATTAAGTGTCATGATCTAAACATAAATGTTTATTAAATTAAATTTCCTGCATAAACTGAAAGCCACTATTATGGATGGTGTGATTTTATTTTCAAACCCTCCAAAAATAAAATTTATTAAACTCAAAAGACAATCTATTTTTCATGTTATAATGGACTCATATGAAATTCTAGAAGGTTGCAAAATTATTTTCAAAAACGCTTATGACTAGAAAAAAAGCTTTTAGCAAAAAACCACAAATTTATACAGACACTAAACAATCATCCTTAACCTTCACTTTAGTTTATCATCTTTGTATGTGGGTAAACTGTATATATTGCCACATTTTCAAAAGAAAATATTTGTATGAATCAAATTTTAGAAAAGGTAATTATAGATAGCCCTTAAAATTCTGAATTTTCTTAATTACAGATATTTGGTTATTAACCATTATTAACCCTTTATTCCTACTAGTAGAGCAAGGAAAGAGTCAATATGTAATGATAATTCTATTGCTACACAATAGCTTTGTATATTATATCAAATTAAGAAGTTGACTTGAGCCACACTGCCAAGTATTTAGAAAAATGATTTTGTCTAATTAAAGTTAAAATACAAGTTGTTATTAAGGTGCATTTTAGGCTGTTTGTTAAGTAAGAAATATCAGTGAGAAGTAAAGCCAGTGCCAGAGTCTAGGAATCTTATGACTATAGCATGTAATATAAACTAGTATGTGCATTCGTTAGGTATCATGAATTAAAACTAATAAAGAGTAGGGATGAACAGTTTTAATTACTCTGTGATTAATGACAATGCAAACAAAATCATGGCTTTATTCTAGGAAATGTTTTCTAGTAATTTATTCCATTCAACCTACTTCAGGAAGTAATAATCTTATTGCTGGATGGAAACAGAAAGACTAAGAGCTTCACATAAACTAGAAACCCAGAGGAATTATAAACTGAGATTTTATTCCACAGAGGTTTTTATACAGACTCACTGCATTGCTTAGTAAGGAAAATTCCTTTTAGCTCACTAAAGGATTTAGAATCAAAAGTTCAAAAACTGAGCATTTCTACAATGCTTCTACTTTCTTCAGTACTAAAATTTATGAAACTAAATCAGGGTTAGGGTGGAATGAAAGTTTATCTTTAACAAGATAAATGCAATCAGTTTAATGAACTCTTCTTGAAGATAGGATGAGATGGAAGAAATTATTTGTTCATTATGCTAATTAAAATAGGGGATCTAAAGTCTATGAAAACAAAATTGATTAAAGCATATCCAGTTTGTCTACTTAGAATTGTGAAGCACAAAATCCATACTTAGTGTGCAAGCCATGGATATAGATTGGAGACTGCACATAATTATTATTTTTTTGCATGTGGTGAATATGGTTTTTGGTTTTTACCTATGACTGTTTGAAATATTAAACACATATGGGAAATATAAATTCAAAAAGAGGGAGATCACTGAGCAAGGCAGAAGGAAACTCTTAATGTTACATTGCAATTAAACAGCACATAGACTAAGGCACAGAGAAAAAATTCCTAACGGCCTTATTTTATGAAACTGCTAAGAAGTATAGTTGAAATAGTGTTCACAATATATAATGTTGGCTTGACCACAGAGAAAAATGTTTTTCACCAGCTTTTTTCCATTAGCCAGTCAGAGGGAGCTTGCAAGGGTATAAGAGTTTAATCATCATTTAACAGCTCTTTTTGACCCACCCCCTATCTTTGGTGAGGACTGGAAAGTGTTCCTCTTGCACTTGTAGTTTCAATTGTTCTCAAAAGTCCTAGTCTATGAGTGAATACACATGACATTGAACTCTAAGCTACTGTAAAGAAAATAGAAAATTTACTTCTGAATGAGGTTAAATGTAGATCAACCTCTTTCCTAAGAGTCAAGAGATCAAATGGACTAAAATTTAGAATTAATTTCAGGTGAAACTTAATATGCTATATTAGAATAAAATGACAGTATTTTCCAAACATTTTATATGATGAAATTGTATTTCAAATTATAAATAGAGAACTGATGAAAACTCTGGAAGTTTTTGCAAACTTTACAAAAAAAATAGTTTGATGAAAGTGATATGTATTTATTAAGTAAATGCGGTACTCTCCACTGGCATTTTACCAGATCTATTTCATATAACTTACAGAAAGTTTTCTAAGCAGAGCAGATAGAAAAAAATTCACATTTCATGCCATTTTATTAAGTTCTTTTTTTTTTTTTTTTTTTTTTTTTTTTTTTTTGCGGTACGCGGGCCTCTCACTGTTGTGGCCTCTCCCGTTGCAGAGGGCAGGCTCAGCGGCCATGGCTCACGGGCCCAGCCACTCCGCGGCATGTGGGATCTTCTCAGACCGGCGCATGAACCCGTGTCTGCTGCATTAGCAGGCGGACTCTCAACCACTGCGCCATCAGGGAAGCCCTATTAAGTTCTTCTTTTAGTCTTAAGACTTTGCTTAACCATGTGTTTCCCTGTGAGGTTTTATTCAGCATATATAGACAAAATCAGTTACACTCCATATGAACTTCAAATTCTCTCTTTTGATTATAAGCTCTTTGGGAAGACTTTCAATATCTTGGATTCCAAAATAGTAAATGATATTGACAAATGTACCAACAAATAAAAACACTGTATAAATATCAGTTGGATTTATTTATACCCTTGGACATTATGAATACTATTCTCACTATAGTTTTAACATGATGTGATATGGTAAATAGAAACATGGAACTCCAAGTTAAAAGACTTCAGTTTGAGTTTTGAAACTAACAATTACAACCTTGGGATATTGGACAATGCATTATTATTCTGCCCATATTTCTTTATTGATAAAATAGAAGAATAACCTGACTCTTTCTATGTAACTCATAGTGTTATTTGGGGATGATATTAACCAGAATATAGTGTGCTAGCTCCATACACGGGAATCACTTGGCTGCCTGCTAAGCAAATAGATTCCAGGGCCCAGAGGTGACTAATATAATTACATCTAGGGGTATGCACCAAGAACCTGATTTTTAACAAATTCCCCTGCTAAAGTTTGATTGAGATTTGTCATATAATTTCTAAGGAATAATATTCAAATTAGTAGTTCTATGTATCATTTATATTTTTGCATTAGTAGAGATCTCTTAGAGTCCTTATTTTTCTTCAGAAAAGTCTAACCTACTAAAATAATAGGGCATTACCACTCAGTGCAAAAGGAACCAACTTAAATCTTGATCCCTGATTAAATAAAGAGTATTCTTCCTCCATTATCATTATTACTGTTCTTATAATTGTCCTTCAGCTTTGTCACATGAGGGAAGTATCACACACTATGAATCTTAAAATTTTAATTTTAATATTTGAACTCAGTAGCAACTTAGCTTTAGGACAGTTGTTCTCAAAGTGTGGACTCAGAACCAGAAGCAACATTATTACCTGGGAACTTATTAAAATCAGAAAATCTGGTGTGGCACCCAGCAAGCTCAATTTTTATAAGGCTTCAAAGTTCTTGGGATGCATGCCAAATTATGGGAGCCACTAATGTAGGATAATTGGGCTAAGGGCAAGTGTTGTAGGATAATTTGACTTATCCCTTAGGATATATCCTACATTAAACCTTGTTGATCTTCAGTGGGAAAATGAAGCACATACTATTTAACACATTTTATTTATCTTTTCGTAATTCAGGATAATTGTGCTAAGACCAGTGCTGTTTTGCGCAGCTTATCCTATTGTCAGTCCACTCCATTTATGTCTCCTCAAATGCAGCCCAGAGAGTCCTCTAATTCTTATATTTAGGGATTGACTTTAAGACAACTCCTGATAACACTTAAAGATAAATTTTCTGGCAGGAGGTATCTGGTTCTTTTAGAAAAAGGCTTGATCTTTTCTCTATACTTAATTGTACTGAAGATTAGCTATCTTTTCCCTTCTATTGAGAACAGAGATAGGGAACTGACAGGAGTTTATTTTCAGCTGGAAGCCTACAGGGGAATGAAAGTTATGCTAATGGTATGCTGAGAATTCTGTTCTGACACCATTTGAGTTCTACATCTAAAACACATAAAACAAATTCTATGTAGCCAATTTTTATACAGTCTCTTTGTAGTCACAATTTGGGAAAGGTAATATATGAGAACTTAATTTTCTTCCACCTATTTTTACTAGGCTCATGATGGGAAAACTCCTATGCTATTATGAAAATTTGTGAAAGCAAATCATTTGATTTTTTAATATAAGGATGACATATTCTGGGCCAGTGTTTACCAAAGTGTGGTGCTATAACACTGGTTTTATTTAGTACAATGAAAAGACTTCAGCTGAAATGCACAAGTGAGGGGCTGACATTCAGTAATCCTTCCTTTCCTCTTCATTTCCTTTTCCATCTCTTCTCTTCTCTTCTCCTTCCGCTGTGGTTTTTCCATCATGAATTCTTTTCTTGACTGGGCCACTGCCACCAAATACCTGGCTATTCTCATCCCTTTTGCCCACCAAGGTTCTTTCAGTTTGCATTGACTAGGCATTCGGGAAATTTCCCAGTTCTAATCCCTCCCACAAACACCACCAGCAGCTCTGTATACTCCAGGCACATCCAGAGTTCAATCCAGAGACACCAGATCCATAAAATATGACACTGCTTTAATGGATATGACTGACTAGGCCAGGTATCATCCAAGGCCAATCCAATTCCCTGTCCTGGGAATTAGAACAAAGATATTCAAACCGTAGGCTAGTGTATCTATGGAATGGAAGAGATGTAAACTTGGAAGCTGGGCCAGTTGTGTCTTGTTGTGTAAACTGGGAATCATAAAACTTTGCTCCTCAGAGACAGAAAAGTTAAAAAGTACCCAGAGAGTTGCAGAGGATAGAGATGGGGAGAGAGAAACTTGATGCTATTTCAGTCCTGGTTCTAATTTACTGCTGATGTTAGGATTTACTCCTGCACTAGGGTGTGGGAAGTTAACACTTAAACAAAGCCTCCTTTTATGATAAGTGAATTCAATGGGATCCTATTTCTTTCAGTCAAAACAACTGAATCAATATAATATTATCTTTGTGTTTCTTATCACAAATGGACAGTTAAACTGGTTTTATAAACTAAGGTAAGAAACCTAAAGAACATGTTGCACACCTCTGTGGTCAAATGAGTTCTGAGTTCAAAACATTAATAAATAATAAAATTTTAGAACCACAGTCCTTCTTTTGTGAAGGACTGTATTTGTGTTCTTTACTGATATTTTAAAATACAATGGTGCCTGCAATATTTCTTGTTCATTGTGATTTTAAATGATGTTCCTTTGAAAAATAGTTTATAATGTTAATTATGCTTTTATATATTTGTCAAATATTATATCTAAGAGTAAATATACAAGAGGTGCATGATACAGTATACTGCTCTTATATATACATATATATATACGCATACATATTATTGGATGGTTTTATTTATTCTGAACCACAAAATATGAGAACCAATTCATTTTATAAATAATGTTAGCATCTTCAAATCTTAACATACTTCTAGATGATCATCTGAAAAAGAATATTATCAGATTCAGGAAGAGAAAAAAAGAACATGTTTTACTTTAGTGTAAACTGAATGGTTCATAAATTTAACATTCAAAATTAAAAATAATAATGTTAAAAAATAAAAAGCAGGCAAAGAGATATTATGAATCTTACTACAATTTCCAGAATAAAATAAATTTTTGTAAGCCCTATAATATAAATGTGAGTGATTTATTAAAGAAATTTACATATAGTTTTTGTTCTTAACATAGTTATAGAGCTGAGATTAAATACATAAATATATAACAAAAGAAATTATAATGAAAAAAAATGGAAAGTTTTGTTAGATGCTTATTCCAAGACACTTTCTTAAGTGCACACTTTCCTTCTGAAGTAACACTTTTTATGTTTTTTCCTTCAAATTGCAGTCACTTGGTGTATTAAACTAGGCACACAAATAATGCTATTTATCTGCAACTCATTTCTCAGATTTTTTTGCCATTATATTTAGTCTTGGATTTCTAGATTTTCCATGTGTTTCTGGATAATGGTATTGTTTTAGATAGATTTCTTATAATTTCTACTTAGAAATTTCTAATTGGGAAAGAAGGAGGGAAACTGACATTTATTGATTTCCTACTGAGTGTCAATCAATTTCTATGGATTATTCAGTTATGCTAGCCACACAACACATACTCAGAAATTTACATTTTGAGATTAAGATTTTCCCCAAGTATCTGAGACTCAGAGCAATTGAGAAACTTGCTGAAGAATTCAGAGCTTTAAGAATTGAAGCCAGAATTTCAATCACAAGCCTACGCTCTTTCTAATACATTTGTCACCTGTTTCAAGTAAACACTAATGTGCTGAATACATGGAACTAAATTTCACATCACTGAATGAACGGTTTGATACAAACATTTGTTTGATAGTATAGGACTAACTTTTGTAGTTTGAAATACTTGTATTTTGGCCAAGTCAAAGTTTATGCATTTGTTGAAATCAAATGGAGATGTGTAAAAGAAACGATGGTTCTGCCTTATTAATTCTATGAAAGTAAGTTATGGAACTTTTGATTCCATGAAAAATTGTGTAGGTTTTTTAGATGCTTAAGGATATATATTTACTTTTCTTTTACAAAACATGAGGAATAGGTCTAAGGAATAAAATGAGCATCTTAACTCATTTATTGTGCCTTTCGGCAGGCATTATATTCTCCTACAGGAGAGTTAAAGTGTTTAACATATATAATCTGCACCTAGAAAAGATAGATGTTGGTATTAAAATATATTCCACATTTCACTAATTCAGTTATATGAGAGAAAAAATAATCACAATTATAATAAGAAGATCACTAAAATTTGGTTAGATTTACAGTTGAAGGATATGAAGTACATGTGTGTTTTGTATATTAATAAATAGAAAGTAATGAATTCTACACTCTGGAACAAACATACTTTTAATCAGCACAGGTAACCACAATAGTCAGAGTTTGCTGACATCTAGTTTCTCAACAAAGTCACAACAAACAAAGATATCCAAAAAAAGCAATTTTAAGTTAGGAATTTCCTAAGACAACGTAATAGGTCTCTTCCAAGACTATATTTGAGTGCTCCCAGAAGACCTATTTTTGTATTGGGTGCATGCCAGCTGTACCTGCAGTTTCTTCCTGTATGCTGAACTGTAACACTGGCATGGAGTCCAGGAACTCATCATGCCAAGAAAGTTCTGTAGTCGACTGAAGATTGAGGGTCAGTTAGAGATTAATACATATTGGCAAATGTTTTAGAAAAAAAAAAATTTTTAATTATTCTTTAAACTTTCTGATCTAAACAACATCTGAGGAGCTGGGCTACATGATATGGAAGAAAGTGGCTCCCTCCTTGTTAAACTCCAGATAACTGGCACATGAGCCATCATATGAAAATTTTCTGTTCAAAAACAAACAAGTAAAGGAAGAGGAAAGGAAAGGGAAAGGGAAAGAAAGTAGGAAATAAAGGAGAGAGAAAGAAAGTAAAGAAAGAAGCATACAGGTCATTTGATCAATCCAGAATAACTAGAAAAAATTGTGCCTTGACATATATTGCTAATTTTGATTTCTAGAAGTAGTCCAACAAATCTTTTCTGCTTTGACTTTCAAACAATTTTTCATCTGTTATACCTTTGATCCCCCTTCACTTTGATTCTCAGTCTGTGCTGACTTTTTTGTTATAGGCATACATGATTTTGATACAACTTTGTTTCAGATTCTTATTCTTTCTAAATTTTGGTGCATTCAGAATCTTGCACCAAACAGCTAGAAGTTTTAAGGGACAAAAATGCTAGCATTTCTTTTCTATACAGTGTCAAAGAGTTATATTCCTGCTCTTACACAGATCACCTGTCTAGGTGTCAGTGAATTTTAGCAAAAGTTACACACCACATTGAACAGTTGAAACTTACTGTATGGAAAGTATAGTAATTCACATGAATTTTCCATTTATAACATTAAAAAATTAGTATACTTAAATCATGCAGTCTTCTAAGGCATCCCTTCCTGCTTTAATACAAACAAATGATACTTACACATCTACACAGAATAGAAAGTGTTATCATTGATTGGCTTAAGTTACTATAAGAGCAAAAGGAATTTCTTTTGATATATGTGTTGTACCTATATTTTTCCTGATGAGATACAGATTTTTTTTCTAATTACAATAATTTTAATGACATTCCACATTCATATGTAGTCAAAGCTTTTTTAAAATGTGTATTTTCTACAATGGCTTTTATCAAATACGACACAAGACATGTCTTTCACTCATGTATTTTCTCTTTGCAGTGGTACCGAAAAGTTAAGAAGGAGTAAACAAGATGTTTTTTGGCTTCAGGATCAATACTCTGTATTGGAAAAATCCAGAACCCAAAGTGAGTTATTTAAGCATCAGTTTCTCTTTGAAAAATGTTCAGCAGTAACAGAAGTCATGAAAGCAATCAGGTTCTATCTCAAGAGGGAGCAGAAGGGCCTTTTGGCATACACAGATAGACAATCTATAAATGTCGATGCTCAGATTGGAACCTAGGTCTATCTGAGTATAAAACTTGTACATACTATAAGCATCTGTATTTTGCTGCCTCATAGTAACACATGTTAGCTCTATGGGCCATATTTCCTTGCTTTGGATTCTGCATGATTAGTCCTTTTTGTGCATTGCCATTCTCTGGCTTTTGAAAACTGATGCTAACTCAAGAAGTGATGGATCATTTATTTGAGGGGGAGGAAGCAATGTTGTAGAAATATACTGTCAAAATAGTACTATCTAACAATACCACCTCAAAATTCAGTGACCAAAACAGTAAGCATTTGCAATTTTGCTCACAAGCTTACAGGCTTGCTGGGCCATATTTCTAGTTTGTTTTCACTCATGCTTCTGAAAGTTAGTAATGAAGCTTTGCTGATCTTCCCTAGGCTCTTTGCTGTTTCTGGGCTTTCAGCTGAGACAAATAGATTGACTTGGCTCTGCTCCATATATTCTTTCCAGCAGTGTAGGTAGGAGTCCAAGAGAAGTAAAAAGCAATGATGTCATTAGACCAAAATTTGATACTGGAAAATCATCACTTTTGCCATACTCTATTAGCCAAAGCAAATCAAAGGTTTATCTCAGAGTCATTGTGTAGAGACATAGATTCTTCTTGTGGAATCAACTCAATTATGGATAGTAAGAGACATGGAGAATTGAATGATTTTTTCAATCTACCACAAGGAATCCTACATATACTTTAACAGATACAAAAATGTCTACTATAAATGTTCAGTCCTTGTTTGTAATCTTTAGTATTCAATTTTCAGTAGACTAGGAAATTATTTAAAATTAATTCCAGTTATCTCAATGAAAAATTCAACTAAACTTTTTTATTATCATTCTTAAAAATAGAAAGTTTGGATGCTAATGTCACAAGGTGAGCAACAGTAAAGTTACATCTCTGTGTTTCAAATCTAACACTGAACCATATAACCACTGATATCCTAAAACAGTAAATTCAGCAACTTGGTGTTATGCTCTAGGAATCCCTCTTCTGAACAAACATCAATGTAGGAAAATATTTTTTTTTTTTTAGTTAACAAAATGCCACGTCCATATGTTACCCACTTCCTCATTAGAACTCCTGTTGACATCAACAGGAACAACCTATGTAGCACATGGTCTTAAGAGGTAACTACTTTTATTTGGAATTTTTTAACTCCCCCCAAACAAAGGACTTTTAATTATAATATTGCCTTTTCCTTCAGTTTTCACTCTTTTAAGGGATCTGAGGTTTATTAGTAACAATATTGTAAGAAATTTTAAAAGCCCACTAATTTAGACAGAAGATAGTTTTGCAGTGCTGATATAATAAAATGATATTAAGCAAAAGTAATATTTGATAAAACATTTGTTTTATCAAAGTAAAAACAACTTTCTGTAATTTAAGTTATTCACTTTTAAACTCTTTCTTATTTTATTTTTATGCATGTTTGATATCTGAGGAAGAAAAACAGCTGAATAAATGTTGTTCTCAAGTTTTATCTGGAAGTGAAATGGACAAGTCTTAACATCATAAACAATCTATGATTTATTTTACCAGAATAAAGTTTAGTGGGCTAACACAATCCAAGGATGTACAAAAAAAATACAGTTAAAGAGCACAAACATTAGAGTCTGACAAAAATAAGTATTAATTCAAATTTGACAATAAGATCAGCTGAGTAGCTCTAAGTTTTCTCACCAAAGCCACCGTTTTTTATCTTAATACAGGGATAACAATGGTTCCATATATAGATGACAAGAGGATTCAATGGCTTCATGTATAAAGAGGATTTTGCATAGTACCTGACAAAATTATCATCCAATGATAAGAAAATATACACTAGGTAAACTGAAGCTTTCGTATTTCATACTTATTTTTGTGCTTATTGGTGCTAACCTTCTCATTCACTTTTACTTTCTCCTTCATCTTTTCCTTCTACTTTTCCTCCTCCTCCTCTACCTAATAGTTCAACTTCTCCTTCCCCTCCTCCTCCTCCTCCTCCTCCTTCTTCTTCTTCTTCTTCTCAGTATTCACATTAATATTAGAAATGTAATTACTACAGACATAATAAAACTAAGTTGATTTGCTGCTTATTATTTTATAATATTTTCCCTTCAACTAGATAAGTATTAGAGTACTGTATAAGATCACAGATCTAGTTAGCATTGCGTTTGGTAACTCAAAGTGTTTTATTCTTCCTTTCCTTCATTTTCTGAATCTTGCACATAAAGCTTTTCATAAACCATAGGAATCAACTCACTCCAGAAAAATGACATTAATGACCTAGCAAGAAATTCACTATCAGTTTTGAGAATTATAAGAGTCCTTTAGTGAGGTGGCAAATTAAGATGACATTTATGGTTGACTTCCTATTAGGTTTTCTTCAGTAAAATATAAGAATGCTAGAAACTAAGTCATATGTGGTTCATGATAATAGGGAGGGCAGCAAGTGAGTTAATTAAATGTGTAGAGTAACTTCTTTCTTCAGAATGAAATCTATATAAAGAAATATAAAAAATAATTTCATTAAATATTTTTACATTGCTCTTAAAATGATAAATTTATTTAAAATGTATTTTTTAAACTATCACAGGTGAAATGCCTCATAATAATTTAGGGAAAAGAAAAAACTTTATTAGTAGTTGTCAGTTTTCTTTCTCAACATATGTAATAGAAAAGGAAACAAAGATAAATGCTATATCACATGTTTTGTGGAAACAAATATTCATAAATATAAAATATCTTTATGGACTGAATCCAAATAAATAGATAAATACTAGTCATCTAGTACATAGAAAAAAGTTCAACTCATAAAAATAAATTTCTAATTCTGTTATAATATGATTATTAGAGTATTTAGAGTTTGGCTGAAATTTGAGTTTAGTTAATTGACTTTATTTTTTAACATCTTTATTGGAGTATAATTGTTTTACAATAATGTGTTAGTTTCTGCTTTATAACAAAGTGAATCAGCTATACATATACATATATCCCCGTATCTCCTCCCTCTTGTGTCTTAGTTAATTGACTTTTTAAGTCTACTTATGGAAATATATTTAATATCAGTTTCTCATTCTTCTTTTATGAATATATGCCAACTGGCAGTTTATTTCTTACCAATTGGTGAATTTTGATGTTCACACTGATATTTGGAAGCAGTCATGGTATGGTATGTATTTATGGGCATTTGTATAAGAGGGCAAGGAGTGATGGAGGGGACAAGTGTATTATGTGCCAGTTTTGGATTTAGTTAAACAGATATGAAGTACAGAAATTTAAGATACACATCCTATCAGTACTCTCTCTACATGCCTAATGAATTGGGATATTCATTTGCATTAGCCTCATAACGCAAAAATACCTTGGGAAACAAAGGCTCCATATAACTTTCCAAAAATCACCAATATTTTAAGACAGTAAATATTAATTTTATATCATATTGTGAATTTTTCTTCTGGAAGAGTGTGATCAAGAAATCTAGTGGTTCTTTTAAACGTACTATTGTTTTTCTCTTTTAAGTTATGACTAAAAGAATTTTAAAATAAATGTCAAGACTTTTGTTGTGTTTATCATGAAGGTTTAAAGTATATAGATGTATATTTATACACCACATAATTACAGATACCCTCCCACAGTTAATCATGCATGCATATCCATTACACTCAAAGCTTCCATTCCTTAATCAAGCATTCTGTGATTACACAAATTTGGAAGATAATGAGGTGCACCCTATAACAGAGAGCAAATCAGCCTTGTTAAATAAGTCCTGAAAAATGAGAAAATTGACTCTTTGGTCTTGAAAATATTAGGGAACTTTCATAATTAGTGAATTAGTCACATAGAGGAAAGTATCACTTTTTCATATATTGTATTAGTTTTCTCTTTGCATTTATTTGGTTGTTTCCTTTCCTCATTGTCAGTGATTAAGTATTCCCCAAATTTCTGGTCACATCCAGCAATCAGAAAAATGATGAAAGAGATAAAAGAGGGTTTAAATAAAAAAACACACTTGTCATGACTATTGCCTATTGCTAGTTCAGAATTTGTTTTAAAGATTTATTTTGCATGGGTCATTTGCCTAATGAAAGTTGTGATACTTTTAAGAATCAATGTAGAATTTTAGGTTTTGGTACTTTCTCAGCCAGGATATATTTGGCAGCAGAATAAGTAACTGCATTTGTCCTACTTTGCTCTTTCTTATGCTGTGTTGATCCCTTCCACGTAACTTTGCTTTAATCATTGCAATGGACCACACAATGGTCTTATTCAAGTCGAAGCACATTTTTATTGAAAGTTTTCATTTTTTTTTTCCTTTTTTGGAAAGGAACTTATGACTTAGGAGGAGTTGGAACAAAATGCTAATGTGTTGTATTATCCAGCTATTTCTGTTAATAGGTCTTTGTTAAGGGTGGGTTAGTTAAATACTTCATCTTAAAAAACCAGGAATACATCATAAACATTATTTTCTGTAAAATATAAGAAGAGTGATTACAGATTATTTAAGGATCCCAGAAGGTGTTCAACAATTCAGTGCAATTTAGAATTAGTAACAGACCTCCCCATCCTAGGATATTTTGTCTAGCTGTATGTAATGGAAATTGAAATGTTAGTCACTCTTTCAATTAGAATATGAGTAGATAGACCCAATGATCAAACTATGCTTACAATTCCTAATAGTTGTGAATAAAATTGTAAGACATTTGACTTCATTACATGTATATTTAAAACAAACAAAAACAGCACTCTCATTCTTCAAAATAATATTAAATGAGATAGTGATCTTGCTCTTAAAAGGGGCGGGGGGGGCGGGCAGCGCTGCAGTGGTCCATGAGATCAGAAGATAAAATCAGATTGTCAGATTTTATCAGACAATTACAAGTTTCAGAAGATAAAATCAGATTGTCTCAAAAGTCTGTTTCAGTGGCTTAAAGATGATTATTGCAAAAAGCTAATATTAGAAGAAACTCTGTGTGTCTGTGTGTCTGTGTGTGTCTGTGTGTGTTTTAATGTGAGAGGCATATTCATTTTAGGTGGAAAAGAAAGTCAAAAGTATAAGATCAATATTCAAGTGCTAATAGTTGTGGGTTTTATTTGTTAAGTTGCATTCTTTCAAATATATTACATCTTGTTGATTGTTTGCATCAGATACTTGTATCCGAAGAACCGCATAGTGTTTTACTTTTCTAAAATTCTCACTCTTTCTTTTCAACAGTCTCTGTATCTCTTTGTCATTTGAAAGTTTATGTCTTTTAGTCTTTTTGATAACTACTACAATGTTCCATTACGTATTATCATGTGATTATATTTGAAAATTTTTAATCAATATATTTTTATTTCTCCAAATGTTTCTTGCCATTGAACAAATGATATTTCCCTCCCCTTGGGGAGGTACTGGATAGAACCTAGAGTAAAAAAATCAATTAATGAAGTGATGTGTTAGCTTATACTAGGTACTTTGATTTGAAATCAAACTGTTTTGAGATGAACACTTCATGTAGACATAGATATATTATATTTCCAAAGGCTCAATTGGAATACTCAGCCAGGCTCTACAATGCTAGAGTGTAGATCATTGGGGAATAGATCTAATGAAAGTAAACTGTAGAGTAGGGAATGGTACAGGTTAAGCCTGGGACATGAAGGTCATGGCAACATAAATTCTAGATATGTTGAGAGGAAATTCAATGTCTGATGGCAGGTTCTCTGCCTGCCATTTAGCGACCCAACAAGAGACCCTCTTTCATGAAAATGGAGAAGCCACAGGTTAAATCTGGCTTTTAAATAAATATATACTCAAAACAGTCTAAGTTTGTAAACATAAATGAGTCTATATCTGCTAGTAAAGATTATTATAAAATGGCAAAATTTAATAGTTTATTATACAGATATTTATTGAGCCTCTACCATGTTATTAGAAACAAAACAATGTCCCTGCTCTCACAGAACTTACTTCTAGAGATAAAGAAGGGCTAAAATTAAGAATATTCAGATATCAGCAGAATTAGGTACTTCTCAGCTAAAATGAATTTGTTATAGAAAATAATGTTACATTTCTGTACATCTGAGTAGTGAATATACATTTAGAATGTAAATTTAGAACTTAGAATTCTTAGAGTTCAGCTCTTTTAATCCTTTACAAAACTTTTAAACTTTAGGGACAAACTAAGGGGCAAAAGCAGAAACAATTATACTTTTACAAGAATCACTACTACATGTTACTTGTCAGAATCAACATTTTTGTTTTTCGTTAACAACAGTGATTTCCACATGATCCCAGGTTGTTTCTGCATTCATTGTCTGAAGGTATCAAGAGAAACCATATTCTGTTGAAACTTAAGAAAACATTCCTATGTATTACATAGAAAAAGAAAAGACTCTATATAGATAGATGATAGATACAAAGATGGATGGGCAAACAGCCACACTTTTTTCTTAACAGCATCCCATCAACAATAAATTCAACATTTATCTATTTAATTGGTAATAACTCTTACAGTTCCTGGAACCTTGTAGATGCTCATTTTATGTTTTAAATGTATAAAGCTATTCATCAGCAATTATTAGATGTACTTTAGTATGGCTAGGTTTATAATATTTATTCAGTGATTATTGTATATATATGTTTTTATTTCAGCTGCATATTCCCTGCGGAAATTTAACTAAAGTTAGGCAAATTACCGTTGCTCTACAGAAAAGGAGAAAGGCCTGTTGGTCAGTAGCACTATACACATGGTGTCCTAGAGTTGGGTCCCTGTTCTATTAAAAAAAAAAAAAAAATGAGCTAGTTGGACTACACAGAAACCCAGAAATGGAAGAGAGACACTGAGAAAGTGGGGGGAAAACCAGACACACTTTCCTTTATTGTGCAGTTTTGCCCTGGGTTTGCTTTGTTTTCCAGTTATGATTTATTACTATGGGAGGTCCCTGAGCACTTACATGATTTCACATTATCATCTTTCTGCTTTCTTGAAAGATTTAAGTACATTTGAACAGCTGACATTGACACAAAGCTTTATTTAGCATGGAAGTGCTCCAGGAATTTCAGTTCATACTTGGGAGACTACTTGTCACCTAATGGTATTGTACATGACAGTTTTGTGAAGAAATTTACAATATTTAAACATCTGTAAATATGTATAAAACATCAGAGGGAGTGAAGACACACAACAATGCTTTATTTGCCCTTTTTTTCCTTAGACTAAGTGTAAGAAGTTTGTCTTCCTTGTCTCTACCACACAGGAGACCACTGCTGCTAAAAGCCAACCCAGTCACCTATACAGTGTTCATCAATGATTTAGCATTTATCAGCTGAAGCCAAGGCAGGAAATGCTTGTTCCAAATAGCAGTAATTTCTGTCTTACCCACCTCCAAGAAGAATATTTGGAGTAAATGCAGGCTTTTATTTTTATAAGAGAAAAGACCTCACCATAAAAAATAGTGACTTGAGCAACTTAGTCCTAAAATGTAGGAAGGGTTGGGAGAGAATTTTCCAAGGAAAGCTTTTTTGTTTTTTGTTTTTCTCATTAATAAGTGATTGTATATGAAGAGAAAATAGGAAACAGGGCTGATAACTAGTAAAAAAGCTAGGTAAGCCATTACTCACTTAACTTCCAGTTAGTATAATACATAGAACTATAAAATAAAACCTATTTTATGACTTCAAAATACCACTAAAGAAAATCAGGAAAAGCATGCCATCAGATTTATTTATAATTTTGTGAATAGCTTTGCGTGGCCCATCTTTAGGTTTGTGAAAACATCACTTGCTTTATTATTATTTATAATGTAAATTTTTTTTTAAGGAGACTAACTCTGAAAAGGCCTTGACTATACTGTGGTGAAATAAAACAATTCAAAGAGATACTATTCTTTACAATATGCACAGGTTATAACATGATTACAGAGATATTGAAGGCAAATATACAACAATTTCATAAATATACCCAAGTAAAGAAGGAAATGTACTTGGAGAAAAAAAATCATACAAAGTCATAATAAGAATAAACATTTGTTTTGCCCTATCAGCTTCAATAAGAAATCAAAGTGATTTTGAGACAAGCTGGTTGGGAAACAAATTATTTTTAATGAATTGAAAACTTAAATATTTTATTTTTGACATTTATAATGGCATTTAATATTGACAGGCTAAAGAAGAAAATTATATGATTATATTAATTGACAGAAAAAAGCGTTTGACAAAACATCCATTCTAATCCATTACAACACCAGCTAACATCATATGTAGTGGTGAATATCATTCCCCTAGGATTGGGAGCAAGGCTTTTTTAAAATAGCACTGGAAATTCTAGCCACTGCAATAAGTCAAGAGAAATAAATAAAAGCATGTATAATGGAAAAGAAAAAATAAAACTGTCTCTATTTGCAGGGGACATGATTGTATAAGTAGAATAGCCCAAGGAATCTAAAGAAACACTTGGAGAATTAAAAAGTGAGCATATTAATATTGCATGGTATATGACTGTAATGAGGGATCTGACTTTATTTTTGATGTTTGGCTGCAGCATCTTTTAAGTCTCATCCCTCCTTTTTCTCTTTGTGAGCCACATCTGTATAAGCTGATGAGAAAGCCAAGGTGGATTTTCCTTTGGTGCCTGTGGGGAATTCTAACCATGCAAGACCCTTCCAGTGTTCAGTAATGCTTACCCTGACCCCAACCCCTAGTCACAATATAAACGCAGGCCAGTCTTCTTTCCTTGCTCTCTCAAGCCATTTTGGACCTACTTGAGATGCCTGGCCTGATCCCCCAGAGTCTCCAATGATAATAAACCTTTTCATACCCTCTTGGTGTATATTTGATATTGTCAGTCTCGGTAACTGAACCAGACTTTATGTGGGGTTCATCCACTTCTGCAGATGATCGTAAAAAGACCAAACATTTTTAAAAAATCAATTGCATTTATTATACTAACAGTGAACATTCCAAAACTAAAATTAAAAGCACAAAACCATTCACAACCATGTCAAAGAAAATGAAATACTTAAATATACGTTTAACAAATCATGTTTAGGAAATATATGTTGAAAATTAGTATAGACCTAAATACATAGAGAGGTATACCACATTCATGGTGTAGAAGACTCAAGAAAGCAAATATGTCATTCAGATCTATAGATTTAATGCAATTGGTATCAAAATTCCTACAAAATGTTTTATAAATCCAGACAAAATTGTTTTCAAATATATATGAAAATGTAAAGAAACGAGAATAGCTAATAAACTCCTGACAAAGAATGAAGTGGAATAATCATTCTACTGAATATTAAGTTTTACTATGTAGCTACAGTAATTAAGAGAGTTGCTATTAGTAAAGTAAT
The DNA here is from genome assembly GCF_026419965.1 of Kogia breviceps. NCBI lineage: Eukaryota > Metazoa > Chordata > Mammalia > Artiodactyla > Physeteridae > Kogia > Kogia breviceps. The sequence continues at coordinate 86,039,326 of NC_081313.1, read as the reverse complement.
AAACACATAGAACAATGGAATCAGATATATAACCATACAAATGTGCCCAACTGATTCTTGACAAGGTACAAGAGAATTCAGTAGAGGAAAGATAACTCATTCAATAGATAGTGCTGGAGAAATTGGTTATCCATGGATAACCAATTTCTCCAGCACTATCTATTGAATGAGTTATCTTTTTTTATTAAAAAAATAGGTAAAAAAACCCTTAAACCTAAACTTCATACATTATTAAAAATTAAAATAAACTTCACACATTATTAAATAATAAACTTCATACATTATTAAAATAATTAACTCAAAATGGGATACAGACATAAATGTAAAACATAAAGCTATACAACTTAAAAACAAAAAGGGAGAACATATCAGGGGACCATGGCTAGGGACAGTTTATAGTCTTGACATGAAAGCACAATCTATAAAAGACAAATATATATGCTTGCATCTCATCAAAATTAAAAACATTTCCTCTGGAAAGGCCCAGTGAACATCTTACAGCTTAAGAGCAAAATCAAACAAACAAACAAAAAGCAACAAAAAAAGACGAATAGCTTGATTAAAAATGAACAAAAGACTTGAACAGACAATTCTCCAAAGAAGACTTACAAATGGCCAACAGTTCATTGTGAAAGAAATAAAAAGCTGCTCATCATTAATTATAATGAAATACAAATCAAAACTACATTGAGATATCACCTCACACCTGTTAGGATGGCTGTTATCAAAAAACCAAAGAGAACAGTGTTGGCAAGGATATGGAGAAAGGGGACCTTTGAACATTGTTTTGGGGAATGTAAAATGGCTTAGCAGCTATGGAAAACAGTATGGCACTTCTTCAAAAGTTAAAATAGAACCTCTATATGATCCAGCAATCCCATGTCTGGGCATATACACCCAAAGGAGTTGAAATGAGGATCTCAAAAAAGTATCTTCATTGCATCATTATTCACAATAGCCAAGATATGGCAACTACCTAAGTGTCCATTGACAGATGAATGGATGAAGAAAATGGTATATACATATGATGGAGTATTACTCAGCTTTCAAAAGGAAGGAAATTCTGCCATTTTCAACAACATAGATGAATCTAAAGAGATTATACTAAGTAAAAGAAGCTAGTCACAGAAGGGCAAATAGTATATTATCCCAATAATTAAACTCATAGAAGCAAAGAATACAACAATGGTTGTGAGGTGTTGGGAGTAGGGAAAATGGAGAGTTGTTGTTCCATGGATATAACATTTCATTTATGCAAAATGACTACGTTTTAGATATCTGCTACACAATGTAATGCCTATAGTTAACAATACAGTATTGCACACTTCAGAATTCTGGGGGAAAATATTTATGAACTACATATCTGCCATAGGATTAGTATTTATAATACACAAAGAACTCTAAAAATTCAACAGTGAAAAATAAACAAAAACTCAATTTAGAAATAAAACACATGAACAGACATTTCACTGAAGAAGATATTTTGCATCAGTAGCCACCAGGAGAAGGAAAATTAAAACTATAATGAGATATCACTACATACTTCCAAGAATAACTTTAAAAAAAATAGTGATAAAAACAAATACTCGTGAGAACATGGAAAAATTGTATCATTCATACATTGCTTGTGGGAATGCAAATGATATAGCCAATCTACAAAATAATTTGTCATTTTCTTCCAAAACTAGATATGCAACTGCTATACTACACAACAATTGCCCTCTTGGGTATTTATCCTAGAGAAATAAAATTTTTATTCACACCAAATCCCATTCACAAGTGTTTGTAGCAATTTCATTTGTAACAGCCAAGAAACTGTAATCTTCCTAGATGTTCTTCAATAGGTGGATGGTTAAACAAACTGTGTATTTATATGTATATGTACATAAACCACTTAATACAACTCAGCAATAAAAAGGAATAAACTAGATATATGTAACAACTTGAATGAATATCTAGGGAATTATGCTGAGTGAAAAGTACAGAACTCAAAAGATATATATAATGTGTGATTCCACTTATATAACATTTTGAAAGGAAAACTTTTAGAAGTGGAGGACAACTTAGTGGTCTCCAGTGGGTAGGAACAGGCAGGAGGAACATGGGGGTGATTAAAGAAGGGCAGTAGAAGGGATCCTTGTGATATTGAAACTGTTTAATGTCTTGCCTGTATAATTTTAATGTAGAAATAAATACACATACACAAATGAGAAGTAAAACTGGGGAAATCAGAATAAGACTGATGGACTGTACCAAAGTAAATATCCTGGTTTTAATACTATACTATAGTTTTGCAAAATATTACCATTCGGGGGGACTGGATAAAGTATACATGGGTTCTCTGTTTCTTATAACTGGATGTGAATTTAAAATTATGTCAGTAGGAATTTTAACTTCAAAAAAAACATAAAAGTACATCTGAAAACCAAAAAAATAAAAAAGCATTTAGTTGTCTTAAAAATTTGTTGATTCAGTATATATAACAAATGTTTCACTCTCTCTCATATACACTTCAGAATATTATTTGTTAAACCATATGTTCTTCCACTATAATTCAATTTTTCCATAAGAAGTACAAATCATAATGTCTTCAGTAGAAGTAATATTTTTCATTACACTTGCTCTTGCATACATTGGATTTAATGAAAAATATATGCAATTAAGAACTATGAAATCTGGAAATATAAAAACTAACAATTTCTAAGGGAAAAGTAAAAAATAAAATTACTCCTTTTGGTCACTTTTCAGGTTTTCCAAAAATTATACATATTTTTTTGTAACTCCATTTATGAAAAATATAAGCCAATTAATTTGTAAAATGTTACTAATTTGTTTTTTTAATGATGGTTTCTTATGATCTGATTCAGATTATACAGTTTTTGAAGCATATCACAGTCATTATTTTGCCTTCTCAGTGTATTTTATTCAGGAGGCCTATGGTGTTATTTTGACTCAACACTGATAACGTTGTCTTTGATCACTAGATTCTCCATGATATAATTGTAATATATCCTCTTATACATAATAAGTGATTTGTGTAGACAGTTTTATACAATATAGATATCTATATTTCACCCCATCCACACTCCATCAATGATAATTTAATGTCATCCTTATAAGAGATTTTCCTTCTTTTACTGATCTATATCAGAGAAAAAAATTGTTCCTATCATTATAGAACTTAAATATACATTTTTTGTATATATATATATATATATGTATATGTAATATTTAAAGTTCCAAGTAGAAACTTTTTTTGTCTGTAAATAATTCCGATTTTTTTTTTTTTTTTTTTTTTTTGCGGGCCTCTCACTGTTGTGGCCTCTCCCATTGCGGAGCACAGGCTCCAGACGCCCAGGCTCGGCGGCCATGGCTCACGGGCCCAGCCGCTCAGCGGCATGTGGGATCCTCCCGGACCGGGGCACGAACCCGTGTCCCCTGCATCGGCAGGCGGACTCTCAACCACTGCGCCACCAGGGAAGCCCAATAATTCCGATTTTTATTGCACAGTGATCCGATATATTTTGTGTGAAATTTCTTCTCTATAGAATTTATTGATTTTTCTGTCAGTTAATAAAGGATCAATTGTGAATGTTTTAGTGTATTGGAAAGAGGATTTATTTTCTTTTATCAGGATGTAAAGTTTAATACGTATTCATATGATCCACCTAATTTTTTACACAACCAGAAGTAATATGTTGTGTTTGAAGTCAGGTTAGTTGTTCCCTTTGGACAAGAGGAAGTAGGTTGTATTGGAGGGGAGTACACGGTGAATGCTGGGTTGCTGCTAATGCACTATTTCTTGTCCTAGGACATTATCCAGTAAATTTCCATTTGTGCTAATGTATTTGCTTTTTACAATTCTGACTTATGCATTTTCTAAAACTTAAAAAATAATAAGGAATTGTTTATAAAGTTTTTTGATGTGGGCTCTGGGGGAAAAAAAAAGCAACTTTCCTTTAGAATGTGCATGACTGATTTCTGAAGCATAATAGGGCCATGCAAGTTTTTTAGTGTTTGTGTAAAATGTCTGGAAATATATGTAAATATTAGTGTTAAAATTAATTGGAAGCTAATGAAATATACATCAGGTAACTATATTTTTACTAAGCTTTAAGGCAGCTGGGGTAATTTGCAAAGGGTTATGAGAATGAATATGACATTACTTCAAAGTATACACAGTTTAGTGGGGGAAAGAGGAAAGAGAAAAAATTCGCCACATTCCTGTGTGGTAAATTTTACTTTGTATGAGCACACTGTTCAAGTTGTCATGACAACCAGCAAAGGAGGCTGACAGGAAATGCTCAGAAAAAGTTAAAGGAGAGAGCTCAGGGATGAGAATCACAGGAAAAGTGATGAACTAAAATAATACGGAAGGTCATTGGGTATTTTTAGGAAGAAGATTTGCAGTGGCTGTTGGGGAAGAAAAAAATACTAAGTTAAGATGGAACGTATGCTTTTGGTGAGTTTGAATAGAAGAAATAAATAAGCAATATTTATAAATTTGTTAAGTATGATAGGAAAGTGAGCTAATTTGTGGCTTGAGGTGGAGATCCCAGCAGAAAAGAATAAGTTGAAGAAAATTTTTAAAAAGTTTGAATACTTGGACTGCACTATTTCTGGAAAGATTGGGTCAAGATTACAAGAAGAATATCTTTTCTTCCAGCACACCAAATGCGGTGAAAAATAGACGCAATTAAATTTAAGAGACTTGAATTAAAATGTATTCTCTGGTATTCTTAATTTCGCTTTTACCTCTGATCTCTGACCACAATTACTTGTCGTTTTCATTCCTCCCACATGCTTACTCTTTCCTCCTGCATTCTCCACTTCCTCACTATCTCCAATTTCTGACTCCTCACTTTTTTGTGCTCTATTCTCATCTGACTCTTCTACCCAGCAAGCATCTGGTTAATTACTGTCACTCCCTTTTCAAATTCCACATGTTCACATGGACCTACCTTAAAAATTCTTTCTTTTCTTTATTTCTTTTTTTTTTTTTTTTTTTTTTTTTTTTTTTTTTACCATTGACTTCTCTATTTCTGCATCAGAAAACATTTAACTACCATGCATGCCTCCCGGACTGTGAAAGATCCAAGTTAAAATCATGGAAGAAGATGGCTGAAGTAGACTGGAGAGGAGGCCATTACTATAAAATCAGGCTCACGTAACAATCAAGGCATTATCTCAAATGGTGCCAGAAGTTGGAATCAGGAGGAAAATTGTAAACCAGGTGTTAATAAATATGAATGTATCACCTAAAGGTTAAAATCAAAAGTCGGGGTTTGAATAGTGTTATCGAGTTATATGAAATTCAGTGGAGGAAGATTTGTTTGTTTGTTTGCCAGGAGACTGTGGAAGTTTAATAATCTGGATGGGCAGTGAGAACGTGGACCTACAGTCTGACTGATGGGTTTGCATGAGAGAAAGAAGAACCTCTTTTTCAGAGAGCTGTAAGAGATCCTGTGTTTGTTTGGGGTGGGGGTAGCTTTCTGTTAGTGCAAAGAGGGCATGAAAAATAGGGGTGCCCTCACAGTTCTCAATATTTTCCCCATAAAACCATTTTTCCAAAACTGGCCGAGATTCTAACAGGCAGGCCAACATTTGTCTTCAACCTCCAGAGCAGATGGAAGCTATCAAAGGTTTCAGAAAGAATCAGGATGTGGAATCTATGGGAAAAGATTTTCTCTATGTTTTTCCTATCCCAAAATTCATCTACAAGGGCATTCTTCTGTATCACTGTACAATCCTGGCCTGTAAACTCTGTGACTGGAGGAAAAATTTATTCTTATGAAGGAGAAGGGTACGGTAGAAAGGGAGGACACAAGAATTCAGACCTTCTTTCCTAGACTATTCTGAGCAGCCAGAGTTACAGAAACTTAACAGAATAGAAGATCGTAATGAAAAGTTTTAAAATAGGAACTGCTGGAGAAGCAAAGAGAACCTGGCTTATTAAATCCCTGCCTTCCTTTATACCTAGTCTCTTCTCAGAGGCCCCAGTCAAAGCCAGTTGCCTTCGCAGTAGACAATTAGACTCCCTTGCCATGCCCGCTCAAATATGTGTTTTAACATATGGCAGTTTAGATGCAGTTGCTTGTCTCCTTAAATGTCTTTCTAAGACTATTTACTGTATTTATGGCCAGTTTTAATGTGCTGCCATGTTTTCGGTATTGGCTGCCAGATATTATTTTAATACTGGCGCATCTCTTGCAAGGAAGCAACCTGATTCATTATTATTAACTTATCTTTTTTGACAGTAAATTCTGCCTGGCTCAAAGATTATGTAGAAGAAGAATGTCCTTTCACAATCATGGTTGCCTCCTTGACGTTTCTCCTGTTTTCTTTGTAGAGCTTTTCTTCCAAGGTTTTATTACAGCCAGGGAGACAAAGGTTTTGTTGTTGTTGAAGTAAGTTGGCATGTGCTAAATTGCCTCTGACAGAAGAAGAACTCAATCAAAACTGACATTGTCTGTCTAGTGTTTCACTAAAAGCACACTAGGTTGTAATATGTTTTAATGTTTAGACTTCAGTTCTGCAGTGAACGTTAAATCGACAGGTCTGCCTCGCATACCAATTCAGGGAATTAGCACAGAGCCTGGAAACTCTTGAAAATAAGGTGTGACCCTGCTGAAGATAATTCTGGCTTCCAGGCTTTCATGGAGGATATATTAAGTCATTAAATTATTCAAGCATGCTGCATACAAATGCTGACAGGCATTCAAATGTTTGTTGTCTCCTATTAATCACTTTATCATTCATATCATTCTTTCACTTAAGGCATTAGAATACATTTGATTAATATCTTTTTTCTATTGTTCTTATGAGCAGCATTCATTGGGTCTGCTCTAGAGAACTTTGTCTCCTTTTAAATAAATGGGAATAAAACAATAGATAATTACCAAATCTTGGTGTTGTTTTCTGTGATTGCACAGTGTCTCCTGACAACCATGGCTATCACACCTACTTCAGCCTGTGGATTGGATGGATGATAGTGATACTTGTGTGGTGTCTTATCTTAACCTGACAAGAGATGGAGACTTGCTAAAGATCACTTGACTGAAGGGAAATCTTAGCACCTCTGAGTATTCCCTGGCTACTTCATTGTTCTTTCATTTGGTATCCTTTCGCAGGGATCCTATCCATTTGGTCTGAATGTCAGAGCAAGAGGAACTGTTTCCTTCATCCATTCTACTAAACATAAAGAGAGATGAGGGAAATTTTAGAAGTCTCTTAAAGTTCCAAATATTGAGCTCACTATTGCATATATTCCTTTCTCTAAACCATTAGGCAATTCTTGATGATTTATATGCCAAATACCTTGCTTCAGTTTTTGAAGCATAAATTATTCTAGAATATGTTTTGAATTGATTTAGGAAAATCCCAAATTTGGATGTGTTTCATGTACAAATCTTATAAAACCAGGTTTTTGAACATTATTATTAGTGAATGTTTTAAAGAGAAAAATAATATTTACTATAAAAAAGAAGGTAAGCAAACTAAACCTGAAGAATATTAGAAACAGTAAACACAGAAGCACGCTTCTTGTTCAAAAATATCTATTTTCAGTTGCTGAATTTTTTGTAGTCCCTAGATTCAGCACCTATTTTTTTAATATAGGTAGTTGCCTCTGACATTTGGGGTCCTGCCTTCTCTCAACTGCCTTGCCCTGCATTCCCTGGGCTGAGCAGCTCACCACAGGAAGCTCCACAGAACATGCTGCTTAGAGCTAACTCCTCAGCATCCATATGGCTTGATCAAGGTCCTTTACATGCTTGATTGCATGCACCTTGTACCTAATATTTATTGAACCTGCTGCTTTCCTTCTGTTCACTGCATCACCCTATTCATTGTTCATTTTCTGCCTTCCTAAAATTAATAAATAATCAACCAATTGGGCAGAAGATTGTCCCACAAAAGTCAGTGCCATCTCACTTATCCAGATTTCAGTTTTCTGGCCATCTTAATTCTATAAAATTTAGATATGAACAACCCCATATGTGTGAAGGAAAAAAGCCATTGAATGAGAGCTTATATTTACAAGTGAGGGCAAGTCAGCAAAGTATTATAAGAGAAAGATGTAAAGATAGTCTCTCAGAAGTATTTCTGCTTTGTGCAAATTGCCTCATTTTTAGCACCCATCTTCACACTCCTTTGTGTGTATTAGAAGGGAGATGGGGAGAAACAGGAAGGAAAATGACATTTGGGGAGAGAACATAGCAAAATGGAAAGTTCAGAGGTTTTAAGTGAAGAAAGACAAAGTTTCAAATCTTGGCTTTGACACTTAAGATATTGGGCAAGTTATTTAAACTTGAGTTTCATTCCCTTCATCTGTTAAATAGAGAAATATTACTTGCTTTGTTAGTTGAACTTTTTTGTGATTTCACCTGAAGCTTCCGACCCTAAATATAACCTAGATGATTGCAATTTTTATTTCCTTTTCTTTAATTTTATTAGTCCAGGTTCTCAAGTCTTGAGGAGAACATTTCTCTTTGTTTGTTCTGCACCTAGAAGGTGGGAAGAATCCAATAAACATGTATCATGTGAATCTATGAGTGAATAAGTAATCCATGGTATTTCTTCAGAGAAATACTGAACTTGTGTTAAGATACTTTCATAAGTCTTAATTTTTTCTAATAAGGTTAGTAATGTAGTTTCCCAAAATTCAGCAAAAATTGGAAAATTAAATTAGAATCAGGTTTGAAGATGGCTACTTAGGTACATAAACAATAGTAAAACTTACAGCTCACAGGTTGAAGGTAGAGAAAAGCTGAAAAACATTTGAGTGTGACCTGTTCTACAGCTCTCCAAGCCATACTGATTCCATTCGCTATTATATTACAGAATAGATTGGCATTCATGTAGATAGATACTTTGAGCTTTAATAGAAAAGTAAAATTATATTAAACTCATGTGTTTTAGAAGACATAAATGTGTGTAATATGTTTCAGAAGTATTTCTATTAAAATTACTTTCAGTGCTTGAAAGTTTCAGTTATCTATAAAATTAACATATGTATACAGATCATTCAGCTTCAATGTCAGATTAGCAGAGTGTTCTGCCTATTATTACCTATCATCCTCCAACTCCATTTGGCATTTTTCCCCTACCAAAGCATGCTACAGTGATGAATAGACTTTCTAAGGAAGGATCCTTTCAGGAAAGGTAAGAAAACTTACTTTAAAATTAGCAAAGGCCATCCTAGACCTATTTCAGGTGATCATTCAAACATTTATACTTCACTGTGATGTCAAGGAAATTCCCAGGCTCAGCCTGGCATCAGTGCCATTGTATACATTTCTAATCTGAGCCAGACATCTGTGAGTGAACTCAACAAGCCCCAGGGCAGGAAGGCTGGCATTTTTCCACCTGAATGACTGTTTAAGTAAAAGCAGCACAGGGGGAGAAAGACAGCGTAATGTTTTCTTTGTAATTGGTGTTGGCTTGAATCTATGCAATTTATAAAATGGCTCAAAGGCTGTTCCTTTTCAAAAAGACAATGCTTTCATATAATGTATCAGTCATCAAAGAGCTGGAAGATACAGTAAAGTTTTAACTATATGAGTAGTCTAAACTTTTCCTTATAGCTTTCCATGCATACTGCAGCTCTATCCTTCCCAAATAGACTACCACATCCTTCACCAAACACATACACACACATACCTAAAGTATGTGACAATTTCCTTGCTCTCTTGGCTTATTTGATAAATGCTTTAAAATATATTCATATAAAAGTAAGTCCCAAGTTCCTTTTAGTGGCTCACTGAGTGAAAAAGATTTACAGATGGACTGATGAATATTAAATATTAAAGAAAAACCAATTATAAAAATCAGACATGTATTTTAATATTCTTATGTAAATCAAAATTTAGAAATTTGTAAAAAAGTAGAAAGGATTAATACTGTCTACAATAGAAAGTAAATAGGAAGCTAGTTTCAGTAATAATTTCTGAGGGCAACTTTAATAAATTGCTGTGAATACTGGTACAGGTTATTTAGTGTAGGTGCCAGGAAGAAAAGTCAACTGGTGGCAAATTGTGGAGATGCAGAGATAGACATACTATATGGGACTTTACTTGGGACTGTATTTTAGCAATGGGACTCTCCTTTACTGCTCTCCTTTTTTTTATGGGACAAGAATAAAAGCAGCCTTGTATTCAGAGAATACATATTTTGGGCTCAAGCATTAGTCAGGCTGAACCTAGCTGCCAGTTTTGAGGAGACTTCAAGGAATTGCCATCTGCCTGATACGTGCAGACATTAGGAGTCTTCAGCTCCTGTAGGCAAATTGAAGATGGGCAAATCCCTAGCCCTGAGAGGAAAGACAAGTTCTCAGCTCCAATAGGTCATTGCCAGACAACTGTAATGAATCTCTAAAGTTTCTCATCTGATTTTCATAACTGCTTGTCTACACAAATGTTTATATAACCATTGAATATAAAATTTAAATCAGAGATTTTATTATTAAAGAAAATATGAATTTGATGGAATTCATTTAGAAAACATAGAATTAGGAGGTTACAATTATTTTTTTCAAGCCCTTCATTTTGCCTGTGAAAGAAGAGGGTTTAAGGACTTAACTTTATTTGTTGGGATTTCTGACCTTTCTTGGTTTGTGCTTTTGGTCCAAACTTATCTTCTCAATAGCTAATCAATTTTCCTAAAATAAAGTATGTTGCACATGTCTCAGGTTTACCAGCTGTAGGTCACCTTTTTTCTTCTAATTTTTACACTTCACTTTTTGTACAAATTCTATAGTTAACCAAGCCCCTACCAGTTTCACTGACACAAATTAACTTCTGTTAACACATCCTCAGTACAAGGAGGTTCAAGAAAGGTTTGTAATTCATGTACACAAATAAGCCTGTCAGCTGAAGTTACCATGTGGCAAGTGGCTTCTTTTTCTCTACTACTTTGACACTTTCTTGTTAATATCTGATCTTGTGAAACTTCACCCTTGGTTTCGCTGAGGATTTGATCCACAGAACAATCCAAAGGCAGTTAAGTTTCCAGTTAATCCAAATATTCCAGTCATAAGGGCAAAATGCATTTCTGTGTTTTATGAAAAGGCTAAGAGAATGACCTCCAACATACCCCAAGAGCCTCATAATATAATGTTTATTTCAGCTCTAAAACAAACAAATAGAAATCAAACCAATCTAAAAAGCCATCAAAGGAGCTGGCTAAATAAATCGTAGTAATATATGTCTATACTGAGGCAAAGCTACTCAAATAAGGAAGTGAGTCTATGGGAAAAAAAAATTCCCAAGATATTACATTAGATATCAATACATAGATGGTTGCAGAATGATATTTTAACATTAAAATTAATAATGAAATTATCCCATAAAATACAGTATTTATAATTTGGGTACTTAATGAACCAAATGCATAAAACAAAAGGCCAGAAAAAATACACAGCAAATTCAGAAAAGTAGTTCCCTTCCAGGAATAAGGAAGGGATTAGGCCTGGGGATATTGATCTATAGAACTTTTATGTAATGACTCTTTACACAGGAATTTATTAAAGTATTTTTTTATGTAAATCAATCAACTTTGCTACCTACCTTGCTGAGCCCATAAGAATATAAGAGGATTTATGGGTGGCCAAATGAAAGGGCCAATGCTGTTCAGGAGACTAATGTGTTTTTATTAACAATACCTGTCCTTTATTAAGCCTCTTACTAAGGTCCAGGCACTGTGCCAGGGGCTTTACATACATTAATGCTAATCTATTTTTTAATTGAATTGTAATTGACATACAATACTATATTGGTTTCAGGTATACAACATAGTGACTCAATATTTTTATACACTTTGAAATGATCACCACAATAAGTCTAGTTACCATCGGTCACCATACAAAGTTGTTACAATATTACTGACTAAATTCCCTATACTGTACATTATATCCCCATGATGTATTTATTTTATAGTTATAAGTTTGTACCTTTTAATCCTCTTCACAGATTACATCTATCCCCCCATCTCCCTACCCTCTGGCAACCACCATTTTGTTCTCTGTATCTGTGAGTCTGTTTCTATTTTGTTATGTTTGTTCATTAGTTTTGCTTTTTAAATTCCAAGTATAAGTGAAATCATATGTTGTTTTTCACTGACTTATTTCACTTAGCATATCTCTAGCTGCACGCACGTTTTCACAAATGACAAGATTTCATTCTTCATCATCATTGAGTAATATTTAATCATACCTATATCTATATCTATCTATATATCTCCCATACGTTCATTATCCATTCATCTATCAATAGACACTTAGGTTGCTTCCATATCTTGGCTATTGTAAATAATGATGCAATGAACAATGGGATACATGTATGTTTTCAAATTAATATATTTTTTTTCTTCAGATACATACACAGAAGTGGAATTGCTGGGTCATACAGTAGTTCTAATTTTAGTTTTTGTTGAGAAAACTTCATACTGTTTTTTACAGGGGCTGCACCAATTTACGTTCCCACCAACAGTGTACAAGTGTTTCCTTTTCTCCACATCCTCATCAACATTTGTTTCTTGCCATTTTGATAAAAATCATTCTTACAGATGTGACGTGGTATGGTTTTGATTTGCATTCCCCTGATGATTAGTGATATTGAGCATCTTTTCATGTGCCTGTTGGCCATCTCTATACATTCTTTGGAAAAATGGCTATTCAGATCTTCTGCCCATTTTTCAATAGGGTTGTTTTTATTGTTATTGAGTTGTATGAGTTATTTATATATTTTGGATATCAACCCCTTATCAGATATATCATTTGCAAGCATCTTTTCCTATTTAGTAGTTTGCCTTCTTGTTTTGTTGGTTGTTTCCTTTGCTGTGCAAAAGTTTTTTAGTATGATGTACTCCCATTTATTTTTGCTTTTCTTGCCCTTGCCTGATAAGACATATCCAAAAAAATATTAAGACCAAAGTCAAAGAAAGTACTGCCTATGTTTTCTTTTTGGAGTTTTATGATTTCAGGTCTTATATATAAGTCCTTAATCCATTATGAGTTTATTTCTGTATATGGTGTAAGAAAGTGGTCCAGTTTCTTTATCTTGCATGTGACTGTCCAGTTTTCCTAATATAAATTATTGAAGAGACTGTCTTTTCCCTGTTGCATATTCTTGCCTCCTTTGTTGTAAGTTAATTCACTATATGAGCATGGGTTTATTTCTGAGCTGTCTATCCTGTTTCATTGATCTATATGTCTGTTTTTGTGCCAGTACCATACTGTTTTGATTACTGTAGCTATGAGGTATAGTTTTAAGTCTGGGAGTACAATACCTCCAGCTTTGTTCTTCTTTCTCATGATTGTTTTGGCTCTCCAGGGTGTTTTGTGGCTCTGTAGACATTTCAGAATGATTTGTTCTAGTTCTGTGAAAAATACCATGAGTATTTTGATATGGATTGCATTTAACCTGTAGATTGCTTTGGGTAGTATGAACATTTTAACAATATTGATTCTTTCACTCCATGAACACAGTATACCTTTCCATTTATTTGTGTCATCTTCAATTTTATTTGTCAGTGTCTTATAGTTTTCAGAGTATAGGTCTTTCACTTCCTTGGTTAAATTTATTTCTAGATACTTTATTCTTTTTGATATGATTTTCAAATGAATTTTTTTCTGATTACTATTAGTATATAAAAAAGCAACAGATTCTTTATATTAATTTTGTGTCCTGCAACTTTACTGAATTCATTTATTAGTTGTAATAGTTTTTTGGTGGACTTTTGGGGATTATCTAAATACAGTATATTACCATCTGCAAATAGTGACAGTTTCACTTCTTCCTTTTCAGTTGGGATGATTTTTATTTTTATTTTTCTTGTCTGATTGCTGTGTCTAGGACTTCCAAAACTATATGGAATAAAAAGTGATGAGAGTGGGCATTCTTGTCTCACTCCTGATATTAACAGAAAAGCTTTCAGCTTTCATCATTGAGTATGGTGTTAATTGTGGGTTTGTCATATGTGACCTTTATTATATTGAGGTATGTTTCCTCTATACACACTTTGTTGAGAGTTTTTATCATAAATGGATGTTGGCTCTTTTCAAATGCTTTTTTTTTTTTTTGCATCTGTTGAGATGATCAGATGATTTTTATTCTTCATCTTGTTAATGTGAGGTATCATGTTGATTGATTTGCAGATTTTAAACCATACTTTCATCCCCAGAATGAATGCCACTTCATTCTGTTGTATAATCCTTTTAATGCATTGTTAAATTTGGTTAGTTAATATTTTGTTGATGATTTTTGCACCTATGTTTATCCATGATATTGGCCTGTTATTTTCTCTTTTTGTGTTGTCTTAGTCTGGTTCTGGTATGAAGGTACTGCTGGCCTTGTAAAATGAGTTCATAAACATTCCTTCCTCTTCAAATTTTTTGGAATAATTTGGGAGGATAGGTATTAGCTCTTCTTGAAATGTTTTGTCAAATTCACCTGTGAAGCTATCTGGACCTGGACTTTTTTTCTGGTCACGGGGGTAGTTTTTTGATTACTGAATCAGTTTTGTTACTAGTGATCAGTTTAACCTTATTTTCTATTTCAGTCTTGGAAGATTGTATAGTTATAGGACTTTATCCAATTCTGCTTTTGCTACATCCCATGGATTTTGGAAAGTTGTGTTTTCACTTTCTTCATCTCCAGGTGTTTTTTGATTTCCTCTTTGATTTCTTCATTGACTCATTCATTCTTTGGTAGTATGTTTTTAGTCTCAATGTGTTTGTGTTTTTTGTAGTTTTTTTTTTTTTTTTTCTTGTAGTTGGTTTCTAGTTTCATACCATTGTGATTAGAAAAGATGCTTGGTATGATTTCAGTCTTCTTACATTTATTGACACTTTTTTTCACCAAACATGTAAGATAGTCTGGAGAATGTTCCATATGCACTTGAAAAATGTGTATTTTGAGGCTTTGGGATGTTTATATACCTACTAATTTCATCTGGTTTAACGTGTGTTTAAGGCCAGTTTTTCCCTATCGATTTTCTGTCTGGATGATCTATCCATTGATGTTAGTGGGTTAGTATAGTCCCCTACTATTATTATATTGCTGTCTATTTTTAAATTTCTCTTACTATTTGCTTTATATACATAAATGTTTACAAATGTCATATTCTCTGGTTGGATTGACCCCTTTATATCAGGAATGCCCTTCTTTGTCTTTTGTTACAGTCTGTTTTAAAGTTTATTTCATCTTATATGAGTATTGCTACCCCAGCTCTCCTTTTTTCCATTTGCATGGAATATCTTTTTCCATCCTTTCATTTGCAGTCTATGTGTATCTTTAGATTTAACGCGAGTCTTTTGTAGACAGCATATAGAGGGGTCTTGTTTTTCTATCCATTCAGCCACCCTATATCTTTTAATTGGAGCATTGAAGATTGGAGCAATTAAATTACATTTAAAGTAATTATGGATAGATATGTCCTTATTGCCATTCTGTTAATTGTTCTTGCTGTTTTTGTAGTTCTCTGGCTTTGGAGAACCAATCTTCACTTGATTCCTTCCCTTGTGATTTGTTATGTTTGGATTCCATTGTCTTTATTTTTGTTTGTATTCAGTGTAAGTTTTTGGTTTGTGGTTACCATGAGGTTCATACATATCAACCTGTATGTTTAGCAGACTATTCTAAGCTGATAGTCACTTAAAGTAGAACACCTTCTAAAGGCACTGCATTTTAGTTCCCCCTCCACCATATTTATATTTTTGATGTTATATTTTACATCTTCTTATTTTGTGTATCCTTTACTTACTGTAGTTATACAGTTATATAGGTGGATTAAGTGTGCCCATCCACCACATAGTCAAAAATGTGTGTGTAATTTTACAATTGGCCCTCCAAATCTACAGTTCCCCACCCACAGATTCAACCAACCATGGACTGTGTAGTACTGTAGTATAACTACTGAAAAAAAATCCATGTTTAACTGGACCTGTGCAGTTCAAACCTGTGTTGTTCAGGGTTCAACTGTAATTGACTGTACTAATTTTATCATGAATCTTCATACTAGCTTTTTAAGTGGCTGATCCATTGCCTCTACTATACACTTGCCTTTACCAGTGAGATTTTTTTCTGTCACATAATTTCTTATTTCTAGTTGTAGTCTTTTTATTCCATTTAAAGAAGTCCTTTTAACATTTCTTGAAAGGCTAATTTAGTGTTGAACTCCTTCAGTTTTTGATTGTCTGAGAAACTCTTCATCTCTTGTTCAATTCTGAGTGATAACCTTGTTGGATAGTTTGAGTCTAGATTGTAAGTTTTTTCCTTTCAGCACTTTAAATATATCCTGCCACTTCTGGCCCATGAAGTTTCTGTTGAAAAATAAGCTGATAACCTTTATGGGGTTTCCCTTTTATGTGATTGTTTTTCTCTTATTCACTTTAAGATTTTCTCTCTTTATCTTTAACTTCTGCCATTTTAACTATAATGTGTCTTACTGTGGCTCTCTTTGGATTCATGTTGTTTGGGACTCTGTGATTCTTAGATCTGGATGTCTGTTTCTTTTACCAGGCTAGGGAAGTTTGCACGCATTACTTCTTCAAATAATTTTTTCTGTCTCTTTCTCTCTCTTTTTCCTTCCAGGACTCCTATAATGCAACTTTAATATGCTTGATATTGTCCCAGAGGTCTCTTAAACTATCCTCAATTTTTAAAAAATCTTTTTTCTTTTTGCTGTTCTGATTGGGTGATTTCCACTCTTCTATCTTCAAGATTGCTTATTCATTCTTCTGTATCATTGCTCTATTGTATTTTTCATTTCAGTTATTGTATTTTTAGCTATGAATATTTTCTTCTTATGTTTTCTAACCCTTTGTTAATGTTCATTCATTCTTCATTCACTGAGTTCACTCATTCTTCTCCTGAGTTCAATGAGCATGTTATGACCATTGCTTTAAACTCTTTATCAGGTAAATTACTCATCTCCATTTCATTAGTCCACCCCTCCCCAGATTTTATCTTGTTTTATCATTTGGAACACATTCCTCTGTCTCCTCATTTTGTTTGACTTGCTGTATTTGTTTCTATGAATTAGTCAAAACAACTACCTCTTCTTTTCTTGAAGTAGTGACCTGGTGTGGGAGAATCCCCTGTATAGACTACATGCACAAGTATGGGCTTGATGTATGGCTGGAGTGAGCATGGGCTGGGAGGAGTATGGAGGGAGTCAAACAATGGTGCTCATTGGTGCCTCTGACCCCTAATAGGGTTCCAACCTTTTCCTACCCATTTGGTAGATGTTTTATGGTTAGTAATTGGATTATCTTCCTGCACAGCTTAGATGCCCTTTAAACTGCTGTGATTTTGCTTTGTCCCATGGTGGGTAAGTCTGGGCTCACGTCCCTCATTGATATCCCTCCCTACTGCATGTTGCTATGTTGGGAGTGGTGTTCCTTGGATGCCATATCTCCATTTTTCTTACCCATTTCTGTGTGGTCCCTCTATATGCAGAATCTCTTCAATCAGCCCTCACATCTTCTTTGGGAGGAATTGCTTTATATGTAGGTGTAGATTCAGTGTATCTGTGGGAGGAAGTGGGTTCAGAATCTTCCTATGATTCAGTCTTGGACCTGCTTCTGAGACTAATTATTTTTATGTGTAACATTAAATTTACTTATTAATTTGCAATTACAAATTATATTCTAAAGCCATTCAAAGAAGTAGGCCTTACTGCTTAATATATCTCTTTTCTCCTTAAACTTGCCGTGGGAAGCGTAAGTTGCAGTAGCAACTCGAAGGAGTTTCTAATGTGAATACCAGTGTCACCAACCTTTCTGATCTTTCCCTGTCACCAAGAAGCACTGCTTCATTTGGATATGCCCTCTGTTTCAAAATGTGTATAGAAAACGTTTTTACTTTATACCTTTAGGTGTTATCTGGAGTAAAATGGGAGTAAAACAATTTCTTGCCTGACCACTTGTTTGAGAACTATAAGTATTGATGGCCTGAGTAAAAACTAGATTTATTCAGGCATGCTCAGTTTTAAATAGTTTTCTCCTTAGTTTTCACAGAACCACACATTGAATTAGTAACTCCAGAGCTCTTGGTGATGCACCAAAGTAATATTTCCTGTTAAGTCCCATCCTTCTCTCCGTACTTCCAGTAAATTTGTCCTTGTTCTGCTTTCTAGTTCTGGGTCTCCCTCACTCTCCAGTTAAAGTCTATTGAGGCAAGAGCCCTGCTGAAGAGGATACTAATTTAAAGATCAATTTCTACTTGATGAAAACATTAGTTCACTGTTGTTTGTTTAGTTGGTTTTGCTCTTTTAATGACCCCAAATGAATATAAAAGTTACCTAAAGTTATAGAGTTTAATTTATCTTCAAAGCCCTAAGCAAATAATTCAAACAAAAAGGTTCAACAATTTCATTACAAGATGTCAAATGAGATTCTGCAGATAAAACCACTTAAGTTCATGATCGTGTCTTCTCTTATCTTCTCCAGGATTTTTATTCATTAGATTATTTTTTCTCTGTACTTCTCCCTTTTGTCTTTTTACAATGAGTTCTCTCCCTCAACTTCTAAACATTCTCAGTCTTTCTGTCATTTAAAACGAATGACCTAACTAACAAACAAAATGTGTCTCAGCTATTGTTTACTCTTCATGCTTTGCTCTTGGGGTCCTAATTTCCTTATCTGTCATTCATTTCACCTCTCAGTCTAATTTGTTTATGACTCCAACTTCTCTCACTGAGGGAGAGTGGTATTAAGGTAACAAATTGTTCTGATAGTCTAATCAAAGCTTAAGGTTTAACCCCTGGGGAAAAAATGCAAATACAATATACTCCCCCAAAATTTGACAGAAGCCTATCTATGTGTCTGTCCTGAATTTGATACGTTGAAAGTAAAATCCATGAATTCAGGACTCACAACTCTCTTTTTCTTTATTATATCCTTAAGACAAACATAGTTTCCAGATGCTTGTGAGCATTTAATAAATAAGTGTTCCATGACTAAATCAATGCATTAAGTGCCATGGAATAGGATGAGTATTTTTCACTCCCCTAAATTATTGAGTACTAACAATAGACCATGCAACACACTAGCCTTTTATATGTGTAACCCACATGAATTCTGGAATTGATATCAGCCAGATATTACACAGACATCATTCTCACCATCCAATTCAAATAGCTACAAGAAAAAAGTCATTCTTGTCCTTACTTGAAACACATTAAAAAGAATGCAATTCATAACCCTTAGTAATATTTCTTAGTACCTGAATTTTCATAGATCAAACTTCTCTCAAACTTTTTATTCACCAATCATATCCTAATTTCTCTCCACCAAAACTGCCTTCACTTTCCTTTCATCTTTTTTCCCCCTAAGAACTTAACAATTTAGATTGGCTTTGTCTCTTTTTTTTGAAGGGAAATTTTACTTCCCTTCAAGTGTTAATGATTCTTCCTTTTTGTGCCTGTCATATTACACTGCATAAAAGTTCAGGATTTGTCTGAAAAAGATCATTTTTCTACGAAAGTTGGAAGAGAGAGGAGGGGATAAGTGAAAGGAGACAGCATTCTGTTTCTGAACCCTAAATAACTGTAGGTTTTCTTACTATCTTTCTGTAAGTTACCAGAAACAAAATCTCAAAGATATAAAGCTATTTTCCCACAGGCTCACTAGGGCTAAAACAAGACTCATCCAGATCCATTTGATTCCAAAAAGCATGTTCTTTAGCACCATACTTACTATTTACTTGAAACTGTATTCATTCATTCAATAAATATTTAGGGTTATCTATTATGTACCAGGGGTACAGACATTAACAGAAAACTATGTAAAAATTCTTGACCTAATGGATCTGATTTTCAAGTGGAAGGATACAAAATAAAGAGTAAAATAAACAAAAATTAAACTGTATAACACTTATAAGGTGCTACAAACTATAGAACAAAATAAAGGGATATCTACACAGTGAGAGGTGGTGAAGGGGCTGAAGTTTTAATTAGATCAGTTGTGGTCATCCATATGAGCAGTAACTTGAAGGAACTGAGAGAGTGAACCAGGAAGATAAATCCATGAGGATCCTTCCAGGCAGATGGAATAGTCAGTGTAAAGGCTTCAAGTGGTTCTGGATATTCAGAAAACAATGAAGAGGCTGTCATGGCTAGAGAGGAGTAAGCCAAGAGAAGATTAAGTGAGAGAGATATGTGAAATATTTTATGTTTGTGTATTTTTCTCAGTTAATGGCACATTATTTTACTAAGTCCCCCAAAGAGTTGGTGAATCCAAAGGGTTAAATTTCACTACCTTTGGGAAAAGAGAGTTGGTAGATGGTTGGTTGCAGTACTCATTCACATTAGCTATTAATATGACTGTGTATTACTTACTCCTTGAAATTCTCTACTCTTATCTCCCATAAGCATGCATGCTCCTGGATTATCTCATAGCTCTTGGGATTTGCAACTTATTTCCATCATGAGATCATATTTCTTAACCTAGGTGGTTGGTAAATGTCCACTGAAAAAATAAACACATATAAAAATATCGAATCCATGCATTTAGCAACAAAATAGAACATTGTGTTATGTGAACCACCCACCAGAGAATTGATCCATACATTGACTTTGAGCACTTGTCAGAAGTTTTCTAGAGACTGACATTTAAGAGAGTCAGGCTTTCTATATTCTCAAAGGTCTATCCTTGTCAAGAGTTAACTCAACAAAATAGCATTACTGAGTTAAATTTTCAGTTCCTTGACTTTTATAATGAGATATTTGTAAGAAGTATCGACCAGAAAAGTGTATTTTATCTCAGAAAATTATAATCATATATTATTCATTAAGTTATTTATTCCCACTCACATGAGGGTCTATTTGACATAGTTTTTCTAGAATTGAGTGCAAGAAAAACATTTGTTTTACAAATTAACTTTCATGCTTTTGTTGTTGTTATTTTCTTAATGAGAACAACCTAAGCTCAACCCCTTTCTCACCTGCCTGTCTCCTATGACCCTCAAAACTATATTGAATACTTATTGAAAATATGTGATATACAGGACACTATTACAATCAGTCTGTGAAGTGTACAGCGATTGATTAGCTAGTGATACTGTTTTCACAAATCTTGCAGGGAGTGTAAAACTCATGTGTAAACAACAGTGGCATTAGAATTAAGATAATAAGAATATTAATGAGGTTAAAGAGATAGATTACTTTCAACAGTGGAGAATTATAGCAATCAGCTCTTGAAAGTATGTATCTATCATCTTTTAAAAATGTTTTTCCCTTTAATTATTTTACTCTGTATGTGAAAACTAAGTCATATCCTTTCCACAGATAGTCGAGGAATATATCATCCCTTATAACAATTCCAAATCTTTATGAAACATGACATCACACATCCTGATAATCCTCTATGTATTTTAGAATTGTTCTAGATTGTATGCAAACAAAGACAAAGTTCTCTGAGAATGATGAAACAAGAAAAAAATAAGATTAAAGGAAGCCATGAAGATTTCCTGGAAAAAATCAAAATAACAATTTGTCCTGGATTATATAATTGCCTACCTTTCTGAAGTTAGAGAAATAAACCAGATAAATCATGGGGTAAATTGTTTTCATAGGTCTCTTTGTTTTGCTGTTGATTTTCCATATTATAAATGAGAGAAAGCACTACATATGCCTAAATCTGTATGCATTTGGCAAGGGAAGAATACGGTGTGGGTGTGTCTTCATGTGTCTCTGTGTGTTTCTATGAGTCTACTACGTCTACATTGGAATGATATTTACCTTGATTGAAATCTGGAATTTTATCCAAGAATTGATTGATAGGTAAAATCTGACTTAGTGCAAAAGAAGTAAAATCAGCAAAAAGACAGAGATAATAAAAGCATGATTTAAAAATAAGAGACTGAGTCATAATTAAATATTTTAGAGGAGATAGAATTAATTATGAGGTTTCAGACCAAATAGCTGTCTTCAGATCCTGTATGCACAAGATGGAATTTTGGTGATTTCCACATTTAAAATTTAGTTCTTCATCTCTTAAGAGGAAGTATGTCAGATGAGTATCATTTGTTCAATATCATTTAATTTTAAAAAGTATAGTTAGCTGAGCACCACATCAGTTACACAAAACCCCTGTGGAGGTACATTCTCTCACTCTCTATTACAGATAACAGTTAGGTGTTGATGAAATCGTAATTATTGGTCAAAGCCTGACTTAGCTGACCTTCAACATTATGGCATCATCTCTATTTCATAACAAAGGAATTCAAACATCATGGACTAAACTGTTATTATCATTAGATTTATACATAAAAAAGGAAAGCATAGTTGCTAACTATTTCTTAGTTGGTCAATATATCTAAAGACTTTTCTTGACCCACATTTTCCATTTACCAACACTATGATCAAGGCCCAGCTTCCTTTTACAATGTGGAAAGACTGTTAGAATGTCAGGATTCCATAAATGTGATAAGCACTGCTAAAGGAGCCTTAGCTAGCTAATTCATCTCATTTCACAGTTTGGGGAGGGGGCAGGGTGGCTATGTTTAGAAGTCCTTTAAAATAAGGGATCCATAGCAGTCTTTTGTTCACACAATAAGCTCCCCAAGATGAAAGAGGATCTTACATAAAATACCTTTATGATCTGAACAGTACATCCTCATTACATTTTTAGATCTCCATTTCAAAGACTTCAGGCCTACTTTCCTCTCATGAAGTAAGACCTCTCTAAAGAGCATCACAAATGGGCTGTCATGTACTGCACTTACTGGGTCACAAACTGCATATTGGTTGATTAGAGAAAACTAAAAGGCAACATTGGGATTTGCTCCCCTGGAAGTTGGTATTCTTACCACTGACTTTTACCCTTACCTGTCTGTGGCACCTCTCTCAGCTTCCTATCTCATTTCTTTTAGATCAAACTGATATAAAACATCCCTGTAAGTGGCTTTATTCTCATGGTAAGGCTTGTGAATTTGAGTTCTTTGTTTCACAAAAGCCTGACAAATTCAGCTTTCACTCAAGCCTCTGAACACAGTTGTTAACTAACTAAACAAGAATAGTAAAAAGCTGACAGCTGACAGGCTTTGCATAGATTTTGTCTGCAAGTGGATCATTTCAAAGAATTTGAGCCTGGTGATTTTGACGAACACTCAATTTCTGTCATAGATTGCAGCTTAAGATTCAAAGGTTAAGGAGATTTAGGGGTAGGTCAAATGAACTTGAACAACAAAATTTCTTTATATTAAAAGAGAGTACTTTGAAAATGTCATAACGTAGTCATTTGTTCACTTCCTCTAGAACTTAGTAACATCTCAGACACTCCCCTCTACAAACAGCAGCAGCCTCTGTCTCCTCAGATTCTAGCCATTGTTAAAGAAAAGGACACAGCAAAGTAAAAGTGAGTTGCTGGGTGAGGACAGAGTTCAAAAATGTGAGACTTGTGAACGTGGTTTAATTAAAGAATACAGAGAGTGAACATCTAGAAGATACATTAGAGAAACCAGAAACAGGTTAGAAAAAGATATTTTACCAACACCAAAAATATAGATTAAAAGGCAAGGCATAAATTTAAATTTTTCTTCCATGAAATCATATTTTTAATAAATGAAGACATATTTTAGGTGTGTGGGTTTGTGTGCATATTTTTCCAGATTACTTATAAATAGTGGGGAAAAGAATGGTATGGGAGCAGGTGGTTGGCAATATTTTGGGAAAGGAGCTAAATTTGAAGCAGCTGCTGATAATTTTCCTACAGTATTGTTCATCATTTTTAAAAAATTAAAATGATTATAATTACCCTGATATGTCACATCATATGTGACTGAAAAGAGGAAACGATGGAGATGGAGAAAATGTCCATATACCTGGAGTAGGTGTTCATTACTCTGTAAACTCCTGAGAAGCTGTTCTCCATGGGATGTTACTCCAATGGATGCAGCTCAGGTAAGCAATAAAATCTAACAGAAGGCCTGTGAGTGCCAGTGGCCACATGATCAGAGCTCATTTAGTGATTGTCATCACTTTGTAGCAACCATGCAATTAATACCCAGTGTATTTGACACCTGCTATGTTAAATGAGTGCTTGCAGAATTAACACCTGCTGTCAGCCACCCAGCATGAATGTTGCTTTCTTCAGAATAAAGGGGAAATGAATTATTTCCCTAGAAATTTCTGTAAATTATTTTTGTGGATGGAGAATTCCTTGGAAAGTTCTTGGGACTGACAGTCAAGATTCTTCATTTTTCTATAGAGTTAGCACTGTTAGTAATTCAGAGTCTCTTTCTGGCTGTCAGAATACAGATCTAAAAGATGAGCTTATTATCATCCCTAGAAATAAGCAAGACACTAGAGGTAAACATGTTTTCTAAAGTACGAAAACCTATGTAGGTGTGAAGTGGTATATTAATTGTCCATTAATAATCATAATAAATTTGTCATTTTCAATTCTCATTAATTATTTGTAAATGGGAAAATATCTCTTGCAGTACATTTTCTTATAGTAGGGCACAGTATTTTTTTATTTACATAGAACTCTATACATATTTATATAGTGAATATAATATTATATAGTATCCTTTTAAAAACATTTTATCTATTATGATTTGTATTAATATTATGTGATTACATATATTATAAAATATAATATATACACATGTGCATATACCATAGGCAAATTACTTAACTTGTCTAACATCTGTCTCTTTATACATAAAACAATAAAAATAATAGTATTATTATGGTATAATAAATAGGAGGCACCTTAGCACAATGCCTGATATTGAAGGATAACCCTGAACAAACCAACAAGCAAAATAAATAATGTAAAGCAAAACAAACCAAACCCAGAACACCATTATACTGCAAAAACTTCTACTGTGGACCACAGAAATAATAAATGTATAGGACTTGAAACTTACCTTTGATTTGCTTATTCATTTGATTCAGCAAAAATATATTAGATACTGTGAGAAATAATATTAAGTATAACATACAGTTTCTGACTTCATGATGATTAAAATATCATGGGGATAGAAGTTTTATCATTTCTTATAATTCAAGGAAAATTAAGTAAGTACTCTCAAGGAACAAAATAATAAAATAGTAGACATTAGGGAAGTTTCTTTTTGAGGAACAATATAGGATATTTATTAAGAACTTGGGATTGACGCAAGAAAGTTGCATGACCTCTACCAAGTAACTTAACTTCTGTGCCTCAGTCTCTTTATTTATAAATTGGGAGTGTGACCATATCTATGGCATAAAGTTAGTATAAGGATTGAGTGTTTGGACCAATGATTAGTACATAGTAAACATTCTAACGGTGTTCATTATATAATTTAAAAATGGGGGATTTGAGAAAGGGTTTATCAAAAATATTAATCTGAACTGGGCCTTTGTGAAATTATAGTTAAACAGAATAAATGGTGAAAGCTATTCCATATGGCAAAACAATGTGCATATAAGTAGAAGACTTGGAAATTGGTGATCATCTGTATATTTGTGATAAATCATAATGGGAGATAAAGTTGGATGGCAGAAGGGGGTATGTCCATAAAGCACCTGAAAACCATAATCAGAAGTATGCTTTATAATTCATAGGTGATGACAGCCATTGAAGGTTTTAGAAAAAAAAAAAAAAAAAAAGCCTCATTTTCAGAGGGACCAAAAATCAAGGAAAAGTTAGTGTGTGGAAACTGAGTGAGTTTAGGAAAAGAAAGTGTTATAATAAAGACTGTTGGAGAGATAGCCCAGTGATGATATTAGTTCCTGGCCTCATATCAGGATCTAAGTTTCCTTAGTAATTATTCTTGAAACAATTACATATAAACCATCCAGCTATTATAACCCCAAACCTGCACTTATTTGTTTTTTCTTGTCTGAGACTCAGGCCATGGTCATGGCACTGGATACTTCTTGACTGTTGGCTATGTGGAGATCTGTCAAGAACTCACTGGTACTGTGCTTTGAGAGCTACAAAGATCATATAAAACTTGAAGAAACAACAATTTTAGAGAATAAATTGTGCAAAACCCATCAGTGTAAGTAGTTCTTAGAAATCTTCTTGATTGGATCTCCAAAGACCAAGTTTAAGAACATTCTGTTCTTAAACTATCTGCAAGGATGGAGAAAGCACACTTTTGGAATTCAATCAAATCTAATGACTTTAAGGGTGAGATCAATAACAGTTTTTACACCAGGCATCAGAAATCTAGAATTCAAGACCAGACTGAGCAACTGTTCTTTGATAAAGACTGACTGAAAAAAAAACAAAGGATAATAGTTAATGGAGCTAATGTGAATAGAAATGTTCATTCCTTCAGAAAGTGACAAAAATTCAGGTCCAAGTTTTCTTCAAGAGCCTCTTGAGAAGAACACATTTATAAGATGATATTAACTCAATGAAGGAATGATATTATGAGTAAAATACAATAGTGATTATTCACATCTCTCCCATCTTCTGTCTCCTGGATGCAGGTTTTAGTCCCATAGAGAGATAAAACATACATTTTTTTTTAAAAAATGCAAATTTTATTAAATTCTTAATGTACACTAGGGCATAGACATTATTGTATTGGGAATCCTTATTTACAGACTACGACACAGCTTGAGCTTCCTGAAATGGTGTTTAAAAATTGCTGTACCAGAGAAAAATTAGAACCCATGTCCCATGCATTGGCAGGCGGACTCCCAACCACTGCACCACCAGGGAAGCCCAATGGCTTGTTTTGTTTTGTTAGAAACAAAAATGATTAAAGAACCCTATCATGTCTTTCCTTCCTCATGTTAATATTCATGTAAACACTCCTGTTTTAGCTAACTACTTATGCTGAAAATAATGACAAAGAAGAAATAGGAAATAAAGGGTAACCCATAGTTCCTTTCCTTTTCAGTCTATCTTTACTCATCAGTAAGATGAAGGTAGAGAGGATTGAGAGAACATG
The DNA here is from genome assembly GCF_026419965.1 of Kogia breviceps. Lineage (NCBI taxonomy): Eukaryota > Metazoa > Chordata > Mammalia > Artiodactyla > Physeteridae > Kogia > Kogia breviceps. The sequence continues at coordinate 86,012,426 of NC_081313.1, read as the reverse complement.
CATCAGGAGGTGAAATAAAATCAGGTGAGTTTGTTTCTTGTGCTGTTTTCACTATTCTGATAATAAGAATATATATGTATATGCATGTATGAGCTACAAAATGCAAATTGTATAATTTCAGGGATTTCACATATGAGTTAAATGCTATTATATTTGCATTTAAAACTGCTATTGTGCAATATACAGTTAATCAGTAAAATTAATGCTAATAATTTAGAAGTTTCATTTTTCTTCTCTCAGAACTATATTACAAAGTAAATTTAAAAACATCTTAACAAGTTGAAAGAGAGACCATGGAAGAAAGGAAAACGGTTTATCTTGCAAGATCCTTAACAGTGCTTTTCTTCTGTTTTTTCAAACAAGGGGACCCCACATTTTCATTTTGCATGGGACACCACGAAATATGTAGACAGCCCTACCTATTCCTTTCCAGATACCATACTGTTATGCAAACCATACTTGCTCTCTTGCTTTTACTTGAGCATGTCAGAATTTATCTCATTGCAAGGCCTTTATACTTTCTACCTGGCAAGCTCTCCTCCTAAATATCCACAGCAGGCTTCTCATTTCCTTCACATTATTTCTTCCAATGAAATTTTCCCATTCAAACTCTCCCTGTCCAGGCTGTTTAAAGTGTAATCTCTCTCAGCAAGTGAAGTCTCAATTCTTTTTTTACAGAAATGTATGGTATAGTACATAATTAATTTGCTTGTTGTCTGTCTGTCCCATTTGTTGTGAGAAGGAATAAATTGCTATCTAGAAACAAAGATCTAGGGAGACACGGAGTAAATTACTCGTGATTTTCCCTATAGAAAACATCATTTTAACCAAATGGTAAATTTTTGGCCTCTTTCCTTTGAGTTAATATTCAAAATGTGCTCAAACTTTGTTGTCAGATGGGATCTTAGTCTCAATGTAGAATTTTAATTCTTTGGCAAGAGAATAGATTTATATGTTACTTATGTCATAAAATTTAATTAAGACATAAAAGTTAAGATTATAGTTTGTTTAATTTTAAATCTTTAAACAGTTTAAAGCATCCAGTCTAACTTTTTATTTTTCACTTGAAATTAGTAAGCAGTAAGCATTCCGAATGGCGAATGGCAGGTGTTCACTGTAATTTGACAAAGCAGGTGTCAAATATTGTTTACTGGGTCTAACTGCTACTCCTTCTGGAAAGCTCTTTACTTTAGGGTTTCTGCTAATTAAAAATATCTAGCCATCACCTGTCAACTTTGTTTCAATGGGGCAGTGAAACTTTTAGGGAACATGACTTGAGCAATCTCTCAGATAAAGAAAGAAAGGGGGGATATATTGCCATTAATTATTTAGAGATACGTTTTTCCTCTGCTGTCAAAATTATAGCTGCATAAGTAACTCCTTCTGGAAAAATTTTGTACAGAGTCCGAGATTGGTACAATATGGTAAGTAAATTCAATCCCAAAGATGATGCATAAAGGAGAGCCAAAACTGCAATGTTAGATTATAAATTCACGTGTCTTTCATTAATCTGTTTCCTATAAAACATCAAATACACACGCTAACATATCTTGAGAATACTCGAAAGAGACACATAAGGTCAAGTGGGTAACTTAATAATAAATTGTATGTTTTAATGACAGAAGTTTTCCTAGTGTTCTAACTATAAGATAATACTAACTGCCATGGAACTGACTTGTATGGATCATAGTTCACACTTTCTGCATGATGACTGTGGTATTTTAAAGACTTTATACATACCTTGATTTATATTGCAAGGATAGAATATGGAACTTCATCTTCATAAAATAAAACTTGGTTAATGGTACCACTTTCATAAAGAATGGTGTCACCATGTTAAGGAGGTTTCCTGTTAGTTTTAAGTATCTGAAAGGTATGTTTATATAAAAAGTTTACATATACTTATTAGCTGTAAAGTTGTTTTTATCTCATCATATTTGTTTCAACTTTACCCAAACATGCAGCTGTATTGTGCTGCACTTGCCTAAATATATAAACCTCAATTGTTGAGTTCTATCAGTATTAAGAAATGTATATTAGGTTGGATCATAAAAAGTTGAGGTAAACACTGGCTGTTTAATGTTTAACCTACTACATCCCTGCTAAGCTTATCTGAATATTGATTTTCAAGTGATCTTGTTTTTTTTCTAAATTTTGTCTTTGGGAGCTAGGTACCTGTAGTCATATGCATAGGGAAAGGATCTGAATAAATTTTCTAAAGCAAATTGGATAAAGTTAATAAAAATTATTTTCTTTCAGATCAGTTAACTTTGAACCATGAAAATGCATTTAGTCAACCTATATTATATTTTTCCATGGCCTTATAGATTTGAGATCTAAGTTTTCTTGTTGTGAGCAGTAGAAGCAGAACTCAAACACACACACAGCACACACATTCAAAACTTGCCAATACAATGGTTTAGAGACCTAAATATAAGGCATGGCACCATAGAACTCTTAGTAGAGAACATAAGCAGGTAAATAAACATCCCAGCCTTTTGGATGGGTGAAGCAACAACTATACAATCATATATAATTGGTTCCAGAAAACTGTAAATCACAAAATCTGTAATGAATAAAACAGATTATCTAGAATATTTGATATTATTATTGTTATTTGTAAGAATTAACCGTGAAATTTATAGACTTTATAAATTTGTATGTTTTAGAGAATAAATAAGAGCACAAGTGAATTGTACATCAATCCAAGTGCAGTTATGATAGATTATTAAAGTGAATCCTTATTGCTAAAACTCCAATCTAAAAAAAATCAAAATAGTAACTTAAGGCCGCATTTACTTCCATAAATTTATTTCATTTTAACAAATTCAAAATTAATTTAATAAATGATATAGGAAATTCTACATTAAAAATCGCTTTAAGGGCTTCCCTGGTGGCGCAGTGGTTGAGAATCCGCCTGCCGATGCAGGAGACACGGGTTCGTGCCCTGGTCCGGGAAGATCCCACATGCCGCGGAGCAACTAAGCCCGTGAGCCATGGCCGCTAGGCCTGCGCGTCCGGAGCCTGTGCTCCGCAACGGGAGAGGCCACAACAGTGAGAGGCCCACATACCGCAAAAAAAAAAAAAAAAAAAAAAAAAAAAAAAAAAATCTCTTTAAGATCCAAAAATCTGTTGAACAGATCAATCAGTAACCATATACTATTCTTTCTAGTAAAATCAGAAAGCACTTCAACACAGTGAAAGTAGTTCAGTATTGAAGTTTATAAGGATGTAATTTCATCTGATTTTATCTTCTTACTGCCCACAATAATGGTCTGGTTATTTTACCCACTTAGATATTAGAACTACTCACTTGAATCAGCAGATTATAATAAGACTGAGTACTTGATATTTGACATTAAATAGCTAATCCATTTTATTATAAAGATCCTGCCTTAGGTTCCCCTTATAGCTATTAAAATTTAACTTGTCCTATAATTTAGGCAGTGAGAGATCTGTTTAATCAGTTGTAATAATTTTAAGTGACTGTATTTGACATGCAGTACTTTTCTGCTTTCAATTAGTCCCTAATGTAGACAGCCAGATCTGATCATTCAAAAGTGTTTTTTTTTTTTTAACCTGAGTTATCTGCTTTGGTTTACTACACTGCCAGAGTTCATTGAAAAGTTGCCAAATATCTACTTGATGGTGGGCTGGGCAGACAGAGCAATAACATGTTTGATATACCAAATGATTTCATGGATAAATATGATGAAAACAAGACACTTTATTGCTGCATTTATCTTCATTCCTCAAACAAACCCTGGCCTCACAAATCTGCTCTCCCATTTTGGTTACCATTGTGATCACTGCCATTTGCCAAGAACTAACTGATGCGTTGACAATGTACTATAATCATCCAGGTCAATAATTCATAAATTTTTAAAAAGATAACTTAGAGAAATTACCATCTTAGAAATCTATACCTAGCCATTTAGAATAAATTTATTTGTTTAGCTCACATATTTCCTACTTTGGAGACTCAAATATGGTCATTAGATGATCCCTCCAGATTACTTATATGTTTCTATAGATATTTTCTTTATAATGTCACTTTTATTATTAATGTTACTTTTATTACTATGCTTCAACTGCTACTACAAATACACTACTTAGTGCTCAGAAATATTTTTTAAATGCATGTTACATAATAATTTGGCTTTTTTCCCCCTTTCAGATAAATTAGAATTTCCTTTGCTTCCCTTACTGACTTTTTAATGAAGCTCCTTCATATCTAATATAACTTTATTGGCATTTAGATGCTATACATTTCCTGGGTTTTTTTTTTGTTGTTGTTAAATGGTGTATGTCATAGTAACAAATTGCTGAAAAATACAGGATCAAACTTTTTGGGAGGGTGCTAGCTTTCATGACCTTATACTCATTCTCATTTTTATAGAATGAACATTCAGATGAACTAACTGCAGCTAAATTTTGTCATTTCTTTATTTTCTTAAAATAAAACACAATTTGGCACTCCTATGAAGGAGGCTGGAAAGTTGAATCTTACAAATGTTGCTAAGGCTCTTTTCCCATTTGATGAGAGTATATTCGAATCCTGGGAGGTATGGAAACCAGAAAAACACAGAGTGAAATAATTGTCTTGATCAGTCAGTCCATATTGATAGTCCTTGACCTTGACCTGTACAATCCTGGCTGATTCCCAAGTCAATAATTCCATTCTCTTTTGCTTTACCATAAAAATGATCCACTCTCAGCCTTCAGATTTTCTATCCAGGAGTCAGACCACAGTCCGATTTTCTAACCTGCTATAGGGGATATACATCAAGTTCTGAGAAGAGTTCTCCTAAAGAGAACTTGCCATTAGATTTCAAGTGAGATGTGTGTTCCCTCATTGAGATGCGGGAATGATGAGAGAGTGAAGCTTACCACGTGTTGGCAGCTTTTTTCAATACAATTCTCTACAAATAAACATCTTTGAGTCACATTCTTACTACATGTTTTAATGGGAATCTAACACCTGTGTCTTGGCCTTATTTTGAAATTTTTCAAGCGTGAGTTGTCTTACATCTCACTTGGTATGCTAAATATCTCAACTAAAACTCCCACTATAATATTCTGTGCTTCAGTTTCTTCATCTGTAAAAAAGAACTTATTTTTTAAATATCCTATGTGGAAAATGATTTCTTAGGGTTATTGTGACAAATAAGTTATCTCATGCTTAAATAGAATTGTTTTTAAAAATTAGATACTTTTCTCTAAAGCTATGGAGTCTGCCTGCACAGATGGTTAAATGGCTGGCAAGAGAGATTGGACATAGGCAGTTACACTGGCTTATAAGTTTGAAACTCTTCCTATATTTTCTTTCCATCTTTTTAATTATTTTAACTACAGATACTGACCTATATATATCTTGACACAGATTTTTTAAAGATTTTTATTGGAGTATAGTTGCTTTACAATGTTGTGTTAATTTGTACTGTACAGCAAAGTGAATCAGCTATATATATATATACGTATATCCCATCTTTTTTGGATTTCCTTCCCATTTAGGTCACTGCAGAGCATTGAATAGAGTTCCCTGTGCTATACAGTATGTTCTCATTTTTGACACAGATTTTTAACCTGAAGTTAATTTGTAACTATGCCTTAGCACAAAAAAGCTGATTTTTGTCTCTGATTTCTTCAGTTTTAATGTTGCAAAACAGAGAATCTGAACACTTGAGCTTTTTATCTGACAAAATTTTAATTAATTGGGTTTCACCTATCTTATTATTTCAGATAAAGAATTTTATGTGATGTATCAGGCATTGTTAGTTGCCTACATGCTCTGTTTTATTATTGTTCAAAATAACTGTTGCTTGCTTCTTAGGGAATTACAGTTCCCTATACCAATGACATTAGACTAGCTTTAGACAAAAAATGTGAGAAAAAGTGGTATGTCTCACTTAAATGTAATGACAGTAAATTACTAATTTTAGTGTATATTCTGGTTAACATTTTACATAAACACATACATACACATAAAATCACATGGATTACATAATAAATTATGTTTTCTAAAACAGACTAGCAATTTCTGGATTCAAAAAGAGAAATGAAGTCAGAGTATAAAAAACCTCCTTCATACAAAATCTAATGAAATTAAAATATAAACATGAAAAATAAAAATAGGCCAAAGAAAATACCAGGAATTCTCAAACTGAGGAAAAGCAGTATTATCATAAAATAAACATGTTCTTTACTGAAAAAAAGAGAGACAACTTCAGAAATCAGGATCAGTCTTAAAGCGGGGCTGGGAAAGGAAAGAATTGATTTGGAAAAACTCTCAAAGATATCATTCATACCTTTCATCCATCTTATGAGTAAAGTAGGAAGCCCTCAAAACTGTGATAGAATTATCTCTGAAAACTGCTGATTTACAAGAAAAAAATAAAAAGAAAAATGGCCATGGATTATTTTTTCTATTTTAATGGGACAGAAGGGAAGAACCAGAAAATAATGATGATTACAGTAACCTATTTATTTAACAAAAGAAGGAGGTAGGTAAATTGTTAACTTTTGAATAGGGTGTAGAAACTTAGAAGAGATCCTTGTCCTCAACCTAACACAAAGGACAAGGCAGATATGCTACAAAATCATAGCTTTTGTGAATTTATTAGAAAGCTGAAGGAAAAAAAAAAACAATCTGAAGAACTAAAATACAGAGAGTAACTTGCAAGGATAGAGATGACCTACCACTCTTTTCAACACTGTTGGAATATTGGGCTAAAGTGAAATTCACAATGGATAGGTCTTTGGAAAATATGGATCTCATTAAATTGTTAAGTAACCTTCATTCAGGCTCTGTAATCAACTTTGGTATTGCAATGAACTGTTCAACAATCACATCCTAAAGAAAACCAAATACAGATACAAGTTTAAGAGAAAAGTAAGATAACAGGGAACTATGCAAATAAGAGTAGGTAGCCATAAGGAGAAGCAAGCCAAGTCATTAATGTTTATCATGACTTGATAAAAAGAACCCTAAATTACCTCAGTCACTGAGCAAATCTGCAGCTACTTGTCAGTGTTTTCTGTGGACGATACCTGAGTGAATGGTGATGTCAGGTGGTGTGCCAAAATAAAGGGTAGGGCAGGAAAGCAGAAAACACAACATCTGAGATATGTGAGATCTTCTCTACCTATGAAACAGTTGAACATTGAAGTTTCAAGACAACTCAGGAGAGCTAGTTCAGATCAGGCAATGCAGATTTTTGCTGAGAGGCAATCCATGGGTCTTTTGTATTTTTACATACGTTGCAATCAGAGGCATTGACAGGCTTTTGCCCTGGATTATCTTTTCAAGAATGTTTTATAACAAGAAGCCTTGGAAAGTAGGGATAGCTGTCTGCCTCTAAACAAGAAGGCCAATATTTTGCTGTCCAGTATAATAAAGGTAAAATCTTCCTTTGTGGCAAAGGTTCTGAATGTTTGGTTGCAACCGATTATAAAGATTTGGGTTTTTAAGTTCACAATTGCCATGTGTACCCATTCCATATGTAGCATCCAGCTGGGCCCACTATCACCTTATTGCCAGAGACTTAGTTGGGAAAAGGATCCAAGGTGAACATAAAACTCATACTATCTGCTATCATGTGAGTAATAAAATATATTGTCTCTGACCCAGGAATCTCCTATCTTCTGCCAGCACCCATGAAATTATGACAAGCTAATGTGTTAGCTTGCAAATAGAGAAATTTTTCATACTCTTCACAGTTCTTGGTAATTTTCACCAAGTGTAAGGCATAAGCTATTAAAGGCTAGAGACAAGAAAACAGGGATGAGAGGGATTTCACATTGTGCAGAAAGACCAAAATGGTGTTGGAGATAAAAGAGAACTTCCCCAAGAGAAGTTCTTGGCAGACAATTTAATATCCTCAAGAGTTCTCTGTCACTGCTGAGACTCCAAGCCCTCCTGAGAGTTCTGACTTCACATACAAAATGTTTAAAAGCAAAGTGAAGTTAATCAAGCTAAGACTGCAACAAAGTCCAAACACAGCTGAATTAAACAAAAGAGAAAGTCAACCCCACAAACTATCAGTTCTCCATAATAAGTAGCATGCTCTATTATGGAAATAAATGTTATGAATTTAATTAAGTCACATGACTAAGAGAAGAAGAATCAATAATGAAAAATCGGAGATGGCTTGAAGGTTGGAACTATCAGGAAGATACTTTAACATTGATATTAATGCATAAAGGGCAAATATGGATAATACTTATCTGCAGAAAGAGGATGCACCAAAGAGCGGCAAGTAGAAAATATGTACCCAATGAAAAAGAAAGAAATAGAAAATATTAAAAGAGAATTGTTCTGATGGGCTTAATAGTATTTTGATACATTAGATAAACGAATCTGTAGGTATGAACATAGGGTCAATAGAAATTATAAAAATGAAGTACCAATAGAAAAGTGTCAAAAACATAAAAATGTCTATTTGAAATATACGGTCAGTAAAAATTGATACAACGCATGTACAATTGAGTACTCAAATAAAAGGAGATGCAGAATAAGGAGAAGATATTTTGAAAAAGATCATGGAAAGGATTTTCCAAAACTGTGGAAACATTTCAAACAGAAAAAATGACAAACAGACAAACAACAAACAAACAAACCTCAGGAAACATATGCAGAATAAATACAAAGAAAGATATACCGAGGCACACCACATCACATTGCCAAGATGAAGAAAACAATTTTTTTAATATCCACCAGAGAAATGAAATTGACCCTGTTTGTAGATGACAAGATCTTATATATTGAAAACCCAATAGACTTCACCAAAACAAACAAACAAACAAACAAAAACAAAAATATGTGTTGAGCTAATCAAAGAATTCAGTAAATTTGCAGGTTACAATATTAACATACAAAAATCATTTGTGTTTTTATACTGTGGTAAGCTATCTGAAAGAGAAATTAAGAAATCCATTAAGATTTATGAAATTAAGAAAATCCCATTTATAATAGCATCTAAAACAATAAAACACTTATGAATAAATTTAAACAGGAGGTGAAAGACCTACATGCTGAAAACTATAAGAAACTGTTGAAAGAAATTGAAGAAGACATAAACGGGAAGATATCCTGTATTCTTGGATGAAAAGATTAATATTGTTAAAATGTTCATTTTACCCAAAGTGATCTATAGCTTCAGTGCAATCACTATGAAAATTCCTATGGGATTTTTCATAGAAATAAAAAAAAAATCCTGAAATCTATAAGGAGATACAAATGACTCCAAGTGGCTAAAACAATCTTGAGCAAGAACAAAGATGGAGACATCATACTTTCCTGATTTCAAATTATATTACAAACTAATAATTATCAAAACAGCATGGTGCTGGCATAAAAACAGACATTGATCAATGGAATAGAATAAAGAGCACAGAAACAAACCACACATACATAGGCATAGCTTGGAAATATGCTAGTTAGGTTCCAGACCACCTCAAAAAAAATGAATATTGCAACAAAGAAAGTGACATGACTTTTTCTGGTTTCCCAGTGTGTATAAAAATTATGTCTACACTACACTGTAGTTTACTGTGTGCAATAGCATTATGTCTAGATAAACAATGTGCATACTTCAATTTAAAAATACTTTATTGTTAAAAAATGTTAGCCATCATCTGAACCTTCAACAAGTCATAATCTTTTTGCCAGTGGAGGGACTTGCCTTGATGTTGACGGCTGCTGACTGATCAGGGTGGTTGTTGCTGAAGGTTGGGTGGCTATGGCAGTTTCCTAAAATAAGATGACAATGAAGTTCAACGTATCGATTGACTCTTTGACTAACAATTTCTCTGTAGCAAGTGATGCTGTTTGATAACATTTTACCCACCACAGAACTTCTTTCAAAAGTAGAGTCAATCCCCTCAAACCCTGCTATTGGTTTATCAACTAAGTTTATGTAATATCTGAAATCTTTTATTGTCATTTCAACAATCTTCACAGCATCTTCACCAGAACCACTTTCTTGCTCATCCATAAGAAGCAACTTTTCACCTTTTAAAGTTTTATCATGAGATTGCAGCAATTCAGTCACATCTTTCAAGCTGCGCTTCTCAATTTTAGTTCTCTCACTATTTCCACATGTGTCATTGAAATAATAACATCAAAGATCACAGACCACAGACCAAAGATCACCATAAAAATATAATAATAATGAAAAAGTTTGAAATACTGGTAGAATTACCAAAATGTGACACACAGACACAAAGTCAGCAAATGCTATTGGAAAAACGGAGCTGATAGAGTTGCTCAAGACAGGGTTGCCACAAATTTTCAATTTGCAAAAAAACCCAGTATCTGTCAAGTGCAACAAAGTGAAGTGCAATAAAATAAAGTATGCCTGTACATTTAACTAATCTTTGGCAAGGATGACAAGAAGACACAATGGTAAAAGACTAGTCTCTTCCATAAATGGTGTTGGAAAAAATGGATACCAACATGCAAAAGAATGAAACCAGATCCCTATCTTACACTGCACACAAAAATTTACTTGAAATGAATTAAAGGTCTAAATGTAAGGCCTGAATCATAAAACCGTAAGAAACCTAGAAGAAAACCTAGGACAAAAAGCTCTTAGACATTGATCTTGGCAACTTTTATCATTTTTGGTTTTTTGGATATTACACAAAAAGCGTAGGGAAAGAAAGCAAAAACAAACAAGTGGGACTACATTAAGCTTAAAACCTTCTGCACAGCAAAGAAAACCATCTGCAAAATGAAAAGGCAACCTACAGAACAGGAGAAAATACTTAAAAACCACATATCAGATAAGGGGTTAACATCCAAAATATATAAGGAATTCATACAACTGTATAGCAAAACAACAACAGCATACACACAGAAAAAACAAATTCCCAATTAAAAAAGCAAAGGGCCTGAATCGACATTTTTCCAAAGACATAACACAAATGTCCAGCAGGTACATGCAAAGGTGCTCAACATCACTAATCACCAGGTAAATGCAAATTAAAGCCATAAAGAGATATCATCTCATACCAGTCAGGATGGATATTATAAAAAAGACAAGAGATTAAGGAGGATGTGGAGAAAAAGGAACTTTGTACATAGTTGGTAGGAATGTAAATTTGGATAGTCACTGTGGAAATCAGTATGGAGGTTTGTAAAAAAAATTAAAAATAGAACTACCATATGATCCAGTAATCACTCTTACGGATATATACTCAAAATAAATTAAATCAGTATCTCGAAGAGATATCTTCACTCCCATTATCATTGCAACTTTATTGACAATAGCCAAAATATGGAAACAGCCTATGTTCCCATCAACAGATGAATAGATAAAGAAATTGTGATATAGATGTAACATCAATTAGAATATAGCTTATCTGAAATGACCCAATTAAAATGTTGCACTCTCAGATTACCTTTGATTAGATCTCTTTGTTGTGGAAATCCAGCTACTCTCTGTTATTGTTTCTATTATTCAGAATTCCTAGCCAAACATTTACAGTATAAACACCCAAAGAGGATAGATCTGATTGGTTCATTTGTCAACACCCAATACATAGTGACCCTATTGATTAAAATGTCAGCGTCTCATTATCCTATTGACGGGATTGTTCATATTTTTTTTCCCTCAGATATATTTACACAGGTAATTGGAACATGTGATACAAAGCATAGTAAACTCTGTGGGGGAAAAAAAAAAAACTTTCAAAACAAGGATTGAGTTCCAGTTAATCTAAATTTTCCCAGGCAAAGTTACCTTAATTGGTAGATACCTTGTATGGCTTTTACAGATAAGTCTTTCATAAGTTTGCCTGGAATGAAGTGAGCCCTTTCAGACTTTGTAGATGTCTTACAATTATGAATTTATTGTTCCTTCTCTTTCCAATCACTTTTTATCATCCATAGTGAACTGGTCAATTTGCACTATCATTAGCAATGTATATAAATTCCATTTTCACTACAAACTTACCTGCAGTTGAAATTTCCACCTCTTGCTGAATTTGTCATTCTTTTTTTTTTTTTTTTTTTGCGGTATGCGGGCCTCTCACTGCTGTGGCCTCTCCCGCTGCGGAGCACAGGCTCCGGACGCGCAGGCCCAGCGGCCATGGCTCACGGGCCCAGCCGCTCCGCGGCATGTGGGATCCTCCCGGACCAGGGCACGAACCCGTGTCTCCTGCATCGGCAGGCGGACTCTCAACCACTGCGCCACCAGGGAAGCCCCGAATTTGTCATTCTTAATGCACTGATTTGGGATGCTAACATCATTATATAGCAAGTCCTTATATTCGCATGTCTCAGTTTCTGGGATTTCTATTCTGTTTTTTTAATCTATTTTTCTAATACTGCTATAGTTGCTGCACAATTGCATGTTGTTTTAACACTATGACTTCATAATATAACTTGATATTTTTTAGACTTTGCTCCTTTGTGAAGAGATTCTTAGAATCCCCTGAAATATATTTTCTTCCTGTTCCCAAATAAGTAATTTTGTTCACTAGAAATTATTTGTTTTCATGGATATTCGCATGCATTGGCTAAACTTTCCAAAACACTGTTGAATAGCATTGACAATGGACACCTTGCCTTGTTACTGATTTTAGTTTTATGTTTTGTAAAGTTTCCACATTTAGTATGATTCTTGGTCTAAGATTTTGGTAAATATCTTTTGCCAGTTTAAGGAAATACTCCTATTTTTTATTAAAAAGCTGATTGTTTTTATTTCTTTGCTTACTTGTTCATTTTATCATATGTGGGTGTGGAGTTTTGTTAAAATGCTTCTTAAATTGTTTGATGGTATCTAAGCAAATGAGAGGGAAAACGGTATAAAAGTTGACTTATATTGTCAACTTTCCTAGTGTTGAACCATTTTCATTTATCTGGGATACACTCCCTGGTCATTTGGCATAGTTTCAATTGTCCTTTCTTTTTTTTTCCTTTTGGCTTTTGTGTTTTTTAAGTTAATAGTTTTAATTAGGCCCTATTTTATTTTCCAATATCCTTTTTTCCTGTTATGTGATCAAGGTTTTCTTCACTTGATAAAATACATTAGCTAAATTTTTCTTTTATATATTCCCTGAACCAGTTTATATATTGTAGACAGAATCCATTTCATGAATGTTTGGCATACTGTGCATGTAAAACATATTAAGCATGGTGCATTTTGGGGGTGCAGGACATTTTTATATTTCTTTCATTTCTTTAATCTTTATTGGTTGTGCCATAATTTTAAATATGTATAAATACATTCTACCATATGTACTGTATTTTAATTATAATCATTGCTTAAAAATTTTTAGTTTAAAATTTTAAAGATTTGTAAAAATGTTATTCTGAATATTCAGTTAAAATAACTGTTCTATTCAAGATAGTTAATTTAGGATAAATTCCGGGAATTATAAGATGGTTCAAAGACTTTACTATATTTTAGGACTTTGTATTACCAAGTTGTCCTTCATAATTTTGCAGTTATGGACACAAAATGCTTTCTGGGTACCCAATATCTGAAGCAACTGAGCTGAAAAAAATCTTAGTTGTTTCCCTTCTTATTCAGTACTGGGAATTTAAAAGAGGTCAGCATATTTGCGCAAGTTAGCAACAGCACACATTTTGACACTAAATACAGAAAGTTAGGATTGTTCAGTGGACAAATGATCCAATTGAACAAGCAGAAACCAGAGTCATTCTATAGAACTGAAAGCAATGCCTCCTGATCTCTAGTCTGTAGTACACTGTGACTTTATCTAAAACCCTACAAAAGAGAAAGCATGGGGATATTTAAAGGACATTACCTTACACATTTAAATAATGGGGATTCTGAGAAGTATTCATGTAGAGCAATTTCCAGGAAGACAAGACTGCCATCTAGTCAAGTAGATAGTATTTTAAGACATAATTTTTAAGATATTGCTATAAAAGAGGTCTCTATACCATACATTAAATATCAGTTTCATAACATATATTTAGTGTGCCTTCAAAATTAATTGTTTTATATTTAATACTTCTTTTTATTAACCTAAGGAATTTAATCAATATTATGTATAATTGAATCAATTTATTTATCAAAATCAAGAGATGGCAAATTATTATTTTTTCTTCTTTTTTGAAATATTGTACTGTGGCATAGTTGATTTACAATATTGTGTTAGTTTCAGGTGTACAGCAAAGTGAATCTGTTATACATATGCATATATGCACTCTTTTTTAGATTCTTTTCCCATATAGGCCATTACAAAGTACTGAGTAGAGTTCCCTGTTCTATTCAGTGGGTCCTTATTAGTTATCTATTTTATATATAGGAAGGTGTATACGTCAATCTCAATCCCAAGTTATCCCTCCCCAACACTTACCCCCCGTAACCATAAGTTTATTTTCTACATCTGTAACTCTATTTCTGTTTTGTAGATAAGTTCAGTTGTACCCTTTTTTTTAGATTCCAAATATAAGTGATAGTATATGATATTTGTCTTTCTCTGACTAACTTCACTCAGTGTGACAGTCTCTAGGTACATCCATGTTGCTGCTAATGGTATTATTTCATTCTTTTTTATGACTGAGTAATATTCCATTGTTTATATGCACCACATCTTCTTTATCCATTCCTCTGTTGATGGGCATTTAGATTGCTTCCATGTCCTGGCTATTGTAAATAGTGCTGCAATGAACATTGAGGTACATGTATCTTCTTGAACCATGTTTTTGTTGAATATATGCCCAGGAGTGGGATCGCAGGATCATATGGTAGCTCTATTTTTAGTTTTTTAAGGAACCTCCATACTGTTCTCCATAGTGGTGCTACCAGTTTACATCCCCACTAACGGTGAAAAAGGGTCCCCTTTTCTCCACACCCCATCCAGCATTTATTGTTTGCAGATTTTTTAATGATGGCCATTCTTACCTGTGTGAGGTGATACCTCATTGCAGTTTTGATGTGCATTTCTCTAATAATTAGTAACAGTTAACACCTTTTCATGTGCCTCTTGACCATCTGTATGTCTTCTTTGGAGAAATGTCTATTTAGATCTGCTCCTTTTTTGTGTGGTATGGGAGCCTCTCACTGTTGTGGCCTTTCCCATTGTGGAGCACAGGCTCTGGATGCGCAGGCTCAGCGGCCATGGCTCATGGGCCTAGCCACTCCATGGCATGTGGGATCTTCCAGGACTGGGGCACAAACCTGTGTCCCCTGCATCAGCAGGCGGACTCTCAATCACTGTGTCACAGGGAAGCCCTTCTGCCCATTTTTTGATTGGGTAGTTTGTTTTTCTGATATTGAGCTGCATGAGCTGTTTGTATATTTTGAAGATTAATCCTTTTTTGGTTGATTCATTTGCAAATATTTTCTCCCATTCTGAGGGTTGTCTTTTGGTTTTGTTTATGGTTTCCTGGTTGTGCAAAAGCTTTTAAGTTTCATTAGGTCCCATTTGTTTATTTTTGGTTTTATTTTCATTACTCTAGGAGGTGGTGGATCGAAAAAATCTTGCTGTGATTTACATCAAAGAGTGTTCTGCCTATGCTTTCCTTTAAAAGTTTTATAGTATCTGGCCTTACATTTAGGTCTTTAATCCGTTTTGAGTTTATTTTTGTGTATGGTGTTAGGGTGTATTCTAATTTCATTCTTTTACATTTAGCTCTCCAATTTTCCCAGCACCACTTATTTAAGAGACTGTCTTTTCTCCAATGTATATTCTTGCCTCCTTTGTCATAGATGAGGTGACCATAGGTGCATGGGTTTTTCTCTGGACTTTCTATCCTGTTCCATTGATCTATATTTCTGGTTTTGTGCCTGTACCATACTGTTTTAACAACTGTAGCTTTGTAGTATAGTCTGAAGTCAAAGAGCCTGATTCTGCCAGCTCTTTTTTTCCCCTCAAGATTATTTTCACTATTCAAGGTCTTTTGATTTTCCATACAAATTGTAAAATTTCTTGTAATTCCATGAAAAATGCCACTGGTAATTTGATAGGGAGTACACTGACTCTATAGATTGTTTTATGTAGTATAGTCATTTTCACAATATTGATTCTTCCAATCCAAGAACATGGTATATCTCTCTATCTGTGTCATCTTTTATTTTTTGCATCAGTATCTTAGTTTTCTGAATATAGGTCTTTTGCCTCCTTAGATAAGTTTATTCCTAGGTATTTTATTCTTTTTGATATGATGGTAAATGGGATTGTTTCCTTAATTTCGCTTTCTGATCTTTCATTGTTAGTGTATGGGAATGCAAGAGATTTCTGCATATTAATTTTGTATCCTACAAATTTACCCAATTCATTGATGAGCTCTAGTAGTTTTCTGGTAGCATATTTAGGGTTTTCTATGTATAGTATCATGTCATCTGCAAACAGTGACACTTTTACTTCTTCTTTTCCAGTTGGGATTCCTTATATTTCTTTTTCTTCTCTGATCGCTGTGGCTAGGTCTTCCAAAACTATGTTGAATAATAGTGAAGAGAGTTTACATCCTTGTCTTCTTCCTGATCTTAGAGGAAATACTTTAAGTTTTTCACCATTGAGAATGATGTTTCCTGTGGGTTTGTCATATATTGTCTTTATTATGTTGGGTAGTGTCCCTCTGTGCCCACTTTTTGGAGAGTTTTTTTCATAAATGGGTGTTGAATTTTGTCAAAAGCTTTATCTGCATCTCTTGAGATGATTATATGTATTTTATTCTTCAATTTGTTGTTGTGGATTGATTTGCAGATATTGAAAAATCCTTGCATCCCTGGGATAAATCTCACTTGATCATGGTGTATGATCCTTTTAATGTGCTGTTGGGTTCTATTTGCTAGTATTGAGGATCTTTGCATCTATGTTCATCAGTGATATTGGCCTGAGGTTTTCTTTCTTTGTGACATCTTTGTCTGGTTTTGGTATCAGGGTGATCGTGGCCTTGTAGAATGAGCTTGGGAGTGTTCCTTCCTCTGCAATTTTTTGAAAGAATTTCAGAAGGGTAGGTGTTAGTTCTTCCCTAAATGTTTGATAGAATTTTCCTGTGAAGCCATCTGGTCCTGGACTTTTATTTTTTGGAAGATTTTTAGTCACAATTTCAATTTCATTACTTGTGATTTTTCTGTTCATTTCTTCTATTTCTTCCTGGTTCAGTCTTGGAAGCTTATATCTTTCTAAGAATTAGTTCATTTCTTCTAGGTTGTCCATTTTATTGGTGTATAGTTTCTTGTGGTAATCTTTTATGACCCTCTGTATTTTTATGGTGTCCATTGTAACATCTCCCTTTTCATTTCTAGTTTTATTGACTTGAGGCCTCTCCCTTTCTTTCTTGATGTGTCTGGCTAAACATTTATCAATTTTGTTTATCTTCTCAAAGAACCAGCTTTTAGTTTCATTGATCTTTGCTACTGTTTTCTTCATCTCTATTTCATTTATTTCTGCTCTGATTTTTATGACTTCTTTCCTTCTATTAACTTTGGGTTTTAATTGTTCTTCTCTCTCTAGTTGCTTTTGGTGTAAGGATAGGTTGTTGATTTGAGATTTTTCTTGTTTCTTGAGGTAAAATTGTATTGCTATAAACTTCCTTCTTAGTTTGCTGCACCCCATAGGTTTTGGATCATCGTGTTTTAATTGTCATTTATTTCTACATATTTTTTTTTATTTCCTCTGTAATCCATTGATTATTTAGTAACATATTCTTTAGCCTCCATGTGTTTGGTTTTTTTACAGTTTTTTTCCTGTAATTCATTTCTAATCTTGTAGCATTGTGATTGGAAAACATGATTGACATTATTTCAATTTTTGTAAACTTACTGAATCTTGACATGTGCTCTATCCTGGAGAATGTTCCATGAGCACTTGAGAAGGAAGTGTATTATGCTGCTTTCAGATAGAATGTCGTATAAATATCAATTAAGTCTATCTGTTCTAATATGCATTTAAGTCTTATGTTTCTTTATTAATTTTCTGTCTGGATGATCTGTCTATTGGTGTAAGTGGGGTGTTGAAATCTACCGCTATTATTGTGTTACTGTCGATTTCCCCTTTTATGGCTGTTAGCATTTGCCTTATGTATTGAGGTGCTCCTATTTAGGTGCCTAAATATTTATAATTGTTATATCTTCTTCTTGGATCAATCCCTTGATCATTATGTAGTGTCCTTCCTTGTCTGTTGCAAAAGTCTTTATTTTAAAGTCTATTTTGTCTGATATGAGTATTGTTACTCCAGCTTTCTTTTGATTTCCATTTTGCATGGAATATCTTTTTCCATCCCCTCAGTTTCAGTCTCTATGTGTCCCTAGCCCTGAAGTGGGTTTCTTGTAGATAGCATATATATAGGTCTTGTTTTTGTATCCATTCAGCCAGTCTATGTGTTTTGGTTGGAACCTACAATCCATTTACATTTAAGGTAATTATTGATATGTATGTTCCTATTGCCATTTTCTTAATTGTTTTGGGTTTGTTTTTGTAAGTCTTTTTTCTTCCCTTCCTCTTTTGTTCTCTTCTCTTGTGTTTCCTGCCTAGAGAAGTTCCTTTAGCATTTGTTGTAAAGCTGGTTTGGAGGTGCTGAATCCTCTTGGTGCCTGTCTGTAAAGCTTTTGATTTCTCCATCAAATCTGAATGAGATCCTTGCTGGGTAAAATATTCTTGGTTGTAGGATTTTCCCTTTCATCACTTTAAATATACCATGCCACTCCCTTCTTGCCTGCAGAGTTTCTGCTGAAAACATCAGCTGAAAACCTTGTGAGGATTCCTTTGTATTTTATTTGTTGCTTTCCTCTTGCTTCTCTTACTTTTTTTGTATTTAATTTTTGTTAGTTTGATTAATATGTGTCTCAGTGTGTTTCTCCTTGGGTTTCTCCTGTATGGGACTCTCTGCACTTCCCGGACTTGGGTGACTATTTCCTTTCTCATATTAGGCAAGTTTTCAGCTATAATCTCTTCAAATATTTTCTCAGTCCCTTCTCTTTTTTTTCTGGAACCCCTCTAATTCGAATGTTGGTGCATTTAATGTTGTCCCAAAGGTCTCTGAGATTGTCCTCATTTCTTTTAATTCTTTTTTCTTTATTCTGTTCTACAGCAGTGATTTCCAGTATTCTGTCTTCGAGCTCACTTATCTGTTCTGCTTCAGTTATTCTGCTATTGATTCCTTCTAGTCTTTTTTCATTTCAATTATTGTATTGTTCATCACTGTTTGTTTGTTCTTTAGTTTCTAGGTTCTTGTTAAACATTTCTTGTATCTTCTCAATCCATGCCTCCTTTCTCTTTCCAAGATCTTGGATCATATTTACTATCATTACTCTGAATTCTTTTTCAGGTAGATTGCCTATCTCCTCTTCATTTTGTTGGTCTTGTAGGTTTTTACCTTGCTCCTTCATCAGCAATATATTTCTCTTGCCTCATTTTGTCCAACTTACTGTGTTTGTTGCCTCCTTTACACAGGCTGTAGGGTTGTAGTTCCTCTTGCTTTTGGTTTCTGTGCCTTGGTGGGTGAGGTTGGTCCAGGGGCTTGTGTAGGCTTCCTGGTGGGAAGGACTGGTGCCTGCCCTCTGGTGGGCAGGGCTGTGTCCAATGGTGTGTTTTAGGGTGTCTGTGAGCTTTGTATGACTTTAGGCAGCCTGTCTGCTGATGGGTGGGGCTGTATTCCTGTCTTACTGAATGTTAGGCCTGAGGTGTTCCAGCACTGGAGCTTGCAGGTTATTGGGTGGAGCCGAGTTTTGGTGCTGAGATGGGGACTTTGGGGAAGCTCACACTGATTAATATTCCCTGGGCTTGGAATTCCCTGGTGGTCCAGCAGCAAGGACTTGGTGCTCCCATCACAGGGGCTTAGGTTCAACCCCTGGCTGGAGACCAGGACCCTACAAGCTGCATGACATGACCAAAACAAGACAAACAAACAAACAAGCAAAACAAATAATAAAAACAAAACTAAGCCAAAAAAAAAAAGAAAACAATAAACAAACAAGAAACCCCCAAACCAAAACAATAAAACAAAACTAACAAAAACCAAAAAAGCAAATAAAACAACAAAAAAGCAAAAAAAAAAGAAAAATAAAAAAACAAAAAAAGCCAAAAACAATAAAAAATTAAACAAAAAATATATCACAAAATTTTAAAAATAAATATAAAAACAAACAAGAACAATATCTGGGGCCACTATTATAAGTGTCCTCACCCCCAAGATGAGCCACAGACAACCCCCACATTCCCAGGAAGTCTTGCAAGACCTCTATATAAGTCTCTGGACCTGCTGTGGGCACTGTGGGGTAGCTGATTGTGATCTGACCCAACTCCCATATGTACATGCCCACAAAGTCCATAGCTGCTAAAGCTAGACTCATCTCAGTTGTGGGAGTATTCATCATCCATTAAGATGTTCCTCAGGCACTGGGTTTACCAAGCTGATCACAGGGGTTTAATCCAGGGTTTGTGCAGCTACAAGGAGAGATTTCTGTTCTTATTCCTTAGTTGCACAGCCCCTGGGGCTCAGCTTTGGTTTCAGCC
The DNA here is from genome assembly GCF_026419965.1 of Kogia breviceps. NCBI lineage: Eukaryota > Metazoa > Chordata > Mammalia > Artiodactyla > Physeteridae > Kogia > Kogia breviceps. The sequence goes on along the minus strand of NC_081313.1, from coordinate 85,991,987 downwards.
CCACCTCTATGTCTGGGCCACCCTCAGGCAACTGCTCACCCTCCCCAGGTGAGAGGGGGAGAAGGCAGCGACTGACTGGGGCATGTCTGTTCTCTTAGGTGGGAGGGGCAAGAGACAGCAACCAACTGGGGTGTGTGAGCTGGTTCTGGCAGGAGACCCTACCAGTGCCTGCAGAGGCAGAGACTGGCATGTGGGGAGAGAGATCATGATGGCAGCCCTGCCCTTCACATGCCACTCAACAATGGCACCTCCCTTACACAGCAGCCTGTGCTTCTTCCAGGAGCATTCCCAGCTGTGGAGCCCTTCACTCATGTCCCCTCAGGCTGACTCTGTGTAGCCAACAACAGTCCTCTCCCCTGGTCCACTCTCCAAACCCCATACTTAAGCACCCAGCCCTTGCCAGCACTGGCAGACACATGTCTCAGTTTGGGGCATGCAAGGATGTTGCACTGACCTTCCATATAAGTATCATTCTGTCCTGCCTGCCACAGACTGGCCACTGCACTTTCCACTGATAGCCCCCAAATCTCCCCTTCTATTTCAGCTGATCTTGCCACCAGTGAGGGGTCTTCCCTGGGTGCGGTAATCTCTCCTCTCCTTCAGCTGCCCCCAGGGGTGCAGGTCCCATCCTGTGCCCTCTTTTCTTTTTCTTCCTTTTTTCTCTTTCATCCTACCTGGTTATGCAGAGATCTTTTCTTGTTCTTTTAAGTGTCTGTGGTCCTCTGCTAGTGTTCATGAGGTGTTCCGTGTGAATTGTTCTACTTGTAGACGTATTCTTGATGTAATTGTGGGGAGAGGTGAACCCCAGGTCTTCCTATTCTGCCATCTTGACCCAAACTCCATCTAAATTCTTTTGGCAATTTATTTTTATAAGCTGAATCAGACCCACAGCCTGTTTTTGTACTACCCATAAGCTAAAAGTGTTTTTTATCTTTGAAAAACATCAAAAGAAGAATAGTATTTTATGCCATCTAAAATTACATGAAATTCAAATTGTGTCCATAAATGAAGTTTGTTGGGACACAGTCACTCATTTGTTTACATACTCTTTATAGTTGTTCTAATGCTATAACTGCAAGATAGGTGGGACAGAGACTATATAGCCCACAAAGCTCAACATATTTACAATTTGGCTCTTTACAGAAAAAGTTTGCAAACCCCTGATCAAAACTAAAGACAGAATTTGGACTTCTTTTCATAGTTGGTAAACTGTTTTCCTCTTTTTGACATTTCTCTTTTCTTTATCCCAAACTCTGACTTCCTCTTCATAATTTAAATGTCAGTGTTCTCCCTCATACTTTATTTTTTGGCCTGTCAACTCATCAACTAATGTTCAGATATTAGCAGTGAACCACAAAATGCCTTTTATTAATGTTTAAATTCATTCTTGATCTGTTTTAAGAACTTCCACAACATCATTTCATGTATACCATTAATTACCTTTAAGATATATAACTGTTTTTATAAATAACCATATTCATATTCAATATTATTAACTAAGAATATATTTTAGGTATTTATATGTATGTATTTCCATATTTATTATTTACTGATTTGTTTTGCTTCACTCCACTCTCTAACATTCCTTCATTGCTATCAGCAGAATGCATCTTTGTGAAGTTTGGTGTTTTGCTTTCTTGTTTGTTTGTTTGTTTAACTTTGCATGTCTGAGAATGAAGTATATATCTTACAATTAGAAGCAAATGTCATTTTGGACTGGAAAATATTTTTTAGACCATGCACTTCATTTTTAAGGCTATACTCTGTGTTGCCTTAGGTTGATATAGTTTATAAATTTGAAACAACATAGATTTTTATTTATTTTTTTTAACATCTTTCTTGGAGTATAATTGTTTTACAATGATGTGTTAGTTTCTGCTTTATAACAAAGTGAATCAGCTATACTTATACATATAGCTCCATATATCCTTCCTCTTGCATCTCCCTCCCACCCTCCCTACCCCACCCCTCTATGTGGTCACAAAGCACCGACCTGCTTTCCACATTTGAAGCCAATTACTTCCCCTTATAAGTTTGGATGATTCTTTACTTTTTCTTTATAAACATAATAGAATGGACTTTGGTAATATTTTCTCTTTGTTCTTTTTACATGGGACAAGTGCAGGTTCCAATTATTTCTAGTCATTTCACTTAAGATTTTATAAAACATTTAAAATTTAACCTATATTGATTGTCTTCATTTTGTTCTATGTTCTAGCTCCATGAAAACAATGACTCTAATGTTGAACCACTATGTTCTGTACCCCATGTCTATCTTTCCTCCCAATATATTTACTATCATATTCATTTTTCTGAATTCTTTGTATTTCTCATTCTATATTTTATTTTAATTCAGCATATGTGTTTTATCAAACAATTGTTTTCATATAGATTCTACCAGCTAACACTTCCAGTGTTACTTTGAATTGTACCATGGTCAGAATTTAATTCATTTCATCCTAGTTTCACAGATTCAACACATTTTCTTTTAATCCCCTTGAGAAGAGAAAAAAAGTAATTTTATATACTGTATGTGGATTTCCTGTGAAAGATCTATATTTGAAAGAATTTTGAGTAACACAATATATAGAGATACTTTACTCTTCAATAACTGTAGAACATTTAAAATGTAAGTATGTCAGTTCAATGTGTATACTGTTAAGTAGCCTCTTTCCTACTACATATTATCCTGGAAACTCATGGCTGTGGCTTCCTGTGCTGCATTTGCTTTCTATCTTCCATAAATTTCCTCCATGAATGCTTTCTCTGTTTTGTACCACATTTGTTTCTTCTATAAGTGACTTGAAATTCTATGTTTACTAATGATTTCCATCTACTTTTCTTTATTCTCTAGGATCATCTATTTCCCATTTTCTATCCTAATATTTTCTTGGGATATCATGAGGGAAAATGAACAAATTAGTGCAGATAATTTCTTAGAATAATCAGCAGTTTCAGTGATTCGTTCATTATAGTTATTTAACTTTAGTGTCTAATACATATGCATATATTTCCCACATTTTTCTCACAATGATTTGCTAGTCATTAATATCAAAATGATTATAATCTCAAAAAAGTAATTGTTTTGATACTTGTAGATGTAATGTGGTGGGGAAGGGTAACTGTTCACAGTACGGAAGTCCTTTCTCTGAGCCAATAAATATCTGGAGCTAAACTCTGGTTATCTGAAAAGCCTTTGCACCAACCCCCTTTGACTACTTTCCTTTTCATCACTTAGCTTGGAGGCCAAAGCCAGCCCTTGATGGAAGCATTATCTCAGTAGAAACCAGCTGCATACCTTTGATATGATTTTATTTGAAGTCAGTCCTGGGTCTTCTGAAGCCTATCCCATCTACTTTGTTCTTGAATAGTGTTTGTGTTTGTTCTTGAATTTGTGTTTGAATTAAATAGTCACCCATTTTGGTGCCAATGGTAGGGAAGTGATTCAAATCAATTGATATTTTCTTTTAGGATGACCTTGTAAAAATAATAAATGCTGGAAGCTAATGATTTCATTTTGTTTTGATGAGAAAATAGAACCTGGGGTTGCTAGCATTTTTACTTTTCTTTATTGTCCCATAAGTCCTAGTAAACCTATTTTTCTTTTGTTTTCCTATTTTATTATTTTATAATTATAGCTGACTTTTATTGGGGGGAATATTTTTGTGTCAGAAATTTTGCTGCATTCTTTATACATATTGTCTCATACAATTCACATAAAAGCCTATAAATTATTATTCGTGTATCCACTTCAAAGAGAGAAAACTAAATCTCTTACTGGTTATGTAAATTACTAAAGTGGACACAACTGGTAAATGACACACTCAGCAGTCAAATCCAAATCTATGAATATGAGATGCTGTGTTATACCATCTTTTTCACTGTGACAGTAGTAAAGTAGAAAGCAGGTACTTTGGCTTAACTTTTGTCCTTCACCTTTTTGCAAAGCCTAGTAAGTTATGATGAACATTCTCACTGTTCATTTATTTTCTTAACTGGGTTATACTTTTAAAATAAAAAATTAATTTATCCTATTTATTCCACGTTAATAATAAAATTCAAGATACTTCTTTTTACTGTAACAAGATATATACAATTCTAGAATAACTTTAAAGTCTAATTCTTAGAGTGGGAAAAAAGTAAATACATAAAATCTTTTTCTGAAATTCCTTTTTGTGCTCTGGGGTTGGAAGATTGCTGACATATGAAATAGTACCATATTTGCATGTCATGACATCTTTGCAAAGAGGGGAGTTATCTGAATACTTTTTCTTTCATATTGTCACCTAGATATGACTTATATACATAGATTTTATATTGCAGGAGACTTATGGGTAATTATCCTTTTTATGTTGATTTTATGTTATGAGAATTTACTTATATTTATTAAGCATGTAAAATATGTATTAAGAAATGAATAATGTAAGACAAATTATTGCTAATCACTCCATGTAGAACTTATCAAAGAGATTTACAATGAAAAAAATTAAAACACACACAACAATAACAAAACAAATTATAAATTAGAACCATCAATACTACATGTTGTTACCTTCCAGTATGTGCAAAAAGGTTTGGAGATAGTTTCATACTTTTCTCCTCATTCCTACAGATTTCTTTGCAACATGAATTTGTCCTTGATGTTAGTGGAACCACTAGTCTTAGATTAGCTCAGTGAGTAAATCCAAATAGAAATTGGCTTATTTAGCTGTATCTGAATCTAGCATATATAAAAATCCTACTGAAGAGCTAATGCTGTGACAAAGTACTACAAACTGAGTGTCTTAAAACAATAGAAATTTATTGTCTCACAGCTCTAGAGGCTAGAAGTTCAATCAGTGTGTTGGCTCCCTCTATGTTACCTATAGGGGAGAATCCTTCCTTGCCTTTTGCAGCTTCTGATGGTGGCTGTCAATCCTTGGTGTTCTTTGACTTGCAGCTACATTGTTCCAGTCTCTGCATCCATTGTCACATGGCACTCTCCCTCTATGTCTGCATCGCAAAAAGTAGTAAACATCACCTTGCCACTCAGCTTAGTAACTGATGCACAAATTTTCTTTCTAAATTAATATGTATTGATATCAAATGATATCAGAATGATATTAAGAACAGGTGAATAAAGTATCAGAATCTGCAGCACAATAACTGAACGACCACTGCCAATTTTCTGATGACCCTTTTTGCTTACTCTTTTTTTTCCCTTGAACTTCAAAATTCAGGAATTAATTTAACTAAAGATGTGAGAGAACTGTACTCTGAAAATTTTAAGACATTGAGGAAAGAAACTGAAGATTATCCAAATGAATGGAAATATATACTGTGCTCATGGATTGGAAGAATTAATATTGCTAAAATGTTCATACTGCTTAAAGCAATCTACAGATTCAATGCAATTCCTATAAAGATATCCATGGCATTTTCCAAAGAACTAGAAAAAATAATTCTAAAGTTTGTATTGAACCACAAAAGACCCCAACAACTAAAGCAATCTTGGGAAATAAGAACAGAGCTGGAGGTATCACTCTCCCTGATTGCAAACCATACTACAAAACTATAGTAGTCAAAACATTGTGGCACTGGCACAACAGACACAGTGGAACAGAATGGAGAGCTCAGAAGTAAACCCACACTTGTATGGCATATTAATCTATGACAATGGAGGCCAGAATATACACTAGGGAAAAGTCTCTTTAATAAATGGTGTTGGAAAAACTAGGCAGGTATACACAAAAGAATAAAACTAGAACACTGTCTTACAACATATGCAAAAATAAATTCAAAATGAATTAAAGAACTAAATTTAAGACCTGAAACCTTAAAACTCATAGAAGAAAACATAGACAGTAATCTCTTTGACTTTGGTCTTCACAGTATTTTTTTGGACATGTTTCCTCAGGCAGAGGCAACAAAAGCACAAATAAACAAAAGGGACTACATCAAACTAAAAAGCTTTTGCACAATGAAGGAAATCATCATCAGAATGAAAAGGTGATCAACTGAATGGGAGAAGACATTTGCTAATGGTACACCTGATAAGGCATTAATATCTAAAACATATAAAGAACTCATACAACTCAATATTTAAAAATTTGATTAAAAATATTTCCTGCAGACCTGGAAGTTCAAGTTAATAATAGAAAGTTGCTTAGTTTTCAAAGATTGTTGACATCATGTAGTATTAGAACAAAGAAGAAAGAACTGAAAAGACATTTTTGCAAAAAGGCATACAAATGGCCAATAGGCACTTGAAAAGATGCTCAGTGTTGCTAATCATCAGAGAAGTGCAAATCAAAACCACAATGAGATATTACCTCACACCTGTCAGAATGGCTATCATCAAAAAGACAACAAATTACAAGTGTTGTCAAGGATGTGAAGAAAAGGGAACCCTCCTGGACTATTTGGACTACTTCTGGGAAAGTAAATTGGTATGCCACTATGGAAAATAGTATTGAGAGTCCTTAAAAAAATAAAAAATAGAACTACCATATGATCCAGAAATTCCACTTCTGAGTTTTTATCTGAGGAAAGCACTAATTTGAAAAGTTACAGTCACCCCAATGTTAATTGCAGCATTATTTTCAATAGCCAAGATATAGAAGCAACCTGGGTGTCCATTGACAGATGAATGTATACAGAGATTGTATAAGCCTTTTCTAGTTAAACTTAGCAAACAAGAAAACTTTAATGAATTATCTTATTGTCCTCTCACAAACCAATCAATAGCAACTCCTTCCCTCTAGAGATAATTAAAGTTGATCAAATTAGATTGCCTTCACTTACAAGCATCATGTAGAGTTAATTTATTATCACACCTAGTTCACCTATGGGGATTATTATACTGTAATAATGGAATTATTTTTGCAAATCTTACAACAAACTATGTACAGACACCTGATATTTTTGCTTGAAGAATGATTTTTTTCTTTGTTATGAGTTATAAATCATAAATATAGCTCATTATCTGTGGCACCATGTAAACCTGGTGTTATGTTCCATTAGAACATTAGAATGTTAGAATTAACAGAACTTGATGATAGATTGGATATAGGGTATGAAGGAAAAGATGCCAATTGTGAGCCATAAGTTTTTAGTATGTTTTAAGCCATAAGTTTTAGTTTTTAACACTATGTAAATTATGTGACATTTATTCAGGTGGGAGATTACAGAAGGCACAGGTATGAATCATAGGATAGATGGTCATACATGTCATCTCAATTTGCCCAGGAAAGCTCTGTATCCCAGCCACTTTAGCATCATTTTATATTAAATTTTTAAAATAAGGAATATCAATAGTGTTTTTATTCAAATGAGATTGGATGGGCTTGTCTTCATAGTGTAGTTGCAGCTTCTGCCTTTGTCTTATCTAATAGTGGGCATAATGGATGTGCATTTTCCTTGTAGTTATATCAGTTTTTGCTTCACATATTTTGAAGCTGTTAGTTGCATATACATTTATGATTGTTTATTTTCCTGATAAATTGAGCCCTTAGGATTATGAAATGATTTGATTTATCGTTGGTGATATTCTTTGTTCTGAAATATACTGTGATATTAATATCAGACTTTCTTTTGATCAGCTCTCACATGGCATAACTTTACTATTATTTACTTTTAACCTATTTAGATCATAATAGTTAAAGTAGATTTCTTGTAGGCAGCATATTGTGTGCAATTTAAAAAAATCCAATCTGAAAATCTCTGTCTTTGAATTGGTGTGCTTATACCATTTGCATTTACTGTAAATATTGATATGGTAAGATGTAGGTCTACCATTTCATTATTTGTTATGTTTGTATTTTTTCCCTCCACTCTCTGTTTACTTGCCTTTTATTTTTTACTTCTTATGTTTTACTGTCTCATTTTAATCTATTTACTGGCTTCTTTGCTATATCACTTTGTTTTAAATTTCTAATAGTAATTTCTAGGGAAAGTATACACATACTTTAATCTACTTAGAGTTAATATATAAAATCATAAGTAAAACATAGAACTTGACTACAACATAGGTCCCTCCCACAACCCATTATTTTAATTTAATTTAATTTAATTTTTTTTTTTTTGCGGTACACGGGCCTCTCACTGTTGTGGCCTCTCCCGTTGCGGAGCACAGGCTCCGGACGCGCAGGCTCAGCAGCCATGGCTCACGGGCCTATCTGCTCCGCGGCATGTGGGATCTTCCTGGACCAGGGCACGAGCCCGTGTCCCCTGCATCGGCAGGCGGACTCTCAACCACTGTGCCACCAGGGAAGCCCCAACCCATTATTTTATACTTCTCATATATGTGATATCTGCATACATTGAAAATCACCTACACAATCTTATTTTGTTTTTTATCAATCCTACATACCTAGGGAATTTCAAAGATGAATTATAGGCTGTTATATTTACCCAGATATTTGCCATTTCTGTTGCTTTCTCATTCCTGAAGTTCCATGTTTCCCTTTGGAATCATTTCCCTTCAACCTAGAGGCCTTCCATTAGCATTTATTTTGAAATAGTTATGCTAGTGATGAATCCTCTTAGTTTTCCCTAATTTTTTAAATTTAGCTTTATATCTAAAGAATACTTGCATTGGATATAAAAATTGGGGTTAACATTTTATCTAATACCTTATAGATATTGTTCCACTGTCATGTTTTTTGTTAAAAAATCTGCTATCATTTGAATCATCATTCCTTTATATATAGTATGCCATTTTTCTTTTATTGTTTTTTTTCCTTTATATTTTATTTTCTGTAACTTGATTATAATATATTTGGATGGCTTTTTATATTCTTTATTTTTTGATGTTTATCCTCTATGGGGTCTGCTGAACTTCTACAATAATTTAATTTATGCTTTTCATCCAACTTGCAAGATGTTCAGAATTTATTTCTTCAAATACTTTTCATGTGTCAATCATCTTATCCTATCTCTCTGAGATTGCAATGACAAGACCATTAGCTCTTTTGATATTGCCTTACAGGTCTTTGTGAATCTTTTCTTTTTCTTTTTACAATCCATTCCTCATATTTGTATCAGATTCCCAGGGCTTCTGTAACAAAGTACCATAAACTGTGTGGCTTAAAACAACAGAAATATATTCCCTCATGGTTTTGAGGCTAGAAGTCTAAAATTAAGATGACAGCAGGGTCATGATCCCTATGAGAATCTGGGTAGCATCCTTCCTTGCTTCTCCATAGCTTCTGGTGGTAGCCATCAATTCTTGGCATTGCTTGATCTGCACATGCATTGCTCTAAACTCTGCCTGTGTCATCACATTGTATTCTTCATGTGTGTGTCTGTCTCCCCTTATAAAAACACTAGTCATGTTGGATTAAGAGCCTAATCTACACCAGTTTTGATTCATCTTAACTAATAACGAGTGTAATGACTCCATTTCCAAATAAGGTCACATTGTAAGGTTCTGGGAAGAACAGAAATTTTAGGGGAACACTGTCTAACCCAGTACAAAATTGTATAACTTCTATTGATCTATTGAAAATTTCACTGGCTCACTGGCTCTTTCTGCTGTCATCTCCATTCTGATACTTAACCTATTACAGTGGATTTTATATATTTCAGATATTGTAATTTTCAGTTAAATTTTTCAATTGTTCCTTTTCTTTTACTTTCTAATTTTCCTGCTGAGAACTTTTCATTTTCCATCCATTTTAGCATTATTTAGTTTTATGTTATAAAAAATGGTTATGATAGCTGAGTTGAAGTTTTGTTTTTTTTCTGATAATTCCAACATCTGAGTTATCTCAGATGAAACAGCATAACTTCTCCAAGAAAAATGCTAAAGGAAGGTCTTCACATTAAAAAGAAATAATATAATCTAGGTATTGGTATGATTTGATTGCCCTTTCTCTTAAGTATTGTTCAGAATTTCCAATTCTTTGTACGTCAGAAATTTTGGATTCTATTCTGGAAGTTTTGCACATTATTTCTTAATCTGATTCCTTTAATAATCCTACAGAAAAAGTTATTTCTGTTTTACTTTGTTTTATTAGATGTTATGAATGTAATTGTGTCTCTCAAAATTCATATGTTGAAGTCTTAACTCCCAATGTGACTATATTCTAAGATAGGGTCTTTAAGTAGGTAATTAAAGTTAGGACGTAAAAAGTGGGGACCTAATACAATAGTATTGATGTCCTTATAAGAAAGAAAGAGAAACCACAGCTCTCTCTCTCTCCACATACATACAGAAGAAAGGTCATATGAAGACATAGCAAGAAGGTGGCTGTCTGAAAGCTTGGAAAAGAGATTTCACCAGAAACTAAGACTTCTGGCATTTTGACCTTCAACTTCTAGTCTCTAGAACTGAAAGAAAATACATTCTTGTTGTTTTAGCCACCCAGTATTGTGATATCTTGCAATATTAGACTGATAATGCAGTAGGCAACCAACTAGTTTAAGGGTAAGACTAAAAATTTTATCTTGCCTTCTGGGAGTAGCAGCTCCAATGTAAATTTATTTTTCACTTTCTTTGCTGTGTTTGGATCCACCAGCACATGTACCATTCAGAAGATACAGAAGATATTCTGGTATTTGGTCACGGTTTATGAGATATTTCAGTTCCTAATGGTTTGATTATGCTTTTAAAAATGTTTTGGTGTCTGTTACACATGTGTACAGCTTGAACATAAATAAGCCCAAGACTAATGTCAATTCATATGCAAAATTAGTGAAGACCTTTATCTTTGGGGCTCATCCCATACATTCTGAAACCATTTTCTAGTTTCCCTGTCCAAAAGATATAATTTTCTTAGAGTTTTATCCTCTTCTACTGTTGTGTATTGCCATTTTACCATGCCCCGATTTTAAAGACTGTCACATTCTTTGGACAGTGGACCTTCCTTCATTTTCAAAGTCATTAAAGGGGGGTAGAGTACTTTTCACTTCCTATCATTATGACCCAGTCTCCAGTATCCTTTATCTGCCTTTAAAATTCAAATGATTAGATTGGGTTTATCCTGTTAATCTAGGATAATCTTCCTATTTTAAAGATAGCTGATTGGAAACCTTAATTACATTTGTAAACTTAATTATCTTTTGTCATGTAAGGGAATATATTCACAGGTTCCAGGCATTAGGATGGGGACATCTTTAGTGAATTAAATTTGCAGGGAAATAAAAGCTCTTAAAATTCATATTCTAGTACCCTAGAAATTTGTGTTTTTTTAAATTTTTTTGTTTTTTTTTGAGACCAAAGACAGGTAATTCAGTGACTATCCTATACTTTGATCATCTTTTGGCACACCTATGTCTAGGTTGGTGTAGGAAACAGGAAAGGAGTACAAATGTTAGTCATATCATTTGTGGAGGGATTCCCATAGGAAGTGGGACCTGTGTTGAGTTTTGAAGGATAAGTTGTAGGAATAAAGATAAACAGAGAAGAAAGTGCATTGAAGGACATTGCAAATGAGATACGACACACAATTTTTGAAATGCAAGTGGTTTACTATGGCTACAGAGATGCATGTCTATGAGTATTAATTTGATGACACCAGCAAGCTGTAGATGATCTCATGTTTGAAGGAACATGTAAGCTCAGTGCAGGAAGGTTACTTGGTTTTTAAAAAGCCACAGGAAACTAAAATTTTATGTTTTATGCGGATCAGTGACTGGATTAGATAAGATCCTCCTTCCACAACTACTACTATGGGTAGCAGTGTGGCAGTTCTAAAAAAGAGCAGGAAAATTAATTCTTTAAATCCATGCAAGAAATGATGTGAGTTTAATGAAGTAGTAGCAGTGGAAATAGAGAGAAGGATAAAATACTTTTAGGAATTGAGGGTTGATTGGATGTGCTGGGATGAGAAAGATAAAAGAGACTAGGATGATTCCTAAATTTATGTCTTTGAAAAATTCAAGGACCTAGATAAAATTCACTCAGGTAAAAGGTATGGAAAGAGGAGAAGAGTGGCATGAACATATAATAATTATGGTTTTAATATGCAGGGTTTGAGTAGATATGGAATATTCTAGGAGCTATTTACAGTAGGCAGGTGAATATACATGTTACATTCATGAGAGAGGCCTGTACTAGATATAATTTGCTAATTATCATTGTTTTCTGAAGCTTAGAATGTAAGCCTCATGAGAAGCAGACTGTGTCTGCTTTGTTTACTACTGTATTTCCAGCACCTAGTAAGTTTTCTTCCATAATTATGCATTCAATAAATGTTTGTTGAGCAAATGAATCAGTTTGTATTTGACATTTAGTTATAGGTGTTGATGAGATTACCTAAGTAGATTATATAAAATGAGAAGAGCAGAGGACCAAGAGCAGAGCCATGAGGAAAAGAGACCTTTATGTAATGTCAATTTCATTACAAACAATCAAAATTTGGGAAGGAATAGCCACTGACTTAAATGGAAACCCAGAAAATGAAGCATCCAGAGGTAAAGAAGGAGAGAATTTCATAAAGATCGTCAGAATGATGTCAATGGCTACAGAGAAGTCATGTCAGGAAACAAAAAGGGTCTGCTGATCCAGGTGTCAACACAAAGATTGGAGGTGACCACATGATTAGACAAAAGTTAGATCAAATTATGTTGAATGATGAAACAGAAAGGAGCAAGTGAAACATGTTAACTTACTTGCTGTGAAACAAAGGCAAAATATGAGTTATAGCAAAAGCAAGGTATAAAATTAGCCATTGTATACTGAAGGGAATGAGACAATAAAATGGAAAAAAATAGAGGATACAAGAAAAAGCAGTCAAAAAAGAAGTAAAAATTTACAAAATTTAAGTTCAAATGCTATTTCTGTATTTAACAGTGTGTTTCTGAATGCATGCACATTGTTGAATGGGCAGTTATACATAGGATTAAACATATTTTTAGTTAAGAGGGTTTTTGCTCAGTGCCTTGCAATGAATGCTAATGAGGTCTATTGCATACATTGATACTGATTTTCATCTGTGCATCAACCCTGTTAATAATAGCATCTAATTAAGACATTCATTAAAAGTCTATAATGTTAATTTAATGGGAAAAATTCCAATAGAATGCCATTAGGTTTTCCTTGTTACTTTAAAATTATACAAGTAAAACAAATGCCTTAATTAGTTGGTAAAAGAAAGGAATATAATAAAATTTAATTTAGTATTATTTAATGTAGGTAATAGCATTTTCCAGGGCTAATGCTTTATTTTAGTGATGTATATAATACTGTGGAGCATGTGGAAAGTAATATATAAAATAAAATTCTAGAGAGACCTTTATAAAGCCTTTATGGTAGTCCTTATGTAGGTAAAATTCTCATTATTTTGTTTCCTTCTTAAATGGAAGTTCAAGATGGTAATAGAAATTTGCTTAGTTTTCAAATATTGTTGACATCATGTAGTATTAGAACAAAGAAGAAATAACAAAATTAAATTTTGTTGAGATAAAATACTTTTGGTTTTCATTAAGTAGGTACAATCATTATGCTTTTAGTTCTGATTGCAGCTGTGGTTGCATTTTTTCCTCTTAATTTTAATCCTATGATTCTCATTTTTTACATATTCTGTTTTTTTCTTAAGAGGTATTTTGATGATAACATTTTATGATTAATAATGTTAATAATTAATTATTAATAGTAACATTAATAAAAGTATTCACCTGCAAATTGTCCATAATAAAAGACCTGACACAGTTCTACAACTAAAAATCAAAGAATTTGGAGAAGTCTTACTTCTAATGCACATTAAAAATTATAATACTCCTCAGTAAGTTCAGAAGGCTAAAAATTAACCAGAACTAATGAGCTTAGTAACTTGCCTTTTCCTTTTGGATTCAGATGATATAAAAAGTCTTAGGGAAAATAATATCTATTCAAAACCCAAGTAATTCCTATAATCTGATGACATTCTGGATGTCAGAGAAATATGTCATGTCTCCTGGATTGTCAGTCTGGGAATCTTGACTGGCTTACTATTGAATGGGAATAACAGTTTCCTTTCAAGTAAGCTTCCCCACAAGCAAAGCCTGAGATGGGGATTGTTGGTCAAGTGCTGTACTGTGGGAGTGAGGGAAGAGAAGTGAGGGAAGCAGGGTCGAAGAAGGAAAAAAAGTGAAGTAAGCTTGCTGTTTTAGCTGGAGACTAGCTGCAGTTTGATCACACAGGGAAGAGTTGATGTATAAATTGCACCACTGAGTTAGTACCATGTTGAAGCAAGAGGAGAACTTTTTATTCCTTTCTGTCAGTTAGTTGACTCAGGGCTGCCTCAGAGCAGGAGGAGGAAGCCATAAGGCCTCCACATGCAGCGTGTGTGTATCCCAGGTCAGTCACTGGGTGAAAGGGAACCTGGAGTAATTAGTGAACATTCATAGCGGCTGATAAAGCATTTCTGGGTGTTTATTTTTTGAATAGTCATTCTCCTTTACTTAGTCAAATGTTCCCTTAGTTCTTGCTTTTACTAGATTTTCTGAATTATTAGAACTTGTATTTGAGTGTCTGAAAGTGCCTGTAGTTGATTTTCAAACTATTACACATGCATATTGTTTTTCCTTATAATGAAATTAAAAGTATGATATAGTCACAGATTGGATCTTTTGTGATTTTTTACCCCCAAATGCCTAATTCAGAGTTTATTGATCAAAGAAATAAACATGTGAACAGAGACTGAACCACAATTTCTGAGTAAGCTATCAGAACATTTTTACAGACTAGAGATAATAAAGCCAAATACATTGCAATAGCTGTTCCATTTTGTTAAAATTTTACTAAAAGACATGCCAAATAGCACAAATGTAGCAGAAGAGCTAAAACAAACATGGAAAGATAAACATATTACAACACATTTTTCCTCCAAATTAATGAAAAATTATATATAAAATAGCTGATTATACTTTAAAATACTTTCTTTCATTTTTACATAAATAGGTGGTATTGTTCCTATTGTTCCACAATTTCTGGAAAAGCTTTCTACAGGAGGGTTTGTGGGACACACTACAACCCCTGCAGCTGTAATTTGTCCTGAGTGTAAAGCTGATATTCTTTAACTTTATTTTGGAGGGGTTACTCAAGCCTTTGAAGGCAGCCCTAATCTCAATCATTTCCTCAAGGATGTGATATTTTTGTTACTATCTTGGTGGGCAGCTCTGTGTGTGAGAGAGCAGTTTCAGCATGTGTAAGGCAATATGCAAAGTAACTCAGAACTTAACAAATTTATTTAAACTTGTCAATTGAAGCAAACAAACACTAATTACAAAGTCAAACACAGGAACAAGCAAGAGCTTAAAGTTAAGGGTGGCTAATGAAGTATTCATGGAGGAGGTGGGAAATGACAATGTATGTTCAAAGAATAGTAGAAACTGGGCAGAGAGGCATGGGAAAGTTTTAAAATATGAAGGTAAAATAATGTATGGGGGCAGAGATGTGAAATGCATGTGTTAGGAGCAGCAGACCAAGCTGGAATTGGGTGCTGTTGTAGAGAAAGAGAAAAATATAACAGTAGGAAGGGAATTGTAAAAGGTCTTGCATCATATGCTCAAGGAATTATTCTTAGAGAGCAAAACTATTTGACAGAACTTTGAAATACAGAATGATGAACAGAGCTTGACTTGTAAAGATGGACATGGCCACAGTGATACTGAATGGTATGGTGAAAGAATGATATGGAGAGGCAAACAAGAGCAACAATTTTAATGTGGTTCTGAATTACACCCTAAAAATACAGTAAAGATTTAATTTTATAATTGCTATTGAAAAAATTGCAGATGTTCCAGTCACATTGCACGTTGCATGCAGATTTCTTTTCATTACAAGCACATCACAGATGTCACTGACAGGCTAAATCCCACCTCTTCCTCCAAGGAAATAAAGAATAAAGAGTGTACATATGTGCTGGATGCATATATTTCTTCTGTTTCTTAGCCAAAAACAATATGTGCATATATGCTATCGGTAAGGTTTCCATTCTTATTTCAAAGTAATGTTGAGGTCATAAAGGTTATCACAGTGATAACAAAAATGAACCACCTTGATATTTAGGATATATGTAAATATATAGATATATTATTCCATATTGCATGCATCACAGAATCAAAAATTTTTATGGACTAATGCCAGAAAATTGAAAATAGAATTTCATACAGTGCCAAAACAAGAAACACATCACTCAGCTGGCTGAATCATGGAGAATGTAGAATAAAGGAGCTTCAATAGGAATTAAATTGTTTTGATTCAAAGTGTCCTTGTAGCTATAAGTCTCAGTTCCTTGGCACAGAAATGAGATTGTGAATACAAAGGGCAGGGATGGTGTCTTTGCAACCATAGTAGCATGCACTATGTACAGCATTTTCAAATACTGTGTTCTAAATTGAATTATTAATATTTAATTTTAAAAGTCAAAGAAAAGAACAAAAAAATATTTGCCTGTTGCTTACAAATGGGTTGGATTCCTAAAAGTTACATAAACCAGTGACTTAGAACACCAGATGCATGTTTCTCATCAAATCAACAAAAATTGAATTTATCCACTTATTCATTTCAATAATTATTTATTGAGTACATACTTAGTCACTCTGCTAAATATTGCTAGTAAAATATTGAAAAGATATTATTCCTGCTCTTAAAACTGCCCTTTTATATAGCTTAGTGGAGAAGAAAACATGTCAACAAGTCGATCAACACAGCCTGTCAAATTCATAGTATAATAAATGTATGACTGAGGTGCAATGGAACAAGAGAGGCAGGTGCTTTTTTTCTACTGAGGTAAATACATGATTGAACAAAGAGAAAATTGGGAGACACTTAGGCCAGATAAAATGGCCTTACACATGTAGGAGACTGAGGAGTTACTGAGAAGTTTTATGCGGTGGAGAAATAAGATACCAAATCATCAATGTCCCAATGGAGACAAGACAGAAAGAAGAGAGAATAAAGAGGATTTTACAATAGCCAAGGTCAAAAAAACGTGAGACTACAAACTAAGGCAGTATCTTGAAGTAAAAAGTAATACTTTGTATTTTTTTTAAAGATATTAGAGCAATTGGATGTTAAAGGGGGAGCATCAAATCCAAGAAAATTCTTACCTTTCTGGGTTAAGTGGCCAGTGGCTGGATGACAGTGTTTCATGCCAACATATAAGGTTCTATTTAGTGCACAATAAAGCCACATTATTGGGCTTTCATATCCACAATCTGATGTCAGTGTTGTTTCCCTTGGAATGCTGGACTCCAGAACCAAGTAGAGATTTCCCTTAATTTCCATGTTCCTGTATCAATGGTTAAGGCAGCATGATAAAGCTGTGGTGGTGAAAGAGAGAGAGACAGAGAGACAGAGAGACAGAGAGAAACAGAGAGACTTTTATCTTTTCCTCTTTCAATTCTCTGGGTGGAAGATATTTGAGCTAAAGCACTTCTGCTTCTTTTGTTTCTAAAATGCACTTTTTCTCACGCTTTGTGTGTCATAGAAAGACTTAACCTGCAGAAACTCTTTTGTAACTTATGATTATGTTCCTACTTTAAGCTATATTACATATATAACAAATTTTGTTCTATATAAGAACATCTACAAAACTTTGAAATCAATACAAGTTCTCCCAGAGAGAGTGAACATTATATAATCAGATACTATGGAGGATGGAGTTATACTCAAGTTTCTGGCTTCTCTGGATTCATAAGTAAAAGAAGGTGAAACAATGGAAGATGTAATACAGGTTGAGTGGGCTTTATCAAAATTGAACAGGCCAATATACTCCTTTTTAAACTTTTTTTTTCCTTCTTTGTCACTTCATTTTCTCATTTTCTTCAGCCAATTCTGTGTTTCTTTGATAAACCTTATGTTTAGGACATGTTTTAGCACAATCACATCTCATAATAAGTATTAATACCATGAAATGTCTATTTAATGTATTCATAAGTCTACATTTTAGTGTCAGATAACAAGTTAATCTTCATATGCAGATAAGAAAGCCACTGCCAGCAGGACCAATCAAATCACTGCCAGCAGGACAAACCCTTCTGAGAGATACTAACGGTAAAGTGAGAGCATGTAACAGATTAAATGTTTTTAGCAAGGAAAGAAAATGATCTTCCACCATTTCTCAATTCCTAAGTGTTTCAATGCAGTGGTGTACAATGGTAAATAAAGTGAGGCATAATGGATGTACAACTTAAGTGAACTGTTATCTTGGCTGACTTGAACCAAGGTCAGTGGAAGAAAAACAAAACAAAACAAGAAAAGCAATAACAACCAATAGGTTTATGACCAACTAAGGTATCCTTAATCACAAAGCTATTGTTAATCTTTTCCTATCAATTTTTATCCTTAATTAAACCATATTATATCATATTGCATGAACTCCATCCACATATCTTCCCAATTCTTTTCCCCAGATAGAGCCAATTATACTATGCATTGTTCTACCTCTAATTACTATTTAATTATATTTTATGGTTTTTCAATAATAAAGCCATCATCATAAGATAGGTGTCATATTTCCAGGATACACAGTTAGTGTATTCATGGATCAGACTAAGCTAGATATGCTGTTATCTTTGGTCAAACTCCTTCTTCTAATACAATAGATTTTCTCCTATGAATTATTCCAGGACCGTGCTGTTCACACAACAGAAAAAAAAAATTAAAGGACATTATTTTAGTGTGTTGTAAACCATTTAAATAAGTTTAAAGATTTATCCATACTACTGCCAAATGTGTAGCAAAAAATACTATTCCTGCATTTTCCTAAACTATTCTAATTTATTTCAGTTGAAGACAATATAAATTTTGATTAACTGCAGTAATTTTAGTTTGATCTTGCAATTTGAGCATTCTTTTTAAGTAACTCTTTCTCTTTTAGATGAATGTCCAATCTTTAAGAACTCCTCTCTTTTCATCCTCTTCTCCAGGTTTAAGTGCTCCCTTGTGTCCTATTGGTTGAAGGAAGGAAAGTTCCTCTGATTTGGACTTGATATATTTCAACTGCCCTCAGTCCTAGTATCTACCATGACTAGTTTCTTTCCTGAGAATTAGGTCAAAATTAACTTCCAGTGGTTGAAGAAGAAGAAACTCATAGTCTGCTCTCTCTCTCTCTCTCTCTGCTTAATACAGTACTGTAGGCTGTAGTCCTGGGATGGCTTTGGTCCAGTGGTGCTGTAGATTTCTTTAAGTTCAAATTTAAACTCACATAGTACCCAGTCCAGGTTGTCTGCTCTTCCACCCTCCATCACACAACCACTTTGTACCTTCTAGTAGAAATTTCCTTCAGGCAAGCCATCTGGTTAGAGCCCCTTAGCTAAATACCACACCTGTCACAGGGGCAATCAGGAACTTTCTGGTCTCCTTATGAGTCAGGAGAACTAGGGGAAAATAAAAACTCCTAGGCTTTATACACAAATTATTTTACCTTGATGTCCCACCCCATCTAGTCTGGGGAGCCAGTAACATGATCTCTTTCAAGAGTCTCAAACATAAAATTTGAATTCAGACAAAACCCCCATGCCTATTTTTTTTTCTTAAATTAACCTAACACACCTTAATCACATTTCACCTAACACCAAAGAGCAGAGATCACTATGACACATGTCTTTCCTCCCTTTTTTTCCTTTCTTTCTTGTATAATCATCCTTGTCAGAAGAGAAATTCTTTTGCTCTTCCTTCCATTTTTAATTGGGATTAATCTATTTTATATCCTCTTCCCCAGGACAAAGGCCCTCATTGCTTATACCGTGGGCACAAAGTCTATCTTTTCTACCTTGAGGCTGAAAGTTGATCTGAATCATTCACTGCTGATAACTGATATGACAAGAAATTCAGAATCATTTTTCTCTATATAAACATGGCTTTTACGCATGTGGTGATGCTGTAAAATAGGATTTTAGATGTAAGAATTTCTATATTAAAATTTTAGCCATACTAAGGGTATTAAAATCCTATTCTGGATCAGAATTTGATTTTTTTTCTTCATTCCTATTAAAATAACTGTAAAGTATTCCCTTTCCCTCTGCCCAAACCACCTCCTCAAAAACAGACAAACAAACAAAAACATAGAAACCTCAGATAATTAGATGCCTCAGGCTGGCTGGACAAATAATACATCAGCAAATATTCATTAATATTTCTCAAATTATTGCCCATATTTTACATTTTGACAGTTATATACTCATATCCATAGTTAATCCAGATTGTTTTTATGATATTAACATTAAAACAGTAATTTAAACCTGATTCTACTTACCCAGTGAAAGTGTTTACTTTACTGTTTCCTTGTGACTCAGGTCTCCCTTACTTATGTGTCCATGGAAGGATTTTGGTTAAGAATCCCCTAAATCTGAGCACAGAGATTTTATGTATGTGCATTTATTAATCATTTTCTGAGGAAAAGAGCAATGTTTTCATCAGTTTCTCACAAGGGACTATGACAAAAAATATTAAGTATCTTTTCACTGAAGTGAATAGGAAAAAACAAGGTGTAAGAAAGCCAATTAAAATAAGTAAACAAAAACATAGAGAAAATACTCCTTAAAAATTAAATTGGCACAGGTGAACTTGTATTGGTGTAAATGATTATTTTTTTAATGCTCTTTAACTCCCCATCTTTGTTTTTTTTTTTAACATCTTTATTGGAGTATAATTGCCTCACAATGGCGTGTTTGTTTGTGCTTTATAACAGAGTGAATCAGCTATACATATACATATATCCCCATATCTCCTCCTTCTTGAATCTCCCTCCCACCCTCCCTATCCCACCCCTCTAGGTGGTCACAAAGCACCGAGCTCATCTCCCTGTGCTATGCGGCTGCTTCCCACTAGCTATCTATTTTACATTTGGTAGTACTTATAAGTACATACCACTCTATCACTTCCTCCCAGCTTACCCCTCCCCCTCCCTATCTCCTCAAGTCCATTCTCTATGTCTGCATCTTTATTCCTGTCCTGCCCCTAGGTTCTTCAGAAACATTTTTTTTTGTTTTTTACATTCCATATATATGTGTTAGCATATGGTATTTCTTTTTTCCTTTCTGACGTACTTAACTCTGTATGATAGAATCTAGATCCATCCACCTCACTACAAATAACTCAATTTCATTTCTTTTTATGGCTAAGTAATATTCCATTGTATATATGTGCCATATCTTCTTTATCCATTCATCTTTCGGCCACTTAGGTTGCTTCCATGTATTGGCTATTGTAAATAGAGCTGCAATGAACATTGTGGTACATGACTCTTTTTTTTTTTTTTTTTTTTTTTTTTTGCGTTATGCGGGCCTCTCACTGTTGTGGCCTCTCCCATTGCAGAGCACAGGCTCCGGACACGCAGGCCTAGTGGCCATGGCTCACGGGCTTAGTTGCTCCGCGGCATGTGGGATCTTCCCGGACCAGGGCACGAACCCGTGTCTCCTGCATCGGCAGGCGGATTCTCAACCACTGTGCCACCAGGGAAGCCCCATGACTCTTTTTTTTGTGTGTGTGGTATGCGGGCCTCTCACTGTTGTGGCCACTCCCATTGCAGAGCACAGGCTCCAGATGTGCAGGATCAGTGGCCATGGCTCACGGGCCTAACCACTCCGCAGCATGTGGGATCTTCCCGGACCGGGGTACGAAGCCATGTCCCCTGCATTGGCAGGCGGACTCTCAACCACTGCGCCACCAGGGAAGCCTGTACATGACTCTTTGAATTATGGTTTTCTCAGGGTATGTGCCCAGTAGTGGGATTGCTGGGTCATATGGTAGCTCTACTTTTAGTTTTTTAAGGAACCTCCATACTGTTCTCCATAGTGGCTGTATCAATTTACATTCCCACCAACAGTGCAAGAGGGTTCCCTTTCTCCACACCCTCTCCAGCATTTATTGTTTGTATATTTTTTGATGATGACCATTCTGATGGGTGTGAAATGATATCTCATTGTAGTTTTGACTTGCATTTCTCTAATGATTAGTGCTGATGAGCATTCTTTCATGTGTTTGTTGGCAATCTGTATATCTTCTTTGGAGAAATGTCTGTTTATCTTCTGCCCATTTTTGGACTAGGTTGTTTGTTTTTTTTTGATATTGAACTGCTTGTAAATTTTGGAGATTAATCTTTTGTCAGTTGCTTCATTTGCAAATATTGTTTCCCATTCTGAGGGTGGTCTATTGGTCTTGTTTATGGTTTCCTTTGCTGTGCAAAAGCTTTTAAGTTTTATTAGGTCCCATTTATTTATTTTTGTTTTTATTTCCATTTCTCTAGGAGGTGGATCAAAAAGGATCTTGCTGTGATTTATGTCACAGAGTGTTCTGCCTATGTTTTCCTCTAAGAATTTTATAGTGTCTGGCTTTACATTTAGGTCTTTAATCCATTTTGAGTTTATTTTTGTGTATGGTGTTAAAGAATGTTTTAATGTCATTCTTTTACAAGTAGCTGCCCAGTTTTCCCAACACCACTTATTGAAGAGGCTATCTTTTCTCCATTGTATATTCTTGCCTCCTTTACCAAATATAAGGTGACCATATGTGCGTGGGTTTACCTCTGGGCTTTCTATCCTGTTCCATTGATCTATATTTCTGTTTTTGTGCCAGTACCGTACTGTCTTGATTACTATAGCTTTGTAGTATAGTCTGAAGTCAGCGATCCTGATTCCTCCGACTCCATTTATCTTTTTCAAGATTGCTTTTGCTATTCGGGGTCTTTTGCGTTTCCATACAAATTGTCGATTTTTTTGTTCTAGTTCTGTGAAAAATGTCATTGGTAATTTGATAGGGATTGCATTGAATCTGTAGATTGCTTTGGGTAGTACAGTCATTTTTACAATGTGGATTCTTCCAATCCAAGAACATGGTATATCTCTCCATCTATTAGTATCATCTTTAATTTCTTTCATCAGTGTCTTATAGTTTTCTGCATACAGGTCTTTTGTCTTCTTAGGTAGGTTTATTCCTAGGTATTTTATTCTTTTTGTTGCAATGGTAAATTGGAGTGTTTCATAATTTCTCTGTCAGATTTTTCATCATTAATGTATAGGAATGCAAGAGATTTCTGTCCATTAATGTTGTATCCTTCTACTTTACCAAATTTGTTGATTAGCTCTAGTAGTTTTCTGGTAGCATCTTTAGGATTCTCTATGTATAGTATCATGTCATCTGCAAACAGTGAGAGCTTTACTTCTTGTTTTCCAATTTCGATTCCTTTTATTTCTTTTTCTTTTCTGACTGCTGTGGCTAAAACTTCCAAAACTCTGTTGAATAATCGTGAGAGTGGGCAGTCTTTTCTTGTTCCTGTTATTAGAGGAAATGGTTTCAGTTTTTCACCATTGAGAATGATGCTGGCTGTGGGCTTGTCATATACAGCCTTTATTTGTTGAGGTAAGTTCCCTCTGTGCCTACTTTCTGATTTTTTTTTTTTTTTTATCATAAATGGGTGTTGAATTTTGTTGAAAGCTTTCTCTGCATCTATTGAGATGATCATATGGTTTTATCCTTCAATATGTTAATATGGTGTATCACACTGCACTGATTGATTTGCATATATTGAAGAATCCTTGCATTCTTAGGATACTAACCACTTGATCATGGTGTATGATTCCTTTAATGTGCTGTTAGATTCTGTTTGCTAGTATTTTGTTGAGGATTTTTGCATCTATGTTTGTCAGTGATATTGGCCTATAGTTTTCTTTCTTTGTGACATCTTTGTCTGATTTTGGTATCAGAGTGATGGTGGTCTCGTAGAATGAGTTTGCAAGTGTTTCTCCCTCTGCTATTTTTGGAAGAGTTTGAGAAGGGTAGGTGTTAGCTCTTCTCTAAATGTTTGATAGAATTCACCTGTGAAGCCCTCTGGTCCTGGGCTTTTGTTTGTTGGAACATTTTGAATCACAGTCTCAATTTCAGTGTTTGTGATTGGTCTGTTTATATTTTCTATTTCTTCCTAGTTCAGTCTCAGAAGGTCATGCTTTTCTAAGAATTTGTACATTTCTTCCAGATTGTCCATTTTACTGGCATATAGTTGCTTGTAGTAATCTCTCATGGTCCTTTGTATTTCTGCAGTGTCAGTGTTACATCTTTTTCATTTCTAATTCTATTGATTTGTCTTTTCCTTTTTTTTCTTCATGAGTCTGGCTAATGGTTTATCAATTTTGTTTATCTTCTCAAAGAATCAGCTTTTAGTTTTATTGATCTTTGCTATTGTTTCCTTCATTTCTTTTTCATTTATTTCTGATCTGATCTTTATGTTTTCTTCCGCTAACTTTGGGGGTTTTTTTTGTTCTTCTTTCTGTGATTGCTTTAAGTGTAAGGTTAGGTTGTTTATTTGAGATTTTTCTTGTTTCTTGAGATAGGATTTTATTGCTATAAACTTCCCTCTTAGAACTTCTTTTGCTGCATCCCATAGGTTTTGGGTTGCCGTGTTTTCATTGTCATTTGTTTCTAGGTGTTTTTTTAAAATTTCTTCTTTGATTTCTATAGTGATGACTTCGTTATTATGTAATGTATTGTTTAGCTTCCATGTGTTTGTATATTTTACAGATTTTTTCCTGTAATTGATATCTAGTCTCATAACATTGTTGTCAGAAGAAGATTCTTGATACAATTTCAATTTTCATAAATTTACCAAGGCTTGATTTGTGACTGAAGATATGATCTATCCTGGAGAACATTCCGTGAGTGCTTGAGAAGGAAGTGCATTATGTTGTTTTTGGAGGGAATGTCCTATAAATATCAATTAAGTCTATCTGTTCTAATATGCATTTAAGGCTTATGTTTCTTTATTAATTTTCTGTCTGGATTATCTGTCTATTGGTGTAAGTGGGGTTTTAAAGTCTCCCACTATTACTGTGTTACTGTCGATTTCCATTTTTATGGCTGTTAGCATTTTCCTTATGTATTGTAGTGCTCCTATGTTGGGTGTATAAATATTTACAATTGTTATATCCTCTTCTTGGATTGATCCCTTGATCATTATGTAGTGTCCTTCCTTGTCTGTTGCAAGAGTCTTCATTTTAAAGTCTATTTTGTCTGATATGAGTATTGTTACTCCAGCTTTCTTTTGATTTCCATTTGCATGGAATACTTTTCCCATCCCCTCACTTTCAGTCTATATGTGTCCCTACGTCTGAAGTGAGTCTCTTGTACATAGTATATATATAGGTCTTGTTTTTGTATCTATTCAGCCAGTCTTTGTCTTTTGGTTGGAGTAATTAATCCATTTACATTTAAGGTAATTATCAATAGGTATGTTCCTATTATCATATTCTAAATTGTTTTGGGTTTGTTGCTGTAGGTCTTTTCATTCTCTTGTGTTTCCTGCCGAGAGAAGTTCCTTTAATATTTGTTGTAAAGCTGATTTGGTGGTGCTGAATTCTCTTAGCTTTTGTTTTTCTGTAAAGGTTTTAATTTCTCTGTCGAATCTGAATGAGATCCTTGTTGGGTAGAGTAATCTTGGTTGTAGGTTTTTCCCTTTCATCACTTTAAATATGTCCTGCCACTCCCTTCTGTCTTACAGGGTTTCTGCTGAATGATCAGCTGTTAACCTTATTGGGATTCCCTTGTAAGTTATTTGTTGTTTTTTCCTTGCTGTTTTTAATTTTTTTCCTTGTATTTAATTTTTGATAGTTTGATTAATATGTGTCTTGGTGTGTTTCTCCTTGGATTTATTCTGTATGGGACTCTCTCTACTTCCCGGACATAATTGACTATTTCCTTTCCCATATTAGGAAAGTTTTCAACTATAATTTCTTCAAATATTTTCTCAGTCCCTTTCTTTTTCTCTTCTTTTCTGGGACCCCTATGATTCAAATTTTGGTGTGTTTATTGTTGTCCCAGAGATCTCTAAGCCTGTCCTCAATTCTTTCATTCATTTTTCTGTATTCTACTCTACAGTAGTTATTTTCACTATTTTATCTTCCAGGCCACTTGTCCATTCTTCTGCCTCAGTTATTCTGCTATTGATTCCTTCTAGAGAATTTTTCATTTCATTTATTATGTTGTTCATCATTGTTTGTTTGCTCCTTACTTCTAGTTCCTTGTTAAACGTTTCTTGTATTTTCTCCATTCTATTTCCAAGGTTTTTGGATCAACTTTACTGTCATTATTCTGAATTCTTTTTCAGGTAGACTGCCTTTTTCCTCAACATTTGTTTGGTCTGGTGGGTTTTTACCTTGCTCCTTCATCTGCTGTGTGTTTCTCTGTCTTCTCGTTTTGTTTCACTTACTGTGTTTGGGGGGTCTCCTTTTCACAGGCCTCAGGTTTGTAGTTCCCATTGTTTTTGGTGTTTGCCTCCAGTGGCTAAGGTTGGTTCAGTGGTTTGTTTAGGCTTCCTGGTGGAGGGGACTAGTACCTGTGGTCTGGTGTATGAGGCTGGATCTTGTCTTTCTGGTGTGCAGGACCATGTCCGGTGGTGTGTTTTGGGGTGTCTGTGACCTTATTATGATTTTAAGCAGCCCCTATGCTAATGGGTGGCATTGTGTTCCTGTCTTGCTAGTTGTTTGGTATAGAGTGGCCAGCACTGTAGCTTGCTGGTCATTGAATGGAGCTTGGTATTAGTGTTGAGATTGAAATCTCTGGGAGAGCTTTCGCCATTTGATATTACGTGGAGCCGGTGGTCTCTGGTGGACCAATGTCCTGAACTCGGATCTCCCACCTCAGAGGTGCAGGCCTGACACCCAGCCAGAGCACACATGGCTCAGAGGAAAAGGGAGACAAAAAGAAAGAAAGAAAGAAAAAATAAAATAAAGTTATTAAAATTAAAAGTAATAAAAAAAGAAAGAAAGAAGAGAGCAACCAAACCAAAAAACAAATCCACCAATGATAACAAGTGCTAAAAACTATACTTAAAAAAAAAAATGTAGAGACAGAAGCCTAGGACAAATGGTAAAAGCAAAGCTAAACAGACCAAATCACACAAAGAAACATACACATACACACTCACAAAAAGAGAAAAAGGAATAAATATATATGTATATATTAAAAAAACTAGTGAGGAAGAGAGCAACCAAATCAATAAACAAATCTACCAATGATAATAAACCCTAAATACTAAACTAAGATAAACATAAATACAGGAACAAATTAAATGCAGAAAGCAAACCCCAAGTCTGTAGTTGCTCCCAAAGTCCACAGCCTCAATTTTGGGATGGTTCATTGTCTATTCAGGTATTCCACAGATGCAGCATTCATCAGGTTGATTGTTGAGATTTAATCCACTGCTCCTGAGGCTCCTGGGAGGAATTTCCCTTTCTCTTCTTTGTTTGCACAGCTCCTGGGTTCAGCTTTGGATTTGGCCCCTCCTCTGTGTGTAGGTTGCCCTCTGCCATCTGTTCTTTGCTCAGATAGGATTGGGTTAAAGTAGCAGCTGATTAGGGTAATCTGGCTCACTCAGGTCAGGGGTACGGAACGCGGGGCAAGCCTGCAGTGGCCGAGGCCAGCGTGACGTTGCAACAGCTTGAGGCACGCCATGTGTTCTCCCAGGGAAGTTGTCCCTGGATCATGGGACCCTGGCAGTGGAGGGCTGCCCAGGCTCCTGGGAGGGGAGGTGTGCATAGTGACCTGTGCTTGCCCACAGGCTTCCTGGTGGCTGCAGCAGCAGCCTTAGTGTTTCATGCCTGTCTCTGGAATCTGCACTGATAGCCTCAGCCCGTGCCTGTCTCTGAAGCTAATTTAGCTGTGCTCTTAATCCCCTCTCCTCACACACACTGAAACAATGGTCTCTTGCCTCTTAGGCAGTTCCAGACATTTTCCTGGACTTCCTCCTGGCTAGCCATGGTGCACTAGCTCCCTTCAGGCTGTGTACACACCACCAAGCCCACTCCTCTGCCTAGGATCTGACCTCCGAAGCCCGAGCCTCAGCTCCCAGCCCCCACGTGCCCCGTGGGTGAGCAGACAAGCCTCTCGGGCTGGTGAGTGCTGGTCGGCACTGGTCCTCTGTGCAGGAATCTCTCCACTTTGCTCTCTGCACCCCTGTTGCTGTGCTCTCCTCCGTGGCTCTGAAGCTTCCCCCCCTCCTCCACCCACAGTCTCCACCCGTGAAGGGGCTTCTAGTGTGTGGAAACTTTTCCTCCTTCACAGTTCCCTCCCAGAGGTACAGGTCCTGTCCCTATTCTTTTGTCTCTGTTTTTTCTTTTTCCCTACCCAGGTACATGGGTAGTTTCTTGCCTTTTTGGAGGTCTGAGGTCTTCTGTCCACATTCAGTAGGTGTTCTGTAGGAGTTGTTCCACATGTAGATGTATTTCTGATGTGTTTGTTGGGAGGAAGGTGATCTCCATGTCTTACTCCTCTGCCATCTTGAAATTCTCCTCCTATCTCCCCATGTTAGAATTTCTCCCCTCTACAAATTACTGGTCTTCTTCACCTCACTTGCTTCCCCCTAGTGTCCATTCATTTCTTTCTCTAATCCACTTCCAATACAGTAGTCAAAGAAATCTAAAATGCAAATTTGGTCTTGTCACTCCTCCATTCAAAGTATTTTGATGTTTTCCCATTGAAGTTATTTAAAATATACAGTTCTATAGTACAGGGAACTCTACTCAGTGCACTGTAGTGAGCTAAATGGGAAGGAAATCAAAAAAAGAGGGGTTATATGTATATGTATAGCTGATTACAGCAGAAGCTAACACAACATTGTAAAACAACTACACTTCAATAAAAATTAACTATACTTCAATAAATTTTTTTTAAAAACTTACAAATCAAAAAAAAAAAAAAAAAAAGAAAAAGCACAGTTCTTAGCATAGTATTCAAGGTTCTTTATGATCTGGCTACTACTAAATTTTCCAGTCTCATCAAGTGCTATTTTCTGTCCCAAGGTAGACTTCCTTAGATCTCCTTAACTTTATACTTTCCTCTAGGACCATTTTACATGTTGTTGCTTCTGCCTAGAACTCTTAGGCTGTCCAGATATTATTCACCTTTTAGGCTTCATTCTACATGTTACTTTATCAGAGACTGGTTATGTTCTAAACAAAATTTTGATACCAGTAAAGCAAGACATCTCCAAATCTTATTACATTATTATACTCTCAATCCCTTTTTTGGTATTTCACAAATATTTGTGTATTAATTGAAGAAGGCAATGAAAAGGATAAAGTGTGAAAGTCAAAGACTAATGAGAAATATTTGTATTTTAATATAAACAACTGGTTTATCATCATTTTTAAATTACATTTTTACTCTATAGTGCCACAGTCAATTTATTTTGAGCACCATATTAGCACCAGTTAGTTATTCTTATTAGTCTGAGTCCCAGAATATAATGGATAGGCACAACAAAAAATGATAAATGATAAAATTGTAATAAAATGACTGATTACAAAGGTGTGGGACAATTTAATGGAAATCAAGAATCATGGCATACTCTCAGGGTAACAATAATCTCGTAACCACACCTACTCATGAAGAAGCAAACAGGAGCAGGAGTTAGGGAAAGCAGGCATTTATTAGGAGAGGGCCATGAAAACAGAACCTATGACCGTAGTGGAGGACTGCAGCTACTGTCAACCCACAGTGGATCAGGTGAGAGAGAACTAAGACAAAAATATCTTGGGCTTTATGCTCCCCCTGCCTTTGATTCTCCTGCTGATGCCTCTCATTAGTTATACCCACTCAGAAACCAGAGAGCAAGGGGATCCTACTGATACAGTGTAACAAGCTTCAAAAATCTACACCACAGTACTGGGTGGAAAACTGTGAAGAGTGAATCTAGAGGAGGAAAAGGGTAACTAGGTGAATAGGATAAAAGAGAATGAAGACAGTCTGACTTTGTGGGAATATCTTAACTTGGCTAGCTTGTTAGTTTTCAGTTCCGCTTAACAAATTACCTCAATTAGTGACTTTCCTTATTGTTTACTTTCCCAGTTCAATATTTTGCTGCCTCCTCATATTACATACTTGCAGAAAAAAAGAGATTATATCTCTTGTTTCTGTATAGCCAAAAGAAATCTTTGTAACCTTTAAAAGTAACATTTTATTTCAGTTATATGGTGTGTGGGTGTGTAGGCATTGACTCTATTGTTAGTATTATCTGACCCTCACACTAATTAATTCATGCATAGTCAATAAATGATTCAGTTATTACAATGGATGAAAATGCTAAAACTAATATACTCATTTGATGTCTTTACATGTCTCTGTTGCCAAATATGATGCTATCTGTAAGTTGATTATACAGGTTTATTATTAAACAGTTGGATTTTTATTTATAATGCAAGTATTCAAGCCTAGTGGAAGTATAAAGAAAATAATTATATTACATAAAAAGAATAAAATATCTCTATGTTGAAATTAATATCTTGCAGGCTTTTATCCATTTACTTAATGTTAATGTTTTCTATATTTATCATTAAAAATCAACAACCATGAGCTAACTATAGTATTATTTAAATCCATTCTACAAAAATATAATTATACTTGCATTATTCCTGTTTATGTCCTTTGCTTTATAAATACATTACTCAGTTTTTCTCACCATGCCAGAGGAAAACTATTGTTTTAGTTTTTATTTGCATCAGAAATTAAGCATTTTCTGCATTATACTGTATAAAGCAGTACACACAAATTAGCACATTTGTAAATGGAGCATTTCTAACTTATTTCTCCTAGGTAGGAATGTGAGGAAATAAAAATTGATACTCCATTCACAGTTATATTAAAATGTGTAGTACATATCATTTTAGGGTATAACATAGATGTTTCATGAATGAATTAATGGATCTTTTACCTACTGCTTAAAGATGTAACAATACCACATGAGCTTCTACTTGCTGGCATTTATTCTAGGCACTATATAAAACCTGCTAAAGGCAGGTGCTAGCTTATGGAATTAGATGCAACGTCTAATGAAAGAGTACATATTCTCTTAGAGTATGTTTGCAAAACAGCACAGAGATAAATGATTAAGGAGCAACAGATTGATCAAAGGAATGGCCAGAGATTAAAATATTGCATTTGTTAGATATTGAAGGAAATCCTTGACATTGAAGATCCTTAAACGTATTCACTTGCCTATATTCTTTTTTGATTTCTTGTCTGGAATATTGTATTTGTGTCCTAACAAATTGTTTTTTATTTTGCTATCCTCCAATATAATTTTTTTTTTTACTGTTCATAGAGTGGCTTACTAAAATGCAATAATATGTTATTTCATTGGTAAAAAATGTCATAGTCACTCTCCAGGACCTTCAGGATTAAATGTAAATTCATCAAGTTGATAGTAAAGGCATTACTCTAAGCATCATTGCTTGCTATATTGTATACTACTTCAGAAAAATAATATAATTACACAAATACATATTTATGGATAAATTATTGATTTGTTAACAGAGGATAAAGAAGGTAAAACAGTTTCCAGTTAATAAACTTGATAGTGATATGCTGAGTGGATTGGAAGAGAAGTGGACCATGTAGTTGACCATATTTGAAGCAACTGCATTAATTAGGTTTAGTGTGAATAAAGGTGCATTCTAGGGAGTTGAAGAAATAAAAGACAGCAACATTTCAATAAATATTTCAAAGGAAGAATTAAAAAGCCTTAGTGTTGGGCTTCCCTGGTGGCGCAGTGGTTGAGAATCTGCCTGCCGATGCGGGGGACACGGGTTCGTGCCCTGGTCCGGGAAGATCCCACATGCCGCGGAGCAACTAAGCCCGTGAGCCATGGCCGCTAGGCCTGCGCGTCCGGAGCCTGTGCTCCACAATGGGAGAGGCCACAACAGTGAGAGGCCCGCGTACCACAAAAAAAAAAAAAAAAAAAAAAAAGCCTTAGTGTTTAATTGGATAAGAGTGGACCTCTAGAGAGAGATCACTACTTTGTGTTAGGATGAAAAGATTTAGAATGCAGGTGGAAGATCTTAGTAATGGAACAACATGATCAGTCATGTTTTAGAAGCTTTTATTTTGAGGTGAAAATGAGACTTTCAAGTGTAAGTTCACCCTGGAAATATAAAACTAGAGCTTGAGGCCAGAGCTAAGAATAAAAAGTTATTAGCATAGAAGTAATAGCTATTCAACTAAAGTAACAAAAGAGGAATATTTCTGTAACACAATAATAAGAGAGATTCAAAACTGAGAGAGAGGAACTGAGTCACATCTTCACTCTTTTCCACACTGCCTTTCTTTTGAAGTTTCAAGACCCACATTAAATATAGTGAAATCTTTTACTTTTTCTTCTATTTTTTCAATAAATAATAGATGATAGATGGATAGATAGATGGATGATAGATAGAAAATAGATGATGGAAAGACAGATGATAGATTTTCTCATTTATGCTCCCATAAAATTTTGTTTCTTCAATTAAATGCTTGTTCACAGTTATATATACATTTTTGCACATATATCTCTGTTTCTCATCTCAGAGTAAACCCCTTAGAGTAAATCTACTTGAAATTTTACCCTAATTGTAAGCAAACCTGCCAAATTTTGTGGATGCTGAGCCTTGTCTTACACATATTTATCCCACTACTCAAGCGCTAACATAGTTCCTTAAACAAGAAAAATACTTTTTTGAATTTGAGTCTACTCATCAATGAATATCAGAATAACTAGGGGCTTCCCTGGTGGTGCAGTGGTTGGGAGTCCGCCTGCCGATGCAGGGGACACGGGTTCGTGCCCCGGTCCGGGGGATCCCACATGCCGCGGAGCGGCTGGGCCCATGAGCCATGGACGCTGAGCCTGCGCGACCGGAGCCTGTGCTCCGCAACGGGAAAGGCCAAAATGGTGAGAAGCCCGAATACTGCAAAAAAAAAAAAAAAAAAAAGAGTAACTAGACCTGCCCTACACACACACACCCCCACAGACATTAATATATGTTAATGGGAATTTGTGACAAAGTTTCGCTGTGAGTCATGTTCATTCAAAAGTAGCCCATGTTTACAACCCTTACAAGATATGTTGCTTTTCTATTCTTTTAAATGGCAATGTCTCTTCTTCTGTATTATTAAACCTATACTATATACTTTCTCCTTAACTTCATTGCAGCTGATGAACTTCATCTAAAATAAGACAATTAGACAAAAGCTACCTCATCTTCCCACCAACACATTTGCTAATCCATTTCCCTAATTTCTCACTTTCCTTAGATGAAGGCAGATTAAGTACCTCCAACCCTATCTAAGGCTTCAATCCATTCTGGATCTTAACCAATTTCATCTCAAGAGCTCTCCCACTCATCAATTTCTTACTCTCTATTGGATCATTCCTATTAGGAAACAAACATGGTATTTCTTTTTTTATAGTATTTCTTATATTAAAAATTAATTATCTCCATTGATCCTACATCCTCCTGCAGCTATGACACCGTATCTTTACAACAAATATTCATAAAATAATTGAATAAATTCTTGCCTTTTCTTGCATTCTTCAATTGGATTATATTCCAGTAAACCCATGGCAATTTTTCTAGTAAATTATACCAATGTCTACCACTCTTACTTAACCTCTCAGAAGAAATCAATATAATTGACATTTTACCCCTTAAAATTCATTCTTCTTTTGCCTGTGGTGATGCCACACCCTTCTGGATTTCTTTCTAATTCACAGTACATACTTGTTTATACTTTGTTGCCTTCTCCTCTTGGGCTTGATCACTTATTGTCCTAGTGCCCTATAATCTTTGTCCTATGCCCTCTTCTCATTTTCTTTCTCAGGGACACCATTTGATTTGAAGGTATTAAAGAAAATCTATTTCTCATGACTTCCACATGCATCTGAAGCCCTGGGCACACCCATAAAATCCAGACTGGTATTTCTAACTGCCTAACTGACCTGCTTATTAAAATTATAAATGGTGTATTAAATTGAATATAATCTAATACTTCTTTACATATCCGTTTTCTCCACAGTCTCCCAACTTCAGCAAATGTTACCATCATTCACAAAACTTTTTCAAGGCAGCAGTCTATAAGATATTTCTGATCTTTGGTTTTCCCTAATTCCCTACATTTGATGCAAATCCTATTTTGGAGAATGATCTCTCAAAACATGTAATAAATCTGTCCAAAATGTTTGTTCTGGTTTATAGATATTGCCTACCTCATTCAGTTTGCTCTAGTTACACAGCTTCTTTTGGTTTCTCTATTAAACCAAAGTAGTTTTTGAGGAACATCTATTCTAGCTGTTCTGTCTATAATGTCCTTAACCTTGTTATTTGCTTAACTGGCCTTAACTGATATTTAGATATTAATTAAGATCTATGTTAACTAATTTAAATTTAACCAGAAAGAGGTTGATGAAGACTCCATCCTTGATCAAACCTTAGATAGGCTCCTCTGAGCCCTCTTCTCAACTAGTCTTCAACTTGGCATCAGTCAGTCCTTGCCTGGCCTGCCTAGACCAGTTTTAGCAAGAATCCTACTAAGCCAGTTTAGACAGAATCAATGGACCTTGATATCTGATCATCCTGCCCTGCCTTCAACAAGAATCCTGTCATTTTAGCAATAACCCCCTTACCCTTGATGTCTAGTCTTACTAATTTCCATCCACTGATCCCTTCACTCTACTCATTGGCTATAAATCTCCAGCTGTCTTTTCTGTATTTGTAACTGAGCCTGATCTCTCTTCCCTACTGCAATATTCTTTTTAGATAATCTTGAATAAAGTCTTCCTGACTGTTTAAAAAGTGTCAGAATATTTTTTTCTCTAACAAGGTTTGACCACATCATTCAATCTAAAGTAGTCACCCACTTACTATCCTTCTTCTTATATTAATTTATCTCTCTATACAGCACTTACACTGCCAGATAGTTTTAATATTCTTTCCTACATTTGTATTATTTGCTTTATTTCTTCCTTTATTTCTCCCTTTCTTCCTTATTTCATTCTTTTCCTCATTCTTTTTTTTTCACTTTGTTCTCCTTTACCTTTCTTCTTTTTTAATTGCCTCTACCCACTATAATGGAAGTTTCATGTAAGCAGGCATGTTATCTCTCTTTCAATCACTGTATCCTCAGTGATTGAAGAGCAATTGCCATAGAGCAAGTTTATAAAAACTTATTAAATAACTCATTGAATTATTATAAAAATCTAAGCACATATTAAGGTAGAGATTAAGACAAAAGAGCTAAAATTTAGAACAAAGGTAAAAAGGTATTTGTCTAAATGGGAAAGTACAACACAGGACATTATAAATGATATGATCCACAGGAGGGGTAGTGTACTATGGATTTAAGTTAGCTATTAAGTGAATAAAAACAAATAAGGTCAAGTGAGAAGAAATAGAAATCACTAATTAATTATCACTCTTCAAATTAATCTAACATCTCCCAATACTATTCAAATCATACCTTACATTTAATAACAATAACAGCAGGACATTAAATGCTTGATTCTCTTCTCACATCTTACAAATAGAATTAATACAAGAAATGTTTAGTATATCTTAAAAATATTCAGTTTATAAAATGATTCTGTTAGCTACTGTTACAGATAAAGTAATATAGAAGGAGTTACCATTGATACATCAGATGCAAACTCAGTGATATCTGCTTTTTATTGCACCACAAGTCCATAGTTCTTTTTTCAGTTTTTTATGTCTGTGAGTATAATTTATACAGTCTTCAGACTGGTTAGCTCTGAGAGATTAATTGATGCATGGATCTGTTAGGACAATCTGTGTAACGATTTATTGATTTAAAATGAAAGTGTAACTACTGAAAGTACACAAATGTGTCTTATTTACCTCCAAATAAAATCTACTTAGGAAAGATATCATTTTGAAGCTTTCTCATTAAAGCTAGGTTCAGAATAAATGACAAAAGACTATGATAGTCTGATGCATCTAGTTCCATGACAAGCCCCAAAAAACTAAAAAAAATAAAAGAATAATTTTATTGACCACAAGGTAATTTTTCAAACATAAAGTTTTATTTATTTTTAAATGTGATAAGAGGAAGAACAAATTATCAAGAACATAATATGTAAATTTACACTTGGAAGTCAATCCATGTCTAGGAACTTAAAGTGCAATTATGTTACTGAGTTTGTTTGGTTAAATGTACTGACATCTACACGTCTGAATAACTCCTCAAAATGAAATTAATCTTGTAGGGTAAATATGTACTTGAAATGCTCATGTGGCCTAGTCAGAATTAGGTCAGGTTTGAAATACATCTTGTTGGGGATTTGTTTTCCTTAGGCTTAACTATGCCCTTTAAAAAGTAACAAGGAAGGGAAGAGAGTAGACCTCATATGTCCTATGGAATTCC
This sequence comes from Kogia breviceps, assembly GCF_026419965.1. Taxonomy (NCBI): domain Eukaryota; kingdom Metazoa; phylum Chordata; class Mammalia; order Artiodactyla; family Physeteridae; genus Kogia; species Kogia breviceps. Next base: position 85,955,902 of record NC_081313.1, on the reverse strand, counting down.
AGGCAGATTTCCCTGGTGGAGAGAAAGAATAAAAACAGAGTTGTTCAAAGTGATTTTGTTGATTTGCTAAAGTTTAGACTGTGCTGCTGCTGTTGTGATTTGTTTCATTTTAATTCAATAAAACATTTAGTTTCTTTCCTATTTTTAAGACATTCTGAGGTCATGTATTTGCCAAGTATAATATCACAAGGTAATGATGTAGGGGCCTTTTGTTTCTATTGCTTTAGCAAAATATTTTGTATCTACTTGCTAAAGAAGAAAGTTATATTCAAAATCTTTTTCCAAAGACCTATGACTGATTTGAAAGACTCAAGTTTCTCTTCTTCTAGACAGCAAAATATAAGGCAAAAAGCCCTGATTATTCTTTCTTCTATCATCTGTTCCTTTGCTGCTACAATGAAGCTATCATTTTAAGAAAAGCCATGACAGTAAAGTCAGCAATCTAACAGCATCATCATTTAAGGTCAGGGTGCACGAAGTCTGTGGCAAGTTTAGTGGAGACTTTGATGAGACATAAATCTTTTTAGCACTATCTTACTGAACTGGTAGACTCCTCAGACAGTCTATCTTCAAGAGTAAGTCCCCTAAGGTCTTCCTGAGTGTGGCTAAATTTGAACCAAACACATTTGTGGAAGCATGCAGCAGACCTAGGAGCCTAACAAAACATGGCCATAATTTCCAACAAAACTATGTCATCAATTCTGTTACAATATCTGTTAGTCTGCTGTTAATATGTTATTAATTTATTTAAACATGTTTATTGGGTATTTATTATTCTACATTGAGGTGTATAGCAGGGTATAAGAAGTCAAGGTACTTTACTTAAGATAAAGAAAAATACATTATTAATGAAATAAGATAATTTAAAATAACATTAAATGTTATGAAGGTAATCACACAGGGTTGACATGGTGAGTAGGAATAACTAAATGAGGTCATCTACTTTAGATATGATGACAGATAACTTTAGAAAAAGTGACATCTCTGGAGGGGTAACATTTTATAAGATCTGCACAAGGAGAATTGACCATGTGAAAACTTGGAACCAGAACATTCATGCAAATGGAGTAGCAGGTGAAAGTTTATAATGCAAGAGTGACATGAGAGTTTTATAGATTTGGGGAAAAAAGGGCTAATCTTACTATACCACAGTATACCAAGTAAAGTGTAACAGGCAAAAATATCTGACAGGAATTCAGAACCCAAGTTATGTAGCATCAGGCTGATTATGAACTGGAATTTTATTCTATGTATGCTTCCCCTTGTACATAGTAGGTACTATAAATACTATACTGACATGATCTTATGTAAATGTTTAAGAGACACACTTGTATATGTCTCTGTTTCATTTCCTCCTTATTTTTTCTATTTCTCTAACCTTCTCAGACCTTGATTAGTGTGTGTGTGTGTGTGTGTGTGTGTGTGTGTGTGTGTGTGTGTATACGTTCTGACATATGGGTACACACATGTAAAATCAGCCTTGCAGTGATCCATGGACCTGTGAAGTCCAGCCATGTTGAACACTCAGAGACTCATCAACTTTTCTTTCGATTAATGATGTGATACATCCCAGATGTTAAGTGAACCCGTTCCCAGATGTCCTCCATATTAAGCAGTCACAGATCTAATGAATTGTAACTTTGTAAGGTGTGTTTTTAAGATTAGTGAAGTAAATGGAGTGCAGAGAGATTTAGTTAGAAGGTGGGAAACATATGCTTGTTTTAGGGTCACTTTTGAATATGTGTGAGGGCAATAGAGCCCCCAAATATATTTTTTGTCTGTTCTCATTGGTGTGGTTGTGTAAGTAGCCATGGGATTTTTCATAAGTTCTTTCTTAAAAATTATATTGGAGTATAATTGATTTATAACGTTGTGTTAGTTTCTGCTGCTCTTTATTGCCATACAAGTGCAGATTGCCATGTTACAGTAGGGTCTATTTTTTTGTAAGAGTAAATATGCATTTAAAAACCTTCTTTAATCAAATTTATCAGTTCTAAGTATGAATCATTCAATTTCACAATCCTCCAAATGCAGCAACTATATGTTTTTATGTGTATGTGCATACATGTGAATCATTGCTATTCAATTAAATCAAAATAGAAAAATTCAAAGTCCAAAAATGTTGTGTTTCATTAGAAGATCAAATGCCTAACGATACCTGCTTAGTTTCTAATGAAAAGTTACAGTGACTCCAAACCTCACTCTCAAATAAGACCCACAGGAGATCTGGACCATCACTTATCCACGGAGTTGATCCTCCCTTAGAGAACCCTAGGCCCTTCTTTTTACCCACCTCATTCATCAAATTTGGAAAAACACTCAAGGGTACAGTGACAAATAGGGATTACTAACATTGCTAAAACTTTCTCAGTCTGCTTCTCTAGTTCTAGACTTTAGATACACATACAAAATACTGAAGTAAATCTCAGGATTCTTAGGACCATTAATCACCAATGAACCACATCTTTTACTGAAATCCTTAACAATTTCCAGTAGCTCAAAACAAGAGATACTTATTATCAAACTACAAGTATGATTTGTAGTTCTTGAGGCAAATAAGGTATAAGATTACATGAAAGTCAAATCATATAAACAATGAAAAGTCAACTTACAAAACACATTTTCCCTTCATTTGAGTTTTGGGGCATTCTGATTTTGTTATGAAAATATATGACATGTGTCTTAATAACAACTTTTAAGCAATTCCAGAATTGTCACTTAAAATACTGTTCAATACAAAATGAATAATTTGATTCACAACAGAGATTTATCTGGAAAGAAAATTCTAATAAATCTTCCACCCCACTGGGATATTTTGACAAGTGCAATAACAGAAGCTGTGGTTGGCAGTCTCTACAAGTGATATCTGGGCCTGTCACCATAACTCTGACCATAGGACTTGAATTAGCTTCTACACAGTTTAATAATAAAAGCTTCCATGTTTGACCCTTGAGGAGATACTCGTGAATAGGTGAGTACTTTTGGTTATCTGAATTATGAATCATGTTTTAACTATTTCATGATTTTAGGCATTCACATAATTGATACCTGATATCAGTTACATTGTCCTCCTGAGGAAGCATGCTCCATGAATATAAGCAGTGCAGAATGTCAAGAGCTGTTTCAAAAGTGGTTCTGAGTGGAAAGTAAAAGGAGAATATAGGGAGTCTTAACAGTGTTTACCACTCTATCAGCAGAAATGTGAAGCATCTGAAGCTTCTAGTCACTCTGTATTGCCTCATGCCATGTTCAGGAATGCACAATAGAGGAGATATCAGCACCTATGGATCACTGTGAAATTCAGTGGGCAGTGTTGCTTGCCATAATCTTTAGATATTCTACCAGCATGCAGGGAGCAAAGGCCAAGGATGTTAGATATTCTGTGGGGAGTGGTCATGCTCCCTACCAACATTCAAGTAGATGCAAAGTCCATGTATAACTACAAAGTAATGTTAGCTGAATATTAATATACAGTAAATTTTCCCTGAATACAATTGGCACGTATATTTTAGAAATTTTACATTATGTTTGGAATTTTGCTCATGATTATTCACAACTGAGAATATTTGGAGTCTTCAGTTTTATAAATTTGTTTTAGTCTGAGCTCATGATTATTCTACATGTTGGTGCAAATATATGATTCCTTCAGTATATGTTCTAGTGTTGTCCTGTTTAAGTATATACATGTTGAAATACACATTATTTCATTATAACTTTATTTTCTTCTGTATGATGAGGAACATTATATAAATTATTTGGAAATTATGTGAGTACATTCTTTGTTTTGTTTATGAATGTCATTTCACCACAGTAAAGAAGGACTTTCAAACATTTTTTTAAAACAGCATCATTGTGTCTGATAGGGTTGAGAACCAATGTCAACAGAGGTTGTACCGGGAATAGGTACTGCAAAGTCATGATACTAAAGTTGAGTCGGAATACCTGGGTTACAATCTTGTCTCTGTTCTGTGTAAGTTTCTATGTCTCAGGAGAGGTTTGAAGTATTGAGCATACAATTAGTCATCTGTAAAATAAGAATAATTACAGAGAGTGTACAGATCTGTAATTTATGAGACTGATATTAAATCTTGCATGTAAAATTTATTTTTTGTAAATTTTAAAGAATGATAGAAACAGAGGCTATTATTATTATTTAATAAATTTGCAAGTGCACTTCTTCCCTTCATGGTTTTATTTGATTTCAAAGATGATTAATCCCTTTTTATCACAGACATTGTGATTAAACACCGTAAAGAGAACAGAAATTTCTTCATTCCTTAACAAGCATTTCCAAGCCAAAATTTAGTACAAGGTATTGTTCGAAGTCCAGAGGATAAAAGGAATGAGTATGAGAAGTGTGTTTTGTAGTTTACTTTTATCATTATACATAGTTAAATTTAGCATTTATACAAGAATATGCACATATAAATATGCACTTTCAGTACCTCTTTTAAAGGTGAAATTCTTGATCTTTAGTTAATCTACACATTATGGTAAACATTTAGCTATACAGATAGACGAAGATAGATTTAGACATAAATGTAGAGACAGATGTGAATAGAGGTAGATAGCTTTATCACATCCTTTAGGAATGACATTACCCTTTAGGCTGAACTGCTTCACATATTCACAAAACAGCATGATCCAAATAAAATACTACTTCAATATATGAATACAGCTACTTTAAAAAATATACTTACATTGTACCCATGTAGCCAGAGGCTTTTTATCAATTGATATTCTTGGTTTTAAAGAACACATTTTAAAGGACATTAATAATACAAATATCTAAGTGTTTCATAAAATTACTTAGGAAAATCAAAACAAAAGAAAACATAAAGGCTTTGTAGAAAATTTTCTGGAATATTTTGGAAGTATTTATCTACCCTTTACACAGAATACTTAATTAAAATTTCTCATGAATTCTAGAATTATGCTAATAGAATTTCTTCAAAAATCACAATATAAACAATGTTTCAGAAAATCTGTGCTTTGAATTTTGTCAATGAGAATGATCAGAACTGACTGGAGTTACACTGTTTCCATATAATTTCTAAAGTGGTTATACTCATGTTTCTATTCTATTCTATTCTATTCTATTCTATTCTATTCTATTCTATTCTATTCTATTCTATTCTATTCTATTCTATTCTATTCTATTCTATCCTATTCATTTAAATTGCCAATGACTCAGACATATCAGTACAGAAATTCAATTTACCAGAGCACTGCTAGACTTCTTTACACCAATCTGAACTAGTCTTCAAAGTGGAGACATTTTTTTTTCTTTCTCTATATTTTCGGTCTTACCCTTTGAATCCCCACCAGAAAGTACAAACTGAAAGTATATGTTATGTCCTTTCTAGTCAAGATGGTAGAATTCCATTTTGACATTAAATTTATGAATTCAGAATGTATTTATTAGGAACTACTTTATTCAAGACACTTTAAAAACAGTGTATGAATTTAATGTTGTCCCCCAGATAAAAACACGTTGAAGTTCTAAACCCCTATATGTGACCTCCTTCCCATCCACCCTAAGCCCATCCCTAATGTATCAATGATCTGTCATTCATATCTAAAATTCTGTCATTTGAAATACTACTTGGATGAAACCTTACTCAACATAAGTTTTTGGGAATTGTCATTTTATTTTATTTTATTTTATATTTATTTTTTTTACTTAGAGTAATCCCCTGAAGATTAATTTTAAGGTATTATGTGGTATATCTAGGTGTATCCACATAGTTCCCTTTTATTACTGAGTAGTATTCTATAACATATATATGTACCACAGTTTAACTATGGACCTGATTAAGGACATTTTGGATGTTCCAGTTTAGGGATATAATAGTCAAGCTGCTATAAACGTTAGTGTACAGGTATTTGCGTGAACTAACTTTTTCTTTCTCTGAGATAAATACCCAAGTATGCAATCGCTGGATCATGTGATAATTGCCACTCAAAGTCAGCTAATTAGCAACCTTAATTCCACCTACAGCTTTAATTACTTTATGCTATGTAATCCAACATATTCACAGGTTCTGGGGATTATGATGTGAACATCTTTATGCAGGGGTGGGAAGGACACTTTTCTGCTTAACATAATTATTTTAGTTATTCTCGAGTCTGTGCCTTAACATACAAATTTTATAAGAAGATTGTTTCTACAAAAAATCAATTTGGTAATAATTGACTTATTTACTATGTTATGTTGAATTTTCCAATCCATGAACATGGTCTCTCCATTTACTTGGGTATTTCTAAAATTTCTTTCTTCAGAATTTTGTTAAATAGATACTATACATATTTTAAATAATACCTAGGTTTCATTTACTTGGAGCAATTGTAATAGAATTATATTTTTAATTTTGGCTTCCACATGTTCATTGTTAGTATAAGGATATGAACTCTAAAAAACAATAAACAGCTTTACTGAAATACAACTCACAAAAAATTCACACTTCAAAGTGTACAATTCAGTGATTATTAGTATATTCACAGAGTTATGCAAAACAGAGGTAATGGCACTATATAATGTTAGAACACTTTAATTATCCAAAAAGGAACCTCATACCATTCACAATTAATCCCCACTCCCATCTCCATCCACTGCTTATGGCAAACTTATTGTACTTTTGTATCTATGGATTTTTCACAATCTGGAAATTTTATATAAAAAGAATTATATAATATGTGGCTTTTTTTTTGTATTGCTTCTTTCACTTAGCATGTTTACAAGGCTCATCCATGCTGTAGTATGTGTTAGTACTTCATTTCTTTTTTATAGTCAAATAATATTCCATTCAATATACTGCAATTTGTCTATCCATTCATATGCTGATGGACATATGTTTTCATTGTTTTGCTATTAGGAATAATGCTGCTAGAAACAACTGTGTGTACAATTTTTGTCTTAACATATATTTTCAATTTTCCAGATTATGTATCTAGGTCATATACCTGGGTCATATAGTAACTCTGTGTTTAATTTATTTATTCTTCAATTGAAAAGACTATTTCTCTTGTCTAACACAATGTTTTTGACTTTAGTCAGATGCTTTTACTCAATCCACCAAGATAATACTGTTTTCCCTTTCATTCTTTGATTATGGCTTATTATATTACCTGATTTTTAAAACTTAAATTAACCTTGAAATCTGTGAATAAACCCTGCTTGATCACATGATTCTTTGTGATATATTGTTGAATTCCTTTACATGATATATTCTTAAGCATTTCTATATTTATGCTTATGAATGGTATTGGTCTATAATTGTCTTTTTCTAAATTAACTTTTTCAGATTTTTATTTGTGGTGTCTAAAATGAGATTCTTCATCCTATACTATCTGAAAGAGTTTCTATAATGTTACCGTTATTTCTTCCTTGTGTATTTGTCAGTATGCGCTAGTGAAGCCATTGAGTGCTGGAGGTTTCTTGGTGAAAAGATTTTAAATTTATGCACTCAATTTCTTTAATTACTGGATTATTTTGATTTTATATTTCTTATTTCATTTCAGTACACTCTGCTTTGCAATTAATTGTCCATCTTTGTTGTCTCATTTATGGAGAAAAATTGTTGATAGTAGCTCTTCTTTACCTTTTTAATATCTGTAGAATCTTTACTTTTGTCCTCTTTTTGATTTCAGATTTTGGGAATTATGTTTTCTCTCTTTTTCCTGATCAGTCTTACTTACTAGGAGTTATATATTTTTAAAAGATCTTTCAAAGAAGCAACTTTTGTCTTTGGTGTCTTTCCTTATTATTTTCTTGTTTCCTTTTTTATTGATTTGCACTCATATTTGTTGTTTGCATTTTTCACTTAACATGTGTTTAATTTGCTCTATTTTGAGGACTGGAATTTAGTCAGAAATCTGCTTAAACTCAGATCACCTCTGCTTTTTAACTCTTTGAAGACAATTTTAATTTCTTCTCTCCAATAAGGCCCTAAGTCTAATACTTCAAGGCTGTTAGATCTCAGCACTGAGTCTGCAAGACCTTGAAATTGTGAGATCACCTGACTACAAGACCTCCAGCATGCTATATATCAAGACTGGACACTTAACAACACAAGGACCTCCTTTTTCCATGGGTCCCAGATTAAGAATACCTGATACACAAGTATATTGTAAGTTAAGATAGGATGCAATGTAGGTCCATTAGCATGGGTTTGGTGAAAGAAATCAGTGTCATAATCGAAGCTGTGTTCTTTCTAATTAACTTTTAATTTACTTGTCCTGTCATGTTAGGAATTGGGTAGGCAACGAGGCAGTGAAGGGTTAAATTTTCTTGACAGGACTTAGTAATTATAGATATTGATTACTGTAAAACATCATTGAGCTGACAGGATAAGAAAAGCCCACTTGTCTCACTGTTTGGTCCTTTTATTTTTCACAAGATGGATGAGTTAATAAACAGGGAGCAAGCACTCCCATAAATTCAGCATCTGTAATATTTGTCACCTTTGGAATTACTTGGATGAAAGGAACATCCTTTATGTGAATCACGGAAGAGGACTAGCAGAATTTCCCTAGAATCTGTATTCCACACTGTGATTAATACTATGTTGATGTTAAAAAAAGCAGTGTCATTAGTAGAAAATGCAGTGAGCAAGAACTGTGATTCCTGTAGAGTGCATCCCAAATGCTAAGCCTCTTTCTATAGGCTATGGTTTTGTGCAGTAGTGTGGTTTTTTTACTTCTTATTCCTAGTAGCATAGTTTAAAAGAGCAAGAAATTAAACTACATATTACACACACAGACATAGACAGTTTCTTGAACAAGGGAGCCCAAATAATTGTCTCCAAGTTAGAAATAGAATGAATGGCCATTTATAATGTTAATGTAAAAGGTCATCTAGTTATATTCTCCCACTTTAAAAAGGAAGAAATTAAGACTTAAAGAGGAGATATGACTTTTCCAAGGCTACAGGAATATTCAATGGCAGAGCCCCCTACCTATTCCCATTCAAGTATAGAGGAATTAGGCTTATTTAGTACATCATGAGAGCCTGTTCAGACTTTGGATAGCTTACTTTTACTTTTCTCTTTTATAAAAATGTGGTATTTGTAAATATCTAAATTCTATTTAGTCTGTGGATGAAGTTCTTTTTTGTAAGTAAGTAAATGTTCATGCTTCTACATGTCTGGAAATTAAAATTTTTATAAATAGGTACAGATTTGAGTTTGGTTTCTAAAACTTGAGCTCAGTCAATGGAAATCTTAATGTAAACAAAAAATAAATATTCTTCAATTTATATGAGTTATTTTTTCAACAATAGAAGAATCAGGATTTCTTACCTATAATGGTGTCTCTAATAAAGTAAACTCATCTAGTAGATAAAACTATATATACTTTCTTCAGTATTTGACATATTACTGACTTCTTATTTACCTGATGCATGTATAGATTCTCCTTTTCAAACCAAATCATTGTGAAACCAGATGTCTGGACACACTAAATATGGAGTTTTTTTGTTCCATTTGACTGGTCATTGGCAAAATTCATTCAATAGTCAGTAACCATGACAATAAATGTAAGTCTTTATTAGCAGAATGAACTTCAGAATAGTGGACATGTAAAATGGCAGGAATTTAGTACAGTCTATACTTCTAGCATTTTGTAATTTGAGGTTTTATTATCCCTTTTTAATGAGAAGTCATGAGGATAAACATGTATATTTTAGTACCTGTATAATTCTAATTAAACTGATCAATATTTGTCACAAAAATAATCAAATTTAAGTTATTAGAATGCCTCATCAAATGTAAGATTTAAAACTCATGATTTTATTTAAAGGTAATTTTTTTCGTCACCCAGCATCTCTTTCCAGCTTGCTTGAGGCTAGAAACATGCACTAGGTCTAGAAAGGGTGTGATCAGCATCTTTTGTCTTTTTTCTCTGCTCCTCATCACACTTTCTTTAGTTGATACTTCTGATTCTTCCAGAATCTCATGTAGGAATTATGTACAGAGAAGAGGTATAGAAAGGGGTAGGGAAATTCTTTCCCAAGCAGCCAAAGAAATATGGGGTTTGGTGAATCTTTAAAGCTAGCTTTTTATTTTCTATGACCACATTTGTTAATAAGCAAGAAGACTAAAAACAAGAAATCTGGTTTTAATAGCTTGAAAAAATCCACAAAACACAGGTGATTATAGTCTGAACTGTCACAGGAGATAGTCACAAATCAAACTGACAGAAATAAGGGGAAGTATGCATCTCAGGAATCTGGCTTTTTGGACCGAGAGATATCTGGAAGTATAATTTGTGGCCTTTCTATAGAAAGAAAAACCTCCTAGATCATGAGGCATTTTCTAAGGTATATTACTTATAATCACTTTTCTGGTGATTCTGACCACCAGAACAATAACCATAGTACATGCTTGAAATCTCCCTAGGCAACATACACTTTTATTTAAATAGAGAATAAGAGGTTTGTTTTACTAAATAAGAAAGGTGAAATAATAAATATGTGGAACAAATGAACTCATGCTAAAGATAGGGAACTTGGATGAGTAGCTCTATTTTCAATTGTTGGGTGAGGAAATTGTTTCTCTATTTGTATGACCTTTTACATTTTACACTTTCTCTGAGTAACCTCTGCTTCCTGGAGCTCTATTTTTCTCTTCATTGCCATGGAGTCGGACAAGATGAAGACACAGGACAATAGTAAGGATGTTACTTATCCTTGGCTCCTTCTAGTGGAAAGGACAACTTCTACACTGAGTCCAAAATGACGTTTATTCTCTTGTTAGGCAGATAGATGAATGTAGTGTTAACACTCCTTGTACGTTTTCACCAGCATAAACAATCATATTGTAACCAGTTCATGCTCAAACATCTATTGGTTGCAAGAAAAGAAGTCGATTCATTTTATGTTGCCTGAAGAACTACACATGACCAGTGGCTTAAAATTATAGTTAGTTCAGCATAAAGAAGGGCTTTCCAGGTATCTAACTAGAAAAATAAAGAATGAAAAGAGCTGTCTTGGAACCAATCTGTTTCTATTAAGTGAGTATGTTCTGCTAGAGACTGGATAAACACTTAAGGTGCTTTATAAGAACAGGTTTTTAAGCCTCCATATTTATGTAAAATCTTTTCAGCTATTCACATATTGGCATGCTATTTCTGCTATAAAAATTTTATATTTAAAAAAATCAACTTTGGTTTTATTTACTTAAAAAAATTGGCTTCAACCTAAGTGACCATACTCATGAAATCTAGGCATTTTTATGCTAGTAAGAGCTTAGTTTTCTATTACATATTAAAATAAGTTGATAGCTATTAAAGTTTTAAATATCCATCTGTGTGGCTTCTAAATCATCTTACACACCAGGCCTGAGAAACAGTATTCTAGTCTGGAAGAGATAACCATTAAGCCTCCTTCCTGCCACAGAATTTCATAGCTTCCTCAATTTTACATTATATATGCATTTTTATTTGTACATTTTATGTATTCATATTTTCATATTTATGAGCATAATTATGTATGGCATATGTGATATTGGTGATTAATGTTTAGGTCCGAGCATAGTTGCCACTGTACGTTTTTGGTAATAAAAACATATCTATTTTTTCTCATATAAACTCATGTAAAACTACCTTGGCAGCACTTCACTGCTTTAAAAATTAAACCCAATGGGCATTGCTGCTTTAAGCAATGTCTCCATGCAGTAAGATATATTGTAGTCCAAGTTAGTTAACTTTTAAGAAAATAAATTTACCCACCAATAGTTTCACATGATTTTCCTTGGTTTATAGGATCTTTGAAGATCTGCTGTCTCCAACCTTTCCAGCCTTATCATCTCCCTCTGTCACTTCTATTTTATGTTCCAGATATGCTGGTTTTCTCCAAATTTTCTAAATCTTCATTCCGTTTTAATTCCTGTATCTTTCCATTTGCCTGACAACATCTTCCTCACTCTTCCTCACAATTTTCACTCATTCCACAATGGAATATCTCTAAGGGAACTTCTTTGACTGTCTTTTCTAAATGCTCAAGGTATGTATTTTCAAATCTTTCTACTTCCTCTTCTGTAATAAGTAACATTTGTCTGACTATTTCAAGGGATTTTTTATTGAATTTATTTTGGTATACAATTTTATGAACTTAAACACATGTATAGATTTGCATACCATCATCACAATCAAGATACAAAATAATTATTTCAGCCCCAAAATCTCCTTCTTGCTGTCTCTATAATCACACTATCCCCAAGCCACTATCTCTTCACAACCACTGTTTTTTTTTACTGCTGCGATTTTGTCTATCTGAAAATGATATATAAATGGGATCATACAGTATATAAATTTTTGAGGCTGGTTTCTTTCACTCAGAATGATATCTTTGTCAGGGTAAATGCCAGTAGTGGGATTTCTGTGTCATATGGTAAAGACACATGCACCCCAATGTCCATTGCAGCACAATTTACAATAGCCAGGACATGGAAACAACCTAAATATCCATCGACAGATGGATGAAGATGTGGTACATATATACAATGGAATGTTTCTCAGCCATAAAAAGGAACAAAATTGGGTCACTTGTAGAGACGTGGATGGACTTCGAGTGTGTTTTACAGAGTGAAGTAAGTCAGAAAGAGAAAAACAAATATCATATATTAAAGCATATATGTGGAATCTAGAAAAATGGTACAGATGAACCTATTTGCAGGGCAGGAATAGATATGCAGATGTAGAGAAAGGACATGTGAACATGGTGGGGGGAAGGGAGGAGTGGGATGAACTGGGAGATTGGGGTTGACATATCTACACTACCATGTGTAAAACAGATAGCTAGTGGGAACCTGCTGTATAGTGCAGGGAGCTCAGCTCAGTGCTCTCTGTTGACCTAGATGAGTGGGATAGTAGGGAGGGGAGGGAGGTCTAAGACGCTAACACAATGTTGCAAAGCAACTATACTCCCATTAAAAAATATATATATATTTAAAAAGAATAATGCCTTTGTGATTCATCCATCTTACTTCATGTACCAACAGTTCATTCCATTGTTATTGCTCATTTGTATTGTATAGTATGGTTACACCACAAATTGTTTGTTCATTCACCTATTGAAGGACAATAGGATTATTTCCAGGTTTTGTGGTTTATAATGGAGCTACTATGTTTTGTGTGAACATGAGTTGCTATTGTTTATTTTTTCCTACTGTAAATATCCCGTAGTGTAATTAGTGGCTCATATGGTATGCATACATTTAACGTTATAAGAAACTACCAAATGGTTTTCCAGAGTTGACATACCATGTTGTGTTCCCACCAGCAAGGAATGAGAGTTCCTGTTTCTCTGCAACCTCTCAACTCCTTGGCGTTCTCACTATTTTTTAATGCTAGCCATTCTAATAGGTATGCAGTGGTATATCACTGTGACCTTATTTTACATTTCCCTGATGACTAATGATGTAAAATATCTTTTAATGTGCTGATTTGCCATACATATATCCTATTTGATAAAATAGCTGTTCAACTGTTTGCCCTTTTTAAATTGGGTTGTGTACTTAATCTTAGTTTTGAGGGTTCTTTAAAAATTTTGAATGCAAATTCTTTGCTGGATATATGGTTTACAAATACTTTTCACACTCTGTAGCTTTGTGTTTTTATTTTCTTAACCACGTCTTTGACAAATAAAAACTTTTGAGCATTTAAATAAACTTTTTTACTTTAGAATACTTTCAGATTACAAAAAATTATGGAGATAGTAGGGAGAATCCCCATATACCCAACACACTTTTTCCCTGTAATTAACATCTTACATTTAGATGGTGTATCTGTAAAAATTGATGAACCAATAATGATTCATTCTTATTAACTAAAGTCCATGCTTTATTCAGATTTCAATGTTTTTTACCTCATGTCCTTTTTCTCTTCCATGGTCTTATCAAAGATACCAAATTATATTTAGCCACCATTATTCCTTAGGGCTCCTATTGATTGTGACAGTTTCTTAGACTTTCATTGATTTTGATGTCTTTGACAGTTTTGAGGAGCACTAGTCAGGTATCCCATAGTATGTCCTTCAACTGGGATTCATGTGATGTTTTTATCATGATTATACAGAGATTATCGGTTTTTGGGTGAAAGACTACAGAGGTAGAGTTCTCATCATATCATAAGAGAACATATTATCAGCATGAGTTATTACTGTTCATATAATCATGGACCAACTGGCTAAGGTAGTGTTTGTCTGGTTTCTCTCATGATAAGTTACTCTGCTTCCCCCTTTTCAAACTTTACCTTTGGGAAAATGTCACTATGTGGAGCCCACACTTAAGAAGTGAGTAGTTTTACCCCACCTCCTTGGGGGCAAAACAGCAATATAAATTATTTTAAATTCTCCTGCAAGGAATATATGTCTATTCTCAGTATTTTTATCTGTGTATTTATTTATGTAATTTTGTATTTATATCTGTATAGGCTGTTGGGTATATTTTATTTAGCTGGTGATTCAAATTGTTCCAACTTTGACAAATAGGAGCTCTTTCAGTTGGCTCCTGTGTTCTTATGCCAGATATAAATTACTCTGGGATTTAGTAATAATTATAATAATAAAAAATAAAAGTTCTGTCTCACCAGGTACCTTGTCTTTTTACCTAATTATAACACAGAGATCAGTATGTGCTAGGAACTGTGACTATTTGTATACCTTTATTTAGTTTTTATTCCATTTTATAGTTGAGGAAAGAACAAATTAAGGCAGGAAAGGAAAAGAGTGTGGCCCTAATAATAAATTTCAAAAGCTTAGAAGGTGATTGTATTGGTAGTAGTGAAGTAGTGGCTAGGGTGAAAAGTAAGAGAAGATAGATTTTGACAAGGTGCACAAGAGGTGGGTATGCTCTTCTTGATCAGTGTTTCACAATCATTTCCTAAATCTGTTTAGACTTCCCCATACACTCCTTTCCATTCTGATCATCAGTATTTCTTGCTTGAATTCTCAAAGAGCCCATAAGTTGTATTTCTATTTTTAGTCTTGCCTTTCTGAAATCCATTCCCATCAGAGAATTTTCCAAAGACACATTTAATTAAGAGAGACAGTTGAGCATTATGAAATATTACAGACTTTGGAGTAAGATTGGTATGGGTTTAATATCTTCTTCTACTCCCTCTTTGCTTTAGGCAAATTATTGAACTTCTCTGAGCTTCACCTTTCTTATGTGAAAATATTTACTAAGCATAGGGCCATTGCAAATATCACAAAAAATAGCTAGCATTAATATCATTACTGAGTGCCTACTTTGGGACACACATGAAATTAAGTGTTTGCTGTGTACATCACAATATCCTCATGAGCTGGAGATTACTTGTAGATATGAAAACTGAGACACAAGAATTATGTAATGATTCAAGTTCACATAGCTAGCAAATGATGAAGCAAGGATTCAAACAGGCATTTTAAACTCTAGAATCCATGATTTTTAAAACCATGCTGGCCAATTTCAGACTGAGAATGTTGTGGAGCTAAGAGTGGAATCCAAGTTTTCTAATATTTCAAACTATGTAATATTATTTTCTAAAAGCAAAATATGTGAAAACCCTAGTACATTGTCCAAAATACACAAAATATTAATAAATAAAATGGCTCTCTTTATTATTACTTTTATAGCCATTATTACTTGACTTACATACCTTGCATGGTAATCAAGAAGCCATCATAATCTAGTCTTTGATTTTGTATTGAGATATTCAGATCTATCTTCAGGTTTGCCTTTCTCTGCCATCTCTCTTTGTCCATCTCTCACTCTGTTACAGACACACAGACACAAACAGATACACACAGAGTTAAGACAATATATATTTTATTACAAAATTTGGCAGGCTGTTTTATCACTCTTTTTGTTATGCTAACTCCTTTGTCTGGAATAACTCATGACCCTTTTCAAGGCTGAATAATGCCTAATGTTCATTTAATATTCTTATGAAATGTTTCTTCCTCCAAGGAATCTTCCCCAACCTTCACCTCATACTTTTTCTTCCCATATTCCATTTTCATAGTATACATTACTCTATCTTACATTCTTTCATATGTCAGATCACCCTTTTAAGCAATACTTTTTTTGAGGTCAAAGATTAAGTTTTACATCTATGCTCCTCTATAGTTAAGACAACTACACAGCACATTAAAAATGATGATTATTGATAGCTAGTAAATGAACTGATATAATGACTCATTCTCTAAAATTTTCAGAAAAATATTTTAATCTGAACTATACAACTGCATTACCAATCCCCCCCAAACCCTTTCCCCCCCATTTTGTAAGATAGCAGCTAAAAATGCTTCCCTATATCCAGCTTCTCATCAGCTTTCCTAGTTAGAAACATGGATGGCTATACAGAGTTCAGAATATACTGGGAATCATACAAAATTGCAGTGATTCCTTTTTTCTAATACTAAGCAAACCAATGGCTCTGTAAATTCAGCTTAAATTTGAGTATATCATGGTTTACGAAAGGATGTGAGCCGAAAAAGAGTCCACTTTTGACTCAATCTAAAAAGTATATTTGACTGAAATCTTTGATTTCATGTCTTTGCTTTAGCAATTTGTGGCAGAAAGAATATGTGTAGACATGAACACACATATCCATGCTAAATTTTATTGTTACTTTGTCTACTTTTGGTTTGAAATTCAATAAGTAGTCTTATTTGAACAAGTTAATGTTAATATCTACAGAAAAGATAATAGAATTCAAAGGGGGAATAACCTGTTATGAAGTCCTTCATAATTACTTATACACTGAATTGGTAAAAAGTAAAACCAATCCGGGAGATACTAGTCTTTGTAATACAATTAAAATCATCATTTTAAAAAGCTTCAGATTTGTCTGAGGAATGCAACAAATATTAGGATAAAATATTAGAGAAGCTAACAGAGGATCAGTGTTAATAAATATGCTAATTGTGTTCCAGTAATTTAGAAGAAAATACTACCCTTTGTACTGGAATTCAAAATATGGAATTATCTTGAAAGTATGCCATCACTAAAACAAATATGTACCATCACTAAACACCTAGGCTATGTGATAAAATTCTCTATGGAATAGTGAATAAAAGTTGAAATGATTAAACAAACCTCAATATATCACAGTAGATTAAATCTTCAACAGTGAATGGGAGGAAAATCCATTTCTTTTTGCAAGCAGAGTGATCATATATTTGAATATTGCCTCCCCTCACTTTAGTATATCGTTAAGCCTAAAATTCATAATTCTACTTAGTCCCCAGACCTGACCCCAGAATGAAATCGAATGGATTAATCACTATTAAAAATCCAGTTTGGAACCCTTAATTGGACAGATTTATGTTCTTTTCTTTTTTCTCTTTTTTATTTCCCCAGTAGAGTTAGAATTGTGTATGAAAAATATATAACACACTGTTGCTGAGTTGAAATAGGGAATTAATTTTATAATTTAAAGGATAACAGCTTCCAAAATTAGTTTAACTGTATGAGAAAATAATTTTCATCAAAAATTTATTTAGTATTCTTCAGTCTCTTTAATTAGTAATATAGTGCACTTATTAATATATGTGATATTTACATTTTCAGATAAAATCTCATTTTAATATTTTAACTGCTCATTAGAAAAATTACCACTAATGAAATGATTAAACAAATTATTGCAACTTATTCCACAATTTTATTTAAAAGAGACCTCAATTTAGGTAAATAATTCTATAATAATAGTGTTTGGCCTAATTAAACTCTCTCTTAATTGAATCATTAAATTTTCCTTGCAAACATAGAACAAGAATTGTACAAAAAAGTACAAGTTTTGCTTGAAAATTTTTTTAATTTTGAAAAATTTTACTATTATTTATATGAAATCTATTTCCCATATTAAAAACATAAAAGTAATTGAAATTGGAATAATTTTTAGTTTAATATTAGGATATTCTTCTAGTATCATTTCTAATTCTTGTTCATAATGAATAGCTGGTAATGCACAAATTATAATCTATATATATAATCATAAATTTGATTTATTTGACACACTGATACCCAACCTGGCAGAGTAAAGTGGTTTCATGTTAGAACTGAGGATGAATTGGGATGACTTCTGAAACATTTGCATATTTGTTTGAGAATTTTTAAAAATAAAACTGCATAATACATTATGCAAATGCAGATTATATATAACATTTACAAAAACTATAGCATGTTTTCAAGGATTTTCCAGAAAAACAGAGTTAAATAAGAATGTATTAAGTATGAGACAACATGATACATGAACATAGTTTTTCTAAAGCGTTGGCTAAAAACTTTAAATTTATACTTGGAATTAGGTATGAATATATGATTTTCAGTAAAATAAATCTCACTAAGTAGTAGAGTAGTTTAATTTTGGTTAAAAGTATTCAAAAGATTACAAGAAAAAATACTTGCTTTCAATTGACACACACACTGAACATGTTTTCCTCTATAAGATCTAATAAAATACAGAGATTCAAAATTAGATCACTTTATTGTCCTAATGATGATGATTCCAAGTCTCCCATATATGTCCTTCCTCTATGGAGTTTCCTTCTGATGACAAGACTAAGAACTTCAGATGTGATTACACCATTGAAGAAGTCACAACAACCACTGATTCACAGAGAGGGAAGTGAAATGTCTGGCCAGCCTGACAAATGTGCTGCTGTCAGGATTACATGAGTTTTCTGCTAGGAGCCACTTCCCCAAGCCAGGTACTGCTAAATGCAGGAGGTATCTCTATAGACCATGTCTACTGCAGGAAGTGTTACGCTCACTGAGATCTTATCCACCAAAAGAAACCATTATCTTTGATACCTATTCTGGATGACAATTCTAAAGTAACATTTTAAGCTATTAAGATCAGAGGAAGACCTTGCCTTTTCCCCAGTGTTCTTGTCAAAATGAGTGTACCATATTGAAACTAGTCAACATTACTGTTCTTTTTCCACAGAGAGTTTTCAGTCTGCAACCACAACTGCCTATCATTTTTACACAAATTGTGTCTGATGCTGAGTGAGGAGCCTTGATTGCTGGACTGAGACCTGTCCAGCTGTTGAACGCATGTCACCCTTATTAAGACTTTCTCCTTGGGGCCTTTGGGATTGTCTTCTTTGAAGTATCCTTGCTCAGTGTCACCCCAGACATCAGAAAATTTGAATACTTTTAAACCACAGTAAAAAAGTTAGAGTACTAACATTTTTCTTGTCAGAAGAACCCTTGCTTCTACTCATATTATCCTACCCTTTAAATAAAATATTCCGGTGGATATTGGGAAATAGTTGAATGAATTTCCCTTCTTACAGAATAAGGCTCAATTCACTTCCTGAACATAAAATCCTCCCTTCACACTTTTCCTAGAATTGGTGCTCCACTGCCATACTCCACACATATACATCCATAAAAATAAGGAAAAAAAAAAAAGCCACAGTAGAGATTCCAATTAGAATAGTGAGGATCCAGTTCTCAGGGACTTTAAATTAAAAATAGGAATGGGTGATCATTTTCAATGTTCAGTTTTATTGACAATTATTATAATACTTTTAATAATATAAAATAAAAATTGTGTCTCACCATGTGCCTTGTTTTTTTAGGTAAATATAACACAGTGATCAGTGTGTACTAGTGACAGAGGTCATTCATATACTTTTACTTAGCTTTGGCTCCATTTTATAGAGGAAACATAACAAAGTAAGGCAAGAAAGGAAAATAATCCAGCCCAAATAATAATAAATTTCAAAAGCTTAGCAGGCCATTGCATTGGCAGATGAGGAATATAAAATTGGAATTATATGAATCTTCTTAGTGTTTTAATGTCCATTCTAGGAAACAATTTAAATAAACAAGGGGGAAAAGCACATTAAAAACCTGAGAAGTTCTTCAAAAATACAAAACAAACATGGGATGAAGCCAAAGCAATTCCAAGAGAGTACTTATAGAGATAAACACCTACAACAAGAAAAAGGTAAGATCTCAATCTAACATTACGCCTCAGTGAACTAGAAAAGAAAAAGAACAAACAAAGCCCAAAGTTAGGAGAAGGAAGGAAATATTAAAAAACAGAGAGGAAATAAAGAATAAAAAATCAATGGAAAAGATCAATGCAACTAAGATAGGTTTTTTTAAAAAATTTAAACAAAATGAACAATTTTTAGCCAGACTTCCCAAGAAAAAAAGAGAGATGACTCAAATAAATAAAATTAGAAATAAAAGAGGAATCATTACAACTTATACCACAGAAAAGCAAAAGATTATAAAAGACTACTGCAAACAATTATATGCCAACAAATTGTACAATACAGAAAGTGGATAAATTTCTAGAAATCTACAGTCTACCAGACTGAACCATGAAGAAATGGAAACTCTGAACAGACTAAAAACAACTAAGGAGATTAAATCAATAATCAAAAACTCCCAACACATCTATGTCCTGGGAAATCCCAGGACCAAATGGTTTCACTAGTGAATTCTACCTAAATTTAAAGAAAAGTTAGTACGAATCCTTCTCAAAATCTTTCATAAAATATAAGGGAGGGAACTCTTCCAAATTCATTTTACAAAGATAGCTTTATGCTGGTACCAAAACCAGACAAGGACAACTAAAAGAAAATTACAGGCCAATATCCCTGATTAACATGTATGCCAAAATCCTCAACAAAATCCTAGCAAACTGAATTCAAAGGTACATTTTAAAAAATCATACCAGTGATCAAGTGGGATTTATTGCAGAGATGCCAGGATGGTTCAGATCCACATATCAATCAGTGTGATACACCATGTTAACAAAATGAAGGATAACAACCATATGATCACCTCAATATATGCAGAAAAAGCAGTTGACAAAATTCAACATCCTTTCACTATAAAACCTCTTAACAAACTGGGCACTGAGTGAACATACCTCAACATAATAAAGTCTATATATGACAAGCCCACAGCTAACATAGTCAACAGTGAAAGCTGAAAGCTTTTTCTCTTAGATCAGGAGCAAGATAAGGATGCTCACTCTCCCTGTTTTTATTCAACCAGAACTTACTCACAGGAAAAATAAATACAAGACATCCAAAAAAGGAAGAAATAAAACTGTCTCTATTTGCAGAAGACATCAAACTGTATTCAGAAAACCCTAAAGTGTCCACAAAAAAACTGTTTGAACTAAATCAACAATTCAATAAAGTTGTTGGGTACAAAAATCAATATACAAAAATCAGTTGTGTTTTTATACACTAACAATGAAATATCAGAAAGAAAGATTAGAAAAACAGTCCCATTTACAATTTGCATCAAAAAGAATAAAATACTTAGGAATAAATTTAACCAAGGATTTAAAAGATCTATGCACTAAAAACTATGAAACATTGATGAAAGAAATTGAAGAAGATACAAATAAATGGAAAGATAGCCAATGCTCATGGTTTGGAAGAATTAAAATTGTTAATATATAAATACTATCCAAAGTTATCTACAGATTCACTGCAATGTTTATCAAAATTGCAATGACATTTTTAATAGAAATAGAATAAATAATCCTAAAATTTGTATGAAACCACAAAAGGCCCCCAAAAGCCAAAGCAATCTTTAGAAAGAACAAAGCTGGAGGCATCACACTTCCTGATTTCAAACTATATTACAAATCTGTAGTAATCAAAACAGTATGTATTGGCATAAAAACAGATACATAGGGCTTCCCTGGTGGCGCAGTGGTTGAGAGTCTGCCTGCCGATGCAGGGGACACGGGTTTGTGCCCTGGTCTGGGAAGATCCCACATGCCACGGAGTGGCTGGGCCCATGAGCCATGGCCGCTGAGCCTGCGCGTCCAGAGCCTGTGCTCCGCAAAGGGAGAGGGCACAACAGTGAGAGGCCCGTGTACCGCAAAAAAAAAAAAAGCAGATACATAGACCAATGGAACAAAGTACAGAGCCCCAAAACAAACATGTGCAGATATGGTCAATTACTTTACGACAAAGAATCCAAGAATATACAACAGAGAAAAAATAGTGTCTTTAATAAAAGTGTTGAGAAAACTGGGCAGGCACATGCAAAAGGATGAAACTGGACCCTTCTCTTACACCATGCACAAAGATCAATTCGAAATGGATTAAAGACTTAAACGTAAGACCTGAAACCGTAAAATTCCTAGAATAATACATAGGTAGTAAACTCCTAGACCTCAGTGTCTGCAATGCTTTTTAGGATTTGAGACCAAAAGCAAAAACAAACAAGTGGGTCTACATCAAACTAAAAACCTTCTGAAAAGCAAAGAAAACCACGAAGAAAAGGAAAAGGTAACCTACAGAAAGGGAGAAAATATTTGCAAATCATAGGTCTGATAAGGAGTTAATATCAAATGTATATAAAGAACTCATACAACTCTATAGCAAAACAAAACAAAAAACCAAATAATCCAATTAAAAAATGGGCAGAGAAACTGAACAGATATTTTTCCAAAGATGGCCAACAGGTACATGGAAAGATGTTCAACTTCACTAATAATCAGGGGAATGAAAATCAAAACTACAATGAGATATCACCTCAGGCCTGTTAGAATGGCAATCATTAAGAAGACAAGAGTTAACAAGTGTTAGTGAGGATGTGGACCTTTGTGCATTGTTGATAAGAATGTAAATTGGTGTAGTCACTATGGACAACAGTATGGAGATTCCTCAAAATATTAAAAATGGAACTACCATATATTCTAGCAATCCCACTTCTGGATATACAGTTGACCATTGAACAATGCTGGAGTTAGTTACAGTTGGCCATCACTGTCCAAGGTTTGTCATCCAAGCAACCATGGAAGCTGTAGTACTGTAGTATGTAGTTTTTGAAAAAAATCCATATTTAAGTGGACCTGCGCAGTTCAAATTCATGTTGTTCAAGGGTCAACTGTATATCCAAAGGAAGTGAAAACAAGATATTAAAGAGATACCTATACTCTCATGTTCACTTCAGCATTTTATACAATTGTCAAGATATGGAAACAATCTAGTCTCCATCAAGGATGAATGGATAAAGAAAATGTGCTATATATATAAACCAAATATTATTCAGGCATGACAAACAAAATAAAATCCTGGCATTTGCAGCAGCATTAATGGGCCTTCGGGGCATTATGCTAAGTGAAATAAACCAGACAAGAGAAAGACAAATTGCATGATATCACTTATATGTGGAATCTTTAAAAAATTTACACTCATAGAAAAAAATAGTAGAAAATTGGTTGCCAGTGGCTGGGGGAGAGGGGTGGGGATGGAAATCAAGAGAGGTTGGTAAAAGGGGAAAAAAACCAGAATACCCTTGATTAATCAAACATTAATTTTTAAAGTAAATACATTATCTTGCCTTTTGTAAACCATACCAAGTTCACTTTATTGATTATATACCTACTTTGCGGTATGGTCAATATATTACTAAAGTGACTTTTAAAAGCATTTAGCAGAAAAGAGAATAAATATGATTTAATTCAATTACATTTAAGATACATAGAACAGGTTGGAGGGTGAATTCATTTTATTTAATAGATAATTAAAATCTATTGTATAATATTAACGTTATTTTACTAGTGGTTAGGATGAAGGGTGGAACAGGCCAAAGGATACTTTTGAAAAATAATCAGATTACATTTCCTAATATCAGACAAGCGGAGATACATAGATAGGAGAATTTGTTTCTTGCTCTGGCGTTTAAACCCAGCTTTGGCCTTTTAAAATGCTAAATGTCTGAGTGTTATGTTGACTCAGGTGCTTTGCTGGACTCTGTTGCTTAGAGGGAATAGAAGTCTTAATGAGAAGCTACCAAAGTCATAATTCATAACTCGCTTTTATCAGCAGACTGTCAAGGTGGAAGCGTAGGCTTGAAAAGTAAGTGTGTTTTGTCATCATCATAAAAGAAATTTTTAGTAGCTGAACCTGAGGCTTTTGCACCCCACACATTATATCAAGCAATTTTGTTGGCCTTTTGATCTGTCACAACTAGTAATAACTTTTCCTGTTAAGTGGTACTGGTCCAAAACTTTTTGAGGAAATGGTATACAAGGACCACTCATATTAACAGTTTTATGTTTTCCTGTCAACATCAGTGGGAGATGGGGTAAGCTGTAGTGGAAGTTTGCTATATCAAATATATCACAGACTTTCTAATAAAAAAGCATTTCATATACAGTAGCCTGAAGAACTCAGGTAGCAAATTATCATCAGCCTTTTCAGCAGGAATCTAAGTAAAGCGGAGAATACCCCTCTATACCAATATATTACATTATTTTACTAGAGCACCTTTCAACCATAGCTCTTTTAATGCACTTAGCAGACCATATCTCAAGAAGTTCTCATTTCTCCTATTGCTAATAGTAAATCAAACACTAAATGACATTTTCTAACTCTTTCAAAATAAGGGTGGAAACATTTTTTGGTGTATATGGCCCTGAAGGACATAAAGGGAAAGAGTTCAAAAGAAGTTGGTCTGCCTTTATTCTCATTTCTTTAACTTCTCTGGTGGAAGAGAAAAATTGACCTTATGAAATCCCGTGAGGCTATTTATTAGATGTAGTAGAGTCTTAGCATTGTTATTTATTAAATACAGGAAAACATACTATAGAGATGGGTTAGAAGGACACTGATTTGAAAAAGAAATGCTCATCGTCTGTATAATGTACTCTTTTTTTTTTTTTTTTTTTTTTGCGGTACGCGGGCCTCTCACCGCTGTGGCCTCTCCTGTTGCTGAGCACAGCCTCCAGACGCACAGGTTCAGCGGCCGTGGCTCAGGGGCCCAGCCGCTCCGCGGCATGCGGGATCCTCCCGGATCGGGGCACGAACCCGTTTCCCTTGCAGCGGCAGGCGGACTCCCAACCACTGCGCCACCAGGGAAGCCCTGTATAATGTACTCTTTAAGCATTCTGTAATTATCTTTTATAGAATTATCACTCATAATTAACATATACACACAAGAATATAAGATTTATGAAAGTGGGAAGAACAACTGTCTGGATTACTGGTCTATTCTTAGTGTTTTGCACAGGGCCAAGTGCATTACAGGAGCTCAAATAATGTTCGTAAAATGTTTGAAAAAATAAGCAACCTATGGCATTCCTTTAAATACTTTTACACTTCCTATTGTATTTCATTTAGCTTAGAACTCATGAATTGGCCTCACCCTCCAGAAGCCATTTTTCTACTTTCCTTTTGTTGCAGGAGAAATTCAAGGAATCACTGGCATCTTTCCTTAACAAAGCAAGATATTGAGATGTCTGATTATAGACTCTTTCCTTGGAAAGGCTGAGTAGAGGCTTTTGTACAATCTCAAAATTTTTACCACTCTAGATAATTATCATGTATGTATCTGATTAGTCTACCAATTTTGTGTGTGTATTTAAAACAATTGTCTGTTATGAGTGTATTTGACTCTTTCTTGACTAGATTGTAGACATATAGTGGGTGTACTTATTTAGCATATCTAGTTCTGAAAGATTATATCTTCTTAATTTACTTTCATAAAACAATGATATTAATAGTATTGTATGGACTTATCCTTGCCACTTTTGTTTCTTTAAATCAGTTAATCTTTCTGGTTATTATTCATAGATTCAATAAGAGAAAGATACTTGTATTTCTCATTTAAATAAGAGACTTTTACTTGATGTCCAACAAAGGGTCTGATCTTCAAGGCACTTAGAATGATTTCATTCTATTTGACAACTATGTTTACTTCATAGCTAAAGTCTAGTTTCAAAAAGTTGAAATAGAATGATTTTATCTTGGTATTATTGCTTTTCATACTTCGGGTTATGTCCTCTATTTTCTTTACAATGTGTGATTATGGAATTTATTTTAAACATATTAATGACAACATAATAGGCCTTAAAGTTGAGTGTGTTGACTAGGATGAAGTCATTGGACAGTAGAGTTTGTCTTATTAGAATGCTGGGTAACACCTTCCTTAACATTTTTGACATGCACTTGTTAATGGCATGTAAACTCAGTAATGATGAAGAAGCCTTGCTACTGATTCATAATAGTCATTATAGGTGAAGTTGACTTGTCAAAGCTTAATCAACGCTTGTATTTATCATTATTACTAAGTACAATCTAAACATATCACTCTAAACTCATTTAAAGAAAAAATATAATTTCATAGAACTCCATTCTGAAGCTTTTTCTGAAGCTTCAAAAGAAGACAAACTCTATACAACGGTAGATGTTGCTTCCATCCTTACTCCAGGGGCAATGCTATATTTGTCTGATACACTTTGTAGACTTAAAAAAGATAGTTTATCCTTGTCATTATCCTTATAGCCATTAACTGTATATATGCAAAATACTATATTAAATATTAACATGTTCCCAGACTGTATGTTCTCAGTCGAAAGATTTGAATTATCTGTAGGACAATGAAAACTGGAAAAAATTAAGCAAAAAATTAATTCAAAATTTGTAAATTAAAGAGCTGTAATTATTTTTAAATTGAACACTGACTTGAATTATAAACCAAAAAATGGTGGATGGAAAAAAACTTTTCTTTAATTAGAAATCGAAAATGTTTCTGTTTTAAAAGAGTAGTCTTCCAAGAAAAACAACATTTTTAATTGGTTTGAGGTGTGTGTGTGACAGATGACGTCAATGCTCCACCTGTATGCTTTCAGATCTTTTTACTATTTTCACGTTGTGCTTTCACATCCAACAGGTAACACCTGCAAGAAAAGCTAGACATACCTGGGATTTACATCGCCCTGGGAAGAGCCCTAGCAAATGACTCCCTGCACAGAATTAGAAACTACTCCAGCTTCCTCTCCCCTAGTCCAGACTGCTCTGAGGTAAGACTGTCCAAAATTTTTTGTGGAGTTGAGCCTAAATTGCCCTTCATAGGACTTTGTTTGATGTCGAATATCTGCTTGGCTTCCTCCTCTTCCTGGTCTCTCTTCCCCAATCCCTTACTCTTTTTTTTTTTCCTGGCAAAACTTCCTAATAAATTATTTTCATATGGATCCTCATCTTAGAGTCTGCTTCTGGGGAGTCCCTCTTAAGACATAGTATAGTTATTAATGCTGTTTATTAATTTTTCTACTCTCTGCCTTCTGGGTACAACTGAGGGCTGTACTTCCCGGCCTCCTTTTGTTGGATGATAGGCCAAGTTACCTGCTCTAGTAGAGGTGATGTATGCTACTTCTGGGCTGAGCATCACATTCCTAGGATGAAACCCTTTAGAGCTTTGTTGTGGTGACCAAGAATGCTCCAATTTGTGGCTGTTCTATCAGCCCAGGACCCAGAATCAGTGTGAGAAAGTGGAGAAGAGGCCCAGCCCTGATTCAGTAGTCAAAGTGAGAAATAAACTTTCATTGTGTTAACCTACTGAGAGTTTGGGAGTGTTTGCTATACTACAATATACCTAGCATATCCAAGAGATATAGAGGGTAAAAAAAAGAGAAGAACCAAGGATGACTAAGATTTCTGACTTGGACTATTGGATAGATAGTGCTAATATTCTCTGGGGTTGGGAAGAGCAAGGAGGAAGAGCTGGCTTTTATAACTTATTTATTTATTTTTTATTTATTATTGATGTATAACTGACATATAACAATGTCAGTTGTTACATATGCATATATATATATATTTCCACATAATTTACTTTCATCCTATCTTTTGATTTACATTTAATATCATTTCTTCTGTAAATAGCATATGATTAGGTTACTTATCTATTTCAACAGTCTTTGCTTTCAATTGGAGTATTTATACCATTAATAATTTAATTATTGCTATGTTTCAATTGTCAACTATAATGTTACTATTTTCTCTATTGTACTTGTTGCCTGCATTTCCCTGTCCCTCCTTCTCTTCTTATTTTGACTTATTTAAATATTTGAGGAGTTCCATATTTACTTATTTATGGCTTTTAGCAATACCACGTTACCCTTTTTGGTTTTTAGTGGTTTCTCAATCATTGTTTTTACATTGTTTACAAATCTAATAATCTTTATATAAACAGTACAGCAATCACTTTTTTAGCAATCACTTTTTCTTGCTCTTTGATTATTTTGATTAAAATTGAACTGATTTAATTTTTAGTCTTAGTTACTAACTCAGCTAGTACGACTAGATTTATCGTCTAGGATGGAGGGTGGGGTCAAAGATCTGGGTTGATATATGATTGTGGTTTGGGCATAGATTTTGTGAGGATCCAGGATATGAAGATCATATGATTTCAGGATAATTTTACATAGCTAGTGATATATGATGATTCTTATTTTCTTTATAACTGCTAATATATTAGTTTCAGGTGTAGACATAATGATTTGATACTTGTATATAGTGCAAGATGATCACCACAATAAGGCTAGTTAACATCTGTCAACATACATAGTTACAAAATTGTTTTCTTGTGTTGAGAATTTTTAAGATCTACTGTTAGCAACTTTCAAATATGGAATACAGTATTATTAACTATAGTCATCATGCAGTACATTACATCCCCATGACATTTTCTTCTTTTCAACTATACTGGTTATTATAATTGGAAAATTTACTATAGTGATCTCTAATATATTTTAATAATATAAATTATAATTTTTAACAGAGATGTATGCTTTCTTCATGCTATTTATAATGGGAGTTAATATGACTGAAATTATTTTTAATTTCTAAAATGTAACGATTGACTTTTAAAACAACAGTAAGTAACTTAAATGTCTCAAATTTTATTGTTTTTTCCACACTTCTATTTGTAGTTAAACCTGTAAAAAACCACTATCTTTCCCCTGCAAAAAACAGACAGCATTCTGTATGTTTGACATTGTGTATTGTGCTTATATATATATTTTTAATAATTAATTAATTTATTTTTGGCTGGGTTGGGTCTTCGTTGCTGCATGCAGGCTTTCTCTAGTTGTCGCGAGCAGTGCTACTCTTCATCGCAGTGCATGGGCTTCTTATTGCAGTGGCTTCTCTTGTTGTGGAGCATGGGCTCTAGGCACACGGGCTTCAGTAGTTGTGGCACGTGGGCTCAGTAGTTGTGGCTTGTGGGCTCTAGAGCGCGGACTCAGTAGTTGTCACGCATGGACTTAGTTCCTCCATGGCATGTGGGATATTCCTGGACCCGGGCTCGAACCTTTGTCCCCTGCATTGGCAGGCAGATTCTTAACCACTGCACCACCAGGGAAGTCGCTGTGCTTATATTTGTGATCTGGCATGTCAAAACTCTGAGTTTGATAAAATTTATATCATGGTAATGCACAGATCTATCCAAATGAGATCTAGTTTTACTACACAGCACTTGTGGCATCATGAAACTTTGGGTATGTTTGTGTATGTGTGCGTGAAAGAGCAGGAGTGGGAGAGAGACGGTGAATGAGAGTTCATTCACATGTTTGTATGCAAGATTTTAATAAGTAATAGGAAAGAAAATGTTGTAAGTCCAAGAAACAATATGACAGTCCCCACTCTATGCTTAAATGTCTGTTCCATAGGGGATACAGAAAGTCTGAGTTCCATAAGTCAAATAAATGCCAAACCACCTGATTGTACATTGGAAGTGATCTGGTATCCAAGGAAAAAAGGGAATCCACACAAATTAGTTTCATTTTTTTAAACACCTTTATTAGAGTATAATTGCTTTACAATGGTGTGTCAGTTTCTGCTCTATAACAAAGTGAATCAGTTATACATATACATATGTCCCCATATCTCTTCCCTCTTGCATCTCCCTCCCTCTCACCCTCCCTATCCTACCCCTCTAGGTGGTCACAAAGCACCGAGCTGATCTCCCTGTGCTATGCGGCTGCTTCCCACTAGTTATCTATTTTACATTTGGTAGTGTATATATATATATGTCCATGCCACTCTCTCACTTTGTCCCAGCTTACCCTTCCACCTCCCTCTATCCTCAAGTCCATTCTCTAGTAGGTCTGCATCTTTATTCCCATCTTGCCCCTAGGTCATTCTGACCATTTTCTTTTTTTTTTCTTTCTTTCTTTTTTTTTTTTTTTTTAGATTCCATATATATGTGTTAGCATACAGTATTTGTTTTTCTCTTTCTGACTCACTTCACTCTGTATGACAGTCTTTAGGTCCATCCACCTCACTACAAATAACTCAGTTTCATTCCTTTTCATGGCTGAGTAATATTCAATTGTATATATGTGCCACATCTTCTTTATCCATTTATCTTTTCTCCAAAAGGAGCTTATTTCCAACTTCACTCTTATTGGAGGTAATTCTATTTCCATTAAGCCCTCAGTATATGTGTTTGTCAATTTGTGACACCAGTGCAAATTTAATTAAATAATCTTAAATATGTGTACTTAAAAGTCAAATGAAGAAATTAAGATCCAGTTGTTCACCTGCAACTGCTTAATTTATCCTGGCTATTTAATTGAAAGTCAGTATGTGGAAAGGAAAAGCATATTCACTTGACATTATGTTA
Source organism: Kogia breviceps (assembly GCF_026419965.1). Taxonomy (NCBI): domain Eukaryota; kingdom Metazoa; phylum Chordata; class Mammalia; order Artiodactyla; family Physeteridae; genus Kogia; species Kogia breviceps. The sequence continues at coordinate 85,925,513 of NC_081313.1, read as the reverse complement.
GAAACTGTAAATCATAATCAATTGCATGATTCACAAGTGTATCTATTTACTTGAGCTTAAAATAATAATTTTGTCCTCTTCAAATATGTGTATCAAATGTATATGCCATTTTAAAGTAATATTAAAATTATTTATATTTAATATTAAATATTCTCATACATTTGAAAACAGAAGTAAATTTAAGCTACCAAAGGCTAAACTTATTAATGCCACACATATTTCAGTTTTACTTTAGTTATATTTTATTGTCATGCATATAGAAATATTTTAAAAATCACATTCATTTTTAACATCATATTAAAGAGATAACTACAGTTATGCTTTAAGCATGAGGTCTTTTACTTACACCCATATAAACACTCTTTCTATATAAGCCTTGTGTTTGGTAATCACTCTGTATAATTTAGTTGACTTGTTTTTCATATCTATCATTTCTGCATATATTTGTGCTCAATGGAAGGCATAAGCAATAAAATATTTTCATTTATTACAATTTTTAAAAATTATTTTAACTGCAAAGGAGATTTATTTAACTGGGAAGCAGATTCTTACATTTAATTTGAGGGCACTGGAGCCTGAGTGCTTTGAGTTACGATACTAACCCTATATTTACTGTATGACTTTGAAAAAGTTGCTTAACTTCTCTGTGTCTCATTTCCTCTACTATCAAAATGATGTAGCAGCCAGAATATATTATTTTTTATTTTTATTTAAGGTGATTTTCTGGAATAATGCATGAGAAACAAGGTAATAAATACTTAAAGTTTAAAAAAAACTGGAAGAGTCTTTATCATATATATGAAGCAGAATAGGGAAATGAAAATCTGTAAGAGGAACCAAGATGTCATTTTTTGTATGGAACATTGAGTAAGAATTTTAACTACCTTAAACATTAGTTTCCTCCATTGTAAATTGGGGATGATTATAATTATTTTTCCTCATAGATTACTTCTATAATGAAATATTGTATTTTGGAATTCCTTATAATTTATAAAGTAATATACATGCTACTCTACTATAGTATTGTTAATGGTCATCACTGAGACCTGGATGAGTCACATTTCTTTGATAAGAAATCTTTTTCAGGACTGACAAATTTACCAAATTTACTTAATATAAAATCACAATATCATAGACTGTTGATATTCTGTCAAATAACGTGTCTACTGTTTCATGAATTTACATACCCACTCAGCACATATAAGAATCTTACCTACTAACACTATTACAGTCAAGCTGTTATGTCCTGCTATGTTTATTAAATATAAATTTTATCCTCTCACATCTATGGCAGTATAGCTACTGTTATAATCATTGGTATCTCGTTTCAATTAATCATATATTATAAAATTTCAAATTGTTTGCTTAGGAAGGGATGTAATTATTCTGAGAATGACAGCTACCAATTGTTGATTTTATATATCACAGTTAATATATTTTTATTACATTCCAATCAATTGTACTATGTGGTTTTGTAAGGCACAAAAATGCAGAAAGCATTAGGGCTACATCTTACATATGCCTTTGAGATTAAGTGGCAGATTTGATGAGTCTAACAACCAGATTTCTCTTCTGGGAGGACACAGGGAGAAATATTGAAAAATACAAAGCAGGAAATACTTTGTGATATTTTCTAATTTATGCTTTCTATGAGTTTTCTTTAACACATTTTCCTCTCCACTTTTTAAAGAGGTAGACTTATTTTTGAAAAAAATGATGTTACCATTTGTTTTGAAATTCTAATTTTCTTGATCAATTTTAACATTTTGACTTATTAGCAGAATTAGTAGATTAAATGTCCCTAGCAAAATTAAATTTGTGGTACACTTTTTCATGGGTGGAATAAATACATTTGCTCCAATATCTGATTCTATATTAGTAAGAGCAATGTAGAGAGTTTCAGGTAAAATGATGGATTGTATGCTGGTATCTACTTTCACAGTATAACAAAATCCTGAAAAAAAAGTTAAAGGGACTATTTTAAGGGCATGAAACTCCAGTGATGGAGAGAACTAGAAGGCAGACAAGAGCAACACATTTGAAAGCTAGAATGCAGATGGAATGGTGGTAAGTGAATTAACAGACCTGAATTGTCAGACCTGAGAAGTCCAAATTCTTAATCACTAGTGGTACAAACTGTGAATCATTCTTTCATTATGGAATTCCTCATAGCCTCGGGAATTGGAGGATCAGATACTGCTGGGAGTTGGGGCGAAAGAGATGGCTACAATTGTTGTAAGTTGTTTAAGAGGCAGTGGGATAGCTAGAGCTCCTTAACACTACACAACCTAGTAACAGCCTCTTCTAGAGGGAAATCAATTCATTTTCTGGAGAGGTTAACAGAGTGAGAGCCTGGGAAACAACAGGTATACTTGGGGACAAGGTTATCACAAAGAAAACCTTAGTGGCACTGGTGATTAAGTAACAGAATACATAGTTTCTGCTGAAAACCAGGATCTTTTTCAATATTTGACACTCAGTATTCGGGCAGTCAGATCTTTTCAAATCAGAAATTAAAAGTGGATCCGTTTGATGTGAAAGTACAAAGAATTTGCTATCAGAGGTTTCATCCTGCAAAAAAATTTCATAGCTGGCAAACCCCTAGTCATATGCTGAGAGTTCTCCATCAATCTTTTAAATCCCTACTTACAAAGTGACCAGTAAACTGAAGAAAGCCTCTACTGTGAAAGAGAAAGCTTCTACTGTGTGAGAGAGAGAGAAACCAATTTGGGACCTTCAGTTTCCAGTACAGGTATAAGGAACTTAGAAGTTGCTACTCTGTCCCAAACAAAAGCAACAAGTTGAACAAATTGAAAAACCAACAATCCTTCTTAGAACTGTCAGAGAGGTGGTCACAGGGTAAACTGCTGATGCCAAAATTGGAGAGACAGGTGGATATAGAGAATCATAATTTATCAGAGCAGAAACTCACAAGCAGAACCTCTGTGGGAACCAATGCTGGAGTAGGAGGCTGTAATTGATGAATTGCTAGAAGTGCAATGTGGACAATTCTGAGAGTCAAAATTCTAGGAGGTTGTCATAGGAGGGTCCCAACACTTTTGAAAGGTTGACCTTCTGGAGGTCTACCAGGTCCTCATAGTGATTATCAGAGAAAAATCCCCTTGAGCTTCCAGCAGGAGGTTGGAGCCTAATCTACTTGGAAGAATGGAAGTACACAACTCCAGCCTCATCCACCCTGTCCCACCTAAGTGGAGGAAAAAAACCAAAACAAAACATGAGAAGCACTGGTGAAGTTCATGGCCCACAGATGCAGGTTAACCAAAAACTGAGACATACTCGTAGGCTACATAATGCTTCCCCTTTTTCCACAACTTGCCACTACATTATTAAAGGCCTATTTATCACAATTCCTTCTACCCATAACATTACATTCACCTTTCAGCAAAACCTTTCAAAGCATACTGAAAGATAAAAAACAGTTTCCTTGCAGTATATGTATGAGAAAAGTATTTTTATACAATTAATTGCTCCACTTGGCAACATATAGAGATTCTAATTGCCTTTCTGATTTAACCATTTTTTTCTATTATATCCTTTTAATTGATGAAAATATACTAATTAATATATGTTTACTTGACATAGTCACCACACCAGACCACAGGGTTGTTTTGGTGATCAAGATGTGTTTCCACTGGATTTTGTTAATTTTTTGTTTGTTTGTTTTCTTTTTTTTTTTTGCGGTACGCAGGCCTCTCACTGTTGTGGCGTCTCCCGTTGCGGAGCACAGGCTCCGGACGCGCAGGCTCAGCGGCCATGACTCATGGGCCCAGCCGCTCCGCGGCATGTGGGATCTTCCCGGACCGGGGCACGAACCTGTGTCCCCTGCATCGGCAGGCGGACTCTCAACCACTGCGCCACCAGGGAAGCCCAGGATTTTGTTAATTTTTGATCACACTGTCCTAAGATGGCATGTTTGAGTATTTGTTTTTTAAATTGGACAGAAATCCCCTTTTCTCTATTACCATGTTATACTTATCTCCTACTGAAATCTAGGAGCTCAATAAATATGTATTGATTAATTTCAGTTCATAGAACTTGGTACTAACATTGCTTTGTCATGTCTGTCCAGAGGGGCTAGAGGCATAGGCATCAGGTATTAGAAGAAATAACTTTCTGTTATTTCTTTAAAGTCATATCGATTATCACATATTTTAACAGTCTAATGAATCTCAAAAGAAAACCTTCACACCTCCTTAAAAATTTCCCCATTCTTATCTTATATCTCCGCTTTTCCTTGGGCCTGGGATAGTACAAGTAATAAAAAAAAAAATGCTCCAAAGTAGTGCAGCAAGGTACATTGTAAGTGCCTAGAGGCAGAAAGAAGACAATTCTGTGACACGTACTTAAAACAGCTTGAAATATCAAATGCCCTAAAAAATCTGGTCTACCCATCCATTCAACAAACATTTATTTAGTTCCTACTGTGCTCAAGACACTGTGTTAGGCATTATTCATGAACAATAGATGAATAACACAGATTTTTTGCCCTTAAGGAATTTATTTTAAATATAGTAGCAAAACATATAATATAGTAAAGATTATGCTATAAAATGTTCATAGAAGCCACAATCAGCTAAGATTTGTTAAGCTATTGGATGTATTAGTGTTAGAATATTATCTTCTAAGAAGATTTAAATAAAAATTAAGATGCTATAGGTGCTTATAGGTGAAATCAAATTTTGTTGGGGGGAAAACATTAAAATAAGAAGAGACATTGAATTATCACCAACAGAAGGAATTTGACATTTCTTAAGTTTCTGGTGTTGTGTTTTATATTCAGCTGTGTATAAAATTGCACATTCTGTTCATTCTATTTTGTTTCTCTTTCCCAGTCAATTTCTTTTTTTCTCACCATATGCAATGTTAGTATTTTCTTCTCTCATAATTTCAACACAGGAATTCTCAGTTCACCTTTCTGTATTGTAAGGCTCTTAATTATCATTGACTTTCACACTTCATTATTTGTAGTAAACTATCATTAATTGTGCCCAATTGGGAAATAAAAGTTAAGTCTGAATTAGAGAACATTTAAGAAGAAATGATACGAAATAAAATAAAATAAATAAAAATAGAAGAAATGACATGAAATAAAATATACATATATTAATCTGCTGACAGCAATTGAGGAATGTGGGAATCAATCACAAATGTGAAGGAAAAAAACTGTTTTGAGCCTAAAGATACTCATAGACAAAATTTATTTTATTGCCATATACAATATTTGAATAAAACCACTGCTAAAATGGATTAAAATAATTTTCTGGCTTTTACTTGAAAATAGGCTAAATAGTACCTTGATTTGCCCTCTAGAAAGTAATCTTTTGAGGGTGCACATATGTATTTCAGTTAAGCTTACCTTAATTATCATAATTTCCAATTTTTAATTAAACAAGTTTTTATTGTTTAAGGAGTAAATTCATCTCATAAGACAAAGACTATAGCATACAAAGTTCTTGTCCAAAAGAATAAATAATTTTAATTTTGTAGACTCTTGAACCTGATAGTAGATAGTACAATTTAGGATTGATACTACTTGCAATATTTTTGTCTTCTAAGAACACATTTAAAATTGCATTAAAGTTACAAAAATTTTCCAAGTTCATTAAAAAAAATAGATAAGTGCACAAAGATGTGGCTTATGTTTATTTATCTATTGGTTATCTCTTCTGGTTATCTCTTCATTTACTTTCTTTGGCAATATTTCAAATTTCTGATTCACTTGCTCACTTCCTGCTGAATGACTCTAAGTGTAAGCAATTGTAGCTCATGCTGAAATAACAGAAGAATTTACTCAGCAGCAAACACCACACTTTTGGAAAATATTTCTAGGAAACATTTTATTTAAATAGGAATACGGGAGAAAAGTTTAAGGAAGAGTCAGTTTTGTGCAAACACAAATCTACTGAGTTTTGGAAAACAGGAGGGACCATAAAAGAATGGGATAGAATTGACAGAAGTGCCACTTAAAGACTGAGCTGAGGTAGTTATTGAAGTAGGATAAAGTCCATAAGAGAGGGTTTTAGAAAGGAATGAGGCATCAGTAGTGCAGAATATCTCAGGCACCTAAAAGCTCAATATAAAACCATTTTCCTGGCCAGAGGAATTGTAGAAAAGAAGTCTGTAGAGTTTGGGGAGATTTTCCACTTTTTTTCCATTTTCTTATAGAACTGATCTACGAGGGTAGCTCCAGAAGAATGGAACTGCTTTGCAGCATGGGAAGCTAAATTACCGAGGAAATAAATAAACAGAAAATATATTTATCCAGCAGACAATGTAAGGGGCTCTAAAGGATACAGAGAATGTGGGGCAAATCCTGGAGAGAAGTGAGCAAGAGCAGAGAGCTCCTGAATTGTCTGTAATTGTAAACAAGTCTGCACTCACCCTCATGGAATTAATGGAACAATTCATTGAAGCACAGCAAAGGATTTGAAAACCAAACTGACATTGGAACCACTGCAGATGCCAGTTAAATTGTAAATTTGATAAACCTCTAACCAGACTAACCATGAAAAGATAAAGAATCCTTTCAACCTAGAATTCTTATTTTTTTAATTGAAGTGTAGTTGACTTTACAATATTATATTAGTTTCAGGTGTACAACACAGTGATTCAATATTTTTATAAACTGCACAACACACAAAGTTATTACAATATTATTTACTATATTCCCTGTGCAGTACATTATATCCCTGAGGTTTATTTATTTATAATTGGTAGTTTGTACCTCTCAAGCCCCTTCACCCTTTTCATCCATTCTGCACTGCCCCCCTCTGGCGAGTACTATTTTGTTCACTATAACTGTTAGCCTGTTTCTGTTATATTTGTTTTTGTTATATTTGTACATTTTTTTATTGGTTCCACTTATAAATGAAAACATACAGTATTTGTCTGACTTTTTTCACTTCGCATAATACCCTCTAGGTTAATCCATGTTGTCACAAATGGCAAGATTCCTTTCCTTTTTATGGCTGAGTAATATGGACACTTATGTTGCTTCCATATGTTGGCCATTGTAAATAATGCTACAGTGAACATGGGAGTGCATATATGTTTTCAAATTAGTGTTTTCCTATTCTTCAGATAAATACACAGGAGAAGAATTTTGGGATAGTATGTTAGTTATATTTTTTATTTTCTGGGGGGAGTCTTCATACTTTTTTCCATAGTGGCTGTACCAATTTACTGATACATTCCCACTAACAATGCAGAAGGGTTTCCTTTTCTCCACATCCTTGCTAACACTTCTAATTTGCTGTTTGTTGGATGATAGTCATTCTGAAAAGTGTGGTGGTATCTCACTGTGGTTTTGATTTGCATTTCCCTGAAGATTAGTGATGTTGTGTATATTTTCATTTGCTTTTTAGCTGTCGGTATGTCTTCTTTGGGAAAATGCCTATTCAGATCCTCTGTACCACCCCTTTTTTGATGGTAACTGGCCTTAATTTGGTGATAATATCCTAATTAATAAAAATATGAAATTATTATGTTGTACACCTAAAACTAATATAATATTGTATGCAAATTATAACTCAACCTATTTTAAAAACACAGTCTTTTTTTATATATTGACTTGTGTAAGTTCTTTATATTTTGGATATCAATACTTTATCAGACAAATGATTTGCAAATATCTTCTCCCATTCAGTAGGCTGCCTTTTCATTTTGTTGATTGTTTCCTTAGCTTGCAAAGGCATTTTAGTTTGATGTGGTCCTATTTGTGTATTTTTACTTTTTTACCCTTGGCTGAGTAGACAGATCCAAAAAAACATTGCTATGACTGATGTCAAAAAGCATACTGCCAATGTTTTCACCTAGGAATTTTATGATTTCAGGTCTTATATTTAAACATTTAATCCATTTTGAGTTTATTTTTGTCTGGTGTGAGAAAAGGGTCTAGTTAATTATTTTACATGCTGCAGTCCAGTATTCTCAACACAACTTATTGAAGAGACTGTCTTTTCTTCATTGTATATTCTTGCCTCCTTTGTTGTAGATTAGTTGACCATATATATATGGGTATATTTCTGGGCTTTCTATTCTGTTCCACTGATCTATGTATCTGTTTTTTGTGTCAGCACCATACTGTTTTGATGACTACAGCTTTCTAGTATAGTCTGAAATCAGGGAGCTTGATACCTCCAACTGTTCTTTCTCAAGATTACTTTGGCTATACACAGTATTTTGTATTTCCATGCAAATTTTTGGATTATTTGTTCCAGTTCTCTGAAAAATGCCATTGGTATTTTGAAAGGGATTGCACTGAATTTGTAGATTGCTTTGTATGGTATAGACATTTTAACAATATTAATTATTCCAATCCATGAGCACAGTATATCTTTCCATTTATGTGTGTTATCTTCAACTTCTTTCTTCAGCGTCTTACAGTTTTCAGAGTACAGGTCTTTCACCTCCTTGGTTAAACTTATTCCTAGGTATTTATTTACTTCAGACATGATTGTAACTGGGATTGTTTTCTTGGTTTCTCTTTCTGATAGTTCATTATTAGTTTGTAGAAATGCAACAGGCTTCTGTATATTAATTTTGTATTCTGCAATTTGACTGAACTTATTCCAATAGTTCTAATAGTTTTTTGGGGATAGCCTTTAGGGTTTTCTATATATAGTGTAATATTTATAGAGTGACAGTTTTACTTCTTCCCTTCCAATTTGGATGCCTTTTATTTCTTTTTTTCTTCTCTGATTGCTGTGACTAGGACTTCTAATACTATGTTGAATAAAAGTGGCAAAGGTGGGCATTCTTGTCTTGTTCCTGATCTTAGAGGAAAAGCTTTCAGATTTTCACTATTGAGTGTGATGTTAGCTGTGAGTTTTTCATAAGTAGTCTTTACCACGTTGAGGTATGTTCCTTCTATACACACTTTGTTGAGAGCTTTTACTATGATTGGATGTTGAATTTTGTCTGATGTCTTTTCTGTGTCTACCAAGGTGATCATATGGCTTTAATCCTTCATTTTGTTAATATGACATGTCATATTGACTTGTTTGCAGATATTAAACAATTCTTGCATCCCTGGAACAAATCTCATTTGATCATGTTATATGATCCTTTTAATGTATTGTTGAATATGGTTTGCTAATATTCTGTTGAGGATTTCTGCATCTATGTTCATCAGTAGTGACATTAGTCTGTAATTTTATGTGTCAGTGTCTTTGTCTCATTTTGATATCAGGATGATAATGGCCTAATAGAATAAGTTTGGAAGTGTTCCATTCTGTTCAATTTTTTAAAATAGTTTGAGAGCATAAGTATTAACTCTTTTTAAAATGTATAGTTGAATTCCCTTGCAAAGCCATCTAGTTCTGAAATTTTGTTTGTTGAGAGTTTTTTTTTTATTATAGATTCAGTTTCATTACTGTTAATCAGTCTGTTAAGGTTTTGTATCTCTTCCTGATTCAGTCTTGGAAGATTATATGTTTCTAGTAATTTATTCATTTCTTCTACACTGTCCAATTTTGGTATATAATTCTTGTATTCTTTTGTGATTGTATTTCTGTGATATTGGTTGTAACTTCTCTTTTATTTCTAATTTTATTTACTTGGGTACTCTCTCTTTTTTTCTTGATGATTCTGGCTAAAGGTTTATCCATTTTTTAAAAGCTTTTTAGAAAACCAGCTCTTAGTTTCATTGATTTTTGTCTTTTTTTTTGTATCACTTTTATTTATTTTTGTTGTGATTTTTAAATTTACTTTCCTCTACTACTTTGTTCATTCTTCTTTTGCTAATTCCTCTAGATGTAAGTTTAGATTGTTTATTTGAGATTTTTCCTGTTTCTTGAGGTAGGCCTGTATCACTAAGAACTTCCCTCTTAGAGCTGTTTTTGGTATGTCCCATAGATTTTGGAAAGTTGTTTTTCTATTTTTAATCATCTCCAGGGGGTTTGCCTGCAGTCTTGGCAAGCTGACTAGAGTGCCAGGCACTTTTCAATTTGCTGCCTTTGCTTTGGGACTCAGAGCAAGTAAATTTATGTGTGAGCCCTTTAAGAGCAAACTTGGTTTCCTACAGACCTCCAGCTCTCCAGGTCAAAAGTCTTGCTGTTTTTCAGAACCATTTAAGGGGGCTCATCTTCCTGGTGCCTGTCTCCAGGGCAGGGGTGCCCAATGTGGGGTTCAAATCCCTTTCTCCTCAGGGAGGACCTCTGAGTTTGTGATATTTCCTTCCTTTTTGGGGTTGCCTACTTGGCAACTAAATCATGTCTCTGCCCCTCCTATTCATCTCAATTATTCTTTTTTCTTTATGTCCTTAATTGTAGAAGAGCTGTTCTACTAGTTTTCAGGTTGTTTTTAGAGAGAGTTGTTCTATATATAGTTTTAGTTTTGATGTATCTGTAGGAGGAGATGAGTTCAGGATCTTCCTATTCTGTCATCTTGATCCCACCCTCTGTTGACCTAGAATTCTGTGTCCAGTTACAATATCCTTCAAAAATAACAGTGACATAAAGACATTCTTAGATTAAGGAAACATAAGATTACCTGTCAGTGGCAGAATGTCCCCCCCAAAAATAATTTAAAGAAAGTTTCTTAGGCTAAACAAAAATGATTCCAGAAGAAATCATATAACTTCAGGAATGAAGGACAAACAAAAGAAATAGTAATTATTTTAGTTAGTAAAATAAATACCATATAAAGCATATTCTCTAACCATAATAAAATGCTAGAGATAAATAACAAAAAGATATCTGGAAAATCCCCAGAGTTGGAAATTAAACAATACACTTCTAAACAATCTATGAGTGAAGAGGTAGTCTCAGGTATATAAGAAAACATTTTGAATTCAATAAAAATATACTATAGCAATACCTGTTGGGTACAGCTAAAACAGTTCTTAGAGGGAAATTTATAGCATTAAATGCATATATTGGAACAGAAGAATTATCTAAAATCCATAATCTAAGTTTTCACCTTAAGAACTAGAGAGAGAAGGGCAAAATAAACCTACAGGAAACAAAGAATATAATAATAACGATTAGAGCAAAGATCAGTGAAATTAAAAACCAAACAGTAGAGAAAATCAGTAAGCCAAAATGTGTTGTCTTTTTAAAGATTAATTAAATTGATAAACCTCTAGTAAGGCTAACAAAGAAAGGAAAGAAGACTCAGTACATGCCCCTCTGATATTAAAATAATAGTAGGACAATATTACAAGTGATTATACAGCAGTAAATTTGAAAAAAATTAGATGAAATGCACCAATCCCTTAAAACTATCAAAATTTATTCTCAATGAAATGAGCCACAAGTAGTGCTATGTCTAACAAAGTAAATCTCAGTCTCTGATGGTTTCACTGGTGAAGTCTACCAAACATTTAAGACAGAAGTAATATATTTTCTACATAATGTCTCCAGAAAATTGAATGGGAGAAAATATTTCCCAATTTATCAGTCCAGCATCCTGATATCATAGCCAGATAAAGATTACAAGGAAAGAAAATGCAAATATTCATCTTGAATATAGACACAAAATCCTCAACTAAATATTAACAGAAAAAATCTAGCAATAAATAAAATGATAATATATTACAGCCAAGTAGAGTTTGTTTCAGTAATGAAAGACTAGGTCAACATTTCAAAATTAAACAATGCAATGCACCATACTAACATATTAAAGAAGAAAAGTAGTATAGTAATTTAAAAAGAAATACAAAAATACATTTTATACAATTCAAATATATTCATTAAAAAATACTCTCGGCAAAATAAAAATAGAGGAAACTTCTTTAACCATCAAGAATGTGTACTTCTACAAGGCAAGGACTATGACTTGGTTATTTTTTCACCCATGCTTAGGATAGTCCCTGTTACAAAGGTGAAAAAAAGATTTATAAATAAATTATTTATAAATACATAAAGTAAGAGTGCTTGATTTAAAATAAACACACACACACACCAAGTCTGGTTTGTACAAATAGGTTTAATCACTTTATCAAATCTAATGAACATCATCTAGCAGTGAAAGATCAAAATAGGAGGACATAAAATGTGTTTGTGTGTTGTGTGTGTGTATGGATTTGTGAAAGTAGGTGTTTATTTGCAAAGCAAGGTTTGATCCTGTAGATAATTTATCTCGAGGAGCTAGATTGTTAAGAAAAAAGATCTTTCTTTATTTTCCCAAACAACATCATGATATCTAAAATTTGTTTTAGGAAGCTGATGCATTTTAATATGCTTGGGTAGTTTAAAATGGGTTGGTGAGGGGGCTAAAACCATGAAGAATTTTATTTCAGACATGATGATCTGGGTCTTTATAGTAGTAGATTTGATAAAGATGAATAGGTAAGAAAATTATATTAGAAATCTTTGTTTCTTAAAATTTCATGAGGTAAATAAATCAGGCTAAACTTAAATATGTGTTTTCAAGAAACAGTATTAGAAATCACTAATTTAAAATAATTACTTTGTTTTTTGGTAATAGTTAAATTCAGCTACAGTAACTGAAATTATATTGTAGTTATTTATTCATTTATGTATATTAATTGATACATATACTTATAATACGCATTTATATTTACATTCATATTTATCTTATCTAATATCTTCTAGAGTATGCATGGATTAATACCATTTATTAGACCCACATATCCCATATTTTCCCTAATTCGGTACATTGACATTAGAAGATATTCAATACCATCACGTAGAAGTACATGATAAATGAATTAGTTATCAAGCAGCGTTACTTGTTGCAAAGAACTAAACAGTCCTGTTTACTCTAGATGTATCTTGTCAGTCAGGATGTATTTCCTAAGCTTACTGCACATTTAACTGGGTGTGATTAAGAGAAACATCTGTTTTATAAAAGAACATTCTTAAGGTGAATTCTATTATGGGCCAAAGGTTTTCATCCCACTGAGAGGGCAGATGGATAAATGTTTGGTTACTGGTAGATAAACTTCTGAATTAGATTTCAGTTCATCTTATCTTCAACTGGATAAAACTTCATATGCTTCAAGGTAATAACCTGATGTAGTTCTACTTAGCCTTGTCTTTCCTGTTCATTATTTAAAATTGTGCTTCACAAGGTAAAGATAGATTTATAATTTATGTTTGAGTTCTGAATGCAGAAGTTGAATCTTTCATATTGTTACTTTATTAGAATTGTTCTTTACATTTATTTTCTCCTGTTATTTATAAGCAAGACAAAACTATGTAGAAAATGAGTATATGCATGGCTTTAAGGAAACTATGATAATGCATCAGATTCAGATACTAAAATGATTATTTTAAGATCACAGTTTTTCTGAATTCAAGATCATAATACTCTCCATACTATTTTTTGGTTTGCTTTTTTGTGACTACACACTTCATTGCACAAAAAGTGAGCTAATACTAAATGAGATGGTGAGAGTCTGGACTGTGTGATGTTCATATGGTTTACACAGCAGAGGCAGCTGTTAGTGCCAATTATGGAGTAATAAGCTTGAGCAGCTGCCAAAAGAATAAAACTAAGTTTGACTTGAAAGCAAGTAAGTCATGCTGCTTGAAATCTTCTCTCTCCCAGGATAAGTGGGTGCCCATTTTTAAAATGTAGATAGAAATTGGAGCCAATAAATCAAATGGACAAGGACTTACTGGCATCACTTATGATTATTTTAGCCATAATAAAATTGTACTCTTAAATTTCTAAATTTTCAAAAATTCTCTGAACTTTTCAAATGACTATTAAATGTATGATTTAGAAATATAGGCCCATTTATATCAAATCACCATGCTGAATATACATACACAAGAAATAAGCTAAACATACAGATTGCCTCACTTATAATAAAATGTAGCCACTTCGTCAGGGGAATTAAGCAGATGTTTAAAATTTTTCAACAAATTTCAAAAGTGACTTAAGGCAGGAAATGAATAAAATTATATCAAATTTAAGCTCTAGGAAGTGTGTAGACAGACTATAATTATCTATTATTAAGGCAACTGGTGTAAAAGATAGAAAACTTCTATCTAGAAAGAAGGTTTCTTCCACTGGCTGGTCCTTTGGAATTTCAGCAAGATGACAAATGAGGAATCCTTTTATATTCTATGGTCATCCATCTCCGTTCAAGCTCTGGTCCTTTTATTCATTAATTTATTTGTATACATTCAAACTTTTTTTAGATATTGGAAAAAATTCAGTTAGTTAGCCAAGGAATAGAGCCTGATTAATAGTTGGTAGTCTAAAAAATATTTAATCATTTGTGTCATATATTCTTATCTGTAAGTTATGAAAAATATTATAAATTCAAAATGTCAAATTCTATTTGAAATGCCCGCCACTCCAGAGCTTGACAGCTTTGAGGGCTTGAGGTCTTCACTACTTTAGAATTTTGAAAGTGAAAAAATTTGCTGCAAATACTGAACAGAGCCTTTCCTCAGGGTCTTCCAGAGGATGGACTTTTGGCTGAAGGAGTCCTTCATGCTCCATTCTCTGCCCCCTAAACTGGGAAACCCAGACTTCACCACTTAGAAGACTCCTTAGTCAAGTCTCCCACCTTCTACAGGTACTAAATACCTTATTGTCTAGTAAATCCATGGTTAAAGAGAAATTAATCATCATTACTATCTTTCAAGTAACCCAAGGAGATAAAGCAATGAGCAGCCAAAAATATAAATTGATAAATTAATAACGAATCCAAGAAGATCCAGTAGCCATGTGAAAAATACAGCTAAAACATATGGATTAGGCAACTACTAATGAAATAGAACAACTGGGAAGAAATACATTTAAAAGAATAATAGTAAGAGCACTAAAGAAGATTAAAGTGTAGCACAAATACAACTCAAACTGAAGAAACAAGGACAAAAATAATAGCAAGCTAAGATTTGGGAACAAATTTCTGATCAATACCATGCTTCATTGCCTGTTTTCAACTCAGATTCACCAATAACATCTTTGAAAATTTCTTCTGTGTATAGAAGAGAAGCTGGGAACTTAAAAGCTAGAGTTGGTGACATGCTTGAGCCATTTATATCCCTTGGAAATGATAAATTAAACATTAAATAATTCTGGAGTCCATTTTCTTCAGTGCTGTTCTTAAGTTCTTGATACTCAGCAAGACTCTAGGATTACCACAGTTTCTTTGAGGTGAATTTAAAATAATATAAAAAACACTTGGAAAGCACAGTATTTCTGTAAGTTAATGCCAAGTGTCAGTCAATGAGATTCCACAATACAGATCCTCTGTCATTTGGTATGAGTTCCAACACTCTCTTTCTGACATGAACCATCAGAGCATTTAACAGAAAACAGATAAACGAGTGTGAAGAAGGCATTGTGACAAGATTGCAAAAACATGTTGAATACCAAGGGGATATAAACAATATAGAAAATCTGATCCTAGTTATTCATAAGTCTCTGTCTTGATGGAGTATTCACTATCAAATTAGTATTACAAAATAAGATCTCCCTGTCTTCTTAGTCATATTCTCAAATCTCTCCAAAGACAAATGTCTTATATTTTGTGGTTATCCTTTCCTATTTATAATTAGAGTAGCCTGCAAAGAGAATAGAAAGGCAAATAGCAAAGAACTAAGTAAATGTGAAGTTTTATCCAGAAGTGATTTATCTGATAAGCTCATCTATCTCAAATTTACTAAGAAATAAGTATCAAAAGATTTACCAGAGCAACCAAAACAAATGTTAGCATATCCATACATGAATAATATGGACAAGCACAAGTAGTGTTTATTGTAAGTCAGATCCAGTTCAGAGTGCTGTCCTTGGATACCAACTCATTTAATCCTCACGGCAACTTTATGAGATAAACACTATATTTATCTCCATTTGACAAATGAGAGAACAGAAACAGGAAGAGTTTAAATAACTTTTTAGAGGAAGTTCAGCCAGCAAAGGCATTAGTAAGTATTCAAAATAGAGTCCTTACTGTTAACCACTTCAAGTGGTTAATCTCAAATCTCTATTTATTCTTTACTCAAGCATTTATTTAATGTTTAATGTTTTCAGTACTCAGAGTTGCTTGGTGTGAATGAAGAGAAATAAGACAGGTACATAAATCAATAAATCTCATTTAACATGTGTTGTGATATGAACACAAAGAGGGGATTACCACTTGAAAAATAACAAAAGGAAAAACAAGAAGGAAGTTAGATTAACAGTAAACGGTTCTATATATCTCAAGTTCACATTGTTGTATAGCCACTTGTACTTACTTACACTGTCAATTATATTCATAATCATGGCCTCAAGTTGCCAAAGAAGATTTAATATATGTTCGCAGAATTTCAGTTAAGAAAGAAGGCAGTATGTTTATAAATGTTTAGCTTGTATAGCTTAGTTTAGCTCTGCATAGCTTATTTATGTTTTGGAGCAAATACTTATTATTTTCCTTATATTTTGGAATTATTTTCTTTATGGTTGCTCCAAGGCTTACCACATGAATTTTAGTTTATCAGAATCTACTTCAGATTTATACTAAATTCCACTGAGATGTAGAAATGCTACTCATATATAGCTCTATTCTGTCTTTTTACTTTTATCCTATTATTGTTATAAATATTGCATTTACATATGCTACAAAATGAACTACACTGCTATGAATTACTTTGCATAATTTCATGTAAATTATAAAAGCTGAGAAAAGAAATGAGAGCAATTATATATTTATATATTTTATTATATTTACCTTCTTAATTACCATTTATAGTTCTCTTCACTTGTTCCTATGGGTTTGAGTCATCATCTTGCTCTTACCCACCTCTTTTGTGCTTCTTTGATATACTACATTTCTATATGGTACAGACCAAACAGTACCATTTTATACATACAATTGCCTTTCAAATCAGTTAAGAGGAAAAAAAGAATAAAATATGAATTTACATGGTATTTTATAATTACATAGTTATCTTCACCAGTACTCAATTTTTCACATGGATTTGAATTTCTATGTAGATTTCCTTGCTTCCAATATAAAGAACTTCTTTTATTAGTTCTTGAACACTTTCTTTGCAATTACAAGAACTGTCTCAGTTTTTGTTCACCTGGGAATGTCTTTATTTTACTTTCATATTTGAAAGGTAGTTTTGCTGGTTTTAAGATTCTTTGCTGTTTTAAGATTCTTGGTTGACAGTTGTATTCTTCAGCACTTTGACTATGATTTCCCATGCCTTATGACCTCCATTGTTTCTGATTAGAAATCAGGTGTTAATATTATTGTAATTGATGAGTGGTTTTTCTCCTGCTGCTTTCAAATTTTTATCTTTGTCTTTCAGTATTTTTACTATCATGTATTTGTGTATAGATCTCTTGCATTTATCATATTTGGGATTGGCAGCTTATTAGGATAAATATTAACCTAATGTATAGGTTAATATTTATCAGCAAATTCAAGAATTTTAAACCAATATTTCTTTGAATATTTCTTTTTCTGTCCTTTCTCTTTCTCCTTTCCTTGTGGTACTTCCATTATGCTATGTTTGTGCACTTAAAGGAGTCTCACATTTCTCTGAGTCTCTGTTAATTTTTCTTCATTATATATTCTCTCTATTCTTCAGGTTGAATAATCTCCATAGAGCTACCTTCAAGTTTGCTGATGCTTTCTTCTTCTAGTTCAATTCTATCATTTTTTTCCTCCAAAGAATTTTGAATTTTAAATATTGTACTTTTCAACTCCAGAAGTTTCACTTGCTTTTAAAACTTATGTCTAATTCTTTATTCATATTTTATATTTGATGAAGCATTGTCTTTATATCTTCCTATACTTATTTAAGCATGGCTTCCTTTAGTTCCTTGAACATATTTATAACAGTTACTTTGAAGCCTACCTGTTAAATCTGACACAGTTTCTTTTGTCTTGTTTTTTGTGTGTTTGTTTGTTTGCTTTGGTCACAGTTTCTGCTCTTTCCCTGTCTCATGATTATTGTTGAAAACAGGACATTTTCAGCAATTTATTTTAGCAACTCTGGATACTGGTTTCTTTCCTCTCCAGGGCTTGTTTTCTTATTATTTGTTTATTTATCTGTTTTAGGACTTGGCTATTCTAGTGAAATTAGTTTCTACCATACTGTGCAGCTTTTGGTGTCCTTGGACGGTACAGCTTTGAGCATGCACACAATCACCATGAGATGACAGTGTTATGACCCCAACCGGACTATTCTTAGCTTTCTTTTCTTTGTTCTCTCTGGTAAATTAGATGATCTATGGTTTAGCTTGTTGTTCTTAATTAAGGTATTATTTTCAGTGTCCTTACAAGGGAACTTCCCCAAACTTTGTTTCAAATAAAGTCAGTAACTTTGGGGATAACTTTAGAGCTCTCTATTTTTGTGGATTTCCTCTCCTTTTGGGAAGACTCTCTGAGCCACTACTATGTGCTGGATGTGGCTATAGCCTCTGGTTCCCCCAGCTTGCCTTGCCAGCATGGAACATCTGCCCAACAAGCAGGCTGGAGTGAAGGCGCTTGACTCCAACATGTTTGGCTAGCCATGCCTGATGTAGAACCTCTATCCAATGTGTAGGGGATTGGTAGATGAGGGAGCTCCTGACCTGTTGGACTTACCAGGCATTTAGCTCCTTCAACTTAGTGTGGAAGGGGATAAAATATGTTGGTGACCTGACCTTCACAGATATGGCAACTCTTGACTGGGAGATGAGGAAAGAAAAAGCTCTGTCTTCTTGGCCACACCTACCCAAGTATAGCCTCCATCAAGTTGACCTGGTGATGGGAGGGAGGAAGAGTGTTGTGACTCAAATGCATAGACTTCCACTGTTCTTGCAGAGTTTTAGGAGATTTTCTTAAATTAGTATTTGCTTCCTTTAATACAGTGCCCTTAGTGTTTCCCTAGGTCAATTTTAAGAAGCTTTACTTATTTGTATTAGCAGTTTTCACCAGATTTGCTCATTTCTCTAGAGAGAAGTTCTGAAGAGCTCTTCAGGGTGCCACTGTGTATGTAGAATAAATAGTTATTTTTTAAGGATACTTTCAGTTATCTGATTATTTCATTAATATAAATAACAATATCCTTCCTCAGTAATGTGAAATAAATGAGGTATAACCATAAATGCTTAGAATCAATTTAAGAATATTCTGATTCTCTTCTCTTGGTCAAAAGACAACTTAAAATGAAAGACATAATAACTTTCTAATCCAGTTTGCTGTTGCCAGCAATTGGGTCACATATTTACAAATATCATTTATAAGGTCTACAACACATCCTTGAAAATTCATTACTTGCCTATTATTATAATTTTTACATTACATTGCCTTTTATCCCCAACTACCCATCCTCACCCCTGCCATCCCACCAGCCCAGAGAGTTAGTTTCTTTCAGAATACTTTGAGGCATTTTTTAATCATCACCAATATCCTTATCATAATAATATTTATTATTCTTTTTATCCCCAGAATTTCAAACTCAATTTATTTTTCCCCTGAGCTGAACATCAAGAACATTGGTCCAATTTGTTTGATAAATGGAATAATAAGTACTGGTTGGGAATTAATTTATTCTATGAACAGTGATAGACACTTGCTTTCTGTCAATTACTATTCTAAGTACAGGAACTGAGGAAACTCAATGGGAGATGAGGTATGATTCCAGCTTTCAATGAGTTTACCATAATATTGTGGCCAAAGAGAATTTAGATACTATGTAAATTGAATATTTTTATTATGAAAAATAAAGCATTTTAAAATTTTACAGTTGGTGCAAAAATGAGTTGCCAGTTTTAATTGGACTGGAAAGCTGCTGGACAGCATCTCAGCGTTGGTATACCTTGACATATGGTTTCAGTACTCTAGGCATAGTTGCAAAACACAGGTAGTTTGTGATGAACAAGTAGTTCCATTTGACTGATATCTCAGATTTATGGAAGTAGGATGTGAAGGCAATAACTCTAGAGAGTTCTGCAGGGACCAGATTATGGTGAACTCTTCATACTTTGTTAAGGATTCTTTATCTAGCAGGCAACAGGAAGCAACTTCATGAATGGTTTGAAGTTAGGATATAATGGGGATCACATTTTTATTGTTGTTATTAGTTTTAGAAAGATTTCTCTGCTGAATTTTGAAAGAAAAGGCATCTAGACTAGTTAAACGACTAGAGCGATAGTCTATATAAGAGATGTTTGCCTGAAATAAAGCAGCATCAGTGGAGATAGAGCAGGAAGATATAAAAGTTGTTAAAAAGATAGAAAAACAGGGCTGTGTTACCAATTATGTACAGACTGAGAGGAATAAAATATTTGAAGACAAATTCTAGGTTGTATGATTGTGTAACCACAGTGATGGTGATATAATTGATTTTTGGAGGAAAATTAATGCTTTCAGTTGTAGATACTGTGGTTTTGATTCATCCATGGTACACCAGTTATTCATGCCTGGAAGGCAGTTCAATATATGTGTTTGAAGTACAAGGGCAAGCTCTGTGCTAGAGATTTTTGGTGGAAAATATTCACACATAGGAATTCATGAAGTCATGAAAGTGAGGAAAATATCAGTTTAAAAATGTGAAGTCTTGGGCTTCCCCTGGTGGCGCAGTGGTTTAGAGTCCGCCTGCCGATGCAGGGGACACGGGTTCGTGCCCCGGTCCGGGAAGATCCCACATGCCGCGGAGCGGCTGGGCCCGTGAGCCATGGCCGCTGAGCCTGCGCTTTCGGAGCCTGGCCTGTGCTCCGCAACGGGAGAGGCCACAACAGTGAGAAGCCCGCGTACCACCAAAAAAAAAAAAAAAAAAAAATTTGAAGTCTGAATGATAGAACTCTGTGGGAAAGCAACATTTAAGGAAAAGGCAAACGAGAACTTATTTAGGAAAGTAGTCTATCTTTCCTACATTAACAATTATCTGAAGTTTTGGGGTTTTTTTCCCTTTAATTCCCTAATTTATAAAATGATAATTTAAGGTTAACAGTTGTAGCTCCTGGTTTGTTCTAATGTGGAGAACCATGGTGATACATGCTAATGCAAGCAAATAACTCAGAAAACACTTATATGGAAACTATTTGCATTTCATCAGAGAAACAAATTAATATAAGGGATTATTTTTTAAAGTATAAGTACATGTATGTATCTGCGCTTAAATAGCTGTTCTAAAAGCCTTACTTGAGTAAATTAACAGATATATCTAATGCATTTGCCAAGACTCCAGTTCAAAATGCCTTAGTAAATTCTTCTAGACAAATTAAAGCATATGTTGATCTTCATTTATGGTCATTTATTAATTCTTTGAAGATTTATATTCTCTTACATTCTTACCAAAGTTTTTATTTGTTGAGATTATGTATTCAGGAGATTAGATAATCATATGAGGCCATGTAATTAGACAAATAAGCTTTTAAATTTTTTCCAAATAATCATTATTAGAGAATCTTATAAATAAAATAATTAAAACATTTTGTCTATAAACTAGACTCTTGCAGTGTGTGAACTTCCATTCTTGATAATTTACAGTTCTTTATAATTTACTATACTTTATAATTTTGTGAAAAAATCATTTTTTAACTCCTCTAGACTTTGAAATTCACAGAATTCAAGTGCTTTGTCTATGCTCCACACATACTAAGAGAATAGAGGTGATGTTAACCAGATCTTTTTTTCTGTAGTGTCCTATCATCTTGCTGGGAGGTCTGGTTCTAGATAAGACCAGAAGACACAAAGAGAATGTATGTAAACGTTTCTCATAAAACAATCCCTTATAATGCTCAAAAAGTTCATTACATATGGTTTTGTATTAATTATATGGTTTCTGAATAATTCCAACATGGCCAAATATTTCTTCACTCTTTGAAGAGCTAGTAGATTAAAATTGGATTTGTTCTCTGAGACTAGAGAGATAAACATGCATACAGATATGCAAATCCTTTTAGATATCCATTTAGACACACACATACATACATACACATAAATATAGGCATAGATTTAAACAGTATCTTTGTTATAGTCTTTGCTAAGTAAAAATAATTAAATGCACAAAAGTTTACTCCATTGTACACTCTGCCAGACCCTGCTTTTCCTCTGAATAACTGAAGTTTATGTACCAAATGTTGTTAAAAGGAAGTAACACTCTGTAAAAAGGCTTTCTAAGTACTACAAAGTAGAAAGTGAATTAGAACAAGAAATGAGAGATAGAAGAGCTTTTTCTTTCAGGCCTATGCTGAAGTCCCCACTGTTCTTCTAGTGACAATTCTAAGACCCTAGTGACATAATCTTGAGGTAGTTATTTTGAAATGATCTATGTTAAAAAGAACACTACCCTTAGTGCATTCATTTTTCATATAAGAGTTTTACTTTCAACATGAGCATTGGCAATGTTGGATTAGAATAAGTTATGCCCCCAGTTATTCTCTTTTATAACTAAATTCAATAGAGCTAGTCACATTAGGGAAAAAGTGTGTGTGTGTGTGTATATGTATATATATACATATATATATATATATATATATATATATATATATATATATATATATATACAGAGAGAGAGGGAGAGAGAGAGAGAGAGATGCTGTAATATATCAAATGTTCCTATACATTTTTAGTGTCTTGCAGCTGTAAAAATATAGGTATAACTACTTTGTAAATGTCTTGAAATTTTACTTTTGTATGTAGGCTGTACACTAAAATCATCATTTTTTAAGTTAAAACAGAACTCATGACTAACTAAAGGAAGTGTCGTGTTTTGATGAACATTCTGTTTGCACTAAAATACATGATATGATCATGGATGAAAATTTGAGAGAATTGAACTTTTAACGATAAAATAAATATACTTAAGTTACTGAGACTTAAGCTTCTTCCTTTTTGAGTTGGAAAATTTCCATAACTATGCTTGAATTTGAAGACCTCACAACTAGGAACCGTTTTCTACAGAGACTTTCCCGGAAATTCTACACAGAAGAAAAACATTGCATGCCATATATGGTGATGCAGCATAATTCCTATTTTTGAACCAGATAGATAAAGATAAAATGATGAAATGCAAGTTCCTCTTTAGTATACTTAGCAATATGTCAAATAAAACTATTAATATATATTCATCAAATTATCTTTTATGTTGAAAATTATTCTTGCTGGGACAAAGGGGTTTGAAAAAAGGGACCTGGCTATAGAGGTTTATGAAAAGGCAACATTTTTACAACTAGTGTTATATCCTTCATCTCACCAACATGAAATGATGAAACTAGGGATTATAGGCTGCCAAAGTTTTCCCAAACAATGGTTAGGACAGGGTAGAGGACAAGGGGCAGTAGTACTGTGTAGCCAGAAACATTTCTTTTTCCCATCCAATGAAGTATACATTTTTTTTTTGGAAAATATGACTTCCCTCCCTCACTGTGCATATCATATATTTTTGAAATTACCAGATGAAATAGCAGCATTAATATATCTTGAAAGAGTGCTTTATTAGAATTCCCTTAAAGACTTTAAAAAAGATTTCTTTTATAATTGATATATCATATCTATATTTTCTTTATATAAATATTCAGTTCAAGAAGACAACTTGATTCTTTCCTTTGCACCTAGAAACCCTTTTGCATTTCTTGTCCCTAACTTACCTCTCTCCCTTTCAGTTGGTAAAGTGCTAAAATGATGTCTATAAATTCATCCTCAGGTCTTCATGATTAACACATTCATAACAAATAATTTATGATTCCAGCATTATTGCTTGTAGACTTATTCTACCCTTCCATAGTTTTGGGCCCTTTCACTAGTTATTTTCTTAGCTGAAGTTCTTCTACTTTACTTGTCAAGTATTTTATCAAAAGCCACTTCTGTTATGAGGATTTCCAGGTTTTTCCAGACAGAACCAGTTGTCTCCTCTTGTGTGGTTCTACAACACTTTACGCATGCTGCTATTTTAGCATTTTTATGCTGTGCTTCATTATGTGTCCAGGTGTGTCTAAAACACCTAAGCACCTAGGATACGCACTCTACTCCAATCACCAAGCTAATTCTGTGTACCAAATAAGCAGTGAAAGTGCTCAATGAATGAATGAAAGAGAACAAGGTATGTGTAAAGAGATAGGATTGGTGTGCTGTGATGAAGATTTGGAGAGCACTAATAAAGGAACTAGTTTTGAGAGGATGAAGCAGGGGAAAATAGAGAGTCTGTCCAGTATTGCCTATTATCCAGATTTGTCTATGGAGAAGAGGCTATTTTAAAACAGAAACCACTATTATCTTCTTACACACATACCTTTACCTTGTGTGATCTTTCTTGAATCTAAGACTATTCAAGGAAATAATATTTTAATCAATAATGTGTATAGGAAATTCATCGAGTTAAATATTTTTCCCTTAAAAAGAAGGAAATTTTATGGGCTTCCCTGGTGGCGCAGTGGTTGAGAATCCGCCTGCCGATGCAGGGGACACGGGTTCGTGCCCTGCTCTGGGAAGATCCCACGTGCCGCGGAGCGGCTGGGCCCGTGAGCCATGGCCGCTGAGCCTGCGCGTCCGGAGCCTGTGCTCCGCAACAGGAGAGGCCACAACAGTGAGAGGCCCGTGTACCGCAAAAAAAAAAAAAAAAAAAAAGAAGGAAATTTTAAAAAACTAGATTGGAATGAAAGTACATTTCTATGATAATTTCTAAAGACCTATTTTATTAAGAATGAATCATAATTTGGTCCATATATTTAAAAGTGGAATTACAATGGCCTATATATTTTAAAGTCTAAAAATATTGTGCCAAATACATTGCTAAACTAATGGAATATTCAAGAAATGTTAATTTAAATAAAAAGATTTTGAAAAACATTCAATGACCCCCCCAAAAGACACAGGCTGTGTTTTCCTTCCATTTAGTTATCTAAGCACGCCTCATGTATTCTAAACTCTGAATACAATTTGATCTAAGCCTATAATAGAAATAAGAATGCATATAAACAAACTTAATATAATTTGGTAGTTTCAATGCATAAAATCTAGAAAATATGTATTATGTATACATATATATCTAGTTTCTATGGTGACCTGGTCACTTGGAATATAGTTTTGCATGAACAATTGTACACAGTCATCACTGAATTTCCTGACCTATCTTTTCTTCTTAAATGCTGCATTAGCGGATTTTAGTAGCTACTGTTTAGCATATCTTGTAAATTGTATTAATGTTGTCTGTCTGGAGTTCAACAGTTCCTTCAGGAAAAAAAAAAAGTTTTAGTTTTCTTTGAAAAGTTTTATTTTAGCTTTAAATAAGCCTTGAGATTACAGAAAAGCAAAACAATTATGAAAGATGCAGGAAATTATACATTTTTTAAAAATTACCCATAGCTTTTAAGCTAAAAATAAAGAGAAAACAAGCATTTCTATACAGTATCTATGAAGTTATGGATTAAAAGGTATTTGAAACATTCTTTAAAATTAACATGAAATTTCTATAGCTAGCCTAAAGCTACCATATTTATAATGTCATTATAAAGTTTACAATGTCAGAGAAAGAACACTGGGCCAGGCACCTGGGGTCCTAATATCAGGTCTGTTAGTGTCACTTATATTTTATTACACAAGATAATAAACTTTGCAAATTCTGTTACCTTGTCTGTAAAATGATGAGTAATAAAAACATAAAACATTATTTTCTATTTCTCTAATTCTGTAAGTGTAAAGGCCTATATAAACTTCAAGTGAAAAAAAAATCACATATTATTAAAAATCCTAATGATTGCATGTTTAATAATAGCAAAACTAGATTAAAAATAAATACTCCTAGCAGTTGGGGAATGTTAAATGATCTATGACATATGGTGCAATAAATATTTTGTTAGTAAGTGATAAATATGTGGACTGTGTATATTAACATAAATGTTTGTATACAATAGCTTGTTAAAATGCTACAAAAATTGCACTGAAGGCAGTTGTATAAAAAATAAGAGCTCATATACAAAGATTCAAAGATGTCAGGTTAAATTAAAATAGTGTGTTAAGGGCTTCCCTGATGGCGCAGTGGTTGGGAGTACGCCTGCCGATGCAAGGGACGCGGGTTCGTGCCGCGGAGCGGCTGGGCCCGTGAGCCATGGCCGCTGGGCCTGCGTGTCCGGAGCCCGTGCTCCGCAACGGGAGAGGCCGCAACAGTGAGAGGCCCGCGTACCGCAAAAAAAAAAAAAAAAAAAAAATAGTGTGTTAAAAGTGTCATTTGCTTTTTGCTGCTGCTGTTATCTGTTCTGTTATACTTGGTCAAATACGTAGTTTTTTAAAAGAAAATATAACTGATGCTTTTTTGCAATCCTAATATAACAAGAAATAGAGACAAAAGAACTTAACATCAGTTCTTAATTGTGAAAAAGAGTACTCTGATCTGAGTTTACCCGTGACTGGGGTACATGAGTAGGAAATTAAAATATCCTTAAAATCCAGACAAGTTAGTTAATCTCCATAAAGATTGGCTATGTCATATGAAAATGTGGCAAATAACATAAAATGTCCCATAAAATCAATCTGAAGTTTATAAGTAAATGCAAGTGATGTTTTTATCATAAAGCCTAACTAGTAAATACTAAATATTCAATAATATCACACTACAATTTATTAGATAGAAGATAGAGGATATTTGTTCTTGCTTCTAGAGTTGTAGAAATACAAAAGTTGTGATATGGTCATCCTAATATTAAAAATATCATATGTTTCATTCAGTTTTAGTGGTTTTTGCTACATGACTTTATAGAGAAGTGGATGAATTTAAAGGGGGACCATTTAATGCAGTGTAACACACAATGGATTTTTTTGGCTTGGCTTCTCTGGATATTACCAAGATGCATAATGTATTTAAAAAGCAGGGAAATATGTGAATACAATATCTGCAGCAGTTAGTCTTAAAGAAAGATGCCAGT
This sequence comes from Kogia breviceps, assembly GCF_026419965.1. Lineage (NCBI taxonomy): Eukaryota > Metazoa > Chordata > Mammalia > Artiodactyla > Physeteridae > Kogia > Kogia breviceps. Next base: position 85,898,723 of record NC_081313.1, on the reverse strand, counting down.
AGCTCTCAGAATTTGAATGATTGCCTTAGGAATACTGGATGAAGTGAAATGGTTATAAATTGCAATAAAGGGGACTTAGTAACAAGAATTACTTGACACCAGGACTATATAAAAATGTCATGAATTCATTTAATCCTGAAGTTTTGTTGAAAAGAGTAAATGAAAATATGTTATAAGATTAAGAAAGAGTGACCTAATTTTTTTAATGCATTCGTTATTCTGGAATGAGTGTGTTTATGGGTGGATTGGTATAGATGGTTAGGAGAAATAAATGAGCTAAACTAAGAGTATCTACCTATACCTGACATTGAACACCAAGCATCTAATATCTTAATACTTTTGTTATTTAAATCTTAACATAAGGAGTTATGTGTATGTGTGTGTATGTGTTTGTAAAATAGAGTCAATGTATTAACTCGAGGAAATCAGCCACTTTTTAAAGGAGAAATGGAGAGGAGAATAGATAACATCACAATTTAACACTTAAAAGTAATCTTTCTGAAAGTATGACTACAATTTGGGCTGCATTCATCATTCTTTGTATAAGAGAAGCAAAGGAAGAGAAATAGACACATTGGAGATAATAAAGTGTATGTGATAAGCAGAAAAACAAAAGTGAAGAATTTTGCATCTCTTTCCACATGATGCATTTGACAGAATGACATTATTAAATTTTCATGAGGAGGAAAATTCATAAAGCAGTTAGGAAAGACAAGGTATATAAATTAGGTATCTGCATTTTTTTCCAAAGAGAAGAGATTTAATATTTATTTGCTGGGATTCAGGAAGAAAGAGGTAGATTAGGTAGATATTCCTTGTTTTGACTAATATTGTTAGAGTTTTCTGGGGCTCTATGGGTGTCTTCAAATTCAGAAGTTATAAAAATGTCCTACTTCGTGTGTAGATAGTCAAAGAAAGTATTGCACAGGTCTAAATTCTTGTTGCTAACACTATGTGAGAGTTAAGTGACATTTCAGGTAATTCAAATAGAGGAAAGGTGTATTATTATTTTTAGATCTTTGAAAGTTAGAACTTGAAGCTCCAGATCAGCACTGTGTGTTTGTACTCAATTTAGAGTTCTATACCAACAGACTAAGATCTTCATTGAAACATTCCTTTTATAAACAATACGAGCCATATCCCATTAATTTATTTGCCAATTACTTTATTCTACTAATTCTGTTTGTTAAATATTGTCTTATAATTTAAATCTCTAGGTGGAGAATATAAAAACCCAATTCATAGGAGATCAGCATAGTGATGGTGTTGTTAGTATTTGGCTTATTTTTGAATATTGAAGATTCAGTCATCAAAATGTGTAAAAATTTTATTTAAGGGAGCATTAATATCTATATTGAGAACCAGAAGGAACTGTATTAATTTTGACTAGAGAGTTCAGAGCACAAGTGAGGTATAGAAGTATAAATGTAACACATTAACTCTCTCTTTATCCAAACTCTGAAAGTGTTATTTCCTTCATCCCTATCCAACCCAAAGAAGCCAAGAAGATATTTACTGTTGTATCTACATTGTTTAGCATTATGATCTCCTCAATAAATGGTACTGTATGGGAAAAACTGGATATCTACATGCAAAAGAATAAAACCAGACCCCTATCTTACACCTCTCACAAAACTAACTTGAACAGGATTAAAGACTTAAACATAAATCCTGATACTATAAAATCCTTGGGGAAAACATAGAGAAAAACCTCCATGATACTGATCTTGGCAATGATTTTTTTTTTTTTTTTTTTTTTTTTTTTGCTATGTCACCAAAAGCCAGGAAAAAAAGCAAAACTAAACAAAACTATATCAAACTAAAAATCTTCTTCACAGCAAAGAAAAACATCAACAAAATGAAAAGGCAGTCTATAAAATGGCAGAAAAATATTTGGAAACTATATATCTGATAAGGGGTTAATATCCAAAATATGTAAAGAATTCATACAACTCAATAGCAAAATAATAATAATAATAATAATTGATTAATATAATAGGCAAAAGACCTGAATGGATATTTTTTCAAAGACATACAAATGGCCAGCAAGTACATGAAAAACTGCTCAACATAACTAATCATCCAGGAAAGGCAAATTGAAACCACAATGAAATATCACTTCATGCCTGTTAAAATGACTGTCATCAAAAAGACAAGAGATACATTTTGGCAAGGGTGTGGAGAAGAAGGAACACTTGTACACTTTTGGTGAGAGTATAAATTGATGCAGGCATTATTGAAAACAGTAGGGAAGTTCCTCAAAAAATTAAAAATAAAACTATTGTATGATCCAGCAATCTCAATTCTGGATACATATCCAAAGGAAAAGAATCAGTATCTTGAAGAGATACCTGCACTCTCATGTTCATTGCAATCTTATTCCCGGTAGCAAAAACATGGAAACAACCTAAGTGTCTATAGATAGATAACTGGATTAAGAACATGTAGTATATATACATAATGGAATATTATACAGCTGTAAAAAGAGGAAGCCTTGCTATTTGCAACAACATGAATGAAACTGGAAAAATTATGCTAAGTAAAATAAGCCAGACAAAGACAAATATTGTATGATCTCACTTTTATATGTAGAATCTTTTTTTTAATGTCAAATTATAGAAATTGTGGTTTCCAGGGCCTAGGGAGTGGGGAAAATGGGGAGATGTTTGTAAAGAGTACAAACATTTAGTTATAAGATGAATAAGAATAAAAAAGCCCTAAATAAAATCTATGAGAAAAAATAAAAGAGAAAAATAGTGGGTTTTCTTCTTTTTGATTTCATGTAGAGATAATTTTAAGTTGATGCACAATTTTTTTAAACATCTTATTTTTTTTAACATCTTTATTGGAGTATAATTGCTTTACAATGGTGTGTTAGTTTCTGCTTTAAAACAAAGTGAATCAGTTATACATATACATATGTTCCCATATCTCTTCCCTCTTGCGTCTCCTTCCCTCACACCCTCCCTATCCCAACCCTCTAGGTGGTCACAAACCACCTAGTTGATCTCCCTATGCCATGTGGCTGCTTCCCACTAGCTGTCCACCCTACATTTGATAGTATATATATGTCCATGCCACTGTCTCTCTTCATCACAGCTTACCCTTTCCCCTCCCCATATCCTCAAGTCCATGCTCTAGTAGGTCTAGTGTTTTATTCCTGTCCTACCCCTAGTCTCTTCATGACATTTTTTTTCTTAGATTCCATATATATGTGTTAGCATACAGTATTTGTTTTTCTCCTTCTGATTTACTTCACTCTGTATGACAGACTCCAGGTCTATCCACCTCATTGCAAATAACTCAGTTTCATTTCTTTTTATGGCTGAGTAATATTCCATTGTATATATGTGCCACATCTTAATCCATTAATCTGTTGATGGACATTTAGGTTGCTTCCATGTCCTGGCTATTGTAAATAAAGTTGCGATGAACATTTTGGTACATGACTCTTTTTGAATTATGGTTTTCTCTATGCCCAGTAGTGGGATAGCTGGGTTGTATGGTAGTTCTATTTGTAGTTTTTTAAGGAACCTCCATCTGTTCTCCATAGTGGCTATATCAACTTACATTCCCACCAGCAGTGCAAGAATGTTCCCTTTTCTCCAAACCCTTTCCAGCATTTATTGTTTCTAGATTTTTTGATGATGGCCGCTTCTGACTGGTGTGAGATGATATCTCATTGTACTTTTGATTTGTATTTTTCTAAATATTAATGATGTTGAACATTCTTTCATGTGTTTTTTGGTAATCTGTATATCTTCTTTGGAAAAATGTCTATTTAGGTCTTCTGCCCATTTTTGGATTGGGATGTTTGGTTTTTTGTTATTGAGCTGCTTGTAAATTTTGGAGATTAATCCTTTGTCAGTTGCTTCATTTGCAACTCTTTTTTCCCATTCTGAGGGTTGTATTTTGGTGTTGTTTATGGTATCCTTTGCTGTGCAAAAGCTTTTAAGTTTCATTAGGTCCCATTTTTTTTTTTTTCCATTTCTCTAGGATGTGGGTCAAAATGGGTCTTGCTGTGATTTATGTCACAGAGTTAAACATCTTATTATTAAAACTTAGTTACCTCTTATGTGCCACTAATAATATTTACTGTTATAAAAGAGAAAAATAAATGCAGAATATTTGAGTTCCTTTAAGATTCCATGACTTAAGCTTGTATACTAAGAAGATTTAAGAACTTAAAATATGTCTATATTGCTCAGAAACTGCTTGCAGTAAAAAAAATTTTTTTTTTTTACATTTTGATAGACTTTGAAAGTAGAAAATTGTTGGGCACTTTGATGGACCCTGCTTTTTAAAGATTTTCCTAAGTGACAATTTTATATTCTCCATTGTTAACAAAGAGGTTGCTTTCCTCCTCACCTCTGAGACCTCAGAGTAGGAAAAAAAACTTCCTTGGAAAGGAAAGAATCATATATTACAATATTTTATAGTATTGATTTATATTTTGGAATTGAAACTAATGAGAAAAAATGAATGATTCTCTATATGAAGTCACATTTGGAGAATTTTGCTTTACAGTATAAATATGAAAGAATTCAGTTTTGACCAATAAAGTTCTTTTGAACTAGATAGAAACTGATATCACAAGAGACAATAATATTAGTGGGGGTAAAGTGGGAGGAACACCTCTTTTCTAAACTTCTGTTGCTAGGATTTTTAGATTTTCTAGTTGTCCTGACCTACATTTTACCACAGTCTATGTTGTTCTGTTTGTTAATTTGTTTTACTTCTTTTTAAACAACCACACTTGAGAAATAAACATTGAGAATGTTTATTTCTTCTTTGCTCATGTCTTATTTTAGGCTGAGTAAAAAAGTTACATTATGCAATAGTTTTTTCTCAAGGTATTAGATAATTTTCTGAAGTTTTAGTTTATTCCAGTTATAAAGTCTTGATTTTATCCAGTCTCCTTTGACCTAAGTTGTAATATTCAAATTATGTACTATTTGAATGACACAACTCCTGAGTGTTTAATTACTCCTGATGTTTAGCTGATATAATTTTTCTTTATATCAAAGAGTTATATGATTTAATTATCAGCATTTATTTCCAAAACTACAACCTAAACAATATTTCCTAAGTAACTTTTTACTTTATAAAGACTGGTTATGGCTATCAAAGAATGAACTTAATTAAAAGCAATATCTCAAAACTGTAATGTAAGTGGGTGGGAAGGGATATAAAAGCCTTTTACAAAAGTTATTATAACAAACTCAACTCTTTAAATCAAACCAAATAGTTCTCAGCATGAAGAGTTATTAAAAAACATCAGCTCCAAAGACTAATATTCATTGAATATAGGAAACATGCCTTACTCAGATATATTGGTGCATAATCTAACAACCAAAAAAGAAGTCAAATTGTATGTCAATTAAAATTTTTTTAAACATATGAGCAAGTGCTAAAATGTTTGTCTTATGAAATCTTAATCATATCCACCCTTGAGGAATGACAGGACTATGTCATCAGATATTAGTTCTATTGAAAAATGTCATATCTTAATGTTGGTCAAATGGTTCAGATGAATTAAAACACACACACATACACACACACACACACTATACAAAGTTGACTAATTCACTTGAAATAGTAACACTATATTGGCCTAGTATGATGAGGATGAAATTTCTGCTTTATGTAAGAAAGTAGAAAAGTATTTAGGGAGCAGCATTGTCCAAAGAGAAGCCATATGATTAAAAATGATTAACCCTTGGGCAAGTGACATCACCTTTAACACTCATCTTTATCCCTCTTTCTCGCATCTGTAAAAAGGGAAAATAAAAATCACTTAAAAAACTAATTTAAACCAAGAATTAACATAATTTATATTTTCTTGACATAGAGATAGGTATATAATAACAAAGTTATGAGTGTAGACACACCATATTTACCAATTTTTAAATTTAAATAAAATTAAATCACATGAAAGAGTATATTTTCTACCAAAATAACAATTAAAAAAATCACTATGAAGTAAAGTTCATTTAAAACTTACCATGAAAATTTTACTGCTTCATCATTCCATATAAGTCTAAGCTTACTGAAGAAACCTTAAAATTACAGGTGACCCTTGAAAAACATGGGTTTGAACTGTGTGGGTCCACTTACACATGGATTTTTTTCAACAGTAAATATTTCGGTACTATACAACCCATGGTTGGTTGGATTCACGTAGGAGGAACAACAGGTATGGAAGAAACATGTACAGTACACAGAGAAACCACATATACAGATGGCTGACCATAAATTATAAGTGGATTTTTGACTAAGCAGAGGGTCAGCACCCCAACCTTCCTTTTCTTATCTAGATGTGACTACCTGAGGATACATTAGAATAAGGGATACTAATGCAGAAAAAACTGTTTTGTTATACTCATATGATTCCTTTTGTTTATAATTGTTCAAAATTGTGTACTTTTTTGCTTTTAATCTTTTTGGATTTTTTCAGGGAATCTATTTTAAACAACATAAGAATCAGCTTTTTGCCCCCTGCTCCAGAGACCTTTAACTCTTAAAGTTTAATCTATCTCCATTTATTGTGTCACTGATAGACACCCTCCCATACTATTTTGTTTTTTATTCTTATTTTATAGCTTTCCCTTATAGCCTTTTATTTGAGTGATTATGGTGGAAATTTGTCTTTTTTTTTAAATGAGCATAATGGGTATAAGAATTTCTCAATTCTTTCCTCTGTTGTCTGAATGTTGAAATTGTTATGCAGATAATTGTTTGAAACTTAATCTGAAATCTAAACTTCTTGGATTTCTTAGTCATGGAAAGGAAAAAGAATAGAAACAGTAAAAATTATAAAAGAACCTATAGTTTCTACGTATCTACCAAAGTGTCCTGATCTTATGGGTTCCAGATTTGTAAATTTAACCTGAATGTCTAATCTGACTGACAGGTGCCTTATATCTTTGAGACATTTTCATTTTTGATTCAATAAATATTTTTGAGTTCATTATTGGCTAAGACATTGTGATAGGTAAAAAGACACTGAGATAATGTTAAAGTTATAGAAAGAAGTTTCCTTTGAGAAGCTTGAAAGCATACAGTGATACCATAAAAATTCCTAAGTTTATGCATTTTGTAAAATTGGTTCTAAAAATTTTTCTGTATATTTCCTGAACTATGTTGAAATTTAAATAATGTGAAATTGCCCTAAATATTACAAAACAAATAACATATATTGAGTCATTTTCATATGCATGGTCAACATACTAACAAATGTTAGTTGTTCAATAACTTACTTGCCCATAAGGCCTCAGTTCACCATCAAAGCTGAAATTCACAAGACCCTTCTTTGAAGCATATGTATATGTGCATATATTTGGGTGCAACCTTAGGAGTATCAAAAACTGGAGTTATAATAACTATTTTCTTAAGAATCATACACATGTTGAAGATAAAATTACCATGATAAACCACAAAATATCTACATAAGAGGTTTTTAGCCACAATTATGTTGCAAAGCCGCTTCAAGAGGAAAACTGCATAGCCAAAGTGCATTTTGAGCAAGAAATCTACATGGTTTTATTAGTTTTTTCTAAAAATCTTGGAGAGATAAAAGTGTTCTAATACAATTTGGGGCTTTTATTCACACTTCATAAAATTTGTTGAAGTGTGTTTAATTATAAAGTACAAAAAATGTGCACCATGTTTATAAAAATATTAACAAAACTATTTTACATGTGTAAATTCATTTTGAAATATGCTAAGCATAAATATGGGCAAATTAGTGATTTACTTGCTTTTTATGATCATTATGTCAAGCTAAAGACATTTGCTAAAGACTTAGCTACTTGTGTGGTAGAAACCTGGTTTTTTCTTTTCTGTCTCTCCAAGTCTAGGAATGTTATCTATGAAAAACATGAGAAACCACTCAAGATTTACCCATTTGTTTATGCACATTAATGATTTAAAGGAGGAAGTAGACAGTGAGTAAGTGAGATCGGCTCATACAATTAAAGTGGTTTCTACTAGTTAAAATTTTCTTATTTATAAGAGGTTGCAAAAAGTCGAAATAAAGTCAATAGTATATGCCACATAATAATATACAAAATCCTATTATATATATAGATACGGATATGTAGTTAAAAATAATTTAGTGATTTTTTTCCACAATTAGATTCTGATATGTAAAGATCTATTAAAAGAAAAAAAAATTTTGAAAGGCTTTATAAAATGGGTTATGGATATTATAGATACTTCTTAGAATATAAAAAGCAAAATTGAACTTAATGTAGAAACAAACCAAAGCCAATGTACTGCATTTAATTTGGTGATTGCAGTGAAGGAATATGTCATAAGGAAAAAGACATCCTGAAAATGTCAGTATGCATAGTACCATTTATAAGAAAGTAAGTATAGAAATATATTAGAGACAGTATTTTCCTATTTTCCAGATACAGGAAATGAAGTGGAAATTGAATGAGTCATGAAAGTTTAAGAAAGATGTGGTAAAAATTGATCCATATTGTTTCTTTACTATTTTAACAAAGTGTGTATAAACAACGTAGAAGAAATTAATATCAAGTGCATTTACGCAAATAGAAGAAAATACTTCACACAGCATTGTAGAAATATATTGCCTTTAGAAGGTTACAGAGCCAAAAACTGTAACTGATTAATAGGACCAATAATAATATTTGTATTGGCCAACATGAGGAAGTTGGGGCCAGCTCCATGCTAGCTTCAGGGACTTTTCTCTGAATGGCATCCAAAGCACTTTCTAGCTTGGGGGCCCTGAGTGTGCTTAATTAACTCCGTCTGACCCAGTCACACAGAGTAAAGTCATCAGTCTATCAGATTTGGCTCACTTTCTTTCAGGGAGTTGTAGATGAAGGTCTTCCACCTATTTTTGAATTAACAAAAGCAAATCTCTACTCTTCCAACACACACACACACATACACACACACACATACACACACACACACACACACACACACACACACACACACACACACACACACACCAAAGAAGAAAGCATGGTCTGGTAAACTCAGCAGTTTGACCTATACTGATGAGTACATAAAATTTCCTATCCTGACTCTATGGAGACTATGTAGTAAAACAGACAAAATATAGAATGAAGAGTCAGAAAATCGGACTAAAAATCAATGTCTTCCTTTACTGACCATGTGACTTTGGGCAAATCACTGAACTTCTCACAGCCTTAGTTTTCTCTGTGAAAAACATGGAAACAATCATAATAAAACTCTGCTAGGGATATAAACCCTAGGTCACTAATAAAACTAATTTTTGTTGAAAAATCTATTCATAATTGAGGAATTCTCTACCACATATGAATATAAAACAAAGCTTATTTTGGATCCTTCCTGCCTTTTTTTTCTTTCTCATGTATTTTCACTTTTCCTCAATATTAATGCTATTCACCATATGCCAAAGTCTGTACTGCTCCACCGGTAGAGTGCACATTTATTTCACATTATTTTATTTTGGCTCATTCAAGAAAACTGCTGCCTTAATCAATAAAATAAAGTCAAGTAAATGAAGGCTGTTAATGGGAAAAATGACCCACCAAGAAAGATGTTTGACTTGGCCTCAGTCTCATTTCTCATTCCCAATATTCACTTCCTCCTTACGTATTTCCCTCTTTTTACCAAGATGGCTTCAGGGATTGCTTCTCCCAACTATACGTCATGGGAAAGTAAACTATAGGTACATTGTTTTGGTATAGACAGCAAAATGGACAACAAAAAAATTGTGCTTTCTTCCATAATATAGGTGAAGCAGCTACCCAAACATCCTTCTTCCTTACGGTTTCCAGGTGTCCAGGTGTAGTGATGTGATAGAAAAATCATAAAATGGAAAAAGCCTGGCCTCTAGATAACCACATAGAGGAAATCTGCCTGCCAACTATAACGTTTATATAGAACTGCTTTAAGAGTTAGAAATAAACTTTTATTGTGTTAAGCCACTGAAATTGTGGGGTTTATTTTTTAAACCTACAAACATTACCCTAGCAAATACCCAATTATACAGATGAAAAACATTTAGGCCATGCAAACAGATATTTATAAGTGCTGAGAATAACAGAAAAAAAAAAAATGAGTGTGAGATAGACCCTGGTAATCTGAACTCCCACAATTGCATTTTACTAGGAGTTACAGATAGTACACTGCATCTTGTATCTCGGTCAGCTTCAATATGAAGGATGCCATCTTAACACTTTCTATTCAGAGCCAGACATCTACTCTCCAAAAGACAAAACCTAAAAGAGGGAAGGCCAAAGAGAAATGGTTATTTCTTTATCTAGCAATATAAAGGCTACTTTATGCACTTTCATCTCCTTTCTTATTAGCCTCTTCTCAATGTGAATGAAAGGAGACATGGTTACCCCTTAAAGGAAATACTAAGCCTACTCACAAGGTTATGTTCTAACCTACAGATAATGATAATTACTATCTCAACATCTCTAAAACTCCAAATTCAAATAAGGGAAAGTTTTAAAATGTGCAGTGTCAGGAGCATAATTTCATTACAACTCAGTTTCCTTTTATCTTCTAAAATTTTCTGATCCATAAGACAAAAGTCAGAAAACTTTTTCTATAAAGGGCTGGATAGCAAATATTTTAGGTTTTGCAGGACATACTGCCTCTGTCATGACTGTCACAACTACTCAATTTTTCCACTGTAGCACCAACACAGCTATATACAATCCATAAACAAATGAGTGTGGCTATGTTCTAAAAAAATTTTATTTACAAAAACAGGCAATGGGCTGAATTTGGTTCTCAATCATAGTTTACAACCTCTGATTTAAGAAATTATTATACACAGTGCTCTAATTTTTAGTTCCTATTCTTTTCCAGTGGCCTCTCTATAATCACAGATTGATTTCATAAAACTCTAATATCTTTTCAGTGAGACAAATTATTATGAGTGGGTAGGAACTGGTAACTTTTAAAATCATACAACTGCATGGATCAAATGAAGTGTTTTAGTAAAATATTTTTTTAAATTCTCTTGTTCTGCCACAGTACCTTTTCACCTAATATTTTAAATCAATGTATAACTTTAAAAAAGGAAAAAAAAACACTGAAAATAACTCTTGGACACTTTTTTTTAGTCATTCCTGGTTTTTGGCCTGATACACATTCAAATTATGAATGTTCATAAATAGTGATGTCCAAGACCTATGGATCTTATGCTACAGACCTTGGCATGGAGTCGGCAATCTACAGCCTCTTCTAAATGATCCTCACCCAACTCATTCACTGCCCCTAATCAAAAACTGCTCATGGGGCTTCCCTGGTGGCGCAGTGGTTGAGCATCCGCCTGCCGATGCAGGGGACACGGGTTCGTCCCCCGGTCCGGGAAGATCCCACATGCCGCGGAGCCGCTGAGCCTGCGTGTCCGGAGCCCGTGCCCCGCAACGGGAGAGGCCACAACAGTGAGAGGCCCGCAAACTATTCATGACCACCTCATCGTAACAGTGCAGCTGGACCAGAGGTGGACACCTAACCCAAGAATAGCCAGTCAGTATATCAGCCAGTCCCATTTGATCTGGTCTGCAAAACTGGCTAAGTTAATCAGACATCCTTTCAGAAATAGAAATTAAGCAGTTAGGAATGGAGTTCAAGGTAAAAATGTTATAAGTATTCATAGAATCCCAAATTTTTGAGGAAACATAAGTTATAATTATGAAGAGGCAAAATTTATGAGTGAACAGAAGCTGTAAATTAAATACATGTCCTCACACAGTGGAGAAAAAGGAGTTGTAGCACAAGGAGAAGAAATAAGTGTGTAGGGAATAATGCAGGATGTTAATGGTAGACATTAGAGTGAAAACCTGTAGCTCTGTTCCAATCCTGTTACTGCCCATCTTGAAGCTAGGATGTTTGGCTTCTTCTTATAATACATATGAAATTCTGTTTTTCACAAGCACATGAATTTAATTAGATAAATGACAAACTATAGATTTCTTTGAAGTATAGGATAAACAAAACAAATAAAACAAAGAAACAAAAACCTTTGATTGCATCTTTAGAAAAATGAAGTGGAATGAGGAAACTGTCTTTAAAATTAACTAGACAGAAATTATAGTATAGTAAATACAGCAAGTTTTGGTGCCAACCACAATCTTACACTTTTTAGCTGTGGGATCTTTAGAAAGTTACTTAACTTCTCTTGCATTTATCAATACTTCAATATCTACCAAATGGAGGTAAAATTTGTACCTGTCTCAGAGAGTTAATGTGATGTATAAATGTTATTACATCTAAAGTGCTTAGAGGAGTACCTGAGGCATAGTAAGATTTCAGTGAATGCTGTCTTTATTTTTATCTTATCATATGTTATCACATGCTTTAAAATACTTGTCATCTGTACATTTGACCAAAAACACTGTCCTAATTTCATCAGAAGATGATGCTCTTGCATAATAATAGCATAGAGATTGATAATGTGTGTTTGAGTCTATAAAAATTTATTCACATAAAATAAGTTTGTATAGCTTATTTGAGTGCAGAACAAGCCAAGATGCAAATCCTTTGTTTTTCTAGTAGAGTTGACCATAGAAATAGTACTTTTAACTCTCCTTTGTAGAGGAAATAACTATTAGCTGTAGTTCAAGTCATGAACAGACAGGTGGAATGAAAGAACTGCAGAGTATTATCTTTCAGCCATTTCACTCCATGGAACAAATGAAGTCAAAGGGAACATTTCCACAAAACCTCACTTATTGTGAGGTTTTGAACTACTCTGGATTACTTCCTTCCAGGAAAACATAGAACTTAAAAGTTAAAAATTCCAATTTACTGTTGAGTGTATGCTTGCCATATAGTCCATAATTTAATTTTAAAGGTCTAGAATTTATGAGTCAGAGTTAGTGAATTGGAGAGAAGGACAAGAAAGGACAATAAACCAGACTTTATTTTTGTTTACCTTTAATATTTTCCATTAAGAGGTTTCTTCTATACATCTCCCATGTTTTTGTTCTTGTACTTTTCTCTCTTCAGTTAAGTACATTCAGCAAAGTCACTGGAAGGAAAGCACAACAGTTGTGAATGACTACTACTGCTAAATATTCTCTCCATTTGTACCAGAATCAAAAGAAGGCATTCCTGATCATTTGGGGTGTTTTACCAGTTTAGGGACATTTAAAGAAATGAATTATTTGGCACAATATATAATTTTAGGTTAAAACTTTGGAATACAAATTTATCATAAAGTTTAAATATGATAAATTAGAGCATACTCATTTTTGAATATACATATATTTATTTTTTTAAAATAGATCTTTATTGGGGTACAATTGCTTCACAATACAGTGTTAGTTTCTGTTTTACAACAAAGTGAATCAGCCATATGCATACACATGTCCCCATATCCCCTCCCTCTTGCGTCTCCCTCCCGCCCTCCCTATCCCACGACTGTAGGTCATCACAAAGCACCGAGCTGATCTCCCTGTGCTATGCTGCTCCTTCCCACTAGCTAACTATTTTACATTTGGTAGTGTATATATGTCGATGCTACTCTCACTTCACCCCAGCTTCCCCCTACCCTCCCCATGTCCTCATGTCCATTCTCTATGTCTATATCATTATTCCTGCCCTGCCACTAAGTTCATTAGTACCATTTTTTTTTTTTTTTTAGATTCCATATATATGCTTTAGCATGCCGTATTTGTTTTTCTCTTTCTGACTTACTTCACTCTGTGTGACAGACTCTAGGTCCATCCAGCTAACCACAAATAACTCGATATTGTTTTTTTTATGGCTGAGTGATATTCCACTGTATATATGTGCCACATCTTCTTTATCCATTCATCTGTTGTTGGATATTTAGGTTGCTTCCATTTCCTGGCTATTGTGAATAGAGCTGCAATGAACATTGGGGTACATGTCTCTTTTTGAATTATGGTTTTCTCAGGGTATATTCCCAGTAGTGGGATTGCTGGGTCATATGGTAGTTCTATTTTTAGTTTTTTAAGGAACATCCATACTGTTCTCCATAGAGGTTGTATCAATTTACATTCCCACCAACAGTGCAGGAGGGTTCCCTTTTAACCACTACCGTTCCAGGATTTATTGTTTCTAGATATTTTGATAATGGCCATTCTGACAGGTGTGAGGTGATATCTCATTTTAGTTTTGATTTACATTTGTCTAATAATTAGTGTTGTTGAGAATCTTTTCATGTGCCTCTTGGCCATCTGTGTGTATTCTTTGGTGAAATGTCTGTTTAGGTCTTCCACCCATTTTTTAATTAGATTATTTGTTTTTTTGATATTGAGCTCCATGAGCTGTTTGTGTATTTTGGAGATTAATCCTTTGTCATTGTTTCTTTTGCAAATATTTTCTCCCATTCTGAGGGTTGTCTTTTCATCTTGTTTATGGCTTCCTTTGCTGTGCAAAAGCTTTTAAGTTTCATTAGGTCCCATTTGTTTATTTTTGTTTTTATTTCCATTTCTGTAGAAGGTGGGTCAATAATGATCTTGCTGTGATTTATCTCATAGAGTGTTCTGCCTATGTTTTCCTCTAAGAGTTTTATAATGTCTGGCCTTACATTTAGGTCTCTAAATCATTTTGAGTTTATTTTTGTGTATGGTGTTAGGTAGTGTTCTAATTTCATTCTATTACATGTGGCTGTCCAGTTTTCCCAGAACCACTTATTGAAGAGGCAGTCTTTTCTCCACTGTATGTTCTTGCCTTCTTTGTTGTAAATTAGGTGACCATATTTGCATGGGTTTATCTCTGTGCTTTCTATCCTGTTCCATTGATCTATATTTCTGTTTTTGTGCCAGTACCATACTGTCTTGATTACTGTAGCTTTGTAGTATACTTTGAAGTTGGGGACCCTGATTCCTCCAGTTCTGTTTTTCTATCTCAAGATTGTTTTGGCTGTTCAGGTCTTCTGTGTTTCCATACGAATTGTAAAATTTTTAGTTCTAATTCTGTGAAAATTGCCATTGGTAGTTTGATAGGGATTCCATTGAATCTGTAGATTGCTTTGGATAGTACAGTCATTTTCACACTGTGGATTCTCCCAATCCAAGAACATGGTATATCTCTCCATCTGTTTGTATCATCTTTAATTTCTTTCATCAGTGTCTTATAGTTTTCTGCATACAGGTCTTTTGTCTCCTTAGGTAGGTTCCATTTTCTGGAGAGTTTTTATCTTAAATGGGTGTTGAATTTTGTCAAAAGCTTTTTCTGCATCTATTGAGATGATCATATGATTTTTATTCCTTAATTTGTTAATATGGTGTATCACATTGATTGATTTGCATATATTGAGGAAACCTTGCATCCCTGGGGTAAATCCCAGTTGATCATGGAGTATGATCCTTTTGATATGTTGTTGGATTCTGTTTGCTAGTATTTTGTTCAGGATTTTTGCATCTATGTTCATCAGTGATATTGGTCTATAATTTTCTTTTTTTGTGATATCTTTTTCTGGTCTTGGTATCAGGGTGATGGTGGCTTTAGAATGGCTGTAGAATTAATTTGGGAGTGTTCCTTCCCCTGCAATTTTTGGAAGAGTTTGAGAAGGATCAGTGTTAGCTCTTCTCTTCTCTTCTCTATAAATGTATGACAGAATTCACCTGTGAAGCCATCTGGTCCTGGACTTTTGTTTGTTGGAAGATTTTTACTTACAGTTTCAATTTCATTACTTGTGATAGGACTATTTATATTTTCCAATTCTTTCTGGTTCAGTTTGGGAAAATTGTACCTTTCCAAGAATTTGCCCATTTCTTCATGGTTGTCCATTTTATTGGCATATAGTTGTTTGTAGTAGTTTCTTATAATCCTTTGTATTTCTGCAGTGTCAGTTGTGGTTTCTCCTTTTTCATTTCTAATTTTATTGATTTGTGTCCTCTCCCTGTTTTTCTTGATGAGTCTGGCTAAGGATTTATCAATTTTGTTTATCTTCTCAAAGAACCAGCTGTTAATTTTATTGATCTTTACTATTGTTTTCTTTGTTTCTATTTCATTTATTTCTGCTCTGATCTTTAAGATTTCTTTCCTTCTGCTGACTTTGGGTTTTCTTTGTCCTTCTTTCTCTAGTCACTTTAGGTGTAGGGTTAGATTGTTTATTTGAGATTTTTCTTGTTTCTTGAGGTGAGATTGAATTGCTATAAACTTCCCTCTTAGAACTGCTTTTGCTGTGTCCCATAGATTTTGGGTCATCCTGTTATTGTTGTCATTTTTTTAATGTATTTTTTAATTTCTTCTTTGCTTTCTTCAGTGATCTCTTGGTTATTTAGTAGCACACTGTTTAGCCTCCATGTATTTGTGTTTTTTACAGTCTTTTACCTGTAATTGATTTCCAATCTCACAGCATTGTTGTCAGAAAAGATGCCTGATACTATTACAATTTTCTTAAATTTTGCAAGGCTTGATTTGTGACCCAGGATGTGATCTATCCTGGAGAATGTTCCATGTGTACTTGAGAAGTGTATTCTGCCACTTTTGGGTGGAATGTTCTATAAATATCAATTAAATCCATCTGGTCTATTTTGTCATTTAAAGCTCATGTTTCCTTATTTATTTTGTTTGAGTGATCTGTCCATTGGTGTAAGTGGGGTGTTAAAGTGCCCCATTATTATTATGTTACTGTTGATTTCCCCTTTCATGGTTGTTAGCATTTGCTTTATGTGTTGAGGTGCTCTTATGTTGGGTGCATAAACATTTATAACTGTTATATCTTCTTCTTGGATTGATCTCTTGATCATTATATAGTGTCCTTCCTTATCCCTTGTAACAGTCTTTATTTTAAAGTCTATTTTATCTGATACAAATATTGCCACTCCAGGTTTCTTTTGACTTCCATTTGCATGGAATATCTTTTACCATCCCTTCACCTTCAGTTTGTATGTGTCCCTAGGTCTGAAGTGGGTCTCTTGTAGACAACATATATATGGGTCTTGTTTTTGTATCTATTCAGCCAGTTTGTGTCTTTTGGGTGGAGTATTTAATCCACTTACATTCAAGGTTATTATCAATATGTATGTTCCTATTATTTCCTTAATTGTTTTGGGTTTGTTATTGTATGTCCTTTCCTTCTCTTGTGTTTCCTATGTAGAGAAGTTCCTTTAGCATTTGTTGTGGAGCTAGTTTGGTGGTGCTGAATTATATTAGCTTTTGCTTATCTGAAATCTTTTGCTTTCTCCATGGAATCTAGATGAGACCCTTGCTGGGTAGAGTAATCTTGGTTGTAAGTTTTTCTCTTTCTTCACTTTAAGTATATCCTGCCACTCCCTTGTGGCCTTCAGAGTTTCCACTGAAAAATCAGCTGATAACCTTATGGGGATTCCTTTGTATGTTATTTTTTTGTTTTTCCTTTGCCGCTTTTAATATTTTTTCTATGAATTTAATTTTTGTTAGTTTGAATAACATATGTCTTGGTGTGTTTCTCCTAGGGTTTATCCTGTATGGGACTCTCTGAACTTCCTGGATTTGGGTGACTGTTTCCTTTCCTGTGTTAGGGAAGTTTTCCACTAAAATCTCTTCTCATATTTTTTTAGACTCTTTCTTTTTCTCTTCTTCTTCTGGGACCCCTATAATTTGCATGTTCATTCATTTAGTGTTGTCCCAGAGGTCTCTGAGATTGTCTTCAATTCTTTCCATTCTTTTTTCTGTATTCTGCTCCTTGGCAGTTATTTCCATTTTGTCTTTCAGCTCACTTATTCGTTCTTGTGCCTCAGTTATTCTGTTATTGATTTCTTCTAATGTATTTTTCATTGCAGTTATATTGTTGTTCATCTCTGTTTGTTTTTTCTTTAGTTCTTCTAGATCTTTGTTAAATATTTCTTGTGTTTTCTCAATCCGTGCCTCAATTCTATTTCTGAGATTCTGGATCATCTTTACTCTCATTACTCTGAATTCTTTTTCAGGTAGGTTGCCTATTTCCTCTGCATTTATTTGGTACCTTCATCTGTGACATATGTTTTTGCAGTCTCAGGGGGTTTTTTTTGTTTGTTTGTTTTGTTTTGTTTGATGAGTGGGATTGTATTCCTGTCTTACAGGTTGTTTGGTTTGAGGCTTCCATCACTGGAGTTTGTAAGCTGTTGGGTAGAACTGGGTCTTGATGCCAAGATGAAGACCCCTGGGAGAACTCACTCCTATGAATATTCCCTGGGATCTGAGGTTCTCTGTTAGTCCACTGGTTCAGACTCAGAGCTTCAACTGCAGGAGCTTTGGCCCGACCCCCGACCTGTGAACCATGATCATGCAAGTTGTGTGGAGTGGCAAAAAAAAAAAGAAAAAAAGAGAACAATAACAAAGTAAAAAATATAATTAAAGTAGGAAACTAACTGATATGTTAGAAAGAATATAAAAATAAAAATATAGATGAAACAACTACCAGAAGGCAAAACAGAACCACAGTAGTAAAAATGAGGAGAAAAAAAACGGTAGAAAAAGCCTTGGTGGAGGGCGGGGCCTAATCAGGGACAGGGTTTGGGCAATGGGTGGGGCCTATGCTTAAGACCCATAGGGCTGGAAAGGGCCCTGGGGGCTGTGGGGGGTGGGGCTTAGACTCAATGGAACAGGAGGGGCCCAGGAGTGCCTCCCACCTCTGGACTCAGAATGTGGGGGACCCCACCTGGGAGCTCAGTGGGACCAATGTCCTCTGCTTCTCCTGCTCCTCCAGTCCTGGGGGGTCCCTCTCGCCTGCATCTTCTGTTCTCCCCTGGCCTCCCTCCTATGCTCCCAGGATCAGTGCAGCCCAGAGGGGTCCTCTGAGTGCATAGGACCTGGCCGGAGAGCTGGGCAGACTTCCCCGGTCGATTGGGCAGGGGAAATGCTGGGCACGCTCCTCCTGATCCGAGTCCCAGAGGGTCCCTCCAGGCATGTAAATGCCTACCCCTCTCACCCACCCCTCAGGTGTGCTGGTCCTGTCCAGCTTCCACTTGTCCTCTCCCCCCATCCCCCCACATCCTACCGGTTCACTTGGGGGTTCCTCCTGTGTCTTTGGGTGCCAAGGTCCCCCACCAGTGTCCAGCAGGTGCCCTAGTTGTAGGGAGATGCGAACTCCATGTCTTCCCACACTGCCATCTTGACTCTGACCCTGAATATATTTTTAGAAGGCTTGATTTTACACTCTTATTGGTTAAATTAATCTTCAAATTATTGATTACCAAGTAACATTGTGAACTGGTCTTCTACAGCATGAATCTAACTACCGTGTTTGTTTTATCATTAATCTTTTTGGTCATTATATCATTTACTGTTCATTATAGCAAGAGATAAATTGCACAAATTCTTAATATTGTTAGTTCAGCTTGGCTGCCTTCTTTAGTGACACTAATTCTACAGAGCAGTTGGGCAAAATCAATGTCTTATGCACCATTTCTCTTAAATTATGCTTGTTATGTGATTGAATCAACACTACACAGAGTTTTCTCAAGTTAATTGATCAACTCCTACAAAACAAATTAACATGATACATCAAAGTTATGGAATTGTCTTCCAGAAGGAACATAATAAACATCAGTGCTGAAAGAAAACCGGTATTCCTCCTGGAATACTGAAATTCTCAGCCCTAACCAAATGGCTGGATAAAAGTATAGAAGAGAGAATGCTAATGGAAGTTCAAAGGGAGACATTTTTACTTTTCTAGAAGGATTTAAGATATTTATGTCAAGTAATATAATTGCATTTGTTGAAACATTGTAATGTTGCTTGATCCTCCTCCAATCCCTTGCCCCTAATCAGTTAAGAAAAAAATGGTATCTAAAGTATCACTTAAAGTATTTCTTTATTTTTAACTTTTCTAGTTCAAATAGCTATTATTTACCATTATTAGCCATCTTCCTAAAGTTAATTCTTAGTAAATATTTCATGAGCCACTTTTCATGTTTTATATTATATCAATATTAATATTGTTAAAATACATTTCTGAGAACAGCATGTCAAATTTATCCAATCTGCTAAATATTACTATGTTTTATAATCATTAACATATTCACTAGAGTTCCAATGTGGATTAAAGTTTATTTTAAGAAAATAAAAATATAAATAAATATTATGTCAAGTTTTTGAAATAATGTAGTCCTTATATTTTTGTAAACTTGAGATTTTGAAATTTTGAGCAAAAGCAAAATATACACACACACACACATTTGACATTTTGAGCCCCATTTAGATAAGTATTATATAAATAAATTTTAAAAGAACATGTCAATCCTATGTGTTTATTATATGTGATTTGAAAATATATTTAATACTACAGAAAATACTCTACTTTGTTGAAGTACAATGTTAAGTTTAATCATCTGGGTGTACTTAAAGTAAGAGTAATAAATAAGAGAAGAAATGAAAGTATTTAAAATAAATAAACAGTGGCATCCAGCTAACTACATGGTTCCTCACCAAGGAAATGAATTTAAAATTAGAAGAAAAAACATGTTAGGCTACTTTAGCTATGTTTTGTAAAGACGAGTACATTGAACAGTATTCTGTTTATCTATGTCCAGATAAGGATAGTGTGCCTGACTCTATATATTTATTTAGAGTATGAGTCTCTCTTTCAGTTCTTTCCTCCACTCAGTGGCATGCTATGTCCTTTCTCTCCCTAAGTGTTCCTTAAGTATTTAGATGTAACCCTTAGAAAAGGATGATAGGCTTACTTTGGTAATGAATTAGTCCTTTCAATCTTTTCTGATTAATATCAAGTTAAAAAATGTATGTAAGTTTCCTGAACAAACACAAAATAACTATATATTCAATATCTTCTTTTTAAAATGAATGACATACTGTTAATATGTTCCTCTGTTAAGTGGCATCTGTTGAGTGGAAGTATTAATTCCAAGCTATGTTTTTTCTGACTATGTTTTGGAAATTTTATAGAATTAAATTCCCAAGGGACACTAATTAAAATTATTTTAAGTAATTGAGTCATCAAGAAAATATTTTAAAGTTTCAATATTTTAAAAACTAAAAATAAAATATTTTACCATGATAACATCACATCCTACATATTGTCATGTATTTCAGTAAAAATTTAATGGTCATAATCCTTGTACCTTTAATTTACATATTCAAACTTCAATTTATTAGACAAATTAAGTTTTGTTTATTTTAAAAGTTTGCTTTAATTTTAATGATGTTATAATCATTTAAATTGTATTTCATGCAATATAAAAATATAATATATTTATCAAAAGAATTGACCAAAATATATCTATACCTGTAAAATAGTAACTGGTAATTAAAGATATAAATGAGAAATGCTGTCAATACTGTAAAAACATTATGCTAAATTAATGGTACTTTTATATAATTTTGCTATGAAATATTGATATTCTTATTTATATAATAATGTTTCCATGGAATTATATATAATGTTTACTCTTATTCACCATAACAATTAATTGCAGAATGTTGAGGTACCATGGCACTTTACTTTCACAGTACCTGTGACCAGTTGTATCTAATTCATAGACATTGTAGGATGATGGAATAAATTAGGTCATTCAGGACCCCAAACTTTTATCCCTGTAGTATTTTCATCATTGTAACTAACTTAAGTATATTTCCGAAAAATAACTTTTTTTCTTTAAGATGGTTAGTGGAAATCTGAAGCAAGTATTAATTACATGATAGAGAATGAATCTTATGTGTGTATCTTTATAACATTAAAATTCCAGGTATTGAAAAAACAGAATTTTTTGAATCACCTTTTTTTTTTTTTTAACTTTTGTCTGGATGTTTTTTGCCACATAAACACAATGATTAAGAGATAGCTTTTCTTGTACTTTGGCATATAATTAAGGGTTTTATTTTAGTCTATAAATTGCAAACTCTGAAAACAATTTTGGCTTGAGTAATGTATTATCTTTTTTTGTCCTTGTTATATGAGAAATTTGGCTAAAGGTAGTCTGAGTATGTGGTGACTCCACCATGCTGTCAGAGATCTAGGATCCTCTGATGTTTTAATCACTTATTGCTAACTTGTGACAGTCGACTTGTAGTTCCAAGATGGTTTCTTATTTCTGGGCATTGCATCAATTTTCCTGACAGCAAGAAGGGCAAGGGGAAAATGTCACACAACGTTGGAGTCAGCCATCCTCCATCCCTTCACTCGTATAATTTAAAGAGCTTGTCAAAGGTATAGTCAACAACTTTTTTTTTTTTTTCATGGAAAGGCATTTTATTTTAAATATAGCAGTGTGCATATGTCAATCCCAAACTCCCAATCTATCCCCCTCACCCTTCTCCACGGTAACCATAAATTCATTCTCTAAGTCTGTGAGTTTGTTTCTGTTTTGTAAATAAGTTCATTTGTATCATTATTTTTTAGATTCCTCATATAAGCGATATCATATGATATTTGTCTTTCTCTGACTTCTTCACTTACTATCATAGTCTCTCGGTCCATCCATGTTGCTGCAAAAAGCATTATTTCATTCTTATTAGTGGTTGACAGCTTTCAGGTATATCCCATTGATGAGAGCTGTGTTACATGGGTACTCCAATCTACAAGGGAAAGTGGAAAATACAGGCTTATTACACCTGATGAAATCAGGATTACATTTATGGGTGAAAAGGAAAAAATGGGTATTGGCTATGGAAATTGCAGTCTTTGCCTCAGTCTGTGTTACAGTTTTACAGAATAAATTTATCATCAGTATTGCTATATAAAATCATTTTCAGGGCACACTCTGTCCAGAAGCCAGAGTAACATCTGAGAGATTTTTGCTTCTGCATGGAAGTGTTTAATTAGAGTAGAATCAGTATGGATATTAAGGTCAAGCAGATGAGTTTGATTCCTTACATTGTCTCTTACTCAGATGTGTTAACTTAGGCAAATGCCCTGACCTGAAGTTGCCTCAATGACCTTATACTGTTATTGAATGAATTAAACTATGAGTATAATGAGCATGGCACATCCTTGGTACTCAATACTTGTTAGTTCTCTCCTCCCACCGCTCTATCTGATTTTCCTTTCTAGTCTAGATAGGACATTTAAAATCTTTCCTTCTACAAGTCAGTAAGATACTGTTTCCAAAAATGCCATAAGAATGGAAAATATTTCACAGAGATGAACCTTTATGACCTCTAACACCATTATTATTATTATAAGAGTTTTCACCATTATTAATAAATTAACTTTCAATATAGAACCCAGAGCTGTATGTCAGTTTGCCCACTTATCAATACACCATAACTGACAGAGTCTTTCAAAGTCAAAATTAATTTACCAATGTCTTTTTAGATATTTTGCTTTCCCAGGCAACTTTTGTAGTCTTCTGGATCCCAAATTTTCTGGTAGCTGTTCTTTGTCATTACTGGGGTTTTTATTTGCTTGTTTTTGTCATTATTGTTCTCTTTTTGAAACTTCTGCATACCAAACCTCCACCATGGCAGCTGTTAAATTGTTAAGAGTTTATATCTTTAGTAAGTAGATCTTAGGGCAAATTAGTTAGAAAGAATATTACTTAAAAAAGTGTAAAATAAAAAAAAACTAGACATATTTGCCTAGTGCCTCTTAATTTTAAGCCTCTCATACATTCCAAACTTACTGATATATGTTTAAGTTTTGAAATATTTAATACTCTAAAAACAATTTCTCATGATTGTATTTAAAATTAAGAGGAACAATTTCGACTTTTTCCAAGTATTTACAAAATGACATTAAAATATGTAAGTATGTTCTATTTTAAACTGAAAAGTAAAACAAAACAATAAAAAATTTAAAAAACAAAAATGAATATGAATATTTCTTTTAATCTCAGAACAAATTAGAAAGACTTTATGTCTTATAATAATAACAATGTATGTGAATAAATGTTACCAGTAGAATGAAATTATTTTATGGAAAATTAAATATCAAAATATCACTCAGAAAATTTTATTATAAAATTAAGAGATTATTCAATTAGCATAAAAATATCAAACATAAGACATAAAATTCTTTACTACTTCTTCAATAAATCATTTGATGCTTAATCAAGTAGGGCAAAGGAAGTATTCTGAAATATATATGTTAATATGTTTACATTTCTTGGCTTTTTCTCTGAAAACACTGAGGTCTCATTTGCTATTATTCTTCACAAACCCTCTGATATAGGTGGTCTCATCAGCACACCATAAAAATCTTCCTCTTAGAATTTTTTTTTTAAGCACTGCTTCCTGTGCTGGTATTATCTCTTAGAGGAAGCCGCCCTGAATGTTTCAGTCATTGGGGATAATTTCCTCAGACTTCATAGGCCATTTGTGGCCTCAACCATTCATATTCTCTGTAGAATTTTCTACCTTATAATGTTTTTCATTGCATGCTTGTCCCTTCTCTGCAACTAAATCACAAACTCTTACAGGCAGATGTAATTTCTTATCTTCAAAAAATGGCACATGATTTATTCATGTTTATTATTCCTGATGATATAAAGAACAATTTCAGCAAAAAACAGAATTGTGACCAAACTCTGCAAGGGATAGGCAAAACCACACAGGATTGATAATTTTTAAATGGTTGATGAAAAATATAAAGAAAAAAACTGATGTTTAAATCAACATTGCTTCAAAGATGGTTCATGTAAGAAAGATAGAGCATAAATACATTATCTCTAGCCATTCATGAAAACAAGAACTTCCTCAGATTCCCTGAGCTCCAAACAAATGAAATGAGACAGAATCCAAAAGAAACACCGGGCTCCATATCTGCTTAGCTTGGTTTACTTGAAAGATGGTCTGTAAGATTATATTTGCTGTGGGCAGATAAGGTGATTACTCCTCACATGGAAGACCAACATGCTGAGCCTTGCTTTGGCATAACTTATAAAACAGGAAACTCATCAGCTGTGTAAATTCTCATTGATATATTTTTACCCCAGATGGATTGAATTAGCTGAGAATAGAAAGCAATTCTGCTACATCTCTAGAAACTTTCTGATCTTGTCTCATCTTTCTCTGACCATAGAGGTGTCCGGAATTGAACAAGTTTAGCTACAGTGTTTGTCATAGTAAAAAAAAGAATAGTAAAAATGTTTACTCAAACAGTCTAAACAGAGAAAGCTATCTATAGAATACCACTATCAAAGTTCCTTTACTTTTTTCCTATAATCTAAAAGGAAATAAGTGACAATGATCAGTTGTTTTTCCTTTAAAATTTGGAACTTTAATAATGGATAAGAATTTTTGTTCATAAAATAGTCCTTTGGGGTTACTTGTAAGGCTGATGGGAGATATTCGTGGACCAAATGTAGTTGCTTAAGGCTTCTTTGAGAAACCATACATTCCTCTCTAATGAAGTAACATTTATGACAATAATGTGGTAGAGGAAGGGGAAAATCCAGTTGTTATCATTCTGTTGTTATTCCTTCAGTTTTAATTTGAGCAATTGAGTTAGGCAGTGCTAGGCAACAGGTGAGGTAAGATTCTTTTTGACTTCAGTGTTATTCGTATGGTTTGTTTATCATATATAGAGATGTTTTTTTCTTTTCATTGGTTTAATATGTTCGTCTAATGTATCTCACATCTTATTTAAATGCATATTTTCTTATGGTGAAATCATATCTGTTATGCTTTTTACTTAAACCATTTTTTTGGAACATATTAAGCAATCTGGAGTATGAAAAAATAAGTCTGCTGAACAAAATCATAGATTTTGTTTTCTTCTTCATCTTGAAATAGAATGCTGTAAAAGGATAGAAAAAGAAAGCATAAAAAGAGTTGCTTATGTGTTCTCCAAAATCAGACTATATTCATTAAATTATATGTAGAATTCTTATGGATATAAAAATTGAAATCCCTTATCACATTGATAATTATTATTTGTTATATATAGTAATTGGCAAATATTGATCAAAATATCAAATGCCTTCTTTCAGTCCTTCCTTAAACTTTCCATAATATGTCATTTTTCATAAACGATGTACTGTTTTAACTGCTTACATACTAGTAACTAACATGGTGTCAAGTATTAATATAAAAACATACAGTTCTTAAATGGATTGGGTCTTAAAGGCATCATTTTTCTGATGCCTACCTACCCTTTCAAAGTTACTTACCCTTCTTCACTTATCTCCTTTAGCCATTTCTATATCTGTATCTCCTTTAACCATCTTATCACATTCAGCAGGCAATTAGACTTGAGCTTCTTCACTTTTCTCTTCTTTCTATGTACAGTGAGAAACAAGAGAAACCAAGCCTGCATCGCTGAAATTTTATCACATTGATATGTGCCTTATTTCCTGATGTCCATAAGAAAACTAAACTCTTTGTAATAAAAGTCCTTCAATCTTTTAAATACCTGTGAAATATTCCTTTAGATTTTGAGTGTTTAAAGTATTAATTCAGATATCTGGTGATGTAACTTTTCTTTCCATATCCTTTTCTATATCCTGTAAACCTTCTCAATATATAATTTATATATGTTATCCATTCTAAAACAAAACTTCTATTGTTTATTGCAAAATGTACAACCTTTCATTTTCTGTTTTTACATCTTCTATTACTTAAAAATCAAAAATGCTGATATGGTACTATGTGTCTTTATTTTCCTCATATATATAATTAATATATTAACGTACATTAAATATATATTTGATTTATTTCTTTATCCATTTGACCTGTATTCTTGAATATTTATTTAACATTGTGTCATAGAATCTTATTGAATTTATTTCAACAATCATACTTCTAATTCACAAGGTCTATTTCTTATTCTTTTAAAGAGACTTTTCTCTTAACATCTTTTTCATCTTCTCAAAAGTACACTGAGATTACCTATCATAATGCTTTAAAATTTTTCAAAGATCTCTTGTTTCATCAAGCATTAAAGGGCTTTTTTTTCTTATTTGCATAGTTTTTCTCCAACATTATATGTGTTTTCCTCCTTAAAGTGTAGTGATTCTTGTTGGACCATTAAGAATGTGGGATCTTGCCAGAGTAGTTAAGAACAAAGAATTATATTGATTTTTCTTATTGGCTTGGGTGGATTTCCTCAGCTGTTTTTTGAATTATTTTGTTTCCTATTAAGCCTCCCTCAGGACTGGGAACCAACTAGTTGTTCTTGTGGGGATAAGAGTGGAGTGGGGAAGGACTGACCTTGTGTACTGGTGGGTTTCCTTACATTATGAACAGAGAGGAGGTCAATTCAAGAAAAAATTTCAAAAAGGACTTCAGGTTGATATGGAAAAATATTTGCATTGTGTGTTTGTTTCATAGTAGTAAGAATCTACAGATGACCTAGAAGTCCATCACTGGAAATGGGCCTATGGTTAATGCATGCTATGGGGAGCCATATAGCAGCTAGTTGCACTAAAATATATATACTAATAAATATGAAGGTAGAACTTTAAGGTAGATCTTAAACATATCATTTTAATTTCAGTAAGGACTAAAGAATAGGTGGTGAATGAATACAATCAGTGTGTCCATTTGAATCATAAATCACTCAAACCTCTATTCCATCCTGGTTTTTGTGCCTGGTGTAATTTGCCTGTTAGTATTACAGATTGTATAGTCATAAAACCCACACTTCATATTTTGTTAACCCAGGTAAAATTGACAAAGTGTTACTTTGTGCACTCTCTTGACTCTCCTTGTGTATATGTATGGGGCATCAAGGGTAAATCATGGGTTTTGAAGTGCCTCACAGAGAGGTGCCCTCTGTTAGGCATGGAAGAAATCTCCCAAACAAACATTGGTTGCCTAAGTACACTTAATATGGGGATTTTGGTTAATTTCTTCCTGTCTTTGGGGACACTGGGTAGTGGTTGTAGTAAAAGCTAATCATTCAGCTAATCGTCACTCTCTACTTATATCCACCCAGCACCTTCTTTATAGAACAATAGCTTATCCAGCCTCAAACATCTGTCAGAAGACAAAGTCTTAGAGTCTCTAATACCCTGTAGAACAAATGTTTACTATTAAGTAGCTTAAGTGTCTGGGTTAAGAGGACATGAGCAACACAATTTACCACTCCCTTTTCTCCCCAGTTGTCAACTTTAGAATTAAAATGAAATTAGATCATTGCCATTTGATTAATATTTCATAATCAGTGACTCTACAAGTATCCAAGGGAAGAATGACTTATTTTGCATACATAATTTTTAAAATTTTTATCTTAAATGACAGTCTCTCTGTCTCTCCATTTGTCTATCTCTGTCTCTATCTCTCGCTTTAGGTTCTATCCTACCAGAGTGGAAGATAATAATATTACTAAGAAAAATGTGCTTCTAGATGTTTTCTTATGCATCAAGGTTTTTAAAATTGGCAAGGCCTGCTGTGGGCCACTGGTCATCTCACATTTGTACTCATACATATACTTGTGGAAAAAGAAAACTATACCATAAAATAAAATAAACACGAGCTTCAACTTTTGTGTGTTTTTCTTTCTTCTCAGATTATCAGAGGCATGTTTTTATTAACAAAACTAACAAAAATTTCTAAATATTCTATGGAATTGATGCCACTTCCTCATTTTCCCTCATTTATTAGTTTTTAAAGAAATAATTCCATGTGGTAAGCTGTATGCTAATGCATGTCATGGTTAGCCTTAGCATTAGTAACTGCTTCTCAATGCTTGCTTTTCCTCTTCTCAATTTACAGAGCAGAAGTCCTGATCAAAGTGCACCCAGGGTTAAGATACAGTAATTGCATTTTGAATGATACCTTTCGTTCTAGCAGCTGAGTTCCATTTACTCCTTTGCCTGCCAAAGATGGCATTTTTGTACCCTATACATGGCATACTTTTCTCTTTTTTCTTCACTTACCTTTTTTTCTTTTTATGGACTAAATTGGCTCCACATTCTAAGCTTAATGAGTATGTAGAGGTTGGCAGGCAAGAAAGAGTCATTTATCTAGAGGGCTGAGCCAGCTGCAAGGTACAGAGCTTTCATTTCATCTTGAGGAAATAGAACAGAAAAAACCCTAATTTTATATTAATCTTCATGTTCAGATGGGAAGCATTTTAGGAATCTTTGGTAAATATGGAATAGATTAGGCACACCATTAAAATTACCAGCACACTGCAGTAGTTAACACCTATTATGAAATAGTATCCAAAAAAAGTGAAGGTAGTTTGTTAGAATTTGTATGAAATAGAACATATTAAAGAAATACCACTGTGGAAAGATTCAGTTTGTATGTATTCTTCCTCAACAACTATGCTTTAAAATTTAAATTCGAAAAGGCGTTAGGTGAGTAGTTACATAATGATTAGAAATGGGTCTTAGAACTAAGGAAAGCTTATTGAAACAGTCTGTTTAGCTACCATAGTGACTTTTATTTCTTTCAAAATGATGTTTTATGATAAGTTTTCACTATTATGATTTAAGAGGAAATATTTATATTTTATATATAAAATAAAAACAAATCAAGAGAGTTGTAAACTAAAGGGAATTAAAGTAATTAATGTGACTAATCTAGGAAAAATGCATTATCAGAAATAGAAACCAACTCACACAAAACACAGCTGACTCTAATATTACTTTGCATCCATCTTATATAAAAATGATATAGGGCTATTACCTACACCCAAGCTATATATTTTAAACCCCTTCAAGCTAAGTGCTATTTACAATATCCAAATCACAAGCAGTTACCCCAAACCTCTCCTTGCCGTGATATTTACATTATGTCCAAATGACTACCTAACCAGTTATTGAAATCTGAAAATAATTTAAATCTGTTTGTAGGGACTTGTGAGACCCTGACAAATTACACTTGCTATGTTCTCCTTCCTACTTTTTTTACTTGTGTGCATTGCATGTAAGTTAAATTGAACATATAGAAAAGACTCACTTAAAGACCAGTTGGTAAGTCTATGTATCCTTTCCCACCACCAGTACCCATTAGCTCTGTTTCTCCTCCCAGTGTTTTTCTTCAGAAAAATCAGGCAAATTAATTTATCTCACTCATGTCTCTGAGTACTTAAAACCAACACTTTAATTGGTTTCCTAATGAAGAGGCATTTATTGTATGTAGTGTGACCTAAATAACTGCAGTATATACACCATAGTTTCTTTTGTTGATGACTAAGGCACTAGTCAACAGGAGAACAATACATTGATCTATTACATGTGCCAATATTAAAAATGATTATTTTAATCTACTTAACATTGCATCTAAGTCAAATATAGCAAATATTTAGATCATTCCCTCCTCTGATTTGTACCAATTTAGCAGAACATTCATGCTACTTTTTCAGAATCCTCCTTAACATAATGTTCCCAGCAGCCAATATTAATTGTTCAAAACTTCTGATGAAATAAAAACTATTTGACATTCCTGCTACAAAGAATGGAGATTAGTGGGGGATGAATATTTTTTGTTTAATGTAATGTTAGTAAGTCTGAGCTGCTCTTCATGACTGTATTTCCCAGCTTGCTCTGTATTCCCAGTCCCCTCTGCAGAACAGTTGCTCTCACAGTGAACTCACTGAGACTCAGCCACTGTCACTGAGGAGTGGAAATTTAGCTAGAGCAGGAATGAAGAAAAACAGCTTTTTAGGACAAATTCTGCTTGCTAGGCCTTCAGATTTCTCATCTGTTAAAATAAGTAATCTATGCTTAATATTTAGCGATCATTGAGTTCCCATTTAGGTCTATAGTAGTATCACAACCCAATGCCAAGGCATTGGCTCCTGGGAAGCATTATGAATTAGGCTTCAAGTATTTAACTTTTGAGATTTTAATACTCTGCTATATTTTTTATGGTTTAATAGTATGCAGCTTTCATAGAAACAATTGTATAGTTATTTAAAACACATTATGATTACCATGATGGTGCCTTTGCTAATGTGATGATGTTTGTGGTGAAATAGAGTTGCTTTTACTCCTACACAACTTTCCTGAAAGAAAACTATGCTTGTGGGTGAAATTACACTTTTGCTAATAAAGCATTATAATAATTCTTGAAATATATGTTCATATCAAAATCGCTATTTTTACACACAAGCAGAATATAGCAGTGCATTATGACCATAAAACTGATGAATTCAAGGTCCAAAGATCTCTGCTGCCTTCTTGTTTCTTCCTTTTTATCTACAAAAAGTAAGCTTTTGTTTTTGAATTCTGAAGGTAAAAGGAAGTGGAAATGATTGTCATTTCATTTTGACTAAATATTTCCTGTTATTTGGATTTCTTCATGGGAAAATATATATGATATGCTATCAAAGAAAAAGTGAAGCATAAAATTTACACCTGTATAAACAAATGCATAGAAAGAAGTCAGAAAGAAAATATATCAGCTGTAACAGTAGCTGTCAGTGTAGTTAACATGGGTGATATGTTTTTTCTTTTCTCTTTTTTTATGAATTTTAAATTTGCCTTAACTAATATTTTAAATATTTTTAAAATAACTACAAATGATTAAATGTTATAAATAATGTTCTAATAAATACATTTAAGTGAGTCTTACTGAGAAGGCTGAGGTCTACTCAAGGAAAGAAAAAATGAACAAGGGGGAAAGTTTCTGAGTTCCCTGAGTTTACAACACAGGAGTCCTTTTCCCTGGCATACACAGGGTTCTAGTTAATTACTGTTCCTCCCCATCACTTCATGTATGTGGCACTTTCTTTAAGGCCTTTCTTTCTGCCTAGGCTTTCCCTAACCCTTATTCAGAGACATTTTCTCTTCCTCTCTGCTCCTGTTTCACTCTTGATTTTCTCTTATGTTTGTTAGCAAAGTCTGCTGCCTTGTACCTTATTTTTTGTTGGCTTATTACTTCAAAAGAGAAAAAGTTTCTTCCAGTTATTGGGCAAGTTTTATTTCTTTTTTCCATACCTCCAAATTGTTTAATATTAATTTTTAAAATAATTCTCATTTTACTTGAGGGTTCACATTTTCTCACTCACAATATTAAAGAAAGAGAATGAAGAAACCAGCAAAATTGAAAATTTATATTTTCCACTAAATTCACCCTTTGTCATAGGTAATGGAAATTCTAGCCACATCCCTTGTTTTCTTTTACTGTATTATCATCATTTTTTTTCCTTGGGTAGCATACATGTTACACAACCTGCTTGTCTTGCAGAATTCTCTTTCTAAAATGCCTAGATAGTAATTTTAAATGTTGATAAAAATCACAGAAGTATAAATGCTAATGACTCCTTCCCTCAAAAAGTAGTACTAATAAATATTAGCAATGAATGAAAAACTGGGGTAATACAAGGGGTCTCTCCTCGTTGGTGACTCTAGGTTTATTCAAGCTATGAAAATAAGGAGATATTATTACCATGCTCTGACTTTGCTCAGATCAATGATGAAGTATTTTACTGCAGAGAATATTAAAATTCTCATGACACAATCACACAACGTTTAATCTTAGTCAGGAAAGGCAGGTTTTTTAAAAACTTTTACAATATCCTTAGAAACTGTAGCATTGAAATCAAATACCACTTAGCCTGAGCTTCCCTGTTGGCGCAGCGGTTGAGAGTCCGCCTGCCGATGCAGGGGACGTGGGTTCATGCCCCTGTCCAGGAGGATCCCACATGCCGTGGAGTGGCTGGGCCCGTGAGCCATGGCCGCTGAGCCTGCGCGTCTGGAGCCTGTGCTCCACAACGAGAGAGGCCACAACAGTGAGAGGCCTGCGTACCGCAAAAAAAACCCCCCAAAAACAAACAAAAAAAACACCACTTAGCCAAATGTATCCCAGTTACTCAAATAGGTGATACCATGTTTTACAACTAATGATATATGGTGCTGGGACCATTGGGAAAAAACCTAGAAGGTCAGAAAGAAGTCATTATTTTTTTATCTTTGGATTTTTTAAATAACATGACTGAAATACTTCAGTGTTTGGGAGCAATATACAGTGCTAAAATCAATGCTTTAATTCCAGTCCTATAAATTTTGTAATAATATAGGCATTATTTCATAAACTCATATTTTAATATTTCCATATTGTTACTCTTTATCTTTATTTTCAGTTGGAATTTCCATAACAGGCATTAAAATGTTTAGACTAATTTTCTTTTTTTTAAAAACAAACTAAAACAAATCCCTCTCATTATTTCAATTTCAGCCTATTTGTACTTAAAACTTTTTTCAATCTTTAATTTCATCAGTATTTTTTCAAATTTTTACTCAGTAGAAAAGGGTTTTTACTATCAGTGTGATTTTATGAATATTTTTTAAAATGTAGAAAGTATTTGCAATGAAAAATCATAATAATGCAATAGAATGGCTATGACTCAAAACAATGTCATGGAAAAACTGTTATTTCTAGTTGGACTTTCTAACTAGTCCGTGTTTGCAGGATATATAATTTAATAAGATTTTTAAACAATTTATTTACAAAAAAATTTGCCAGTCAATGAGTTTATACAAATGTATAAAGTAATATAACTAACACCATCATCATGATATAGAACTTATATATCATGTCAATTGTTCCTCTGTACCCCCTTATAGTCAAGCCCCATCCTCAATTATTAGTGTCTCGAAAACACTGTTATGCTCTATAATTTTGTCTTATCAAAAATTTCATATAAATAGTATTTAAAAGTATATAATATTGTATCTAGTTTCTTTCACTTAGCTTAATGATTTTGAGATTCATCCAAGTTGTTGTGTGTATTTGTAGTTTTGTATTTTTTATTGCTAAGTAGCATTCCATACTGTGGACATACCAGTTTGTTTTTCTTATTCTCTGATAATCATTTGGCTTGTTTCTATTTGGGGGTATTATGAGTAAAACTGCTATGAATAGTTGAGTACAAGCCTTTTTGTGGACAAATACTTTCACTGACCTTGGGTAAATTTTAAAAAGCGGGACTTCCCTGGTGGTGCAGTGGTTGAGAGTCCGCCTGCCGATGCAGGAGACACGGGTTCGTGCCCCAGTCTGGGAAGATCTCATGTGCCACAGAGTGGCTGGGCCCATGAGCCATGGCTGCTGAGCCTGCGTGTCCGGATCCTGTGCTCCGCAACGGGAGAGGCCACAACAGTGAGAGGTCCGTGCACCGCAAAAAAAAAAAAAAAAAAAAAAATTTTTAAAGCGGGATTGCTGAGTTTAGGGGAGGTATATGTTAAAATTTATAAGAGTATGACAAAATATTTTTCAAATATGTACTATTTTTCATTCCCACTGTCAATTAATGAGGCATTTAACATTGTCAGTCTTTCTAATTTTACCACCGCTGTCCGTATACTAATATCTTACCACATTTTAACGTCTTTCCCTAATGACTGATGTTATTGAGCATCTATATATGTGCTTATTTTTCATTTGTAAATCTTTCAAGAGTTATAGGCAAGTCCTTTGTCCATGTTTTTTTTTTATCAGGGTGATTGTCACCTTACTATTGGACTGCAACATTTTACAGCTCTTTGTATCCTGGACCCATGTCCTTTATCAGATTTATGTTCTGCAAATACTTTCTCCCAATCAGTTGCTTGAATTTGTAATTTCTTAAAGTTTACTATAAAGTGTGAAATTGTTTTCAATTTGAAAACTCCAATTTGTCATCTAAAATTTTTTTCTAGTTCATGTTCCTTTTCCTCATCTAAGAAACATGTTGTTAAACCGAGATATATAATATTTTCTCCTTTGTTTTATTCTAGAAGTTTTATAGTTTTATCTATAACATTTAAGTTTAAGATCTTACATTTTGAATTAATTTTTGTACATGATCTGTGGTAAGGCCAAGTTTTTGTTGATATATATCAAATACATATGTGTGTGTGTACACACACACACACACACACACACACACATATATATATATATATGCATTTGGATATTCAATTGCTCCACTGTAATTTGTTGAACAAGCCATCTTTCCCAAAGTGAATTATTTACAGTGGCGTATTTCTCAAAACCAGTTGACTATATATATGTGTGTCAGTCTATTTCTACAATTGCAAGTCTTTCTAAATAATTTTTATATCTATCCTTCTTGCAATACCATACTTTCTTGATTACTGTATCTTTACAGTAACTCCTAAAATCAACACTTGGATTGTTTTTACTCCTTAGCTATTGTGAATAATGCTGTTATTAATAGTAGTGTAAAAGTACTTATTCAAGTTCCTGTTTTCGATTATTATTTTTTTTAACATCTTTAATGGAGTATAACTGTTTTAAAATGGTGTGTTAGTTTCTGCTTTACAACAAAGTGAATCAGTTATACATGATACATATACATTGTTCCCATATCTCTTCCCTCTTGTGTCTCCCACCTTCCCTATCCCACCCCTCTAGGTGGTCACAAAGCACCGAGCTGATCTCCCTGTGCCATGCGGCTGCTTCCCACTTGCTATCCACCCTATATTTGGTAGTGTATATATGTCCATGCCACTCTATCTCTTTGTCACAGCTTACCCTTCCCCCTCCACATATCCTCAAGTCCATGCTCTAGTAGGTCTAGTGTTTTATTCCCATCCTACTCCTAGTCTCTTCATGACTTTTTTTTTTTCTTCCTTAGATTCCATATATATGTGTTAGCATATGGTATTTGTTTTTCTCCTTCTGA
Source organism: Kogia breviceps (assembly GCF_026419965.1). Lineage (NCBI taxonomy): Eukaryota > Metazoa > Chordata > Mammalia > Artiodactyla > Physeteridae > Kogia > Kogia breviceps. The sequence goes on along the minus strand of NC_081313.1, from coordinate 85,863,322 downwards.
CTTACTTCACTCTGTATGACAGATTCCAGGTCTATCCACCTCATTACAAATAACTCAGTTTAATTTCTTTTTATGGCTGAGTAATATTCCTTTGTATATATGTGCCACATCTTCTTTATCCGTTCATCTGTTGATGGACACTTAGGTTGCTTCCATGTCCTGGCTATCGTAAATAGAGCTGCAATAAACATTTTGGTACATGACTCTTTTTGAATTATGGTTTTCTCAGGGTATATGCCCAGTAGTGGGATTGCTGGGTCATATGGTAGTTCTATCTGTAGTTTTTTAAGGAACCTCCATACTGTTCTCCATAGTGGCTATATCAATTTACATTCCCACCAGCAGTGCAAGAGTGTTCCCTTTTCTCCAGACCCTCTCCAGCATTTATTGTTTTTAGATTTTTTGTTGATGGCTATTCTGAGTGGTGTGAGATGATATCTCATTGTACTTTTGATTTGCATTTTTCTAATGAATAATGATGTTGAGCATTATTTCATGTGTTTGTTGGCAATTTGTATACCTTCTTTGGAGAAATGTCAATTTAGATCTTCTGCCCATTTTTGCATTGGGTTGTTTGTTTTTTTCTTATTGAGCTGTATGTGTTGCTTATACATTTTGGATATTAATCCTTTGACAGCTGCTTCATTTGCAAATATTTTCTCCCATTCTGAGGGTTGTCTTTGGGTCTTGTTTATGGTATCCTTTGCTGTGCACAACCTTTTAAGTTTCATCAGGTCCCATTTGTTTATTTTTGTTTTTATTTCCATTTCTCTAGGAGGTGGGTCAAAAAGGATCTTGCTGTGATTGATGTCATAGAGTGTTCTGTCTATGTTTTCCTCTAAGAGTTTGATAGTGTCTGGCCTTACATTTAGGTTTTAACCCATTTTGAGTTTATTTTTGTGTATGGTGTTAGGGAGTGTTCTAATTTCATACTTCTACAGGTAGCTGTCCAGTTTTCCCAGCACCACATAAGGAAGAGGCTGTCTTTTCTCCACTGTGTTTCCTTCCCTCCTTTATCAAAGATAAGGTGATCATAACTGTGTGGGTTTATCTCTGGGCTTTCTATCCTCTTCCATTGATCTATATTTCTGTTCTTGTGCCAGTACCATAATGTCTTGATTATTGTAGCTTTGTAGTATAGTCTGAAGTCAGGGAGCCTGTTTCCTCCAGCTCCATTTTTCGTTCTCAAGATTGCTTTGGCTATTCGGGATCTTTTGTATTTCCATACACATTGTGAAATTTTTTGTTCTAGTTCTGTAAAAAAATGCCAGTGGTAGTTTGATAGGGATTGCATTGAATCTGTAGATTGCTTTGGGTTGTAGAGTCATTTTTCACAATGTGGATTCTTCCAATCCAAGAACATGGTATATCTCTCCAACTATTTGTATTATCTTTAATTTATTTCATCAGTGTCTTATAATTTTCTGCATACAGGTCTTTTGTCTCCTTAGGTAGGTTTATTCCTAGGTATTTTATTCTTTTTGTTTCAGTGGTAAATGGGAGTGTTTTCTTAATTTCACTCTCAGATTTTTCATTATTAGTGTATAAGAATGCCAGAGTTTTCTGTGCATTAATTTTGTATCCTGCTACTTTACCAAATTCATTGATTAGCTCTAGTAGTTTTCTGGTAGCATCCTTAGTATTCTCTATGTATAGTATCATGTCATCTGCAAACAGTGACGGCTTTACTTCTCCTTTTCTGATTTGGATCCCTTTTATTTCCTTTTCTTCTCTGATTGCTGTGGCTAAAACTTCCAAAACTATGTTGAATAAGAGTGGTGAGAGTGGGCAACCTTGTCTCGTTCCTGATCTTAGTGGAAATGGTTTCGGTTTTTCACCATTGAGAATGATGTTGGCTGTGGGTTTGTCATATATGGCCTTTATTATGTTGAGGAAAGTTCTCTCTATGCCTACTTTCTGCAGGGTTTTTATCATAAACTGGTGTTAAATTTTGTCAAAAGCTTTCTCTGCATCTATTGAGATGATCATATGTTTTTTCTCCTTCAGTTTGTTGATATGGTGTATCACGTTGATTGATTTGCATATATTGAAGAATCCTTGCATTCCTAGAATAAACCCCACTTGATCATGGTATATTATCCTTTTAATGTGCTGTTGGATTCTGTTTGCTAGTATTTTGTTGAGGATTTTTGCATCTATGTTCATCAGTGATATTGGCCTGTAGTTTTCTTTCTTTGTGACGTCTTTGTCTAGTTTTGGTATCAGGGTTATGGTGGCATCATAGAATGAGTTTGGGACTGTTCCTCCCTCTGCTATCTTTTGGAAGAGTTAGAGAAGGATAGATGTTACCTCTTCTCTAAATGTTTGATAGAATTAGCCTGTGAAGCCATCTGGTCCTGGGCTTTTGTTGGCTGGAAGATTTTTTTAATCACAGTTTCAATTTCGGTGCTTGTGATTGGTCTGCTGATATTTTCTATTTCTTCCTGGGTCAGTCTTGGCAGGTTGTGCATTTCTAAGAATTTGTCCATTTCTTCCAGGTTGTCCATTTTATTGGTATACAGTTGCTTTTAGTGATCTCTAATAATCTTTTGTATTTCTGTAGTGTCAGTTGTTATGTCTCCTTTTTCATTTCTAATTCTATTGATTTGAGTCTTCTCCCTTTTTTTCTTGATGAGTCTGGCTAATGGTTTATCAATTTTGTTTATCTTCTCAAAGAACCAGCTTTTAGTTTTATTGATCTTTGTTATCATTTCCTTCATTTCTTTTTCATTTATTTATGATCTGATCTTTATGATTTCTTTCCTTCTGCTCAATTTGGGGTTTTTTGTTCTTCTTTCTCTATTTGCTTTAGCAGCAAACTTAGGTTGTTTATTCGAGATGTTTCCTGTTTCTTAAGGTAGGATTGTATTGCTATAAACTTCCCTCTTAGAACTGCTTTTGCTTCATCCCACAGGTTTTGGGTTGTCGTGTCTCCATTGTCATTTGTTTTTAAGTATTTTTTGATATCCTCTGATTTCTTCAGTGATCACTTCGTTATTAAGTAGTGTATTGTTTATCCTCCATGTGTTTGTATTTTTTACAGATCTTTTCCTGTAATTGATATCTAGTCTCATAGTGTTGGGGTCGGAAAAGATACTTGATACTAATTCAATTTTCTTAAATTTACCAAGGCTATGTTTGTGAACCAAGATATGATCTATCCTGGAGAATGTTCCATGGGCACTTGAGAAAAATGTGTATTCTGTTGTTTTTGGATGGAATGTCCTATATATATCAATTAAGTCCATCTTGTGTAATGTATCATTTAAAGCTTGTGTTTCCTTATTTATTTTCATTTTGGATGATGTGTCCATTGGTGAAAGTGGGGTGTTAAAGTCCCCTAGTATGATGGTGTTTCTGTCAATTTCCCCTTTTATGGCTGTTAGTATTTGCCTTATGTATTGAGGTGCTCCTATGTTGGGGGCATATATATTTACAGTTGTTATATCTTCTTCATGGATCGATCCCTTGATCATTATTTAGTGTCCTTCTTTGACTCTTGTATTTTAAAGTCTATTTTGCCTGATATGAGAATTGCTACTCCAGCTTTCTTCTGATTTCCTTTTGCATGGAATATCTTTTTCCATCCCCTTACTTTCAGTCTGTATGTGTCCCTAGTTCTGCAGTGGGTCTCTTGTAGACAGCATATATATGGGTCCTGTTTTTGTATCCATTCAGCCAGTCTGTGTCTTTTGGTGGGAGCATTTAATCCATTTACATTTAAGGTAATTATCGATATGTATGTTCCTATTACCATTTACTTAATTGTTTCAGGTTTGTTCTTGTAGGTCTTTTCCTTCTCTTGTGTTTCTTGCCTAGAGAAGTTCCTTTAGCATTTGTTGTAAAGCTGGTTTGGTGGAGCTGGACTCTCTCAGCTTTTGCTTGTCTGTAAAGGTTTTAATTTCTCCATCAAATCTGAATGAGATCCTTGCTGGGTAGAGTAATCTTGGTTGTAGGTTTTTCTCCTTCATCACTTTAAATATGTCCTGCCACTTCCTCTGGATTGCAGAGTTTCTGCTGAAAGATCAGATTTTAACCTTATGGGGATTCCCTTGTGTGTTATTTGTTGTTTTTCCCGTGCTGCTTTTAATATGTTTTCTTTGTATTTAGTTTTTCATAGTTTGATTAATATGTGTCTTGGCGTGTTTCTCCTTGGATTTATCCTGTATGGGTCTCTCTGTGCTTCCTGGATTTGATTGACTATTTCCTTTCCTAAATTAGGGAAGTTTTCAACTATAATCTCTTCAAATATTTTCTCACTCCCTTTCTTTTTCTCTTCCTTTTCTGGGACCCCTATAATTCGAATGTTGGTGCATTTAATGTTGTCCCGGAGGTCTCGGAGACTGTCCTCAGTTCTTTTCATTCTTTTTTCTTTATTCTGCTCTGCAGTAGTTATTTCCACTATTTTGCCTTCCAGGTCACTTATCTGTTCTTCTGCCTCAGTTATTCTGCTATTGATCCCATCTAGAGTATTTTTCATTTCATTTATTGTGCTGCTCATCATTGCTTGCTTCATCTTTATTTCTTCTAGGTCCTTGTTAAATGTTTCTTGCAATTTGTCTATTCTAGTTCCAAGATTTTGGATCATCTTTACTACCATTATTCTGAATTCTTTTTCGGGTAGACTGCCTGTTTCCTCTTCATTTGTTAGGTCTGGTGGGTTTTTACCTTGTTCCTTCATCTGCTGTGTGTTTTTCTGTCTTTTCATTTTGCTTACTGTGTTTGGGGTCCCATTTTTGCAGGCTACAGGTTTGTAGTTCCCATTGTTTTTGGTGACTATCCCCAGTGGCTAAGGTTGGGTCAGTGGGTTGAGTAGGTTTCATAGTTGTGGGGACTAGTGCCTATGTTCTGGTGGATGAGGCTGGATCTTGTCTTTCTGGTGGGCAGGTCCACGTCTGGTGGTGTGTTTTGGGATGTCAGTAGCCTTATTATGATTTTAGGCATCCTCTCTGCTAATGGATGGGGCTGTAGTCCTGTCTTGCTAGTTGTTGGGCTTAGGGTTTCCAGCACTGTAGCTTGCTGGTCATTGAGTGAAGCTGGCTGTTGGTGTTGAGATGGAGAAGGAAGGAAGGAAGAGAGCAAGAAAGGAAGGAAGAACGGGAGGAAGGAAGAGGGGAAGGAATGGAGGAAGACAGGAAGAAAGGACAGAAGAAAGGAGGGAAGAAAGGAAGGAAGAAAGAAAGGAAGAAAGGAAGTAAGAAAGAAAGAAGATAAAATAAAGTAGGATAAAATAAAGTTAATAAAATAAAAAATAATTATTAAGAAGAAAAATTTTATAAAAAAATAAAAAGAGGTTTGGTCAGAACCCTAAAACAAATGGTGAAAGCAAAGCTATACAGACACATCTCACACAGAAGCACACACATACACACTCACAAAAAGAGAAAATCAGGAAAATAATAATATATCTTGCTCCCAAAGTCCACCTCCTCAACTTGGGATGATTCGCTGTCTATTCAGGTATTCCACAGATGCAGGGCACTTCAAGTTGATTGTGGAGCTTTAATCCGTTGCTTCTTAGGCTCCTGGGAGTGACCACCCCCTCTCCTCTTTGTTCACACAGCTCTTGGCGTTCAGCTTTGGACTTGGCCCCGCGTCTTCATGTAGGTCGTCCGAGGGTGTCTGCTCTTCGCTCAGTCAGGACAGGGTTAAAGTAGCAGCTGATTCAGGGGCTCTGGCTCAGGCCAGGGGGAAGGAGGGGCATGAATGTGGGGCAAGCCTGTGGCGGCAGAGGCCAGAGTGGCATTGAACCAGCCCAAGGTGCTCCATGCATTCTCCCAGGGAAGCTGTCCCTGGATCCCGAGACCCCGGCAGTGACGGGCTGCACAGGCTCCCAGGAGGGGAGGTGTGGAGAGTGACCTGTGCTCACACACAGGCCTCTTGGTGGCAGCAGCAGCAGCCCTAGCATCCCACGCCCATCTCTGGTGTCCACGCCGACAGCCGTAGCTCACGTCCCCTTGTTTTCAATTTTTTTTGTTATATATGCTAAAGTAGAATTACTGAATCACATTGTAATTAAATTTTAATTAGTGATTTTATTGTGATTGCATCATTTTACATTTCCACCAACAGTGCCCAAGGGTTCCAGTTTCTCTACATCCTCAACAAGACTTGCTATTTTTTGTTGCTATTTTTTTCAAGATAATAGCCATCCTAATGAGTATGAGGGGAATATCTCACTGTAGTCTTAATGCATTTCCTTAATGATTAGAGATGCTAAGAATCTTTTCATACACTTATTGGTTACATGTGTATCTTCTTTGGAGAAATGTCTGCTCATTCCTTTGCACATTTTTAAGTAGGGTTGTTTATTTTTATTGTTATTGTTGAGTTGTATGTGTCCTTTACATATTCTGGATATTAAATCCTTTTCATATATATGATTTTCAAATATTTTATTTCATTTCTTAGGTTGCATTTTTACTCTGTTGATTATGTCCTTTGGATGCACAGAAGTTTTAAATTTTGATATAGTCCAAATTATTTTTTCCTTGGTTGCCTGTGCTTTTGATATCATATACAGGAAATCATTGCCAAATCCAATGTCATGAAACTTTTCTCCTATGATTTCTTACAAGAATGTTATAGTTTTAGCTCTCACATTTAGGTATTGGATCAATTTTGAGCTAATTTGTGTGTGGTATGAGATAAGGGACCACCTCATTCTTTTGCATATGCATATTAAGTTTTCCCAATACTATTGTTTGAAAATGCTGTCCTTCCTTCATTGAATGATTTTGCTCCCCTTTTTGAAACATTTGACTGTATATACACAGGCTTATTTCTGAGCTCTTGTTTTATCCTATGTGTCTAAATATCTGTCTTTATACAAGTACTATACTGTTTTAAATACTCTAACTTTATATTATATTTTTAAATCAGGAAGTGTGAGACCAACGTTGTTATTTTTCAAGATTGCTTTGGCTATCTGTAGTCCCTTGAAACTCCATTTCAACTTTAGGATGAATTTTTCTACTTCTGCAAAAAACATTATTGGGAGTCTGATAGGCATTGAATTAAATCTGTAGATCAGTTTGGGTAATATTTACACCTTAACAATATTATATTTTGTAATCCATGAACATAGGATGTCTTTTCATTTCTAGAAGTCTTCAATTTTTTCAACATTTTGTAGTTTTCTTTGTAAAAAAATTTATATACTTAGATACATTTATTTTTCAGAATATAAATCTTTTTGATGTTATTATAAATTGAATTTGCTGTCCTGATTTATTTTCCATATTGTTTCAATATTAATTTATAAAAATGCAGTTGATTTTTGTGTTAATTTTGTATCCTGCAACTTTGCTGAACTTATTAGTTCTAAGAATTTTTGTTTTGTTTTGTTTGTAGTGTGAAATCATTAGGCTTTTCTATATAAAAGATCATGTCACCTGAAAACAGAGATACTTTTGCTTCTTCCTTTCCAATTTGAAGGGCTTTTATTTATTTTTCTTGTCCAACTGCTCTGGCTAGAACTTCCAGTTGAATAGAAGTGGTGAAAGCAGGCAACCTTGTTTTGTTTCCAATCTTAGAGGAAAAGCTTTCAGTTTTTCACTATTGAGTGTGATGTTAGCTGTGAGCACACTTAAGTTTTAACCTAAAAACATCATTTCCTCTCTCTTAGTTTTTAAATGATTTGGAATTATTTATTTTTATAACTTGAATGTCCCTTTAAAATTATTTTCTATGATTTTTAATATATATTTCTGTCAGGAATATGAAGAAAGTTTGAAATATATAACACATGTACTGGGTTGGCCAAAATGTTCATTCGGGTTTTTCCATAACATGTTATGGAAAAACCCGAATGAACATTTTGGCCAACCCAATACTGTAATTATAAGCAACTAAGAAATGTTGAGATTTTAATAAAATTACATTAAAGAACAAATAACTATGTCTAGCTATGTAATTGACAATCTCATTTGTAAAAACCTGGTAAATATCCAAAAATCCATTGGTGTACAGTCCATGAATTTGTCCCTTAAGAGGTATTTTGAAACTGACACCATAGTTCTAAATCCCTATACATATTTTTGCCAAATTATAAACTCCAGTTTAGTTGTGTTTCTGTTTTGTTGTTTTACAAATTGAAAAACAATAATAGCAATAATGCTAACTGGAAGATGCTTTTCACATTATAGCAATTGTTTGAAAGCATAGACTATCAGCCACCATTTATTCAAAGTCTACATGTCCACATAAATTGTACTAATTTTCTTCCTTTTAATAAATGGCCACTTTTGTGCTTTCAGATTTCCTAACTTGGTCTGTGAAACTGATATATTCTTGAATGTGTCATGTTCTGAATTTTGAAATGAAACATTCAAAATAAAATATACTGCATGAGAATTCAGTTCTTGAAGATTTGAACTAAACCTAGTAGTATTTGCAACTTTTAAACTCAATGCTATTTTAATTTGACTCAGAAGAAAAGCAAACCTGTAAGCTGCCAAAGATTTACATACTTAATTCCACTGCTCTGTATTACAGTGATAAAACCATTTTGAGAAGGCATGAGTGGGGAGGCCCAAGGCAAACATTAAACTTCAGTGGAAAATTAAACCATGTGTTTTATAGCCACAATTGATTATAAACTCCAGAGAATTAAGCTGATGTATTTGGGCCTCTCAAGACAGATAAAAACACAATGATGGAGCAGCCAAGTAGGCAGTTTTTGGATTTCAGTCATCATTGGTTTCTAAAGTTTTAAATGTAATGGTGAACTCCTGGGTCTCTTCTTTTGTCTGACTTAAACTAAACAGTCATTGTCATGTTTTAAAATATTGATTTTGGAGCAATTTCCAGAAATATTCAGAGACAGTGATGTCACATCATCACATAGCACTTATTAGATATTCCCTAGGGGAAATTTAGGTAAATGCAAGAATGTATAAACTCTTAAAAATGAACATTTCCTAGTAAACAGAAATAACTGTTTAATCAGTGTTTCTACTATACGTTTATACATTTTCTTAAGCAGTAGATTAAAAAAGTTTAACAGGTAAAACAAGGGCTTCTATTATAGTAAGATATTAGAATAGATAGTAAGAAGTGTACTTTAGTTATAAAGCCTATTAAGTATTGCATTGGGCAAATTATCCTAAAATAGTGTATATTTACTTAGAGCAAAAAATCAGGGGAATGGCTTCTGTAGTCATCTTCTTTTCCTCTGGCATAGGTTTTGCTTTGAGTTTTTTCCTTTTATGAATGAGGAACACTCCACACATCAGTAGTTCTGAAGCCAACATAGAATCAGAAATTTACTGTATGGCATACCTTAGAATTCCTTAATTGATTTTAATTACATTGTATCTACATGTTAGTGGACTTGGAGAATGGAGTAAAACCATTACAGTCAAGAAGGAATGTTAGATTCCATGTATGAGTTCAATTGTTTTAATCAAGGCACCTTTGTATAGAACTGAAAACAGACCTCAGTTACAACCTGATGTGTTTGCCTCAGCATTCTTTTTTTAAACCAAAATGAATAGTATATTGTAAAAAGTTAAGATCAACAGAAAATCAATACGTTTTTTTCCATGCAATTGATGCCAACAAGTAAAAATGGATTACTTGCTGATCTTTAAAAATTGAAAATGCAGTTAATTAAGAGTCTAATTAGTCTAATAATAATTATTTACAAATAATTAAAGTCATATTTCCTGATATTTACATTCTGTAGGTAAACTTACTGCTTTTCTTATGTTTCTTCCTTTCTCCCTCCTTCCTTTTCTCCTTCCCTCCTTTCCTATCTTCCTTCCTCCTCTTTCTTCAACTCTCCTCCTTTTCTTCCTTCCTTCCTTCCTTAATTTCTTCCATTTTAAATTTTTACATTTAAAAAATAGTAGTTACATATTTAATTAGATTATGACAATCTACCTTAAAATATATCAGACATCCTCTATAATGGTTTCAGTTTTATATTCAAACATTAAAGTATAAAATAAAATAGCTCTTTATGGTAATGCAGTCTATTATATTAATGTAATAAATATCAAATGTATAATTAATTTGATAGTATTTTTTATTTACTTATGAAAACTTTTGACTGAATTTGCCTTATAATATGATTTTGACTACAATTTTTAAAATATATTATCAATAAATCTATGAAGTAGTTAAATCATCTGATGGTTTTGTCCCCATCAGTGGCTAAAACCCAGTAAGACAAAATACTATGAAAAGCCATATGGCACATAGAAGTACTGGAATTTGAATCCATATTTGAATACTACTTTCTGTTATTTCTATAGGAATCAACATGATGCATTGAAGTGTTTTCTAAATATGGCTTAGATTTAGGAGATAGTTTTTATGTAATTTCCTTAGCTAAAGTTATCTGGAAACAGGGCCCAAAACAAGGATTAAACTGACAGTGTTATTTGGGAGAGCAAATCCAAGATGAAGAGAAAGAGTGGTGAGACAAGGAAGGATGTGAGCTAAAGCAAATTCATGCACAACAGTGCTGGCTACCGCTTTAAGAAAAGTTGGAAAGAGGGAATTCCCTGGCAGTCCAGTGGTTAGGACTCTGCTGTTCCACTGCTGGGGGCCCAGGTTTGATCTCTGGTGGGGAAAATAAGATCCCACAAGCCCACAAGCCATGTGGTGCAGCCAAAAAAAAAAGAATATCCAGGTATTTAATAAAATTTATTTTTTTAAAAAAAGGAAAGTTGAAAAGAGACACAGTCTCTTTCTGTGTCTAAGCTGGTGCATGTAAGATCTCTGGGCACACATCAAGGGGAGCCATGCCATAGCCATGCTTCCATGAAAGCAAGGAAAGGGAATTTATCTTCTGGGCTCCTTCTGCCTCCCAGTTCCCATTGGTCAAATTTTGCTTCTCTGGAAATTAGCTCCCCTGCAGGTACAGTTGTAATCATTTGACCCAGTTTATAGGGCTATGAAAGGCAGATTTTAGGTGCTGTAGTTGGTCTTTCACACAATTTCAGAGATGATGCTTGTAGCCAGAGTCCCTGGTTCTACGGCTGTTCAGCCTGGCTGTGCAATAGGAATAGTGACTAGTTAGCCTCATACAATGGAACCCAAGACATGGATGAGTAAATCAGAGGAGGCCAATATACTACTAAATGGAGGAGCTATTTATTCTCATGTCTTTTCCACCCAGAAGACTTTGTACAAGCTTCTTATATTTGTGTCCTTGCTGTTACCTTCCAGGGTCCATTACTAAAACCCTGTGTTCTCTCCTACATGTCAAGACTTCAACTCTTCCTCTTCATCTAAAGCCTTGGGTCCCACTATTTCTCTGGAAGTAAATTGTCAGCTTGCTCCTACTCCCACCATTATAGCTTCACAGTCTCAGCACCTCTTCCCTCAGCATTCCTACCTTTAGATTTTTAAGTTTGCTTCCCATTCTTCAGCACTTTAAAGTTTTCTCAATCCTCCCATTCCTGGTCCTTCACCTTAGATGCAGTTTACCTCTCTGCTCAAGTTTTTAACTGTCAGACCCTCATCTGCTTTCAGCAGATCACACCATAAAAAACCCCATACCCACCTCTCACAAGGAATCCAGCCCTCTCTGCCCACACTGTACTTTCCATCTCCCATTCCCTGCTCCTTAGTGCCAACCTTTGTAAATGCACATGTAAAAGCACATGCCTCTCTCTAGGCTCTGCCCACTTCCAGTTACTCTGTTGTTTTTAATCCCATATTTTTAATTCCTTATTTCATTGTTTTTCACTTTTTTTTTTTTTTTTTTTTTTTTTTTTTTTTTTTTTTTTTTTTTTTTTTTTTTTTTTTACTGGATTCTCCTTCATTTGCTTATGGAAGGATTGAGGAAAAATTTTTCTTTTTAATTTTCCAAATCTTACAACCTGGACTCCTAATCTCTAAAATAAATGAAGATACCACTTTTCAGCTCCAATGTGGTATAAGAGATATCTCTCTAAAGAATAAAAATTAGAGGGATCTAGAGAATGGAGGACTTGACCTTTCTCTCTCTTCTTGGTGATTGTACTCTCTTTCAGGGATGTTTAAATTCCATAGGCTGCAGGAGGAGTTCTGGAGCCCAAGAGTCAAGTGGAAGGTTTTTCCACAGAATTGGTTGGTTTTGAGTTATGGATAAGTCATCTATCCATGGAATGGGAATACATTCCAGGAGAGACTACTGTGACTCTCCATCTAGCCATTGGTAGACATATGAGATATTCAAGGTCCAATGTCATGGAAAAACTTAAGTTTGGTATACAACGAATAGCTAAATTTTGGGAACACTGGTAAAGTGGAAATGTCATGAAGTTTGGGGTGAGAAAAAACGCAGTTTTGGGCTTCCCTGGTGGTGCGGTGGTTGAGAGTCCGCCTGCCTATGCAGGAGACACGGGTTCGTGCCCCGGTCCTGGAAGATCCCGCATGCCGTGGAGCGGCTGGGCCCGTGAGCTATGGCCGCTGAGCCTGTGCGTCCGGAGCCTGTGCTCCACAACGGGAGAGGCCACAACAGTGAGAGGCCCACGTACCACAAGAAAAAAAAACGCAGTTTAGATGCAAGTTGTGTTACTATCAACAAGGCGTAAATTAATTTGGTTAATTTTTTAATTCATTTTACTGAATTTTAGTTTCCTCATATTTCAAAAAATGAAAAAATAAATTGTGACACTGTAAGGATAATGAGGCTATTAGAAGAGGTGAATAACATAAAGCATCTGAAACATAACAAACATTCAATACATAGGTACTCCCTTCTTTCCAGTCCTCTTTCTACCTTACAAAACACCTTAAAATATGTGTACAGTATGTAGTTGTCATGAGGAAAACATTTACTTACTTAGTGAAAGAAAATTTATAGTAGTATTTAAATTGCCTCTGGTGAGGTTTATGTGGAAAAGTTTAAAGCCAAACCTCTTTTTCTGTTTTTCTTTTTGTGTATGTGCATGCGCGTGTGTGTGTGTGTGTGTGTGTGTGTGTGTGTGTGTGTGTAAATAAATCCTCTCTGAGGACAATACATTGTGAGGAAGGGGCATATGGAAGTCTTCTGGAGGAAAGTGAATAGATGTCTCACAAGACTGGGAGGGAAGCAGACATTTTCAGGCCCTCCAGGAAGCAGAACCTTTATCATGGTCCCTATAACATGATATATAATGACAACTTGGACAGAGGCAGAACTTTAAGGGAAGCATCTGTGTGGTACAATTATGGAGGTTTTCCAGGACTGTTGCCCACACCTAGTGCACCTTCACTAGCATTAGATAAGGTACCTTTTCCTCTAGAATGCAGTCAAGTACAAGGGTTAGTGGTCTGGCGAGTGGAGGCCTCTGCTCCTCCAGGGTCCAACCTTCCTACCAAATGTAGTTATTAGGAAGGCTTTCTCAAAACTCCAGGCCCACATCTTTCAGAGAATTATTACTGCCACTTTCAGAGGCCACGTGGACTTCAATAATGATCACGTGAGCTTGACTATTATGTATTGGAGACTTTCAACCCTTTTCCTGATTTTTGATGGTCATAAAGCCCCCCTTCCCCCCAGATCCTTGAAAACTTCCCCAAAGTCTGAAGCCAAGTGCTGTGTCAACATGGTGGATTGGTTGCTAGGATTCAGATTTAATTTCATTTAAAGGAAATACTGTATTGCAAAATTTCTTGCACATATGAGTTTCACAGGTTTGATTTATAAAGTTTGTAAACTTAAACTTTCTGGATAATTAAATTGCATCTCGTTTGTATTCTAGAAAGAGTTTAGAAAGAACTGATAAAATATATATTAAATGATTATTTTCATATAGTTGGACCCATGAGTTTTTAAACATAAAAGAAGAAACCATTTCATGATAAAGGACATACTACATAGAAACTAATTCATAGAATGAATATAAAGAGAGTTCACAGTGTAAAATTTTATAAAATATATGGATGACTATAAAATTGTCCTTGGTTTCAAAATCCAGTTTCTAGTTTATTATTCTGTGATGATTTCACTAAAATTAAAATATTTAATCTGGTTCACTTGAGAAACAATTAGTCATCTAGAGCAAAGTCTTTACTAACAAGAATACTATTGAATATATATAATAGGATCAGCCTCTGAACCATTGAATATAAGTACCCCTTAGGACGCAGGCTTTCCTTTATATGGTACCAGATTTTTTTCTCAAATTATCTCCAGTAACTAAGTAGAGTCTGAAATATGAGACAAAAAGATTCAAAAATTTCAGATATCTGTATATAATGTTATGTTCTTTTTTTTTTTTTTTGCGGTACATGGGCCTCTCAGTGCTGTGGCCTCTCCCGCTGCGGAGCACAGGCTCCAGACGTGCAGGCTCAGCGGCCATGGCTCACGGGCCCAGCCGCTCCGCGGCATGTGGGATCCTCCCAGACCGGGGCACGAACCCGCGTCCCCTGCATCAGCAGGCGCACGGCCAACCACTGTGCCACAAGAGAAGCCCTGTTATGTTCTTATTAAGGAAAAATTTAAGACTTCTTTTAATAGAGTGTAATTGTCACCCTTAGCAAAATCCTTTTCTATTAATTCTATCTAAATATTCAATCTATTTAAAAAGAAACTGGAAAAAATTGTAATAAAATAGATTTTCAATAAGATAAATCTCTGTTTGATTCCTATATTAGTTGCTTGAAAATTGTTTGATCCTGGGCAATTAACAGTCCAATTATAAGTTATGTCTTCAGTGATAAGATATTTTCAACATCATAGTTCTAGTATAAGGACAAAACAAGGTTCATTATGTATTAATAGTATACTGAGAAATATCCATTTATGCACAGCAAATTGATAAAAGATATAAAAAATTAGCCTTATCTACTCATGAAATTAAATCTCAAACAAAATTTGTAAGTCTATTTCAATTTGCTATTGCTTTTGAAAATACAATTTTCATTCTTTTTACTCTGACACCGTCCACCCACCACCATTGGAAATCTTAAGGTTTAAGGACATTGCAACTATTAGTGTTCATCATGGAGAGATCCTGATGAAAATGCAACCAACCTAAAGGTAAGCAACCTAACAAAAGCAGAGAAAGAGATAATGCTGATGCAGTAACTTCACTAACTGTAATCAGCATGTGAAAGCAGGAAAAAAATGTATTAAGTACAGTTATATGATTCAATCAACTTTCCTTTCTGCTTAAAAAATTTTGAATTCCGATATTCTAATCAGTTATGCTAAAATTATATGATTTAGTAAATAAAGACTTTTATTTTCTTATACCCTTATTTTCTTTAAACACGTTCAGTTCTATTCCGTGATTTGAATTTTTACACGTGTTTAGAAAAGAGGATATCATCTAAACTATGGCAGTTAATATTTTGTAGGAGAGGTGTTATATGATAATGACTCAGGATCTACTTGATCAAAACTAATTTTAACGCCACCTACTGACTACATATTAATGAATAAAAGTTATACATTTTTATGGTTTTTCTTTGCCTTTTCCAAAGGCAAAGGCTTGACATTTATTTGTCTTTCTCTAAGCAACTAATGTATTCTTAGATCAATGTATTCCTGAAAGCATAATTAATAGAAAATATTAAAACTAATGTGGAGAAATTGTCAGTGTTGAATTTTTTAATTTTTTTCTGTATTACTTTGAATGAATAAAAACTGAAACAAAATAGGTGTATATGTATAGCAACATTGTCATTGAGCTAAACAAGACAAAACAAACTCTTTCCTGTTCAGGTTACTATTAAAACTACAGCAAACAAAATATTTCACAGGGATGTTTTTCACTTAGCTCATTTACACAGGCATATTAGGCCTAATTAGTATTTTTTAGTCATAAGTTATTCTTAATAACCTGAGGACTATTGCATTAGTGTTACAATTTACAGTTTTATAAGAAAAGCAAGTTCAAGAAGGGACAATCCCCTAATTTGTATGTGCTAATTAGAAAGATATTAATTCTAATTTTCAAATCAGTAATTTAATATTTTTGGTAAACTAGGACAAGATAGTAATTCTAATTAGTTATACCAAATTGTTACTAAATGAAACAGATTTAATAGTCCCTTTGAAACTGTTAAGAAAAATTTGGTTGTAATAAATATCTCTGTGTACTGTTTTGACCTCTGCTTCAGCTATACAATCCGATTTTATTTTAAACGTTTTCTCAGGTACAGGACTCTATGATTAATATCTCTTGCTGTGTTATCTCTGCTGCTAATGAAAAACATTGAGTGTTCTTTCACTTCACAGAATGCAAACACAGATGAAAAAATTTCACAGGTGAACTCCTTATGAACACTTCTAATTGCTTAGGAACAGTGTTTGAAAATCTCAAGTAATTTGCCATTATTATAATAAATAGCATAAACTGTAATTTTTCATAGTAATTAACTTGTGTCAGCACCATTATTTTTCATTAATTATAAATGAGAAAGAATGAAAGAACAACCACAGGAACAGATGTGTGAAATTGTCTCTTAGGTTCTGTTTTGTTTTTTCCTACTCAATATACTGTTTTGGGTATACTATCAAGCCTGGAGAAAATTCACATGGTAATGCCTCTTTGGCACAGAAAGGTCCAAAGCGTATTTAATTAGGTTGTTGCCTGTGAAGTTCAGCATTTTAATAAAAAAAAAATTGTTATTGACATCCCAGATTAAACTACAGGGGGAAAAAAAGAAAACACCTTACCTTAGGTAAATGCACCCAAGATAATCTGAGAAAATGTATTTTGATCATCTTTTTCTTATGTTAGAAAAACTATTATTTTTGCCAGATTTTAAGTCTATAGTGTGTTAATTGAATTCAAATTTAAAAAGAAAAAAAGGAAGGAAGGAAAGAGGAGGAAGAGAGGGTAATTTTGGGGTGGTTGGATGTCTTTGTTTTATAATTTTACACAACAGCTTTTGGATGGTTGGATGTCTTTGGGTGGTTGGATGTCTTTGTTTTGTAATTTTACACAACAGCTTTCATGCTGTTTCCAGAGGACAGAATACAGGTATGTCTTGGGTATTTCTGTTTTATATCCATTTCTTTTAACCTCTTATAAAATATTTAACTGTGTTGTCCTTCTTGAATTTTGTACCTTAGGCTTGTTACAAGCATGAAAGTCCTAAAATCATTGTACTGTAAATTTGTTATGACTTCATTCATTAAGATATAACCTAAATAGCAGAAATCTAGAGATATCATGCTTACTCCTGGCTTTTTCCAAGTTTTGGTCAGGACTTTCCTCAGAATCATTCATATTGCATGTTGTCCAAAAAGGCTGAGCTGCCAATTTTATCCAATGTGAGTTCTTCTGGAAAACAAATGTCAGGTGAACAAAAGAGTCCATGGCTAAATACATTTAGGACAAGTTGTCAACACTAAAAAAGATTTTTTTAACTTCAGGATTTTTCAGGGCCTATGAATTGGTGATGTTTCTGTGACTCTCCAGGAGGAAAGTAGAACAGTCATAGAACATTTATTGATTCTCAAACATTTTTTGATACTGTAACCACACTTTCCATAACTCATGAGTCTCACAGTGTGTATTAGAAATATGTACCTCTGGCATTCTCTGAAGGCAGTGGTGTTAAAGAAGAGGAAGAATTATTTCTTTTCTGTTATCAAAGGCTATTTATCCCAATGAGATCAAGGATGAGGAGTGCAGAAGTTTGAATGAGGGAAAGTCTGCTCTTTATTTTATCACATTTCTTCTCAGCTTTGATCCACTTATTTTTCCTTAGCTTATTGAATCCCTCTAGATTTATCCTATGTTTCACATGCTGTTTTACTCTCTAAACCCAATTAAAATGTTTCTGCCTTATATCACAATTTTGAACAGAACTTTAATAGAGGAACTTCAAACAGTGTAGTAATAGTGGGCTTTTTTCCTCTGGAACTGCTGAATCAAAAACTACTAACCCAGGGCTTCCCTGGTGGCGCAGTGGTTGAGAATCCGCCTGCCGATGCAGGAGACACGGGTTCGTGCCCTGGTCCGGGAAGATCCCACATGCCGCGGAGCAACTAAGCCCGTGAGCCATGGCCGCTAGACCTGCGTGTCCGGAGCCTGTGCTCCGCAACGGGAGAGGCCACAACAGTGAGAGAGAGGCCCGAACTACTAACCCAGATAAAAAATATATATATATTTAATTTTTAGTCTTACACCAATACTTGCTTACATTTAGGATTATGATGATGATTAAATGAGGTGACATATAATATATGAGTGAGTTTAGCAGAGTTCCTGGGATTCCTGGCTATTTATCAAACCTTATTCTATTTCTCCCCAATTTGGTTTGTATTCTAAGGAGTATCCATTATTCTCCTTCAATAATTTTAACTTACAAAAATTGGTTAAATAAATGCAACCAGGTAAAATATTTCCCTTCTTGATTTTAATTATGGACTTTTAATCTTTTAATATCCTACTTCTCAAATGTTTCTGCCAAAGCATCCTTAATGTGAAAGAAAGGAAAAATGTACCTACACAGATATGTGGGCACTTGCTACAGGTGTAGACATTTTCAGAGTCTCTTCAGTAATTCTAAAATTATGAAAAGAAATTTTAATTCCCAATATCTCATGTTAGTTACATTTCCTTCAGCATTTCAAGTAAATTTGAAAATTAAAAAAATCTATATAATTTTTGTATTACTATAACTTCCATATTAGTTTCCTTGGAGTGCTGTGACAAAATACCATGAATTTGGTGAAAAAAGAACTTAAGTTTGTTGCCTCACAGTTTTGGAGGTCAGAAGTCTGAAATTAGGGTGTTGGTAGGGCAGCCCCTCCTCTGGTGACAATAGAGCACTTTCCATTCCTTGCCTCTTCCAGCTTCTGGTGGCTCCAGTCACCCTGGCCCATGGCTACATCACTCGAATCTGCCTCCATGATCAAATTGCCTCTTCCTCTTTTGTGTATTCTCCTCTCCTGTCTGTCTCAACCCTCCTTCTGTCTTTCTGCTGTAAGGACACTTGTCATTGGATTTAGGGTTCCCCTGGATAATCCAGGATTAACACATCTCAGGATCTTCAAATAAACCACATTTGCAAAAGATTCCTTTTCCAACTAAGAAGGCATTCATAGATTCCAAGGATTTGCCCTAGATAGCTTTCAGGCTGCGGGAGGCCTTTCTCGAACAACCACAATTTCCCATAGATATGGGCTCTCAGCTAATTACCCTGAAAATAAGGCTTTCTTGTTAAAACAATTTTTAAATAAGACCTGATGGGATGACTAACATGGATGCAAAGTAAGAGGAAGAGAAATCTTTATGCGAGATTTGATTCCATGAGGATAAATATTATGTCATAGCATACTCAAAATGGATGGGCAGAGGAAAGGTAGCTCTCCTCTGACCATGCTTCCATCGTGTAAGTAGGAGATTTATACCCATTTAAGAGATTTATACCTATTTATTTATACTTATTTTACACCTATTTATTTGTACCTATCATTTATGTATATGTATTTAAGAGATTTTTACCTATGTTTAAAAGAATTGCTTAAGGTCAATGTCACTGTACCACAAATAACAAGCTAACACCTAGAGATGTCATTTGTACCACCTTCTTTGAAATATCTTACTTTTCTACAAAATGATATTCACACCAAATTTGTTATAGGCTTGTGACAGAAAAGCGACTAGGATATTCTTAAGTGTGCTGTTTCTATAAATATATTGGTCTCTGCTATTCAGCATGGTGACATGAAGTGATGAATACCTGCAGGCTAATTTTTTGGTAAATAAATAATTAAAATGTATCTTTCTTCTGACATAGACTAGTAATAGGAGTTAGAAGCATATGTACATATATATATATATATATATATATATAGTTTTATTTAGCTATGGTATCTAGAGCCGCATTTTTTTGGTAAACTATGATTAAATATTCATCTTAGGTCAATTAAGAGAAGACTGGCAAAAAGGTTATTTTACAATAAATACCACATTTCCTTCCATTTAAGTATATTCTTCTGTTGTCTTTCTTATCTCATTTCAACCAATGTCCCCTTCCTCCCTGTTTGCCTCCTTGGCCCCATGATATTTGCTCTTGTTGTTCTTCCTACCTGGAATGTCCTTACCCCAAACATTTGCAGAGTCTGGTCTCTTGTATCCTTCAAGTCTTTGCTCAGATGACACATCTTCAATGATCCTCTATTTAACACTGCAAATTTCCCATCATTGGAATGCATTTTCCCCTTTTATTACATTAACTTTTCTCCATAGCATTTAATATTTTGCAGTGCAGTACAAAATATAATTTATTGTCCATATCTCTCCATTAAAAGTTCTCTTTTTGGAGGCAAAAGGCTTTATTGTTTCTTGTTAAGGTCCCTGAAATTTTGTAAACACTTGGAACACACCTAGCTCTTGGTAGGTTCTCAATAAATATATGTTGAATAAATTTATGAAAAATGTCTTATTGAGCCCCTTGTTGTGGTGGCTGTTAATGCTACTGGTCATACCTTTGCCTTCAACCTCACATTATCCTTCAGTTTCCCCTAGAAATATAGAAATGCTCAATTTGAAATTTTCATCATACATTTTCTATGCTGCTGCTAGCTTAAATAAAATGGCATACAACTGAAAAGTTTGTACCATGGGAACCTGGAGACATATTTTAAGTTAACTTGTACATAAACATGCCTAATGTTATTTTGAAACACATTTCAAGATGATACCAACAATGATTAACTGCAATTGAGCTTTCAAATCACAAACTTAATTTAAACATCTTTCTTTTGTAGAAAATAATATGGTAACTTCTGCAGGTCCTCAGACAAATGAATTAGCTCAGAACTGGTGTGCAATAATCTCACAAAGCCTGGGGTGTTTACAGTACTTAGTCTAGAGTTATTTAGGTAAGTGGTCATAGGTAATTTAGTGATAGAATGAGGGTAAAGTCTCACAGGAGGTACATGCTTGTGGTGTTCTTATAGGTTCCTTCCTTAAAGAAATCAAGAAAATTATTCATTTATGGAATTTGTGACTGAATTAACACACATCTGAAGAATGGCAAAGACTGCGTCTGGCTTAGTGCTGTCATTCAGATATCTAGTTATTCATATCTGAAGTTTGTACACTTTTATTGTTATCTGTTTTTTCTGTTCTTTTTTGGTATACAGATTACTTAAGATGTCAGTGAATTTCTTAGTAATTTAATTATTGGGAAACCCATAATTAACTATAACCTTCATTAAACAGGTCATTCCCAAAGATCCTATTTCTTTGTCCACCCTAATTCCTGTTATACATTTTGCCTTGTAATTAACTACTACCTCTCATGCTCAGCCTCAGTGGGCTTCTCTCCCACTTGGAATGCCATTCAGTTGTTTCCTTCTCCCCAGCCTTCCAGGCCCAAAGAAAATTGCAAATTTGGCTTGGTTTGTTTATTTGAATTTTTCCACCTCCCTAGTCATAGCAGATCTCAAGGAAAGGAAGAGAGGAAAGTGTTGTGAGAATACCTCTCATGAGGATCCAAAGAGGTATGGGTACATGCAAAACTCATGATGAGCTGATTCAACCTCCTTGTCTCTCAAAATCTTTGCATTCTTTTCTTTTAGACCAAGGGATTTCTCACATTCAGTAACACTTAGCATGGATTACTTACAGACCAGTTCTCTTTCATATTATCCAAACCCCAAATCTATTAGAACCTAGACCAGCTGCCTGAATCTCTGCAGAGTGCTCCAGTGTCGATACAGTCAGTTTGGTTCAAACTTTCAGTTCATTCTATGTTCTTGGGCACTTTCAAAAGTATATTTCTACAAATATTCTTTCAATTTTTGAGATGCTTTATAGCCAACTTGAGCAGTTTTTTCTGGTTATACCTTTTTTCTTCCTCAAACTTTCTGCATTTTCCCCCACCGCTTCACCATCAATAATGGCTGAACTTAAATTCTGGCCGCTGGCTAAGAACAAAGGGTGAAGATTCAGGGGGAAGTTGAACTTCCTTTTATGAAAGAGGAGTGGGCTCTGCACAAAGAATAATGCAGTGGGTGGTATTTCAAGGAAGTTTAGTTATTCTTGTTACCCAAATCCTTCAAAGCTTCCTAATGTCATTATTACAATGATTAGATTTCCCTAACTTTCTCATTAGAGGCAGAATGAAGTTGTAAATTAAATAGGTGGGCTTATTTGGCAAGTAGATATTTATTTATTTATTTCTGAATGTATGTTTGTATTCTCAATCGTATCACCACAGTGGTTAAATGATTCTTTCAGAGTGGTTACACCTTGGGGCAATGTGTAGATTATGTCTAGGGGATTTGAATTTGTCACATTAAGTTATCCAGTGTTCTGGTGCAGACAAATCATCCAACCTAATGGACAGTATCAGTGTTATTAGCCTAATTGACAGCATTTGTATTAAATTGGTGGAGAAACAAGTTTCTTATCCTTGCAAGTTTCATTCTCAATCTGCTTACATGATTTGATGTAAAGTATGGCATATTTTACCATAATATGCCAATGGCTGAAGACTTCTCATTCCATATCTTTTATTATTTCTCAATAGCCATCTCTGAATACACCACTTTCCTTGGATCAATCTTACCTACATCTAGTCAGGTACCAACTTTCGTCCTAATGAAGATTCTTTGATTGCAATCAATAAAATCTGACTTGATTTATGCAAATAATTTTAAAATTTAAAAAGAATTATGTTTGGGATGTATACTGGGTAGCTCCCAGAACCGATGAAAAAGGAAAACATTCTGATTCAGATGTAAAATGAACCAGAGTATTTCTGGCTATCTTAGCAATAAAAACTTATTGGCAGTGTTTAATGTGTCACCATCTGAGTAACATAGAATCAAAAACTATTGAGATACTGCATTTCTAAACAAAAATCCAATTGCCCAGATCAAGAACAAGCTTATAACACTACTAAAATTACTATTAATTGACTTGGCAGCAATTAACCAAATAAAATAATGATATGGGACAAAAAATATTCTAAGCATTTTATACATTTTATTTTATATTTTAAATAACCTTAAAAGGTAAGTATTGTTAGTTTCTTTGTGTGAAAGAAGAGGAAACTGGAGGTCAGAGAGTTAGGGTAATTGGTCCAGGTCACAAAGCTAGGAAGTAGTAAACAAAGATTCATGCAAAAATGGTCTCATTCACCTCTGATTTCACCAGTGTTCTATGTTAGAAATTCATGGACTAGAACTATATTTAGGTTTTTACAACTTTTATATCTTATTTTATTTTTCTTATTATGTTGGGTAGGATCTTTTACAAAGTTACATATGTCTTTTTGTATCCAGGAGGTAGTCAATTCTACAAACACAGAACTTTGAATATTATGATTATTAAAGCAACAGATCCAAACTATGGGGACTCATTCTAAGCAAATTCATAGAAACAATTTACTTACTTAATTAATTTCAAGTTAGTGGTTTTATTGTGTATTCTTTGATTATGATTTTCAAGGTTTTCATATTGAGGTTTGAGAATGTTTCCTAAATATTTACTTTTTGCATTTTATTGAGATTTTCTGTGACCTAACTTTTAATAAAAGTATAAATGCCCCAAAGGTATTTCAAAGAAATTTTGAAAACGAAATTTTGAAAACAAAATTTCTCACACTGTAGGACAAGTCTTTGTCATGGGTCTATTGAAAGAATTTATATTAATCAGATCATTTCGAGTTATTTCTTTATTTATTATCTGACAAGTGGAAAATTCTCTATTCTTACACAGTAAATTTCTTTTAAATTTTTTGATTTATATATTTTGACACTTTGCTTTTTACTGTACTTGTGATATTTTTCAATATGTCTTGTATTCAATTAAGATAACTGTCATTAATCACTCATAGATTAATCACTCACTTTTCCCAATAAAATCCTGTCAGTTCTCATTACTGTCAAATCTAGTTTCTTTATTTTTGAATTTTCTTGATATAACTTTCTATAATTGGATTTTTAATTATATATATAATATATATTATTTTCCTCACTTATTTCTATCACTGCGATTTTTTGAGCTTGCTCTCATGTTTTGAGAGGTGTCAGTGGTATGTTTTTGCACTGAAATATAAAGATGTTTTAAAAAACACTTTTCACAAAAAATAGTTCTTTATCATTACATTATTTACTCATGTGTTTGAACATTTTTGTACATCAATTTATGAATGATTTTTTTCAGTAAAAAATACATATTCAAGAACCAAAAAATTATATATATATATAAATATATATACTATATATATGATTTTTTAGTACTCAGTTTGAAAGTCCTGGAATATAATATGAAATTTCAAATCATTTGCCATACTAGACAAGATGATATGTTTGCTCATACTTATTTGATTTCATGCTTTATATTTCATTTCTATGGGTTTATTTTATTTTAATGCAGAATTCATTTGCTTTTATTGATTTATTTTTGCAGTAGTTTGGAAAGTATTCATCATTTTAAAAATTCTTAGCATTCTATGAAAAGTTTTAATTTAATTATAAAGATTGAAAGTAAAATGGTATTTTGCCACATACTACCAACATACATCCTCTCTATAAAATGTGAAAATTAGTAATTTATACCCTCCTCTATTCTACTATATTATGCTGCCCTGTGTAATATGCATTTAAGATTCCTCCATTTTTTTTCATGGCTTGATAGCTCATTCCTTTTTAGCACTGAATGATTCCATTTCTGGATGTACAATACTTTCTTTATCCATTCACCTACTGAAGGACACATTGGTTGCTTCCTTGGCAATTGTGAATAAAGTTGCTATAGACATCTGTGTACTTATTGCTTTAAGGACATAGATTTTTCACCTCCTTAAGCTAACTAAATTCCAAGGGGGGAGATTGCTGGGTCTTATAGTAAGAGCATGTTTAGTTTTGTAAGACACTACCAAAATGTCTCCCAAAGTGATTTTACCATTTTGCATTCCACCAGCAATGAATGAGAATTCCTATTGCTGCACAATCTTGCCAGCATTTGATGTCCTCACTGTTTCATATTTTAATAGGTGTGTAGTGATATCTCATTTTAATTTGCATTTCACTGATGACATGAGATATGGGGCGTCATTTTGTATCCTTATTTGGTATCTATATATCTTCTTTGGTGAGGTATCTGTTAAGGTATTTGGATCATTTTATAATCAGTCAAGTTTGACTTTTTTCTTTATTTTGAGCAGAATAAATAAAATTTATTTTGTAAGTAATGAGTAATTAACAAGTACTTTAGAAGATAATTAAAGGGACATTGATAGGAGTTGACTGTAAGTCTTAGAGATTTCTCTTTATTTTTTGAGATATAATTGAATATAACTCTGTGTAAGTTTAAGGTGCAAAGTCTCGAATTGATACTATTGTATATTACAATATGATAACCACCATAGTGTTAGGTAACACTTCGATCAGGTCACATTATTATTTCTTTCTTATGGTGACAATATGTAAGATGTAGTCTCTTAACAACTTTGTATATAATACAGTATTGTTGACTAGAATTAGTATGCTGTGCATTAGATCTCTGAAACTTATTCATCTTTTAGGTGCAAGTTTGTATGATTTAACAGCATCTCCCCAATTCCACCAATCCCAGCCCTGGTAGCCACCCTTCTGTTCTCTGTTTCTAGGAGTTCAGCATATTTAGATTCCACATACTAATAATACCTTACAGTACTTGTCTTTCTTTCTGGCTTACCTCACTTAGCATAACACCCTCAAGGTCTGTCCATGTCTTGCAAATGGCAGGATTTTCTTCTTTCTCATAGTTGAATATATATATACAACACATCTTTATTCATTCATCTGTTGACAGTCAGTTAGGTTATTAATGCTGCAGTAAACATGGGAGTGCCAATATTTTTTAATATCCTGTTTTCATTTTCTTTGGATGTATACCCAGAATTGGGATTGCTCGAACATATAGTATTACTATTTTCAATTTTTTGCAGAAACTCCATACCGTTTACCACAGTGGCTGAACCAATTTACATTCCCACCAACCAAGTGAATAAGGTTTCCCCTATCTCCACATCCTAACAGCACTTGTTATCTCTTGTCTTCTTGATGAGAGCCATTCTAACAGATGTGAGGTGATAACTCATTGTGCTTTCGACTTGTATTTCATTGGTGGTTAGTGACGGTGAGCATCTTTTATTCAGACTTTTGTTGTTGTT
The DNA here is from genome assembly GCF_026419965.1 of Kogia breviceps. Taxonomy (NCBI): domain Eukaryota; kingdom Metazoa; phylum Chordata; class Mammalia; order Artiodactyla; family Physeteridae; genus Kogia; species Kogia breviceps. The sequence continues at coordinate 85,837,264 of NC_081313.1, read as the reverse complement.
TGTGTTAAGTTATATATGTCCCCCTTTGTATATTTTGGGTATTAACCCCTTATCCAATGTATATCTTACAAATATTATTTCCCATTTTTTAGGTTGACTTTTCATTTGTTGATGATTTTTGTTTTGTTTGTTTTTTGCTGTGCAGAAGCTTTTTAGTTTGATGTAGTCCTACTTGTTGGTTTTTGATTTTGTTGCTTATGCTTTTGGTGTCCTATTAAAAAAATCATTTTCAACATTAATGTCACATATTGTCTTTCCTATGTTCTATTCTAGGAGTTTCATGGTATCAAGACTTATGTTTAAGTCTTTAATTCATTTCAAGTTAATGGAAGTCAGTGGTGTAAGATAGGCATTCAATTTCATTTTTTTGCATATGGTTATCCAATTTTCCTAACATCTTTTATTGAAGGGACTATTATTTCCCCATTGTGTTGCTGGCTCCCTTGTCAACTATTAGTTGACCATATAAGCAAGAATTTATTTCTAGGCTTTCTATTCTGCTCCAATTGTTTATGTGTCTAATTTTATGCTGGTGCCATACTGTTTTAAATACTAAAACTTTATAATATAATTTGAAACAAGAAGTGTGATGCTTTTAGCTTCATTTTCTTTACTAGTATTACTTTGGTTATTTGGGGTCTTTTGTTGTTCCATACAAACTTTATGATTGCTTTTTTATCTCTGTGAAAAATGCCATTTGAATTTTAGTAGGGATTACATTGAATCTATAAATGGCTTTGGGTAATATGGACATTTTAACAGTATCAGTTCTTCTGATAATGAACATAGGGTATCTTTCCACTGGTTAGTGTCTTCTTCAATTTTATTTCATCAAAGTCTTACAGTTTTCAGTGTACAGGTCTTTCACTTCCTTGGTTAAATTTTTTCCTAAGTATTTTATTGTTTTTGATGCTATTGAGAGTAGATATTTTTCTTTAATTCTTATTCAGATTTTTTTTCATTGTTAGCATATAGAAATACAACTGATTTTGTATTTTTATTTTATAACCTGCAACTTTACTTAATTCTTTGATTATTTACAACAATATTTTGATTGAGTCTTTAGAATTTTCTGTATATAAAATGATATCATCTGTAAATAACAATTTTGCCTCATCTTTCCAATTTAGATATCTTTTATTTCTTTTTCTTGTCTACCGCTCTAGCTAGGACTTTCAGTTCTGTGGTGAATAAGAGTAGTGAGAGGGGGTACACTTGTCCTCTTTCTGATTTTAGAGGAAGAGCTTTTAAACTTTCACCATTGAGGATGATATTAGCTGTGGGTTTGTCCTATATGGCCTTTATGGTGTTGAGGCATATTCCTTTTATATCCAATTTGTTGAGGATTATTATTATGCAAGGGGTTGTGTTTGTCACATGCTTTCTATTCATTTATTAGGATGATTATATGACTTTTATCTTTCATTGTCTAATGTGGTATATCACATATATTCATTTGCAGTGTGTTGAACCATCCTTACATCCCAGGGATAAATCTTACTTGATCATTGTGTGTATAATCCTTTTAATGCTCTAGAATTTTGTTTGCTAATATTCTGTTGAGAATTTTTGCATCTATATTCAACAGGGATGGTGGACTGTACTTTTCTTTTCCTGTATCCTTATCTGACTTTGTCATCAAGATAATGCTGGCTTCATAAAATGATTTTGGGAGTGTCCTCTCCTTCAATTTTTGGAAGCATTTGAGAAGGATTAGAGTTAAGTCTTCTTTAAAAGTTGACAGAATTCATCAATGAAACCATCTTATCATAAGCTTTTCTGTGTTGGGAGGTTTTAGATTACCGATTTAATCTCCTTACTCATTATTAGACTATTCAGATTTTATATTTCTTCATATTCAGTCCTGGTAGGATGTATGTTTCTAGGAATTTATCCATGTCTTATAGGTTATCCCACAGGTTGGCATATAATTCTTAAAAGTAGTCTATTTTGATGCTGTGTATTTCTGCGAAATCTGTGTAATGTCTCCTCCTTCATTTTTATTGTATTCATTTGAGTCTTCCCATTTTTTTTAGATAGTCTAGCTAAAGGTTTATCAGTTTTGTTTACCTTTTCAAAATATTAGCTTTTAATTTCATTGAGCTTGTCTATTATTTTTCAAATTTCTCTTTTTTTGTCTGCTCTGATCTTTGCTACTTCATCCCTTCTACTAACTTTCTGCTTTGCTTGTCCTTTTTGTAGTTCACTGTGGTGCAAAGTGAGGTTTTTAAATTGGGCTTTTTTGTTGTTTCTTTTGTTTCTTCCAGTTTTATTGAATACAGTTGACATACAGCATTGTATAATTTTATGCTGTACAGTATAATGATTTGACCTGCATACATCATGAAATAATTACCACAGTAAGTTTACTGATGGTCCATCATCTCATATAGATACAGAATTTTATAAATTAGAAAAAAAAATTCCTTGTGGTAAGAACTCTTAGGATTTACTCTCTTAAAGACTTCTGTACATAGCACATAGCAGTTTTAATTGTATTTATCATGTACATTACATTCCTAGTACTTATTTGTCTTATAACTGGAAGATTGTATTTTGACTACCTTCCTCCAATTCCCCCTCCCCACACACCTCGTCTCTGGTAACCACAAATCTGATGTCTTATTCTATGAGTTTGTTTGCTTGTTTTTTAAGTAAAATTGACCTACAACACTGTGTTTGTTCCTGATATACAATATAGTGATTCAATATTTTGATAAACTTCAAAATCATCATGATAACTCCAGTTACCATCTGTCACCATACAAAGATATTACAATATTACTGACAACATTTTCCATACTGTACATTTCATACCCATGACATTTATTTTGTAACTGAAAATTTGTACCTCTTAATTTTCTTCACCTATTTCTCTCCTCTTCCCATTCCTCTCCCCTCTGGCAACCACGTGTTTGTTCTTTATGTCTATGGCACTGTTTCTATTTAGTTATGTTTGTTAAATTATTTTGGTTTTTAGATGCCACACATAAGTGAAATCATACAGTATTTGTCTTTCTCTGTCTGACTTATTTCACTTAACATAATACATTCTAAGTCCATCCATGTTGTCACAAATGGCAAGATTTCATTTTTTTCTATGGTTGAGAAATATTCCATTGTCATACACACACACACACACACATATGTCTGTATTTTTTATCCATTTTTTAAATCAATGGGTAATTAGGTTGCTTTCATATCTTCGTATTATAAATAATGCTGCAATGAACATAGGGGTGCATATATCGTTTCAAATTTGTGTTTTTATTTTCTTCAGATAAATGCCAAGAAGTGCAATTACTGGATTGTATAGTAGTACTATTTTTAATTTTTGAGGAATCTCCGTACTGTTTTCCATAGTGGCTGCATCAATTTACATTCCCACAAACAGTACACAGGTTTCCCTTTTCTCCATATCTTTTCCAACACTTGTCATTTGTTGTGTTTTTGATAATAGCTATTCTGATAGATGTAAGGTGGTATCTCATTGTACTTTTGATTTGCATTTCCCTGATGATTAGTGATGCTGAGCATCTTTTCATGTGCCTGTTGGCCATTTGTCTGTCTTCATTGGAAAAATGTTTTTTCAGGTCATTTGCCCATTATTTGTGTTTTTTTTTTTTTTCCTGATGTTGAGTTGTATGAGTTTATTTATAGATTTTTTTTGATATTAACTATTTATTGGATATATTGTTTGCAATTATCTTCTCCCATTCAGTAGGCAACCTTTTTTTGTTGTTGGTTGTTTCCTTCACTGTGCAAAAGCTTTTTAGTATTATGTGGTCCCATTTGTTTAGTTTTGACTTTGTTTCCATTGCCTGAGGAGATATCCAAAAATTTACTTGCTAAGACTAATGCCAAAGAGCGTACTGCCTTCTAGAAGTTTTATAGTTTCAGGTCTTACATTTAAGCCTATAATCCACTTTGAGTTTATTTTTGTATATGGTGCAAGAAAGTAGTCCAGATTGATTCTTTTGCATGTAGATGTTCAGTTTCCCCAACACCACTTATTGAAGAGCTGTCTTTACCCCACTGTATATTTTTGCTTCCTTTGTTGTAGATTAATTGCCCATAAAAGTGTGGGTTCATTTCTAGGCTCTCTTTTCACTTCCATTGGTCTATGTGTCTGTGAACCAATACAATACTATTTTGATTACTGTAGATTTGTAGTACATTTTGAAATCAGGGAGTATGATACCTCCAGCTTTTTCTTCTTTCTCAATATTGTTTTGGCTATTTGGGATCTCTGCTGTTTCCATAAAATGTTAGAATTATTTGTTAATTCTGTGAAAAATGTCATTGGTATTTTGATAGTGATTGCATTGAATCTGTAGATTGCCTTGGGTAGCATAGATATTTTAACACTATTATTTCTGCCTAATCCATGAATGTGGTATATCTTTCCATCTGTTTTGGTCATCTTCAATAACTTTCATCAGTATCTTATAGTTTCCTGAGAAAATGTCATTTTACCTCTTTAGTTAGATTTATTCCTAACTCTTTTATTCTTTTTGATGCAATTGGAATTAGAATTGTTTTCTTAATTTCTCATTGATAGTTCATTGTTAGTGTATAGAAATGCAGCAGATGTCTGCTGATTAATTTTGTATGCTGAAATTTTAGTGAATTCATTAATGAGTTCTAGTATTTTTTTAGTGGAGACTTTAGAGTTTTCTATATACAGTATCATGTCATCAGAAAATAGTAACAGTCTTCTTTCTTTCCAATTTAGGTGACTTTTATCCCTTTTTCCAGTCTAATTGTTGTTGCTAAGACTTCCAATACAATGTTGAATAAAAGTGGGACAATTAGGCATCCTTATCTTGTTCTTTATCTTAGAAGAAATGCTTTCTGTTTTTCACAGTTGAGTATGATATTATTGATAGTTGTGGGCTTGCCATATATGGCCTTTACTATGTTGAGATATGTTTCGTCTATACTCATTTGGTGGCAAGTTTTTGTCATAAATGGATATTGAATTTCCTAAAAAGACTTCTGCATCTATTGAGATGATTACGTGATTTTTTATTCTTTAATTTGTTAATGTGGTGTATCACATTGATTGATTTGTTGGTATTTAACCAACCTTGAATTCCTGGGATAAATCCCACTTGCTTGTGGTATGTAATCCTTTTCATGTATTGTTGAGTTCAGTTTGCTAATATTTCGATGGAGATTTTTGCATGTTTGTTCATAAGTGATTTGGCAAAAAATTTTCTTTTTTGTGATATCTGTCTGATTATGGCATCAGGATGATGTTGGCCTCATAGATTGACTTTGGGAGCCTTCCTCACTCTGCAATTTTTTGGAGCAGTTTGAGAAGAATAGATGTGAACTCCTCTCTAAATTGTTGGTAAAATTTACCTGTGAAATCATCTGGTCCTGAGTTTTGTTTGTTGGAAGTTTTTCTTTTTTAAAAAACATTACTGATTCAGTTTCATTACTGGTAACTGGTCTTTTCATATTTTCTATTCTTCTGTATTCATTCTTGGGACATTGCATATTCCTATGAATTTTTCCATTTCTTCTAGGTTTTCCATTTTATTGGCATATAATTGTTATAGCAATCTCTTATGAACCTTTGTATTTCTGTGATGTCAGTTGTAACTCATCCTTTTTTATTTCTGATTTTATTTATTTTGGTTCTCTTTTTTCTCTTTATGAGTCTGGCTGAAGATTTATCACTTTTATTTATCTTTTCAAAGAACCAGCTCTTAGTTTCATTAATCGTTTTGATTTTTTTTTGGGTCTTTATTTCATCTATTTCTCCTCTGATCTTTATGATTTCTTTCTTTCTACTAACTTTTGGTTTTATTTGTTCCTCTTATTATTTTTCCTTTAGGTGTAATATTAGATTTTATTTGAGATTTTTGTATTTTTCTAACATAAGCTTGTGTTTCTATAAACTTCCCTCTTAAAACTGCTTTTCCTGCATCCCACAAATGTTGGATTTTGGTGACTCATTTTACAGTATTTCCCATTTTTTTTCCACTTTGATTTCTCTGGTGAACATATTGTTTAGCCACCATGTGTTTGTGTTTTTTGCAGTATTTTCTTGTAGTGTATCTGTGCTCTCACCTGTGGTCATAAGGTTTGATATAATTTCAGTTTTCGTAAATTTACAGCAACTTGTTTTGTGACCTAACATGTGATGTGTCTTGGAGAATGTTCTATGTACAGTTGAAAAGAATGGGTATTCCGCTGCTTTTTGATGAAATGTTCTGTATATATCTCTTAAGTCCATCTGAACTAATGTGTCATTTAAGACCAATGTTTCCTTATTGATTTTCTGTCTGAAGGATGGTTCCATTGATGTAAATATGGTGTTAACAAACCTCTACTATTATTTATTATGTTGCAATCATTTTCTCCCTTTATATCTGTTATATTTGGTTTATGTATTTATGTGCTCCTATGGTGGGTTCATATATATATATTTACAACTGTTATAATTTCTTGTTGGTTTGATCCCTTTATCATCATTTAGTGTCTGGTTTATTTTGTCTGATATAAGTATTGCTACCCTGGTTTTATTTCATTTCAATTTGCATGAAATACCTTTTTCCATCCCCTCACTTTAGCTCTGAAATAAGTCTGTGTGTGACTTTAGATCTGAAATGAGTCTGTGTGTGACTTTAGATCTAAAATGAGTCTCTTGTAGGTAGCATATATATAGGACTTGTTTTTTAATACTTGTTTTCAGCCATTCTATATCTTTTGATTGAACCATTTACTCTATTTATATTCAGAGTAATTATTGATAGAGTATACTTACTACCACTTTTAAACATTTTAAGGCTGTTTTTGTGATTCTTTTTTGTTCCATTCTTCTTTTGCTCTCTTCCTTTGTGATTTGATGACTATATTTAGAGTTATAATCAGATTCCTTTCTCTTTTTTGTGTGTGTATCTATTATAGATTTTTGGTTTGTAGTTATGGTGAGGCTTATATATATCAATAATATATCAACATATCAATATATCTGTCTCTCTCTATATAGAGAGAGATGATAATTTTAAGTTGCTGATTTCTTTAATTCAAACACACTTAACAGCCTTGCATTTTTACTCCCTCCTATGTTTACGGTTTGTGACATCATATATTACAACCTTTTGTTTTTTGTATCACTTGTGGGTATAGATGATTTTGCTACTTTTGTCTTTTAAGCTTTATACTAGCTTTATAAATTGTCAATGTACCTTTACTGTGTATTTGCCTTTACCATTGAGATTTTTCCTTTCATAATTTTTGTACTTCTAGTTGTGGCATTTTCCGTTTTGAGAAGTCCCTTTAACATTTATGATAAAGCTGGTTTCATGTTGAACTCTTTTAACTTTTGCTTGTCTGTAAAACTTTTGATCTCTCCTTCAAATCTGAATGATTAGTTTGCTGGGTAGAATATTTTGGTTATAGGTTTTCCCCTTTCATCATTTTAAATGCATCATGCCACTCCCTTCTGGTCAGTAGAATTTCTGCTGAAAAGTCAGCTGATAGCCTTTTTTAGGTTCTCTTGTATATAAATTGTTGCTTTTCTCTTTCTGCTTTTTTTTTTTTTTTGCAGTATGCGGGCCTTTCACTGTTGTGGCCTCTCCCGTTGTGGAGCCCAGGCTCCGGACACGCAGGCTCAGAAGCCATGGCTCACGGGCCCAGCTGCTCCTCAGCATGTGGGATCTTCCCGGACCGGGGCACAAACCCATGTCCCCTGCATCGGCAGGTGGACTCTCAACCACTGTGCCACCAGGGAAGCCCTCTCTTGCTGCTTTTAATATTTTCTCTTTATCTTTAACTTTTGCCATTTTAATTACAGTGTGTCTTGCTGTGACCCTCTATGAGGTCATCCTGTTTGGGACTCTGTTTCCTGGATCTAGATATCTGTTTCCTTTCCCAGGTTAGGGAAGTTTTCAACTCTTAACTCTTCATACATGTTCTGTGCCCCTTACTTTCTTCTCCTCTGGAACCCCTATAAGGCAAATGCTAGTATGCTTAATGTTCTCTCAGAAGTCTCTTAAACTGTCCTCCTTTTTAGAAATTATTTTTTCTTGTTTCTGTTTAGCTTGAGTGATTTCTACTCTTGGGTGGGCCAAAGGTTCATTCGGGTTTTTTGTTTTGTTTTGTTTTTTTCTGTAAGATGGCTCTAGTAGCACTTAGTTGTCTTTAACTTCATTTGAAACAATTTTGTTAGATTGTATGTGAAAGCTGTCATATCAGCGCACATTTAAAAAAAGACATCAAAATCGGTGAATTTTTTGTGGCCATTTTAATATTGAAGATGGAAGAAAAAAAGCAAGATTTTTGGCATATTATGCTTTATTATTTCAAGAAAGGTAAAAATGCAGCTGAAACACACAAAAAGGTTTGTGCAGTGTATGGAGAAGGTGCTGTCACTGATCGAACATTTCAAAAGTGGTTTGTGAAGTTTCATGTTGGAGATTTCTTGCTGGATGATGCTCAACCATTGGGTAGACCAGTTGATAGTGATCAAATCAAAACAATAATTGAGAACAATCAACGTTGTACCAAGTGGGAGATAACCAATATACTGAAAATATCCAGATCAAGCTTTGAAAATCATTTGCACCAGCTTGGTTATGTGAATCTCTTTGATGTTTGGGTTCCCCATAAGTTAAGTGAAAAAAACCTTCTTGACCACATTTCTGCATGTGATTCTCTACTGAAACATAAGGAAAATGTTCCATTTTTAAAACAGATTGTGACGGGTAATGAAAAGTGGATACTGCACAACAGTGTGGAATAGAAGAGATCATGGGGCAAACAAAATGAACCACCACCAACCACACCAAAGGCTGGTCTTCATCCAAAGAAGATGATGTTTTGTATATGGTGGGATTGAAAGGGTATCCTCTATTATGAGCTCCTTCCAGAAAACCAAACGATTAATTCCAACAAGTACTGCTCCCATTTAGACCAGCTGAAAGTGGTACTCAACAAAAAGCATCCATAATTAGTCAACAGAAAATGCATAATCTTCCATCAGGATAACACAAGACTGCATGTTTCTTTGATGACCAGGCAAAAACTGTTACAGCTTGGCTGGGAAGTTCTGATTCATCTGCTGTATTCACCAGACATTGCACCTTTGGATTTCCATTTATTTCAGTTTTTACAAAATTCTCTTAATGGAAAAAATTTCAATTCCCCGAAAGACTGTAAAAGGCACCTGGAACAGTTCTTTGCTCAAAAGGGTAAATGGTTTTGGGAAGATGGAATTCTGAAGTTACCTGAAAAATGGCAGAAGGTAGTGAAACAAAAGGGTGAATATGTTGTTCAGTACAGTTCTTGGTGAAAATGAAAAATGTGTGTTTTATTTTTACTTAAAAAACCAAAGGCAATTTTTGGCCCACCCAATAGTTTGTTTTCCAGTATTATGATCTGTTCCTCTGTATCATCTAATCTGTTGATCAATTCTAGTATATGTTTTATTTTAGTTATTGTATTCTTTATTTCTCTTTGGTACTTATTTATATCTTCTAACTCTTTTTTAAACTTCTCACGTTGTTCATCCATTCTTCTCTAATTTCTTTGGGCTTCTTTATGATCATTACCTCAACTCTATCAAGTAGATTGCTTATCTCCATTTCACTTAATTCTTCTTCTGGGATTTTACATTTTCCCCTTATTTGGAACATATTCCTCTGTCACCTCATTCTGTGCAATTTGCTGTTTTATTTCCCTATGTTTGGTAAGATGGTAGAACTTTCCTGATCTTGGAGAAGTGGCCTTATGTAGGAGATATCCTATGTGGCCCAGCAGCACATTTCCATCTGGTCACCAGAGATATATTCTCTAGGGATGGTGCCCTCTATGTGTGTCTTTCTCTTGTGGCAGACTGACTACTGACTACTGTGGGAATACTGGTAGGTGTGGCTGTCCCTGTGCAGTTGGTAGCCAGGTTCTACCTTGTGTGGAGGCTACTGGCCTTTTGGTGGGTGGGGCCAGCTCATGTGGTGAGCCCCAGAGGTCCCAGGGCATCTGGGTCTATTGCTGGCCCACTGATAGATGGAGCACAGTGTTAGATTGTCTGTCTGTAGTGCGAGGGTCTCGGAACTCGTGTTGGCTTGCTCTTTGGTGGACTAGGATTGACATGGCTGGCTTCAGGGCCACAGTGACCCCAAGACTAGTGTCTGACCTCTGGTGGGTGAGAGAAGTTCCTGGGGCTAGTGTTAGCCCACTGGTGGGTGGGGCCAAGTTCTGAGCCCTCTAGTAGGCATGGCTAGCTGCTTGGCCTGAGGTGTCCTGGTACTGGTGTTGACAAGCTGGTGGGTAGTGCCATGTCTCAGTGCTAATAAGCCAGAGAGAGGATTCGAAAATGACATTTGCTGGCACTAGTGTCCTCGTGGTAGAACAAGGCCACAAAATGACTGCTGCCAGCACCTGCATCCCCAGGGTGAGTCCCAGCTGCCTCCTGCCTCTCCAGGACACTCTCCAAGTTCAGCAAGTGGGTCTGACCTAGGCTCCTTTCAAATTACTGCTGCTGCCATGGGTCTCAGAGCATGTGAGATTTTGTATGTACCCTTTAACAGTGAAGCCCCTATTTCCCACAGCCCTCAGGCTCTCCCCAAAGTAAGTCCCACTGGCTTTCAAGCCAAATATTCTAGGGGATTGACTTCCCAATGCAGGACGCCTGGCCTGGGAGCCTGATGTGGGTTGTAGATCCCTTGCTCCCTGAGGAGGACCTCTGCAATTGTAATTATCCTCCCATGTAGGTTGCCTACTCAGGGGATGCCTACCACAACTCTGCCCCTCTTACTTGTCTCATGTGGTTTCTTCTTTATATCTTTAGTTGTAGACGATCTTTTCTACTGGTCTTGAGGTCATTCTCATCAATGCTCACTCTGTAAATAGTTGTAATTTTCATATGCCCATGGTAAGAGGTGAGCTCAAGGTCTTCCTACTCCACCATCTTGGCCACTCCTTCCTCCTCTGTTGTACTTAATGTGTTTCTTAATGCAGACACCCATCCATTTAAACTTCCCTCTTAGAACTGCTTTTGCAGCATCCCCTATGTTTTGATATGTGTGCTTCCATTTTTTTGTTTGTTTGTTTCAAGATATTTCTTGATCTCCCTTTGATTTCTTCTTTGACCCATTGGTTGTTCAAGAGCATGTTATTTACTTTCCACGTATTTGCCAATTTCCAGCTTTCTGTTACTGATTTCTAGTGTCATATCATTGTGGTCAGAAAAGATGTTCGATATGATTTGATTCTTAAATTTGCTAAGACTTGTTTTATGGCCTATCATATGATCTATCTTGAAGAATATTCTATGTATACTTGAGAAGAATCTGTATTTTGCTGCTATCAATTGGAATGTTTTATAAACTTATTTGTATCAATTTGATCTTGTGTTTTGTTCAAGTCCAATATTTCCTTATTGATTTTCTATTTATTGTCTCTCCGGATTATCTATTGTTGTGGAGAGTGAGATATTGAAGTCTCCTATTATATTTGTAATATTATCTATTTCTCCCTTCAGACCTGTTAGTATTTGCTTAATATATTTAGGTACCTGAATGTTTCATATATATATGTATTTATGATTATTGTATCTTCTTGATGAATCAATCCATTTATCATGGTACAATGACCTTATTTGTCTCTTGTTTTAATTTTTGGCATAAAGTCTACTTTGTCTGATATAAGTATGTAGCTACCATTGATTTCTTTTGTTTTACATTTGCATAGATTATCTTTTTTCATCTGTAAAATAGTAGAAAAAAAATCTATTTGTCTTTGCCCCTGGTTCCTAACAGAGAGCTCCTGAAAACCATGTAATTTACTAAGTGATACAAGTGTCCTTTATTCTAATGAGGCAAATCTGAATGAGCTCTTAGATGGCTCCTGGATGAGAACTGATCACCAGAAATACCAAGCCATGTTTAAATGCTTAGAATTTTCAACTCTTCCTCCCATTTTTTGAGAAAGTAGAAAGGCTGAAAATGAGTCAGTGATCAGTCATGCCTATGTGATGAAGCCTCCATAAAAATCCCAATAGTATGAGTTCAGAAAGCTTCCAGGTTAGTTAAGACATCCATATACTGGGAGAATAATACATTCCAACTCCATGGGAGCAGAAACTCCTGCATATGAGACCCTTCCCACCCTTTCACTGTGTATCCCTTCATCTGACTACTCATCCATATCTTCAATCATATCCTTTCATAATCTGGTAAATATAATTGTTTCCCTAGGTTCTGTGAGCCACTGTAGCAAATTAATCTAATCCAAAGTGAGAGGAAGTAATGGAAACCTCCAATATGTAGCCAAGTCAGACAGAAGTTGTGGGTAAACTGGGAACCTACTACTTGTAATTGACACCTAAAGTGGGAGGTGGGTGGCATTCTTATTGGACTTAGTCCTTCCACCTCTGGGATCTGATGTTATCTCTAGGTAAATAGTGTCAGAAATGAGTAAATTGAAGGGCATCCAGCTGGTGCAGAGAATTGCTTTGTGGGGAAAGTCTCAACATATCTGGGGTCAAAAGTTTTGTGAGTGTGGCAGTGTTCTGTGTAAAAGTAAAGACTATATACAGGAGAAGAGCGGTGGGTTTTTCCAGTACACCATCCCTTCACTTTAGGTCACAGACCCTGCCCTGATTTTCTGAGCAGATACCCTGTTTACCAGAGTTCTGTCTTGCCATTGCACTCAGGAGGATTCACAAGGAGCCAGCAACATGGTAGGCAGAGGTGTGGGTGCAGCACTGGAGTGTTGAAAATGCCCACAGATCCTTGAGTGAGTTTCTCCAAGCAGCTTTGTGTAGGCTTCCTGCTGGAGTTCTGAATAATATTCTGAGTACTGCTGGAAAGAAACAAGTTTCCCCAGCAGCATCCTGAACAGCTAGAGTGGTTAGGTACTCACTCACCATTCTCCTTTTCCTTTGTGGGAGATGTTGATGCTGGCTAGTTCAACTCTGTGTTGTGCTTCCTTACAAGAGAGGCAGTGCTGGCAAAACTACTCTTACCCTCTCCAAGGCATACAAACTCATTTTTATTTTTCCAATAGAATGCTGAATCTTTCATCAGGACAGGTAGACTTCTACAAAGTCTGTCTTATCTTCACCCAAACCAGCACTTTCCAGGTTTTCCCCAACCTTGGCCAAGCGGGATGGGGCTGGTGTGTTGGCTTCTGCTGACCCGTACTGAAGTCTGTCTACCTAATACCCAATGTATAGGTGGGCAAGACTTCTCCTAGATCCTTTGGCATATGGTGTTGGATTCTACAGCTCCCAGTGGTACTTTAGTTGATGGATGCTGATTTTTAGTTGTTAAAAGTGTGGACAAAAAGAAGGGACATTACACTGCCATGATGCTGACAGAACCCTAGTTGATTGTTTTCTTATTGTTGAGTTTTATGAGTTATTGGTATATCTTTGATATCAGTTTTTATCAGAGGTATCTTTTGCAAATAGTTTCTCACAGTCTGTGATTTATCTTCTCATTCTCTTCACATTGCCTTCTGAGGATCAGAGTTTCTAATATTAATTATTTATTTCTTGGATAATGCCTTTGTTTTATCTGAAAAGTTATCATCATACCCAAGATCATCTAGGTTTTTTCTGATGTTATAATTTTACATTTTAAAGGATTAAAAATGTGATAGATACAATATGTGGCCTATAATGTCTAGAATATTTATAGCATAGCCTTTTACAGAAAAGGTTTGCTGAACTTTGAATTACTCAAAAATAATATTTAAGTGAAGTTTTCTGATGTACATAGGTAAGATTCAAAGGAAATGCATAGCTTTGTATTTTTATATCAAAGAATCTTTACATCCTAGGTAAAAACAAATAAAATAACATCAGTAAGTAAATAAAATATATTAAAGGAAAATATGACATATAATATTTATTTTCAGATTAATGACCTTGTTGAGTTCAACCAATAGTAGGAGTATGTATGTGTGTGGTTAATAACTGAGAAATATTAACTATAATGCAAAACTTTATAGAAATTACTATATAGAAATCCATGCATTTTTAAATTTATGAGTATTCTGTGGAACATTTTATGAATGTCATTTAGAATATCTACATTGATTTGACTATGAGACTTCTGTCTGAAAGACTGCTAAAAATAAAATACTTCTCTTTTTTTATTCTTTGTTAAAAAGGATAATAATTGGTTTAAGCATTTTTCCAAGATTTACATACGGAAGTTTTTGAAAATTAAAGAATCAATTAAAATAAATTTTAATTAATTAAAATAAATTTTTCTCCAGTTGTCCACTTTTATTTCATAATATAACCCTTCCTCTAGCAGTGGCAGGTTTAAGATGTTAGGGATTTAACAGCATGTTCTCTACATAGGTTATAGTACACTACAGAGAGCACAGGTATTTAAAGGGCACATTAGTCAAGCCAGTGAATTTAATGTAATTATCAGAAAAGGATCTACCTCCTGTAAGTACCTGAACTCTCACATTATCTGAATTATTTTTATTGTATATAATATACATACTGATAGCTGTAAATTTCTTAGATCAAATGGTTAAAATTTTTATTTATTAAATTCCAGTCTTCCTCATACTTTATCAATTGAGCTTTAGTTTTAAAGGGGTGATAGAAGTTTTTTTTAATTGAATAACTTAATATACAATATAAGCGTCATTTAGAGTAAGATGGCTCTAGGGTAATTCAAATTGAGAGTTCTTGTTCAATATGAGAAAACTACAGGAGATAATTATTTGATGTCCTTTTATGTTTCTCCTCCTTTCCCATGTCTGATTTAGTGCCAATATTTACCTGAGGAGCATGGTATATGATTTATGGTCTAACACTTTTAGGAATTTTAGGAAACAATGTCTTCAAGGAGCTCATAATGAGGAAATGAGAATTGATGAGAAAGATTAACTTGAAAATTCATACAAGTTTAAAGCAGCATATTGACTACTATAAGAGAAACAGAGTAGATATTTGCTATGTGAATCTAAAAGGCTGATTAACCAAACTTATTCTGGGATTGAAGGGAAGTTCCATTGAAGACATAAGAGAGGAGTAGAGTTTTAAAGGGCAGATAGAAATTTGCAAGGGTAAAAACATAGGTAACTCCATCTTGGGAACAATATGAAAGGCTTGTCTATTTGGAGAATGATGACAATAAGGTCTGAAACACAGCAACTGGGAAAAAAAATGATGAAGAGCCTGCCATGTTTTTTTCTATAGACTAAAATCTTCCAGCAGAGTTTTGTTTTGTTTATAATCATTGAACTGATATAATATACTGTCAGTAAGGAAGATGATCTGGAATAGGATGATTAGGGAGAATATTATTTCAATAGTTTAAAAGGCAACTGAAGGAGTCCTTAACTAAGAAGTATTGGGATGTTTAGGTATAGGGTTTATATTTAACGTTAAAGATGTTAGGAAATGAGACAGAAGGAGAAGTCTAAGTTTAACACTAAAAATTATACTATACAAGTAGATTAGAAGATAATTCAATTAACAAGTCTAAAGAAATATGAAGTAGAGAATGTATTTTTGAAGATAGGTTATAAATTCATCTTTGTACCTGCTAAGAATGAGACTGTGCAATGTTTTCAGGTTGCCCAGGTGGTTATGTTAAAGGGCAAAAATTATGAGTTTGGGACTTTGAAGACAAGCATAAAATAAAGATGTGGTTCTCAATTTCATAGACCTAAAAAAAAAAATCTGGTGAAATCTATGGACCTTTATCTCAATGAGCATACACACTCATACATATACACCAAAAGTTTCATACCATTCCAGTGATATCTGATCATATGTGAAATTAGATACATCAGATTACCAAAGGAAATATTTTAAGTTAAAAAAGAACACAATCTTAAATGGAACTTGAATCAAATATAGGATGGACCTCATGAGGTGGAAAGAGAGCAAAGAAAACAACAAAAAGAAAGGATAAATAGAACTTAGTAAGAGTGGTACGGAAGAAAACAAAAAAAGGCAAGAGTTTTAAATATTAGTGGGAAGTTCACCATTGCCAAATGCTATTCTGTAATCAAAGGTGAGAATTTAAAATGAGTTACTCTGCTGTACAGTAGAAATTAACACAACATTGTAAATCAACTATATTTCCATAAACTTAAAAAAAATAAAATAAAATAGGGTATGGGTTATCAATTGTAAAATTGTTAGTAATCTTAGTTTGGATAAAGTCTTTTCATTTGGTAGGAGAAGAGAACAAACTATAATGGATTGAAGCATATATTTCTATCAAAAAAGTTAAAAGATACTAATTGAATCTGTCCTTTTGTATTTGATACTTGAGTACTGTTAATATACCATATTGTACTGTTAATACTATAATTCCTATTGAGTAGCAGGCATTACAATTGTGGACTAAACTCCCATAGCTTCCTTTGTAGTGAAACTGTCCCATTCATGGTTTATGTAAAAGTAAGCAATAATATACCAGGTGACCTCATCTTGGTCATAACTGACTGGAAGATTGTCCCAGAATCTGAAGCCTAAGTATTCTTCCTGCATTTGGTCAATAAATTGCCTTATTACTTAAATTATTTTAAGGGATTTCCCTGTACTTTGAAACTGAAGAAAAAACTACATCAAAATGCCTGATCTTGAAGGCCCCTGTATACTCCCCCAGAAATTCCACAATAAACTGCTGGGAGGAAAATCAGGGAAAAACTAAAAATTATAGGACTCTACACTCAACAATGAATGAATATCTGACATAATCAATCCCCATTTTCATTAATAGTGAATGCCACACTGCCTTGGCTTTAGGAATGGTTGACTCCTACCCACATCTCTGAAGAGAAATTCAATAGTTCTAGTGAATAAATAGCTTGTCTACTGTTAAATTCATTTGTTATTCTTAACCATTTTCTTAACCACTTCCTTTATTTCTATTCAAAAAAGTTTTCACTTAGAAATGTTCCATTTTCCTTTCTGTTTTATTCACTTACAGTTCAGTTTATTTTAATTAAAATATTTTTAAAACTATTTAGATATGCATTATTTCTTATTCTCTTACTTCCCTTCCCTTTCAACTCTTCTCTAGTTATTCCAAGAAGATCTTTGTCTACCTATCCTTTTTGTCTCCTTTTATCTTTATTCCATTTGTGAGTCAAAGAATGACCCCCCTTTAAGGACAATGAACATTAAGGAAATCTAATGGGAAACATATATCAAGGAAAATGAAAGTCATATATTTCAAGTGAATTTAGTCTTCAAGAGAAACATGTCACATTAAACTTGATAGACTTTGAAATTTCTTAGAATTTCCCATATGAATCTCCACAAACTTCTGTGTACCTCTTTTATTCTCCTTTAATGAAACATTTTATCCTCCAAGAACTATAATTCATAGCAAATTTTTAAATTCCCATTCAAAATTTCTCCTTAGTATCATATTTTTCCATTGAATTACATTGAAAACATATCGGTTTTAGAAGCAATATGGGATAAAATTGTTATTTGTTTACTGTACTCTGAAACATAATCAGTATTCAAAATATTGCTTCTGTGAGTAATCCTTTTGACTTTTTAAAAAGATCTTTTTTAAAATTGGAATCTTCCATTGTTATGAAACATTGAATAAATTAACAAGAAATGGAAATAAAAGTTTAAAAACAATCTTCAAAACAGGTCAGTGAAAAAATATATATACCTGAAATTATATGAACTCACAATTTCCATTAGTAGATCTTTTCTTGGATAATCACCAGTTGGTTCATCAAAGTTAACATTTTACCAGCGATGAGCAAGTTTCCCCCATGATTAGAAGCATCTAAATCTGAGCAGCACTCTGGCATAACTCTAAATTATATGCCATTTATTTAGCAGTTACTGTGTAATTAGTGTGTCTTAATTTGAGCATTAAAAATGTATTGAGTTCTAGCATTTATAATTACAAGATCAATTTGTAGTTAACTGATTTCATTGCTAAGATTTTGTATCTGGAATATTTATATGCACTTTCAAAACTGCCACCGTAGAGAATTTTGTTTTGGAGAGTACTTCAGTAAAAGTAAATCATTTGTATTTTATAGTGGATTAATATTAAAACATTCGAACTACAAAACTCACGAAAGTACTAATCATACACTAGAAAGAAACTATTACATAAGCAATCATATATATGTTCATACATTTATGTATATACATATATCCACACACATACACACAAGCACACATATACACATATTGTTATAACAGCTTAAAATATCTGTTTAGGAAGAATAAAGCCTTTGTTGGAGCTTAATTTGTCTTCTTCCCAAACCAGGCATTTTGACCTGGTATGACTTTAAAAAAAAAATCTTGTATTATGAACTCAGTAAGCAATACTGAAAATACTCCTATGTATTTTCTCCTATGTTGTATATCTGTATTGGCAGAAACATTTAGCCTCAAACTATGTAATTGCTTATGCCACTTAAACTTCAACATGACACGTGCTTCACTTTCTCCCAGAATCAAGCATAAACATGATTGACTTAGTAGATTGTGTCATGATATAGATACGTTTATTCTTTGACTAAAGTTGATAAACTGAGTTTTCCAAGGGGGATAAAAAAGTTTCAAAATGCCATTACTTGGAGTTACAGAACATTACAGAGCTATTTAAGAGCATACATCTGGAGCACAGCACAATCTGCTATAAGGAAGCATAATTAGATACTTAGTTTGGTGTGCAAAATTTTGCATGAATCACCCTGTTAATTTTTCCCCGAAAAAAAACAAAAACAAAAAAAACACAAAGCCTCATCTTAAAAATGCAGCTTCAGCAAAGTTGACATACACTGTGTTTGGGATTTTAAATGAAGCACTGTGTTACCAGTTTGGGCATTAAAAAAGAAAGGACAGAAAACAAAAATTGGAAAAGAAAAGAAAGATTTAATTGGAGAGCTTGAAAATGAAATAAAACAATAAATATATCTATGGAAAAATAAAATATTTAACATTTACCACCAAAGGTATATTTTTGGAAATTAATATAACATAAAAATTGGAAATTTATATAATTAATATATAACTTTGGAAATTAATATATGTCAGTATGATTGATATACTTTATTAATATGCAAGTATAATTAATATATACATTAATATAGTGTGAAATCTGAGGAAGATATTATAAATATGTATATTTCCCACAGCACTAGAGGTGGTATATATTTAAGTCATGGGCCAGTTGCTTTGTCTGCAGAGAGGTCCTTCACTTAGTTTCACTCACCTTTTCTGGAAAATGCTATTAATTGGTATTCTACCCTAAGAAGCAGCCATTTAACATGAAATGATTTTTTTAATCTGGAATTGTTCCAAGGTGGACACCTGTCACAATCTGGTCTATCCTATTCCCAGTTATAAGAGTTTTTAAAAAATGGAATGGAGAGAAAGAAAAAATGAGATACACAGGGAAGAAGAAGAGGTAACAAGGAAAAAGGGAAGGAGGAAAGGGAGAGCAGAAACAAGAGGGAAGAAGAGAGACAGAGACAGAGAGCCCTAGATACATGGAGAGATAGACCAAAAAAGAGAAGTCTGCCTTTAGTGCCAACAGTACAACATAAGGTGCCTCAGTGACTAATCTGCCGGCTGTACTAAAAAGTAGAGGACACTTTCTGCAACATGAGTGAAGAATGAAGCAGAAATGCATAGACAAAAACAAAAAAAGGAAGAAATACTATCTTGATGAAATTTGATTACCTGGTTCCCAGTAGATTCTAACATGAATTACATTTTTGCTTTGGGTTCTTTGAGACATACTAAAATCTTTTCTACTCAAGATGGTTGAACAGGCTTCTGTTACTTGCAGTGCAAAGAATCCTCATTTGTGAAATAAAATTAGTTGAGAGAAGAGTGATAATTATAGAAAATGTTTTTTTAAAGCAAAGTAATTTAAGTTTAAAGTTATAGAGAATAAAGCAACAATGAATTAGAAAGCACCAAATAGTTATGGTTTAAATATACTCATGTAAGTATTTCATATTAAGAAAGATTTTACCTATGGAAGAAAACTATAGGCTAAGTCAAAAGCCTGGAGCAGACAATTGTGTATTACAATCCAAAAATGTTGCGAATTTATGGTTGTTCATCTGTCTATCATTTACTACAGAGAACTCTTGTAAATAGAGTTGTTATTGCAAATTATGGCCTGTCAAGAATTGGATTAGTGAGATTCAGCATTTTTCAATCCATTTTCTTGCGATGACATCCCATCCACTTCCAAATGCAATCTGTAAGTGCTATCTATATTTGTTTTATACTAGTGGTCTGGCACAATTTCATGTTTCAATAAAATTCTTTATTGATAACTTCTCTCAAAGAGCTTTTGAATAAGAAAAATTTTGATTAATAAGAACCAAGGTCTCTGTTAAAAGTCCCTATTAATAATACACTGGAGGTGCTTTAAAGATGAATGTCAGTAGCCCTTTGGTCAACACCTCATCTTACAAATATCTGTGCCTAAACACACACAAAGACACACAAACATCAGCCGAGCACCAAGCCAGTAGTCAAATACCTGTCCTTAGTCACTGAAAAACAATGAAAAGATACAGATGCAGTTTTTAAGGAATATACAACTTGTTATATGATGTAGAAATCAGTAAACTACTGACTGGCAATTATTAGAATATATCAGAGAAGCAATATGAATGGCTCTTTTATTTTTGCTATGTTTTTGAGCTTGGTTGAATAGGTAAGAAAAAGGACACCTTATTTAATCTTTGTGCTTGCTTTAAGAGTTGAGAAGGAAAAGCTGTCTAAATGTGAAATATTATTACTTCTATTATTTCTGTAATTTAGGAGGAAAAAGCAACAATATACTCCCACATACCTCAATTATTCCCCTTTTCTTTCAACATCCATATTTCTTATTTAGGTTGAATTTATAAAAGGCTGCAGAGAATTAAATGATCATTAAATGAATCTAAGTAATTTTTAAACAGTAAATATAAATTCATTATCTCTATTGCCTAGTTTCCTGTCTTCAATATAAATAATCCATCTTTATTAGAAATATGTTTTAAAGTGAACTTTATACTCTACCAATGTCATTAATACTGCATCAAATCAAATGTAAAAATATTTTCTCTCTCTTAAGTTTCCCCTCGCTTTTTTTCCTTCTATAAGTGAGAACATTACTGAATACTAGGGACACCTCCACTCTTTTTTGTATGCTTTCCCAAAAGAGTTTATGTTACACTGAGCTTGAACTACCGTTTCAGTACAAATGACACAGATCTACATCTGGAACATTCTTCTACTTTTACATTTCATTGTAAAATTAGGGATATTCAACTTTGGGAATTACACAACTATAAAACACTTTAGAGAATGTATGCTTTAGTTCTTTTATATTATACAAGAGTAAATTATAATAAAAAAACTTACATGATGTGATAAATGAGAAGTAGAAATCTGTGCTTCTGTTATGTCACTCATTTAAAAATTGGACAGTAAATTACACAAAATAATAAAGTAATCCTACTGCATATCATATATTTACAAGCAAAGAGATTAAATAACTTTAAAAATTTTTAAATCAATGTCACCTTTTAATTCACTCTTAGTAGTCTAAGATTTATACAATTTTTTTGTTGTTTGGAAATTATTTGAATATATAGAAATTTTCTGATTAGTGCCATGGAAACCCATAGTTGGAAATTAACCTGAAATTAGAAATAAAAATCAGACTACTTAAATCTATGGTAATATCTGCTAAAATCTGAAGAAAGGATGAAATGAGTGGAATAATTAACACGATACTTCCCATAAAAGTCCAGACTGAGAAAACTGCAGGGACATATACAAGCTAAAATTTAATCCTTTCAACATATAAATTATTTTTCACATAGCCAGAATATCACTAATACCAAAATCTTACAAAAATTATTAAAGTAGTAAAAATTAAATCTAATTTATTGAGGTTAACATTATAAAATAATAACAAATATCATTCAGCAATATTTTACATACAAGCAAATTTATCCCAGAAAGGCAAGAATATATTATTTCTTCTAAATCCATGAATGCAATTCAACTTATTAGTGTAGAAAATGGGCAAACACAGTACAAAGACAGTTCACAAAAGAAAACAACAATTATGGGGGGGAGGGAGAGAGATGCAGTAGACCTCTCTAGAAATCAGTAAAATACATACTTAATAAAATAACACTTCACCTTCAATTAATTGCAGACTAAAATTATAATTAGTGACATTGAGAGCTCAGATAAATAGATACTTTATTTTCTTTTTTAGAGCCATTTTTCTATATATATTTTGTAATGAGTATTTTTTCTATTCATTTATTTTTTATTGAAGGATAGTTGATTTACAAAGTTGTGCCAATCTCTGCTGGAGAGCAAAGTGACTCAGTTATACACATAGAAACATTCTTTTTTAATATTCTTTTCCATCATGGTTTATCCCAGGACATTGGATATAGTTCCCTGTGCTATACGTTAGGACCTTGTCGTTTATCCATTCTAAATGTAACAGTTTGCATCTACCAACCTCAATTTCCCAGTCCTTTCCTCTCCCTCCCCCACCCCCCCTTGGCAGCCACAAGTCTGTTCTCTATGTCCCTGAGTCTGTTTCTGTATTGTAGATAGGTTCGTTTGTGCCATATTTTAGATTACACATATAAGTAATATATGGTATTTGTCTTTCTCTTTCTGACGTCACTTAGTTTGATAATCTTTAGTTGTTTCCATGTTGCTGTAGATGGCATTATTTTGTGCTTTTTTATGGCTGAGGTGTATCCCATTGTACATATGTACCACATCTTCTTTATCCATTCATCTGTCAATGGACATTTAGACCGTTTCCATGTTTTGGCTATTGTGAATAGTGCTGCTATGAACACAGAGGTGCATGTATCTTTTTGAATTATAGTTTTGTCTGGGTATATTCCCAGGAGTGGGATTGCTGGATCATATGGTAATTCTATTTTTAGGTGTCTGAGGAAACTCATACTCTTTTCCACAGTGACTGTACCAACTTACTTTCCCACCAACAGTGTAGGAGGGTTCCTTTTTCTCCATACCCTCTCTAGCATTTGTTATTTGTGGAATTTTTAATGATGGTCATTCTGACTGGTGTGAGGTGGTAGCTCATTGTAGTTTTGATTTGCATTTTTAATGACTGTATTTTTAATTTATGAATTCTACTGCTAGAAATGTATCTTATGAAAGTAACTATTGTTATACTCAAATATTTAAACCCAATAATATTTAAATCATTTAAAAATCATACAATAGAACATTGATTAAATTGGTTAAATAAAATTGATAACATACTTTATATAATTTAATTATGCTGTTTAAGAATAATGTACTAGGGCTTCCCTGGTGGCGCAGTGGTTGAGAATCCGCCTGCCGATGCAGGAGACACGGGTTCGTGCCCTGGTCCGGGAAGATCCCACATGCCGCGGAGCAACTAAGCCCGTGAGCCATGGCCGCTAGGCCTGTGCGTCCGGAGCCTGTGCCCCGCAACGGGAGAGGCCACAACAGTGAGAGGCCCGCATACCGCAAAAAAAAAAAAAAAAAAAAGAATAATGTACTAATCATTACAATGCACTCAGTGAAAAATAAAATCAACTTATAAAGCCATATGCTTCCATGTCTCCAAGGTATAGAACTGTATAATCCTGCACACACACATGCACACACACACACACATACACACACACACACAAATGTTGGGGAAAAATTAAACATATGTGCATTATTCTGAGAAGTTTGTAAATTTCAACCGATTTTTAAAGGCAATTATAATTTTCCAAACTTTAAAGAACATGATATGATAATCTGGATCGTCTTGCAATTTAGAGAATACTGGTAATTTTAAATTTCTTTTCATTGGATATCCAGTTAATTTTATAAATTAAATTAAATTCTTAATTTAAAATTAAGAATATATTATAATTATTAAAAGATGGCTTACAAAAACAATCCATGCTTATTGGTACCAAATAGCACTAAAGATAAACTTTAGACTAATGCTAGAGCCTATTGTAAATGTTCCTTAACTGTACAATCTTTTTTGTATTTACAAGTAACATTTTTGAAATGCATTAAAAACTTATTAAAACACATTTACTGATCCTTTTCTTATGGATTTTCTTGGAGGTACCCCAGATTGTGTTTTGATAATGATTAACATAAACTAGTGCTACATGATAGATTGTACAATTTGTTTTAGCCCAGTTCCCCTGAGAAGCCAACAGCAATACATGATTAAATATGTTAGAATTTCATTAAAGGAAATGTCTATGTGAGAGAAAATAAAAAGGGAGTTGGACAGGCTGAGAGTGCAATGAAAGTCTAAGTGCCAGAGAAGAAGAGAAAGTTGAGTGGAAATATCCTAGACTGTTGTGAAGTCTAAGGCATTTTGGCAAACCCACTGGGAAGTCTTCAAGTCAAAGTTGGTCATTAGAGAAGTTTGCCTGTACCTGAACCAGGTCTGCCCTAGTATTTCTATTGCACTGAGTCTTGGTTGGGAGAGACCATGCAATATGTCTACTTGCAAAACTGTGGTGATGGATTTCAAAGTACAGCAGCTGGGCCATCTACTAATTATATTATCAAGGCTGCCACAATTAGTATATCTTAAAACTTACTTTTAAATTATTAATATAATATTATATATTTATTTCCATTAATTTTTCTATATTTATTTTACATAATTATTTGTTTCTATATATTTATGCATGGATATATATCTAAATATACACATATATAATTAAATGCATGCATAATATGCATGTACAAAACATAGAAACAAATAATTATATACATATAAATATATACATTGATATTAAAAATATATATATATATAGAACATTTACTTAATTTCTGCCTGAAATCTTAAAAGAGCAGTATATCATTATCTATGACTAATTACAGGTTTCAGCATATAAAAACATTTTATATAGTGTGTAAACTTCAAAATAGCTAAAATGGTTATTATCTCGCATACTTTAGAAATTAAGTTTCTACTGAGAAAATAATGATTATAAAGATCAGTTGTATAAGAAATAGAAAAGGGGAGGTGGACAAGATGATGAAGTAGGCAGACCTTGTACTTACCTCCTCCCATGGACACAACAAAATTACAACTACTTAGAGAGCAACAATCAATGAAAATTACCTAAAGACTAACAGAAAAGAATTCCACAGCTAAGCACAACATAAAGAAGGGACCACAAGAAGAGTAGGAGGGGTGAAGATGTGGTCTACTCCGGACCCATACCCTTGGGTCAGTGGCTCAGAAACTAGAAGAATATCACAGTCATAGAAGCCTCCCACCAAGGAGTGAGGGGGTCCAAGCCCCACACCCAGCTCCCCAACCTGGGTAACTCTTGCATTGGGAAGAGAAGCCCTATAATATCTGGCTTTGAAAACCAGTGGGGTTTATGTTCAGGAGAGCCAGAGGGCTGTAGGAAACAGAAGGGTGCACATTACTCTGAAACACTCCAGCACAGAGTCAATAACTTGAAAAAAGTCTAGGTCAGACCCACTTACTGATCTTGGAGAGTCTCCCATGGAAGAAGGAGACAACTGAAAATCTCCCTGAGGATGGAGATGCAGGCAGAAGTCTGTATTTTGGAGCCTGTTCTACTGTGATAACACTGGCACTGAGAAGCACCATTTGGAAATCCTTCTTCTAGCCTATTGGCCCTGGGGGCTTACTGTTCATCATCGGGCTATCAACAGCCACAATCCCCAGGAAGCTGTGCAGACAGCTGTGAGTGTCCCAGCCCCACTCTCAAGGGGGCTAGCACCAGCCCTGAGAGCCACCAGACCATGCAGACAGTTCATGGGAATATGGGCCTGTCTGCCAGTGGATGGACACCAGCCCCAAGCCTCCACAGGCTGCATAGAGAGTCATGTGGAGACCTGATCCTACCCACCAGTAGGCCAGTAGCAGCCCCACAGCCCCTGTGCTGTGTAGCCAACTGCATGGGAAACATACCCCACCCTCCAGTGGGCTCACAGTCACCACCCAAGAGACAGCCTTGCAACCAACTGGGTCTGGGCCCAGACCTGCCTACTACCACTCCCACAATAGTTAACCCTGCCACAACATAATGGTGCATGTAACCCGCATAGGGGGCATACCTAGAGAATACAGCTCTGGTGAACAGAGGGTACACTATTGAGCCCTATAGGATGTCTCCTTCATCAGGCCATTTGTCTAAGATCAGGAAATATAACCAACTGACCTAACACATAGAAATAAACACAGAACATTACACAAAATGAGAAAACAGAGGAATGTGTTCCAAGCTAAGGAGCAAGGCAAAATTTCAGATAAAAAACTAAATGAAGTGGAGATAAGCAACCTACCTGATAAAGAGTTAAAGGTAATGATCATAAAGATGTTCATTGAACTTGAGAGAACAATGGATGAACACTATGAGAATTTCAACAAAGAGAAAATTTGAAGTAGAGCCAAACAGAGCTGAAGAATAAAATAACTAAAATAAAAATACACTAGGAGGAATTAATAGGTTAGATCTCACAGAGGAGCAATTCAGCGACCTGGAAGAGAGAGTAGTTGAAATCACCCAAGCTGAACAGAAAAAAGAAAATAATAATTTTAAAAAGTAAGAATAGTTTAAGATTCATCTGGGACATTAATGGTACTAACATTCACATTACAGGAGTCCCAGAAGGAAAAGAAAGAGAGATAGTGACAGAGAAATTATTTGAAGAAATAATAATGGAAAGCTTCCCTAACCTGATGAAAGAAACAGATATCCAGATCCAGGAAGTACAGAGTCCCAAAAAAACGAACCTGAAGAGGTCCACAACAAGACACATTGTAATTAAAATAGAAAAAATTAAAGATAAAGAATCTAAATGTAGCAAGGGAAAATCAACTAGTTACATAAAAGAGAACTTTCAGCTGACTTCTCAGTGGAAACTTAACAGGCCAAAAGGTAGTGGCACAATACATGCAAAGTGATGAAAGAAAAAACTTACGACCAAGAATGCACTACCTGGCAAGGTTATTATTCAGATCTGAAAGAAACATAAAGAGTTTTAAAGACAAATGAAAGCTGAAAGAGTTCATCACCACTAAACCAACTTTACAAGAAATGATAAAGGATTTTTTCTTAGGAGAACAGAAGAAAAGAAAAAAGTATAACTAGAAATATAAAAATTATAAAAGGAAAGTTCTTATTGGTAAAGGCAAATATACAGTAAAGGAAGTAGATGTAAATCTAATAGGAGGATTAAAAGACAAATCTAGTAAAATCATCTATATCCAAAATAAGTAGTTAAGAGACACAAAACAAAAAAATGTAAAATATGACATCAAAAATATTAAATGTGGGAGGAGTAAAATATAGTGTTGTTAGAACACATTCAAACTTAAGAGATCATCAACTTAAAATAATCACACATATATAAGGTGTTATATCTAAATTCAATGTTAACCACAAACCAAAAATTTATAATAGATAGACTAAAAAGAGAAAGGAATTCAAACATAACACTAAAAATATTCATCAGATCACAAGGGAGAGAGCAAAAAAAGAAGAAAGAAACAAGAAAAGAACTGCAAAAGCAACCAGAAAGCAAGTAACAAAGTGGCAGTAAGTACACACCTATCGATAATTACTTTTAATGTAAATGGACTAAATGCTCCAATCAAAAAACATAGAGGGACTAACTGGATACAAAAATAAGACCCATATATATGCTGCCTACAGAAGACTTACTTTAGATATAAAGCTATACAGATTGAAAGTGAAGAGAAGGAAAAGGATATTCCATGTAAATGGAAATGAAAAGAAAGCAATACTTATATCAGACAAAATAGACTTTAACAAAGACTGTAACAAGAGACAAAGAAGGACATTACATAATCGTGGAGGGATTAATCCAACAAGAATTTAATATATGTACCTTAGGTGTAGGACTACCTAACTATGTAAAGAAAATACTAACACAAATAAAGGGAGAAGTAGATGGCAATAAATAATAGTAATCCCACACTTACATCAATGGATAGATCATCAGAGCAGAAAATTAATATGGAAGCATTGACCTGAAATGACACATTAGACCAAATACACTTAATTGATAGATACAGAACATCCCACCCCAAAAAGCAAAATACACGTTCTTTCAAGTGCACTTGGAACATTCTTCTTCATAGGTAATATGTTATGCCGCAAAACAAGTCTTAATATATTTAGGATTGAAATCACATTAAGCATCTTTTCCAACCATAATGCTATGAGACCAGAAGTCAACTACAAGAAAAAAAAAAAAAAAAAACTACAAAAAAACACAAACATGGGGAGGCTAAACAACATGCTACTAAACAATCAATGGATCACTGAAGAAATCAAAGGGAGAATTTAAAAATATGGAGACAAATGAAAATGTAAAAGAAATCCAGATTCTTTTGGATACAGCAAAAGCAGTTCTAAGAGGGAAGTTTTATAGCCATACAAGGCTACCTCAGGAAACAAGAAAAATCTAAAATAACCTAAATTTACATTTAATGGGACTAGAAAAAGAAGAACAAATAGAATCTAAAGTTAGTAGATGAAAGATAATAAAATCAGAGTAGAAATAAATGAAATAGAGACAAAAAATAGAAAATATCAAAGAAACTAAGTTGGTTCTTTGAAAAAAATAAACAAGATTAATAAACCTTTACTCAGACTAATCAGAAAAGTATGAGAGAGCCCAAATTACTAAAGTCAGAAATGAAAGAGAAATTACAATCAACAGTGCAGAAATATGAAGGATAATGATAGATTACTACAAACAACTGTATTATATGCTAATAAAATGGAAACCTAGAAGAAATGGATAAATTCCTAGAAAGTTGAGATCTGCTAGGCCTGAATTGGGAAAAAATAGAAAATATGAACAGACTACCAGTAAATAAATTGAATCAGTGATAAAACAAACTCCAAACAAACAAAAGTCCAGGACCAGATAGCTTCACAGTGAATTCTACAAAACATTTAAAGAAGAGTTAAAACCTATCCTCAAGATATTCCAAAAGTTGAAGAAGAAGAAACACTTCCTAACTCATTTCACAAGACAAAAGTAACTATCCCTGATAGTATAGATGCAAAAATCCTCAACAAAATATTAGCAAACCAAATTCAACAATATATTAAAAGAATAATACATCAAGAACAAGTGGGATTTATTCAAGGAATGCAAAGATATTTCCCAATATCTGCAGATGATGTGATAGGCCATGTTAACCAAATAAAGGTAAAAAACAATATGATCAACTCAGTAGATGCAGGAAAACCATTTTCTCACACCATATACAAAATAAACTCAAAATGGGTTAAAGACTTAAACATGACACCTGAAATCATAATAGTCTTAGAAGAAAACATAGACAGTAAGCTTTTTTACATGGGACTTAACAATATTTTGGGGTCTGTTTCCTCAGGCTAGGAACAAAAACAAAAATAAACAAATGGGACCACATCAAACCAAAAGTTTTTGAACAGCAAAGGAAATTATTAATGAAATGAAA
Organism: Kogia breviceps; assembly: GCF_026419965.1. Taxonomy (NCBI): domain Eukaryota; kingdom Metazoa; phylum Chordata; class Mammalia; order Artiodactyla; family Physeteridae; genus Kogia; species Kogia breviceps. The sequence goes on along the minus strand of NC_081313.1, from coordinate 85,807,769 downwards.
AGGCAGCCTAATGAATGGGAGAAGATATTTGCAAACAGTGTATCCGATAAGTGGTTAATATCCAAAATATACAAAGAACTCACCCAACTCAACATAAAAAATAATCCCAATTAAAAAATGGGCAATGGGTCTCAATAGACATTTTTCATAAGAAGATATACAGATGGCCAACAGAAACATTAAAAAATACTCAACATCAGTAATCATCAGGGAAATGTAAATCAAAACCACTATGAGATACTGTCTCAATTCTGTCAGAATGGCTATCATCATAAAGACAACACATATCAAGCACTGGCCAAGATGGGGAGAAAAGGTGGAACTAAACTGGTGGAGCCCATATGTAAAGTTGTATAGATGTGCCTGAAAAAATTAAAAATAGAACTACCATATGATCCAACAATTTCACATGTGTGTATTTATACAAAGAAAAAGGAAACATTTATTTGAAAAGAACATGCACATCAGTGCTCACTGCAGACCTAAGTATCTTTTTTTTTTTTTTTTTTTTTTTTTGCGGTATGCGGGCCTCTCACTGTTGTGGCCTCTCCCATTGCGGAGCACAGGCTCCGGACGCGCAGGCCTAGCGGCCATGGCTCACGGGTTTAGTTGCTCCGCGGCATGTGGGATCTTCCCGGACCAGGGCACGAACCCGTGTCTCCTGCATCGGCAGGCGGATTCTCAACCACTGCGCCACCAGGGAAGCCCCTAAGTATCTATTGATAAGTGAACGAATATAGATGATGTGGTACATATATACACCATGGAATATTACTCTGCCATAAAAAATGAAATCTTGCCATTTGAAACAACGTGGATGGCTCTAGAGGGTATCATGCTAAGTGAAGTAAGTCAGGCAGAGAAATACAAGGCCATATAATCTCATTTATATGTGGAATCTAAAAAGCAAAACAAAACAAAAACAGATTTGTAGATAAAGAGAGCAAAGTGTGATTGCCAGAGGAGAGGAGGGTGGGGGAGCAAAATAGGTGAAGGTGATTAAGAGGTATAAACTACCAGTTAGAAAATAAATAATCCACAGTATTGCAATATACAGCATAAGAAATATGGTCAATAATACTGTAATAACTGTGTATGGGGACAGATGGTTCCTAGCCTTATCACAGTGATCATTTCATAATTCATGCAATCAGTATGTAGTACACCTGAAAGTAACATAATATTGTACATTAACTATAGTTCAACTTTAAAAAAAGAATAGAAAAATATTTCCATGTTAACATGTGGAATAGTAGTAGATTTCAAAGAGAAGTCATTAATTACTAAAAAAAAAATTAGTGCCATGTAAGTCCATACATTACAAGTTTCTAATTATTCTTTTTCTAGTTTTGGTATTTCTTTTGCAAGAAATGTACCCATTGCAATTAACCAAATTTATTAACATATAAATTTTATAGTGTTGTATTTTAAATCTCCATTGTAACAGTAATTTTATTTTCGTTTGTTCTGCACTTTTTCATCTTCAGTCTTGTCAAAACAACACAAAACCTTGAACAGTCTTCAACTAAATTTACTCTTTTTTAAATCTTTGCTACTGTTTTTGTTTTCTATGTTATTGATTTCTATCCTTATAGCCTCTCTTGTTTGTTTAATTTTATTCTGTTCTTTTTCCAGTTTCTTTAGGTGTCTTAATTCTTTTTTTCTTGTGTTATAGTACATTGAAATCTAAGTCTTCTAAATATTAATTAACATTTGCAGTTTTTATGTGATCACTGTATGTTTGCATGTTCTGAGGCTAGAGTGATAACATAAAAAATGTGTCTAGCCGAATATTGGGAACATGCTTTAGTCTTTTAAATGGATAGAAAAATAGAACATGGACCATTGAAGGATTTTAGGTGCCTCTTACTGACCCCTCTCAACTCGTAAGCAGCAAATTAAAGAAGGTGTATGACTTTTATGGTAATTGGTACTGGATAGTTTTCATCATCATTGATGTAATTGAGAGATCTGTCTGTCCAGAGTGAATGCCAAGGATAATTAAATTTAGTAAGAAGAGGTTTTTTTTAGCATGCTCAGCATATACAAACTAGTCAATGTGTTCAAACTATTCCATATTTTCAAAGTGTTCAGATATGTTTTGTTACAGAAATCATGAAAATGGAAAAACTCCTTAAGCTAGAATAAATAAATATCCAGTTAATGAATTTGAAGCATTCATATTTGGGTCCGGATCTATATTACATTGTCATAGAACCAAAACCCATTTCTTTTTTGTAACCTAACATTCTTATTTAGGTGGAAATGCAAATGTCTAAAATTAAGAGTTTATAGACTCAGCTTGTGGGAATGCTACTGACTCAAAAACAACTCAAAAATAATTTATTTATGGTAGTTTTTTTCTTAAAACTTGTTTCTTGACCTTCCTGTTCCGTCTCATCCTGTGCTTCAAGGAATCAATGCAACTGCAGCATGTGGTTGCCAGGATACGTGTGCAGACACTGCCTGATGAAAGTGTAATGTAACAGCTTGATTTGTCATCAAAATGGAGAAATCTTGAGGGAAAAGTGATTTGGTGAGTGGCAACTAGAATTTGAAAAAGCTGATTTTCCTGTAAGTTAACAAAACAGAATTTGTAGAAAGTTGGTACCAGGCATATGTGTTTGCTATCTGTATACTAAAATAAAGTTGCATATATATATATTCCTAATGTGAAAATCACATGAGAAGAAATAACAATTCATAATTTATATTTGTTAACGAGTTTGTATTTCCTATATAGAATCAGCAGATAATAAAATTGCATTATTTCTGGGATTAGCTTGTCATACCTGCTTAGTCTTACCATTTAAATACTGTAGTAACAACTGACTTATTTTTTAATTCATTTTTATTGAGGTAACGTTGGTTTTTAACATTATGTGTTTCATGTGTACAATATTATATTTCTACTTCTGTATACAGTGTGCTCACCAGCAAAAATTTAGTTTCTATCCCTATTTTTCATAGTTAATAAATATTACCCTTATAGAATTTCCAGAAGAATCTTAAATAAGCTATGATCACTGAGTTTACCATTTTTTATTTTCACATTTCCAAAACAGACATCATTTTGAAAAAGTACTTACTGAAGAGAGTCTCTAAATGAATTTCAGCATTGTGACCCTGTGACTATGTTGTTTGAAGTGTCCACTAGTTAGAGTTCTCTGGGAGATGGCATTCTCTGCAGTCTTAAAAGATATTCAGAGTTGCATAATATTTATCTATGTAAGCAAGATATTTCTAGAAATTTTAATTTATTTTTACAGCATTGACACTATACAAAATGTATGTATATAATAAGCTAAAATGCCAATATTTTCTCATTATAACTTGATTAATTTTCTTTCATAGAATCCTTCTTAATTTTATGATTATATGTAGTTCTTTTTTTAACCTATTAACATTTAAGAGAATGAAAGTGGTTAAATTGATAAAGAGAACTAAAAATGAAGGGGAAAAGAGATTCAACGTTTCAGTGTACTAGATTAAAATTTTAAAGGAGATGTGAAGTGGCTTATGGGTCATTTACTGTTTAAAAATTGCAGACCTTCTGTAAATTAAATTCTCTCAGTGTTCCACCCTTACCATGTTTTTAAAATGGACAAATATACAGATCTAATGTTTTCTAAGATAGAAAAACTCTTAAAGTAATTTCAAGTTGTAAGGAATTTCTGTGTCAAAATATTACATAACATATAGACATTTAATTAAGGATATTAATTTCTGTACTTTAGATGCTGATACATAGCCATTTAACATTCATGTCATTGACAGATATTTATTTCACCATTGCAAGATATATAAAGATTTAATTATGGATATTCATTCCCATCTTTTAGCCTTGACATATACCCATTTAACTATCACATCATAGGTACATACTTTTTCACCATTGCAAGCTGTGAAATGTTAAAATTAAACTGCAAATATCCATTGCCTTGTTGTAGTTCCATGCACCTAAAAACCAGTCACCAAATTGTAGACAGATATTTTACTGTCAAATACTTATAATAGAGTGGTATTTTCAGTCATTAGTAAATGAATATTTAATCTTTTAAAGGATAATTGTAACTATAAATTTAGATGTGACCAATTATTGAACAACAAATAATTTGAAACTGAAATCATTTAATACAACTTCAAAATTAAAACTTTGATTTTTTATAAAAATGAAGGATGTGTTAAATAATGTCAAACAATAGAAAAAAGCCCATAAACTTAAAAATTCACACAAAAATCCTAATACTTGAAGACAGTCTCCAACAAGATCCATTTGTGTTATAGAGAGTATCTCTCTACTGTACATAAAGAGATAAAAAGGTAGAGATAGATAAGCAGGTAGGTAGATAAAGATAGAGAAAAAATACTGCTTTAGAAAAACATGATTAAAATGCCACTGCATTTAAACAAAGAAAATGAAGCTAAAGACAAATTGGAGAAATTAATGAATTTTAGATAAAGCTTGTTTTAGCACAGAGACACAGTTACTAAAACACTGATTTAAATTTAGAAATATACCCAGAACTGTGTAGCTGCACATTGGATCAACAGAGAGAACATTATAAATACTGATACCTGAGTCTTAACCTCAAAGGTTCTGAATTAATTAGCCTAGGAGGATGTGGCTGTATTATCAGGAGTTTTAAATATGATTACAGTGTAAAGTCAGAGTTGAGAAACACGGCTCTAAAGCAAGGAAAGTTATCGTGAAAATCTTAAGTTATGTAAAATGATAAAAAGTTGTAAATTTTGTAATGTTAAATATCCTTTAACAATATGAAAGTACATAATAATAAAAAATGAGAAGAAATTAGCAGACTTACAATTCTATTATTACTCCTTCACCTCCCTATTTTTTTCCTTTTTTATTACTTTAACATGGAGGAAAGAAACATATTTTATATAACCAAATAACTGTCACTTGTTGAATTGGTTCAATGGCTACAGATACCACTTCCCTCTCTTTTTTATTGAATATAGTTGACTTACAATAGTATATTAGTTTCAACTATACAGCATAGCAATTCAAAATTGTTATGGCTTATACTTCATTTAAAGTTATTATAAAATATGGGCTATATTCCTTGTGCTGTATATTGCAGCCTTGTATCTAATTTGTTTTATACATAGAAGTTGTACTTCTTAATCCCCTAACACTATCTTGCCCATTCCCCTCATCTTCCTTCCCACAGGTAACCCCTAGTTTGTTCTCTGTATTTGTGAGTCTCTTTCTGTTTGGGATACTCATTATTAAATTTTTTTAGATTCCCCAGTAAGTGAAAACATACATATTTGCCTTTCTCTGTCTGACTTATTTCACCAAGCATAATACATTCCATATTCATCCATGTTGTTGCAAAAGGAAAAATTTCATTTTTTAATGACTGAGTAATATTCCATTTTAGATATATACCACATCTTCTTTATGCATTCTGCTGATGGATAATTAGGTTGCTTCCATATTTGGCTATTGTAACTAATGCTGCAATAAACATTGGGGAACATATATCTTTTAGAATTAACGTTTTCATTTTCTTCTTTCATTCCATTCCTACATACCCAGGAAGGGAATTGTGGGATAATATGGCAGTTCTGTTTTTAGTTTTTTGAGAAAGCTCTATACTGTTTTGCATAGAGTCTGCACCAATTTACATTATATCCAACAGTGTACTAGGGTTCCATTTAATCTACCTCTTCACCAACATTTGTTATTGTCTTTTTTTTTTTTTTTTTTTTTTTGTGTGTGTGTGTGTGTGTGTTATTGTCTTTTTGATGATAGCCATTCTGACAGTTGTGAGGTGATATCTTATTGTGGTTTTGATTTGAGTTTCCCTGGTAATAAAGTGATGTTGAGCACCTTTTAATGTTCCTGTTTGATATCTGTATGTCTTCTTTGGAAAAATGTGTATTCAGGACTTTTGCCCATTTTTTTCTTTTTTAAAAGATTTTATTGAAGTATAGTTGATTTACAATGTGTTAATTTCTGTACAGCAAAGTGACTCAGTTATATATATTTTTTCTTTTTCGTATTCTGGTTTGTCACAGGATATTGAATATAGTTCCCTGTTCTATACAGTAGGACCTTTGTGTTTATCCATCCTATATATAGTAGTTTGCCTCTGCTAATCCCAAACTCCTATTCCTTCCCTCCCCTACCCCACCCCCACCCCCGTGGCAACCACAAGTCTGTTCTCTATATCTATGATTCTGTTTTTTATTCATAGATATGTTGATTTGTTAAATCAGGATGTTTGTTCCTTTGATATTGTGTTACATGAGCTGTTTATATATTTTGTATAATAATCACTTATAAGACATATCATTTGCAAATGTTTTCTCCCATTCAGTGTGTTGTCTTTTCTTTTCTGATGGTTACATTTGCTATGTAAAAGTTTTTAATATAATTCAGTCCCATTTGTTTATTTTTGCTTTTGCTTCCTTTTCCTGAGAAGACAGATCCAAAAAATATTGCTAAGCCTTCTATAAAAAGTGTATTGCCTATGTACTATTTTTTTCTAGGAGTTTTATGATTTCCAGTCTTATATTTAGGACTTTAATCCATTTTGAATTTATTTTTGTATATGGTATGAGAAAATGTTCTAATTTAATTCTTCACATAGGGTTGTCTGGTTTTCCCCACACCACTTATTGAATCGAGTGTCTTTTCCCCATTGTATATTTTTGCCTGTTTTGTCATAGATTAATTGGCCATTATGTGAGGGTTTGTTTCTGGCATCTCTATTATGTTCCATTGATCCATGTGTCTGTTTTTGTGTCAATATCATGATGTTTTAATGACTGTATATTTGTAGTGTAGTCTGAACTCAGGGACACTGATAGCTCCAACTTTGTTCTTTTTTCTCAAGATTTCATCAGCTATTTGGGGGCTTTCTTTTTTTCTCAAGATTTTATTAACTATTTGTAGTTCCATATACATTTTAGGATTATTTGTTCTAGTTTCATGAAAAATGTCATGGGTATTTTGATAGGAATTGCATTAAATCTGTAGATTGCTTTGGATAGTATGGACATTTTAACAATATTAATACTTCTAATCAATTAACATGGGGTATCTTTTCATTTCTTTGTATCATTTTCAATTTCCTTCATCAGTATCTTACAGTTTTCAAGAGAATAGCTTGTTGTCCTCCTTGGTTAAGTTTATTCCTAGGTATTTCATTCTTTTAGTGTGATTTTAAACAGGATTGTTTTCTTGCTTTCTCTTTCTGATAGTTCATTATTAGTGTAAAGAAAAGCAACAGGTTTCTGTGTATTAACTTTGTGCCCTGCAAATTTACTGATTCATTTATTAGTTCTAATGGTTTTCTGTGGAGACGTTAGGGTTTTTTATGCACAGTATCATGTCATCTGCAAATACAGTTTTATGTCTTCCCTTCCAATTTAGTTTATATTGCTATAAATCTCCGTCTGGGAACTGGCTTTGCTATATCCCATAGATTTTGGAAAGTTGTATAGCCATTTTTATTTGTACCAAGGTATTTTATAATTTCCTCTTTGATTTCTTCATTGACCCATTGGTTTCTTAGTAGCATGTTGTTTAGTCTCCACATGTTTGTGTTTGCTCCATTTTTCTTCTTGTAGTTGATTTTTAGTTTCATACCACTGTGGTCAGAAAAGATCTTTATTTAACTTTAATCCTCTTAAATTTGTTTAGACATTTTTTGTGGCCTAATATGTGATCTACTCTGGAGAAAGTCTCATGTGCACTTGAAAAGAATGTGTATTCTGGCTGTTTTTGTATGCAAACCTGTAGCTATCAATTAAATCCAACTGGCTAATGGATCATTTAAGACCACTATATCCTTATTAAATTTCTGTCTGGATGAACTGTCCTTTGATGTAAATGAGGCACTAAAAAGCCCTATAATTAATTATTGTATTATTATCAATTTGTCCCTATATATCTGATAATATTAGCTTTCTATATTTAGGTTCTTCCACTACTAGGTATGTACCCAAAGGAATTGAAAACTTATGTCTGTTACAACAAACAAATAAACAAACAAACTTGCACATGAATGTTCATACCAGCATTATTCATGATAACTAAAAAGTAGAAACTACTCACATGTTTACCATCAACTGATCCATAAATAACAAAATGTGATATATCCCTTGAATGGAATATTTGCCAGTCATAAGTGTGAATGAAGTACTGATACATGTCCCAACATGGGTGAATATTATGCTAACTGAAGTAGTCAGACACAAAAGGCCATGTGTTTTATGATTCCATTTATATGAAATGTTCAGGATAGGCAAATTCATAGAGCAAATTAGTGGTTGCTAGGAGCTGGAGAAAGGAGATAATTGGGAATGACTGCCAATGGATATAGATTTTCTGTTTGGAAGACAGAAGGGTTCTGGAATTAGACAGTGAGGATGGTTGTACAACCCTGCAAATATACTAAAAATCATTAGACTGTACACTTTAAAGGGTGAATTTTGTGGCATGTGAATTATATCTCAAAACAAATAATGAAATGGTGCACCTAGATAGAATCAACAATGACTCTTAAAACTACTAAGTGAAATGTTGATGAGGAATTTATAATACATGTATCTGTCTGACAGGCAGTGAACTTTGTTCAAAATTGGACTGTTACTCATTAAGTGCCCCCTCATATTATACAGTGGGAAGAACACACACCATTTAATAAGTATTCTTTCCAAAAAAACTGAACTTGAATTTATCAAGGCTGTAACTACTAGTTTGCAGGAAATATGAAGGATAGAGAAACATGTTAAATTATACCACAAGCATATGAGGAATCAGATCAAGAAAGTGGGAAGTTCTATAAGAAAACAACTCAGTTTATTTAATAAACAAGTGGTTTGAAGATTAATGGAGGGAATGGTAATGCAGATCCAAGGAGACCTAAGACATAAGCAACATAAACATTTGAACAAGAAAAAAGATATTTTTTCCAACAATTTAGGAAAATGTACACATTGGATATTAGAAGATGTTAAGAAATTATTATACCTCTTAAAGTTAAAAATAATTCCTTAATATCATCTAATACTAAATCTGTGTAACTTTGCATAGATTGTTGACTCTGGGTGATAAATGGCACTTGGGATTCATTGTACTACTTCTTCCCCTTTTGTGTATGTTTGAAAATTTTCATAATACAAAATTTTTTAAAAAGTAAGCCTAACATTCTGTGGCAATGGGTCAGTATTAATAAGTTCATCTACTGATCCAAGATTGTTTTCCTAGAGAAGGCAATGTTGAGTCAATGGGAAGATCTTGGGCCTTGGAATTAGAAATACTTTGGTTTGAATATGGCTCTGCTACTTATAAGCACTATTACCTTGGGCAAGTGATATACTTTTCTGAATCAGTTTTCCCATCTATGAATAAGAATTATATCACCTACTTAAGAAAGTTTTGGAGGAACATGTGAGATGTGTTTGGCATAGAATAAATGCTCTATAAATGTCCACTATCTTAAAACCTGACTCTAAAAGTAATCTCTAGTGAATAAGATTCCTAAATAAAAGTTATATATTTTTTTCAATTTTAAGTTAATTCTCATTAAAGGCCAATCAATAACGAATCCCTAACTTCCCATGCATCTCCATAATGTATTAGGGAATCCAGCATAATCAATTCATAATATGTGAAAGTAAATTAATTTATGACAGTTTCTGATTTTGTAAAGTGGCTGCCTGATGAAAGATATGCCTACTTTGAACAAAATCATTAATAGTAAAAATACCAAGAAGCTTATTTCTGAAGAAAGAAACCACCTATTTTATGATATTGGAGGGGAAATAAACAAAAGCCAAACTACTACTACTGTAGCCATTACCAGTAAATTCAAGGCACATTTTTGAAACTGTCTTTCTGCATGAGATTATCCATCTTTAAACTAAATTCAAGATACTATACCTATTTTGGTAAGCATTCTTACTTTACTTTAGTTTCCTTGTCCCCAAATTTAAAACATTTATCACATAATTTTCAAGAGCCAAGAGCTATTCAGATAGCTTATATTTCAAAACTACTAATCATTTTCATATGTATAGATTGTGTTCCTCATTGTAGAAGATAAAGTAAAGGAACATGATCCCAAGATTTAAATTGTGTAGTCTTCTCTTCCTTATGGCGTGCTATTACCTTTGTCAATGATTGTCACTCTATTTTCTTCATAATCAATAACATATATAATTTTATATTCTCTGGGTTCTTATAGTTCTGTTTCCATTTATGTTCGTCTAATATAAAACTGGAATATATTCCATATGGAAAAAAAAACAGTCTTTGACAATCTTCTATGTACATATTTTCTTTATCTTTACATATTTGAAAGGTCAGCTCATGAACTGGGGAAACTAAATTGATTTAAGCATTTTATTAGTCGTTATTCTGACCCTGAAATTACTTAGTAATATAACATTAAATATATTTAAATTTAATATAGTCTCTATTAAATATAGATTTTTCTGTTTATTTTTAAATTAATAGGAGGAAATAGTAAAAAATGGAAATGGAATAAAATAATTTAGACTGAAACAAAAAAAATAGAATGAACCAACTTACCAATCTTTTCAACCAGAAATGTGTATACTATTTTAAAACAAAATACTCTACATATTATTGTGCCACTTGTTTTCCAGTTAACAAATATTTTAGTGATATTTCCAAATCAAGAGAGATAGTTGTGAATCATTTGCTTTAAAGACTACACAGTATTCCAATTTAAAACTGTACTATGATTAATTTAATTAGCCCTATTTAGATAGATTTATTTTTATTACATTTTGATGATATTGAAAACAATGCTAGGATAAATATCCATCCATTTGTATCATGGCAAAGTACTACATCTTCTTAGAGCGTTGGATTGCTAGTGTAACTGGTACATTTATGTCCAAATCAGCTTCCAAAATGTTTGCCCTAGTTGACAACGATGACAAAAAGAATACTTGTGACTACTTTCTGAAATCCTTTGGTTTTACCAAATGTATGCAAGTTTTATTTTACTCCAATGGGTAAAACATAAGAGTTTGCAGTTTTATTCCTCATATTTTTCAGGTTATGACTTGAGTGAAGCACAGCATTTTCAAATATTAGGGAGACCTTTATTTTGTTTGATTTTGTTTTATTTTGTATTTTTTGTGTCATGCCTATTAGCATATTTTTCCCATTTTTTCCTTTTGGTTATTTTTTATGATGGATTTATATAACAACAAAATTAAGGAGATTAGTGTTTTGTCTCTAGGATATATTGCAATTAGTTCCTCCAGATTGTCATGTCAGTATTGAATTTATTTATGATATTTCTTTCATATTTGGAATCTATTTCTATTTTAAATAATATTTTCTATTTGGTTGTGTCCAAGTTTTTTTTTTCTAATTTGTTAAATCTATTAGGTTCTATGCAGAATAAATGACCTTTCTCTTTAATGATTGTTTTAAAAATTAAAAGTTTGGATAGATTTAATCCTTTTACTTTTATGGCTTCATTTAAAAATTTTTTCCAAATATTTCTCATTACAAAAATATTTTTAAATGATGCCATATTAATTATAGAAATTTTTTGTCTTTTTTAAAAATAAACAACTTCTAAAGGACTATTTTCTGTAAATTACATTACTAAATATGTTTATGTCTATTTCAGTATTCTCCATGTTGTTCCATTTAGCTATATGTCTGTTTTGCAAAGATACTTAACTGTTTTAATTCCCAACACTTTATAATAGTTTTTATTATCAGCTAATGCTGGTGTGTTTGCACTGCCTTTTTTTTTTTTTTTGCATAATTAACTTGGTTTTTCTCAAAGGCATATATTTTCAGGTGACTTAAAGAAAGGGTCTGTAAACTTGAGGGCAAAACTTGGAAAATAATCTACCAAGGCAGCCCAGGTTTCAGGAGCAAAATTCTAGAGAGAAAAAAGCACATTCAGATGATTCTCAAATTCATACTTACTTTAAATGTTGAGGCATTTTCTGATTTGAATATGGCTTGGGCCAAAGGCTGAGCATATGAAAAGAAAGTAGGAGTTGCTAAGAGGTAAGTACTCAAGCAAAAGCTTTTGGGAGTCTCATGAGGCTGGGGAGAGAAATATTTAAATGGGAATTCATTTCAGGGGGAAAAGAAAACAAAATGAAAAAAAAAAAAAAAAAAAAAAACAGAACAGTAAAACCCCTAGCAGCTACAGACTTTCTATTGGTAAGATGAGCCACTTTCAGCAAAAGGCTTCAGCTTCAGATGCTACTGACTAGCAAGGGCAAATGTGGTTCCAAGTGAATGGCCCAACTGTTCTTTCTCCCACCCTCATCTTTCAAAGCAACTCTATTTGTGGTGTTTTGCCAGGATGTTCTTTACTCCCTTTTCACTGCACTGAACTACTTAATAATAAAAGGAAATTTTAATTAATCAGTGGTGAGTTCCTCCAAATTGTCCTACCAACACTATATTTTGCAGATATTTTTTGTTGTTCATGTCATGGAGTTGGCACTCTTCCCTAATTTCATACTGATACTGTTTTTTTGCCCCATTTGTCTTTATCTTCTGTTGATTCATTAGGGTTGGGATAGGTTTGTGGGAGCTGTTATTTACCTCCATCTTTTCTACATAGTATCATCAAATTATTTGTAGAATATTTCCCATAATGTCTAAAATGATTCTTCAATTTGAATTTTCTACTTTATTTTACTAAAACAATCTTTTTATTTTTATAAGTACAATTTTAGAAAAAAGTGTAGCAATTAAGAAATTATTTGGATTTTTTCTTTTATGTAATTATGTAGCAGCTAGTTAAAGGTACATTTTCTATTATGTGTCAAAAACTGTGAAGGGTCTAAGTTTTTACCCTACTTGCAAGGTTACAAGTTAGCCTTCCACACTTTCATGGATGCTGGCAGAAGACATAAGGTACCTGGTTCAGAGACAATGGATATTTTGACTAATGATACAGTATGACGTATCAGCATCAGATTTATGTTGGTTCTTCTTGCTCCTCAACCTCCCTAAAGGCAATGAAGAGAAGTCAATAGATGCTGCACACACAGTGGGTTTGTGCCACAGATAAAGAATCTTAAGCCTAGGAAATCCTAATCTTCTCCAATGAAGGACAAGCACACTTGCCCTTTGTCTCAGAGGGCCATTTTATCTCTAACTTCCAAGGCTGTTCATTATGTACACACCTTAGTAAATATAGTCCAGACAAAAGGAGAAATTAGTATCTTCTTATTCATAAGATATGCAGAAATATGAATGAACCACAAATTATCTCCCAACACTAAACAAAACCAAAAAATGAAAACACACACACACACACACACACACACACACACACACACACCTGTTTAAAGGTATCAGAAAGTTATCGTGCCAGACAGGGCTTGGAAAACAAGATCCCCTTACTTGGGAGTTGGGGGAAAGTTTAAGGAGAGGTTTGGCTATAGGCTGGCCATACAATTTAATTCTTCTCAACTGTTGGAAATTGATAAGAATTAGAGATATCTACACGATAGCTAGGAAAACACAAATAATAAACAAAAGTATAAGTGAAAGTACTTTCCTCTAACCTGATTTTTCACTAATATGATCAGTTCACCATAAACTGGGAGAATTTTGCATAATCAGAAATTGCTCCTCTGACCATTCATTTATTTCACATATCCTCCCCCTATCTGGAAAAATGATGATCGGCCAACCTGGAAAGCATATGTACTGGGAAGGCTATGATGTAATGCCGTATAATGTAGACAGAAACAGAAACAAACAAACAAAAATGAATTCAAAAGGAACTTTCTATTAGAAAGAAGCTCAAAAGAAAACAAAATCAAGTAGAGCAAATAACCCATGCTAGTGGTTCCCGTGGTTCCAATGACTATATCACTTTCATTTTGATTCTAAAATAATGAGTACAATACGTCTACATCAGCTTTAGGTAGTAAAGAAGGTTCTTTAACAATATCCAGGTTAGTCATAAAGATAAACTAAAAGATTCAACCTTCGTTATTCTATGGCCAATTAAAAGGCTGAAAAAGTTATATACAGCATGAAATCCTTGATAATAATTTAGAACATAAAAGAAGATGAACATTACATATAAGTAAAAAGAAAGATAAATTATTTTAGAAAGACATTATATCCTACTCTTTTTTTGACATCAAGGAGTTAAAAAAAAAACAACGGCTCTGAAACAATGGATAAAAGACTGAGATTGTAGAACAAAAAAGGGAAACGGTGGGATTAATGACAAATATTATAAGGTGTTGATTCTATACAAGAATTTTAAATGACACTAAAATATGCAGAGTAATAATGACCACATCAAGTGGTTTAATTGGTGATATGAAGCTTAGAAAGTTTTTTACTTTCTAAGATATAGAGATATCTTAGATATAGAGAATATCAGATATAGAAAACCAAAAGATTAATTCAATCACTGTGATTAGATAGACACAAAAATGTTAGTGTACATAAATAAAGGAACAGAAATATAACAATAAATGCTAATTAAAAATATGATGGACTTAACATACCTGATATGAAGAAATACACAGCTCTTTATAAGGAAAAATCATCATCAGGAACCTGGTACCTGGGGTCATATTCAGGCATGTTTACCTAATGGGTGAACTTTGATCCAAATGACTTGAGCTCTCCCATGCCACTCTTTTTTTCACCTGAAAATAAAGGTACTATTATTTACCTTCCACACTTGTTGGAATGATTAATAGAGAAATAGTCTTTAGTGCTAAACACATAGAAAAGCTCATGAAGTAAGCTGCCATTATTATCAGGAAAACTGAAGAAATGTTACCATTGTGTAGATAGGCATGGTAAATTATTTTAATTTAATGTAATCTATTACGAAACAAAGAGCTAAATTACAAAGCAAATATATAACTCTAAATGCAGATTCCTCCTAGTAAATATTAGATATCAGAGTGAAATAAAATAATATTCATAGAGTTTGAGGGTTATCAGTAGTTATAAAATAACACTGTACAAACTAATATGTAATTTATGTATGAATATAATACAAATACATACTCAGATTTTTTTTTAAACATGTGTACTTTCCCTAAATGGGTGCAAGGGATATGACTTGCTAAAGAACATGTTCAAACTCTTATGAAATAATCTAAATAAAGGACTCAGAATTATTTAAAAAATCATTAGAAATATTAATCAGCCAATCTGTAATGAAATAACGATTAATGAGATCTTTAAGATTGAAAACCCTACTCAAATGCTGTCATACTACAAATTACTCAATATAAGAAAAGATTAGCCAGGAAAATATAAATGTAAAATAAGCAGATATTTTAATATTGATATAGAATACACAATAGAATGTAATAGCATCATTGTAAATAAATGGTGTTGTTTTACTGAAGAAGTGTTCAATCTGTAATGGAAAAATTTATTCAGTCTCAAGTTATACAAAACATATTGCTAATTACAATGAAAAAGTAAAATAAAAATACAGTTGAATTTTCTAAACATCTTTTGCATTTTGGACATAGATTCAGGAATAAATAAAAACATAGAGAATATAAACATTTCAATTAAAGGATTGATGTCAAAATTCATATCTTATAAATAACTTTATTAAAACTCATAGAATAGTTATAAATGTTACTACGTATCAGAAAATTATGTGGTGGTAATTTTAAGGTGTTTAATGTGGATATGGGCAAAAGGGTAATCATATTCTACTAATGATGTGTGAATTGATAAAATTTTGTGGGGTACAAATAGGATCATAGTAATATATGTATATGTATATGTATAAATGTATATATTTACCTATGTCAGAGTTATTCTCAAAGTATGTACCATTTGACCAGACAATATTATCTTTAGGAGTCCATCCTTAATGTAAAAACTGAAAATTACATAAAAACTTAAATATGAGGATAATTATCACTACAAATTTACAATAGTAACAAATTAGAAGCAGTCAATGTCCACCTATATGGTATTTCTTAAATAACTCTCATACACTTTTATAATGCAACCCAGGTAAAGAACATAAATAGTCAATACATATTTGAACATGTAGAAGAGAAATTATCTATCATTGGTACCTTTATTTTTTATTCTTAAAATTGTTACTAAAATTCAATAACGGAGATGAAATGCTAAAATAAGCAGTTATTTCAGGTATATTGGAATATAGCATTGTCATGTATTTCTCATGAAAAATGGTTTCAACCTTATTGCAATTGGCTATAAGTATTTATATTGCAGATATTTTGTCTGAGGATTCCAGTTCTTAAAACTTTTTCTGAGTGATATTTGAATAAGTTTGCACAGACATACATACAAGGTTGCCCTTTGAGTATTGTTTAATAATTTAAAATAGAAGCATCCTATAGGACTATCATATAAGTTTTGGTTTAATATTAGTTTACATCCTAAACTTTAAAAAGTATGATGCATTTTAAAATTCACACCTATATAGATCCATCTGAATTAATATGTTTTTAAGCTTCAAATTCATACAAATTTAGCTCCATATTTAGTCAATAAATGAAAAACATGTTGGTAAACAGTATGAACAGCAACATATATTAAGAGAGAAGGAGAAAGAGAAAGAAAGTGAGGAAGAGGAAGGAAGGAAGGAAGGAAGGGAGGCAGGCAGGCAGGAAGGGAGGAATTAGTAAGACTGTGTACCAAAACATTAATGATGTTTACCTTTGATATTAGGACTTGGGGAGATTTTTCCTTTCCATCTAAAGTGAAAAATGGAAGAGATTTATAAATATTGCCCTAGAGAAATATCCAAAATAAAGAGTTATATTTTTTAAGTGCAGGAAAGATAGTAGACCTGTGTGTATGTGCATTTATATATATATGCATGTATGGAACTATACATATGTGAATGTATGTATATACCTGTCTATATTTATTTTATCTATGTATAATAGTTATGGGGCTTTACCACAAATGTTGAAAGTAATAAATCTTGGAATAAGACACTGTCTTTTGATTTTTTTTATTTTTCTGAGATTACATTATTAAATGATTACTTATTTTCTTTTTCATTTTTTATGAAATATTATGTATTTATTTTTTTTTATTATTATTATTATTATTATTTTGCAGTACGCAGGTCTCTCACCGTTGTGGCCTCTCCCATTGCTGAGCACAGGCTCGGGATGCACAGGCTCAGTGGCCATTGCTCACGGGCTCAGTTGCTCTGCGGCATGTGGGATCTTCCTGGACCGGGGCATGAACCTGTGTCCCCTGCATCAGCAAGCAGACTCTCAACCACAGCACCATCACGGAAGCCCATGAAATATTATTTTTAATTTTTTTTAAATTTTTTTTTTTTTTTTTTTGCGGTACGCGGGCCTCTCACTGTTGTGGCCTCTCCCGTTGCCGGACTGGGGCACGAACCCGTGTTCCCTGCATCGGCAGGTGGACTTTCAACCACTGCACCACGAGGGAAGCCTGAAATATTATTTTTATTTTAAACAGTTTTAAAGGGAAAATAAAAAGCATCTTGGTATGACTTCAAAGTATATTGTATATTTTTATTATTTTCTTATTGTTAGATGTACAATAATAAGAAAATATCTTTGTCATATAACAAATTAAGGTAGTATGAACTGTTTTAGAAATGTATTATCCAGGGTAGAAATATGTTTCAACATAAAGTTTTGCCCAAGAAGTTTATTTTGTTTTGATACATTTTCTTAGTTCTCAGTAGAATATAATATTTATATTATAAAGAATAGAAGAAATATCACTGCAGCAATAGGATAATATATATGATGCATTTTCTCTTATTCCCCTTTTTCCAGGCATTAATATTTTTAATACTGCTAATAATTCAAGTTTTAAAATGATGCCACCAACTCCAAAGGTAATAATTAAAATAAAAGAGGAATCTGAAAGGAACTGGATGTGTATAAAATCCATGTAAGTCACTACCATATATTTAATAACATTTGTTCCATTAGGCCTCATGATCTTGAACATACATGTGAACAAAATTTATTTGATTAGAAAAAAGTTACCTCTCCTGAGTGTAGCTACATTAGCTCTTCTGTAGCTTCTAGTCATGTGCATATATGAAATTTTTTTTTATGAAAGGGAAACACCCAAAACAGTAACCTGTAGTGATAGTACATTTCATGGAGTGGTATTATAGTGATTTATAATTATGAGCAGATCATGACTTTTCATATCCTCTGAATGAAGAAACCGAACTATGGTGAATTTGGGCACTTTCCCCCCGAATTCCACAAACAGCCATGCCTATCTCTAGCTACATCATCATCATCATTATAATACTTTTGTGTGTGTGTATGGTACACGGGCCTCTCACTGTTGTGGCCTCTCCCGTTGCGGAGCACAGGCTCTGGACGCACAGGCTCAGCGGCCATGGCTCACAGGCCCAGCCGCTCCATGCATGTGGGATCGTCCTGGACCGGCGCACAAACCCGTGTCCCCTGCATCGGCAAGCGGACTCAACCACTGCGCCACCAGGGAAGCCCACATTTATTTTTTTAATGTACTTTATAGGAAATCATGTCTTGTGATGAGTTTACATGTAAATTTAAGAAAGGAAATGTAAAACAAATAAGATTTAATTATTAAGCTGAGATAGGATACTGCTTATTAAAATAGATATGTAAATATTTTATAACTGCCTATCCAAATGTCCAAATTTAGTCACTGAAAAGCACTACAACCATGAAACTCCCCATGGCCCTCATAAGAAGAAAGAAGCTTGAAATGAAAATATGGGCATAGAAGTCACTTAAATGCAAACATAAAATGAGCCAAAATAACAATATCAGTTTACATAATTATAAAATAGAATTTGAAAAGAAAAGGAGCAAACAGGGCTGAGGATAATAGAAAGCTCTCTTTAATTTTAAAGTCATGTCATAGTAGTTTTATAGTTTAAACTCCTGCTTTGGCACTAGTAATAGTGTATCCTTGCCCAATTATTTGTTCCTTTTGGCCTAAGTTTTTTTTTTTTAATCTATAACAAGTAAATATCATAGCTCCCTCCTCACTGTAAACTTGAGAGGATTAAATTTTTGTCAGTTAATCTGACAAGAATCTCACAGAATGGCAGTTAACACATATTAAGCAGTTAATAAATTTTCTACCATAATAATTATTGTGTTTTACATATACATAATAATAAATATTTTAATGTCATATAATATAATGGAAAATAATAGATATTATTGATAATATATCAAATAAATTATTTTATTTTAAAAAACTTACATGAAATATCACAAACCTAATGTGTATTAAACAAGGCACCAGAAGAATACTTAATGTAAAAATTCTAGAAGTAGACAAAAACCTCATTTTCTATGCATATTTATGTTTATACTTTGTAACTATCTTATTATCCTATAAACAGAGAAAAAATATGTTGCTGAACATTCACAAAAGGTATATTGTAATATAGGTGCAAAAATTCTCAACAACTCGTATCAAATAGAATTCAACTGTGTATAAAAAGAATTATACAAGTGGGATTTATCCCAGATATGCGAGGCTTATTCAACATTCAAAAATCAATTACTGTAATCCATCACATCAACAGACTAAAACAAAAATCACATTTTTATATCAATAGGTACAGAAAAAGCATTTGACAAAATTCAACACCCATTCATGATGAAAACTCTCAGTAAACTATAAATAGAAGAAAATTTCCTACAGAAAACCTACAGCCAAAATTATTCTTAATGGTGAGAAGCTTGCAGCTTTCCTATTAGGATCAGGTACAAGACATCCTTGCATGCCACTACGCTTACCACTGCTTTTCAGTATTGTACTGGAAGTTTCAGCTAATGCAACATAAGAGGAAATGAAACTGAAAGGTATACAGATTGGGAAGGAAGACATAAAGCAGTCATTGTTCATAGGTGACATAATCATCTATGTAGAAAGTCCAAAAGAATCAACCACAAAACCTCCTGGAACTAATAAGTTTTGTAACAGAATTGCAAGATATAAGATTAATAGGCAAAAGTCAATTATCTTCCTATATATCAGCAATGAACAACTAGAATTTGAAATTAAAAACACAATACTATTTATTTACATTACCACCTTCAAAAATAAATATTTCAGTGTAAATCTAACAAAATTTGTTTAGGATCTATAGGAAGAAAACTACAAAACTCTGATAAATTAAGTCAAAGAACTAAATAGATGGAGAGATTACATATTCATGGATAAGAAGACTCAATATTGTCAAGATATTAATTCTTCTCAACTTGATCAATAGATTCAATGCAATTTCAATTCAATGGAATTTCAAAATTCCAGCAAGTTACTTTGTGAATATCTGTTTACAAACTGATCCTAAAGTTTATAAGGAGAGGCAAAGACCCAGTATAGCCAACTCAGTATTGGAGAAGAACAAAGTTGAATGACTGACACTACCTTACTTCAAGACTTACTATAAAGCAAAAACAATCAATACAGTGTGGTATTGGTGAAAGAATAGACATATAGATCTGTAGAACAGAATAGAGAGCTCAGAAATAGACCCTCATAAACATAGCTGAGTTTTGACAAAGCCCCATTGCAAAGATATTGCATTATTATTGACTGTATTCCCCTGTACATTTCATCCACATGACTCATTTATTTTATAACTGGAAGTTTGTACCTCTTAATTTTCCTCACCTATTTCACTCATCCCACAACCTCCCTTCCCTCTGGCAACAACCTGTTTGTTTTTTTCATCTATGACCCTGTTTCTTTTTGTGTTTGTTCATATGTTTTGGTTTTTAGATTCCACATAAGTGAAATCATATGGTATTTGTCTTTGTCTGATTTATTTCATTTAGGATAATATCCTCTAGGTACATGCATGTTGTCTCAAGTGGTAGGATTTCCTTCCTTCTCATGGATGAATAATATTGCAAGTATCCAGTGGAATATTATTTCACATCTTTATCCATTCTTCAGCCATGGCTGTTCATCTTGATTATATTGATATTAATATAAAGTAATTCGACAATAATAAGAGGAAAAATTAATAGAAAAGGCTTTATGTCTAGATATAAACTTTGATATAAAATTATACTAAATAATTACAATTTATCTTATTCATAATGTGTTTACAAGGAAATACACTTGAAAATTTGACAGTGGGGGTGAGTGTTGTATATCAGAAAATAAAAGAAATTATAAAATGCAATTATTTTTACTTTACAAAACAAGTATCAATAGATTCATTCTATATAGAACATACATTTATTGGGTGTTTGTAATCAAATGAAAAAAGAGCACTTTTTTACACAGATATGCTAGTTTTGAGACAGCATTTGTTTATGATTGCATTAATATTTCTCCCTCCAGTATTTTTACACCATCCTCTTGGTTCAGAAATATTATTCCCTAGCAGTGGTTGTTTGCTTTAAACTCCTTGAATGTGACAATTATTTCTTTGATGTATAGCTGAAAATAAATCATCCAGAATGTATTTAGATGGACAGTTAAAATATAGCTTATCTGATAAAATTGCTCCAATGTTCTTCATGAGTTGAAGAAGCAAGGAGAAAACAAAACAAAATTTTCAGCAAGATATTCTTAGGTTAATCCCTTACCTCTTTAGATTACTTAATGTGTTTTGGTTAAGTGATCAGTTTTTGAGATATTCTGTACAAAATCTTTCTCTTATCCAAAATAGTATCTGTGTTCACAGGGATAGTGGCCAATTTCAAGCTACCAATATGAGCTCACTGAACAAGGAGTTAGAAAGAGATACATACAGTTAACTTGAACCTAGTAGAATGTACATGACAGAAGAGAATAGGTTTGGTTCAGAATCATAAGTTGTACACTTAAAGTAATTCACTCTCTTTGGGAAATATTCTTGGACTTTCAGACCTCATCCCATTCCCTGCTCTTCCCCTAGTTGATAGCTAAGTGGGTAAAGGGAGGCTTACCAATCTCCTTTCTCAATCCCCGAATTTATTGCCTAGTGATGTGGATGGAAGACGGAGAACAACAAGATTTAGTTTGATTTATTAATGTCAATCTATACTCAGAATGTGAATATTTAAATTAAAAAGACTTTTTTTTGGTCCAAATGCCTTGGTTTTCATATCCGTGAGTTTCCTGCTTCTGGCTGCTCTAGTCACAACAAGGCCCCTTGATCAAAAGGTCATTCTTTATTCTGATGGCATTCATATTATAAGTTTTTATTCTGTTTAAGTAGTTAGTTTGAATATTAGGGGATAAATTGGCCCTGAGATTGAGATATACATCATGAAGTCTGGTCTCTCTTCAGGCTTGGTCAAGATCTATGCAACTCTGGCCAGTTGGCTCCCTTTCACATCTTACTGACACTATGGACACTTCTGCAACTTGATCATGTTCTCTATCCAGCCGCTGAGAAAGTCTGTGTTCCTGAAGTCCCTTCTGTGGAGTCACCATGATTCTTGCTGTATCAGAACTCGTGGAGGACTTCTCTCAATTTGGTGTCACACTACGTAGAAATGAAGGTTAGTTCAGAGCCCTATCTCTGCGTGATCTTGCTGTCAAGGTTGCATTTACTCTGGGTCTGCTCCCTTGATGAGGACTCACCATTCTGCTAACCTTTCCCCAGGATTTCAATCAGAATGTGGAGCAAATAACACCTCCATTATAAGCTTTTGAAACTCAGAAATATTGTGACCATGACACAAAACTTGGCATATTCCTTTCTTATCTGTATCTTATTTCCTTACAGAAAACACTGAGAATGAGAAGGAAATCTTGCTTTTATTTTTTTCCACCTTGTATGCATGATTCTTTGTAAGTTTTATTGAGATATAATCCATGTAATATAGAATTTCACAGAACTTAAATTCACCATATTAAATGCTATAATTAACTACATTCACAAGGTTGTACAATCATCACCACTATGCTATTCCAGAATATTTCTATTACACAAAAAGAAACACCATAACTGTTATCAGTCATGCCCTCCAGTCCCTGGGAACTACTAATCTACTTTCTGTCTCTATGGTCTTATCTATTCTGGACATTTTATATAAATAGGATCACACAAAACATGGCCTTTGTGTCAGGTTTCTTTCACTTAGCATAATTTTTTCAAAGTTCATCCTTGTTTTGCGTGTTTCACACCCATTAGGATGGCTATCATGAAAACAATGAAAAATACCAAATGTTCAGGAAGATAATTGGGTGCCTCATACTTTGCTGGTGTGACTATAAAATAGTGCAACTACTTTGGAAAATAGTTTGGCAGTTCTTCAAAAAGGTAAACATACAGTTATCATACCACCCACTCTTGGGTATGTACCCAAGAGAATTGAAAACATTTTACACAAAAACTTACACATGAATATTCACAGCAGCATTATGTATAAGAGCAAAGAGTGGAAACAACTTAAATGTCCATTATCTGATGAATGGATGAAAAAAAATGTGGTATAGCCATACAATGGGATATTATTGAGCCATAAAAATGGAATTTAAACATATGTTTTCAAAAATATGTCCTATTTCTATCAGTATTTTTGTTTTCTCCCTTTCCTAAAAGAAATAATGATAGGCATACATGTATTGTATACTAACAAGATATATATAAATCAGAGATTTTTTTTTTTTTTTTTTTTTTTGCGGTACATGGGCCTCTCACTGTTGTGGCCTCTCCCGTTGCGGAGCACAGGCTCCGGACGCGCAGGCTCAGCGGCCATGGCTCACGGGCCCAGCCGCTCCACGGCATGTGGGATCCTCGCGGACCGGGGCACGAACCCATGTCCCCTGCATCGGCAGGCGGACTCTTAACCACTGCGCCACCAGGGAAGCCACGCAGAGAATATTTTTGAAAATATTAAATCCTGATAGCTGACAGGCTTATATGACAGTGAGATATGTAAATATTTACTTCAATAATATATGAGAAATAGTTCTGTATATGAGAGTGGTGTATCAGGCAATATGCTGTCTAAAAGCTGACCTTAATTTAACTTGATAATGCATAATTATTTATCAGGAGACAAGCAGGAAAGAGTCTGGTGTTCCATGCATTGAGGAAGAACACTTGTGAAAAAACTGAGGCATAAAATAGTTTGTAGCTGAGTTATGGGAAATAACATTAGACAGTGTTCAAGGACAAATCCAATATGGTCTTAACTAAGATAGGGAATGTAGGTTTTATTGTACAAACAAATGTACAAATGAAAAATTTGTGTATGGGAAAAGAAGAAGCATGGAAGAGAGAAGAGTCCACTTAAGAGGCCATTTATATGTTAAGTTAAAGATGGGTGAGGCATCTAGATAGAGAGTACAGAATACTAAAGTTCAGAAAAAAGATCTGGAATCTAGACACAGATTTAGGATTCAGTCGTTATTTATTAATTATTGGAGTAATTGTAGCAGAATGCAAATATATTACTTTGCATTATATTATATTGAAATCCACATATACACACACTCATGGTACTTGGGTTTATGGATATTCAGCTTGAATCATTTAGAATTTCAGTGTGTAGAGGAGGAATTTAGAGTCAACATATCTAATGAACACTTAAATATTCATAGAAATTTTCCCACTGGAATACTTTAAAGCAAATTGAAGTTTCAATATTACTGAAATGAAAGTGAAATACATAAGATTATAAGCATTTTGTGTTATTTAAAATATAAAGCGCTTATGTGAGTTTTACATTGGCTCAAGACTTGTATTATTTTGTTAATGATAGCATCAGGTCCTAGAAGTACTATTTGGGTAGTGTCATTCTATTGAAACAAGATTGCTCTGAAAATTTTAGCTAGAATCATCCTACTTTGATCTATATTTTTGTTACCCTTGGGCCTAGAATTTAAATCTGCTGAATTGCAGTTATCCCCTTTCATTGCTGATACTTAACAATTTGGGCTAGCATTTATATACTTTTAATGCCTTGCCACAGTTAATTTGCATGTCTGTTTCATATTCCATATTAACTCTTTTGGAAGTGTGGAATTCTCCTGAAAGAATTCATTGATGTATACTTCATTAACATTCACTTGGAAGCTCCTGCTCTGAACAGATTTTAAGGAAGATAATTACTAGTACTGAAAGATGGCTTTTGGTATATTTTCTATATTAGGAAATATGCTTTACATTAAAACTCATCAAATATGCATAATACCTTATTAAGACCATTATTATTATTTACTGAACAAATATATGGAGTTGACTCTCTTTGAGTGGTACAATATACACATATTAAAGGTATAATACTTAAGTCCATTGATACCACATTGCAGTTAACTGTTAAACTTTATAAAGTGGTTTTGTAAATGATTCTGCTGATTAGGGTTTTAAAGACTGTAGAAGGGAATTAGGGGAATAATATAAGAAAAATACTAATGACCTCATTAAAAACTGTTTTGCAGAACCTACATGCACTGAAATGCACACAGTAGCAACAATTAGTCAAGCAAATAGGCAATGAGTTCTGATTCTCTTACCTTACCAGTAAATTCTGCCAGTACATAATTTGTGAGGCATAACATTACCTGCTAACGACTCTATGATACAGTTCAGATAGATTTTTTACAACGAGAATCAATAACTTTAGAAAACATTTAGAAAGTTTTACTTAGATTGCTAATATGATTAAGTGTGGGGGGAAAAGACAGCTATAATTTCTTTAAACCTTTGTCTTACCAGAATAATGACTTTTTTATGAAATAAATCCATAGTGATTTCTACCCTAAAGAATAGTATGTTAAAAACAAGACAACAGGCCCCAAATGAAGTCACTTATGGTAAGCCCCATGTCACCAAACTAAGACTTAATTACAGTTTTGGTCTCTTCTAGAAATGGAATCTTAAACTAGTCAATCAGGAATCAGTAAGGTAGCCCTAGTAAGGTAGGCTGCCCAATAGACCACATGCCATCCCCTAAAGGAAGTGACCGTACCACATCCAATCCACTTTTTGCTAGTATAACTTCCTTGTTCCCACTCCCTTCTGCCCTTAAAAGTCTTTCATTTTGTACAGCTCTTTGGAGCTCATTTCTATGTGCTAGATGGAATGCTACTGATTCATGAATTGTTGAATAAAGCCAATAAGATCTTTATAATTTACTCAGTTGAATTTTGTTTTTTAACACGTTCAACAATTTTCCAATGATTTTACTGTGGTGGTTGTACGTGTATTTTTACTTAGTTTTAATAACCACAAATGTATCTCAATATTATTGCTAAAGAAAAGAACATCTACAGTGAGTAAGACATGACAAAAACTAGCTTCAATTTTGAGCAGATTATACTTACTGTAGTTGCATAATGCAATTTTAAATAGATTTTTTCCACCTGAGTACACTGCACTGCACATTACATTACTGTGAAGGATTAGTATACACTTCTGAGGTCTTGTGGATTCTCCTTTGCCTGAGTGGTGATAGAGGATCTTAGGTTTCCTCAGGCTTACTTGCTTCCAGATAGAGCTTTGACTTAAGATCCTCAGGAGGAATTTTAGATGGAGCCAGAGAAAGGAAGTGAGAACTCAATAATTCAATGGTGTGAATTATGGTTTATCTTTGCACTTGAATTTCTTGTCTCTTGCTGGTGTGAATTATAACTTTACTACCAGTTACATGTAGATTTGGAGGCTGTGTGTGTGATTACATAAGTCTTTAAGTGCTTTTAACTCTGCTAATCTAAATAAAAATTCATTGCTGTCCTTTTTTAAAAACTCATCTGTATTTCTACCTACACATTCAACAGAAAAATCATTTTGTATAGACTAGCCTTTTTTTCTGTATGTGTTTTTATAGACTTAATTGGAGTTCAAAGATTCCAATATGAAATATTATCTTAGCCATAAATCTTATAGTCTTTTTTGCAGCTTTACATTTTGAAGCTTTATCCTTAAGTTTATCTAGTAATAATTGGTGTTTCCTTTATTCATTTCCCTGGAAAACATTCAGTGAAACAATTGTCAATTTTATAATATACTAGCCTTAATGGGGTAATTTTTAGACATCCAGGGAAAATTACACATTTCCTTGATTTTATTTATATAGTTTTTATGATTCACGCACTGATTTATTTATTTTACAATTATTTATTTGACTCAGTCTATACTCACTGATGGGCTGGTATTATGGAAACCATAGAGACAGCTAGGCATAATCCTTCCCCTCAGCAGCATGGAATTTTCTTTCACTCACTTAAAAGGAAAACTAAGGAATTCAATCATCTTTAACACAGGCCAAATACTTCCTTTTTTCAGGAAGTATTTTTTAGGAAGTAAATTACCTGATGTTGCTTATCTAAATCTTTAGAGAATATTAATATCAGTCAGTTACTCATTTGACACATATTTATTGACACTCACCATATTTCTGTGCTTTTCTAAGATCAAGTAAAACAATGATAAATAATAAAAGCTCCATTCCCTATGGGTGTTTCATTAAGATCTAAGACAAGAAAAAAAGATAAGAGACAGCTAAAGTATTGTGTGATGGGTTTAAAGGAAGTAGATAATATGGGATAACATTGAAGGAGCCTCTAATCTAGGCTGGACTTTGTCTAAACTAGATTGGATTTTGGATGCTCTCCTAGAATAAATGACACCTCAGAGGAGACCTGTATTTCAAACACTTAGTGGATGGGTTCAGAGAAAGAGGACAAGTATTCTAGAGAGAGGAAAAAGCATGTACCATAAACCTGGGTGAAACAGTGACATATTTAAGTAACTGATAAATGTTAAATATGGAAAATGGGATGATAGTAATAAGAGTGGAAAGGTAAATAGGAGGCAGATCATACCATATTTGGATGTCAGCAGATGAGTGATGGGGAGCCAGTGAACTGCTTTTTAAACAAAGAGCAATTCAATCAAATGGATGTTTTTGGAAGCATCACTCTGTACACAGTATGGAGATTGAATTGGAGGGGGAAAGAGTTTATTAGAGGAAAACTGTTGAAGTGATTCAAGTGAAGGATGTTGGTCATCTAAACAGAGGTGTTGAAAATTGGAGAACTATTTAGCAAAATAAATTTATAGGACTTTGTTACTGAAGGGATAGGAGAGATGTAAATCAAACATGACTGCCAGCATTTTGTGTATTTTTTTGTTTCTTAGGTGGATGGGATTGCCATCACTCTGCTTATGAAACACATTAGGAGGAGCAGATTTTTTTGGAGAAAATAATGAGTTTTCTTTCAGATCAATTACGTTTAAGGTGGTCATGGGGCATCCAAATGAAGATGTTTAAATGTTTAGCTGGAAATGTATAGGCAAAATGTACTGATCAAGGGCTTAGATGAAATTTGCCAAGGAGAGTCAAAATCAAAAGAGAAAAGAAAGGTGTGAGAAAAAAGCCAAGAAGGACAGAAACAAGGAGCTGCTACAGAAATGTGAACTGAACCAGGAAAATCAGATACAAGTAAGAGAATACTCCAGTAAGGGGAGTTGTTGATGCTATCGAGAATTCAAGAAAGATAGCAATTGAAGTGACTATTGGACTTAGTGACAACAAAATTATTTTTACCTTGCAAAAACATTTTTAGGGGTTATGTTAGGTATGGTAGCCAAATTCTAAAGGGTGGTTCAGAGGGCGGGTGGTGAACAGGTAGAAAAAGCAAATTTAAATTAACACAATACTACCTGAAACTATGTCTAGCTAGAGAACTAGCAATACAAGAAACAGTGAGAGTAAATAGAATCACAGGGAGCAATTAGCTTCATGTTAACCGTCCTTCTACTCAATTTCTTTTTTCTCTACCTATCTTTTTAGGATGTATTATCTTTACATATCCTCCAGCTAAATATTATCAGTAGTAGATCCTCTTTGCCTCCAAATAGCCTGAAATAAGATGCAACCAGATATATATTAAATAATAATCAAGTAGTGTTAATACCATCAATGTTTAGACTACTACTTCAGCCACTGTCATTGCTGAATGGGAATGACAAAGGGTCCAGACATAATTTAAAGCACTATTTTACTTTAAAAATCTAACTGGCTTGTGTATTCTATAGCTCTATTCTACCACACAAAGGCACTTCCTTAATACCTTTGCCTTTAGAGAGTGACCTCAATGCTTTCTAGACATGTGGAAAATGTCCCCTATGAACACCCACATCTCCAACTTAATTCTCCCACTCTTCTTGGGTTCCTCTCCCTTAAACAGTTGTCCTCCCCTGATTTCTGATGGTTTCAGCCATCCATTCCTTCTAGAGATACCCTAACTCTCCCTACAGAATGATGAAGTTCCCTTTTCTCAGTTCTTTCTTCTGTCTTATAACACCCTAGTCTTTGGTACCTGCTAATTCTAAGCAGTTCCTTTTGGCACCTTAAATAAAAGGGAAACAGTGCTCACATAACACTAAAAATGGCTTTCCATGCAAAGATTGAATTCTGGCTCTTCCATGGGAGAGAGAACAAGCTGGGGACTTCCATATCCTAGGGAGAATGTTTTCTTCTCAATTTCTTTTGTGAAATAAAGTATAGGTTAACATCATTATGAAACATGGCTTTTCATTTAAAGGAGAAATACAGAAAATGTTTCTATATCATTATAGAAAAAAGTGCATGAGGTAAAAGACCTTACACTACCTCTCACTTATAGCTTTGTAATCTAGGTCACGTTACTTAAAGTCTCTAATAATCAATTATTTTGATCAGTAAAATAGGGACAACAATAATGTTTACCCACTAGGACAATGGTCAGAATGAAGAAAGATAATGTAAAAAATTCCTGGTATGTGGTAAACTCTCAATAAATGTTATCCATTATTATTAATGACTTTTACTTTTAGAAAGTAATAGTCTTACTTTCTAATCTTATAATGCAAAAAAGGACCTTTACCACATTTTCACCTAAACTAAACTTTCAAGCTTCTTTAGGTCAAATGGTCAAATATTGATGATTTCATATTGTTCAATCTAATATTATCCAGAAATGAATGATGCCACATGTTTGACTATGAGATGGCAGTAGGAAGTATTTTGAAGGACTATGCTCCCTTTTCCTACTGTGCTTAGAGTGCAAGAAAACTTCTTTTATAAAAGAAGGACAGAAAAAGATATTTGCTAGTGTGATGAGGGTAGTAACCAGTTTTTAAAATTTTGCTCAATGAGTAGTTTAAAATATGATTTCTTTACAATTTAAAAATTGTGTTTATGATTTTATTTGGATTTGAATTTGTTATAAAATTAAGCATTAGTAAAATTCTTAGTATAAAACTTTATTTCTTGGACACATCTTTCATGATTTAAACACCATTGTTAGTTGATGTTAATGAATTTTCTAAAGATCAATGTAACATTTCTTGAGCATGTGGTCATTTTAGTTACACTAAGCCTCATTTTAATAGTGCCCCAGATGGAACTCCCGTTTTTAAGCATTGGCTTGCAATAACTATTAAACTGAGTAATTGTAGACAATTACAGAAAATTGTTAACAATTGTAGACAATTCTAATTGTTCTCTGACTATAGAATAAGGAAGCACTCAGTTGTGCATAACACTTTAGATATAATTTAATGGAAAATGTAATTTTCAATACATATTTCTCTGTGGTCACAAGGAAGCAAAATGGGAAATAAATGTTCTCTATTCAACAATTAAAGTTTTTAATATGATTTCCAGTAATTAATTTGAAATCCCCAGTTGATATACCTCAGAAAACAAGTACACTTCTTAAGCTGTCTTTTCCTATAGTCCATGACTTTCTGTTCAGGAAACAAACTAATGTTTAAAAATGCCAAGTAAATTTTCAGCCCAAATTTACTATTCTTGGGATGGGAGAACACACAGGAGGAGGACCCTAGAATTAAGTTCAAACTCAAGTAGACAGTCTATGATGTTATCTAACAGAATAATATCATACAGAAAACTAGGATTCATCTGTTAAGAATAAGATAGCATATTAAAAAAAAATCAGGGAGGACCTCTTTCAGCTGCTTCTTCTGCTCCCTTCTTGCCCTTCAGCTAGTTACTTTCCCTTGGGCCCTTTTTTCTCAGTTAAGTTTTCTTTTTTTTTCACTTTTTAAAGTCTTTATTGAATTTGTTACAATATTGCTTCTGTTTTATATTTTGGTTTTTTGTCTCTGAGGCATGTGGGATCTTATTCCCCAACCAGAGGTTGAACCATCACCCCCTGCACTAGAAGGTGAAGTCTCAACCACTGGACCTCCAGGGAAGTCCCCTCAGTTAACATGAAAGAATTTGTAGTGCTCCTCTCAATCTTCATGCTTCTGTAAAGGAGGGATTCTTATAATGAATACATATTCTGCTGTTAAATTTTTAAATAATGTACTGCAGGTTTATTGAGTGCCAACTAGATACAGGGAAATGTTCTGTTAACACACGGAGAAGAGTATTGTGGAAGAATGGTAATGAAAGAACGAATGTAACATTTTTTTCTCAAACAACAATTCAAAACTTTGTGTTATTAAGTACAAGTGCAGGATGACATGTCTTATAAGAAATTTGAATGCATTACTTTTGATAAAAACACATATCTGCCTCTTATTTGGCAACTTATTAAAAAGAAAGATATTAAAAGAAGAAAAGGAAGGAAGGAAGAAGGAAGGGAGGAATCAAGCAAGCTAGCTATGAGAGTGTTGCAAAATAATACCTCACTGAATAAAAATATGGACTAAAAGTTGGAGTATTAATAGAGAGCTGGGAGAACCTTCATTCCTGTCCGCTAGCTGCAAGGGCAGAAAGGTCTCAGATGTGTCTAACTCTCAGTGAATAAATGAACCCCAATTTTAAAAAGGATTTTTTTTTAACTTTAAAAGGTCTATTTCAATGCCACGATAAATGGTTTGGGGATTATCTAACACTTTGGATTATCTGCACCATTAGTGAGGATAATAAAGAGCTGACTGCATTTTCCATTGAAATAGCACGGTCTATTATGCTCATGAATAGTCTGAGAATGAAGCATTGGAAAACCTTTCTTGCTGTGTTTATGCATAACAGTTTAATTGACTGCAGTGTGCTTGATGGGATTTTTAGGTTGTTTACAGTTGATGGTACATCCATCACTTATTCAGTGATTATTTTCAAAATTATCAAAACTGATTATAGTAGATAAGTATATAGATATGGTCTCAAGAAGCTTTTAATTTCTATTCTTAAAAACATTGAAGTATTGTTTCACAGGTGTCTTGTCCTGGGTTTCTCTGTTTCAGTTTTCTTGACTGAAACATTTTTTCCCTGCTCCCTTTTTCAGTGGCATAGAAAAGAATTATCAAATACTAATAATTTTCAGGAAATGTATTTCAAATAATGTAAAGGAAACCAATCTCAGTTACTAAAGTTTAAAACTCTGATAGACTGGCAGAAATTCATTTTACCTAAAATATTCCAAGCATTTCTGCTTATGGAAATCATAAAAAATGAGTTTTTTTTCCCTCTAAACATTACCACATGTCTGGGACTTAAATATCCCTATCAAACTTAGGATAAAGATAAAATTCCTTTGTGTTCCTCTCCAAAGCTATTTTTGTTATTTTTCCATTGTCCACGAATAATAGTGATGCTGGAGAAAATGGCATTCTTCACTCACTAAATCAGGTGTGAATTTGCATGGCATTTCATGCAGAATGTCTGGCATAGATCATATTACTCTTTCTAATTTAAAGTTTTAAAAATAACTATCCAGTGTATTATTTCTTTAAAAGAAAATAACCCAAGTACTAGGACTCTTGAATGATAATATTAACTGCACCATTTACCTCCAATGACAATACTTAATTAGAAATAGCCTTTAGTGCATTCTTCTGCATTTATTCATTTATAAGGAAATAATAAAAACAAAATTTTGATACTGCTAGTACGAGAGGTTTATATAAATGACTTTAGGTGAAATTTTCCCATATAACAAAGTTCATTCATTCATTATTCATTCATTTATTCTCCAATGTTTTGTCTTTGTTGTTCATAATATCTCAAGCTCTGTTATAATTGGTAAGGAGATGTTTTAGAAAAAGGCAAAAAAACCTTTCCTTCTCATAGAACTTACATTCTAGTGGAGTAGATAAGCAGTACACAATAAACTACTCTGCTCTGACTTGTACAAAATACCACAATTTAGAGCGGCAAATCTTGCTTCCTGAGTGGCAGCCAGATGATGCAACCCAGGAGGGTAGGAGGGGTTAACCCTCTGATGAACTTTATTCAGGGCAAATTGAAGATGGTAAAGAAATAGGCAGATAATATTTCTCATTTCTCCTTTCCATGTATTATTACTAAAGAGAGGAAAATTATCTTCAGGTTGAGGGTGAACAAAATTTTCGATGAACAAAAACCAAGGGAATTTACTATCAATAAACTCTGACTAAAGAAATTTCCAATATATGAACAAATGAAAATAAAATGGTTTAACCTAAGGATTAATCTTAAAAAATATAAAACCTTTTTATTATGAACAAACTCTTACTATTCTAAAACTGAAAAAAATTATCACAACAAGCTCATATATTTATCATTGTTTCAGCAAGGATCAAAGAAAGCATGGCTGATCTAGTTTGACTTATTTTCTGTTGCAAAAGAAGTCCCCTATTTAATTAACTTGAAATGAATCCTAGCATCTATGTCATTTAATCCAAAAATATTTTAAGATATAGGAATTCTTTAAAATAAACCATCAGTATATTATTTTAAAATAGAATACATCAGTATCAGTAAAGTAGAATAAATTGAGTATCAGTAAATACTCAATGTGTCCAAATTCCCTTGATTAAGTCATACTTTTTAACATTTTATCTGCTCGAATAAATATTCAAACAAGGCTCATGCATTGCAACTGGTTTATATATCTATTACACTTCTTGTAAGTTATTGGTTTTAAACTATAGGTTCTCTCTCTCTCTTTGTGTTAGAATTTACCTGTTGAATAAATGAGGCCATATGTTTCACAGAATTTCCAAGGGTTGGATTTTGCTAATTATATTCCCATGGTGCCATTTAACATATCTAATAGGTTCTTTCAGTAAATTACGTACTTTGGTAGATAGACCTTAAGACCAATAATTTCAAAGGGCTGTTCTGATTTCAAAAGGTGGTCTCATTGTTGTGATCTTAGCAAACAATGAATATTATTGTTTAGATCCATTTATTGACTAGGGATTGTTGCAAAAGTGAATTCTGAAATCCATCTTTGTTATATAAAAATTTACTTTATAAAGAGAAATGATTTGAGATCATCAACTATTTGGTTACTCTAAGGTATTCTTTTATAGAAAAGGCAGAAAAAATATCAGTTTTCAAAATAAAAAGTTAAAAAATTAGTATTCTCCTATGGTGATTTTTTTTTCTTTTAGTATCACTAGAAACTCATGCATTAACACAAATTTGAATTTTTTAGATGTATTGAATTGTTATTCTTATTGATGATCAAATTGTCTTATCTTTGCTCAAAGTGTAGGTCACCTCACTTTGATTCCTGAGTTCTTCTGATATAATTTAGTACTCTTTAAGTGTTTTCTTACTTTCTGGTTTGACAAGAGATTTCAGGATTACCTTTTACCTTCTCTGTACCATATCTTTAGTCAGCTTTTTATCCCCCCAAGAATCAGTTATTCAGAGCAAGTATTGATTTATTTTGGATTTATTAGTATAAATATATATATACTAAAATTTTAAGTACTCACTATAAGAAAAGAAGTAGAATATATCCTATGCAAACTGGTAGAAAACTACGAAATAAGAAAAAATTATAATTCAAAATACAGTAGAAATTTTAAAATGAGGCAGAAAACATGAAACAGAGACAAAATAACATATAAGCAACACATTTAAGTTTGTGAGTAATGACAATTACCTTAAATTATATAAAATAGCTGGTAAAAAAAACCAAAAAATCTTGAAATTGGGTTTTAGAAATCTAGCCTTTCATTTACAAGAGATATCTAACATCTAAGAACACTGAAACTTTGCTATTAAAGGGATATAAAGAGAGACAAGTGGGTAATAGTAGCAAAATGAAAGTTGTATATATATATTACTATTTGTGACAAGATAGATATTAATGCAAAAACGCTTTCCCAGAGGTAACGATAGTCACAGTATAAACACTTGAACTTAGAAAGAAAGTGTAAAATCCTTAAATTTATAGATACCCATCAGCATAACCTCAAAATGCAGAAATCAAGAATTTGATATTTATAATGAAAATTCAGTAAATTATGATCATATGTGAAGGTTTTAACTTTCTCCCAGTAAACAGCACATTAAGAGAAAAAACGTCACTAAGGCAAGAGGAGATAAATACATTAACAAAAAGAATGCTGTGCCCAAAAGGAGGAAATACTTTAATTTTTCAGGTACAATATTGCCCCCTTTATGCATTTTATACAAATGTACAAAATTATTAATTCCAAATAATTTTACAATGACAACCAAACATTTAATAAATGGACAATTTAATTCTTCCACAAAATCTTCAAGAATATATAAAAATATTTTTATGAGATTAAAATAGCTTTGAAACAAAACAGAGTCCAGAAATTAATAGTACAAGACATCTAGAGTGACATATCTAGTTGTTAAATTTCGAGGGGAAGTAATGGGCCTATCAAGGTAGCTTTTGTGTGTTTCCTCTTCTTCTTTCAAATAAGTCAGCCAGTAGGTAGCATATATTCTCCTCCTTCTTTCTTACTTTATAGGGGTAGACTCTACTGATGATTTAGGAGATAAAATCAGAACAGTGTTATAAAGGAAATCTATTTGGAAGTGCAAAATATAGACTTTTGGGGAGTGAACAATACATGATTTTACACTTTAAACTGTAAACTTTTGGAAGTATTTTGTAGTCATGAGAGAGACTTGTATGGTTGTGCTGTTTGTCTCTACTATTAGAATCTGGACATGTAGCCTTAGGCATTAAATGCCAGCTAAGCAGCATTTTTAAATTGGCAGTCAGTACATTGTATGGCATACTTGGCTATAGGCTAGTAGCTGTTTCAGTTAGTTGCATGTATCAGATATTTAGTTCTGAACTCAAAAGAGATGAAGATATCATTTAAGCAAACCAGGAAAGATAAAGAAGCTATTTGAGCAACTAATAGAGGTCTTGATCTTCATATGTTGGACCATGGAGACCTCAAAGACACATGCTTCTCATTTCAGAATGAGTATATGCCAGCCACCTGGGCCTCAGAAAAGGTGTGGTCCATGGCGGCCATCTTAGCCAAATGGAGGAGAGTTTTCTGGAACACTGATATGGAATAGCACAGGTGCAGCTATGCCTGCAATCACAAGTCTGGCAGAGATGGTATCATATCTTTTTAGATATTGTTGAACAGAACAATATTTGTGACTCTAAAACTGAAGGCAGCTGGGTTTTTCCTGTACTAATAGCATTATTGTAGTTTTAGCTTTGAACTCTTACTGACTGTGATAGGCAGAGCTCTCATCGTATGTTTTATTGTATAGGTTGGATAGGACACAAAGACAATTCATATAAGACCTGGTAACCAAGACCTCCACCACTCCATCATCAAGCAATGAGACCTTCAGGGGACTTCCCTGGTGGTCCAGTGGTTAAGACTTCACCTTCCAATGCAGGGGGTACAGGTTCGATCCCTGGTCGGAGAGCTAAGATCCCACATGCCTGGCAGCCAAAAAACCAAAACATAAAACAGAAACAATATTGTAACAAATTCAATAAAGGTTTTGAAAATGGTCTATGTCAAAAAAAATATTAAAAAAAAAACCAATGAGACCTTCAAAAAAATGTTTTTGGAACATCTCCAGAGGCTAAAGTTTGACTTGTTTTCTAAAACATGGTGAATATGGGACCAGTAACCTGATTTCTGCTTATTTTGTGTGCATTATTATCTCTTTCAACTCTATAAAAAGCAAAGCACAGAGATATCAAGTTCTAGGTACAATAGAGCTGCTTAAGAACAAACAGATAAAGTACAAATCCAAGTATGTGTGTGTTTACCAATATTAATTTGTAATTTTAATATTAATACAATTAATAATACCTATAATAATTAAATTTATAGCCATGTTTTAGGCATAATTCTATGATATTAACATATATTAACTTGTGTAATCCTCCAAATAAGCCTGAAAGAATCCTTGCCATCACTATTTATAGATATGCAAACTGAGGCATAGAGAAGTTAAATAACTTGCTGGACAGTATAAGTGATGAGATTGAAATGGGATTTAATCTATAGTCTATGCTCTTAACCACAGCAGTATGCTAAGTCTGTTACTATAATGAAATAAACACTGTTTTATTTTCTTGAAGTAGACAGCTCCTGATATATAAATTGTAAAATAAATAATTAACAATATTCAGAAAGGCTTTGAAAAAAATGATTAAAGAGAATGGAATAGCCTTCCCTAAACATGTGATAAATCTTCAATAATTGAAATTTGAATTTGGAACATGAACAGAGAGAAAAAAATTGAACAGAATAGAAAATCCAGAAACAGACCCAATTATACATAGTGTTTTATTATGCAATAAAGCTCTGTCTCAAGTCTACAGTGTAAAATTAGACCTTTTGAATAAATGATATTTAGACATCTGGTTAGTCATATGGAAAAGATAAATTTTGTTTCCTACTTCACCAAATTTTACATTAGGATAAATTCCAAATGGATTAAAACTTAAATTAAAAAAACAAAATAATAAAAGTACCAGAAGTAAATGTGGGTACATATTTTGGGGAGAAAAGAACAAAAAATTTGGAATGCTATAAGGATTTTTAAAATGCAACACAAAACCTGGAAGTTATAAGTTAAAGAATGATAAAGTTTACCACACTAAAAACCAAAAAACCAAAATAATATAAGCAAATGAAAATATTAATGATAAATTGGCAAAATATATTGGCAGCTCATCACAGGCAAAAGGGCTAATGCCTTAATGTACACAAGATTACAGGAAATGAATAAGAAAAACTCAAAATACGATGAAAAAAAAAGGAGGAAAGGACATACATGGGCATTACTCAGAGAAAGCAAGATAAATGGTTCTAAAACATAAAATACACTCACACTCACTCATAATTAGAGAAATGCAAATTAAACTATCAATACTTTGAGATGCCATCTTCATGTAATAGATTGAAAGAAATACCAAATTTGACAATATACTAGTTGACAAGATTGTGGAGATGCTGCCTTTCTCACTAATTTTTGGGGTGAGTATAAAATGCTATAATGCATATGCAACATATTTTGGAAAAATATATCAAAATATTAAAAAGGCATTTGTTTACCCACTTGACAAAACAATCTCACTTTGGGGAATTTATTGTCCCAATATATCTGCCAGCTTACAAAATAACATTCACTACTATTTGTGCAGATTTATAATTACAAATTATTGAAAACAATAGTCCATCATTTTTATCATTTCCATCAAGAGGGCACAATTTCTTTAAAATATTTATTATATACAAAATAAAATTCTATGTAGCTACAATGCTTCATCAGATTTCCTAGTTCTAAACCAAATGATATTAAAATTAAAGAATAATAAAATTTAGCAAAGATCTGAGTGGCCATCTATTCTAAAAGCAGGTGGGAAAATGATCAGAAATAATTATCATAGAATTTGAATAATTATGTATTAACTAAGTCATTCCTTAGGCATAAAATAATTGTAGAGACTGTTCTTTTAAGTCAATGGCAAGCCACTTCTCTGATTCACTAAGGTAACTCTACTACTTAGTTTTTTACCTAAATTTTGAAGATAAGCCCTACTTTATTTTAGAATTGAGAAAGACTTAGTCTTGAACACATCACTTACTCTAATGAAATACAGCTAAGTTTTCATTTGGCATACCCATGTAAGATAAATATTTTCTTGTGTTATGATTGACATTTGATTTTTATTAATCACATCTCTTGCTTAACATGTATTATTACCCTAACCTAAATACAGAAAATACTGTATTTTTGCATTCTTTTGTTTTGCTTTCCTGCAATTAGGCTTCATTACCACCAGGAGGTGATGAAAATTACTTCTATCCTTCCATTTCAAGTTGTTTTGTAATAGAATGGTGAAGTTTTTACCATCTCCTTACATCATTTAAAAATACAACCTTTTTTAATGAGGCCCACACACTCAAATGTTACAAATTACCTCAGCTAAAATGTATAGTATTTTTCCAGTTTCACTGAGAAATAATTGGCATATATCATTGTATAAGTTTAAGGCATAGAGCATGATGGTTTGATTTATGTATATTATGAAATGTTCAGCTAAAATCCATCTTCTCATATAGATACAATAGGAAGAAAAGAAAGAAAAAAAGAACAAAGGTAAATAATTCTCTCCTTGTAATGAGAACTCATAGGATTTATTCTCTTAAATTTCCTATATATCATATAGCAATATTAACTATAGTCATCATGTTATATAATACATTACATCCCTAGTCCTTGTTTATCTTGTGAATGGAAATTTATTCCTTTTGACCACCTTCGTCCAATATCCCCTTACACCATCCTCTGTATCTGGCAACCACAAGCGTGATCTCTTTTTCTATGAGTTCAGTTTGTTTGTTTTATTTTCTGGTTTTTAATTTTTTGTCTTTTTAAAAATTCTGCCTACAAGTGAAATCATACAGTATTTTTATATCTCTGTCTGACTTATTTCACTTAGCACAATGCATTCAAGGTTCATCCATATTTTTGGAAATGATAGGATTTTCTCATTTTTTATCACTGAATAATATTCCATTGCATACCACAATTCTTTATTCATTCATCCGTCCATGGACACTTAGGTTGTTTCCATGTCTTGGCTGTTGTCAATATTGCTGCTATCTTTTTTAGTTAGCATTTTCATTTCCTTTGATATTACTCCCATGAGTAGAGTTGCTGAATCATATGGTAGTTCTATTTTAAATTTTGTGCAGATCCTCCATACTGTTTTCCATAGTGGCTGTACCAGTTTGTAATCCCACCAGCAGTGCACAGGGTTTCCTTTTCTCCACATATATGCTGGCATTTGTTATCTCTTGTATTTTTGATGATGGCCCTTCTAACTGGAATAAAGTAATATCTCTTGTGGTTTTTAATTGCATTTCCCTGATTATGAGTAATGTTGAGCACCTTTTCATGTGCCTGATGGCCATTTGTTTATCTTCTATTCAGTTCATCTGTCCATTTTTTAGTTAGATTATTTGTTGTTGATGATGTTTGTTTTTGTTTTGCTATACAAGTTGAAGGAGTTCTTTATATATTTTGAATATTAACCCCTTAGCAGATATATGGTTTGCAAATATTTTTCCCTTTCTGTAGGTTGTCTTTTCACTTTGTTAATGGTTTCTTTTGTTGTACAGAAGCTTTATAGTTTGATGTAGTCCCACTTGTCTATATTTATTTTGTTGCTTGTGCTTTAGGTGTCATAGCCAAAGAAATCATTACCAAAACCCATGTCAAGAAGCTTTATTCCTATGTTTTCTTCTAGGAGTTTCATGGTTTCAGGTCTTACATAAGTCTTTAATCAATTTTGAGTTAATTTTTGTGAATAGTATAAGGTATGTGTCTGGTTTCATTCCTTTATATGTGATTATCTAATTATCCCAGCAACCTTTATTGAAGAGACTGCCCTTTCTCCACTGAGTATTCTTGGCTACCTTGTCAAATATCAGTTTCCTGTATATGCTTGGTATTATTTACGGTCTCTTGATTCTGTTACATTGGTCTATTTGTCTGTTTTTATGCCAGTGTCATACTATTTTGATGACTATGTATAGCGTGAAATCAGAAAGTGTGATGCCTCCTGCTTTGCTCTTCTTTCTCAGGATTTCTTTAGCTATTCAGGGTCTTTTGTGGTTCCACATAAATTTTAAGAATAGCTTTTTCTACTTCTTTAAAGAATATCATTGGAATCTTGATAAAATTGCATTGAATCTATAGATAACTTTTGGTAGTAGACATTTTAACAAATATTAATTTTTCCAACCCATGAACACAGGCTACTTTTTCGATTATTTGTGTCTTCTTTGATTTCTCTCGTTAATGTCTTGTAGTTTTCAGAGTAGAGAATTTTATATCCTTAGTTAAATTTATTACTAAGTATTATATTGGTTTTGATTTTTTAAATGGGATCTTTTTTACATTCATTTATAAACAATGTATTGGATATTTTATTTGGGACATATTTTGATTCAAAATTATGCCCTGTAATTTTCAGTGTATTTTTGCCAACATCAATTAAGTGCATGTATGTGAGAACTTCTGCTTATTGTTGAAGAAGTTCAGTACAACTGTTTCGTTAATAATGCTACCAACCACTCCAATCAAGAATTTGGATTGATAGTCACATTTTATACCTATACATGAACCTGTATCTTCTTATTTTGTTTATAGAATGTAATACAAAAGTTTATGTATCAAGTTATGTCTGTGAAAGGGAATGAATTTAGTCTGTCTTATTACTATCACAGCTGCAATGCTGAGAGCAGTCAGC
This sequence comes from Kogia breviceps, assembly GCF_026419965.1. Taxonomy (NCBI): domain Eukaryota; kingdom Metazoa; phylum Chordata; class Mammalia; order Artiodactyla; family Physeteridae; genus Kogia; species Kogia breviceps. Next base: position 85,766,356 of record NC_081313.1, on the reverse strand, counting down.
ACCTGCTTCTTGGCAATCACATCAGTTCTTTCTTTCTTATTATACAAGTTCAAATGGTAGTCACTTTGAAATTCTAGAATAAAATGATGATAGATAGGGGGCCTTGCTGTCACCCTGGAAAATCACCTGCCTCTTAGTATTTACCACTTAATTAAAACAGCATCTGAAATAATGGAAGGAGGGTGCTGAAAATGTCCGCTAGGAAACAAATGCTGCAGAGAAGCTCTGCTGCCTGTGGTTAGCCAAGCATTATTATTTATTAATTTATGGATTGCAGTGCCCATGTATCAGAGTACTTTATGACAACAGAATCAACAATATAGCCTTGAAAACAATAAAAATCCAAGAAGGTATGCTCTCCTCAAACAAAGAATAGCAGTAATGCACTTTTGATTTGATAGAGAGAAAACTCTAGACACTGAGCTTCTTGACAAATACCACATCCAGAATTTTTAATTCTCAGGGAAATTAAATTACTTTAGATGACCTATGATCAATTTCAAAAGAGGAAAATTGTAATGCTTTAAGCCAAAGTACATTTTGGATTAGCAGAGTTTATTTTAAACCTTAATGTTTATATTTCCTATATCAGTTTTATAAATATGTCTGATATTTCTATCAGCTTTCTGTAAATGTACCTGTCATTTTTGTCCACATTAAATAAATAAAATGTATTTGTTTTTTCAACTCAGAGTAAATTTTATTATCTTTAAATATGAGATAAATAGTATCTTTTGATTTATCTTTTATAACATTCTAGATGTATGTAGAGCCTAAGAAAAATAAAAGTGGAAGGAAAGTCATTTTTTTTAAAAACCTAACTAAATCACTGAAAAATAAATAGATTTAATATAAAATTTATTTAACTCTGTATAGTAGCTGTAGCTGAATACATTCCATTCTTTTTGTGATATATTAGGGGAAGTAATGACTGTTGTCTCCTCAAAGGCTATTCATGGTGTCGTGATGTATCTTTTCTCCTATGGCCTCTAAAAATGCAATCCAGAAAACAAATGATTTAATAATCCAAATGGGAAAAGAAAAAGTAAAGCTATGTTGACTGCCATTGAATATAAAAGTACTATTTCACAGAATAGGTTAAATTGAGTTGTCTATTCAAATTTTATTTCAATGTTTCCCTCCATGAAATTATTAAGATTGACACAAAAACAATTCCTTTATATCAAAAGTTAGAAGACAATATCAAGGAGAAGGTGGGGATATGGGAAAATCAAAAATGAAAAAACATAGGATTCAGTATACTAAAATACCAATACCAGTATTGATTTTAATTAATAAATATACTTTTGGGAAAGTTGGTTCAAGATTTTTTTTGAGGCATCTTCTTTTTGAACAAGCTCAAATCATCAAAAATGTCACCTTCTTAAGCATTAAAATCAAAGTTTGTCTTCAAATGCATGGACAGTATATATACCCCTGTTTAACTTTAGGTTTTCTGCACATGCAAAAGGATATTTTATGAATAAATTGAAGGTTGAATAAATAAATTGAATGAATAAATTGCAAACAGTAGCAGTATACATTATTTTTGTTTTAATTTCATTGTCAACTTTATTTTAGTCTGATCTAAAAAAATTAGTTATAAAATAAAAACATTTGATTTGTGTTTTAATTTGACTTGGAATTTGGTAATAAACAAAATCCTCCTCAAAAAATTTATTCCATTTCTTTTAACAAATATTTATTGCTTTTTTCCAATGTTTAAGCCACACTGCTAGAACTGGGGCAACAAAAAGTCAGATGTGGCCATTGACCGTTACCCTGAAGCTCATTAGAAAGGTAAAATAACAGTTATGAAATGATATAATCAGTAGAACTTTAGTCTGTCTGCTTCCAATGGCATAATTGATTGAGATAATTGGACAGTCGTTACTTCTGGTAATGACACTCATCTAGTGGGAGGAAATGCCCATAACAAGTTAAATCACCTGGAACCAAGTCCTCTGAGGGGATTGGAAAGTAGACTTCTAAGACAAGCCCATTTGAAATAGGAAATAGCAATTTTACATGTGACTGAAGAAGGAAAAATGTATATCTACCTGAACTAAAAGTTAAAAATAAAGATAATTTCACCTATGGTCAAATTCAGGAAAGTAGAAGGGCCATATGGATTTGCTTAAAAAGAGTTGAATTATTCTTGGAGGTTATTGTTCAGGGCAAGAAAAGGTGGGGCAAGAAAAGGTAATGTCCTGGGAACCAGCAGAATAGACATATGTGTGAATAATGCATTTGCTATCAATGTAACTCTGAGCAAGCCTCTTAGATAAATGATGATCACTTACCTTAACTGTAAAATCATAGTTTTGAAATAAAATGATCTTTCAAAGTCCATTTTCACTCCCAAAAAAATCTATTACTAAGATCACAGTAAACCCCCCTCCAGAAAAAATTAATTAAAAAAAAAATTCTGGTATCCACAAACATTCAGAAAAAGAATTTAATGAATAAAAGTTATATTACAAATAACTTTTATTCAAATGATTCCAATGCATAGTTATTTGTAACATTTTATAATGGAAATAAAATACACAGGTTGTAGTAGGACATTGAATTAATAGATTTTCATACATCCATATCATGGGAATAATATGCAGATATCTAAATTACATTTTTCAAAATATTTAAGTACAAGGTAAATTTCTGTGATATAACGTTTGATCAAATATGTATTTAACTTGTATTTTTTGTTAATACCATATGATCTTAATTTAATTAAATAACTGTATCTATATACATAGTTATAACTTTAGCTAGATATATGCATGCACACATAGATGTATATTTGTATCAGTATAAATATACATAGCTAAATCCATACGTACCTTCCCACAAAATAAATCCAAGATGGCTACATAAAAAATGTTAATTATGTTTATCTCTAAAGAAATCATAGGTATATATCCTTCACTGCAGTGTTCTGTATTATTAATTTTTCTACAATAAGTATATACTGATATTATTTTTAGATAGAAAATTATAATTATTTAATATATTTAGTCAACGTTTAATGTTTTGAGCATTTACTCTGTGCAGACATTATGCGAGGGGTTTTATATGCATGTTTTCACAACTAACTGTGAAATATGAACTATTTTATATCACATTTTACAGCAAAGTAAAGTATTAAGGAGATAGCATTTACATGGAATAAAGTATATCTTTTTAGAAAGTTGGGTGAAGTTTCAATGCAAAGTATTGGTGTATAACAAAAAGTAGAGTAAAATTATATGTAAAATATTAATCAAGACATCGAATTTTTCATATTTCCATAAAAGTCATTTCTTTTTTAAAAGTCAGTTTTGTTATAATAAGAACAAAGCTCTTCATGAATCAGCTTTAAGATGGTGTAAAAAATAATTTCTTATCAATATAGGACAGAGAACATTAGAGGGAATAAAATGATCATTTGTAAAAGAAAGAATGGCAGTTGAGGTCCAGTTTTTGTGTTACTGTATATGATGGATGAGTTAATTCTTCTGACTAATGAACCGAGTCTTTCTCTTGGCCAGAACTAATAAGCTAGGATGTTTTGCAGACTCAATATTGTAAGGTAACCACTCCTCTGAAATAGACATGGGCCTTGATGACAGCAATCATATGTTAAATAATGATCATGGTGAAACTTTCCCTGAAGTCACTCATCTTTTTCTTACTTTTTCTTAACAGTGTTTGCAAGATCATGGAGGGAGGATATTAATGGAATATAACTAGGAGAAAACAAGGGATTACCTAGTTTCAGACACATATGAGATTTCTTTATCATTTGGGGGATCATAATTAAAATTAGGAATGCAGATTGACAATATTATTTATATAATTTTACTCTTCACTCATCAGCTTTTGTTCAATCTGTACTTTTGTCATCTCAAGTACATGCATAATCCAATGATGGTAATATCATATGTTATGCTCTTCTATATAAAGGAGAAAGTAGAATGGTAGAGTAATCCCCAAAGATAAAGAAGTCCCTGAGAAATATGGAACAGGAAGGGTTATCGGGACATCTGATGGATGCGACACTATTTGAATCTTAAACATGATTTGCAAACAATTCTTAACACTCACAGGGGATATTTCAACATCAAAGACACCTGGACAAGGAATATCACTTTTGTTAGTATTGTGTTTGATTATCCATGCACAATCTGTCAACTACAGGAATAGCCAAAAGAGGATGAGCAATGCTACCATGCTATAAAACATTTCTTGACTTACTATTGCTTATTTATACTGTCCAAGGTTTCAGAAAAATTGTCCTGCTTTAAATTGTGTCAGATTCCAAAAGACCTCCTACATATTTGCATTTGGCACTGTATGGCAGCTGATCAAAAAAAGAAAAAAAATCAAAGAGAATTTAGTACAAACAGTGCAGCCCAGTGAAGTGTTTAGAACAAGATTCTCAGTATTATTTTTTCAGCATATGCAAATATCTGTCCCCCAGCTGAAAAGAAAAAATTTACTTAACTAACATACAGAACTTGTTGTGTGCTTGGCATTCTTCTTAATTTTTATAAACACTAACTCATGTAATCCTAATAAAAACTCTTTAAGACTTGCTCAGTTATTATGTCCATTTTAAAGATGAGAAAATGAGATACCAACAAAGGTTTAGAAATTTGCCAAGTTGCACAGCTGGAAGTGGCTGAACAGGGTTACAAACTATGCAATAATGGCTTCAAAGTAATTGCTTTTAACCATTAGGCTTTGATCTGTGTCCCTGTGGGTTTAATAACATCCTAATCAAAAACCACCAGGGGTTCAACCCCAGTTCTACCATTTACTAGCAAACACTGGATAAGTTACTTTAGCTTCTATTAGTCCCAGTTTCATATCACAAAAATGGATATCACAGAATTAATCTAATTAAACTGTTATGTGAATAAATGGGATAAGATAGGGACTCTGTTTACTGTTTCCTCCTTTTTCTCCAGTTTTGGAAGAAGTTGAAGAAAGGATAATGGAAAAACAAATCTTGTCATCTAGATCCTTTCTACCCCATGTCTCGACCTGCCATTGCTCTTTTTCATTAAGATTATCAGATGTTTTCCTTAATTCGATAGCTCTTAAAACGGTAAGCTTGTGTATTTTTCAGAGAGTTGACAGAATAGCATCTTTTTAGTGACTATGACATGGAGTCATTGCAATAAATAAGAATCTATGCAGAAAACTATTACTCTGGGATCACTAAACAAGAGCAAGACTAGCTGGGATTTAAGATGCCTTTACTAATACATGTTAAAACTCTGACACCTGATTCCTACATACTTTTTGGATGTCCTCAAAGAAAAACTGAGAAACTACACCATACATTTTTTCTTTGGACAATCTCCCCCCACTTATATACAAAACAGAATAACTAAGATGATCAAGGCAGTAATTTCCCCACCCCTCCCAAATCTGTCAGGAAGCTCTCAGCTGAGCCATTTCTAGACAAATAAGGGAAGAGCATTTTGACTTTCTACATTCTTGCCAGTTGTCTTTCACATTTTAGTTTCATCTCAAGACTTCCTATTTTCTTAGTAATCACTGAATCTCTCTCATTATTGAGCAAAGTCCAGAGATTGCTGTCTTACTTTTGTTGTTTATCTATCTTATATTAGGCTTTCTGGGCCAATTCTCACTTAATTGACAATACATTCTCTACTGTTGATTTAACATTATGTCTTTTAGTAAACTAGTCTCTTCAAAATGCTTTTTCTTTTAAGAAAAATATGTTGCACTAACTTATCTCAATTGTAATGGGGAATTTTAATAATTTATCTCAAACTTACAGGAAAGATGTCTTCTTTATGTGTTCTGTCTCCAGCTTGTTATGTTTCCTATCACTATTCATCTACTTTATAGATGCATTTTCTTCATTATTTCTTAAAGGGAATATATTCTTGGTCTCTAACTGATGACATATTTAGAAAATTTATGCTGTTGTTTGTTTTATTCACTTGTGTATTTCTTCCTTCATGCTCAGTTTGTAGTTTAAAAAAATTATATTCTTGCATTCGCCAATTCTATTGTGTAATATCCTGTTTCAAGCAATACTAACTCAGCTGATTTATGAATTTCAGAAGCCTTGTCCTTTTCCTGATTATTCTCTATTCTTCAGGTAAACCACACCAGTATACAGATTGCCTGAACTCTTTGTACACTTGCATTTCCTCTCTTTGTCACTTTCACTTATAACAATAGCACATATATTTCTTTTCTTAATATATATATGTATTTCAAATTGATAACTGTTTTTAATCTCAGAATTTGCATTTGATTACCACTGTGATTCTTAAAATTAATAAAGTAGTAAAATTCTCCATCATTTTTAGATAGGCCTAACTTGCGTTTATTTTATACTGTGAGTTTTATAGCATTTTTCACTACCTTTCATGTGAATTAGTTACATACAAAATTTCATAAAGTAAAATTCAAAAATAATATGAAATCAAATGTAATGCATTTGGCAGTTGGCACCTGACATCTGAATCTCCAGCTGGTTAGATATGTACACTCATTCTGGTCATTCTTTAGCTATGAATCTTATGGTTTTGAGGTTATATTTATTATAAAATTTATTATGTAATTAGTAATGAATAAAGTTGATTCAAACATCAGATTTATTTGGAGACTATCTCTCAATTATTTACCTGCATGGTAATTGTCTTCTACCAAAGTATGAAGAAAAGGTCTTGATACTCTAATCACCAGAGAGCATTTTATTCATTATATACCTCCTTAGTGAACATGTAATCAAGTGTTTCTCTGGAGAAGGTCAAGCATATGTGGTTTGAGCTATCAGTGATTTAACCACAATTCTTTAATTAATCATGTTTTACACTGATGTTAATATGTGAATTTCCTATATTAAAAAAAATAACATTGGGGGCTTCCCTGGTGGCGCAGTGGTTGAGAATCCGCCTGCCGATGCAGGGGACACGGGTTCGTGCCCCGGTCCGGGAAGATCCCACATGCCGCGGAGCGGCTGGGCCCGTGAGCCATGGCCGCTGAGCCTGCGCGTCCGGAGCCTGTGCTCTGCAATGGGAGAGGCCACAAGAGTGAGAGGCCCACATACCACAAAAAAAATAAATAAAAAATTTAAAAAATAAATTTAAAAAAATAACATTGGTAGCAATAGTGGTTTAAAATTCAAATATATAGTTTTACTGTTATACTGTATGACTTTTTTTGATGACTTCATTATTTATTCATTAAAAGAAGTAGCACAGTTGTAAAAATAGTCTCTCTGGGACAACTGTGAAGTTTCTGTTAAAATGGAGGAAATAAGTGTGTTTAATTGATCAGTTAATTTATGTCCACTCATCTTCTGTAAAGAATGATGTCTCTGGTAAGGGGAAAGGCAAAAGACAACAATCAGAACAAAAACAATTTGTGTACTTCTGTGATTCAATTTACCTCACTGTAATATAGGTATTTCTTTTTTAGACACTAAGGTTATATTAATTACTGTGGTCTCTTAGATATGCTTGTTTCTTTGATGAGTAGCTGCTTTGTAGAAAATCCTTATTTTATTCTTGAACAAATAAACCTTAAACTAGACAAACCCAATCACACTTTGATTTGTACTTTCCCTTAGTAGGCTTTAATTCTCTTTCCACCAGAGGCTTTAAGAGACAGCTACGTATGCTTCAGGTATTTTTTACTTTATCCACCCTTAAATTAATGAGCATGTCTTCTTTAAAAGTCTATAGTAAATTTTACTCTTATTAATACATCTTTTCTCATCTATTCTGGAACTTGAGAGATGTGATTGCAAAAACAAACTCAGCATCAAATTGATCATGACAGTAAACATTTTGATCATTTTATGTCAAGTCTCTAAGTGCAGGTGTTACATATGTGATCAAAATTAAAAGTATCTGTTCTTCCAGAATGGAAGCTTTTGAATATGGACTTTTTTAGTTATCTTGGTCCTCAATGAATTTCCCATTTCTGTAGTTATTAGAATAGAAAAGAATCCATTGGTAATAAAATCATTTTCTTACGAAGTTATTAGTGGAAATATAATCTGAATTAATCATTTTTATAACTCCTATTTTCCTAATGTCTCTACATTGTTGCAAGCAACAGTATAGGAATTTCTGGAATTCATATTCCCTGAAACCATTAAACAGATTAGAAGAATATAAAAATCTATAGGATTATAACTTGAAATATTGAGTGACAGGTAGAGGTGGTGAAGTAACAGGTGGTAAGCAAAACACAAAGAAAATACTGTTCTGTTTAATAAGTAATTTACAGCAAGAGTAGTAATTTATGGCTGTAATTTTTCATCATCACTAGGATGAGCCAACTATTTTAACTAGAGAAAATCACCTGAATAATGTTTTTGAAGTTTATGAAATCAGAGAATGAAGTGAATTTGAAAGAAAAAGATTACCTTTTGAGAGGGGCAAACTATAGTCGTCACCTATTTTTATACAGCTTGTAGGTTAAGAATGATATTTGCATTTGTAAATAGTTTAAAAGAAGAAAATTTTGTCACCTACCTGTGTAAATTAATGAAATTTAAATCAATTGACCATATATATTTGGGTTTGTTTCTGGACTCTGAATTCTATTCTGTTGGTCCATATGTGAATGCTTATACTAATACCACACTGTTTTGATTACTACAGCTTAATAGTTAGTTTTGAAATTGGGTGTCTGAATCTTCCAATATATATTTTTTTCTTTTTTCAATATTGTTTTGGCTATCTGGGGCCCCTTTGGTTCTATATGAATGTGAGGATTGAATTTTTGATTTCTGGTATAGTTTGCTAGTGCTAGGGTGGGCAATAGGGGTGAAATAAGGATGGGATTTTGTGTTTTCATCTAAATATTCTATTGCCACTTCTTCAACCCTATTCACCACCAACTTATAAATATGAACACTCATAAACTGCTTTTTCTGAACCTGAGCTTGTACATCTAGTTTTTAAATATGTAATATCCAACCAGTGGAGAGAGAGAAGCGGGGAGGGGCAATACAGGAATAGGAGATTAAAAGAGGGTTATTATGGGATTCTATGAAATCATGTGTGTGAAACTTGAAAATTGTAAAGCACTATAGAATTTAAAGAATCTTTCATTCAATTAAAAAAAAAAAATACTTGCCTAGAGAATCTGATGGAGTTTGAAGTTCTGTTCTGAACAACATAGTGTTGGAAGGATCATCCCTCTCCCCTGTATGAGGTGTCAGTATAAAAGAACTTCCTCATATTTCCCTCTCTCTCTCCTCATTGTCACACATAGTGCTTAGCATTGTACCCTCTGAATGGGTGAAGTGGAAGGGGAGCTGATAGTATGCAGGAGAGAGGAATAGGAATGTTGTTTCTCAGAGAAGAGTTCCCATAACTGGGAGACAATCTTTAAAATCTTATACTTGTATTTAAATACTGACAGTGACTATGACATAAAATGTTCCTACCTTTGAGACAGTTTGTTCAATTTTGATTCAGAGAGAGAAGAACATGATAGACTTCTTTAGGAAAGGGCTTCTGCCTTGATGATGAAATTAGTGAGAAGTCTCCACACATGCACTACAGATTCCAGATGCTTTTCCTTTGCAATGTAGGTGACAGAATTTTATTTTATTTTATTTTATTTTTTATTGTTTAATTTTTTCTGCAGTACACGGGCCTCCCATCACTGTGGTCTCTCCCGTTGTGGAGCACAGGCTCCAGACGTGCAGGCCCAGTGGCCATGGCTCACGGGCCCAGCCACTCCACGGCATGTGGGATCCTCCCAGACTGGGGCACAAACCCACGTCCCCCACATCAGCAAGCAGACTCTCAACCACTGTGCCACCAGGGAAGCCCAGAATTTTATTTTTATAAAAAATAGTTTTATGATTATATTCATGGGAAGGTTGAGAATGTTATATCATGTGTGCTTACACTGATGACATACTAAATAAAAAGATAAATGTTTCATTTCTCAGGACAGAAAGCAACATGTGAAACATGAACATTACTATTGAACTACTTGTCAGACATAGGAATGTTAATATGATTGAATAAAATACATAATTTAATTAATTTTGACTATATGTAGGGCAATTTCCAGTACTATGATTATGTAGAATAATCAATTTGTTAGCAATATTTTCTATGTTGAATTATAACATTTTAGTCTTTTTAAAATTACAAAGCTTTTTTTTTAATAAAGATATCACTAAGCTTTAGAAATACCTTATTTATTTATTTATTTATTTATTTATTTGCGGTACGTGGGCCTCTCACTGTTGTGGCTTCTCCCATTGCAGAGCACAAGCTCCAGACATGCAGGCTCAGTAGCCATGACTCATGGGTCTAGCCGCTCTGCGGCATGGGAGATCTTCCCGGACGGAGGCACGAACCCATGTCTCCGGCATCGGCAAGCAGACTCTCAACCACTGCGCCACCAGAGAAGCCCCTCTTTTTTTAAAAAATTTAATTGTATTGTTTTTTAATACAGCAGGTTCCTATTAGTTATCCATTTTATACATATTAGTGTGTATATGTCAATCCCAATCTCCCAGTTCATCACACCACCAGCCCCCCACCACCACTTTCCCCCTTGGTGTCCATACGTTTGTTCTGTAAATCTGTGTCTCAATTCCTGCCCTGCAGAATGGTTCATCTGTACCATTTTTTTAGGTTCCACATATATGTGTTAATATAAGATATTTGTTTTTCTCTTTCTGACTTAACTTCATTCTGTATGACAGTCTCTAGATCCATCCATGTCTCTACAAATGACTCAATTTCATTCCTTTTTATGGCTGAGTAATATTCCATTGTATATATGTACCACATCTTCTTTATCCAGTGGTCTGTCAATGGGCATTTAGGTTATTTCCATGTTCTGGCTATTGTAAATACTGCTGCAATGAACACTGGGGTGCATGTGTCTTTTTGAATTGTGGTTTTCTCTGTGTATATGCCCAGTAGTGGGATGGCTGGGTCATATGGTAATTCTATTTTGAGTTTTTAAGGAACTCCATACTGTTCTCCATAGTGGCTGTATCAATTTACATTCCCACCAACAGTGCAAGAGGGTTCCCTTTTCTCCACACCCTCTCCAGCATTTGTTGTTTGTAGATTTTCTGATGATGCCCATTCTAACTGGTGTGAGGTGATACCTCATTGTAGTTTCCATTTGCATTTCTCTAATAATTAGTGATGTTGAGCAGTTTTTCATGTGCTTCTTGGCCATCTTTGTGTCTTCTTTGGAGAAATGTCTATTTAGGTCTTCTGTCCATTTTTGGATTGTTTTGTTTGTTTTGTTAACATTGAGCTGCATATGCTCTTTATATATTTTGGAGATAAATTCTTTGTCTGTTGATTCATTTGCAAATATTTTCTCCCATTCTGAGAGTTGTCTTTTCATCTTGTTTGTAGTTTTCTTTGCTTTGCAAAAGCTTTTAAGTTTCATTAGGTCCCATTTGTTTATTTTTTATTTTATTTCCATTACTCTTGGAAGTGGATCAAAAAATATCTTGCTGTGATTTATGTCAAAGAATGTTCTTACTACGTTTTCCTCTAAGAGTTTTATAGTATCTGGGCTTACATTTATGTTTCTAATCCATTTTGAGTTTATTTTTGTCTATGGTGTTAGGGAGTGTTCTAAATTCTTTCTTTTATATGTAGCTGTCCAGTTTTCCCAGCACCACTTATTGAAGAGACTATCTTTTCTCCATTGTATATCCTTGTCTCTTTTGTCATAGATTAGTTGATAGGTGTGTGGGTTTATCTCTGGGCTTTATATCCTGTTCCATTGATCTATAGTTCTGTTTTTGTGCCAGTGCCATATTGTCTTGATTACTGTAGCTTTGTAGTATAGTCTGAAGTCAGGGAGTCTGATTCCTCCATCTCTGTTTTTTTCCCTCAATACTGCTTTGGCTATTCGGGGGCTTTTGTGTCTCCATACAAATTTTAAGATTTTTTGTTCTAGTTTTGTATAAAACGCCTTTTGTAATTTGATAGGGATTGCATTGAATCGGTTGATTGCTTTGGGTAGTATAGTCATTTTCACAATATTGATTCTTCCAATCCAAGAACATGGTATATCTCTTCATCTGTTTGTATCATCTTTAATTTCTTTCACCAGTGTCTTATAGTTTTCTGCATTCAGGTCTTTTGTCTCCCTATGTAGGTTTATTCTTAGGTATATTATTATTTTTGTTGCAGTGGTAAATGGGAGTGTTTCCTTAATTTCCCTTTCAGATTTTTCATCATTAGTGAATAGGAATGCAAGAGATTTCTGTGCATTAATTTTGTATCCTGAAACTTTACCAAATTCATTGATTAGCTCTAGTGGTTTTATGGTGGCATCTTTAGGATTCTCTATGTATAGTATCTTGTCATCTGCAAACAGTGACAGCTTTACTTCTTCTTTTCCAATTCGTATTCCTTTTATTTCTTTTTCTTCTCTGATTGCTGTGGCTAGGACTTCCAAAACTATGTTTAATAATAGTGGTGAGAGTGGACATCCTTGTCTTGTTCCTGATCATAGAGGAAATGCTTTCAGTTTTTTACCACTGAGAAGGATGTTTGCTGTGGGTTTGTCATATATGGCCTTCATTATGTTAAGGTAGTTTCCCTGTATGCCCACTTTCTGGCGAGTTTTTATCATAAATTGGTGTTGAATTTTGTGGAAAGGTTTTTCTGCATCTATTGAGATGATCATATGGTTTTTCTTCTTCAATTTGTTAATATAGTTTATCACATTGATTGATTTGCATTTATTGAAGAATCCTTGCATCCCTGGGATAAATCTCACTTGATCATGGTGTATGATCCTTTTAATGTGTTGTTGGATTCTATTTGCTAGTATTTTGTTGAGGATTTTTGCATCTATATTCATCAGTGATATTGGCCTGTAATTTTCTTTTTTTGTAGTATCTTTGTCTGGTTTTGGTATCAGGATGATGGTGACCTCATAGAATGAATTTGGGAGTGTTCCTTCCTCTGCAATTTTTTGGAAGAGTTTGAGAAGGATAGGTGTTAGCTCTTTTCTAAATGTATGACAGAATTCACCTGTGAAGCCATCTGGTCCTGGACTTTCGTTTGTTGGAAGATTTTTAAACACAGTTTTGATTTCACTACTTGTCATTGGTCTGTTCATATTTTCTATTTTTTCCTGGTTAAGTCTTGGAAGGCTATACCTTTCTAAGAATTTGTCCATTTCTTCCAGGTTGTCCATTTTTTTGGCATAAGGTTGCTTGTAGTAGTCTCTTAGGATGCTTTATATTTCTTTGGTGTCTGTTGTAACTTCTCCTTTTTCATTTCTAATTTTATTGATTTGAGTCTTCCCCTTCTTTTTCGTGATGAGTCTGGGTAATGGTTTATCAATTTTGTTTATCTTCTCAAAGGACAAGCTTTTAGGTTTTTTTTTTTTTTAATCTTTGTTATTGTCTTCTTTGTTTCTATTTCATTTATTTCTCCTCTGATCATTATGATTTCTTTCCTTCTACTAACTGGGTTTTGTTTGTTCTTCTTTCTCTAGTTCCTTTAGGTGTAAGGTTAGATTGTTTATTTGAAATTTTTCTTGTTTGTTTGTTTTGTTTCTTGATTGTATTGCTATAAAATTCCCTCTTAGAGGTGCTTTTGCTGCATCCCATAGGTTTTGGATCCTCGTGTTCATTGTCATTTGCCTTTAGGTATTTTTTGATTTCCTCAGTGATCTCCTGGTTATTTAGTAATGTGTTGTTTAGCCTCCATGTATTTGTGTTTTTTACACTTTTTTCCCTGTGATTGATTTCTAATCTCATAATGTTGTGGTCAGAAAAGATGCTTGATATGATTTCAATTTTCTTAAATTTACTGAGGCTTGATTTGTGACCCAAGATATGATCTATCCTGGAGAATGTTCCATGCACACTTGAGAAGAAAGTGTAATATGCTGTTTTTGATGGAATGTCCTATAAATATCAATTAAATCTATCTGGTCTATTGTGTCATTTAAAGCTTGTGTTTCCTTATTAATTTTGTCTGGAGGATCTGTCCATTGGTGTAAGTGTGGTGTTAAAGTCCCCCACTGTTATCGTATTACTGGTGATTTCCTCTTTTATAGCTATTAGCAGTTGCCTTATGTATTGGGGTTCTGCTATGTTAGGTGCATATATATTTATAATTGTTATATCTTCTTCTTGGATTGATCCCTTGATCATTATGTAGTGTCCTTCCTTGTCTCTTGTAACATTCTTTATGTTAAACTCTATTTTATCTGATATGAGTATTGCTACTCCAGCTTTCTTTTGATTTCCATTGACATGGGATATCTTTTTCCATCCCCTCACTTTCAGTCTGTATGTGTCCCTAGGTCTGAAGTTGGTCTCTGGTACACAGCATATATACAGTTCTTGTTTTTTGTATCCATTCAGCAAGCCTGTGTGTTTTGGTTGGAGCATTTAATCCACTCACGTTTAAGGTAATTATCAATACGTATGTTCCAATGACCATTTTCTTAATTCTTTTGGTTTGTTTTTGTAAGTCCTTTTCTTCTCTTGTGTTTCCCACTTAGATAAGTTCCTTTAGCATTTGTTGTAGCACTGGTTTGGTGGTGATGAATTCTCTTAACTTTTGCTTGTTTGTAAAGTTTTTTATTTCTCCATTGAATCTGAATGAGATCCTAGCTGGGTAGGGTAATCTTCGTTGTAGGTTCTTCCCTTTCATCACTTTAAATATATCATGCCACTCCCTTCTGGCGTGTAGAGTTTCTGCTGGTTAATCAGCTCTTAAACTTATGGGAGTTCCCTTGTATGCTATTTGTCATTTTTCCCTTGCTGCTTTCAATAATTTTTCTTTGTCTTTAATTTTTGCCTGTTTGATTACTATGTGTCTCAGTGTGTTTCTCCTTCAGTTTATCCTGTATGGGACTCTGTGGTTCCTGGACTTAGGTGGCTATTTTCTTTCCCATGTTAGGGAAGTTTTCAACTATAATCTCTTCAAATATTTTCTCTGGTCCTTTCTCTCTCTCTTATCCTTCTGAGACCTATAATGTGAATGTTGTTGTGTTTAATGTTGTCCAAGTGGTCTCTTAGGATGTCTTCATTTCTTTTCATTGTTTTTTCTTTATTCTATTCCACAGCAGTGAATTCCACCATTCTCTCTTCCAGGTCACTTATCCATTCTTCTGCCTCAGTTATTCTGCTATTGATTCCTTCTAGTGTAGTTTTCATTTCAGTTATTGTATTGTTCATCTCTGTTTGTTTGTTCTTTAATTCTTCTATGTCTTTGTTAAACATTTCTTGCATCTTCTCGATCTTTGCCTGCATTCTTTTTCTGAAGTCCTTGATCACCTTCACTATCATTATTCTGAATTCTTTTTCTGGAAGGTTGCCTATCTCCACTTCATTTAGTTGTTTTTCTGGGGTTTTATCTTGTTCCTTCATCTGTACATAGCTCTCTGCCTTTTCATCTTGTCTATCTTTCTGTGTATGTGGTTTTTGTTCCATAGGCTGCAGGATTATAGTTGTTCTTGCTTCTGCCATCTGCCCTCTGGTGGATGAGGCTATCTAAGAGGCTGTGCAAGTTTCCTGATGGGAAGAACTGGTTGTTGTTAGAGCTTTCTTCTGCTCTGGTAGGCAGAGATCAGTAAAAGTTTAATCTGCTTGTCTGCTATGTGGGGCTGGGTTCCCTCCCTGTTGGTTGTTTGGCCTGAGGCAACCCAACACTGGAGCCTACCAGGGCTCTTTGGTGGGGCTAATGGTGGACTCTGGGAGGGCTCACGTCAAGGAGTACTTCCCAGAACTTCTGCTGCCAGTGTCCTTGTCCTCACAATGAGACACAGCCACCCCCCGCCTCTGCAAGAGACCCTCCAACACTAGCAGGTAAGTCTGGTTCAGTCTCCTAAGGGTCACTGCTCCTTCCCCTGGGTTGCAATGTGCACACTACTTTTTTGTGTGCCCTCCAAGAGTGGAGTCTCTGTTTCCCCCAGTCCTGTTGAAGTCCTGCAATCAAATCCCATTAGACTTCAAAGTTTGATTCTCTAGGAATTCCTCCTCCTGTTGCCAGATCCCCAGGTTGGGAAGCCTGATGTAGGGCTCAGAACCTTCACTCCAGTGGGTGGACATCTGTGGTATAAATGTTCTCCAGTTTGTGAGTCACCCACCCAGAAATTATGGGATTTAATTTTATTGTGATTGTGCCCCTCCTACCATCTCATTGTGGCTCCTCCTTTGTCTTAGGATGTGGAGTATCTTTTTTGGTGAGTTCCAATGTCTTCCTATCAATCGTTGTTCAGCAGTTAGTTGTGATTCTGGTGCTCTCACAAGAGGGAGTCTATTTCAAACCTTCTGCTGCACTTTCTCATCTTCCATTTTCTTTGGCTTTACTCTCTGATGATGACTTCACTTCCAAATGACACCTGGGGCTGGGAAGCCCAAAATCTGTAGGGCAGGTCAGCATGCTTTGGAAATTTCTTATCTTGAGTAAATTCTTAAAGGAAAAAAAGGATGATTATTTCTTTTATTTCATTTCAAATAATTAGCTGTTTAAGAAGCTGAAATGAGAGTAGGTAAAAAGAAAGACAAGAGTTTGCTTATATATTACTGAGGAAAATATCTGATTTAAAAGTACATATTAGAAAGGTCATGAAATGATGGTTTGGAAGATTATATTATTGCTTTTCTTATTGACACAGATAAGAAGTATAATCAAAGATAAAGTCATCATATCCAAACAATTAGATAAGATTATTCTATCATTCAGAAGACCTGTTTTTTATCCATAGCTCAAATTATAAGTAATTTTCTTCTTTAATTATATTGCAAAAATAATTTTATATGGATGTTACAACTTTGCTTTACTCCATTTAAAATTTAGATACTTTAATTCATCCATGTAGTGATTGCATATTATTGAAATGTCCAGCATTAGCTCTTGATATGAAAATGATGTCAAGTATTATGTGCTCCTATTCTCATGTGAATATAAGTAAAAAATAGAGTAAGCCTAGGCATGAAATTCTTATCCCTCTAAGGAACCCCCCACATTGATGTTGCCTCTTGCATATGTCTCTTTTAAATAGGAAATTTTATTACATATTAATATACTAATATTATTTTGTATTATTTTTATTAAATTTTATTATATTTTACAATGAAGGGAATAGTTGATAAACAAATGATGGCTAAGGACAAATCATAAATCTTATACCATCTTTTTTATTAAATTACAAACTGTTTAGAAAATGTATAATGTTTTTATTCAACCCCCACCCTCAGAGCTGAGAATGGTGAGAAAGTTGGAAAATAGGCACAGATGTAGAGTTTTCAGTGACTACTGCTACTAGACACTTGGTCAATCCCCAGACAAAAAACTGGAATTGTATGTAACTAATAGCCAGACTCTCTCTCATGCATTTACATTTGTACATTCTTTATCCATTAGATAATCCAGAGACTCTGCTTAGTTAATTTTGATTATCTATATAATTGTCAATATAGCTAAACTCCAGATGAGAACAAAAGGAAAGAAATGGAGGGCATTTGGGCCTAACCTTAATCATGACAATTGTCATGGGAAATATGGAGGTAAAAATTTAGGAGAAGATAGAATCATACCCAATGAACACATGGGTATAAGTCTGAAAATTTCACTAGCAAAAACTCTTACCAAGATTTTTCTTCTTTACCTGGTCTACTGTTTGGCTCTTTAAAAACTGAAGTGTACATAAAGAAAATTTGAATACATTGTTTTCTAGGAATCTGAAATGCAACTACCTGATTGGTTAAGAATTAGTCTATAAGGACCATATTTTTCTTTTTGATGTGGGAGAGGCATTTTCAAAGTATTAGAATAACTGAATAACCATGCTATGTACCATTCTTTGAATTTCCCAAGACCCAAGCCATACCAGTCATACCTCTTGCTCTTTGATACTAATATTTACACTGCAAATGTATTCATCAAAGTGCAGTTAAGCAAAAAATTTTATCACCTAGAAAAAAAGCTCTCATATCAGAGAAATTTGGATTGTTTTAGAGAATTGTGCCTTGTCACATAATATGACTTGCATTTAATTCACAGATTAATTCAGGATTAAGTCATATTTTCCTGTTATTTACAATTCTTCATTCTTGAATATGGTACATGTTTCCATTTTTCAATGTCTTATTTTACAACCTGAATGAAAGTTTTATAATTTTCTTAATAAAATATATTGTATACATATGCATCCTAGGTATATTTTAATTTATATTGCTATTTTAGATGGTATTTTTAAAATTATGTTTGCTACTTTATGTTTCTAGTACATGTAATGCTATTGAATTCTGTGTAGGAATTGTATTCATTAGTTTGCTTACTTTTTTTTTTTTTGATTTTTGTTTTATTTAGGTATTTGATCACTGAATAATGAAAATTTATTTTTTAACCTTTAAATTTTTGTTTATCCTGTATTATTTTACTACCCATGATTCTTACATATACTGAATAGAAATATCAGCAAATATGAATTTATATCTTGTTAACTTCTTTAAGGGAATTCTGTTTTACTGTTAAATATGATGCTTGGATAGATTTTAGAAAATAACCTTTATCTTTTTAAAGAAGTTCTCTTGTGGTTTTAGTGTATTAATACATATTGTCATGAAAGAGTATTTGGATTTAATAACTGTTCACATCTTTTGGAAATTGTTTAAACTAATTTGTTGACATAATTACTCACAAATTCAAATTTTCCATTTTAAGTAATTTATGCAATCATGGGATCAATTCTACTTGTTTCTAATAGTTCTCATTTTTCTTATTTTTACCATGTTTTTCTCATTGATGATAGCATGACCAGGAAAGATGACTTTATATTCTTTCATTTGAAATGATCTCCCATAAAACCAAAGAGTACTTTCTTATGTTAAATATCTGGACTTTTTCATGATGAACTCTAAATATATAAATCAACAGGAAAAATTGTGTGAAAAATCCTATGTTGATTTTGTCTTTCTGAGGGTTCTGCCATTCTTTATCAGGGAACTTGTTCAGTAAAGGCCCAGATAATGAATATTTTAAACTTTGAGGCCCATACAATCCCTGTCTCAATTTCTCAAGTCAATTGTTATAGTAGAAAAGCAGCCATAAACAGTATATTACATGAGTATGGTGTGTTCCAATAAAACCTTATTATGGACACTAAAGCAATCACTGGCAGAAATGAAGAGAGAAATAGACCATTCTACAAAAACAGTTGTAGATTTCAATACCACACTTTCAGTAATGAATAGAACATTTACACAGAACATCAAAAGGAAATTGGGGACTTGATCAACACTATAAACCAACTATACCTAATAGACTCACAGAATGCTCCACACAGCAACAGAAAAATATATATTCATCTCAAGTGCACCTGTAACATTTTCCAGGACAGACCATATGTTAGCCAATAAAACAATTCTCAATATATTTTAAAAGATTGAAATCATACTAAACATGTTTTAGGACCACAGTGGAATGAAAGTAGAAATTAATAGCAGAAGGAAAACTGGAAAATATGTGATAATTAAACAACATTGTTTTAAAAATTATGGGTCAAAGAAGAAATCACTAGAGAAATTAGAAAATATTTTGAGATGCAGGAAAATAAAATCACAACATACCAAAATTTATAGGATGCAAAAAAAGCAGTGTTCAGAGAAAAATGTATAGCTGTAAATGCCTACATTAAAAAAGAAAAAATATTTCAAAACAGTAACCTAATTTTTTTTTACCTTAAGGGACTAGAAAAATAATAGCAAAGTAAACCCAAAGCAAGTGGAAGGAAGGAGATAATAAATATCAGATAAACAAATTGAAAATAGAAAAACAATGGAAATAAAACATGAAACCAAATGTTGGGGATTTTTTTTCAAAACAAAACTGATAAGCTCTTAGTAAAACTGGAGTAAAAAGAGAGAGAATGTATAATAACTAAAATTGGAAAATAACACAGAAGTATTACTATGACCCTATAAAAACTAAAAGGATTATAAGAGAATACTATGACAACATTTTTATAAAAATAGATAACCTAGATTATAGAAAAATTCTTAGAAACATACAAATTACCAAATTGGACTCAAATAGAAAATCTAAATACATCTATAACAAGTAAAGAGATTAAGTAATTAAAAATCTCCAAACAAAGAGAAGTCCGAGACTAGATGGCTTCACTGAGTGATAAATTCTACCAAACTACAAAGAAAAATTAACCCTAGTCCTACTCAAACTCTTCCCCAAAAATAAAAGAGGTGGGAACACTCCTAACACATTCTATGAGGCCAGAATTACTCAGATACACAAAGTAATAAAACTACAATCAGGGCTTCCCTGGTGGCGCAGTGGTTTGGAGCCTGCCTGCCAATGCAGGGGACACGGGTTTGTGCCCCTGTCCGGGAGGATCCCACATGCTGTGGAGCGGCTGAGCCTGTGGGCCATGGCTGCTGGGCCTGCACGTCCGGAGCCTGTGCTCCACAACAGGATAGGCCGCAGCAGTGAGAGGCCCATGTACCGCAAAAAAAAAAAGACAACCCTATTAAACAATGTATAAAGGACCTGGACAGATATTTCTCCAAAGAAGATACATATATGGCCAAGAGCATGAAAAAATGTTTAAGATCATTGGGTATTATGGAAATGCAAATCAAAACCACAATGAGATATCACTTTACACCTTCTGGGATGGCTTTAATCAAAAAGTGAAAATAACAAGCATTGGTAAAGATGTAGAGAAATATCAATCCCAGTACATGGCTAGTGGGATTGTAAAATGGAGCATCCATTGTGGAAAACATTTTGATAGCTTCTCAAAAAGTTAAGCATAGAAATAGCATATGACATAGCAATCCCACTCCAAGATTTAGACCCAAGAAAAATGAAAGTATATGTCCACACTGAGACTTGTACTGGAACGTTTATAGCAGCATTATTGATGGTAATCAAAAGATAGAGACAATATTCATCAATTGATGGCTGAATAAATACATTGTGATATACATCTGTGTTGTTCAGACAATGGCATATTATTCGGCCATCACAAGGAACAAAGTATTGACACATGCTACAATGAGGATGAAACATGAAAGCATTTTATTAAGTAAAGGAATCCAGACACAAAATGTCACAAATTGTATTATTCTTTTATGTAATATATTCAGAATAGGCAAATCCATAGAGACTAAAAGCAGATTAGAGATTACCAGGGGATGGGTGGAAAGAGAAATGAGGAGTGATTACTTAATATGTACAGGGTGTTTTACTGAGGTGGTGAAAAGTTTTGAAACTAGACAATGTTGTGAATATACTAAACACCACTGAAATGTACAATTTGAAATGGTTAATTATATGTTTTATAAGGTTTTTTAAAAATTTTATATTGAGGTAGAGTTGATTAACAATGCTGTATTAGTTTCAGGGGTATAGTAAAGTGATTCAGTTATACATATACATGTATCTATTCTTTTCAAATTCTTTTCCCACTTAGATTATTACAGAGTATTGAGCAGAGTTCCCTGTTCTATACAGTAGGTCCTTGATGGTTATCTATTTTAAATATAGCAGTGTTTACATTTCAATTCCAAACTCCCAATCTATCCTCATGGCTGTTCCCCCAGTAACCATAAGTTCTCAAAGTCTGTGAATCTGTTTCTATTTTGTAAATAATTTCTTTTGTATTATTTTTTTTAGATTCTACATATAAGCAATATCATATGATATTTGTCTTTCTCTGTCTGACTTACTTCACTTAGTATGATAATCTTCAGTTCCATCCATGTTGCTGTAAATGGCATTATTTCATCATTTTTAATGGCTGAGTAATCTTCCATTGTATATATGTACCACATCTTCTTTATCCATTCATCTGTTGATGGACATTTAGGTTGCTCCCTTTTCTTGGCTACTGTAAACAGCACTGCAGTGAACATTGGGGTGCTTGCATTCTTTCAAACCACTGTTTTCTCTGGATATATGCCCAGGAGTGGGATTTCTGGATCATATGGTAGCTCTGTTTTTAGTTTCTTAGGAACCTCCATACTGTTCTCCATGGTGACTCTATCAATTTACATCCCCACCAACAGTGTGGGAGGGTTCGCTTTTCTCCACACCATCTCCAGCATTTATTGTTTGTAGACTTTTTGATGATGGCCATTCTGACTGGTGTGAGGTGATAACTCATTGTAGTTTTGATTTGTATTTCTCTAATAATTAGCAATGTTGAGCATCTTTTCATGTGCTTATTGGCCATCTGTATGTCTTCTTTGGAGAAATGTCTGTTTAGGTCTTCTGCCCATTTTTGATTGGGTTGTTTGTTTTTCTGATATTGAGCTGCATGTGCTTCTTGTAATTTTGGAGATTAATCCCTTGTCAGTCTCATTGTTTGCAAATATTTCCCCCCATTCTGTGGGTTTTCTTTTCATTTTGTTTATGGTTTCCTTTGCTGTGCAAAGGTTTTGAGTTTAATTAGGTCCCATTTTCAAATATTTGTTTTTATTTCCATTACTCCAGGAGATGGATTGAGACACATATTGCTGAGATTTATGTCAAAGAGTGTTATGCCTATATTTTCCTTTAAGTGCTCTATATTATTCAGTCTTACATTTAGGTCTTTAATCCATTTTGAGTTTATTTTTCTGTATAGAGTTAAAGAATGTTCTAATTTCATTATGTTTACATATAGCTCTTCAGTTTTCCCAGCACTAATTATTGAAGAGACAGTCTTTTCTCCATTGTATATTCTTGCCTCCTTTGTCATAGATTAATGAACCATAGGTGTGTAGGTTTATTTATGGTCTTTATATCCTCTTCCATTGATCTATATGTCTGTTTTTGTACCAGTGCCATACTGTTTTGATGACTGTAGCTTTGTAGCATAGTCTGAAGTTAGGGAGCCTGATTCTTCCAGCTCTGGTTTTCTTTCTCAAGATTGCTTTGGCTATTCAGGGTCTTTTGTGTCTCCAACTTTTAAGATTTTGGGCTCTAGTTCTGTGAAAAATGTCATTGGTAAGTTGATAGGGATTGCACTGAATCTTAGACTGCCTTGGGTAGTAGTATAGTCGTTTTGACAATATTGATTCTTCCAATCCGAGAACATGGTATATCTTTCCATACGTTTGTATCATCTTCGATTTCTTTGATTGGTGGCTTATAATGCGTTGGCCAAAATGTTTGTTCATGTTTTCCATAACATCTTATGGAAAAACCTGAATGAAATTTTTGGCCAACTCAGTAGTTTTCTGAGTATAGATCTTTTGCCTCCTTAGGTAGGTTTATTCCTAAGTATGTTATTCTTCTTGATGCAATGATAAATGGGATTGTTTCTTGAACTTCTCTTTCTGATCTTTCATTGTTAGTGTATAGAAATGCAACAGATTTCTGTGTATTTATTTTGTATCCTGCAACTTTACTGAATTCATTGATTAGCTCTAGTAGCTTTCTGATAGCATTTTAGGATTTTCTATGTATAGTATCATATCATCTGCAAACAGTGACAGTTTTGCTTCTTTTCCAATTTGGATTCCCTTTATTTATTTATTTTTTCTTCTCTGATTGCCATGGCTAGGACTTCCAAAACTATGTTTACTTTAATAAAAAATTAATGATGAAAATAAAGAGATTAATCTAAATATGTGAGAACAAGTTGTACATAAAAAAGAATATTAATATTTCATGTAAAATCAAATGCAACAATATATAGTATTGGTAATATTAATAGCAGGTGAAATAGAATTGGGGCAAAAGAATCATTAAAATGATAAAGAAGGATACAGTACTCATCCCAGTTTTGAACTCATGCCTCAGATGACCTACTGTCAAAATAAATCACCAGTTATAAAGGGAAATAACAATAATTATACAGTTTAGTACAATATAAGAGAATATTAAACTCATACAAGTCAAGTAGATTGTGAAATGTTTTTTAAATGCAAATGAATAAATTTACTTAATTCTCACTTGTCAGTAGCTAATTATTTAAGGGGAAAAAAAGGAAAAACATTATCTCAAAAAACATCTGGACACACATAAATTAGTGAATTATTTAAAACGTTAAATGACATTTTATTGTTATATTATTTTAAATAATATATAATTAGGTATACTCTTTATTTTATGAGGGACATTTAATGCTAATACTAAAACCTGACACAGATTCCTGACATAGAAAATAAATCTATAGGCAAATCTTACATACCAATAGATGCAAGAAAATTTAATGCAAAAGTATTCTATAATTTATGTAAGGACTTTTATAGTCATGCAAGGAATAGCATTAAGTCATAAATTAGATTAATGAATTCAATCCTTATGTTAAATAAAATTCAGCAAAAATGTATACTATCCTATATAAACTATGAACACTTTCATTCATTTGTCTCAAATCTTGTGTCTCCAACATGAGCTTATGACTTTTTGGATACTTTTCAAAAAATTAAGTATAATTTTATGATTATTTTCATATAATTTATCTACATATGTTATTAATAATATTCCATAAAATAATTGCTTTTATTTTACTGTCTTTAATTTATTATTGCTTGAGTATTAACACTATTACTTTTAAAATACTTGTTGTGTCTGGTCAATTTACTGAACAGTCAATACATCCTATGATGTTTGTAATTTAATTATTTCATTTTTTTATTGTTTTTCAATTGTATCACCAAGACAGAATGATACGTCTGTATTCTTGTAATGATTAAATGCTATAATTCTATTTCCTTATTACTAAATTGTCTATATTTACAGGGTAATTTTATGTAATGTTGAGATAATATGAATTACAATGCTTGGTGATTATGTGAATGCCTCTAATATTTCACTATTTAGTTATTAATTTGAGAGGGACATACTTCTTTTCTCAGTTTATCAGTACTCTGTGCAGGAGTTTATTCAATAACCATTCAGAACATTCTAAATTAATTTTGTGCTTTATTGAACTTTATGAAAATTGCAGTGGTAGAAATATGTATGTTATTTTTAAAAATATGCTACCTGCTGCATAAAACAAACCCCAACATTTCAGTTGATTTATACAATAGAGGTTTATATTTCACTCTCACAGTAATTAAATATGGTTTTCCTTGTTCAGTACGAAGTTTTTCTCCATATGGTAAATCAGGGATCCAGTATCCTTGCACTGTATGCTTTTACCATTTATTAGGACCTCCTAAAAGGAGTTTGCTTTAGTTCCACTGAAAGTGCTACTTTAGTGCTCCTGAAAGTGTGCTTTAGTGCTACTTGTCATTTCCACTCTGATGCTTTCCCAGGGAACTAGTTGCATAGTCTGACTTACATTCAAAGGAGATAGGAATGGGATAGGATTGGAAAATGCTCTCCCTGGATGGACAGCATCTTTTTAGCAGCAACTCTTTTTATAAATGTTGGAACATGAATAACTAACAGTTAATGCTACAAGAGTGACTACCTATAATTGCTAAGACTACTTATTTTAACATCACTCATTTCTACCTTAATCTCTCTTTTAAAAAGAACATAATGCAGTGTACTAGAATATTATGTTTATAATCACAACTGGTCTACTCTTTCTGTACTGATAATATTTTGTGAGGTTTTCAATGCCAGAGCAAGGACAAAACTATTAAAGATATAATAAACATTTTAGTGTATATTAAATGCAAAGATCTTGATAAAACAACATATTTAGTTATTGAGTGACACGTTATTCATTTTATATAAACTGACTGCATGTTTATAAACTATTATACTCAGATTCAAAAAGTATTAAGATTTTTATATATAAAAAATCAATAATACCTATTTCTTTAAACCAAAGTTTTGAGTGAGTAAAATCACTTTGTATCATTTCAATTGCTTTCTCTGTTGTAATATACTAGGAAGATCGTCCATGTGTATTTGCACACAATGAACTAAATAATTTCAGACAGGTCTGTGAGTCTATCTTGAAGACAGAGGTAAAAGTGAAGCAGTTAGACTGGCCGATTTACCTTTGAATATTTAAGACCCACCACAATGATATTTAAACAATGTAGTAGTCTTCAAACTTGTGACAAAATCAACAGACAGGCCTATCAACAAGAAGTGGTCTAAAAAATATAGACTTCAGTGAGATTTATAAATAGAAAGTTTACTTTTTTTTAAATATCCCAAAGGACAAATTTGCCTAAGGTATTATATGACTGAAATGGTGATCCATTTAAAATCTTGATCTTGAATTATTGTTTGTACCTGGTTGTAAGAGCAAATTACTTTCACAAGAGTGAGCATGAAGATTGAAAAAAACACAGTATGGCAGTTTTGCTAATAATTACAACCCTAAGCTACTTGATAGATGAGTCTTGGTAATTAAACCATTGGATGTAATGGGGACCTATATGATTCACTTCCCAAGACAAAAAAAGGGACATGAAATAGCAAATTAATGTGATATTTGAATGACCACTCTGTGTTCACACATTTCCTAGCATTAGAGAGAAACCAAAATAAATTCTCCAATCTCTTTTTTGGTTTAAAGCAATTGGAAAGGATATTAATGGGGTCTAAAATCAATGTTGACAGATAGCAGAGAATAGAGAAATGAAAGGCTGTAGTAATGAAGTCATCATAAAGAGGGATGGAAAAACTAAGCAGGTAATATTTGAGAAGAAAAGAGGAACTATATGGATTTCACTTTTTCAAAGATGTAAATGAAGGAATAATTATAGTGTGTTGCCAGATTCTCTCCTTATTCACTCTTCTCCCTTTCTTCCTCCTTCCCTCTTTCTTTCTTCTTTCCTTCCTTCCAGCTATTGCAGATAATTTTTTTTTTTTTTTTTTTTTTTTTTTTTTTTTTTTTTTTTTTTTTTTTTGCGTTATGCGGGCCTCTCACTGTTGTGGCCTCTCCCGTTGCGGAGCACAGGCTCCGGACGCACAGGCTCAGCGGCCATGGCTCACGGGCTTAGTTGCTCCGCGGCATGTGGGATCTTCCCGGACCAGGGCACGAACCCGTGTCTCCTGCATCGGCAGGCGGATTCTCAACCACTGCGCCACCAGGGAAGCCCGCAGATAATATTAAAAGGATTATTCTTTGATTTATTTATTTTTTTCATTTATTTGGATAGTGTATGGAAAATACTTATCAGGCAGGACACCTTTCACTACAGAGAAGCTTAAGAAACAGTACAATGACTGTGACATACATGATACATTGAAGGAAGCAAGGGTCCAGAGTTAGGGATAGAAGCTGTGTTTGGAGAAAGTCACAACTAGGGATAAATCTTGTCTTGGTTCCCCTTCCCTTTCCCTATGTGGATTTTCCCTCCCATTTTTTTTCTTCTCATTTAATTTCAGGCTTTTACTATTTTTAGTATTAGTGTAGGTACATCTACGTAAAGAAATGTAACATGAAAAATATAAAAAAGAGGAAATAATAAAATCCACTCAACTCAGAGTACTGAGTTCTAAATGTACAAGAGAAGTTCCTGAAGATCACATATTACTTTTCTATTTCCCCATATGTAGTCAGAATAGAAAACTGATCCAAATTATATTGCTGCTTTTTTTTTTAAAGAAAGCATCTTCGGTAACAGTGGAACTTGGAACACTTCTTAGAACACATAAAATGAATCATGAAGTCCTGCAACAAAAACCGAAAGTGAAAAAATATCTCACCAAATTATAAGAATAATTGTACTTTCACTCAATATTCACAAATACAACTATAAAACTTCTATTACCTAGACTCTGTTCTTTAATTAATCCTGTTTCATTAACTCCAGTGAACTCTATTATAAGATTAGAATGCAAAGTAATATTTCTGAAAGTGTTCATTCTGATGCCCAGGCTCCAGTAATTTTTATCATGTGTAACAACTCATCAGAGTCTTGAAGGGATCTCTGTGTAGAATTTCACACCACAAATGCATTGTGCTTTTTGGATCAGTTATCTGTATCACTTTCATGCTATCCCAATAACTAATCCTGAAATTTGAGTAATTTTATACAATTCCTTTAACCAAGATTATTGAAAAATATTGTGTACAGAGATCCTCAGTTCTTTGTCTCGTCCAACCTAATTTTCTATTTCTTTACTATATTAAAGTATCAATCCAGGTAACGAAAATGAATATTCCATTTTGATCTAAAGACTTGTGAATAGGCAGAAGACTAGACAGGTTGTCAAAGTCCCTTCCTATCTAGAGAATTGGCATTTGGAAATATAAATAAGTAAATCTTTCTTCTAGTTTACATGTTGGACAATAATTTTATTGTGTCATTTTTCTGAGACCTTGACACATTTATTTACATTTTTAATATTCTTTCATTGTTTTTATTAAAATATTTTTTTATGTGGACTATTTTTAAAGTCTTTATTGAATTTGTTACAATATAGCTTCTGTTTTATGTTTTAGATTTTTGGCAGTGAGGCATGTGGGATCTTAGCTCCCCGACCAGGGATTGAACCTGCACCCCCTGCACTGGAAGGCAAAGTCTTAACCACTGGACAGGGAAGTCCCTCTCTCATTGTTTAACTTTTTCCTCCTATGTATTACAGGTAATACTAAGCTGTCTCAGAATACGATACACTCTTTCTTCTTAGAACCTCCTCTTTTATCACTCCAGTACTTGATTCCTATAAAATTTGCATTTATTTGAAAATCTTTGGTGTAGAAAAACTTTAGTATCTGAAAGCAGTTTTGCTAGCTTGTGACAAGTCTTCAAGTTCAGGCTTATCATTTCTACATTCATTATTTTCAGTAGGGTAGAATCAGGATTTGGGGCAGATACATTTAAAATTTCTAAGTATAATGCATTTATTTTTCAATTATAAGAGCTCCTTGTTTTCTGTTTTTCATTTTAAATAAAAATTGTATATGTAAGTTGTACAACATGTTGGTTTGAGATATATATATATATATATATATATATATATATATATATATATATATACATATATATACACACATAGTTAAATGATTACCACAGTTAAGATAATTGATGTATCATCTCCTCACGTAGTTACCATTTTATGTGTTTGTGACAAGTCCACTTGAAATGTACATTTCTGAGCATATTTTCAGTATTCAGTACAGTATTTTTAAGTACAGTCATGTCTGTACATTAGCTCTTTAGATTTATCCATCCTCCATAACTGCAAATATTTACCATTTGAGCAATATGTCCACATTTCCCCCTTGCCCCTAGTCCCTGGTAACCACTGTTCTACTATCTGCTTTTATGAATTCAGCATTTTTTTTAGATTTCACATATAATTGAGATAATACAGTATGTGTCTTTCTCTGTCTGATGTGTTTCACTTAGAATAATGTCCTCCAGTTTCATCCATGTTGTCACAAATGGTAGAATTTCCTTCTTTCTCATGGCTCAATCATATTTCATTGATGGAGAACATATTGGAAATGATACCTGATAAAGAGTTAATATCCAGAGAGCTGGGAAGATGGCAGAAGACTAACACATGGAGATCACCTTCCTCCCCACAGATACATCAGAAATACATCTACACGTGGAACAACTCCTATAGAACACCCACTGAACGCTGGCAGAAGACCTCAGACCTCCCAAAAGGCAAGAAACTCCTCATGTACCTAGGTAGGGCAAAAGAAAAAAGAATAAACAGAGATAAAAGAATAGGGACGGGACCTGCACCAGTGGGATGGAGCTGTGAAGGAGGAAAAGTTTCCACACACTCGAAACCCCTTCACAGGCGGAGACTGCAGGTGGCAGAGGGGGGAAGATTTGGAGCCACGCAGAGAGCACAGCAACAGGGGTGTGGGGGGCAAAGCAGAGAGATTCCCTCACAGAGGATCGGTGCCGACCAGCACTCACCAGCCCAAGAGGCCTGTCTGCTCACCCGCTGGGGTGAGCGGGGGCTGGGAGCTGAGGCTCAGCAGGCTTCGGTTGTATCCCAGGGAGAGGACTGGGGTTGGCTGCGTGAACACAGACTGAAGGGGTTAGTGCACCACGGCTAGCAAGGAGGGAGTCCGGGAAAAAGTCTGGACCTGCCGAAGAGGAAAGAAACTTTTTCTTCCCTCTTTGTTTCCTGGTGCACGAGGAGAGGAGATTAAGAGTACTGCTTAAAGGAGCTCCAGAGATGAGAGCGAGCCGCATCTATCAGCGCAGACCCCAGATACGGGCATGAGATGCTAAGGCCACTGCTGCCGCCACCAAGAAGCCTGCGTGTGAGCACAAATCACTATCGACACCTCCCCTCCCAGAAGCCTGTGCAGCCCGCCACTGCTAGGGTCCCGTGATCCAGGGACAACTTCCCCGGGAGAACGCACAGCGTGCCTCAGGATGGTGCAACGTCATGCTGGCCTCTGCCACCGCAGGCTCACCCCGCACTCCGTGCCCCTCCCTCCCCCTGGCCTGAGTGAGCCAGAGACCCCAAAGCAGCTGCCTCTTTAACCCCGTCCTGTCTGAGAGAAGAACAGACACCCTCCGGCAACCTATATGCAGAAGCGGGGCCAAATCCAAAGCTGAACCACAGGAGCTGTGTGAACAGAGAAGAGAAAGGTGAATCTCTCCCAGCAGCCTCAGGAGCAGTGGATTACATCTCCACAGTCAACTTGATGTACCCTGTATCAGTGGAAAACCTGAATAGACAATGAATCATCCCAATTTGAGGAGGTGGACTTTGAGAGCAAGATATATTATTTTTTCCCCTTTTCCTCTTTTTGTGAGTGTGTATGTGTATGCTTCTGTGTGAGATTTCGTCTGTATAGGTTTGCTTTCACCATTTGTCCTACTGTTCTATCTGTCCATTTTTTGTTTACTTAAAACAATTTTTTTCTTAATAATTATTTTTTATTTCAATAACTTTATTTTATTGTATCTTACTTTATGTTATTTTATCTTCTTTCTTTCTTTCTTTCTTTCTTTCTTTCTTTCTTTCTTTCTTTCTTTCTTTCTTTCTTTCTTTCTTTCTTTCTTTCTTTCTTTCTTTCTTTTTTTCCTCCCTTTTATTCTGAGCCGTGTGGATGAAAGGCTCTTGGTGCTGCAGCCAGGAGTCAGTGCTGTGCCTCTGAGGTGGGAGAGCCGAATTCAGGATACAGGTCCACAAGAGACCTCCCAGCTCCATGTAATATCAAATGGCAAAAATCTCCCAGAGATCTTCATCTCAACACCAACACCCAACTTCACTCAACGACCAGCACGCTACAGTGCTGGACACCCTATGCCAAACAACTAGGAAGACAGGAACACAACCCCACCCATTAGCAGAGAGGCTACCTAAAAATATAATAAGGACACAGACACCCCAAAACACACCACTAGACGTGGACCTGCCCACCTTAAAGACAAGATCCAGCCTCATCCACCAGAACACAGGCACTAGTCCCCTCCACCAGGAAGCCTACACAACACACTGAACCAACTTTAACCACTGGGGACAGACACCAAAAACAATGGGAACTGCGAACCTGCAACCTGCCAAAAGGAGACCCCAAACACAGTAAGATAAGCAAAATGAGAAGACAGAAAAACACACAGATGAAGGAGCAAGGTAAAAACCCACCAGACCTAACAAATGAAGAGGAAATTGGTGGTCTATCTGAAAATGAATTCAGAATAATGATAATAAAGATGATCCAAAATCTTAGAAATAGAATAGAGAAAATGCAAGAAACATTTAACAAGGACCTAAAAGAACTAAAGAGGAAAGAAGCAATGATGAAGAACACAATAAATGAAATTTAAAATACTCTAGATGGGATCAATAGCAGAATAACTGAGACAGAAGAACGGATAAGTGACCTGGAAGATAAAATAGTGGAAATAACTACTGCAGAGCAGAATAAAGAAAAAAGAATGAAAAGAACTGAGGACAGTCTCAGAAACCTCTGGGACAACATTAAATGCATGAACATTCAAATTATAGGGGTCCTAGAAGAAGAAGAGAAAAAGAAAGGGACTGAGAAAATATTTGAAGAGATTATAGTTGAAAACTGCCCTAATATGGGAAAGGAAATAGTTAATCAAGTCCAGAAAGCACAGAGAGCCCCATACAGGATAAATCCAAGGAGAAACACACCAGGACACATATTAATCAAACTATCAAAAATTAAATACAAAGAAAGCATATTAAAAGCAGAAAGGGAAAAATAACACACAAGGGAATTCCCATAAGGTTAACATCTGATCTTTCAGCAGAAACTCTGCAAGCCAGAAGGGAGTGGCAGGACATATTTAAAGTGATGAAGGAGAAAAACCTACAACCATGATTACTCTACCCAGCAAGGATCTCATTCAGATTTGATGGAGAAATTAAAACCTTTACAGACACACAAAAGCTGAGAGAGTTCAGCACCATCAAACAAGCTTTATAACAAATGCTAAAGGAACTTCCCTAGGCAAGAAATGCAAGAGAAGGAGAAGACCTACAATAACAAATGTAAAACAATTAAGTAGATGGTAATAGGAATATACATATCGATAATTACCTTAAGTGTAAATGGATTAAATGCTCCCACCAAAAGACACAGACTGGCTGCATGGATACAAAAACAAGACCCATATATATGCTGTCTACAAGAGACCCACTTCAGACCTAGAGAAACATACAGATTGAAAGTGAGGGGATGGAAAAAGATTTTCCATGTAAATGGAAATCATAAGAAAGCTGGAGTAGCAATTCTCATATCAGACAAAATAGACTTTAAAATAAAGACTATTACAAGAGACAAAGAAGGACACTGTGTACTGATCAAAGAGTCAATCAAAGAAGAAGATATAACAATTATAAATATATATGCCCCCAACATAGGAGCACCTCAATACCTAAGGCAAATACTAACAGCGATAAAAGGGGAATTCCACAGTAACACATTCATAGTAGGGGACTTTAACACCCCACTGTCACCAATGGACAGATCATCCAAAATGAAAATAAATAAGGAAACACAAGCTTTAAATGATACATTAAACAAGATGGAGTTAATTGATATTGATAGGACATTCCATCCAAAAACAACAGAATACACATTTTTCTCAAGTGCTCATGGAACATTCTCCAGGATAGATCATATCTTGGGTCACAAATCAAGCCTTGGGAAATTTAAGAAAATTGCAATTGTGTCAAGTATCTTTTCTGACCACAATGCTATGAGACTAGATATCAATTACAGGAAAAGATCTGTAAAAAATACAAACACATGGAGGATAAACAATACACTACTTAATAATGAAGTGATCACTGAAGAAGTCAAAGAGGAAATCAAAAAATACCTAGAAACAAATGAAAATGGAGACACGATGACCCAAAACCTATGGGATGCAGCAAAAGCAGCTCTAAGAGGGAAGTTTATAGCAATACAGTCCTACCGTAAGAAACAGGAAACATCTCGAATAAACAACCTAACCTTGCACCTAAATCAATTAGAGAGAGAACAACAACAACAAAAAACCAAAGTTAGCAGAAGGAAAGAAATCATAAAGATCAGACCAGCAATAAATGAAAGAGAAATAAAGGAAATTATAGCAAAGATCAATAAAACTAAAAGCTGGTTCTTTTAAAAGATAAACAAAATTGATAAACCATTAGCAAGACTCATCAAGAAAAAAAAGGAGAATACTCAAGTCAATAGGATTAGAAATGAAAAAGAAGTAACAACTGACACTGCAGAAATACAAAAGGTCAGGAGAGATTACTACAAGCAACACTATGCCAATAAAATGGACAACCTGGAAGAAGTGAACAAATTATTGGAAATTCATAACCTGCCAAGACTGAATCAGGAAGAAATAGAAAATATGAATAGACCAGTCACAAGCACTGAAATTGAAACTGTGATTAAAAATCTTCCAACAAACAAAAGCCCAGCACCAGATGGCTTCACTGGCAAATTCTATCATTTAGAGAAGAGCTAACACATATCCTTCTCAAACTCTTCCAAAATATAGCAGAGGGAGGAACACTCCTAAACTCATTCTACAAGGCAACCATCACTCTGATACCAAAACCAGACAGGGATGTCACAAAGAAAGAAAACTACAGGCCAATATCACAGATGAACATAGATGCAAAAATCCTCAACAAAATACTAGCAAACAGAATCCAACAGCACATTAAAAGGATCAAACACCATGATCAAGCAGGGTTTATTCCAGGAATGCAAGGATTCTTCAATATATGCAAATCAATCTATGTGATACACCATATTAACAAATTGAAGGAGAAAAACCATATGATCATCTCAATAGATGCAGAGAAAGCTTTTGACAAAATTCAACACCCATTTATGATAAAAACACTGCAGAAAGTAGGCATAGAGGGAACTTTTCTCAACATAATAAAGGCCATATATGACAAAACTACAGCCAACATTGTCCTCAATGGTGAAAACCTGAAACAATTTCCACTAGGATCAGGAACAAACAAGGTTGTTCACTCTCACCACTCTTATGATTCAACATAGTTTTGGAAGTTTTAGCCACTGCAATCAGAGAAGATAAAGAAATAAAAGGGATCCAAATCAGAAAAGAAGAAGTAAAGCTGTCACTGTTTGCAGATGTCATGATACTGTACATAGAGAATACTAAGGATGCTACCAGAAAACTACTAGAGCTAATCAATGAATTTGGTAAAGTAGCAGGATACAAAATTAATGCACAGAAATCTCTGGCATTCCTATATATTAATGATGAAAAATGTGAAAGTGAAATTAAGAAAACACTTCCATTTACCACTGAAACAAAAATAATAAAATATCTAGGAATAAACCTACCTAAGGAGACAAAAGACCTGTATGCAGAAAATTATAAGACACTGGTGAAAGAAATTAAAGATGATAAAAATAGATGGAGAGATATACCATGTTCTTGGATTCAAAGAATCAACATTATGAAAATGGCTATACTACCCAAAGCAATCTACAGATTCAATGCGATCCCTATCAAACTATCACTGGCATTTTTTACAGAACTAGGACAAAAAATTTCACAATTTGTATGGAAACACAATAGACCCCAAATAGGCAAAGCAATCTTGAGAATGAAAAATGGAGCTGGAGGAATCAGGCTCCCTGACTTCAGACTATACTACAAAGCTACAGTAATCAAGACATTATGGTACTAACACAAAAACAGAAATATAGATCAATGGAACAGGATAGAAAGCCCAGAGATAAACCCATGCACATATGGTCACCTTATCTTTGATAAAGGAGGGAAGAATATACAGTGGAGAAAAGACAGCCTCTTTAATAAGTGGTGCTGGGAAAACTGGACAGGTACATGTAGAAGTATGAGATTAGAACACTCCCTAACACCATACACAAAAATAAGCTCAAAATGGATTAAAGACCTAAATATGAAGCCAGAAAACTATCAAACTCTTAAAGGAAAACATAGGCAGAACACTGTATGACATAAATCACAGCAAGATCCTTTTTGACCCACACCCTAGAGAAATGGAAATTAAAAAAAAATAAACAAATGGGACCTAATGAAAATTAAAAGCTTTTGCCCAGCAAATGAATCCATAAACAAGATGAAAAGACAACCCTCAGAATGGGAGAAAATATTTGCAAATGAAGCAACTGACAAAGGATTAATCTCCAAAATTTACCAGCAGCTCATGCAGCTCAATATCAAAAAAACAAACAACCCCAAAATGCACTGAAGACCTAAATAGACATTTCTCCAACGAAGATATACAGATTGCCAACAAACACATGAAAGAATGTTCAACATCATTAATCATTAGAGAAATGCAAATCAAAGCTACAATGAGATATCATCTCACACTGGTCAGAATGGCCATCATCAAAAAATCTAGAAATAATAAATGCTGGAGTGGGTGTGGAGAAAAGGGAACACTCTTGCACTGCTGGTGGGAATGTAAATTGATACAGCCACTATGGAGAACAGTATGGAAGTTCCTTAAAAACTACAAATAGCACTACTATACGACCCCGCAGTCCCACTACTGGGCATATACCCTGAGAAAAGCATAATTCAAAAAGAGTCATGTACCAAAATGTTCATTGCAGCTCTATTTACAATAGCCAGGAGATGGAAGCAACCTAAGTGTCCATCATCGGATGAATGGATAAAGAAGATGTGGCACATATATACAATGGAATATTACTCAGCCATAGAAAGAAAAGAAATTGAGTTATTTGTAGTGAGGTGGATGGACCTACAGTCTGTCATGCAGAGTGAAGTAAGTCAGAAACAGAAAAGCAAATACCATATGCTAACACATATATATATGGAATCTAAGAAAAAAAAAAAAAAGTCATGAAGAACCTAAGGGTAAGATGGGAATGGAGAAGCATACCTACTAGAGAATGGACTTGAGGATGAGGGGAGGGGGAAGTGTAGGCTGTGACAAAGTGAGAGAGTGACATGGACATATATACACTACCAAACGTAGAATAGATAGCTAGTGGGAAGCAGCCGCATAGCACAGGGAGATCAGCTCCGTACTCTGTGACCACGGGATAGGGAGGGTGGGAGGGAGGGAGATGTAATAGGGAAGAGATATGGGAACATGTGTATATGTATAACTGATTCACTTTGTTATAAAGCAGAAACTAACACACCATTGTAAAGCAATTATACTCCAATAAAGATGTTAAAAAAAAAGAGTTAATTATCTAATATATGCAAGGAACTCACACAATTCAACATCACGAAACCAAATGACCCAATTAAAAAATGGGCAGAGGACCTAAATAGACCATTTTCCAAAGAAGACATACAAATGACCAATAGCCATATGATAAGATGCTCAATGGCACTAAGCATCAGAGAAATGCATATTTTTATTATATCTGTTTTATGTCAAGTGTAAATCCCCCATGGGTATGATGCTATATTAGCTGATTCTTCCTTATAATCCAATGTGCTCCACTAATTAGTAAGAAGCATGATTCGATTTAGAGTAGCAAATCAGAGTTCACATTTCTGGTTTTTACTTCCAAATGTGTGACTTGGAAAAAAAAAAAAAGTCTTCATCTTACATCAATATTTCCTATTATAGATTTTGAGAATACTAAATTTTTTTACATTGGTATCACAACAATTATTACATTTTCAGACTCCAGTGAAGAAGTACCACGTATGAGTAATCAGATAGCCACTGTTACCAAGAATGATGCTTAGACGTTGAACTTTCTTTCTGACACTCATAATCCCACACTATTCCTTCAATTCACATTACTTTCTACTAAACAGAGCTTCTTAAAATTACTTTTACTGCTTCCTGTATTACTTAGTAACTAACTTTATTTCTTTATCAATTCAGTTAAACAAAAAGTATTGTGTCCCTAATATATCCAATACAGTGTTGGATATTTGGGATACAAAAATGAAGAAGAAGGTGAACAAGAATGATAGATTAGAAACAAAATTCAGCCATAAGCTATCCCACTTCTTCCATTCCTTTGCCTGTCTCTTAACTTGACTCTGCATCCTCCAATAAAGAGTAATAAATCAATCTTCTCTGCAGCCAAAAAAATTTTGCTAAAATTTTAACTAGTTCAAATTACTTTAAGGATAAATTCCAAGTTTCTAGGCATAACTATGTAAGGCTCTTGAGGGCACAGCCCCTGTCTCCATCTTCATCCCCTATATTTCACACTTCATAAATTCCATGCTAAAATACAAAATGCTTATAATTTCCTGTTCACTTTGTCCTGTTTTGTGCCTCTCTCCTCATTTTCTCTCTCTCCAAGAAACTCACTTTCCACCATTTTTAGTATTACTATTCTTCCTGCAGTTCAGAAGACTTCTCCTCCAGGCGTTCTTTGTTAAATATCAGATTCAGACAGTAAATTTTGCATGTGGTCTCACATCACTAGTGCATCTATCTATCTTAGCATTAATATATATATAGAAAGTGTCCATTGCTGTTTCTGCCTACTGATCTAAACTTAAACTCCTGAAGGGCTGGAATCATTTCTTCTTCATTTTGTTCACTCCTTTTCTCTAGTTCAGTGGTTGGCAAACTGTGTTTTTAAAGGGATAAGCGGTATGCAGCATTTTAGTATTTATGTCCATAGGATCTCTATCACAGCTGCTCAGTTCTGGTGTTGTAGCATCATAGCAGCCATAGGCAACAAGTAAATGAACAAACAGTGTTATATCCAATAAAAATTTTACTCACTAAAACAAACTTTCTGGCCTTAGGTTGCTGACCCTTGCTATAGCATTGTGCTAATAATATAGTGCCAAATAAATGAATAAGTCCCCCATTTATTCCTGTGCTTGAATTTTAACTGGGTCAAGTGCCAAGTACTTGGTTCCCTCTGGAAGAGCCCTGTTGCCTCTATTGCCAACACCCTACATTGACAGTCACTTATCAGTGCCTGCATATCTTCTCTGTGCCAAGGACTCTTAAGCAACGATGAATCAGACATGGGCTTTTTATCTCCTAAGGTCAGGTGTGTCAGGGAGAATTACAATCAGGTGCAACTAACGGAAAAACATACTCCATTGACTTAAACAATCAAGAATTTTTTTTCTTTCATATATCAAGAATGTCATAGTATAGCATTTGTGATAACTTAATTATGCTTTTAAGGACTCAAATTCTTCTTTATCCAGTTGTATTCTCTTTACATAAGGTCTTTGTCCTCATGTTCACAAGATAGATGCTGACTATCCATGCATTATACACATTTTCCAGGTAGGAGGAAGGGGGAAGGAGATTGGAACACCTGCTTATTTCTACATGTGTAATGGTCTATATTGCATGACTTTTCCTAACTACAATGCAGATTGGGTAATAGTGGTAACACTTTTGCAATTTTTATAATAGAAGACATCTGGGACCTAGGGCTGAATGGATATTGAGTGAATTTTCCTAAAGTATATGCTACATCATGCTACCTCTATGTATTGTTCTGCAAAGTAGGGTGTTTTATTATACTTGAAATTGGCATAAAATCCCCAGGCTTGGTGAAATAATTTTCATAATTCCTTTAACATCATGAGATTTCATTTAAATTTAATGTTAAAAATTAGGTCTATTTTGTCACGATGTAAATTTAATGTTAAATTCGGACTATTGTGTGTGCAAATTATCATTTTGTTTATCTAGCCTTCTCTCTCACTTAACGTCTTTACTATGAGAATTCTTGACATGGAACCAATTTCCTCCTATTCTCCCTAAATGTTAGTACTTTTCTTGTTATAAATTTGTACATGGAAAAAATTATAACATATGGTCTAGAATCTGATATTTTATGAGCAATTTATATTTTCAAAGTACTTTAAAAATTATGTATCCATTAAACTTATTTGAATATTATATTGACCCACTTTTTCTTTCATTAAGAATAAAAGGCTTTTAGTAGAGAACAGCAGTAATCTAATGTTATAGTTAAGGAGATGAAATATTTCACATTCATTTTTCCATAATGAAATCTCCAGCCCTTCATATCTAAAAATGCATACCTGAAGAAAATAATTTGGTTGTAATTTCACATTTCATAGACATATTGCATTAGACCTGTCACTAAAGAATTATCTGCTTTGTGGTAATAATTATTATTAATTATCAATATTTCAAAATAATGAGAATACAGTGATGAAATATATGTCATCACATAACCCTCCATTGAAAAATAACACAGTAGGGAGAAAGTAGAAAAAGCTAAAAGGCGAAGGGAAATTTGATTCCCTCTTAGAACTAGAACACCATCTCTTCTATGACTCTGCACAGGTATTTTAAGATTCCTACCTTAGTGTTTTTATTTTGCTCTTTAGGGTTGTATAAATAACCTACTGTTTAGAAAAGACTTATATGAAGAATGAAATACAAATGCTAAGTAATATAACTTTACTTTCAAAAAGGTTATCAAGGATGATTGAGAGATGCTACAAAACTTTAAATAAATTTTTATAATAAGTTTATAATAAATATAAATAATAATTTATTTAAAATGTATTTAACTATGAAACTATGTATTCAAGAGAGACTTCTGTTTTCAAATTGTTACAGCAACAAAGATAGCATTATTTATTATAGTCTGGTTAAACTTCTAACCCTACAAAGAATATAGGAATATATATATATTTAGAGTTCCCTTCCTTCAGTGGTAAGATATTTAAAAAGTTTTCCTTTTTTGAATCTCTATTCCCTTGTTCTTTTCAGTTTACCTTTCATTATAGAATTAACTTGTTACACCCCAAAATTGAGCTCTTGCCTAAATGAAAATTAATCCCTAAGTTTCAGACTGTTCTTTTAGTTATTACAATCAACTTTGATATTAACAAGAGAATAAGTATTGAAGTAAGACTTATTAGGCTTGAAATCAACCTCCACTACTTTTATCTCTTTTTATATCTTAGATTTACACTTATAGAAAAATTGTACAAATAGCACAGAGTCCCATATTCACTTCACCTGATTCCCCTTTATGTTAGCATGGTAACAAAACATGTTTTTGTGGCAAAACCATGGTACAATTATGCAAACTAAGAAATTAACACTTATACAATTAAATATAATAACTGTATGTATACTAACCCATGTATTCACACACCCTTATATTTATTTCTGAATCTATACATCCATATATATTTAAAAACCATAAGTTCCCATTGATACTTCCATTAAATGCAACATTATAGCACTCATTCTCAATGTCCTCCTTTCATTATTTGTCACTACTTTCTCTTACAGTAAGCAATTGACTCATGATCTAAGATACATTTACTTAGTTGTTCAGCTGTAGTATACATTTAACAGAGTTTCAGAATTCTAATACTTTCTCTAATGAAAAAAATATACTCATCCTTAAACCACTCTTACTAGAGCATTTTAGTAGGTTAGTTTATTTACTTTAGGAATTATGACTTCAAAACATTAACAAAGCACTCATTAAGTGTATAGAAAAAGAAAAGTTTTTTGTCATTATTTCTTTGTTTTGCTGTTTCCAAATAATGCATTCTATTTTCATGGCTAGATTTTCACGTAAAGCTAATGGTATTCGTGTGTGCCACAGATTTTGATTTAAGTGCAATCTCTCCCCTATAGGTTTTTCCAGCAGAGAAAGGAAATGGGTCTCAAGCATCTCATTGCATGATTCCTCTGCACATGCCGATTTAGCTACCACATCTGGACAAGTGAGTACACCTTTAGACTCAAGCACAATGGCATATAGATGTACAAATTACTGCCATTATTATAATTGCAGTACTATGCCCTATTGAATGACTGCAGTGAATTACCATTACATTATGAAAGCTATCTTAGAAAGTGTGTGAATAATATATTACATTTTTACAGAATAAATGAAAATGGAAGGAATGGCAATATTAAATTAAAAATGCAGTGAATGCATATATTTTATTATACACTAATATTCAGATAGATGCTGACAAGTTTTATTGATTTTTTTGCTCATTTCGCTTATAAAGGTCAATTTTAATGTCAGTTTCTAAAAAAGAATAGTTGTTGGCACTTTCTAGGCAAAACATAGATTAGCGAAAATTCCCCATTCTCACAATGTCTTTATAGCACATTATTTTTATCTTTTACCTTTAACTAGCCTGAAAGTCTAGTTTTCAGCCATATTTTTGTTTGGTTGAAATTGCAGTTCTCTCAAGACAAGGGTATGTAAAAACAAGAAAATGGATATAGTGAGAGAAAGGTATAGATTCTCCAGCATAATTAAAATGAGATTGCAGGAATTAGAGACCAATTATATATAGAAATAAGAACTTTGTTGTTTTCTCTGATAATATTTTGCTTTATTATTTTTGTACTCCAATAAGTTTTAAGTACCATTACCAATTATATCTCTTAAAACTGATAAAACAACAGAGGATAATTTACTGATCA
Source organism: Kogia breviceps (assembly GCF_026419965.1). Taxonomy (NCBI): domain Eukaryota; kingdom Metazoa; phylum Chordata; class Mammalia; order Artiodactyla; family Physeteridae; genus Kogia; species Kogia breviceps. Next base: position 85,724,618 of record NC_081313.1, on the reverse strand, counting down.
TTCAACTCTGACGCAGAAAATAGTTCCTGAGACTCTCAAGAACTGGAATGAAAATATTAAGAAATTCTATTTGTCAATTAAGTTTCAGTTTCAATCATGTGTGGAGAAGTACAGAAATCATTATTTTCTAAACCATAAAAATGATAATATGAGGGGTAATATTAACCTAGTATATTTGGTTATTTAAAGTCTTTCAATAAATTATTGTTTAGAGAGTCAATTTTTCCAGTTAATAAAATATATATTTTTTGTTACTTAAACTTTTATTGATTCTTATAAATTTGAATTGAAATCATCCTAAAATAGTTTTACCTAAAAATATCTTACAAGTTCAAAGAGAGAATATTAAACATAATCTCAACCTATCCCTCCTAATTCATTTAAAACTGTTTAAGTACGTACTCTGTGGTACTTATTTTGGTAAACATTCTAGAGAGGTGGTGGGGGTGAATTAGGGAGTTTTCCCAGTCTAAAGTGTGGTATCTAGACACATGCCTCCAAAGCGATTCTAAGCAACACCAGTCTATCAAGAAGCTTGAGCAGTTAGAGGTAATGCCTTTGCTGGCACATTCAGCAGATGGTAAACTCTGTTAGCAAAGGTCATCACATTCATGGAAAAGGCTGACAAGTACAGGTTTCTGGTAACTGACTATACTGCTGAACTGAATGAATAAGCATTTTCAGAACTCTAATGGAAAACTGATGAATTCTTAAGAGTGCTAACAAAAGATCAAGATGGAAAAAAAAGTTAATTACATGGGTCTGAGTGAACTGATGAGGATGATTATAATTTTTGTGACTTTCTCTTTGAATTAAAAAAAAAATCCCCCCCCCCCAAAATAAAAGGTCATCATATGCAAAGCTACCAGCTTAAGCAGACAATGCCAAAAGGGACGGTGGACAAAACTATACAGACACCACCCATGCCAGAAGATACACCGATGTCCTTTGAAGCTAAAGGGTTTGTGACAGGTAAGGTAACTCAGAATTGGCCAAAACCAAGAGGATGATTTCAAGTGTGTTTTAGGGGACAGCTGTGGAAGTCAGAAACAGTGCATATGAGGCTGAAGACAAATACAGGATGATAATAATAAAGAAGATTTGCTTGTGTTTCAGAATCTAAAGAAAGAAGAACATTTTCAAACAGGCAATATCTAGTTTATAGAGTTCCTATTTTTGTTCTTGATATTTCATTAAAAATAATAATATTTTTATTTTCTAGTATTTATATAGTGTCTGCTCCATACCAGACACTGTTCTAAGAGCTCTGTAACTCACACTCACGGCAATTCTCTAGAAAATTAATAATAGTATCCTATCTTGTGGGGGAAAAAGATACATAAGAGGAGTGAGTAATTTGCAAAGGTCACATTTGAACTGGGATTCAAACCCGCGTTGTCTGACTCTAGTCTTTTCTCTTTCTCCCTGTGACATACTACTTCTCAAATATTTAATCAAATGTTACCCTTTTCTCTCTAAGGGAAAGATGGCCTTAACTTAATGCTGTTCTGTCTATCAAAAGTGCTAAAAAGGTTAGTTTTGGTGTACTGACATTATGAAGGATTTGTTCAATAACTGAAATCTTTGTTAGGAGAAGTTTGCCAAAATACTATTTTTAAAAGATAAATATGGATTTTTATTTATGATAGTGTCTTTCTTCTTTCCCTCCTTCTTCCCTTCCTTACTTCCTTCCTTTTTTTCTTTCTTCTTCAGATAAACTTTGATTTTGGTTTTAATTATCTTTGTGATATTCTGAAAATAATATTAATGTACAAAAATTAAGATATGTCACTAATATAGTCATTCATTAAACATCACCACTAGATGTCTCCAAAAAGTTTGTGTGTGTGTGTGTGTGACAGGTTTAAAATTCTGATTCATCTACCAATAAACTCTCAAAGCCAGAATAGCAGTTATCTGAAAACTACTTCAGTTTGTTTCAGGGATGAAACTGGAAGAGTTTGCTGAGCTCTTGATTGAGCTCACTTAGGTGATTCTTTCCACAACATTGGTCATAATTTCTACCTTTATCCTGGTCTATCTAAATATCAATTTAAATTTATTTCTCTTCTGAGTTTTCTGCATTTTCTATTCTTTGTGTGTGTGTGTGTGTGTATATGTGTGAGTGTGTTAGCACTTAAAATTGTCTCTTGTAAGGATTAGCATATACTACATGACTATCCAAATATTAAGTCAGTTTGGAATTTATCATGTTTAATCATTGAATTCCTGATTTTTAATTGAGACTAAAAATATATTTTCTGCTGAGTTCATTTATTCTTATTTGCATCCAAGTTCATGCCTAAGTCTTTGTCTATATGATTTGCTAATGACCTAGGCAATTCAGTAAAAATGATTATAATTCTATAGCATAATTCACACTTAAAATTTTTTCCTCTCTGCTTGTTATAGACTAAATATTCCTAAAATGTTTTCTACCCTATTGATTCTTCCCCACATAGAAGTAGCAAAGACATGGGGAAAAAGACCTTCTAACAGGGCTGAGACATTTTGATCCACTTCAGCTCTGCCCTGCCTCACCTCATGATTTAGAAAAATCAATGGTATATCAGCTTAGTAGTTACTGATCCATGAGGTAATTGCACCTTCTAATATCTTCAACTTACAGCTTCTGAAATGGGCAAAGCCAGTGACCAGAGGATGAAACACATTGGTTTTTTTTTTTTTTTTCAATTTTGTGATCAAATTGAGAAAATAGTCATCTCAGTCTGTATTTCTGAAGGAAAAATAACATTGCCTCAGAGGTGTAAAGATACTATTAAACACGCTTTTATCATATTAAGTTTATTATTTTTCCAAATAACTGGCTTTATTGTGCTATAGATTATATAGCAAAACATGTGTGCAGTTTTCTAACCTAATTCATTATAAAAAGCGTTCTAGATTTCAGTACGGAGAACTGGGCACTTCATTTTGTTGTTAAATATGGTGGGAAATTATCCCCACTGCTTTTGTTATGCTGCTTAGAGATATCTTAACTAACTAGATAAGAATTCATTCTGTCTTTAGGGAAGAGAAGTGGGCTTAAGTAAATACTAAACAAATTGAGTATTAACACACAAGGAGAAAGTAAGATTGATGATCTGACAAAATATTAATTAAAAGAAGGAACATTGCCAAGATTTTCTTGTATAATTCAATTCCACATAATTCAAAGGCAAAACTAATTTACTGTTTCTTATTTGACAACAAAGAAAGAGCTTTATAATGATTATTTTTTTTAATGTGTGCTCACATGACATGGTAAAACTCCATAATCGAGAACATAGTTGTTTAACCTCAGAGGTTTGCATTTAAATTCCAGAATTCCACAGAGAGAATAAAGCACTTCTTTGAAATGAAATGAGTTTGTACTTGTTTCTGCAGGTTTTTAGGCATATGCAAACATCAAATACCAATTTTGGTATTAATTAAAGGAAATAATCCTAAAACATTTTGCAATTTTTACTTTTAGCAGTTGCCAGTTCGCACAGCCCAACATATGCTGAATATTTTATTTTATTTATTTATTTTTTTGCGGTATGCGGGCCTCTCACTGCTGTGGCCTCTCCCGCTGCGGAGCACAGGCTCCGGACGCGCAGGCCCAGCGGCCACGGCTCACGGGCCCAGCCTCTCCGCGGCACGTGGGATCCCCCCAGACAGGGGCATGAACCCGCGTCCCCCGCATCGGCAGGCGGACTCTCAACCACTGCGCCACCAGGGAAGGCCCTGCTGAATATTTTATATACAAGTGATTTATTATAAAATTTACCAATGATGGCTAATACTATTTTTTAAAGTTTACTTGCCCAAATATGAGCAGTTTTAAAGATTAAATGTTGTTATGCATTATAAAGCAGAGTGTGCTTAATAATTTAATCCTGAGAAGCCCCTTTAAACATATTTCGTATCACTGTCATTTTCAAAAATGTAAGTTCAAATAATTTTCCTTTCTGTTGAACACCACACAATTATTGCTTGAAAATATGTAATTCTTCTGTTTAATAAGGTAGAGCAAAATAAATTTTTATTCCAAATGTATAATTAAATGTCTAGCATTAAGGTGGTGCCAAAGTGAATACCCTCAGAATTCTAAATATATAGAAACTTTGTAATTGAAGTCTGAATTTTCAACAATAATTGATTCTGAGATACTGGTTGTATTGGTTATGTAGCATTGATGTTGCTTAGAAGATGTAACATCATGACAAAACTTTGAACTTAAAATTTTCTACCCTGGAAATACTGTTCGTTAAAAGAGAACATTAGAACAGAAAAGGGACTTTGAAAACAAATTCTTTGGCTCTTCTAGAAATCAGAGCTAAGACATAAACTTAGGTTCGATTACTTTATTAGGGAGTACAATACCAGGGAAGCAGAATAAGGGAGGAGTGAAAGAAGGATAAAGGAATTCAATAAGAGGCTGTGGTACTAAGCTGCTACTTGTTGGAACCAAATTCAAATGATGGTATGCTTTCAGGAGACTCTTCTGAAAGTCTACAGAATTCCTGGTCCCAAGGAAGACCTACATTAAATTTCAAATATTATTTTAGATTACTTAAACACCATCTTTCAATTACTCTGTAAGTATCTTCCAAACTCTAAGTCATTCACATAATCTTAAAAATAATAATTCATCAAAACTGATAAAATTGTATTTAGTAAATTGCTTTTGATTTTATGTAATTGCCCTTTAACTGAGACATGTTTTTGCACTTTTAAAACATGTCTTCAAGTGTCTTATTGACTAAACATTATATGAAGCAGACTGATGCTCCACAAAGATAATTAATGACAAAATGGCAGTGTGTTCATTTTATAGAATTAAAGATGCCAAACTAAGCTCCTCAAAGAGAACAATGATTAAAGGAAACTATTATTTATTTGATTCTCCTCTCCAATTTGCTAAGTTTCATTTTAAACTTAGGATTTCAAAGTGCCTCTGTTTAAAACAAACAAACAAAACAACAAAATTCAATCAGATACAGGCTGCTGTCTTAGCAAGTTCCCAAATGCTTAGTTTCCAGCATGCTAAAGGGATAAAAATCATTGATACAGCCCAAACCAATCACACTATTTGTTTAATCTGGCAGTATAGCTATTTAGAACTGGAGCGAAGGAGATACTTTAGTTTGGACATTACCTGAAAATTGAGAAAACCATTTTTTAATAACACAAGCCTATTGTACTGACAGTAATAATACAAGTTTTGATGACAAATTGTCTAAATTTGAGAATGATATTTAAAAGCTACAGGCTTATTTCTTTTTATAAAATGTGTAAACAAATGAAATATATTTCTGGGTCTGTTGAAAGTCTAAAATTGAAAGCACTCAAAATATGTTAAGCAATCTGAATTATAACTCATTTTATAAACTTATAGTGCTTAAGGGGAAAAAATGTACCTGGAAACATGAGATTTGCCATACAAAATAAGTGAACAAGGAAACCAGTGACATAAGCCCTAGGGTAATGCTACTTGCTGGAATAAAAGAATACCACATGATAATAATTCCAGAGAAGGACTTTGCAACTACATAGAAAGTATATTTAAAATATGTATATAACTTATAGTAATGCTGTCACTTCACAGAAAAACTTTTATAGTCATGCCTTCAAGATATTGCAGGTTCGGTTCCAGATCACCACAATAAAGCAAGTCACACAATTTTTTTGGTGTTCCAGTGAATGTAAAAGTTATGTTTACATTATACCATAGTTTATTAAGTATGCAATAGCATTATGTCTAAAACACAATGTACATACCTTAATTTAAATCTATAAAAACAAAATAAAATTACAATAGTAATATCAATGATCACTGTTCACAGATCACCATAACAAATACAGTAATAATTTAAAAGTTTGAAATATTGCAAGAATTACCAAAATGTAACAGAGACACCAAGTGAGCTGATGCTGTTCGAAAAATGGTGCTAATAGACTTGCTTGACACAGCGTTGCCACAAACCTTCAATTTGTTGAACTTATTTACAAAACAGAAATAGAGTTGCAGATGTAGAAAACAATCTTATGGTTACCAAGGGGGAAAGGGGGATAGGGATAAATTGGGAGATTGGGATTTACATATACACACTACTATATATAAAATAGATAACTAGTAAGAACCTACTGTATAACACAGGGAACTCTACTCAATACTCTGTAATGGTCTATATGGGAAAAGAATCTAAAAAAGAGTGGATATATATATATATGTATAACTGATTCACTGTGCTGTACAGCAGAAGGTAACCAACATTGTAAATCAACTATACTCCAATAAGAAATGTTTAAACAAACAAACAAAAAAACCCCTTCAATTTGTAAAAAAAACCACAATATTTGCTAAAAGTAATAAAGTGAAGCACAATAAAACAAGATTTTCCTGTAATCAGATTTGGTACATTTCAAGTGTCATAACAGTATAAGAAAAACAAAGATGTTCATCATTTAAATGATTTAACTGCTCTTCATTTTGAATAAAAAGAGCTTGAGAATTTTCTACTAGCTCCATGTTTTCTCACACCTAAAATATAACCATTGGGTATTTGCTCTTAATTACCAGCTCTACTACAATCACATTTCTCATTAGTTGGGAAATGAATCTTATCAAATCAGTATTAGAGTCAATGACATTTAATCCTTTGCTAGGAATTTGGCTTTTTGAATTTGTTTTCAAAAAGTGATTCCCTTCTTAAATATGTGCTTACATTTATGTTGGCACTAATGTTATCATAAACTATTTTGCACTTCATATATTGCTAAAGAGTGTTTGGTTAATTAAAGATTTTATTGAGTACTGAAGGATACAGTACTAGACTAGTAAATGATGCAAACAAATTTTAAAAACTGTATAAATGCCCTATATTGTGTCCATGCCACTTCCTCAACAACATGGGAAAAAAATTAGTAATGATTGCATCCTTTTTTCTCAGTGATTGCTCATTGACCTTGTTTAGCAGTCTCAAGAGTAATATAGCAATATATTATCAATTTTAAAAATTCATATTTGTATCTTATAACATATTTTGATAATAAATATTCTTTTTATTCATGCCTGTGACCAGATTCATTCTTTCCACAATATTCTCCATGATAATAATGGTAGAATATGATATATTATGTATACAACATTCATTAGCTTATTTAAATAAAACATTCAATAACATTTTGTGTAGCATTTATTCCACTGAAGACTTTATATTAAAGTACTGATTTCATGTAAACTTAAATTAAGCATTATTAAGGCATATTATCATTAAGAAATGTATCAACAACAGTTCGAGAAAAGTATTGTAAGCAAAACTTTCAAGCTGCCTGTTGTATAGGTGGTCAGTGTAGCATAATGAGCCCACCTGAAAGTGACAATCAAGCCTTTATTTACTTACTGTGACAGAGCAGGCAAGAGGCAAATGAGAAAGCTGCCACATTCCCAGTGTTCCAGTGTTCCCACAGAATGGTACATGCCAGTGATAAGATGACATGCAGTGTAGGTTACAGATGGGGGAAAGATGCTTCAATCAATGCCCCCTAATACAGAGGTTTCTGCAAAGTTATAGCCAAAAATGAGCTCTCCAATAGGAGGTGCCTAGGGCAAGAATTCAGATATGCCCATAAGCATGGCTAGCCTAGGAGTGCTGAGCTCTTGACTGCAATTCCCACTTGAAAACTGCGAACACTTACTGTGCACCAAGTCTGGTGAGGTGAAGGCAGTTTCCTCTGATGAGGCCTGCCAGGAAAGTCCTAAAATTGCCTATGTTTAGCCTGAAAGATGGATTTTGGCCTAGAGATGGACTTCTTAAAAACAAGTTTATTTTTTTAATGACAAAAAGCATAATCCAGTTCATCCATATTATGAACACATTAAAAGCTAAAGTAATAAACTTTTATGTTAATATTAAACTATATTTGTTTCTGATAACTTCACAATGTGTAATCCATCTTAAACATCTGGCTTAGAGGGAACTTTATTTGTTTACCATTTCTATTGTTCAGAAATTTTTCACCTTGTAAGTGACAAATTCATGAGGAAAATCCAGGAACTCACTTCCCTAGCTTTCTTGTAGTTATCATGTAAGCATATGACTTAAACTCCTCCAACTGACGTGAAAAAGAAAGATCCACTTTTAGTTATTATAGACAGATACACTGAGAAAACTTTCTCCAATTATCTGAAATGTTGGATAAAAATATTAAAAACATAAATTTAAAATGCATTATTGACTAGACAAGAAAATAAGAGGACCTCAAAAGCCAAAAATCAATTAATAGTGGAAAAGTTAAGAGAGAAAGAAAGAGGTGGGAGGGGAGAGGGAGGAAAGAAGGAAAAAAAAAAAAAGGAAGATTTGAACCAGTTTTAGCTCTTCAGATAACTGCTGAAGTTAGATAGTTTCTCTCTGTCTCTCTGTCTCTCTCTCCTTCTCTCTTTCTCATTTCTTTATTTTTGTATATGTTAGTTGTTCACAATCTCAGGGTTGTTATATGATACACTGGTCTTACCCTTGTGTCACTGTCATGTCTCATTTTAATATAGGTCTTTTAGTCTTAAAGTTCACTTTGCTGACATTAGTATATCTACTCCAGCTCTTCTTTGTTTAGTGTTTGCATTGTAGACAATATCATTTAAAATTGTATTGACAAACATCAAATATTTTGGAATAAATCTTACGTAAAATTTATAAGACTTCCACAAGAAAACTAAAAAAGCATTGCTCCAGGAAATTGAACAAGACCTAAATAAATGGAAGACCTCAATATCATATTCATGAAATGAATATTCATGAAATTGTCAGATTCCATATTATAAAGATGACAATCCTCTTTACATGAATGTATTATATGTAATGTGTAATTTCAACATGCAGATGGTTCCCAATTTAAGATGGTTCAGCTTACGATGTTTTTACTTTACCATGATGTAAAAGCAATACACATTTAGTAGAAAGTGTACTTTGAATTTTGATCTTTTCCCAGGCTATCATTATTAGATGTGATACCCTCTTGTGATGCTGGGCAGTGGCAGCAGCCACAGCTCCTAGTCAGCCCTGCCATCACGCAGATAGACACTCCATACACCTACAACGAATCTGTGCCCATACAACCATTCTGTCTTTCACTTTCAGTACAGAATTCAATAAATTACATGACATATTCAACACTTTATTATAAAATGGGCTTTGTGTTAGATGATTTATCCAACAGTAGTTTAATATAAGTGTTATTTAAGGTAGGCTAAGCTAAGCTATGCTATTCAGCAGGTTAGGTGTATTAAGTTCATTTTGATTTACAATATTTTCAACTTACCATGAGTTTTGAGACATACCCATTGTAAGTCAAAGAAGATCTGTAATCCCTTTCTTTTTCTTTTGCGGTAACTGTTTATTAGATTAGTAACTTTACATAGCCATGCAAAGACTCCAAAATAGTCAAGGGAATCTTTAAGAAAAAGAACAAAGTTGGAGAACTTACACCACCATACAGTTAGACATATTATAAAACTATAGTAATGAGAACAGTGTGGCAATTACCTAATTTATTTAATCAAATGGAATGTATTAGTATTCTAAACATAATAGCATGTAAATTTGACTGGCACAAAACATTAAAGCTATGATATGACTTACTTTTTCCTAAGTTTATGTAATTTGTTCTTAGCAAATGAGAAAGTAGTTTAGTGGTATGCTTTAACTGTTTTAAATATTGGTCTTGGGACAGTTTTATAAAACTACATGTGTTTTGTTTCATCAGACATTCTCCTTAGAAAATAAAATAATCATAAATCAAAATATGAAAAATAACTTAATAAATATGTAGTGAACAGATAATATACCATGAAAAAGGAATATATATCAGGGAGAGTAACGGTTCCTCAGCAAATAAATTGTTACCGTAATTCCCAAGTTAAGTTGATTAGTGGAAATTGCCATGATGCATCAGTATATGTTCCACAAAGCATTTAGTAAAATCCCATAGCCAATTGTGTTTAAAAATAAACACTGAATAACGTCAGAATAATTCCTTAATTCAGTAAAGAGTACTTTACAGAAACCTAGAATCAACAAGGGTGCATGGAATTCAGTGCACATTATCTGTGACTTATAAACTGTATATCCCTCTCTAAAAAGAGGGTGTTCTGTGTATGCTTACCTAGAAGAATCAATGAGGGTTATGAGCCTGGCACATCAAACTGTCTGCCAACATTATCTTTAACAGTGCCCAATTTTTTATTCATCCTTTCACTAATTTATTCTCATTAATTCAATGAATACTCATTAAGAACTGACTTTTTGCAATATATTGCATTAAGTATGGGCACAGATAAAAGACACATCAGATATAGAACTTGCTTTCTGATAGCTCTTAAAATTGTTTTACCTATATATTTGTGTTTCATAAATATGTATTTATGAGTACATTATCTGTATTCATATGCATCTTTGTCAGGTGAATTGTCTTGATAATTTTGATGCTTATACATAAGTATGTGTGTGTCTTTGTATGTGTGTGTATATAGTAGATGGGGGGCAGTGGTAATCATTTAATTGAATTGACATAGAAATCTAAAATTAAAACAAGCCATCTAAAACTATAAATGTAAATGTTTATTTTTAAAAATTTATTGATTATTCTTATATGTTTATAACTAATGAAATTCACTGGGGAATATATGAATACATGTTGTAAAACACAGTAAGTGTGTAAACTTTATTTTGATAAATTTTATTTGAAACAGACACTTGGCTTCTAAAGTTTCATAAGATAATTCAATATTTTCTCATGATGACAACAAGGATAATATGTATGTTAAGTTTAATGGTACTTTCAGAATGCATAAAATACAAAATTTTGTAGGATTGTATGCTTATAATTATTACTTTATCAATCTGTCCCTTTGGATGAATATTTTAACTAAATTTTGACCAAATTAAATGCCAGAAATAATATATTCTATTTCTTATGTTACTACCTACTAAAATCATAATGCTGATTTATTGCTGTGATCTCTTATTTAAGGCATGAACAAAACCTATTAAACTCTCATTCCAGATGGGAAATTTTTATTATTAACAGATGCATTCTAACTGGGAAGTCTCATGCTGCTATGAAATATGCATCTTACTTCACGATGCATTTATTCACTACATGTATATAGGGACCAAGAGGTTGTTCAGCTCTGGGTCCAGGCTGTATTCTTGGCTCCTGTTGTCATCAGCTCCCAAAGTGATTCTGCCCCCCTCATCCCCAGTGACCTGCCCATTGTTATATTTCTTCCTGTGTAAACACTGTGTTACCAGTGCAGATGAGCACACTCTCCTCCTCCCTAATTTGCTCCAATAAAATCCCCATTTTTCACAAACAGGAGGACATTCATTTTTCCTGCCTCATTTTTCAAGTACCAAATCATGGCATTTCAAATTTTAAGTAAACAAAAAGTCTAATTTTTCATAGTGACTGCAACAGTGTTGATGTATGAACCTGAAACACCAAATGACTTATTCCTGATGATATTTGAAGAAGCCCCTTTTATTTTTAAAACATGCCAAAATGATTTGTTTTGGCATTTCATTATAGCCTTTGTTTATGTAAGTTCTTAATAGGCTATGTTTCATTATCCAGGGTGTAGGTCTTTGTTATAAATTAGATCCCATCTGCTAAAATCTCATTAGAGGTTCAAAGAACAGATAATGCCATGGACTTCTTACTTAAATAAATCTAATAAGCTTGGAAGTAGCCTGATTGACTTACTGTAATCTTGGAATCAGTAGAAACAATGACAAACATGAAACTTCTATTTTTATTTTAACCTTTAGAGTGAACTGCAGTGCAACTATGTCTAGACAGTCTCCAAGATGGACAGAGCCTGTTTTTTAGTCTGGATATCCTGAGAGAGAAAAATAAGTGTCACAGCAACTGCCTTTTCATTTTTGTTCCAGTCACAGAACCATAAGGATGTGTTTTGAGAAGAAAGCACTTGTAGGTGTCAACATAATGCTACACCTGTCCCCTGCACTGCTTGGTGTGAGTGGACAGTGATAAATGAAAAGGGCTGTGAGAAGCAAGTGTTCACTTCAGGTTTGAGGTTTCTATCTTTCAAGATTGATTTGCTAGGAACCCATGGCTTAAAGGGTGCCAAAAAGTACTCATTATTGTTTTTTCCCTTGACTGTAGGGGAGTAGAGTGATATAGTTCAGTGGTTACAAGGTTAAGATCTAGAGTTAAAATGCAAAATTGTGAATCCTCCTTTAGTCTTGTTTATCCTTTGGAGAGGGGCAACTCTTTAGTTCTAATTTTATGTTTTTTATCAACGTGTAATTGAAATAAAATGACTGTACATCTTTAAAGAAAGCCATTTCTTGTGCTCTGACATGTATAGCCACCTGTGAATCCATCACAAGCAAGATAGTGAACATATTCATTACAACCAAAAGTTTCCTTTTGTTGGTTTGTAGTTCCTCACTGCTTCACATCTCTGACTTTATTCCCTTGTCCCATGAAACCACTGATGTGCTTTCTGTTATGATATATTAGTCTGTATTTTCTGAAATTTTATAAAAATGAAATTATACAAAAATTCAAAAGACACACAGAAGAGACATATATATATATATATATATTTGACCTGGGGGGAGTCTCTGGCTTCTTTCACTAAACATTATTATTTCAAGAATTATTCATTTGCATGTATTAATTGTTTATTGTTGAATAGGATTCCACTGTGTGGATTTGGCACAATGGGTTTCTTCCCCAGTTGACAAACATTGGGTTGTGTCAAGTTTTTAGCAATTTTACAAATAAAGCTACTATGAATATTCCTGGACAAGACTTTTCAATAAAATATACTCGTTAAATTGAAATATAGTTTATTTACAATGTTATATTAGTTTTAGGTGTACAGTATAGTGATTCAATAATTTTATAGATTATATCTCATTTAAAGATATTACAAAATAATAGCTATATTTCCCTGTGCTGTAAAATATATCATTGTTGCTTATCTATTTTATCCATAGTAGTTAGTATCTCTTAATCACATAACCCTATCCTGCCCCTCCCCTTTCCCTCTCTTCAATGGTATCCACTAGTTTGTTCTCTGTATCTGTGAGTCTGTTTTATTATATACTCATTTGTGTTATTTTTTAGATTCCACATGTAAGTGATAACATTCAGTATTTGTCTTTCTCTGTCTGACTTATTTCACTAAGCATAATACCCTCTAGGTCCATCCACACTGTTGCAAATGACAGAATTTCCTTTTTTATTGCTGAGTAATATTCTATTATATATATATATATATATATATATATATATATACCACATCTTCTTTATCCATTCATCTGTTCATGGACACTGTAGTTGCTTCCATATCTTGACTATTGTAAATAATGCTGCTATGAACACTGGGGTACATGTAGGTTTTTGAGTTAGTGTTTTCTGGTTTTTTGGATATATACCCAGGAGTGGAATTGCTGGATCATATGGTAGTTCTATTTTTAGTTTTTTGAGGAACCTCCATACTATTTTCTATAGTGGTTGCACCAATTTACATTGACACCAACAGTCTGTGAGAATTCCCTTTTCTCCACATCCTCGCCAACATTTGTTATTTGTAGACCTTTTGCTGATAGCCATTCTGACAAGTATGACATGGTATCTCAATGTGTTTTTGATTTGTATTTCCCTGTTGATTAGTGATGTTGAGCATTTTTTCATGTGCCTGTTGGATATCTTTATTTCTTCTTTGGGAAATTGTCTATTCAGGACTTCTGCCCCTTTTAAAATCAGGTTATTTATTCCTTTGATATTGACTTGTATGAGCTGTTTATGTATTTTGGACATTTTACCCCTTATCAGTTGTGTCATTTGCAAATATTTTCTTCCATTCAGTAGGTTATCTTTTTGGTTTGTTGACAATTTTCTTTGCTGCGAAAAGGCTTTTAAGTTTAATTAGGCCCCATTTGTTTATTTTTGCTTTTACTTCTTTTGCCTTAGGAAACAGATGCACAAAAATATTGCTATTATTTATGTAAAGAGTGTTCTGCCTATGTTCTTTTCTAGTTTTATGGTTTCAGGTCTTACATTTAGATCTTTAACCCCTTTTGAGTTTATTTTTATATATGGTGTGTGGAAATGTTCTAATCTCATGCTTTTACATGTATCTGTCCAGTTTTCCCAGCAACACTTATTGAAGAGAAAATTGTTTCTCTATTGTATATTCTTCCTTCTGTGTTATATTAATTGACCATAGGCAAATGGGTTTATTTCTGGGCTTTCTATTCTATCCCACTGATGTGTATGTTTGTTTTTGTGCCAATACCATGCTGTTTTAATTATTATACCTTTGTAGTACAGTCTGAAGTCCAGGAACATGATCCTTTAGCTTTATTTTTCTTTCTCAAGATTGCTTTGGCAATTTGGGTTCTTTTGTGGCTCCATCTAAAGTTTAGGATATTTTGTTCTAGTTCTATGAAAAATATTGTGGGTATTTTGATAGAGATTGCATTAAATCTGTAGATTGCTTTGGGTAGTATAGACATTTTAACAATATTAATTTTTCCAAGAACACAGGATATCTTTTCATTTCTTTGTACTGTCTTCAATTTCTTTCATCAGTGTTTTATAGTTTTCAGAATATAGGTCTTTCATCTTTTTGGTTAATTTTTCCTTGGTACTTTATTCTTTTTGATGCAATTTTAAATGGAGTTTTGGTGTTTTTTTTTTACTTTCTCTTTCTGCTATTTCATTATTAGTGCATAGAAAAGCAACAGATTTATGTATTTAAATATTACTCTTGTATCCTGAACTTTACTGAATTCATTATTAGCTCCAATAGCTTTTTGGTGGACAATTTTGTGTTTTCTATATGTATTATCATGTCATATCTGGCTCAAGCTGGGGCATACAGTGGGCTGTTATGAGAAACCAGGCAACCACTGGTGCAGTCCTCAATCTGCTGTCTTCTCCCTGTCTCAAGAGCAAGCCAGCATTTACACACTCCTTGTGAGCAAAGTCCAGGGTTCCCACAGCCCTTCTGTTAGTCCCATTAGCCTTCCAACCAGCCAAGGGATTTGTCTGCCCTCTGTCAGACCTCAGGATTGGGGTGCCCAATCCGTGGCTCAAACAATTTACTCCCCAGGGTAGATCTCAACTCATGTATTCTCTCTTTTCTTTTGAGTTCCCTTCCAGCAGAACAGGTCCTGATTCGATCACTTCTTTTCCTTTTGTACCTGATTTCATGTGAATCTTTCTTACAGCCTTGGTTGTACAGAAGTCTTTTGGCCAGTTTCCAGCTAAATTCCAGTGAGAATTGTTCCACATGTAGATGTATTTTTGACATGTTCATTGGGAGAGTTGAGTTCCACATCTGCCTTCTACACCATTTTGATCCAAAGTCAATATACATTTTTTTAAATGTTGGTTAAATATCTAGGATTTAGAGTGGCTGGGTTATATGCTAAGTGTATGCTTAACTTTTTTAGAAACTGCTAAACTGTCTTCCTACGTAGTTATAATAGTTTACATCCTCACCATAAAAGTCTGAGGGTTCCAGTTCCTCCACTTCCTTGCCAACACTAGTATTATAGGCTATTTAATTGTAGTCATTCTAGCATGTATTCCAATGTGATGTTAATGTGCATTTCCCTAGGGTCTAGTGAAGTGGAACATCTTTTCATGGGTTTATCTGTATCTGCATGTCTTCTTTGGTGAAGTGTCTATTCTAATCTTTTGTTTATTTCTTATTAGGTTGTGAATGTTCTTATTAAGTTTCAATATATATTCTAGATGTAAATCCATTATCAGATATATGCTTAGCAAATGTTTCCTTGGCTTTTCATTCATTTAACATTTTCAAAGCATTTAAAATTTTTTCATATATCACAATTCATCAATTTTTAATGGATTCTGGTTTTAAAATAATATGTAAGGGTGTTTTTCAATGATAATTTTAAAATTTTGATAAATTACAATTTGTCATTTTTTTATGGATCCTGTTTTTAAAATCATATCTAGGAAGGGTTTGCCTAACCCAAACTTCTAGAATAGTATAGACCTAGGTTTACATTTATGTCTTTTTGAGTAAATATTTGTATGTGGTGTCAGAATTGATTTAAGTTCATTATTTGCATTTGGATATTCAGTTGTTACAGTATGATTTGTTGAAAGACTATTCTTCACTGAATTACTTTCACAATTTTGTCAAAAGTCATATTCTGACAATTGTCATGTCATATATGTATGGGTTTATTTCTGAAGTCTACATTTAGGTAAACTGATATAATTTTACCCTTTATGACAGTATAGTACTTCAGAATAGATTGTATAGCAAGTAAAGCTTTATAATGTAGCATCATACTGTCTTAAAATCATTATTAGTACTTCCAGTTTATTCTTATTCTTTAAAGTTTTTTCAGCTTTGTTAGGTCTTTTGCATTTCTACATGAATTTTTACTTGGAAATTTTCTTTAAAAAATTGCTGGGATTTTGACTGAGATTATATAGAATCTATAGATTAATTTTTGGAGAATTGATGCCTTAAAATATTACATTTTCAGCCTCATAAAGCAGATATAACTTTGAATTTATTTAGGTCTTTTATTCTTCAGCAATGTTTTACAGTTTTCTGTGAAGAGCTTTTGTACATATTTTGTCATATCTGTCTCTACTTCATAATTTTGTTGCTATTACAAATGAAATTGACTTTTTAATTATATCCAATTTTTCTTTGCTAGAATATATAAATTTTTGTGTCCTAAAACCTTGCTGAAAGGGACATATGTCTCTTGTGCCCATAGCCTCTGGCTTCCCTGCACATTTGGCTCTGCCAGGGCTCCAGCAATCCAAGCAGTCATACCTCCTCTGCAGCCTGTCTTCACTGTGGCAGACCCAAGAACTCTAAGGCAGCCTCAGGACCAGACTCCTGTGGGTGGACAACACACAGAGGTGGGGATAAAACCAAAGCTGAACCCCAGGGATGGGGAGACTAAGGAAGAGGATCGAAAATCTTTCCATCAGCTGTACAAACTATATATTAAATCCCCACAATTGCCTAGGTAAACCCTGCATCTATGGAATATCTGAGTAAACAGGGAGTGTTCCCACAAATGAAAATGGTCTAGCTCTGGCAACTGTGGACTTTGGGGGCAGCACACGCAGTAATTGGGCCAGATCAGCGTCTCAGTGGTCCCCACAGGGTCTACAGCATGTCCAGAGACCAGCCCAGAGACAGATGAGAACCTCTTGGGGAGGCAGAGGTGGGTTGTGGCTCACAGCATGTGCAAGGACACTTACAGAAGAGAGCCCAAGGAAACATAATTATTACTATTAATTTTATTATATTTTGATTCATTCTATTGTTGGTTCTGGCTTTTGTTTCTTTGTTTTTCTTGGTTTTTTTCTTGGTTTGTTGGTTGGTTGGTTTAGTCTTTTTTTATTTTTATTATTATTATGTTTTTATTTAGTCTTTTGGGATCTCCGTGTTTTATAACATATTTTTTAATTTTCATTTTTAAAAATATACTTCTATTTTTACTTTACTTTTCTGTTGTTCTGTGTTCTTTTCCTTTATTTTTCTCTTCTTCTTTTTCTTTAATATATTTTAAACTTTTAAAAAATATTTCTACTTTGCTCTTCTGTTGTCCTGGGTTTTTTCCCTTTTTATTTTATTTTATGATTATTATTATTATTAATCATTTTTATTGGTTTTTCTGTTTCCTTGCTTTATTCTTCAGTTGGCACACTGTTTTCGTTTTGTTTTTAAGTCAAATGTTTTTGTTAGTTTTAATCCTACTTGTTTGATTTTGTTTTTGAGTTATTCTCTTTCTCTGGTTCTTCTCTTGCTTTTTGTTTTATTTGGTTCTGTTTTTGTTTTTATACATGTGTGTGTGTTTCCTTGCTTCTGTTTTTGTTTTTTTGATTCTGTTTTTACTGTTTCTCTAGGGTTTTGATTGTCTTTTTCTTTTTGCTTTAATATATTTTCTATTTTTAAAAATATTTCCATTTATATGTTGCTTTTCTGTTGTTCTGTCTTCTTTCCCCTTTCTCTTTTTCTTTCTCTTTTCTTTATCATTTTTGTCAGTTTCTTTTGCTTCTTTGCTTCATTCTTCAGTTGGCACTCCACTTTGGTTTTGTTTTTTGGTTTTGTGTTTTTCTCAGTTTTCTTTTTAATTGTTTGATATCATTCTTGGGTTCTTTTCTTTGTCTTGTTCTCTTGCTTTTTGATTTATTTGGTTCTGTTCTTGTTTCTTTGGTGTGTGTGTGTGTGTTTCTTTCTTTCTGTTTTTGCTTGTTTGATTTTACATTTTACCATTTGTCTGGGGTTTTGTTAGTTGTTTTGCTTTTTTTAATCCCAATAATTGCCAGGAAAAGCGACTTAAGGGGACTTGGTTCCTCAATCGGAAGTCAGGCCTGAGGCTCTGGCGTGGGGGGAGAGTCCAGGGCGCTGGATCACTAGAGAGTTACTGGCCCCAGGGAAGATTAATTGCCGAGAACTCTTATGGAGGTCTCTATCTGAATACAAGACCTGGCTCCACCGAACTGCCAGGAGCTCTCAGCTCTGGACGTCTCACACCAAACAACAAACAAGACAGGAACACAAAACCACCCATCAGCACACAGACTACCTAAAGTTATATTAAGCTCACAGACACACAGAAACACCTCACCTGACATGGCCCTGCTCATCAGAGGCAAAAGACTCAGCTCCACCCACCAGAATGCAGGCACCAGTCCCTCCCATCAGGAGGCCTATGCAAGCCACTGGACCAACGTCACCACCGGAGGCAGAGAACAAAAGCAAAAGAAACTACGACCATGAAGGCTGGGAAAAGGAGACCTCAAATACTGTAAATTAGGCAAAATGAGAAGATAGAGAAATAACTTACAGGCAAAGGAACAAGATAAAAACCCACAAGACCAAATATGAAGAAGAAACAGGCAAACTACCTGAAAAAGAATTCAGAGTAATGATAGTAAGGATCCAAAATCTTGGATATAGAATAGAGAAAATACAATGAAGCTTTAACAAGGATGTAGAAGAACAAAAGAGCAAACAAACAGTAATGAACAACAAAATAACTGAATTAAAAATACTCTAGAAGGAATCAATAAGAGAATAACTGAGGCAGAAGAACAGATAAGTGAGCTGGAAGATAGAATGGTGGAAATAACT
Organism: Kogia breviceps; assembly: GCF_026419965.1. Taxonomy (NCBI): domain Eukaryota; kingdom Metazoa; phylum Chordata; class Mammalia; order Artiodactyla; family Physeteridae; genus Kogia; species Kogia breviceps. Next base: position 85,705,450 of record NC_081313.1, on the reverse strand, counting down.
GCCACAGAGCAGAATAAAGAAAAAAGAATGAAAATAATGGAGGACAGTCTCAGAGACCTCTGGGAAAACATTAAGTACACCAACATCCGAATTATAGGCATCCCAGAAGAAGAAGAAAAAAAGAAAGGGTCTGAGAAAATATTTGAAGAGATTATAGTTGAAAACTTCCCCAACATGGGAAAGGAAATAGTCAAAAAAGTCCAGGAAACACAGAGAGTCTCATACAGGATACACTCAAGGAGAAACACACTGAGACACATATTAATCAAATTAACAAAAATGAAACACAAATAAAAAATATTAAAAGCAGCAAGGAAAAAGCAACAAATAACATACAAAGGAATCCCCATAAGGTTAACAGCTGATCTTTCAGCAGAAACACTACAGGCCAGAAAAGAGTGGCAAGGTATATTTAAAGTGATGAAAGGGAAAAACGTACAACCAAGATTACTCTACCCAGCAAGGAACTCATTCAGATTTGACAGACAAATCAAAAGGTTTACAGAGAAGCAAAAGTTAAGAGAATTCAACACCATCAAACCAGCTTTTCAACAAATGCTAAAGGAACTTCTCTAGGCAGGAAACACAAGAGAAGGGAAAAGCCTACAAAAACCAACCCCCCAAAATTAAGAAAGTGGTAATAGGAAGTTACATATTGATAGCTACCTTAAATGTAAATGGATTAAATGCTCCATCCAAAAGACACAGACATGCTGAATGGATAAAATAAACAAGACCCATAAATATGCTGTCTACAAGAGACCCACATCAGACCTGTGGATACATACAAACTGAAAGTGAGAGGATGGAAAAAGATATTCCATGCAAATGGAAATCAAATAAAAGCTGGAGTAGCATTACTCATATCAGACAAAATAGACTTTAAAATAAGGGCTATTACAAGAGACAAGGAAGGACACTACATAATGGTAAAGGGATCAATACAAGAAGAAGATATAACAATTGTAAATATCTATGCACCCAACATAGGAGCACCTCAATACATAAGGCAAATGCTAACAGTCATAAAAGGGGAAATCAGCAGTAACACAATAATAGTAGGTGACTTTAACACCACACTTACAACAATAGACAGATCATTCAAACACAAAATAAATAAGGAAACATGGCTGTAAATGACACATTAGACCAAGGGACTTAACTGATATATACAGGACATTCCATCCAAAAACAACAGGATAAAATTTCTTCTCAAGTGCACACAGAATATTCTCCATGATAGATCACATCTCGGGTCACAAATCAAGCCTCAGTTAATTTAAGAATATTGAAATCGTATCAAGCATCTTTTCTGACCACAATGCCATGAGACTAGATATCAATTACAGGAAAAAAATATGTAAAAAATAAAAACACATGGATGCTAAACTGTATGCTACTAAATAACCAAGAGATCACTGCAGAAATAAAGGAAGGAATTAAAAAATACCTAGAAATGAATGACAATGAAAACACAATGACTCAAAATCTATGGGATGCAGCAAAAGCAGTTTTAAGAGGGAAGTTAATAGCAGTACAATCTGACCTCAAGAAAAATAAAAATCTCAAATAAACTTAACCTCACACCTAAAGCAATTAGAGACAGAAGAACAATAATAACAACAACAAAACCCAATGTTAGCATGTGGAAAGAAATCATAAAGATCAGATCAGAAATAAATGAAAAAGAAATGAAGAAAACAATAGCAAAGATCAATAAAAATAAGTGCTTGCTCTTTGAGTAGATAAACAAAATTGATAAACCATTAACCAGACTCATCAGGAAAAAGAGGGAGAAGACTCAAATCAACAGAATTAGAAATGAAAAAGGAGAAGTAACAATTGATCCTGCAGAAATACAAAGGATCATGAGAGGTTACTACAAGTAACTATATGCCAATACAATATACAACCTGGAAGAAATGGACAAATTATTAGAAAAATACAGCCTTCCAAGACTGAACAAGGAAGAAATAGAAAATATGAGTAGACCAGTCACAAGCACTGAAATTGATACTGTGAATAAAAATCTTCCAACAAACAAAAGCCCAGGGCCAGATGGCTCCCCAGGCAAATTCTTCCAAACATTTAGAGACGAGCTAACACCTATACTTCTCAAACTTTTTCAAAATATAGCAGAATTAGGAACACTCCCAAACTGATTGTACAAGGCCACCATTACCCTGATACAAAACCCAGATGAAGATGTCACAAAAAGAGAAAATTACAAACCAATATCACTGATGAACATAGATGCAAAAATCCTGAACAAAATACTAGCAGAAAGAATCCAACAGCACTTAAAAGGGTTATACACCATGATCAAGTGGTGTTTATCCCAGGAATCCAAGGATTCTGAAATATACACAAATCAATCAATGTGATACACCATATTAACAAAGTGAAAGGTAAACACCATATGATCACCTCAATAGATGCAGAAAAGATTTTTACAAATTTAACACCTATTTATCATAAAAACTCTCCAGAAAGTGGGGATAGAGGGAAACTACCTCAACATAATAAAAGCCATATATGACAAATACACAGCCAACATCATTCTTAATGGTGAAAAACTGAAAGCAGCTCCTCTAAGATCAGGAACAAAACAAGGTAACCCACTCTCACAACTATTATTCAACATAGTTTTGGAAGTTTTAGCCAGGGCAATAAGAGAAGACAAAGAAACTAAAGGAATCCAAATTGGAAAAGAAGAAGTAAAACTGTCACTGTCGATGACATGATCTCTACATAGAAAATTCTAAAGATAACACAAGAAAACCGGTAGAATTAATCAATAAATTTGGTAAAGTAGCAGGATATAAAATTAATGCATAGAAATCTCCTGCATACCTATACACTAACAACAAAAATTCAGAAAGAGAAATTAAGGAAACACTCCCATTTACCATTGCAAGAAAAAAGAATAAAATACCTAGGAATAAACCTACCTAAGGAAGCAAAAGACCTGTATGCAGAAAACTATAAGCCACTGGTGAAGGAAATCAAAGACAACACAAACAGTTGGAAACAAATACCATGTTTTTGGATTGGAAGAATCAACCCAAAGGAATCTACAAATTTAATGCAATCCCTATCAAATTACCAATGGTATTTTTCACAGAGCTAGAACAAGAAATCTTACAATTTGTATGGAAATGCACAAGGCACTGAATAGCCAAAGCAATCGTGAGACAGAAAAACAGCAGGAGGAATCAGGCTCCCTGACTTAAGATTATACTACAAAGCTACAGTAATTAAGACAGTATGGTACTGGCACAAAAACAGAAATATAGATCAATGGAACAGGATAGAAAGCCCAGAAATAAACCCATGCACATATGGTCACCTTATCTTTGACAAACGAGGCAAGAATATACAATGGAGAAAAGACAGCCTCCTCAATAAGTGGTGCTGGGAAAACTGGACAGCTACATGTAAAAGAATGAAATTAGAATACTCCCTAACACCATACATAAAAATAAACTAAAAATGTATTAAAGACCTAAATGTAAGGCCAGACACTGTCAAACTCTTAGAGGAAAACATAGGCAGAACACTCTGACATAAATCACAGCAAGATCCGTCTTGAGCCACTTCCTAGAGTAATGGAAATAAAAACAAAGTAAACAAATGGGACTTAATGAAACTTAAAATCCTTTGCACAAGAAAGGAAACCATAAACAAGATGAATAGACAACTCTCAGAATAGGAGAAATTATTTGCAAATGAAGCAACTTACAAAGGATTAATCTCCAAAATATACAAGCAGCTCATGCAGCTCAATATCAAAAAAACAAAGAACCCAATCCAAAAATGGGTGGAAGACCTAAATAGACATTTCTCCAAAGAATACATACAGATGACCAAGAAGCATATGAAAAGATGCTCAGCATCACTAATTATTAGAAAATGCAAATCAAAACCACAATGAGGTATCCCCTCACATCAGTTAGAATGGCCATCATCAAAAAATCTAGAAACAATAAATGCTGGAGAGGGTGTGGAGAAAGGGAACCCTCCTACACTGTTGATGGGAAAGTAAATTGATACAGCCACTATGGAGAATGGTATGGAGGTTCCTTAAAAACCTAAATAGAACTATCATATGACTCAGCAATCCCACTACTGGACATATACCCTGAGAAAACCATAATTCAAAAAGAGACATGTACCACAATGTTCATTGCAGCACTATTTACAATAGTCAGGACATAGAAGCAAGCTAAATGTCCATCAACAGATGAATGGATAAAGAAGATGTGGCACATATATACAATGGAATATTTCTCAACCATAAAAGGGAACAAAACTGAGTTATTTGTAGGAAGGTGGGTGGAACTAGAGGTTGTCATCCAGAGTGAAGTAAGTCAGAAAGAGAAAAACAAATATCATATGCAAATGCATATATATGGCATCTAAAAAATGGTACTGATGAACCTAGTGACAGGGCAGGAATAAAGACACAGACATAGAGAACGGACTTGAGGACACAGCAGGGGAAGGGAAAGCTAGGATGAAGTGAGAGAGTAGCACTGACATATATACACTACCAAATGTAAAATAAATGGCTAGTGGGAGTCTGCTGCATAGCACAGGGTGATCAGCTTGATGCTTTGTGAGGACCTAGAAGGGTGGATAGGGAGGGTGGAAGAGAGGTTCAAGAGGGAGGGGATATGAGGATATATGTATACATATAGCTGATTCACTTTGTTGTACAGTAGAGACTAATACAACATTGTAAAGCAATTATACTCCAATAAAGATATTTAAAAATATTTTTAAAAAACCTTGCTAAAGTCACATATCAGTTCAGGTAGCTTTTTCTAGACTATCAGATTTTCTACACAGATGATCATATCATCTGTACATAAAGACAGTTTCACTTTTCTCTTCTAATATACATGTCTTTTATTTATTTTACTTGGTTTTTAACTTTTTTTTCATCTTTCTCAAACTCTTAGAACAATGTAAAACAAAAGTGGCAAGAATAGTTAGTTATATCTTATTCCTGATATTAGAGGGAAATCATTCAAAGTTCCACAATTAAGTACAATATTAGGTGAACGTTTTTTCATTGATAAATTGCATAGATGAATTTATCACATTAAGAAAGTTTCCTTCTGTTTCTAGTTTTCTGATAGTTTTATCATGAATTATTGTTGGATTTTTTCAAATGGTTTCTCTGGGTCTATTGAGATGATGATATATACTGTGTTGGCCAAAAAGTTGGTTCAGGGTTTTCTGTTAGATGTTATAAAAAAACCCAAATGAACTTTTTGGCAAACCCTATATGTATGTGTGTGTATATATATATATATATATATATATATATATATATATATATATAAAATTTAAATCTATTAATATAGTAAATTACATTAATTTCTTTTTCTAATGTTAACTAACTTAAAGTCCAGAGATAAACACCAGTATGTCATGATGCTTTACCCTGTTATGTATTGTTGGATTTGAGGTGCTAACATTTGTTTAGGGATTTTGCCTCTAATATCATGAGGGATATTTGTTTGTACAGTTATTTTTTTGTTTTGTTTTGTTTTCCTTCTGCAATGTGTTTGCATGATTTTGATATTAAGATAATGCTGGTTTCAGAGAATTCTTTAATTTTCTGAAAGAGCTTGGGCAGAATTGTTTTTTATTTTGTTTTTTTGGTTTTCTTCCTTAAATGTCTGTTAGAAATTACCAGTGAATCCATTTGAACCTCTAGGGATTTTTTTGCTTGTTTTTGTTGAATGAGTTTTATCTACAAATTCAATTTCTTTAAATTCCATAGTATTATTCATGGAATAATATAATATATATTGTTGAGCAAGTTTTGATAGTTTATTTCAAGGAATTTTCCCATTTCATCTATAATATTAAATTTATTGGCATAAAGTTGATCATAATATTTCCTTATTATCCTTTTAATATGTGTATCTATATAGTGATATCAACATTATCATTCTGGATTTTGTTAATAGTTGTACTCTCTTACTTTTTCCTGATGAGTTTGACTAAGGTTGCCAAATATTTTGTTCAAAGAATCAAACAGTAAATATTATAGGTTGTAGCCCACATCAGATCTGTTGCTTCTGCTTCTTCTTCTTAAAAAAAAACCTAACGTAAAATCTTCCATCTTAAAAAACTTTTAAGTATATATCTATAGTATAATATTAATGTATGCACATTTTTTACAGCAGATATCTAGTACTATTTCATCTTTCATAACTAAATCGCTATGCCCAATGAATAGCAACTCTCCATTTCCTCTCTCCCAACCCTTGGGAAATCATCATTTTACTTACTGCTTGGTATATTCAAAATCATCCAGATTAATAATCACATTAAAAATATATGGTCAAAACATTCTAATTAAAAGGCCAAGTGTGTCATAGTAGATATAAAAGCAAGACAACTATATGCTATTTACAAGAAATCCACTTGAAATATAAAAACAAAAATATATTTAAAGTAAAAGGATGAAAGATGATATCCAGTTGACCCTGGAATGACATGGCTTTGAACTGCAAGGTTCTACTTATATGAGGATTTTTCCAATAAAAGCATAGTACAGTACTAGACTGTCCACATTGGTTGAAACTGTGATTAAAAAACTTCCAACAAATAAAAGTTCAGGGCCAGATGGCTTCACAGGCAAATTCTCTCAAACACTTAGAGAACAGTTAACACCTATCCTTCTGAAACTCTTCCAAAAAATTGCAGGGGAAGGAACACACCCAAGCTCATTCTACAAGGCCACCATTACACTGATACCAAAATCAGACAAATATACAACAGAAAAAGAAATTTACAAGCCAATATTACTGATGAACATATATGCAAAAATTCATAACAAAATACTGAGTCTAACAACACATTGAAAGGATCAGACACCATGATCAAGAGGGATTTATCCCAGGGATGCAAGGATTTTTCAATATATGCAAATCAATCAATGTGATACACCACATTAAGAAACTGAAGAATAAAAACCATATGATCATCTCAATAGATGCAGAAAAAGCTTTTGACAAAATTCAACACCATTTATGATAAAAATTCTCCAGAAAATGAGCATAGAGGGAACCTACCTCAACATAATAAGGGCCATACATGACAAACCCACTGAAATGACATTTTTCTGAAGAAAACATACAAATGCCCAACATGTGTAAGAAAAGATATTCAGCATCACTAATTATCAGGGAAATGCATATCTAAGTCACAATGAGACATTGTATTGCTTCTGTTTAAAACGGCCATTATCAAAAAAGTAAAAAACATAACAAAAACTGGTCAGGATGTGGAGAAATTGAAATTTTGTGCACTATTTGTGGGAATATAAAATGGTGCAACCGTTATGGAAAACAGTATGGAGGTTCCTCCATAGAACAGCAATAGGATCTAGCAATCCTATGTCTGAATATTTATCCAAAAGAGTTGAAAACAAGACCTTAAAGAGATTTTAGCACTCCCATGTTCATTGCAACATTATCCACAGTTGCCACGAGGTAGAAAAAACACCTAAAACTCCATCAATAGATAAATGGACAAATAGTGGTACATACATACAATGGAATGTATTTTAGCCTTAAAAAATAAATTAATGTTTTTGTTATTTAACAACACTTTTAAAAAATTCATAGCATATAGGCCAAAAAAAAAAAAAAAAACAACAGGCCAAGGGCCAAATTCAGCCCACTGCCATTATCTGCCCAACTAGTGGGCTCACTTTTTATCACTTTGTTGATTTTCTCAAAGTTTCACCTTTTTCTTCATTTGTTTTTCTCTATCATTTTCTCTCTTTTCCCATCCATTGATAGTGACTCTTGATCTTTCATATTTCTTTCTCCAATTATTTTCTGTTTAATTTTCTTGCCACTTTTCTAGTTTCTTAACGTAGAAGCTGAGCTTATTTCTAGTAAAGTTTTATTAACATAATATTTATCCTAAGTACTACTTTATTGGCACCCCACAAATGCGATATGCTTTGGAAAATGGTCTACTTTCATAAATGTTCCATATGTACTTGAAAGAATGTATATTCTGCTATTCTGTGGAGTGATTTATAAATTAGGTCATGTTGGTTGATATCATTGCTGAAGTCTTCTGTATCCTTACTGGCTTTCCTTACTTGTTCTATCAATTGCTAATTATCCAAGTGTACTTACAGATTTGTCTATTATTTCTTACAGTTCTATCAGTTTTTGTTTTACGTATTCTGAAATCTGTTATTATGTGCATAATTTTTAGGATTGTACATCCTATTGATAAATTGATACCTTTGTCATTGTGACATGACCTTGTTTATCCCTTGTAAAAATCTTTACCCCCCCAAAATATTTTGTATGATATCTACTTTCTCTCCATATACATGTTTCAATATACCCTTTCCAGCTTTCCTTTGACTAGTGTTGTACAGTTGATCCTTGTACAACATGGGGGTTAGGGAGATCAACCCTCCATGCAATTGAAAATCCTTGTGTGTATTTACAGTGGGTTCCTCCGTATCTGTAGTTCTTCATCAGTGGATTCAACCAACTGCAGACAGTCTAGCACTGTAGTATGTATTTATGAAAAAAATCCTCATATAAGTATAGCCTTGCAGTTCAAACCCATTTTGTTCAAGGGTCAATGTATATCATCTTCCATCCTTTTACTTTAAATTTATTTATGTTTTTATATTTCAAGTGGATCTTTTGTAAATAGCACATAGTTGTCTTGCTTTTTTATCTACTCTGACACACTTGGCCTTTTAATTAGAATGTTTTGACCATTCATTTTTAATGTGATTATTAATCTGGATGGTTTTGATTTTTTTTACTTGTCCCTTTTGTATTATGCTCCCCTTTCCCTCTTCCTGCCTACTTATATATTGAGCATTTTTATGAGCTTACTCACTATAACTATTTATTTTATTTTAGTGGTTACTTGGGCTTATATTATATATCCTTAACATCACTTTTTACCTTCAAGTGATATTATACCATTTCATGTTAAGTATGGAAATCTTAAAATATACTCTCATTTCTCAACTTACTTTCAAGTGTTCTCTCATATAGTTTACTTATACAATTCGCAAACTCTCACAATAACATTATTTTTGCTTCAACAGTCAGTTACCTTTTAAAGAGATTTATATAATTTTTAAAAATTCAGGTATTGGGCTTCCCTGGTGGCACAGTGGTTGAGAATCCGCCTGCCGATGCAGGGGACACGGGTTCATGCCCCGGTCTGGGAAGATCCCACATGCCATGGAGTGGCTGGTCCCATGAGCCATGGCCGCTGAGCCTGCGCATCCGGAGCCTGTGCTCCACAAAGGGAGAGGCCACAACATTGAGAGGCCTGCGTACCGAAAAAAAAAAAAAAAAAAAATTCAGGTATTTACAGTGTGGTTTACATTCTCGTATTCTTTATGGCTTTTTGTATACCCACATTTCCATCCAGCATTATTTGGCTTCTACCTGAAGGGCTTCCTTTAAGTTTTTAATAGTGCAGATGTGCTTGTAATGAGTACTCTCAGGCAGGTCTAGTAGTCCCAAGGTTGTTTACTTTGAAGAAATTTTAAATGGTATTGTATTTTTAACTTCAGTAGCCATGTGATTATTGTTAGTATGTAGTAATACAATTTATTTTTCTATGATAATCTTGTATCCTAGATTTTAATAAATTCACTTATTAATTCTTAGAAAAAGATATGTATTTCTAGGGATTTTCTGTATGGACACCTGCAAAGTATGCCATCTTCCTTTCCTATCTGGATGCCTATTATTTCTTCTTCTTGCCTCATTTTTCAGGTGAGAAATTCCACTACTGTGTTGGAAAGGGTGATAAGAGAGGACATCTTTGCCTTGTTCCCAATCTTGAGAAAACATTCATCCTTTCATCATTAAGTATGTTAGCTGTAGAGATTTCTTGAGATTTATTTTATCAGATAGAAGAAGTTCTCCATTCCTAGTGTGTTGAGAGTTTTTGTTCTGAATGGTATTGGATTTTGTCAAATGCTTTTTTTGCATCAACTGATCATATTGGTATGTCAGTTGATTATTTTCTCTTTTAGCCTGTTGCTATTGTGGATATTATTGATATTATAGATTAATTGCCAATTGTTGGACCAGTCTTGCATACCTGGAGTAAATTCCACTTGTCTTGTTATAAAATTAATCATTTTTATGCATTCTTGGATTTTATTTCCTAATATTTTATTGAAGATTCTTGTATCTAAGTTCCTAAGAGATACTTGTCTGGAGTTTTCTTTTCTTCTACTATTTTTGTTGAACTTTCTTATATTTTAAAAGATATTAAATCTTGGTATAGAGTTCTAGGTTGATAGATTTTGTTTGTTTGTTTTGTTGTTTGTTTTCAGTAGTTTAAAGCTGTTGCTCTGCACTCTTCTTGTTTTCATTATTTCTGATGAAAAATCTGTCATCATTACCTTTGTTACTGCATATGCAACTTTTGCTCTCTCTGCATACACCTAAGATAGTGTTCTTATTTCTGATTTTGAACAAGTTAATTATGATATGCTTTGGTTTAGTGTTTTCATGTTTATTGTGCTGTGTTCATTTACCTTGAATCTGTAAGTTTATTTTTTTCATCAAATTTGGAAAATTTCAACATTTATTTTTCAAATATTTTTCTTTCTCACCTCTCTCTCTCTTCTTTTTTGGGGAACTCCAATTATATTAGACTGTTCACTGATGCTCTGTTTATTTTTTTAAATTATTTTTCCTCTGTGTTTCATACTGGGTAGTTTATCCTACTATGGGTTCAAGTTCCTTTCTTATGTCACGTCTAATATGCTACTAGTTATATTCAATGTATGTTTCATCTCAGACATTTTACTTTTTATTTCTTAAAGTTCAGTTTGGAACTTTTTATATGTTCCTTATCTCTACTTAACTGTGTAAACAAGTTTAATACAGTTGTAATAACTGGGTTTATCCTGTTTTCTCATAGTAACATCTGTGCTAATATTCTGGATCTACTACAACTGATTGATTTTTCTCCTCATAATGAGTCATATCTACTGCTTCTTCATATACCTGGTAATATTTTATTGACTGTGATACATTATGAATTTTACCTTGCTGGACCCTGAATATCTCTGTATTCCTATAAACATTTTTTGAACTTTCTTAAGGGATACAGTTAAGTTACATGGAAACAGTGACACACTTGGGTTTTGATTTTAAGTTTTGTTTAGTAGCATCACAGTAACATTTATTTTCCCTACTGTTGCAAAATGCTTCTGAGTAGTTTCCTTGAATTATGAGTTTTCTATTCTGGCTGGAAAATAACACCAGCTATAATTCCCTCTAATTCATTTGATGGTCTTTCCCCAGCCTTAGTTTCTTCACACTCATATACTGATCAGGACTCTCATGGACACATTTTGCAGAATTTCAGGGTTATGGCTACATGTAGCTCTCTTCTCTCTGCTTCTCTGTCCTTCAAATATTAGTTGTCTTGGTCTTCCTGGATGCAAACCTCTGTCTTCTCTTTGCAATTCTGTGCCCTACCTGGGCTCCCCTTCCTGTATCACATTTGGTATATTCTTTAAAGGTCATAATCTGTGCAATTTTAGCAGTCACATCATGTGTCTTCCATCTTTCAGAGATCACTGTTTTTCCTGATGTCTAGTGTCTTCCAAAGCATTGTTTCATATATTTTGTCTGTTTTTTTGTTGTTTCACGAAAGAGGTTAAATGCATTCCCTGTTATTCCATTTCCTGAAGCAGAAGTTCTTCACCTCCTAATAGCGATGTGACCTTGTGCAAGGATACCACTTTCAAGTTAATATTAGTTCCTGTTTCACAGATATTATGTAACAATGCAAGAAAGAATATTATATGTTAAATCTGTGTTACATAGGGCGTGGGACAAAATAGACTTGGTACTTATTATTTAATTATATCATAAATTTCTGAAAAGTGTTAGCATTTCCTTTTACAAGATTATTAGAGTAGAAGTCACAATTAACAATTTTTCAGAAGAATTATAATAATTTAAGCATCTGATGCTCCTAACTAAAAAAGTTGGTGAGTGTTTTTAAAAAGACTATGTTGGAAGGCAAGTAAGTAAAGTAAATAAAACAACTGGAGGGTAATAAATATTATATAAGTTTAAAATGTTCATAATTGTTGATTCAGAAATTCTAATTTCAGGACACTTTCCTAAAGAAATTGTCAAAAATGAACAAAAATGTTTGCGTGATGATGACAGATATATTGCCATTTATAATATGGTGTTTCTACTTTTCACTCTGTCTAAAGTAGGAGTGTGTGTAAATAAATCTTGGCTCAGTACATATGTAAAATACAAAATAGCTATTAAAAATCCTATTAAGAGACATGGGATTTCTGCTTATTATGTAGTAAGTGAAAGTTACAAATGTTAAATTAAATATTTTACCATTTAAATATGGTAAAATTTTTCATTGAATGCATTGAATTTTGGGGGGAGTTACATGCTAAAATAGTAAGTGTGATTATACCTGAATGGTTGAATTATACTTAGTTTGCTTTTCCTTCATTGTATTATATATTTTGCAAAATTTCACTAATCCATATGTTATTTTTATAGTCAGAAACAGAAAGCTAGATTTTATGTCAATGTTACTATGAAAAAATAGAACATCAAAATTTTTAATGAAAGTATTCTAACATTCTATTTTATTTGATAATAAATCTCTACTCAAGGATATATCATTAAGATGCTTTTATGCTAATACATTTATATTTTATAAGTATCAAGAGTTCCCTATAAAGAGAGGCAACTAGTTAAAGTATCTAGGACAAATGCACAAGTAGTTTGTCATTCTTCATTTAAAAAGCCATCAAAATTTGTTACCAATAATGGAACAAATTCTTCAGCATGAAGCAAATAATCTATTGATGTTTTAAGAGAAATACTAAGGTTAGTTGTCACATGACTGGTAATAACAACATGCTATAGAGTGGAAAGGCATAACATCCAGTTGCAGACCTGGCTCTCATCTCCTGAGTGACCAGAGCATTTTGCTTCCCTTTACTCTGTCTCTGCCTCCTCATTTGTACATTGGGATATAATGTCCACATTCTAGTTGTCTAGTTGTGGTGTAGATTAAACTAACATAGCAAACATTTGACTTTGAGAATATACTCAATTCATAGTAGGCATTATTAATAAGGGTCCAAACTGTCTCTCATTTTTTTGAGTCAATATTTTTCAGACATTTGTATCAGAGTTCCCAGAGGAAAAGAACCAATTATATATATATATATATATATATATATATATATATATATATATATATATATATGTATATATGTGCTATGCTTGTATATATACATACATATGTATGTAGACATATATGTGTGTGTGTATATATACATATATAAAGAGAGAGATTTATCATGAAGAATTGTTTCACTTAATTGTGGGGGATAGACAATACAATCTGAAATCTGTACGACCTGCTGGCAGGCTGGAAACTCAGACAGGATTTCATGATGCTGTCTTGAGAAAGAATTTCTTCCTCTTCAGGAAGCTCTTAAGAACAGACTGATTGGATTCAACTAATTGGATGAGGCCCACCCACATTATTGAGGGTAATCCCTTTTACTTAAACTCAACTGATTGTGGTTGTTAAACACACTGTGCAAAATACCTTCATAGTAACACCTACAATGGTGTTTGATAATAACCGGGTGCTATAGCCTAGCCAAACTGACACATAGGGTTAATCATTCCACCATTCCTCATTAAGTCATAGTAGTTTCTGGAGGCTCTTTGGAGATTGGAAAGGATAGTTTCTGCACCATCTCTAAAAAATGAACCCTTATTGTAAGTTGTATTAGTTCAAACTTATATTTTAATGTTTCCTTTAAAAATGTTTCTAGGATCTAAAAAGTAGTTTAAAAAATAGATTGATTTTTTTTGTGTGAAATGACTTGGTTAAATACAACAATAATATTAAGTTAGAAAGTATTAATCCTATTTCTAAACATACAAAGTGAAATAAACATTAATTTTATTAATATTAGCTGACTTTTTGAATTCTTATCATATGGTGGGCTGTGTGATAATATTTATGAAAAAGACTTAGAGAAACTTGTAACTTATGCAAAAAATGATACAGCTTCTACATGTGATATTTCCAGGTTCTATCCATGCTTGTCCCACTGTGGTAGATTGTATTTTCCAAAGATGGGCATTATAATAGTTCTAGTATCAGATGCTTTTCATGAATATCGCCACTCTTCCATAAAGAGAAGATTGTCTGAATCTAGGTGAACATGTGATTTGCTTGTAACTAATAGGATGCTTCTGAAATGATGCTGCATGACTTTGTATACAAAGTCATAAAAGACAATGTAGCATCTTCTACATTGCTCATTGGAATATTCATTCTTACATCTTCTGCTGTCATATAAGCAGTATGACTACCCTGATACTGTTATGCAGTGAAGGAGCTCCAGTTATCACGTGTTGAGATCCACATGGAGACACCCTAGAATAGTGAAGATAGAGATCTCCAACCCTCCTGATGCATAAGACAGTTTGACTGCAAATATCTGAGATACTTGAACCAAAACTACACAAATGAGTCCTATTAAGAACTATGAAGACACACTATATCTATCTTCCAAGGCTCATTGTTATACAAACATCCTCAAAACAATAAACAGTATGTAGCAAATTTGTCAATGCCTCTTGCATAGAAGATGTGCAGAAATGCAACAGACATGGAAAATTGTCTCCCAACAAATGCTTCCAAACTTCTGACCCACAGACACTGTAAGAGATAATAAAATCAAATAAAATGTTGCTTTAAGCCATTAAGTTTGGGCTGATTTTTAGGCTACAGCAATAATGGAAATACCACCTTTATATATAGAAGTCTTAACAACTATAATTAATATGATACATTAACCAAAATATAAGCTATCAACGCACACCAAGAACCTGAAAGAATATAACAAAAAAAGTCAACTTTTGAGGGGAAGATGGAACTAAAAAGGTTTAAAAATTATTCAGAACCCAAGACATATTCTAAATAGAATAGAGGTTGTAAAGGAGAATCCATTTCTTGCCTCTTTCAGGGTCCAGTGACTGCTACATTACTTAGTTTGCGACCCTATCATTAGCATCTCTGACTCTGCATTAAATAACCCTTTCCTTTTGTAGTAATCTTCTTCTGTCCTTATCTCATAAGGACATTGGTAAAGACATTTAGGGCCCACCTGTGTAATCCAGGATAATCTCCCCATTTCAAGATCCTTCACCTAATTGTATCTGTGTAGACCTCTTTTCAATATAATGTAACATTTACAGATTCCAGGCATTAAGATCTGATATATTTGGGACCCATTATTCCACTTACTGCATACAGTTATATTTGTCAGTTATTGCAATGAAAGTGCTGCAAAACAAACAGAACCAAAATCTCAGTTAATATGTTTCAGCCCATTCCATCTGGGTTCAGCTGGGTTAGGCTGACACTGGATTCATTGCCTTCAGGTATGCTCTATTTGTCTACATAACAAATGGTAAGAACTCCAAGGCCAGTCCTCTTTCCTAGCACAATTACAAAAGAATCGCTTGTGTCTGTAACCACGAAGGATACTTTTCAGTAGAAGCTGAACTAGAGAAATAATGTATAGAAATAGCATTTTGGTGTCTCCAATGAAAAACCCAGCTGTTCAACGAATTATTGCATGTTAAGCCCACTAGTCAATATATACTATCCACTCAAAGTTTCTAATATTTTACAACTTTACTTTAAAAAATGAATATACACAGCAATGTAACAAATGTACCACTCTGGTATGGAACATTGATGGTAGGGAAAGCCGTGCATGTGTGGGGATGGGGGACATATGGGAACTCTATACTTTCTGTTCAATTTTGCTGTGAATCTAAAACCACTCTAAAAATCGTTTATTAATTTAAAAAAAGAGTAGGCTCCCAAGAACCTCTAGTCATTTGAATAAAGACTTAAGGCAAAAGAGACATTAAGAAAAAAAGATCAGATAAAATAAAGACAACTTAAAAACTGTAATATCCTCAAAGAGATTTTTAAAAAGATCCTATATTCATGAAAATATAAATGTTATTTTTAACAAGGAACACTAGAAAGAAATAGGAAGCTCATGGAAATTTAAAATAGTATAGTTAAGTTTGATAAAAATCAATCAGGTTTTAGAAGATAAAGTAAATTAAAATTTTTGCAAAGTAGAAGATAAATATAAAGACAGGGTCAATTTACAAAATTAAATATTCACTACAATATTTCCAGAGAGACTAGTAAAGAAAATCTAGCAAATGAAACTGGTAAAGAGGACAATAAAGGACATTATTTTTTTTTAGATTGAAAAGACCTATCAAGCACCACACAGAACAAATAGAAAAAAAAAAAAATGTCCTAGTGGACTTACTGAGTGCAACCCCAAGAATAGAGAGGTTAGAAAAGAATAGGTCTTGAGAATCTTTGAAAGAGAGAGAAGAATAGTCTTAGATAACATGTCTAAATCTTTCTGAAGGGCTAGATGTTTCTTCCTGTGAAGGATTTGTCCCTTGAACTTAAATTTGAACACGTTCTTACAAAGAAATAGAACTTCTAATATCCAGGATCCAAAAGACAAGGCAGTAGCAAACCATGCTCTAATAAGTAGAAAGTACTCTCTGGAGATAAGGATACTGGGGTGCTTATTTCATGTTTTAATCATTAATTAACAATAATTATTAATCGTCTTTGAGATGTCAGACACTGTGCTAGGATGCTTTGTTGCACTTTCAAAAACAATTTTTTTAAATGTCCAAAAGTACTGCTGCATTTTTTTTTAACTCTAATGGACGAAGTTTAGTGGTGATTTGCTTTCCGAGAAAATGAAGGGCAGCTATGTAGTTGTGTTTTTCAGTAGGCCTCTGCTATCCACCAAAAGAAAAGTAGCATACTGTGAATGAAAGCTTTACATTAAGGCTTCAGATCATTAATATTACATTTTTAGTGTAGCTTTTAAGGTGAGATGTTATTATTATTATTATTAGTGCTAGGAAGATAGGCAGTAGAAGAGAGTAATAGAGTGAGATTTATTGAAGTTGAAAGCTATAATAATATTACTTTTACTAGTTTACTTTCTTATAATGAATGATTCAGAAAGAAAATCAGCCTTTTGGACTCAAATTTTAGTTAATGCAAATGCATGGCCAGATTTCTTCTCAGAAACCTAGCACAGATTCTATTGAAGGCATGTAAAAGTTAGTGGGGTATACACATTTGGATTCTGAGGTCATAATTTTGTTCCAAAAGAAACTATAGGTAGAGATTTTTTTTCCACCTACAGAATGTAAAAAGGAAAGGGAGAGAATGAAAGATAAAAGTAAGAAAATAACATGAATTTAACTGGGGAAAAAACATCCCTTAGTCTTTCAAAAACAATAGTTTCTGGAATTCTAAGTCAGTGTTGAATCCATAAATAACACTCTATATCACAGACTGAAGAGCATTTGTTTACTGGAATCATTGAATATATTCTCTTGAAAGAAGGAGCAGGAAATGTAATGGAACAAAGTTTCTTAATAATACAATTTCCATTTAAGCCATTAGATTTACTATTTTCTCAACATATCTCACATTCTGTCATGTATGTAAAAGAGCTGTCTTCAATACACAAAAAAATAAGGGATACTTATACAATAAAATAAATAATACAAATGAACACAGGAGAAAGGATCTTGTGACACATGAAAATTCTGATTTTTATAAAATCCTAAAGTTATACACACATTGTAAACTATGCATATTTTCTCTTATTCTTTGGGAAAAGAGTCTTTTTAGAAAAATATTTTCTGTACCTTTTTATTTAGGAATTGAGTACAAAGTTATAAGGTAAACGTACGATGTTCTGTTTATACACATTTTTTTTTTAGAATCTTAGTGTTCTGTATAGAGTTGGGAATAACATCTGTTTTTTTATTATTGAGGTAACATTGGTTTATAACATTCTGTAAGTTTCCTATGTATGACATTATAATTCAAATTCTGAATTCACTATAGTATACTGCATCAAAAGTCTAATTCCATCCATCACTATACAGTTGGTCCTCTTTACCCATTTCACACAGCCCCCACCCTTTCCCCTCTGGTAACCAGCAGTCTTTTCTCTGTATTTATGTGTTTGTTTTGTTGTGTTTGTTTATTTTGTTTCTTTAAAATATTTCACATGAGTGAAATCATATGGTATTTATCTCTCTCTGAATTATTTCACTACATGTCCATCCATGTAGTCACAGATGGCAAAATTTCACCTTTTTATGGTTGAATAATATTCCATTGTGTATATGTACCACATCTTTATCCATTCATCCATCAATGGGCACTCATGTTGTTTCCATATCTTGGCTATTGTAAGTAATACTCTGATGAACAGAGGGTGAACATGTATTTTCTAATTAGAATTTTCCTATTCTTGGAATAAATACCAGGAAGTGGAATCACTGGATGATGTAGTAATTATATTCTTAATTTTTTGAGAAATCTCCATACTGTTTTCCATAGTAATTCTATTCTTAATTTTTTGAGAAATCTCCATACTGTTTTCCATAGTACCTGCACCAATTTACATTCCCATCAATAACGTATAAGGCTTCCCTTTTCTCCTATATCCTCTTCAATACTTGTTAATAGTTGCTTTATGTATTTGGTGCTCCTATTTTAGGTGCATATATATTAAATAAGTGCTGTGTCTTCTTGAGGAATTGTCCCCTTTGTCATTATATAATGTTCATCTTTGTCTCTTGTTACTTATTTTGACTTAAGGTCTATTTTTTTTCTGATATGAGTATGGTTACACCGACTTTCTTTCAGTTGACATTTGTTTGGAGTATCATTTTTCCTTCCTTAACTTTGAGCCTATGTTTACTTTTAAAGGTGAAATGAGTCTCCTCAAGGCAGTATAAATTTGGGTGTTGTTTTTTAATCCATCTAGCCACTCTGTGTCTTTTGACTGGTGAATTCAATCCATTTAAATTTGGGGTGATTATTGATAAATGAGGACACAGTTGCCATTTTATCTTTTGTTTTATTCATGTTCTATATATCTTCACTGTTTCTTTTTCCTTGTGTTTCTGTCTGCCATTTTGATTTTGTAATTTTCTATGTTATTTTCTCAGTTTCCTCTTTTTTATTTTTCATGTCTGCTCTAGATTTATGCTTTGTGGTTACCATGAGGTAAAATGTCTTATAGATAAAATAACCTTTTTTTCTGCTGATATCATCTTATCTGAATTTGCCTATATGAGTTCTATCCTTTTCCTCTTCCCCTTTTACATTTTTGTTGTCTCAAAGTACCATTTTCTAAGTTGTAAGTTTGTTACCAAATTGAAGTAGCTATAGCTATTTTTACTGCTTTTTTACCTTTAAAGTTTATGCTATAATTGTTTAATAACCTATTCGGATATAGAATCACAATTTTCTTATTCTACCAATCACCTTACTCAAAGTTTTGTGTACTTTTGTTTTTGTTTTTGTTTTTTTTCAGGTAGAAGAGCTGCTTTCAACATTTTTTGTGAGGCAGGTGTTGATAAACTCCCTAGTTCATAGTGTTGATGAACTCCCTCAGCTTTTGTTTGTCTTTATATTTCTCCTTTATATCTGAAGGATAACTTTGTTGAACAGAGTATTCTTGGCTAACAATATTTATCTTCCAAAATTTTAATTACGTCATTCCACTCTCTCCTGGCCTATAGAGTTTCTCCTGAGAAATCAGCTGATAGCCTAATTGGGGTTCCATTGTATGTTGCTGTCTTTTATCTCCTGGATGCCTTTAAATTTTTCTTTATCATTGAATTTTGACAATTTTAATATAATGTTTCTTAGAGGTATTTTTGCATTGAGATAATTAAGTGTTCTCTTGGCTTCATGGATTTGTATGTCTAGTTCTTTCTCCACGTTTGGGAAGTTCTCATATATGATTTGTTTAAGTAAACTCTGTTCCACTTTCTCTCCCTTCTCCTTCTTGGATACCAATTATCCTTATGTTAATTTTCCCAGTGGAGTAGGATAGTTCTTGTATTCTTCATTTTTGTTTTTTTCAAATCTTAGTTCTCTCCTCTTCTACCTGAATCATTTCCAGATTTCTATCTTTGAGCTTGCTAATTCTCTCTTCTATATGGTCTGCTCTATCCCAATTCTTTTTATTGCATTCTTTACCATATATATTGAGCTCTTAAGCTTCAGAATTTCTGTTTGGTTCATTTTGAGGTTATAATCTCTTTGGTAAAATATTCTTTCTGTTCATTAATTTTATTCCCGAGGTCATTGAAATGCCTTTCTCTGTTTTCCTGTAGCTCGTTGAGTTTCTTCATAAAATTAATTTTGAACTCTGTCAGTTAGATTTCAATCTTCCATGATTTAAAATTTGGTTTCTAGAGAATCGTCATTTTCTTTGCGTGATACCACATTACCATGGTTTTTTATGGTGTTTTAAAAGTTGTTCCTCTGCTGGCACATTTGAAGTAGTAAAAACCTTTCCTATTTAGGTAAAGGTTTTTTACCATTTCTGACAATTCAAAGAGTTGGTAATTAGGGTCCTTTTTTTGTTTTTCAGTAGGGGGAACTATAGCTCAAGTTACTGGTTTCTCTTATCTGAGCTGCCTCTGGCTATATTTGAGAATTGGCACTTCTCACCCTCCACTACCTCTGCCAGACATATCACTGGTGCCCTCCTTGTTGCTGCTTGTGCCTCCAAGGTCATTGGTGCCTTGCTGCTGCTGGTGTTGCTGCTGTGGCTGGCATTGCCACTGGGGGCATGTGCCTCCACTGAGTCTAGGGTTACCTGGGTCATGGGCAGTGGTCGGGGTAAGGGTGAGTGGGGAGTCACGGGTGTGGGGGTTTGCTGTGTTCACAGTCGTCAGATGCATGGGGGTCACTGACATTGCAGTGTGGGTGGAGCTGGAGTCACAGGCATAGCCATGGTTGGAGAGACTTGGGTCATGGGGTGTGTCATCACTGCTGCCCAGTTCCCTGTGACCATGGGTCCTGCTATGGCTAGGAGCCTGGAGTTGTGTTTGCCATCTCCCCTGCTGCTACCAGGATCTCTGGGATTCAGTGCTCAGGGACCATAATCAGGGGGCTGGGATCACAAGAACCACCTCTGCTATTCCCTTGGTTGTGTCTCCTCTACATGTTCCAATCCACTCATCTTCAGATGTACAGATGTGTGGCTCTCTCTGGTGTCCTGATGTGTTGGGCAGAGGAAACATTGTTGAGTTATGGATGTTTTATTAGCTATACATTGAAGGGGAGAGACAAAAGAAGTGTCTCATACTCTCATGATTCTGACATCACCCCCACTTCTGCCACCGCAGGGATAGTATCTTAAAAATTATTAGCCAGAATTAAACATACATAATTTCACTTTAAAAATGATTTTTAAAAAGCATGTAAGGCTTCAAATATATTTTTACTTCCACCAAATTTGTGAGGAATAAAATAATTTCAAATGGAGATGGTATATTACCAAATATATACCTTTTAAAATCTTACTTACCTAATAATCTGAACTGAATTCTAGCAATTTACATTGATATATCACAATAGCCATTAGTCTCAACAAAATGAAAAAAGAAGCTACTACTGAATGAGAGAAAATATTTGCAAACGATGTGACTGATAAGGAGTAAATATCTAAAATATATAAATGGTTCATGAAACTCAATATCAGAAAAACAAAGGACCCAAATTAAAAATGGGCAGAAGACTTAGACAGACATATTTCCAAACAAGACATACGGATGGCAAACAGGCACATGAAAAAATGTTCAATATTGCTAATTATTAGATAAATGCAAATCAGAGCCATGAGATATCAACCCACACCTGTCAGAATGGCTATTATAAAAAAGTCTACAAATGATAAATGTTGGCAAGGAGGTGGAGTAAAGGGAACCCTAGTACACTGTTGGTGGGACTATAATTGGTGCACCCACTATGGAAAACAGTATGGAGGTTCCTCAAAATATTAAAAATAGAACTACCATATGATACCATATGATCCAGCACTCCTACTTCTGGGTATATATCTGAAAAAAACCCCACTAATTTTAAAAGATAGATGCACCCCAATGTTCATAGCAGCATTATTTACAATAGCTAAGATATGGAAGAAACCCAAGGTTCCGTTAATAGATGTATGGACAAAGAAGATATGGCATATATATACAATATACATAATATACTATATATCCAATTATGCCATATATTAATTAAAATATAATTATATTGTATATAATTATATAATAAATTTAATTGTAGTTATACTATATATATAAATTTTATACTTATATTTATACAGTATATACAATGGAATATTACTCAGCCATAAAAAAGAATGAAATTCTACCATATGAAACAACATGGTTGGACCTAGAGAGTGCTATGCCTACTGACACGTCAGACAGAGAAAGACAAAAACTGTATGTTATCACTTACACGTGGAATCCAAAAAAATAACAACAATGAATGTATATGACACCACCAAAACAGGCTCTCAGATATAAAAAAACAAACTAGTGGATACCAGTGGGAAGAAGAAAGGGAGAAGGGCAAGATAGTGGTATGGGATTAAGAGATACAAACTACTATGGACAAAATAGGTAAGCAACAAAGATATATTGTACAGCACAGGGAAATATAGCCATTATTTTATAAGAACTTTAAAAGGAATATGATCTATAAAAATATTGAATCATTATGCTGTACACCTGACACATATAATATTGTAACTCAACTATACTGCATTAAAATAACTGTTAGTCTATTAATTAATTTATTCAATAATCATTAAAAACAAACTTTGTTTACTAGCCCAGGTACTGGATACAATATGGTCTCTTATTTTAAAAAACTTATCACCTAACAGAAAAGACAGAAAACTATATTTCAAGTTGACAATCACTATACTAATTATAGTCTTGTATTCATAAGAAAGACAGGACATATGAGAATAAGCACTGATAACTACCTGAGGTATTTATTGTTCTGTCACCTAAAATCAAACAGATTACTTTTAATCAGTTTTTACTGATTGCTAATTTTCTCATCTAAACAGGAGTTTCAGCAACAAAAGGAGGAGAAAAATACAAATGAGGTCATCTCTTATTAAAATCAATTCTAAAAATGATTTCTCTAGAAACCAAAACTTCATTGCAATTAGATAATTTTGTATATTTTTTCACTAGCTTTTTAAGGTCTCTATCAAAATTATGTTGCTGTTTGATTTCTCAACCCGGGGCCTTATCTCTAATGCTGAGTTTATACCTAGGTTGCATTGGAAAATAATGTTATAATTTTTTCAAGAAACATATTATTTAAAACATATTAAAATGCCAAGAATTTTTCTTCCTCTTTTCCCTCCACTTATTCTTTCCATTACCACACCCTTTATTTTTTTTCCCTCTCATTCTTCTTACTCTTCCTTCTTCTTATTTTCCCTTTACACAGGCAAAGTGTACACAAAAGAGACAAAAAGTGATAAAAAATTGGAGAGTTAATTCACTAGGGAAACGTAGATGATCTAAAATTGCTGCTGTAAAGATCATTTTCCCCCAAATACTAAACAGCTGCTTTTCTATGCTGACTAGAGATGAAAGATATTTTCACTGATATTTCACAAAACTACCGAAGTACATATTTTAAAAGCTGATTGAGTGTTAGAAAGTAGTCCTTCATTTTACAGATGAGAAATGAGAAGCTCAATAAATGTAAGTGATTTTCTCAATTTCAAAATGAATCCCAATGCTTCAGAGTTCACCTCTAAAAGTTAAGCCTTTTTATTAAAGACAAGGTACAAGGTGAGAATCAAGTGGTAGACGGCAAGTCCAGAATAGACCATTAGAATAGCCACATTCTGCTAACTAAACATTTATTTAAATACTCATTTTGTGGGTATCTATATAGTTATGCATAAAAACTAAAATAGCTAAATAATTGAAACCACATTTTAAACCAGTTGGAACTGTAGAAGCAAAACATTAATATGATCAGGTAAATTTTGTTTCTATTTGAGTTGCAAGCAGTTCTCTTTCAATAATCTTATATGTTATAAATCTGTATTGGGATGAAGATATTTTCTGAACTTGATCAATTTTATGTTTTAGACAATTTAAAAATCTAATCCCAAACCTAATCATTTTCCTTTATACCTTCCCTCTAGGGAAATATTTGTGGGAGCTGCTTTCCTGTTTAAAACAAAAACAAACACATAAACAAACTAAACTATAAGTATTTATTTTTATTTTCAACAGAAGCTTATTTTTTTAACTTCCAGATGGGTCACCTCTATTTCACCTAGTTTCCTTGCAACTCTCTTTCTTATAAGGTAGTTTTTTTTTTTTTTTACTGTACTTCAATATGGGTGTTTTTATAAGATTGACAATAAGTAAGTGATCAGACAGGTGAGTAAGAGAAATTTGCCAGAATGGGCTTCAGAAATGTGACTTACTCAGGACATAACTGAAACCTTATCCACTCCCCAGTCCTATTATCATGGAGACCCTAAACGCAAGCAATATCTTTTCACAGTTGTTAATCCAGCCTTTAGAAATAGGTTGAAAAATGCATATGACATGTCATCTCAGAATGGCTCTAGTGGAACTTGAAGAAACACACAGGCAAGATTCCTACAGAGATGAGCATCTCATGGCAGGTTGGCTAACATGACCTCAGCCCAGTTGATACCTCTATTGTTTAATTCTCACTAGTATCAGACATTATGACCTCAGCTCTGCATGCTGAAAAGACTGTGTGTGATTAATATAATAACAAATTCATCCCTTTCTTAAAGAAATGTTCTCCCTTTTCTTCTGTTTGATTATATGCATATACACATTGCTGTTTTCCATTTTGAAAAATGAAAGTTTTAATGTATTCTGTAGAATAAGAGCTTTTAAAATGCAGACAGGAGAGGTATATGCTTTGTACTTTTTTTTTCAACTTTAAAAATATATCTTTATATGTAAGGACAGATCCAAGTTTTGGGTCCTAAAAGTCAAACAGTTTGACCACCTTCTTTGAGGAAGAAAAAACAGATGCTACAAGTATGTGTTTGCATAGGAAACAATATTTATGTAGACTTGGAAAAGGTGAGCCTTAAAAGGAGCTTATGAATGGAAGAAGCCAGAAAGTTAAGTTTTCATGAGCTTCCTAGTAAACACACTTCTATTTAGCTGATAAGTATACTTTTAAAAATCTTAAAAGTATTAGTGTCCTTAAAATTATTCATTTTATACTGCCTTCTGAGATGTCAGAGAGCCTAAATAACTTTATTAATTCCCACATGTTTTACATGATAGAAAATACTTAAGGTAGTAATGAATTTGAACCAAAAATGAAAAAGTTTTAATGTACTTATTTTGTCAGATTTTTGTCTGACAAAATAAGTATATTTTGTGTATACAATTGTGCTATAGACAATTGTATAGACAATTGTGCTAATAATTTTCCAACATATAAACTTCCTTTTTCATTTGTAGAATAACTAGAAATTTAAAAATTCTTTTTCTCCTTAGATATGTAGGTTTATCTCATAGTTGTTAGCTGAGCAAAGTAAAGGATGCCTGCTTTTGTTGAAAAAGAAATCTGGAACACTTGACAGTTTCATGCTGCACAAATATCATCAAGAATTTTCCTTTGAGTGCTGAAACATATTATTCCTAAAGTTTGAATTAAAAGTGTTATTTACTTTGAAATTTTAGTTGTAGAGAAATAAATTGTGCAACCAAGTCTCTATATTGTAAGAATTGTCTATACCACCACAAATCCAAATTTTCCCTTTTAAAAAGGCAAAGGAATTATTAATGTTGAAAAAGCAAATAGTCTTTTAAGGATGGAGGGATTGTTTTTTAAGCTATAGCCTTCTTCTTTGTTGACTTTTCTCACCTCCCTGAAAGTAAATTATAAAATATTTCACATCATTTTAAAAGATATAAATATAACTAAAATATTATCACAGTGCATACATTTTAGGTATTAAAAATAGTTCCCAGATAGTTTTTAGATGTTTGTGTGGCAGGATATTTTTTTTCCACTAAATGTGTTCAAATAATCACCTGCATCATAATTACTGGATTGCTTTTTATACTCGTGGTGCCAAAATCTGCTTCTAAACCAGTGAACTAGAACCTTTAAGGGTAGGTTGTATATCTACACTTTTTTAAACAAGATGTTCAGGAAATTCTTTTGTACACTGAAGTTCATGAACCATCATTAAAACTATAATCCTCTTACATTTCATTAGTAAACACTTAAAAATAATTATTTAACTATTTCTTACATTTGGCTATAGATAATGAAATGTGACAGTAACCTTAGTTTAAAAAAAAGAAATAAATCTTTACCAAAGTGCTAAAGATGTTAGCCATGCCCCATCTTTATATTCTAATAGAGTCTTTAGAGAATTTTAAGATTCTTTATCACTTATATATTTGGATATAGAATCCAACAATCACTTAAACTTACTTTTTCAAGTGTTGTGACTGATATTTACTTAATATTGATTACTCAAAAATTATGAAGATCCCATAATTCCTATTCTAGAAAGTATGATTAAATTAATAATATTACCATAGGAGAGTCAGTATCATGATTTCTAGACAAAGCAGAGGTAAGGCATAATATTTGACAAAATCTGCCAAGTGTTGATAACAAATTTAGCTATGTAATTTAGGAGAATATTAAGTTTTGAGTTAGTTTATATGAACCATTAGTTTACCCAATGATAAAACACAAAAATACGTGTTAGAGTGCTATTTTAAAACTCTCTAGGCAAGTTCAAAGCTACCTGCAAACAATGTATGACTCATAGAATTCAAGTAGAAATATATTTTCTTACTCATCCACATATTAGTAATCTGACATTTCTGTTTCCATTTCTCCCTTGGCACTATTCGAGTAAATGTAAATCAAAGATAAAAGTTACCTAGATGTTATTCAATCACAAATATACATAGATCTAAAACATGAAGAGATCAGTGACCTCCTGGTTGGTCTATGGTTCACATCCCAAGAGTGAGAAGCAGCACTGAATGTTTTTTGAGTTTTAGCCCAGTGTATTCTGTCCTATTGCAGACCCTGGGCACCCTTCCTTGGCCAGAGTGACTGCTTCTAGAAAGTAATTTTGGATTGAATTAGAGCTTTCTAAGACAGACAAAACGTACTTTACAGTAAGCAAATTGAATTTCTTTGGTTCAGTGACTTTCTGTGCCATGGCACCTCTCAAGAAGATTTTCACATTATTGCGAGCTGGTAGATTTCCTTGTAAAATAGCCATAGGCTGCTCACACATACTATGCAGCCGATTCTTTGCCTGCCTTTTCTCTCAGAAATATGTCTATTTTTCTTTCACACATATACAAAACTATTTAAATGAAGCATACAAAGAGATGACATAAGTTATTGTCTCTGTCTTTGAAAAGAGTACATTTCAAGTGGTTACTAATTCATGAAGAGGTCTCCAAGGAAAGGCTTAGCTCAGTACCTGGCATTGTGGAAATTCAAAGTATATTTAATGGAGTGAAATGGAAGGAATATTTATTTATCTCTCACACAGCTACGAATGGAGAATTGACAATATTTGCAATGTTTTGATTAGGAATACTATGTGGTACTAGCCATTGGACAGATCTATTTTTCCTACAGTTTGCAAAGAAATGAGCCTCATCCTTTTAATTTTCCCTTTTGAAACATTCCTGAAAGTTATAGGCTGATAACTTGTAGCTAAGATTTTACTTTCTAAATATTTTTGTTCAAATGAAACCAGACCTTTATGTTGAGGGTTCAAAATGTACAGGTATAAATAAAGAACACTTTGCTGCATTAGTATCAGAGGAATTGACAGCATTTATAAGAAATAACTCCACATGTTTCAAGTTTCATTTTTTACTCAAAAATATTTTTATGATTAAAATAATTCATCATACAGGAAACAATTATTTTCATAGACAGGACAATCATTTTTATTCATTCTTAATTTGTTGTTGATATTGTCATTATTGCTGAAGCACATCACCTTATTGGTGATTTTACAGTCACATTACCCCAGGAAAAATATGCCTGTATATTTTTCTAAATGGCATGAAGTACCACAGTCCAGTTTATACCACTTTATCCTACACAAAATGTCATTTTCTACATCTCTGGTAAAATTTCATGCTTGGAAAAAAAAATGTCAGGGTCATTAGGCAATGAGAAACATTCATTTTGACATAGGGGAGAAGATTGTATTTAACCAGAATATGCAAAGTTCTCTGTGGTGATTCTTCACTCAGAGGTCCCTTGGGCTTAGAGCCCTAGGAACAGATGTGACCTCAAGCCTGGTCTAAAGAGAACAGAGCCATGGGCAGAAACACCTCCCTCTATCAGGTGAGGAACCTTCTGCCAGGAGCAGCATTCTCACCAGGAGGACCCTAGAACCATTGCCAAATTAGAATCTGCCTCTGGAGAGAAGTCACTGGGCATAAAATCTCCAGTGATTTGGTGATTGTTCACTGAGCAGACCAGAAAGCATATGTGAAGAATTCACAAAAGGGCTTGTGTGCATGTGCCTCAGTCACTGGGGGCCAGAGGGAGGATGTTATTGGCTTTCCTCTTGAAAGCACTTTCTCAGGGTCTGCTTTACTGTTCAAAACCTCTGGCAAAACTAGGGTATCTAGAACATGGGGTTTGGGAAGGTTGATACTGTGTACTTTTTCTTTAATTCTGTTTGTCTCAATAGTTTTGTTTGTTTTTGCTTTGCAGGGCAGGAGTAACAAAACCATCTGGTTTCTATTTTTCTCTTCTTTTTTCTTTCAAAAGTATAAATAAGACCTTAAGAAGAAATTTGAATGCAGATTGTAATAATGCTTGATATGTCTAGCAAGATTTTAAAAGTGTTCTATAAATAAAAGCATTAAATAAGATTTATTATAGATATGTTTTAACACTCACTTTAAAGAATAAGTAATGCAACATTCAGGAGTTTGCCCTAAATTCTAAAGACTTTGGTGTACTGCAGAATTAAAAGTGACACAAGGAACTTGAAAGTAATAAATGTATTGATAGACTATACTACACAGTGCTGTGAATATACATTAGCAACCTGGCTTGTTAGCATCTTAAATGATACTCTGTCAGAAAGAATGGCTTGATCATTTTATTTTGTTTTGTTTCAGCAGCTTTGAGATCCCATGCATTGGCCAATTTAACAGCAATAGCTACATTTTTCTGCTTTGTATATGAATCAGTTATTTAGAACATTCCTGGTGAAAAATATCATAGCAACACCTCCATTTTAATGGGACAGTGCAAAGATACCCTGGAGAATCAGTTACGATGAAGGCCTATGAAAGCTGTTTTGCTTTTCATTATTTTATGGGGCTGGAAGAACAGGTAATGAGGTAATGAGATCTGAAACTTTTCCAATACTTCTCAAGGAAAATAGAACAAAATTCAGTTGGATCAGAAGAATTACTGAGGAGTTACTAATTTGAAAGTGTTGGTCTCTATAACTCAGAAGGCCTAGAAGCAGACTCCTCCTGTTCTGCCATATTAACAAAACAATGTGGAACACCTCAGGTGATGGTAATGATGCATTGACTAAATTAGTAGCTAAGTTCTGCACGTTTGTTTTCATAAAAGGAATTAATAAGCAAAATAGTGAGTGACCTCAATTTCAGAAGTACACACAAAGGAAATTTTTATCAGAGCTAGTCTAAAGAAAGTGAGCAAATAGAAAGAAATTTTAAAATTATCTGCTCACTGTTACTAATCAGAAATCTTCAGTCTGTAGTTAAGAATCCTATTTTAATATTCCTTAGTTGGGATGTATCCCTAAGTATGTGACCAAGACAGTGCAACTGTAAAAATATCACTGAAACTATTCCTGAAAATGTTTCCATTAAATGCAGGTAAAAAAAGAATGAGATAAGAAGCGTTTTCTGAATCAATTTTGCAAGACCAAATGCAAGAGAGCTCCTTTTTAGTCATGTCTCAATTTATGTTTCTCCCAGAAATCCTTCTTCTAACCCCTGCTATTTATTTATTTATTTTGCGTTATGCAGGCCTCTCACTGTTGTGGCCTCTCCCGTTGAGTAGCACAGGCTCCGGAAGCGCAGGCCCAGCGGCCATGGCTCACGGGCCCAGCCGCTCTGCGGCATGTGGGATCCTCCCGGACCGGGGCACGAACCCGCGTCCCCTGCATCGGCAGGCAGACTCTCAACCACTGCGCCACCAGGGAAGCCCAAACCCCTGCTATTTAATTGCATATAAATAATTTCTGCTTCTGAACCACACTTTAAACGTTCTTGATTTGGTGCCGTTCCTCTGCCCTAGAGTTCCTTTTCCTTATTTCCACTTGCCCAACGCATGCACAGCTTCCAAGTTTCAGTACTTGTTTTTGCTTAAAGGGTCCCTAATCCTCCAAGCTGGAAGTAATTGGCAAAGGCCACCGTCAATGCTGTAATAGCAATTTGTAAAGCTCTCACAATACTTAGTACTTTCTGTTTTGTGTTATAGATATGTTTATATCTCTCCTGAATTATACTAGATTCTAAGCTCCTTGAGGATAAAGATCCCATTATATAGCTCATAATATATAACACAATACCTTAAACTTAGTAGACACTTAGTGTATGTTTGCATTAAGTAAATAGGTTAATGGTACATTGAAAACTGTGTTAAAAAAAATGGCTCCATTTCAATTTACATATTTAAGGAAACTTCAGAAAACTCACAAAATTTAGAGAAGTTTTAATTAGTGGCTAAAGCATATGTAGAAACATTTAAATTGCAGAACTTTTTCCTCAAAAATCTGTCTGGTCTCACATTGTAAAGCAAGTATACTCCAATAAAAATTAATTTTAAAAAATCTGGTCAGATGAATGAAAGTATGTATATCAAGTACAAAGTACTAAATAATGCAGTTCCTTTTTGGCAAAATGCACATTCTTCATTGATATGAGAAAAAATATTATTGTGTAAATTGAATCACAAATGTTAACATTTAATTTTTATCATGCTTTCTGGAAATAAAATGAAAAGTAAAATGATACAAATAAAAGTAACCAATAATCCAAAATCTGACTGAATTAACAAATCTAGGATTCATTAATAAATTCATAGCATAGTTGAGAGCCAAATTTGGATGGTGGCTGGAATTAGACATGATTTGTACCATTTATATAACAGTTAACGACAAGGTTATTTCTGTAAGACTCAGAGAAGGTGATATGATGCCTCTTGATTTTCAAAAACTGTATTGGGACTATAATTCCATATTTTTGTAATTTGATTTGTAGATTACTTTGTAATACACCATTTATATCTGTGTGGCATTTCATTGTACAAATTCTTCATCCTTTATGACAAATCCCTAGGTACTGGAAGTTGAGTATGTGCATATATATTATGTAGGCATATACTTCAGGTAGGCTGGAAGCCCAAGGTTCTTAGGGGCTAGAGCACCAAGACGACTTACCCGAAGAGACTGACCTTCACTTTAGCCTCACATAAGCACTCAGGAATATTTGTTTCGTTACCACTTACTTGAAGCAACAGGCTGGCACGAACATATCCAAAGACTCCAGAACCTTCTGATGAATATGAATCACTTCCCACTGCTCCCCTGACCCCTACACAAAACCCATGCTTCTTGAAAAGACCTGAAAGAGTGTATCAGCTGCAGCAGGACAGAGCTGTGGCAACATGAAAGAGAAAGGAGGCTTTCTTCCAGCCATGGAGGACAATGTCCTTGAGTCTCTTGCTTTGTACAATTATCTTCATGCAATTACATTTATACACATATGCATATATTCTGGTATATTTATATACACACACATGTATGTTTATACACACACCCACATATATTTACACACAAAGGTATATAGTAAAAATTTATCCATATGTTCCATTATATATATGGTACTATCATTCTTTTGATTTATTCTTCTACATTCTCTTAATTTTTTCATTGGAATAGATTCCTAGATTTGAAGCAGGGATGTAGATAGGGGGTGGGTGAAAGGGCATGTATGCATTGTTTTCTGTTCTATATATCTTAGCTTTGGTTTATGATTTTATTAAGTATGTCTTCTATAATTTTTTAAACACAGTCTAAATAAAAATATTTTTCTCTGTATTTTTGAATTTATGTTTTCCTATTCTTTACTCTTGTGAACATGTATTTTCTCTCTCTTCTTATTTGAGTATGCAAAAAATGTTTCAAATAATTTTTTTTAAATACACAAACTATATATTATGTGAGATAAGCTCTATAGCTCACTGGTAGACTTGTTGGCATTTTCCTGGAGATACGTCAGAGGCTAATTACTTTTCTGGTATTACAGAGATGACCTCATGAATGTTCTTGGATCAGGCTATATTTTTCCCAAGAGTCTGAAGCTGATGGATCAGAACATTCTTCCTCCTTGAGAGAGATTGTAGTGCCCCTAGGGGTTACTATTTAAAAATCTAACCCTCTGGAGTCTTGGTGACTCTTTGCTGAGTCATTCTATAAATATATTTGTCTATAGTCATTTGTAAAGCCACTCTTTAATTGTTTTCTGATGCAGCGATTCCTAAATTCATGTCAATTATTTCCTGCATTTTATTCATTTAAGACTTATTTTACTATTATTTTTCTAGTTTTTTGTCCAGTGGATTACTTTATCTTTTTAACTTGGCTTATGCAATGCAAGTAGCTTAGTTACAAAATTTCTCTTGACAGTTATAACTTTCCCCTATTTTACTAATTTTGTATTTAATATTCTTTTCCCCCCATCTTTCTAGAGTTTTATTTGCTCTAATCACTACCCTCCATCCCATCTCTTTCTCTCTCCTCACCAGTTTCTCATGTTGTTTTCCATTAAAAGAAAAATCAGAATTCTCTCTTCCATGAGCTCTTGTGTTTTAAGATTTCTGTGCCCTTGTTCCTGCAGTCTCACCACTTACAGATGACTGGGTTTGGTAATGCGAATTAGCAAGACATTGCTGCTACCATCTGGGACTCACTATCTAGTGTAGGGGAGACATGTAAACAGAGAACAAACACTCTAGTGTGCAAGGCAGAATATTCATAAAAATTAAGAACCAAAACATGCACTAGCTCCCCTTCTGTGCCTATTAGACTTGCAGAGTTCTTTTTTAAAAAAATTATTTTTCATTGAGGTAACATTGTTTTATAAAATTGTGTTTCCTGTGTACAATATTACATTTCTACTTCTGTATATACTACAGCATGCTCACCACCAAAAATTTCGTTTCCATCTGGTACCATATAGTTGATTCCAATTACCCATTTTGCCCTCCCCTCCTTTCTTCTCTGGTAACCACTATGCTCTTCTTTGCATCTGTGTGTTTGTTTCATTTCATTTGTTCTCTTATTCTTGTTTGTTTGTTTTTTATATTCCACATATGAGTGAAATCACAAGATATTTGTCTTTCTCTGTATGACTTATTTCACTTAGCATAATACTCTCAAGCTACATCCATCTTGCCCCAAATGGCAAAATTTCCTCTTTTTTTAATGGCTGAGTAGTTTTAACATTTCTATTTTCATCATTTTCTAAATAGTTTTTAACTACCATTTTATGTTTTCCTTGACACAGGCAATTAACTGAGTTGTTTTCAAAGATTTCCCTTGTTTTGCTTATCCTTTTACAGTAATACTTAACATAATTACATTGTAGTCAGATAATGTTGTGTGTAATATTCCTTTTTAATATATTGAGGTAACATTGAACTTAATACACTACCAGTTTTTTTTAACACTCCACAGACATTTTGAAATAATGCATTCTGTTTTCTTTGTCTGGAATGAAGGATCTCTAATCCTCACAAATTGGTATTATTAATGCTAGTCTATGGATAGGCAACTGAGACTCACACACTTTGAACTTCCTGAAGTGAACACTGGTTATGTTTGACATAATTGGGTCTAGATTCCCTGCTTGACTCCAGTGGTCTGCTATCATTATTATTTTATAGGATCTTCCTTTGGGGCCCAGGAGTTTACAATATATAAAGCACTTAAAGTGGATGGAAGAGGGTCACATAGATCATTGCAATACAGTGTCAGGATGTATGAAAGAAACTAAAGAAAAGTATTCTAAAACATTGGTACTATTATTATGGAGCAAGGGCTCACTGCCTGATGTGCATAGCAGCCAATACAATGGCACTGGCTTTTGAGAGAAGAAAGAGCTTTATTGAGAGGTTGACTGGCAAAGAGATAGGAGGAAGAACTCAAATCTGTCTCTGTGCTTCATGTTTCAAGGCAAATGTAAGGAGTTAGGGAAATTTCAAACTTGGAACTGATTGGTTGGTCTTGAATCAGTCCGTATAAGCTACACATGCTGCTGGAAGGCAGATTTTCCTTATTGAAAGACTTCTCATTTTACAAAGGGCTCCAGCAGCAACATTTCTCTTCTGAGTTATGAAGATTCTTGGTCCCAGGATTACCTTGGAGACATGGATTCCTGACGTGCACATGTGCAGTACTGTCTCTATAAGATATCTCAAAGTTTGTTTAATCAGCAGCCAATTTAAGGAAGCAAACCAGTTTAAGCTGGTGCTATTTCAATTTGACTAATCAACAAGCTATTTAAAGAGGCAAAATCAGTTTAAGCTGGTCAATGTTTTTTCATGCTATTTCACATTATCCATGTGAATGTCAGAAGGCAAAGAACTGAGCTCTTCTGAAGGTAAGGAACTATAAAAGAGAGAAAACAGAGTATAGCCCTGGCTTTTCATATATATCTTACTTCCTGTATGTTTGAGGAAATGGTGATATACGGAAGGAGACAACAATCTGAAAAACAAAAAAGCCATTGAGCGCTGGGGGGAAAAAAGTCTGTGGCATCCAGGTTATCTTCTAAAATACCTAAATATCTTCATCTTAGAGATAGTCAAAAGTAGCAGTGAGAAATTTAAATGTATTTAATCGTAGAACACTTTATTATAAATATATTTTTTGTTTTAATAAAATTATTTTGAAGAGGAATTTTACTTTGTATTTTTATCTTATGTTTTTTGTCCCCAAAATGGGTTTTTATTTATTTTTATTTTATTTTTTGACCACAGAGGTTTTTAGATCACATGGATTGTATGAAGGTGAGGAAGAATTCTGAATACTTAAATGTGAAAATAATTCACTTGAAGAGTAAACACCTGGTCATGCTAAAAAAAAAAAAGAAGTTAAATGATAAAAAATGGCATATAATGAGCAATAACAGGACAATTTTTTGCGCCCTCGCAATTTCTAATTGCCTATGTATAAGACTGTATTTAGAATTTTGTAACTTTAAATATCAACAAGCCTATCCATTGTGGTGGACTATTATGCTTGTGGAAGGTAGACAAAATAGCTTCTCCAAAACAAAACAAAACCAAGCTCTATGAGTGAGGGAGAAATGTGGGCAAAGGGCAGCATGAATACCAGTGTAAAAGATACGAGAGCAGAGAGCACCATTTAATTCACAGAGACCTTCTCTCTGCAGGGCTGCCAGGATCCCACACAGTTCTGCTTATTCACTTCTTGGCTGGTGCCCAGTTTGTTGGTTTG
Organism: Kogia breviceps; assembly: GCF_026419965.1. Taxonomy (NCBI): domain Eukaryota; kingdom Metazoa; phylum Chordata; class Mammalia; order Artiodactyla; family Physeteridae; genus Kogia; species Kogia breviceps. The sequence continues at coordinate 85,669,869 of NC_081313.1, read as the reverse complement.
GGGACTATAGGGAATTTTGAAGGCCAGGAGCACCTATACCAATGAGGACTATCCTACGTGATACAGGTCAGTGTTATTCTATGCATCTATTGTTAGTAACTTGGAAAATGCTTTATACATCCATTGCTAATAATCAGTACCAAAGCTGCCCTCTAACATAGGATATCTTGTCCGATAGAATATGACTGGTTAGAGGAAGCAGGAAGCACTTCCACAGACAGTAGGAGTCTTCAGTCTCACCAGACATTAATTTATTTAGCAATCGCTGATAGCCCTTGCCATTTTTATTTTGCAGCTGAACACCTTTCTGGGATAACTGTTGCAACTGAGATCTAGAGTCTTCCTGACCCCTTTAATTCTCTGAATTTAGAATGAAAATTCATTAATAATGAATAGTGAATAAATTTTTGAGTTAACATCAATATACATAGTGTTGCAATCCTGAATGCGTTAACTGAAGTATATGTCTGCCTCCCTGTATTTTTGTATGTCTGAATAGAGGAAGAGATTCTTCTTGGCTTAGAAATGCATTTATCACATAGCTTTGTTTGTATTCTACTGTAATGGCTATTAGCTCCTAGATTGCTGTTTCTCTGATGTTACAGGAGCTGGGGCTATAGATGTATATATTGAAGAAATCCCTAGAGCCATATGTATTCTTGTGTTATGATAATGTTACCATTAGTCTTGATTGTTTTTGACAATGGTTACAGAATTGCCCAAAGCAAGAAGTTTAGTTTTGCTCACATTTTCCCCCTTAATTTGGAAGAGTGTTTTTATTTCACTTTTATTTGAAATGAGTTCCTGTGCTGTTATTATGGCATTTTATGTGACTTGTCATTGTAGTAATCAATTTTACATTTTCTTCACGCCAGTTCAACATTCTGCTCTTGACGAGCACTTTGTCATATTTACTAGGGTTCTCATCATACATAGGAAAATGCTTCCTCTATTTGTCTCCTAAATTTTCTTTTTCCCTTGTTAGTAATTTTGCTATCTCTATATCAGTGTTCTGGCTGGTTGCAATTACAGGTTTTCCCAGCTGGGAGCTTGTAGCATTTTCTGTCTCTGCAACATGCTGAACTATTCTGATGTGAGTTTCAATTGTTTCACCTTCATTTTATGCATTTTTACCATGCTTTGTTGAAAAGGAACTGTCAAAATTTGAAGGGGTAGAAGTCTGAGAGGTTTTTTGTTGTTGTTTGGTTAGGTTTTTTTTGTGTGTGTGTGTGTGTGTGTGTGTGTGTGTGTGTGTGTATGTATTTCAACTGAGACAAACTTTGTATTGCTTAGGTATCTTCCCAGTGAGATGAATTCTTTTAGACTGAGGTCTTGGAATTGCTGCCTAGAGATTTGTATTCAAGTTTAATCTACAAAAATGTGAAACAAAAAATGATTAGTTTTAAATTGTGGATAAGAAACTAATTGACCCTCGCCATGGCAACAAAAATTTAAAAATTCTTACTTGATATTCAGTAATTGTGAAGATCTGTGTTTTGTGTGTGTGTGTATGTGTGTGTGTGAATGTGCACATATGTGGGTATGTGTTCTCCACTGAATCAGTATTAATAATTTTCACAGATTGCTACCATTTACTGGTCTGTTTTTCTCAAAAATATTTCTGTTGACAGTGGAGGTGTTCCTCTAGGGAATGATTTTCAAACTGCAAATCAGGATCACCTGAATGGCTGGTTAAAGCACAGAAATTTTGAGTTAAGGCGTCCGGGGTAGAGTCCAAAATTTGCACTTTTAATAAGTTTCCAGGTAATGCCAATGTTGCTGGTCAGGGGACCAAACCACTCTAAGTGATGGGGCATTTGATTCTAATAGGTCCTAAGTTTCTAAGCCATTACCTTTCATATTTTTTAGAGCATGTCAACTAAAAAACTGCACAATGTGAGAGTTGTGAGTTAAGTTTTCTTTGGGGCAAAATGAAGAGTATAGCCTGGGAGACAGCATCTCAGATAGCTATGAGGTACCAGCTCCAAAGAGGTAGGAGGAGAGGTCAGTATTATATATGATTTTAGTGAAGGGGGTATGTGCAGTCAAGCACACATTTTGGCAGAGGCTTGAGGCTAGTCATGAGGAGCAGATGTCACCGTTAATGACTTTAGTGCTTTTCTAGATATGAGAAAATGCAAAAATTTGGGCTCGTAAAATCTCCTGAGAATATCTGTTTGAAGGCCTATTCTGATAGTTTCTCCCAGAGCACAAAGTGCCTCATTCCTGATCTCCACCCTGAACTTTTTTCAGGGTGTGTTGAAGGTTGGCAGCTGCAGTTGCTTGTGACTTAATCCTTGTAGAGGCAGATAGCAAGTGCTAATCTTTAGTTGGCAAATATTATTTGAATGCTCCTTTAGGCATGATGGGAACCTTGGGAAGGACAGTAACGGCCATTACTCATTAATTAAAAATCCTCTAAGAGTTTAAAATTCTAAAGTACACACACACTCCTATGAAAAGTTTATATATTTGGATGAGTTGTTGATTTGACTTTAAAATGTCTTTCTGATATAGCATATGTTGAAAAACATATTGCATACGTTTGAAAACAGTACTTCAGAAACCTTATATAAGAAAGCAAACACACAACAGTGGAAGGAAACTTTACGTAATAGCCCAATTTGAAATAACACTGAGGCAATGTTGATTTTCTGCTCAACGTCACTTTTATTTTTCAAGTTACTATAAATTGACTGATAATCCAGTTATAAATAGTTTTCAGATCTGGTTAGGAAAAGTCAAATGATAAAAAGGTGTTCTGTATGAGTATATTTTGCAGACTAAATAGTTAGAGAAGTAAAGGCAAAATCCTAGATTAATAAGAGATCTGCAATTAATCATTTTATGTAAGAAATTTAAACTAGTTTAAATCAGCCATTAAAGTGTTAACATGGAACATAGGCATTGAAAAGCAGTTATAAACACTGTATTCATAACAGTATTATCTTGGCTTCAAATAACCTGTATTTTGATGATAATATGAGAAGCAAAATCTTGGGGATGCTGTGAAAATGGCATGAAAAATCTGGGAACAATATTTACTAACAGAAGAGCATTAATTTTGTTTTCTGGTTTGGGTTGTTTCATACATCTCAAAAGTAGGCTTACAATGTTTTTGTTAAAACTGTTTCTAATACCATTCTAATTGTTTTCAATTCCTTATCTAATTTCATTTTAATAGCTTAACTGAGATAAAATTGACCTACAATAAACATACATATTTAAAGTGTACAATTTGATTAGTTTTGATACATGTGTGTCTGTGAAATTGACAGAACAATCACTGTAATTAACTTAATCATCATCACCCAAAGTTTATCCTGTCCCCTTGTAATCCCTCCTTCTCACCTTCCCTAACACTCTTTCCTGTCACAGGAAACCACAGATCTGCTTTCTGACAGTATATGTTAAATTAAAATTTTAGGAAATGTCATCTAATAATATCATATAGTATGTACTCTTTTTTCTGGACTTTTAAAATTCAGTTATTTGGAGCTTCATCGATGCTTTAACATTTATTCAGAAGCCCATTTAGTGCACCTTCCTATTCTTGCATCCTCCTCACCATAGAGCATAGAGGGGGAAAAAGAAAGTAGTACTTGTCTGCTATACAAATCAATTTTTCAGAAGTATCTACAAAAGTAATATAACAGAGGCTGATTTAAAACATCTATTTTCTCTCACCTCGCATCCTTTCTGGGAAAAAAAGGAAAAAAATTCCCCAGCTTTCACTTCTCAACTCTACCCCACCTAGAAACCCTGTTCTCTAGTCGTACTTGGAGAATGGAATAGAGTGAGAGGATTTCCCTAAATACTTTTCTTAAAACAAGCCGTACCTGAAAATAAAACATTCAGAGAGATGTATCAAAAACAAGATAAAGTGCACCCACGATACAATATACTTATTGTAACTATTCAAAACACACAGGGCTTCCCTGGTGGCGCAGTGGTTGAGAATCCGCCTGCCGATGCAGGGGACACGGGTTCGTGCCCCGGTCCGGGAAGATCCCACATGCCGCGGAGCGGCTGGGCCCGTGAGCCATGGCCGCTGAGCCTGCGCGTCCGGAGCCTGTGCTCCGCAACGGGAGAGGCCACAACAGTGAGAGGCCCGCGTACCACAAAAAAAAAAAAAAAAAAAAAAACCACACATAAATCTCTCAACCATCCCAGCCTTCCCTGATTATCTTTCTCTTCCCAAACACCCTCTTGTTCCTTAGTGCCCTGTCTAGGTCTGGCCTCCAGACTCTGTGGAACTTAATTCCCCTACACTGGGTTTCCTTAGGTCTTTGCTAAGAAAGAACTCTGACAAGGAACATTTAAACCATGGCAGAGTTAGAGGGGAATACCAGAAAATTCTGGTTGAGTTTCAGAGATGGAATAGTAACCCCTGGGATGACTCTATACACAATCCTAAATCATGCTTGTGTTCAGTGGCCCAAGTTATTTTTTTAAAAAGTAAGATAAAAGTCCATCTAATATCTGGGTCAATATGTAGCTAAAGAGCTCTGCCTATTGTAAATTAAAACCCAATATCTCTATTTTTAAAATTAAGGTTTATTTTTCAAATAAGTTAAACATTTTCATAGAATTTTGCTCTTGTATGTTTGCATTATTTTATGCATACAACTTTGTTTATAGAAAACCATTTCAATGTATCACTGGTTAGTCCTAGTGAGAAAATAATCAAATTTATAGGTTAAATAATTTGTGGAGGAAGGAAAGAGGAGGAGGAAGGAGGAAGAGGAAAGAAGGAAACAATTGATTCTGTGATTTTATATTTAGCTCGTTGAGCTATGCATTTTCAATTTTACTACATGTCTAGTAAGCACTTATGGTAAGCACTGAGAACCAACATTTTTTATTCTAGGTCTATCCCTATCTATCAATCAATCAATCAACTTATCTATCAACTATCTATCATTTATCTCTCATCTATCATTTCTATCAGTTTTTCCTAAATGATAGGTTACTCATTTATTCCATTAGGAAAGTTTTAAGACTTTTTAAGTTTTGGGATCAGTCCCCTCTTTAATCCCCGGGTATAGTACTTTATTCCTGAAAGGCTCTAGGACAAACCTAAATCAAATAAGTAAAAAAGGATAGATTTTTTTTTCCTGATTTCCTATTGAAACAGTTTGTTAAAGCCTGGGGATAGAACAGCTGAATCACGTAACTCTGAAGGGAGGAGGGAACCTTCACATTAGACTTTGTGAGTTATGTGTCTAATTATATCCAAGAGTTTGACAGTGCAGTACATGTGTGTGTCTCTGTAACAACCCTGCCTGAATTTTTATTCAGAACCACAATGTCAGGTTTTACTTGTATTACTATCAGCAGTCATTATATACTCTGACATGTTTAATCCAAATGACTCACTACTTCTCACAATCGAAGAGTAACAGAACAATATGAAAAATCATAAAACATAACATCATCTCTTCCTATTTCATTACATATTCTCCTTGTAACAGGTTGGCCAAAACATCCCTTCAATACGATTAGATAAGTGAAGAAATTATATTAGATTCAGTTCCCTGAAAGACCATCTGCAGTAAATACAGCAGTGGGTTTCAATTTAAATTAAAATTGATTGTATGCTTATTGATTCTTCTAAGCTTTAGAACTGGAAAATTAAAAATTCACACATAGCAATTTTGATTTGCTTCTGAGAGAAAGTTCTTGATTTAGACACTCAGCAGGCTGCCGATAGGTAAATATAATAGTGAGGAAAATATAAAAGTATTTATTTGGGAGGCTATAATAATTTTATGGATAGAACTGAAAGCAGAGGGCTTTTAATAAACTACTAGTTGTTGTTAGTGTTCAATGCACCATAGAAGAGTTAGCATACCTCCCACTTTCCTCACAACTGGCCCAGTTTACATTAGTTTTCCCAGGCTCCAAATTATCCAGGTTGTATGATAATTTACATCATTATTTTACATATTAGAAACTATTCATAGAAGCAGCCCAGTAAGAGCCTCAACAGCTTGAAGCTAGGTTATTACCCCTTTCTTCAAAGGTAAGTTTTTTCAGTGGTATGCTAGGATGAAACACCCTGAAATTTAAATCATATATTGTAGAATTGTATTTGGATTTCATAAAGACAGGTTTCCAAATAGTATTTAAGACTCTGAAGTTCAGTGATTCTACAATAATTACAGTTTTGATCTAATTATAAATTTATGTGGATAATGAATGAAATTAAAAGTGTCTTCAAATTCAAATCTGTCCACTTTTTCTGACCACCTGTTTAAAACTAGGTTTTTGAAGATCTGTTCTCTATATATACATATATATACATACACATATTTAAATATATATATCAATATATATTTTTTTAAGGGTTTAAAAATGGATAGGAAGAAAAGTGAGAAGGAAAATAAGAGCTCTAGGTGAGAGTAACGGGCAATTAATTAGAAGCCAAAGATTGGAATTAGTAATACTAAAATTTAAAAAGTGAGTACCACATCTAGTCCATCTAGAGAAATCTAGAGGAACTTTATCAAAATATTTCATAATTCTGAAAAGTAACAGTAAAAGCTAATACTTACTGGGTACTTATATGCCAGGCACTGTTTTAAATCTCACCAGAAAATTTAGTAGGTACCTTTATTGCTTTCACATTACAGATGATGAAACTGAGGGACTGATAGATTTATTGTTACTAGAGGTAATGTTTTTAGAAAGCAGTGGAGCAAGGTCTGGAATCTGCATGGTCTGACTGCAAAGGCTGCATTTGAACCACTACTCTGTACTCAAAAAAACAAAACTGTGTCATGCCTTTTATAGGCTAATGAAAACCTAGAGATGTGAAATTTGACAGTTATATAACTTTTATAATATCAATTATATAGAGTCCATAAATCTTTCCATAATTTGGTGTGTATATCAGCATCAGATTCATTGGTATATATTTACCAAATTTATCTTTTTCTCTTAAAAATCACAATGTTAACCCACATTCTGACATGAAATACCTCACCTATTCTTCATGATTTCTCAGAAATTATAATGATTTATAAGTCATATTTAAAAGTTTCACTAAATAGGGACTTCCCTGGTGGCACAGGGGTTCAGAGTCCACCTGCCAATGCAGGGGACACGGGTTCGAGCCCTGGTCAGGGAACTAGGTCCCACATACATGCCACAAGCTACAACTAAGGGGCCCTCGAGCCACAACTAAGACCTGGTGCAACCAAAAAAAAAAAAAAAGTTTCACTAAATAATACCAAGTAAGTTCTTATTGTGTCAGTGCTATTACCAGTGCTTAACATGTATTATATCATTAATTCTCACCAGAATCTCAGGAAGAGGGTACTATAGTTATCCTAATATTTACAGATAAATCACTTGTGGTTTCTGGGATTCATGGGGAATTTCTAGATTCTTATTTTTGTAACGGACATGAATGTTAAAGCTCTTTTAAAAATTTATCTCAAACACCAAAAGAAACCCATGATTTAGATAGTACTATTATATTGTTTTGCACAGCTTATATAAAATGTGGACACATGGAGAAGTGCAATATTTAAATTTTCAACTACCTTGAATATCTTTCCTCTGTTTCTAATATTAATTCCATAATTTAAAGTAAAACAACTATTACCATTCTCATAAATAACTAACACATGATATCAATGGAATCACCTTATTCTAATTTATATCATTTAATAGCATTATAACATTAGTCTTAAGCACCAGTCTAATCTACACCTTCTTTTCTGTTATATTCTTTTAGATTTTCTTTCTTATATTCTAGATATAAATTCCTTATTGGTTTTATATGTTTCAGCTATATTCTTCCAGCACTGTACTACTAATTTTCTTGACTTTACTTATAGTTCTTTTAGATAAACAAAATTATTCATTTTAGTGTAGTCAAGTTTATATATTTTTTTAAATTTCAAGAATATTACTTCTTAGTTAAGACATACTCATTTATAAAAATCTGAAATGGATTATGTTCTATTCAAAACTGATGTAATCTCTTATTAAACATATAGAGTTTTTAAAAATAAATTTATTTCCTTATGGCTATATTGGGTCTTCATTGAGGTGCATAGGCTTCTCATTGCGGTGGCTTCTCTTGTTGCAGAGCATGGGCTTTAGGTGCACGGGCTTCAGTGGTTGCAGCACACGGGCTCAGTAGTTGTGGTGCGTGGGCTTAGTTGCTCCATGGCATGTGGGAATCTTCCCAGACCAGGGATGGAACTCGTGTCCCCTGCATTGGCAGGCAGATCCTTAACCACTGCACCACCAGAGAAGTCCCACATATGGAGTTGTACAGATAATTGTATCATCTGGAAATAATCATTTAATTTTACTGAACATTCATGGTTCTGCATGTAAGGAGCTCAGAGTGCATCACTCCACCCCAAAAACAAGTAAAGAGCTGAACAGACTGAAATATCAAAAACTCTTCTTATATCTGTAAATGAGGGCAAACCTCTGCCCCCAAAATTGAGGAGACAGATAGCCAATACAGGGAATCACAGGTTGCTGGAGCCAATTAACCTGGGAAACAGTGTAGGGGTAGAAGAACCTGAACTGTAATTGACAATAATTTGGAATCTTGACATTGTTGGTTTATGGGAATACACATTTATTAACTAAACTACATACATAGTTTTTTTACATGAACTTTATCAAAATGTGAAATAATTTAATTAATGAAAACAAAACTTTATTTATAAGAAATATGGTAAGCTTTCCCCTAGTGTTTTCTTTAAATTGAGCAAACTATCTCAAAGTGATATTTACAGAGCTATAGAAAATTTAAATTTAGTTTTCCTTTAAAATCTTTTCAACATGTTAGAGAAAGCACAAGGTTGAAATTATTTAAATGTGATATTTTATCACAAACTGTATTTTTTTAAATTTACTATATTTATCTTTTAATTTTTTCTTATATCTTAGCTCTTTGTTAGAGGACAAAGTCCAAATAACTCCTTTCTTTTAGCCATTCTTTTCCTGCTTAAGATGGAGACTGGAAATATTCCATGAAAAGTGTCTGCAGCTGTGCCTGAGGAGGTCTGGGCCTTGCTCAAACCTCTGCTTTCCAAGTGATGTTGAGCACCTTCTTCATGCTTATCTGCCACTCCTATATCTATATCTTATTTTGTGACACATTTATTGAAATCTTTTGCTCAGTAAATATGTCTTATCTGGTTGCTTTTATTACTGTGGAATTATAAAAGGTCTTTATATAGCCTAGATGCATGTCCTTTATCATATACATATGCATATATAGTGCAAATATTTTCTTCCAGTGGCTTGCCTTTTTATTTTCCTGAGTGTATTTCAGAAAACATTTTTATTGTACTAAAGGCAAATTTATCATTTTATTCTTATTGCAACTTATTTAAGAAATTTATGCCTAATTCAAGATCATAAAGAATTTCTTATTTTTTTTCAAAAGTTCTATACACCTATACACAAGTTCTGTACACTCTGTATACAGGTGCTTACATTTAGGTTTATGATTCACTTTGTGTTAATTTTGGATTTCAGTTAGAAATGTTAGAAGTTAGAAGTTCACATTTTTGTTTGTTTGTATATGCATATCTAATTGTTCTAGTATAATTCATTGAAAAAACCATCTTTTACCCAATGAATTACCTCGGGACTTTTTTGAAAAATCAATTGACCATATATGTGTTCATCTATTTCTGGACTCCCTAATCTATTCCAGTGATCTATTTGTTCATCCTTATACAATAGTACACTCTAAATTTTTGTGGCTTTACTGTAAGTCTGGATAACAGATAGTATGAATCATCTATCTTTGTTCCTTTCCAAAGTTGTTTGGGTCTCTGAGATCCTCTGTCTTTTCATAAAAATTTTAGAAGCAGTTTGTCAATTTTATAGAAAAGAGCCTGCTGGGATTTCGATTGAGATTTCATCGTGTCTGATCTATGAGCATAATATTTCTCTCCATTTATTTGGGTCCTCTATAATATTTCTGAGCAATATTTTATAGTCTTCAATGTACAGGTTATATTCATATTTCATTACATTCATCCCTAAGTACTTTGTGTTTTTGATGCTATTATAAATGCTCCTTCTGTTAAAATTTCAATTTCCAAGTATTCATTTCTAGAAATGGAAATATGACTAATCTTTGCATATTGACTGTGAATCCTGCAACTTTCCTAAATGAACTTCTAAGTTACAGTAGTTTTTCTGATTCTTTAGGACTTTCTAAATAGGTGATCATGTTGTTGGAAAGTCGACAATGTTTATTTCTTCTGCACAATCTGTATGCATTTATTCATTTCTTATCTATTGTACTGACTAGTACCTCCATTACAAGGTGAGTAGAAATAGAGCAAGCTTCCTACTTTCATTCCTGCGCATATAGAAAAGTGTACAGTCCTTCATTTTTTAAGGTTAAGGTTAAATGTAGGCTTTACAAAGATGCCTTTTATCAATTTGAGTCATTTTCTTCTAAATTATGGAGATTTTGAAAAATCATGAATGATCACTGAATTTTGTTGAAGGTTTTTTTCTTATTTATTAAAAATTGTCATATGAATTCTCTTATTTAATCCATTTATATAATAATTTAATTGTTTTTCATATGTCAATGACAATTTTCCAACCTAAGATGAACCTTAATTGGTGATGGGATATTATCTGTCTAATGTGTTGTGGGATTAAGGACATTTGCCCAGAGGGATATTAGTCAATAGTTGTATTTTCTTGTAATGTCTTTGAAATATTTTGTTGTCAGAATAATGCTGGGATCATCAAAGTATTTTTTAGTGATCCTCTTTTATTCTATGGTGGAGTTTGTATAGAATTGGAATTTTTCTTTCTTAAATGTTTGATAAATTTGTACTATGAGGTAACTGGACATAAAGAGTGTTGTTGTTTTAATGGGAAAGTTTCAGTTCCTTTAACAGATACAGGCCCATTCTCATTGTCTATTCGTTTGGCAATGTTGGCAATTTGTGTTTTTCTTCAAAGATCTCAAATATATAGGCAATAATTTTTCATAATATTGACTTAGTATTCTAATGTCTATAGGCTTTGTAATTCTCTTATTCTTTTCTGACATTGGTAAGTTTTGTTCTCTCTTTTGTTTCATGATCAGTTTTCATGATGGAATTTATTAATTTTATTTGGCCTTGGAAAGAAGTTATTTTTAGTTTTATTGTTTTTCTCTATTTTTATTGTTCTTTTTTCGAGTTTTCTCTATTCTCTCTATATATTTGCATATATTATATATAATGTAATATATACTTACTTTATAAATATATGTAAGGTTATTTAAATAAAAATTTGAGCATTTATTTGAATTCTTTCTTTTTTTCTAACATAAACATTTTATGTTACAATGTCATTCTAAGCATGACTTTAATGGCATTTCCCAAATTTTGACATTATGTTTTCAATTTTCAGTTCAATTTTTTAAAAGCAATTTTTCTTGCAATGTTATTTGACTCATGGCTTTTTAAAATGTATAGTTTATTTCCAAATATATGTACAATTTTCAGATATCTTTCCATAATTGATTTTCAGTTTAATTCCATTGTGGCCAAAGAATAGACGTATTTTTCCAAGTTTGAAACTTACTGAAGGTTTTTTATGTAAGATATTGTCTGTCTTAGAGAGTGATCTGTGTGTCATTGAAAAGAATGTATATTTTGTTATTTTCATGAGTGTTTTGTAAGTGTCAATTAGTTGAAGTTAGTTGATAAAGTTCTTCAAGTCTTCTATATTCTTACTGATTTTCTACTTGTTATACTAATTATTCATACTGCAGTGCAGCAAAATCCAAGTATACCTGTAAATTTGTGTCTCTTCTTTCATTTCTATCAGATTTTGCATATTGAAATTATTTATTTTCCAAAATATTTAAGATTGTTATATCCTCTTAATGAATAGAATTATTGCTATGAAATTCCTTCTTTATCCTGGTAATATTTCTTTTTCTGACTTTTACATTGTCTTTTATTAAAAAGTCACCTCAGCATTCTTTGGACTAGTATTTGTATTATGTATTTTTATTCTATTCTTTTATGTTTCAAGAACTTTTCAGGTAACAGATATTTTAATGTCTGTTTTGAATATGCCTTTCTATCATCTTTTGGTTTGAATATTTTCTGACATTATGTATTTGGATCCATTTCTGGGTTATATATTTTATTCCCACTGGTCTTGTGGTTATTCTTGTGCCAGTACTACACTATTTTAATTATAGAAGCTTAGTATGTTTTAAAGTTTGGCAGGGATAGTCTTTTTTTTTCTTTCTTTCTTTATAGTAGTTTCCCCCTATCTACACTCACTCCCAGTAATTCCTTGGCCATTCTTATATGTTTGTCTACCATATGAATTTTACAATCAATATGTCTAACTCCATAACAAAGTATGGTAGTTTCTTTACTAGAATGATATTAAATTTACAAGTTAACTCAAGGAGATCATGTTTATAATGTTGAACCACCCTATCCAAGAACATGTCTTTTCATTTGTCTAAGACTTTAGAGAGTTTTAAACTTTTAAAGTTTCCCTACATAGGTTTTACACATTTCTTATTAAAGGTTAAGAATTTTTTTGTGTGTAGTATTCATTTAAATGGTATTTTTCATATACTTAGATTCTTTGATATGTTATTGTTTAATATAAGAAAGCTATTGGTATTTATTGACTTTATATGTTGGAACTTTACTGAATTATTTTATTGATTGAGCTAATTCTTTCATTGATGTCCTATATATTTCTAGGTATACTATCATAGCATGTATAAATAAAGATAATTTTTCTTCTGCGTTACCAATTTGTATGCCTTAGATTGATTTATTTCACCAAATTGGATTAGCTAATAACTCTCATACAATATTTGATAGTAACACAGTTAAGTGTGCATTCTTGCCTTGTCTCCCTGATCATAGTGGATCTATTTCTTGTTTCCCATTGTGCCTTGGAAGTTTAAATATATATGTGTATAAATTTAATATATTTAACAAGTATATTTACATATTATATTTATGTATATTTTTATATTTGCATTTATATATTCATTTAAGAAATTATCACTCAATTTCTCTCCTAATATCCAAATGGCTGTTGGATTTTTTTTGAAGGCTTAGCATCTATGGAGGTAACCATATAATATAGATGAAACTTTTTTTTTACATTTATTAACATTGTAATGATATGAATAAATTAGTCTTGGAATAAAATCCACTAGGTCATATCATATTCTTTTTTTAATGTATTGTTAGATTCTGTTTGCTGATATTTTATGTAATATTTTTGAATCAGTATTATTGAGTGATTTATATCTGTGTTTTTCTATTTTCCTCCTTTCTTCAGCAGATTTAGGTATAATGCTATTCCTATTTTATAAAAGTATTTAGGATGGTTTCTTTCATTTTCAGTACTCTGGAATAATTTATAGTACATTGGGACAGTATCATATTTGAAGACTTGGTAGAATCCCTGTTGAAAATATTTGAACCTGGTTCTTTTTTGTAGGGCAGTTTCTTCATACTTTCTCCATTGATAGTATAGCAGTTTCTCTGTTCAAGATGTCTAAATCTACCAGGGTCAGTACGGTTATCTGTGTTTCTCTAGGAAAGTGTTCAGTTCCTAAATGTTTTCAAATGTATTTGCCTAGTTTTCTGCAGATTAACTTTTCTGATTTCCTCTGTTTTAGTGATTATTTGTGCCAGATAATTCTTATTTAGATCCAAATTTTTATCTTATATTATTTCTCTTCTACCTGAAGACATTCTCTTAAAAATTTCTTGTAGTGCATTTCTGCCAGTAATGAAGACTTTCAGCTCTTACATGTATCAAAACCTTTAAGTTGCTTTTTTGAACTATTAAATATTTGTAATTATAAAATAGAAAAATGGGATAATTTCTTTTTATTTTGCCTTGTCAGTTTATGAAAGATATTTTATCTTCCAGATCATATTGTATTTAATAAGAATGCTATTGTTATTATAATCTGTGTTCCTTTGTGATTTTTCTATGGCTGCTTTTAAAGTAGTCTCTTATTGGTTTTTAATAATTTGCATTGTAATTTGGGGTAACTTTCTGTTTGTACTACTTGGTGTTTGTTTAGCATCTTGAATCTGTGAAATAATAGTTTTTATTAAATTCAGAATTTTTTTTACTATTATTTCTTCAAATATTGTATTCAACAACTTCTTCTGCCCATTCTTTATTTTTAGGTCTTTATTCACAGATTTGTTAGACTTTTTGATATTTTTAAGTCTTTTCTCTACATATTGAATATGATTCTTTTTGGATAGTTTATACTGCCATGTCTTCAAGTACAATTATCTTTTCTTATCTGCACTATCTAATCAGCTGTTAATTCCAGTTTGTGCATTTTTTTCCTTAATATATTTTAATTTTTGTCTCTACAAGTCCTATGGTCTTCAAGAAATAGTTCCATTTTATATTTTCTATTTCCTATTTTTTTTCTGACACCTTTTCCTGGAATATGGAAGCCATTTTATTTTGCACCTCTTCACATTTCTTCAACATGAGGTTTTTCTTTTTTTTTTTTTCAAAAATATATTTGATCTTTGATTCTTATTTAGCTTTCCAAGTTTCTGTGCAGTCTTCCAAGATGCTTAGAATTATTTGTTTAGATTCTTGTTTCCTAACTTACTCGCCTATCAATCTTTCTCTCTCTCTTCACACTCCCCCTATAATCTTTTTACTTTCTTCTCTGTGATTCATGACAAATTTCCAGGTTTGTTCTCCAAATTATGATTAAAACTTCTACTCAATATTACTCCTTAATGCCTTTTATTTAACTTTATTATTGTAATTTAAGTTCTTTACTTTTTGTATTTTATTCAGTTTATTTCTATTGTAATTAATTTTCTTAGGTTGCAAGACACTGTAGTTTGGTTAGAATAATTTAAATTTCCACCCACCTTATGCTTTATGTGCTCTTACTATAGAAACTGAATAAGTTAGATTAATCTGTTTTCTTTGTAGCTAGATGTGACCATAGGGTACAATCTTAACCAGTGGGTTGATGGCAGAAGTCTATTGTTGCTTCTCGATGTGCAAGGAAAAATGAATCTGCCTCAATCAGGGTGAGAAATTAATCAGGAAACAAAAATTACGGCACATATTAATGAATATAATGACTGGTAATAAATTGTTCTGAAAGTCAGTTGTCTTCCAATGGTTTAATTTTAACAGAATTGAAAGAGGATCTAATTGAGTTTGCAGCAGATATATTTGAGACTGCTGTGTATATATTTTTAATCCACAAAACCTTAATTTCCATCCAGTTATTATTGTGCTAGAATTTTTAGAACTTATACTTGTCACATGAAAAATTAAGGATCCAAAAATGGACTCTCATGGTGGTGCCAAACTCTGATTGTCAGTTTTATGTGTCCACTTGTTTAGGTTAGTCTCCTGTTATTCAAAGGCTAATTTGGATTTTGCTGTGAAAGTGTTTTATAGATGTGTTTAAGGTCTATAATCAGTTAACCTTAAGTATGGGAAATTATCTAGATAGTCTGGGTGGACCTGATTCAATCAACTAAAAGCCTTTAAGAACAGAGCTGAGGGCCTCTCTGATGAAGAAAATTTGCCCAGGGATAGCAGCTTCAGCTCCTATCTGAGTCCCAGGCTGTCTTTCCTGAGAGCTAGCCTTTCAGATTGGAATTCTCACTTGCCTAGTCAGTCCCCACAATCATGAAACCAATTCCTTGCATTTAATCTCAATATATGTTGTCTGTTGTGGATGTTTCTCTGGTTGAACACTAACTAACACATCCTGTCTCCTTTGAAAAAGAAGTGATTTTACCCATGTATATAGAAATTCACTGAAAAAAAATAGCCACTTTTATATCATTAAGAATTATTTTACAATTAAGTTACCATTATTTTAAAAACGTGTAATGTGTTTATTATATTTTAATACTTATAAATATGACTAATAAACAAGACATTTTTATATTTGTTCAAGTTATAAGGAACATTAAAAAATTAAATATAAAAATACTTTATACGTATTTATCTATTAATACAACAGATAAGCAAAGATCATGAAAGCACAACTTGCCAAAAATGAAATCAAATATAAGAATAAACTACCTTTTTAACTAAAATTAAAGATGCACAAATCACTGCAATATATATATAGTATTTATATATATTAAATTGATAAAAATATTTCCATTTCTGCAAAGTATGATAGTGAGGTATAAATATAATGGGCCTAGATAGGCTAATGGTATTTAGACATGTATTTCAATGGCCTAAAAAATATCTGACCCTGCCAACACCTTAATCTTGGATGTCAAGCCTCCAGAACTGTGAGACAACAAATTTCTATCATTTAATTTACCCAGTTTGTGGTACTTTGTGATGGCACCTCTATCAAACTTATAAACCAGTGAATGTGACATGTTTATATTTTTTTGTGGATGGTCAGCAATGTATGGTTTAATCTAATTCCTGATTTTTGTTCAAATAGTAAAAAAAATTAATTATTCATAATACTAATTAAAAACTGTTTATTAAGCTAAAACCATACTATTTTATATTTCAATACACTAGATACTGAACATAATATATAATACTGCAGTATTTCAAATTCAAAATTGTTTACTGATAACCACAGTGTCATGGGTAATTCAGAACACCAATAAATTGTCTTCCTATATTTTGTAACTTATTACTTGCACACTGAGATGCAGAAGTAATCAGAAAAACAGAAGGCAAATTATGAATGATTGTGGTGTACTTAATCAATGAGTGAGAATAATTTGAATCTTTTGGAGTAGAAAACTGAATACAGCTCTGGAGGAGACCAGGGGATATAGTTTAGGAAAAAATGTGAAAAGAATTCCTGTTTCAGCGCTTCCCCGGTGGTGCAGTGGTTGAAAGTCCGCCTTCCGATGCAGGGCACGCGGGTTTGTGCCCCGGTCCGGGAATATCCCACATGCCGCGGAGCGGCTGGGCCCGTGAACCATGGCCGCTGAGCCTGCGCATCAGGAGCTTGTGCTCCGCAACGGGAGAGGCCACAACAGTGGGAGGCCCTGTTTCAGGCGTTTCGAAACTAACTGCTTGGAGTCAAGCAAAGGTAAAGTGAATGGTTAATTTCACGCAGTTTGTATAGAGTGCTTACAACTTAAAATCTAAAGTTCACATTTAGTATCAAATATATAAAGTCATACTAAAATGTTGATGAGATGAAAATAATGCAATCAGTCTGTATTATCATAAAATATTATATCTGTTTAATTTAAAGGGAGAATACCATCCTTAAATGTGAATATAAAGGCATTACAGCTTAAACTAATGAAATAAGTATAGATAGATAATTTAGCACCTATATTTTTGATGAAGAATTGATGAAGTGTTATGCTAAATTACAGGTAAGAATTTAAGAAAATTCTTAGCAATATATTTGGAGGTAATGAAAATAGATGTATAAATTTTAATTATATAAAGAAGTAACATTTAACATGAAGTTAAGCTTCTTAGCTATAATATTATACATTATTATAAAAGACAATTTTTGTTCATATTCCTGTTGATTTGCATAACAACATTTTCTTCAAGTTTGGAGCCAAATGAAATCCAAACATCTATCTTATGGCAAAATTTGGTCTTACTGTGATTCCAACCAAACCACAAAGTTTCTGTTGATTTTTGCACCTAACCACAAAAGAGTTTTGAAAATGTCAGGTTCTATTGTAATCTGAACTAAGTTTATTTAGAAGGTGTATGAACTTTGGCCTAAATTTTTTCCAATTTGAGAATGGATTTTATATGGTACATTGCAAATCAAACAACAATCCTTGTTCAAGACTCTCCATTATGCCTTCTTCTCATGAAAGTCTAGCATAGAGTTAAAAATTGGAGGAAAGGGACAAATGTAACAGACATGACCTGTCATCTTCATCTCTGGTAAGTGACGTAAGTGTATTTCTCTTAGGTCAGAGCTCAGATGTCACCATTCATCATACAGTTATAGAGGCTATACCTTAAAAAAGTGCAGAAAATGACTCATGAGACTTCTACTGGCATGAGTATAAAAATAACCTACTCTCTGGAGTGGCAAAACAGTTGGGATTTTAACTTCCACTTCCAACTTTAAAGAGGAATACGAAGGAGTTGAATGCGGAAATTTACATGAATTTAAAAAATCAGTATGTTTTTAAAAACATTAATAGTACCACGAGGAAGAAAAAAAAAACACAAAAAAAGGCTAAAATGATGCCCCTTCAAGAATTCCAGTATCTTAAACCAAATGCAAGTCTGAATGTAAAATAAACATCCATCCTTTTACTCTTCTTTTGTTACAATGGTAATCTCCGGACACACAGTAAGGAGTATACACTTGTTAAAAGTGATTAAATATTAGGCCTCTGGCTCAACATCATTACCATTAAATGGCCTTTGCTGATGTTCCATTTTAAAAAAGAAAATAGTAGTTAATTAAGGCAACAGATTCAAAACACCTGTGTTTTGTCTCCATGATGCCTCTTTTAATTAGTGAGACATTAAATTTACCATTGTGTACCCATTTTATTTCAAAATACTCTGAATTTTATTTAAAAATTTTTTTGATTATTTGCCCATGCATTTGTTCAATTTTTTTAGCCTTTGAAGACCATAACAATTCTCTCTCTACCTTTTGTTAAGAAATACTATTTACACATACTATTGGATAAGAAATTAATTTTATTTTTGTTTAACATTCTCTCAAAAGTGAAATACAGAATCTTTTTAAAAAAAATTATTTCTTTCTTTTCTTTCCTTTTCTTTTCTTTTTTCTTTTCTTTTGTGGTACGCGGGCCTCTCACTGTTGTGGCCTCTCCCGTTGCGGAGCACAGGCTCTGGACCTGCGGGCTCAGTTGGCCATGGCTCACGGGCATAGCCGCTCCGTGTCATGTGAGATCTTCCCGGACAGGGGAATGAACCCGTGTCCCCTGCATCGGCAGGTGGACCCTCAACCACTGTGCCACCAGGGAAGCCCCAGAATCTTATTTTTAATTATATTAAATGATACTGAGAATTTTCTTTGGGGAGTGTAGAGTATGCAAAAGCAATTTATTGCAAAATCTTATGTTAATACAAACATATTCATACAATCACAAGTGCTCTGGTTAAAATTAGCATATAATGATTATATCATGTCTTATGATTCATAGCTTTCCTGTAGATAATGATGAAATCATAAGGCGAAAAAGAAACATTTTATGGAGAAATCAATCATCCTTTATCCAATGTATTTTTATATCTTCTAGTTTGTAGTCTAATATACCTACAAAAAGCATCTTACTAGCTTCACTCCCATTATTGTAATAACAATAATAATCTATATGTGTATGAATTATTATTAGCAGACCATTAATCATATGTAACCGTTTTATTTAATTCTTATAATAAACATGTTATAAGTGTTGTTATTTCCCTTTTTAAGGGGAGAACTGAAACATAAGGTAGTTAATTAATGGCCCTTCTATGCTCTCCTCCTTCTATGACATTTTTTAATTCATGCATTCATCATTTGTTCAACAAAAATTGCTGAAGTATTTAGTATCTGCCAACCATTATTTTAAGTGTTTGGCATTTACGTCTGAATCATGTAGGTGTTCTTTCTGAAATGAAAAGGAGGTGAATGTGCTTGATAAAATGAAACAGATCCTTGGTATTATAGTGCATTAAATAGTTCTTCAGAGATTTTCTAACTAGTACTTTTAATTCTCAATTATTCACAAGTATTATGAAAATTAATGTATCAAAAATGCTTAGATTAGATTATATAGTAGTTTTATTTTTTTTTTTTTTTTTAAGTAAATTTCATTGTTGCATGCAGGCTTTCTCTAGTTGTGGTGAGTGGGGACTACTGTTTGTTGTGGTGCATGGGCTTCTCATTGCAGTGGCTTCTCTTGTTGTGGAGCAAAGGCTCTAGGTGCCTGAGCTTCAGTAGTTGTGGTTCGCGGCCTCTAAAGCTCAGGCTCAGTAGCTGTGGCACACGGGTTTAGTTGCTCCATGGCATGTGGGATCTTCCCGGACCAGGGATCAAACCTGTGTCCCCTGCATTAGCAGGCGGATTCTTGTCCACTGCGCCACCAGGGAAGTCCTATATAGTAGTTTTATACTCATATTTAATTTGCATAGTACTCATGGAACAACTGAGAGAAAGTAAGAGTGAAGAGCAGAGGCTCTGTAGTCAAACCTTCTGAGTTGGAATCTCAGTCATTCTTTCAGTGATTTTGGATTCTGAGTCTCATTTTTGCCATGTTTCAAGAGTGAATAATGATAGTAGGTTTTATGAGGCTGAAAATTGCTTGACTATGCCTGGCTTTTCCTACACATTGGGAAAACCTGTACCTCATCCCCAAAACAGACATTATCCTTCTGTATTCCCTAATATATTAAATACGGCCTTCTTTATCCAGTTACTCAAGCTACATTGAACATTTTCAGCCAACTTTTATCTCTCAGTCCTCTGTTAAGCAGGCAGTCATCAATCTGACCAATTCTACTTTCTGTATTTCTCTTAAGTAGAATCTCTACTTTACTTTCTCATGGCCATTGACTTAATATAGATCCTTGCCACTTTTAAATGGACAATTTATTTAAATTAACCAATCAATAAACATTTATTTAACATCAACTAAAAAACTTAATCTCTAGGATTATATGGTAAAGGAAGAAATTTAAGCTACTGTAGGACCTTAACTATACTTACACCCCTACCCCCCTGGGCAGAAACCGTTCCGAGCAAACAACAAAGGCCTGGAAAACAGGACATGTCTGAGACATGCCCTAACCGTGAGCAAACAAGTACGGGGGGGGATAAGAATGATTAAGCGAAAGAGTTTAAAGGTCGCCCCAGCCAACCATAACTCATGTGACTCAACCCCCCACCACAAAAACACGAAAATGTAAAGTAGGCATCCGACAGCTAACCAATCAAGGAACTAGAGCCAAGACCCCACTCTGGTAAATGTAAAGTAGGCATCCGACAGCTAACCAATCAAGGAACTAGAGCCAAGACCCCACTCCGGTAAATGTAAAGTAGGCATCCGACAGCTAACCAATCAAGGAACTGGAGCCAAGTCCCCACTCCAGTCCGGAACAAACAAACCAATCAGAAAAAAACCCTTGATATATCCACACTTTGCATAATGAAAAATGAAAGCTATAAAATGTATGTGATTCCGCGTGGGGGGATTCCTCTTCGGCCTCCTGCGTGAGGACCAAGGAGCCCCGGTGCACCGGCTCCTAATAAACCTCTTGCGTGTTGCAACGACTCTCGACTCTTGGCGGTTCTTGGGCGAGCTGGGATCTCTCGGAGACTGTTCAGGTCTAACACTACCATTTCTACTCTCTTGGAGCTTAACATAAAGTTGGAGAAACGATACAAATGTTTGAAGTTGCAAATAATACTATTTTTAAAATAATTTTCAATGTATTACTGCATGAGATTTCACAAGACATGTATGATTAATTGACAAATAGACAACACAGATGATAATTAACACAGGAGTCTTGAAAATCAGAGATAACCATTGATTAAAGGATTTTAGGAGGGCTTACAAGTTAGTAGAGATCCGATTTAGTTATATTTTGATCAGCCAAGAAAGGTGAGCATGTTATTACTAATTGTAGAACTAAATGAATTAAAGTAGCATTGCTTGATATATTTAAAATTTAGATCTTTTTGAGATCCTCTTCCTTCAGCCCTAGGCAGTGAGGGCTTCATTTCTTTGGCTTTGGTATTTTTTGTGTCCTCTGAAGCAGTTTCCAGGAAATGCCCACAGTTCTGGCTGCTGGCATGATGCATAGCCTTCAAAGTCTAGCTTAATCCATTGTACAGGATAATGGACTGTACCAGAAGTTATTTGAAATCGTCTGTTTGTCCTCTGTGTAAACTTATGTTTCAAATAACTGAGTTTAATAAGATTTGAAATATATGTTTTGTGCACCTGATAAGTTAATTAAATAAGATATGAAACTAAAATATATATATATACTGATACTGGAGAACAGAATACTAGACTGTCTTGATTGCTAATTAGTTCTGTGACTGAGTGAAACCGGGAAACTAGTTCACGAGTGTTATCTCACTGAGGTCTTTCCTATCACTTCCAAGGCACTGTTGGCCATTCCCTCTTACATGCTACCTATACCTTGAATATACCTAGTTTTCAGTCTTGACACTAAATAGTATATATTTGTTAATATGCCTACCTTCCCAATTTAAAAAGCAGGTGTGTAAAGTTAGCAGCACGTTTGTATTGTTTTCTTTCAGTTTTATTGAGATATAATTGACATACAGCGCTGTACAAGTTTAAGGTGTACAGCATAATGATTTGACTTACATACATCATGAAATGATTCTCACAGTAAGTTTAGTGAACATCCATGATCCCATATAGATACAAAATAATAGAAAAATTTGTTACCTTGTGATGAGAAACTCTTAGGATTTACTCTCAACAACTTTCATATATAACATTCAACAGTGTTAATTATATTTATCATGTACATTACATCCCTAGTTATATATAAGATAAATAACTTATATTTATCTTATAACTAGAAGTTTGTACCTTTTGACTACCTGTTGGTTTTGGTTTTAATTTAGCAGATAGCATGCATTAGTAATCACTCAGTAAGAGACTTTGACCACATAACTTTACATTGTTCATCACTCATATTTGCTTTATCTAGATGATAATATAGCAAAAAATTGCCTACTTTTTTTTACTGGACTGACTTTTTTTTTTACTGAATTGAATTGATGTGTGTGTATTTACTAGATATAGCTCTATCTTAAGTAATAGCTATACTAAGTTGGTTTCAACTGATAGCTGTTTTCCATGTCCTATAGGCATTTTGATTGATTTTTATAATACTTGTGTTCTTTAAATTTGCCTGAACACAATTCTTTCTCTACACACATCAAAGAACACACACTGTATTTCATTATCTCAGTTGATCATTTTTTAACTTCTAATCTTCATGGAAGGGTTTCAGTCACTTCCCTGACTCCTTAAACCTCTTACTTTTGTTAGTTCAACCCCTCTTTACTCATTTTTCTTTTAAAACCAAAATACTCCAAGTTCTAAATTTGAAGATAGGGAAACATATATGATTTTTTTCTCTTTCTATTGCCTCTAGGCTTCACTGATGCTTCTGCCTGAATAAGGTCTTTGGCAGTCTAGAAATTTTATACTCCCAAATCTTGTAGGCAATTTACAATAAACATAGAAAACATTAATGTCCATAATATTTTGAAGTACTTGCTGATTTAACTGCCAATTTCATAAAGCTGGTTTCAAACCTCCCCATACCTCAAATACTCTTAAAGGCATGGAGAAAGTGAAAATAATTCTGCTGCCTCAAAAGGAGAAAATATGGCATTGTGTAGTAAAGATTCTTTTTAAACTTGTTTTGAAATAATTTCAGATTTACAGGAACATTACAAAAATAATAAAAATAATTCTCATTAACCCTTCACCCAGATTCCCCAAAGATAAACATTTCACCAAGTGACATTTGTTATATTATTCTCTTTCTCTATATATTTTTTCTGAACCTCTTTGCAAATAAGTTGCTGAAATAATACAATTTACCCTTAAATAATTAAATATGTATTTCCTAAAAGCAGATATTATTAATAACTTTAGTACACTTATCAAAATAAGGCTATTAACATTCCCACAACACTATTATCTAGACATCTACAGATTTAGCCAAAACTTTTCACTTGAACCCAAAATGTTCTTTATACCAAATCAAGCAAAGAGAAGTTTGCTTTGTTTTGTTGTTTCTGGTCCAGTATTATACCGTGCATTGAGTTGTCTCTTTCATTTCCTTTAAGCTAAGGTGTTTTTCAGTCTGTCTTTGTTTTTCCTCAACTTGACATTTTTGAGGAGTCCAGGACAATTATTTTGTAGACTGTTCCTCAAAATGGGTTTGTCTAATATTATCTCATGATTACAGTCAAGTATGCATTTTTGCAGGAACATAACAGAAGTGATATTGTGCTCTCAGTGCATACCATCAAGAGGTAAATAATGTCTGTTGGTTCTGTTACTGGTGATATTAACTTGGGTTACTTGGTTAAGGTGGTGTCTACCAGATGTGTCTAATGTAAAGTTGTTAAGGGTTTTTCCTTTGTATTTATTAACTAACTATGTTGTGGAGATAACGGATTCCTGTTTCTCTTCAAACTTCCACCCACTAGTTTTAGCATCCATTGATGATCCTTGTCTGTGACTGTCAACAGCTTACTATGGTGATTGCCAAACAGTGATTTTCTAATTCTTTCATTTATTTTACATTTAATAGTTATAAGCCTACCAAAAGAAAGAGCTTTCTCTCTTCCCATATTTATGTATTGATATATTTATATCTGCATAGACTTATGGGTTCTCATTTTAGTTTAAAGGTTATAATTACTTTTTGTCATTATCTGTCTTAATTATCACTGTGTAATGGAAGACCATATCAAAGAGGTTATTTGTCCTATTAGTATGTCCAACCATTTTTTAACATTTCTTTACTGTCACAAAAATACATTCCAGTCTTGCACTTTCCTTGCCTAAGCCAGAAGAAACCATTTATGAAAGAAGTCTTAGTTCCTTTCTGTGAAAAAATATATTTAGAACTATGATCTGAATGCTAGGTATCCCTATTTCTTTTACTGGGGCAGTGCTTCTATTACCTCTCAGTCTACAGAGCTAGTAAATACTTGTACACACAAATAAAAATATACACATATATACATCTATATTTATTCATTTATCTATCATTCTGTTTAAAATAGATCTTACATAAAATTAACAAATTTCTTGAAATATACAACAAACTGAAGCTGTGAGAAGAAGAAATTGAAAAGCTGGATAGTTCCAAATCTATTAAAAAATATGCATTTATTATAAAAAAATTTCTATAAAGAAAACTCTAGATACAAATAGCATTCTTGGTGAAAGCTTCTTAAAATGTAAAGAAAATAACTCAACTTAATCTTAAACTCTTTCAAATATAAAAGAATGGGACATTTTCCAGTTTGCTTTTTGAGGCCAGAATAATCTTTATTCTATACTATAAAAGACCTTACCAAAAAAAGATCAAGAATGCCAATAAACTTAAATAGTAATAAATTTTTTAAAAAAAGAAAAGTTAAAATTTTGTACATAAATATATTATCAAATCAAGTTTTATATATATTATATGTATGTAATATATATATTTTATATACATTATATATATATAAAAAACTCAGTTCTCAAGAAGCACAAAATTACATGTAAAATCTATGCTCATGGCTATTTTTTATAGAAATTCTAATTGGATTGTAGCCAACATGCTTGTTTTATTTATACAGCTCTGTCCCTTCAATATTGTTTGTCTTTCTGATTTTATGCCTTAAATAATTAAAATATATTTTCAAAATGTTCTATTTTTTCAGTATTTAGTGTGTCAATTAACTTTTTTGTTAAATTTGTTGATTCTCCCTCAAAGTAATGCTTTTGTTGGATGTCTACTTTTGTATTTCCTCTCTGTTGAAGTCCAGTGTGCTCTGGACTCTGAAGATGTTGCTAGGTAACAGTTTTGAATTGGTTGGTACTTCTCTGGTTTCAGAATCTTTTTTTGTTTCTGGAACTTGGGAATTTCTCCTTTTGTCTATTGAGATGTTTTCTTCTATCTATCTATCTATCTATCCATCCGTCCATCCATCCGTCCATCCATCCATCCATCAATAGATAGCCTCAGTATTTCTAAATAATTGTATTGGAAAGGGACTCATCTTTACCAGCCCAGCATACAATTTTGCATTTCCAATTTTGAAATTATAGCTAGAATTTTAGAACCCATAAATTCTAGATACTATTCTAAGCACATTGTTTCTACTGATTTAATGTGACAAAAGTCCTATTTATGAGATACTTACCAATATTATCTCATATTTTTTAAAAAATTCCTCCTTTGCTCAATAAGAAATCTGAAGCAAAGAGGGGTTTGATAATTTGTCCCATATGACATTGCCTATTAGAAGCAGAGACAGAATTTTGAACTTACATATTCAGATTATAGAGCTTATACCATTAATATACCATACCTGTTTTCTAATTTTTTTAACTTTCTTCCCTTCAATTAGATTAACTGATTCTTATGGATAGAATTTTTATTGGAATTTTAAAATACATGTTACGTTTAAAAGAACTGAAATTTGAAAATTTTACTTTGTCTTCTCAGATTTCTAGGAAGTAGTTGGTGATAGATTTTGAATATTTTTCTTATTTATGTAAAGTAGTATGATTATCACCATCTTGGTGCTACAAAGTTCAGATTTTGTTGCCAAATAATTCTATTTGTTATTTGCCCGAGTTTGCAAATGAACAAAAATTTATTTCATCTTCTTTCTTACAATGACACCTATTTCCTCCTTCACTGGACAGCTCTGACCACTATCTCTCACACAAGTAAGACTGTCTTATATCTGTTGATATTTTTTTAAATGTCTGAAGAGGAAAGCCTATACTTAGCACTTTCTCATATATGTCTACCTTAAATACTTTTTAAAGTGTGAATTCTGAATGTAAATTCAAACAATATATTGAGTTTGTTATACAAAGTCATACATCCCTAAGTTTCTGAGAATACTTTATCAACAGGAACAGGTTAATAAAACATTTCAGAACATGTCCACAGAGGAAAGACATGCTTAAAAACAGCAACAAACACAAACAAACTTATCCAGCATTTAAAAAGTTTATTAATCAACTATTTATTTTCCATCTATTCATTCATTTGCTAATTCATTTATATATAAACTACTACCTACTCCTACATGCCAGGGAATATTTTAAGCAGTAGGGATACAACGATGATCAAGAACCATAGAACATAGAATCTGGGCACACATGTTGCAAACATTTCTAGGAAGAGAACCAAAGAAATGAAAAGTGTATTTATAAATGATCACTACTGGAAGAAAATTCTCCATGGATTTCTTGGATTTGTGTAAGGCCAAGTCTGAGCAGAAGGTAACTTGGAAGAGCAGTCAGCCTTGGAACCCAGAGGGAATGTTTCCCTCTGGAGAGATTTAGAGATATACTTGCGTGGAGATGTCCATGGTAGTAAAAATAAAGCTCTCTCTGTCTTCTTCCCCGAGACATTTGCTTATATTCCAGAATAGTAAATCTAGAGTGCTTTTCCTCTCCCTCCAGAATATATGTATATATCCCTGTGTGTGTTTGTGTGTGTGTATCTGTATCTGTAACATTCTGGCTGGTTAACTAGTTAGCAAGTAGGTTAAAAACTCAGTTCCTTTATGGTTGCTGATTTAACAATCATATGTACTAGATAGAAATGATATAGGGTAAGATAAAGGAAATATATGGCTATTTGGGTAGGGATGGACATATTTAAAGGAGGTAAGAATACAGAAATACTGAGTGGGTTCAATTCCTTGGAAGTTTTTTTTTTTTTTTTTCCTCTGAAAAGGTGCAAAGAGAGAAGTTGAGTGATATATAAGCTCAAGTTAATTCCTTCACATATTACTTTTTTTCAAGTTAGGGTTGTGAAAGAGGAGAAGGGACAATCATTGGGTGGTAATCTTTGACCATTAAAAATCTTTTGGCTGTTAAAGGAGATGTAATTCTATATGGTGGAAAAAACACTGAACAATATGTCCAGAACAATATGTCCTAAACTTAGCTTTGGATCTTCTACTCATTAGCAGTGTTACCTTGGACTAACTATGACCTATCTAATACTCAATTTCTTCATCTGTGACATCAGAAAATATCTTGTACCTCCACAGATACTTGTTGTAAGATTAAAATGTGTTTAATGATGAAAACACATTTTCAAAACCAGTAGAACCTATATAAATATAAAGATCTATTTCACCAGTTTATGCAAAAACAAAAAAAATAAAACTACTTGATATAATTAATAATGCATCAAATAAAACCATAATATGCAATAGAATGTGCTTATTCACGTTTTTAAAGTAGAATTCATTATTTTATTTTAGTATAGAAAAACAAAAGTTATATAACAATAAGGGGCAATGCTATCAGCTCTTAGCCCATCTTCATTGTATCTTCATGAGGGTGTATCTCCATGTTTGTCCAAGAAATTGGACAAAATACTGATTTAGTAACTGTAATCTCTCTTAGATATGAAACATCAGAGATTCATAGTAGTTAAAATAGTTGAGAAAAGTGTAATGAATTGTGTTATTATATCTTTATACTAGAATAGAAAGGGCACTATTATTTTGATATTCAAGCAAACAACTTTCTAGGCTAAAAGTGTGCTTTATGAAAACCTGATGTTATATTTTGCCTGAGTTTTTAAGTGGCTTGCCATCCCTTTAAAGTGAATAAATTGCAAAACATTTTAGAGAAAATGATACGAAGTACTTTTGGTAAAGCTGACTCTAACAAAAATAAATGATGACAGCAATCCATAGATTTGGAAATGTCTAAATATTTAACTATGTCTTTCAATATTGTTTAGTATTTTCTAGATGTAGGCATCATCTAGAAAATTGTAGCAACCAAGAGCTTCTCAAATTTTGTTGTGGGGTTATTGGTTCTTGAGCATATTAAATTCAATCATATATGTTAATGAGAAGTTCCCAAACAAAAAGTAAAGAGAAAATATTTTTCTCTCTTTTTGCAATTTCAGATTACTGTCCTTTCCTCTTTAATTCTGGACATAGAGCACTGGTTTGGGATGAGTGGGAAAGGAGATTTTTCATATTTCCAAACTCTTTGGACATATTTTGTTTCGTATCCATACGGAAAAAGGGCACAAATGTTCTTCCTCCATGAATTTATTCAAATGTCGCCATTCTTTTCTTAGTAATTTATAAAATCTTACTATTTTACAGTTTTTAACGATGTGGGGTTAAGCCATACATTTTGCATATCTCTAAGGACAATATGTCAACTCGCCTTTGGCATTGCTTTTCTCTCTCTTGCTATCAGTCTGCCACCCCACTTTACTCTTTCTAAGATTTCTAAGATTCCTCTGTAGTAGTGATGATAGCTGCGAAGTTTTCCCTTCAGAGACTCTATATTCAACACCCTTCCCCACTGCTCATTGAACAAGAAAAAGGGAAAAGTAAAGGACCTTTTACAAGAAGAGATTTTAGACCTCTAATGTAAGTCATGCAGTTGTGTATTTTTTTAAAAATACTTTGAAATCATTAATTGAATTGTTATAATTCCAATCATGTATATTACAGAATATTTTGTTTCATTCTTCTACACAAAAATTAGGTAGCCCAAGTTAAACCTCAGGTTTTTACTCTGTCAGAATTTTCAGAATCTATTATGTCTATATTCACTGGTTTGAGGATAATACATTGGTCTCTATGGCCTGCTAGTCACCAAATTGTTCTCTTTTTTATTTCTGTCACACTTCTTCTGAGATACTAGATATTATATATTTGATTAAATACAGTTTTGGAGAAATAGAATATCTATTTGATGGAACTAAGAGACTGCTGTTAAATGTTTCCTCTCAAATAACTACTCTAACTTCTTTACTTAGGACTCAAAATTTTATACATGGAATACAACAGAATTTATTAAGGGTCAAGTTTGTGATTATAAAAAAAAAACCAACTTCTCTCAATTGAAGGATATTAAGTGTCTAACATAAACATGGAAGGTTTACATCTTTTATCTGCCATTAATTTTAGTTCTGGTATAAATGGAAGTATGTTTTTCTTTAAATTCATGAATGTACTTGGCAAGGAAGGAGTTAAAGTGTCTGACCTGAGATCCATTTATTCACTTTACCAGCATACAACCCCAGGAGAAAAGAAAAAAAAAGACGGCAGGTTACCTGGCCTAATCTCCTTGTCAACTGGACCTCTGGGTAAATAGACTAATGATATTTACTAGGAGGAAGAGGCCTTATCTGTAGAACCCCTTAGCAGAATGTCCCCGGCTGAAGGATTACTTATAGTAAATAAAATTGCAATCACCAGATTTATGAGGAATCGTTCCTGGAGAATATCATCTAAGCCATACAACTAACTCTGTGGGAATAAAATAGAGATGTTATTTAACTTATATGCCTCCTGCTATGTTAGGTAAAGCCACAAAAACTCCTTTGGAAACCTAATCTATTATTCTGGGTGAAAGAGTGTGTCTAATACTGGAAGAAAGGATCTAGTCGGGTTGCCAGATTTAGCAAATACAAATATAGATGCCCAGTTAAATTTGAGTTGGAGAAAAACAGTGAAATCTGTGTGTTTGAAAGTATGTTCCATGCAGTATTTGGGACTTATTTATACTAAAAAATGTGTTTATGTCTCTGCAACTTAAAACATGGGATGCCAGTTTAATTTAATTTGTAACCCCATTCTGGAGAAACAGTTGGGATGTCTCAGGCGTTTAATGTTTATCTTCTTCTTTGTCTTTGTTCCTGAATTATCTACACATTTTTGAAATCATTAGTAAGTTTGATTCTGGGTGACATCTCTAATTCATGTCTTATTTGACAATTTGATCCTGTGTATAAGCAGCAGAATTTATATACAGATACATATAAATCAGTTTTACTCAGTGCATCACCACTATTTTAAATTTGCTGACCTAATTGTTCATGAACCACTAACACATTACTCTGTTTACATTTCAACCAGGAGCCATACTTGTGCTTATGTTCCTACTACACAGATTTACAAAACTTGCACCCATATCGACTCACACATTATTTTCACTTATGGAAAAAAAATATGTCCACATAGAAAAAAATTATCTAACACTTAGAGAAAAATATGAATGCCTACTTCTTCACTGTCACACTGGAATATTATTTTTTTTTTATTTTTAACATCTTTATTGGAGTATAATTGCTTAACAATGGTGCGTTATTTTCTGCTTTATAATAAAGTGAATCACTTATGCATATATATATATCCCCATATCTCTTCCCTCTTGCGTATCCCTCCCACCCTCCCTATCCCACCCCTCTAAGTGGTCACAAAGCACCCAGCTGATCTCCTTGTGCTATGTGGCTGCTTCCCACTAGCTATATATTTTACATTTGGTAGTGTATATAAGTCCATGCCACTCTCTCATTTCATCCCAGCTTACCCTTCCCCCCTCCCCGTGTCCTCAAGTCCATTGTCTACATCTGCATCTTTATTCCTGTCCTGCCCCAAGGTTCTTCATAACGATTTTTTTTCTTAGATTCAATATATATATATATATGTTGACATATGGTATTTGTTTTTCTCTTTCTGACTTACTTCACTCTGTATGGCAGTCTCTAGATCCATCCATGTCTCTACAAATAACTCAATTTCGTTCCTTTTTATGGCTGAGTAATATTCCATTGTATGTATGTACCACATCTTCTTTATCCATTCATCTGTCAGTGGGCGTTTAGGTTGCTTTCATGACCTGGCTATTGTAAGTAGTGCTTCAATGAACATTGGGGTGCATGTGTTTTTTGAATTATGGTTTTCTCTGGGTATATGCCCAGTAGAGGGATTGCTGGGTCATATGATAATTCTACTTTAAGTTTTTTAAGGAACCTCCAAAATGTTCTCCATAGTGGCTGTATCAATTTACATTCCCACCAAGAGTGCAAGATGGTTCCCTTTTCTCCACATGCTCTCCAGCATTTGTTGTTTGTAGATTTTTTGATGATGCCCATTCTTACTGGTGTGAGGTGATACCTCATTGTAGTTTTGATTTTCATTTCTCTAATAATTAGTGATGTTGAGCAGCTTTTTTTGTGCTTCTTGGCCATCTGTATGTCTTCTTTGGAGAAATGTCTATTTAGGTCTTCTGCCCATTCTTGGATTGGGTTGTTTGTTTTTTTAAATATTGAGCTGCATGAGCTGTTTATATATTTTACAGATTAATCCTTTGTCTGTTGATTCATTTGAAAATATTTTCTTTTATTCTGAGGGTTGTCTTTTCGTCTTGTTTTGAGTTTCCTTTGCTTTGTAAAAGCTTTTAAGTTTCCTTAGGTCCCATTTGTTTATTTTTATTTTTATTTCCATTACCCTATGAGGTGGATCAAAAAAGATCTTGTTGTGATTTATGTCAGAGTGTTCTTCCTATGTTTCCCCTAAGAGTTTTATAGTGTCTGGTCTTACATTTAGGTCTTTAATCCATTTTGAGTTTACTTCTGTGTATGGTCTTAGGGAGTTTTCTAATTTCATTCTTTCACACGTAGCTGTCCAGTTTTCCCAGCACCACTTATTGAAGAGACTGTCTTTTCTCCATTGTATATCCTTACCTCCTTTGTTATAGATTAGTTGACCATAGGTGCATGGGTTTATCTCTGGGCTTTCTATCCTGTTCCATTGATCTATATTTCTGTTTTTGTGCGACTACCATATTGTCTTGATTACTGTAGCTGTGTAGTATAGTCTGAAGTCAGGGAGTCTGATTCCTCCAGCTCTGTTTTTTTCCCTCAAGACTGCCTTGTCTATTCGGGGTCTTTTGTGTCTCCATACAAATTTTAAGATTTTTTGTTCTAGTTCTGTAAAAAATGCCATTGGTAATTTGACAGGGATTGTATTGAATCTGTAGATTGCTTTGGGTAGTATAGTCATTTTCACAATATTGATTCTTCCTATCCAAATCATGTCATATCTCTCCATCTGTTGGTATCATCTTTAATTTCTTTCAGAAGTGTCTTATAGTTTTCTGCATACAGATCTTTTGTCTCCCTAGGTAGGTTTATTCCTAGGTATTTGATTCTTTTTGTTGCAGTGGTAAATGAGAGTGTTTCCTTAATTTCCCTTTCAGTTTTTTCATCATTAGTGTATAAGAATGCAGGAGATTTCTGTGCATTAATTTTGTATCCTGCTACTTTAACAAATTCATTGATTGGCTCTAGTAGTTCTCTGGTAGAGTCCTTAGGATTCTCTATGTATAGTATCATGTCATCTGAAAACAGTGACAGATTTACTTCTCTTCCTATTTGGATTCTTTATTTCTTTTTCTTCTCTGATTGCTGTGGCTAACACTTCCAAAACTATGTTGAATAATAGTGGTGAGAGTGGGCAACCTTGTCTTGTTCCTGATCTTAGTGGAAATGGTTTCAGGTTTTCACCATTGAGAATGATGCTGGCTGTGCGTTTGTCATATACGGCCTGTATTATGTTGAGGTAAGTTCCCTCTATGCCTACTTTCTGGAGGGATTTTATCATAAATCGTTGTTGAATTTCGTCAAAAACTTTTTCTGCATCTGTTGAGATGATCATATGGTTTTTATCCTTCAATTTGTTAATATGGTTTATCACAATGATTGATTTGCATATATTGAATCCTTGCATTCCTGGGATAAACCCCACTTGATCCTGGTGTATGATCCTTTAAATGTGCTTTTGGATTCTGTTTGCTAGTATTCTGTTGAGGATTTTTACATCAACGTTCATCAGAGATATTGGCCTATAGTTTTCTTTCTTTGTGACATCTTTGTCTGGTTTTGGTGTCAGGGTGATGGTGGCCTCGTAAAATGAGTTTGGGAGTGTTCTTCCCTCTGTTATATTCTGGAAGAGTTTGAGAGGATAGGTGTTAGCTCTTCTCTAAATGTTTGATAAAATTTCCCTGTGAAGCCATCTGGTCCTGGGCTTTTGTTTGTTGGAAGATTTTTAATCACAGTCTCAATTTCAGTGCTTGTGATTGGTCTGTTTACATTTTCTCTTTCTTCCTGGTTCAGTCTTGGAAGGTTGTGCCTTTCTAAGAATTTCTCCATTTCTTCCAGGTTGTCCATTTTATTGGCATATAGTTGCTTGTAGTAATCTCTGATGATCCTTTGTATTTCTGCAGTGTTAGTTGTTACTTTGCCTTTTGCATTTCTAATTCTATTGATTTGATTCTTCTCCCTTTTTTTTTTTTTTATGAGTCTGGTTAATGGTTTACCAATTTTGTTTATCTTATCAAAGAACAAGCTTCTAGTTTTATTGATCTTTGCTATTGTTTCCTTCATTTCTTTTTCACTTATTTCTGATCTGATCTTTATGATTTCGATTTCTTTCCTTCTGCTAACTTTGGGTTTTTTTCCTTCTTCCTCTAATTGCTTTAGGTATAAGGTTAGGCTGTTTATTTGAGATGTTTCTTGTTTCTTGAGGTAGGATTGTATTTCTCTAAACTTTCCTCTTAGATCTGCTTTTGTTGCATCCCATAGGTTTTGGGTCATCGTGTTTCCATTATCATTTGTTTCTCAGTATTTTTTGCTTTCCCCTTTGATTTCTTCAGTAATCTCTTGGTTATTAAATAGTGGATTGTTTAGCCTCCATGTGTTTGTATTTTTGTTTTTTACAGTTTTTTCCCTGTATTTCATATCTAGTTTCATAACATTGTGCTCGGTAAAGATACTTGATATGATTCCAATTTTCTTAAATTTACCAAGGCTTGATTTGTGACCCCAAGATATGATCTGTCCTGGAGAATGTTCCGTGAGCACTTGAGAAGAATGTGTACTCTGTTGTTTTTGGATGGAATGTCCTATAAATATCAATTAAATCCATCTTGTTTAATGTATCATTTAAAGCTTATGTTTCCTTATTTATTTTCATTTTGGATGATCTGTCCATTGGTGAAAGTGAGGTGTTCAAGTCCCCCACTATGATTTTGTTACTGTTGATATCCCCTTTTATGGCTGTTAATATTTGCCTTATGTATTGAGGTGCTCCTATGCTGGGTACATTAATATTTTCAATTGTTATATCTTCTTGGATTGATCCCTTGATCATTATGTAGCATCCCTCTTTGTCTCTTGTAATAGTCTTTATTTTAATGTATATTTTGTCTGATATGAGAATTGCAACTGCAGCTTTCTTTTGATTTCCATTTGCATGGAATATCTTTTTCCAGCCCCTCACTTTCAGTGTGTATATGTCCCTAGGTCTGAAGTGGGTCTGTTGTAGACAGCATATATATGGGTCTTGTTTTTATATCCATGCAGACAGTCTATGTCTTTTGGTTGGAGCATTTAATCCATTTACATTTAAGGTAATTATCAATATGTATGTTCCTATTCCCATTTTCTTAATTGTTTTGGGTTTGTTATTGTAAGTCTTTTCCTTGTCTTATGTTTCCTGCCTAGAGAAGTTCCTTTACCATTTGTTGTAAAGCTGGTTTGGTGGTGCTGAATTCTCTTAGCTTTTGCTTTTCTGTAAAGGTTTTAATTTCTCCATCAAATCTAAATGAGATCCTTGCTGGGTAGAGTAATCTTGGTTGTAGGTTTTTCTCCTTCATCACTTAAAATATGTCCTTCCACTTCCTCTGCATTGCAGAGTTTCTGCTGAAAGATCAGCTGTTAACCTTATGGGGATTCTGTTGTATGTTATTTGTTGTTTTTCCCTTGTTGCTTTTAATACTTTTTCTTTGTATTGAATTTTTGTTAGTTTAATTACTATGTGTCCTGGCATGTTTCTCCTTTGATATTTCCTGTATGGGACACTCTGTGCTTCCTGGACTTAATTACCTATTTCCTTTCTCATATTAGGGAAGTTTTCAACTAATAGTCTCTTCAAATATTTTCTCAGTCCCTTTCTTTTTCTCCTCTTCTTCTGGGACCCCTATCATTTGAATGTTGGTGTGTTTAATTTTGTCCCAGTCGTCTCTGAGACTGTTCTCAATTCTTTTCATTCTTTTTTCTTTATTCTTCTCTGCAGTAGGTTTTTCCACTATTTTATCTTCCAGGTCACTTATCTCTTCTTCTGTCATAGTTATTCTGTTATTGGTTCCTTCTAGAGAATTTTTAATTTCATTTATTGTGTTGTTCATCATTGTTTGTTTGCTCTTTATTTCTTTTAGGTCCTTGTTAAACGTTTCTTGTATTTTCTCCATTCTGTTTCCAAGATTTTGGATTATCTTTACTATCATTATTCTGAATTATTTTTCAGGTAGACTGCCTGTTTCTCCTTCATTTGTTAGGTCTGGTGGGTTTTTACCTTGCTCCTTCATCTGCTATATGTTTTTCTGTATTTTTATTTTGCTTATTTTACTGTGTTTGAGGTCTCCTTTTGGAAAGCTGCAGGTTCGTAGTTCCCGTTTTTTCTGGTGTCTGCCCCCAGTGGCTAAGGTTGGTTCAGTGGGTTGTGTAGGCTTCCTGGTGGAGGGGACTAGTGCCTGTGTTCTGGTGGATGAGGCTGGATCATGTCTTTCAGGTGGGCAGGACTGAGTCCAGTGGTGTGTTTTGGAGTGTCTGTGAACTTATTAGGATTCTAGGCAGCCTCTCTGCTAATGAGTGGGGTTGTGTTCCCGTCTTACTAGTTGTTTGGCATAGGGTATCCAGCACTGCAGCTTGATGTTTGTTGAGTGAAGATGTATGTTATCATTGAGATGGAGATCTCTGGAATAGCTTTCACCATTTGATAGTATGTGGAGCTGGGAGGTCTGTCATGGACCAGTGTCCTGAACTTGGCTTTCCCACCTCAGATGCACAGGCCTGACACCTGGTTAGAGCACCAAGACCCTGTCAGCCACATGCCTCAGGAAAAAAATGGAAAAGAGAGAAAGAAAGAAAAATATAAAATAAAAACAGTATTTAAAAAAATAAGTATTAAAAATTAAAAAAAGGAAAGAAAGAAGAGAGCAACCAAACCAAAAAACAAATCCACGAATGATAACAAGAGCTAAAAACTATACTAAAAAAAAAAAAAAAATGGACAGACAGGACCCTAGGACAAATGGTAAAAGCAAAGCTATACAGACAAAATCACACAAAGAAGCATACTCATACACACTCACAAAAAGAGAAAAAGGAAAAATACATATCATTGCTCCCAATGTCCACCACCTCAGTTTTGGGATGATGCATTGTCTGTTCAGATATTCCATTGATGCAGGGTACATCAAGTTGATCGTGAAGTTTTAATCCATTGCTCCTGAGGCTGCTGGGAGAGATTTCCCTTTTTTTTCTTTGTTCGCACAGCTCCTGGGGTTCAGCTTTGGATTTGGCCCCGCCTCTTCGTGTAGGTCGCCTGAGGGCATCTGTTCTTCGCTCAGACAGGACGGGGTTAAAGGAGCAGCTGCTTCGGGCTCTGTGGCTCACTCAGGCTGGGGGCAGGGAGGGGTACGGATGTGGGGTGAGCCTGCAGCAGCAGAGGCCAGCATGACGTTGCACCAGCCTGAGGTGCGCCGTGTCTCCTCCCGGGGAAGTTGTCCCTGGATCACAGGACCCTGGGCAGTGGCGGACTGCACAGGGTCCTGGGAGGGGCAGTGTGGAGAGTGACCTGTGCTCACACACAGGCTTTTTGGTGGCGGCAGCAACAGCCTTAGCATCTCATGCCCGTCTCTGGGGTCCGCGCTGATAGCCGCAGCTCGCACCAGTCTCACACCAGTCTCGCACCAGTCTCTGGAGCTCCTTTAAACAGCGCTCTTAATCCCCTTTCCTCACACACCAGGAAACAAAGAGTAAAGAAAAAGTCTCTTGCTTCTTAGGCAGCTCCAGACTCTTTCCCTGACTCCCTCCTGGCTAGCTGTGATGCACTATCCCCCTTCAGGCTGTGTTCATGCCGCCCACCCCAGTCCTCTCCCTGGAATCTGACGTCCAAAGCCCAAGCCTCAGCTCCCAGCCCCTGCCCACCCCGGCTGGTGAGCAGACAAGCCTCTCGGGCTGGTGAGTGCTGGTCAGCATGATCCCCTGTGTGGGAATCTCTCCGCTTTGCCTTCCGCACCCCTGTTGCTGTGCTCTCCTCTGTGAATCTGAAGCAGCCCTCCTGCCACCCCCTGTCTCTGCCAGTAAAGGGGCTTCCTAGTGTGTGGAAACTTTTCCTCCTTCACAGCTCCCTCCCACTGGTGCAGGTCCCATCCCTATTCTTTTGTCTCTGTTTTTCCTTTTTTATTTTGCCCTACCCAGGTACGTGGGGAGTTTCTTGCCTTTTGGGAAGTCTGAGGTCTTCTGCCAGCATTCAGTATTTGTTCTGTAGGAGTTGTTCCACATGTAGATGTATTTCTGATGTATTTGTGGGGAGGAAGGTGATCTCCACATCTTATTCCTCCACCATCTTGAAGGTCCCCTCCTGGAATATTATTTCATAGATACACCAAGGGGTTATCTAACTCTGTACATGAAAGTATGTTTGACTTCCTACTTATACTTGAATAGAACCCAGACCCTATGGAGTTTCATGTTAACTTGTAGATGTTTTCCTGTAGAAATGAAAATAATTTCTGTCTTATAGAAAAGGTAATCTTAAACTCTGTGTTATTACTGTCCTGTAGGAGAATAACTTGTTTTGTATTTGACCTAGACATCTTATAACTGCATTCTTTCTTTCAGGTGCATATATACTCACTCTCTCAAGTTCTCCTTTGAACCAGCTTTATCATCCTGCCTTTTCTCTTACCAGTGTGATAAATAACACATTGACACAAGTTCATTCTATGTTTGTATGAAAATCACATTCTAAACTTTTTTTTGAAAATAATACTTTGACATATATGAAATTAAATAGATTATAGTTTGTTGGGGAGACTTACGACTAAATAGATTAATTATAATATTATGTTCTTCTGGCATTACTAGTTTACGTACTTCTTTCATTAGACAAGATGTTTGAGGACAGTGACTGCATTCAATTGTTTTTGCATTTAGGAAGTGACTGATCAAATCCAGCCAGTTAAACTTATCGTTCAATGTGGTGTAGATGGTAGATGATTAATACGTCAATCTTCAATTGAAATATTTGGTCATTAAATGACATGTTCCTCAACATACTGTATACAGCTAAAAGAGGACTGTAACACCAATAAATTCTGATAGCATCTCCAAAGATGCTCTGAGATGTGATATGTTAGATCAGTTCTTTAAAAAGGAAGAATGAATAATGACCTGTCTTTTTGTCTCAAACTACTTCTGTCCTACATAGCTTTGATTTTACCTTCTAGATCTACTCCTCACAATTCATTCTAGCTTTTGTCCCTTAAGGCTGACCTGTATAGAATTCTTCAACCAGTTTACTTGCCCTCTGGATTTAGTTTGCTCTCATCAAATGCTGGAAGGAGCCAAGAAAGAAACCCTTTGCACTACCAGTGGCAGTAGGTCACGACATTATTCTTACGTGTATTAGAGTTAGTTCAGCACAGAACTGCCATTATATAAGATGATTTAGAAGAGATCTTAACTCCTTTAATGTCATATAATTAACTGATTGATTTATACCCTATTCTTTTCCAGAAGGATATCAGGTTTTGTACTTAAGAAACATTAAAAAATTACAAAATGATACAATATAAAAGAGGTGTATGAAAGAAAAGATAAAAATTAGAGTGAGGGAAAGTGATGTGAGTTTTGAGATAAAGATAAAGTACATATCATGATGATCTTCATCTATACAATTTTGGGGAGTCACAAATTTGTGTAAAAAAAATCTTGAAGAGGAAAATTGTATCCATTGCAATTCATTGTGTCTAAATATTCCTTGAAGAAATTCAACTGCTCATAGGACAAGAAATTAATAGACAAATTTTCTCTAAAACCTTCATCAAAATCTGTAATGTTAGATAACACATTTAACAAATCATTTTATATAAGTACAAGTTTAATAATGCTTTTGTTTTATTAGGGTTTTATTTTGTTTTGCTTTGTGGTAGGTGCTTTTTTGAGTTTGTTTATAACAATAGTACCAATATAAGATGGACAATTTATACACAAGTGCAATTCCTTTGTACGTACAAACATTTTGAGAGAAAGACTGAAGGTGAGAGAAGGAAGTGTAATAGAATGCAATGTTGTCACACAGGGGAATATTTTAGAATAGGCGAACTGAATTTAACTGGATTTTAGGTAACTCTTGAGCTATGCTAAGCATGAGATTTAACTCTGTCAAATACCTCACTCGCCAAAGTTGCAGTTTGCCAGTTGAGAAGAGACTCTCGGGTATAGATGTACTACAGTCACTGTGGGAGAAGAATGAAGATCTTTTTTGAGGAGGTTCAGAGGCTAATGATGACTTGTGCTTGCAGAGAACTCCTTCTCAGTCTGCCCTGAACTGAGTGCTGGCAAGGCCATGTTTCCTCTTAGAAAATTATTTTAAAACAACTTCACCACACAGTCAAATAGATAAGAAGAGCAGAAAAGTTTGACCCTCAGAGCCAAGCAGTTGTAACTTTGTAAATTGAACCTAGCTCTATCAAACTACTCAGGCTCTGCTTTTTCTAACACATCATTAATAACCTTTATAATTAGCTATTAGCATTAATATTAATATGAACATTATTATTACTAAGGCATGCTTGTAAATACTGATGTTTCAAATAATGATGTGACAACCTTAATAAATAATGGTGCTTTTCAATATTGCTCCAAAATGAAATGGCTATTGAAAATTAGATGTTTTCACATTCCCTACTAAGTGTCCAACTACTCATTAAGAATGAAAATGTGTTTCACATATGCTGGTCTTTGACCTTTCTATTTGTAGAGGATTTTACACTTATGATTTCATTACATTCTCCAAATCCCTGGCAATGTTTGGCAAGCTTTACAAAACGGTAACATGATCAGCTTGCCTTAAGGCCACCCAGCAAGTCAAGAGCAGTCAAATAAGGGCAAGACCCCAGGAATTGTGACTCTCTTTTTTCCTACATTGTATAAAAATATTTATATATCAAAAATGTACTTTTTCCTTAGAAATATATTTCATATATATATATGGATAAGCTAGTATTATTAAGAAATTATATGAAGAAAATTTGAGAAAGTAAAACAAGTTTATAATGCTATAGATTCTGTTACTAAAGTTTTTAGCTATTAGTACCAATAAAGTAGAACTTTCTGACTCACAGTTACAAACTGAAACTTATGATTGATAAGCAGCTGCCAGAAATACTCAGTTATAGAGGAAATATTTTACAACTTTTCCACTAAAAGTAATTTTAGTACGTATCTTCTTAAATGAATATTTACTTTTTCTGAAAATTACCCCCCAAAAGCTGAGGCTTATTAAATTAACTCCATAATTCATATGAGATTATTTGTGTAACTGTTGCAATGAAGCTTTCATTCCTCATGCTAAATCCATTCCAGAGACAATTGTAGAATAAAATCATAGAGCTTTACAAGCAAAGAGGCCCATAGAGATAATTGCTGTCCTTGCTATGTATGGAAAGAAGTTGAGGTACAAAAGGTTAAGTGACTTGTTCAAGGTCACACAACTAATGGGTGAGTAGAATTTAGAGATCCTGACACACACTCCATAACGTTGTGTTTATGATCTATTTAATAGCTTTCTGTGCAAGAGCAGTAAATAGCTTAATCACTTGATCACAAGGGTACATTGATTTGACAAGTCAAATATGACACAGCTTAAAAGGTTCATTTTATGAAAGATGTTTACCTTATCCTTGTTTACACAGCAAGGAACTTTGAGGAGTTAATTTCAAAACTCTAAGCTGCATGAATCAACTCTGATGAAAAACATATATAGAAAACCAAAACAACCTCTAAATATTCTAAGTACATAAACTTAATAATATAATTTAGAAACATGCCATATTGTATTTGCAGCCCAATGAAAGTGAAGTTGATTCAAAATTCCTTTTTTTAACAGTTTTATTGGAGTATAATTGTTTTACAATGTTGTGTTAGTTTCTGCTATATAACAAAGTGAATCAGCTATACATATACATATATCCCCATGACCCCTCCCTCTTGCATCTCCCTCTCACCCACTATATCCCACCCGTCTAGTTGGACACAAAGCACCGAGCTAATCTCCCTGTGCTGTGTGGCTGCTTCCCACTAGCTATCTATTTTACATTTAGTAGTGTATATGTGTCCATGCCACTCTCTCACTTTGTCCCAGGTTGCCCTTCCCCCTCCCTGTGTTCTCAAGTCCATTCTCTACATCTGCATCTTTATTCCTGACCTGCCCCTAGGTTCTTCAGAACCTTTTTTTCTTTTTTTAGATTCCATATATTTGTGTTAGCATACAGTATTTGTTTTTCTCTTTCTGACTGACTGCACTCTGTGTGACAGTCTCTAGGTCCATCCACCTCACTACAAAGAACTCAATTTCATTTATTTTTATGGCTGAGTAATATTCGGTTGTATATATGTGCCACATCTTCTTTATTCATTCATCTGTTGATGAACACTTAGGTCAAAATTCTTATTGTCAAATCAGCTTACCAAATAAACCAAGAAAGTAGAAAATCCAAAAGTTTTTATCCAACTAACAACAACAAAAAAACCCCACTGTTTTCACTGTAAATAAAATTATACTTTTTTCAACTCTTTTTTTCAGGGAGAGTAAGCAGGGAATAAAGTGAAAGATATTTGATCTAGGGTAAAAGACAAATATTCTCATTTTACAAAGAGAGAAGTCAAGAAGTGCTGTCTATAGTTGATAGAAAAGGAAATAAAAGTTTAGATTATTATTCCATTTCAGATATTTGATCTATGGAACTAAATAGAATGATAAAAATATATAAATGAAAAGGACAGTTCAAGTGAGTAATTAAGACAAATTCTCTTGTGCTACAGTATGCATTCAACAGCTAATGTTTAAACTTCATAAATTAATAAAGAAAAGCATAGTATATTGTTAGAAATAAAAATTGGCCACCAACAAAAGAAAAAACACTTTAAAATAGTTTCTAATAAGAATATGCTGGGGAATGGGCAAAATAGTTTTCCTTTATATCCTTTTATTTTGTAAATCATATCTATATGTTAATAATTTTAGATTTGGTTGTAAGCTCTCCATTAAAATAATAATTGTATAATCACTAGCTGTGACTTGAAGTTCTTACTAAGGTATTATCTAATCTGTCACGACATTTCACTAAAACTAATTAAAAGTATATATATATGACCATTTCAAACTACCTCCAGCTAATATATTGCTGTAGAAATAGCCTGGGCCTTGGCATAAACTTTATTGTGGAATTGATAGTCTTTCGTAATATTTCAAATTAAGTCAGATAGTTCACAGAGTACCATGGTTATTGGGAGCAAAGAGCTTAAGTGCAAACTTAGTGGATGTTTGACTATATTATTGAATTAAATTCCCCTCTTCATTCTGATAGAAAAGTCTTTCAGAATTGAAAGACAACTTAACATATTTCAAATCTAGTTGTAGACTATGGCTATATTTAAAATTGATAAAATTGTTAGACATATTGGGAAAATAGTTTTATGTACTCTAATAATTATAATCTTATACATCTTTATTAATCACTCATTGGGAATATTTTGTATTAGGAATGATATTTTTAAACAAATGAGAACCATATATTCTAAGCAATTAAAATTAACCACATATTATTTTAACATTATTAATGGTATGTCAGTATGCTATAGTCAGCATATTTAATGTATTTTTGAAAGGTAGGTATAGTTTAGTTTTGATTAACAGTTTTAGTAATGATAATATAAAGTGGTAGAATACATTTTAAGACAGATTTTAAAATAAAAAATGATACCACATTATAAAACTATCTTAGATTATTGGAGAATTCAAGCAATGCATGTGGATTATTTTGTACTGTAGGTAATATAATATTCATAC
The DNA here is from genome assembly GCF_026419965.1 of Kogia breviceps. Classification (NCBI taxonomy): domain Eukaryota; kingdom Metazoa; phylum Chordata; class Mammalia; order Artiodactyla; family Physeteridae; genus Kogia; species Kogia breviceps. Next base: position 85,626,380 of record NC_081313.1, on the reverse strand, counting down.
AAATATTTATATGGGAGGTACAAGCTATTACTTGAGCAGATACATTTCCTAAGCTGTGTTGGTTGTAAGAAATCTTAAATTTAGTCTCAGCCAGTAAGTTATGCAACTGTTGGTGAGTCAGTAGTTTCTCTGAGCTACAGGTTTTCATGAAGCTCACATTGTGAAATTCTAAAGAATGAATTATTTTTACCTTTTTAAGTTATCTCTTAGAAATCTTGTTATCCTTCAACTTACAAGTACAAGCAACTAAATTACAAAAGTAAAAGATTATGTAATATTAGTTCTATTTTAGTGAAGATGACAGTAGGTTAAAGGATTCTCTAAAAAAATTGCAAAGGCTAAGTGAGCAGAAACATACTATAAATGAGTTGAGTAGGAAGAATGTGAAACAGTAACAGTTAGTGGGCTTTGTTGAGCTACAGAGAGCATTTTTCATCAAAAACGGCAGTCAGCACATAGATTAACACATTGATTTTAATGTTTACATTACTTTCTTAGAATATTTCATTTTAATATTAAAATTAAAAGAAGTTATTCTTTAAAACATATTTAATGATTTGTCTTGCATTAAATTAAGGTAATATGTGATTGAGGCCCATTACCAGATTCTTGCATTTATAACTGCATTTTATTCCAAAGACTTTCATATACATCAGCTTTTAGCATGATTAGAAACCATATATCATCTTTGAATCCTAAGGGAACAGAAAATTAAGTATAGCGTTGGTGAGGTAAATATGTTTTTAAAGTAGTTCTATAGGGCAAATGAAGAGTGGTAATGTAGCATAATGGCATATGGAAACTTTCCTGTAGTTCCATTTGAATATATTTGAAGTAGGAAAAATGAATATATCCTACAATTTCTCATATTAAGGAATAAAAATGTAATATTTATAATGTTATTCAAATTTCCAAAAGCTAAGTGACTATAAGCACACATACACACACACACACACACACACACACACACATATTCATGCTATATATAAACATTAAACTAAGTTTGTAATGAGAAAACTATTCTGGAAGCCACCAATGTCTTGGCCTTTGATATTGATAGACCCCTGTGGGTAGTGTGTGTGTGTGTGTACGTGTGCGTGTGCGTGTGTGTGTGTGTGTGTGTGTATGTGGGCGGGGTGGGGGTGTGGTTGTATACCCACTGTATACCTAGTATATATACTAGGTATACTAGGCACTGTATACCTAGTGCCTACAATAGTGACTGATACATGATTTGTTCTCAAGAAATATTTGTTTAATAATTAAATTATGTTGATGGGTTCTTCCTGGAACATTTCCCATAAATGTGGTTTCGTCTCCCATACTAGCATGCATGTAAAATAGCAATATTAAAGAAATTGTTTAGAATTGTAGTAGAAAAACTGCTCTCAGAACCATAAGCACTGTGGTAGGGCAACAACAGAAAAGATGGCCTCATAGGCCCTCTGCACAGAAGGATCTGAAGGCGAAGGGAGTATACTATTTATATAAAAAGAGTGAACCAAACAGGTCATGTGAATTATCTACACTAGAGAAATAGAACAGCTTTCCTATCAGTGAGCTTACTGTGTCTTCTATGATTGTTTTGAACTAAAAGATTGAAAGAGTGCTGTGTTATTCAGGTTCAAACCCTTCACTGACCTCTCAACTTTTACAAGATGCCTTAACAACTTTAGACTTTTTGTTATTTGTTCAAAGATAAAATGTTATGGGTGTACAAAGGGTTTGTCCCCTCAGTTGCAAATAAATTGAAGCAAAACTAAATTCAATTTAATTTTCCTCTGGCATAGTGGGTGATCATTGAGAATGGCCATCTGCAGTTCAAAGAAACTGAACTATGCTGTCTTTCTGGATAAAAATTTTTCTAGTCATATGTCTTTTATATGATGAACTTGTACCATGCTTAAATTATATTTCTTCTTACTCCTATTAGGATAAGGATTATAACTTCAGTATGATTTTGATATTCATGAATGAAAATGTTTATTTTCAGTACAATTTTCAAATAAGGTTGCAATATATCTTAACTCCTGCAAAGCTTGTGGTGTCCACATTTCCACAGCTTTTTGTGTAGTTGTTAAAAATGATAAATCCTTTCTTATTTACATTTTATAATATTAAAATAACCTCAATTTATCAGTTTTATCCTAAACTCTGAAAAAGTAAAAATATTTTTAGTTAATAAAACAAGTTCACTGATTTATAAAAATCCATATTTCTCTATATAGAGTCCATAGTGTAAAATGTGTGTCTTGATTTCTCATCATTTCCTACTTTTGTCCCATAGAGTGGATAATTGCCGTATAACTTATCACAAAACAGGCACAGCAGTCATTAGAAAAAAGTTTGAATACTAACTCAGGGAGTATAGAAATTGCATTCTGTTACTTGGTATGTTAAACACCCAACTCATAGACCCTTAGATCTGGCCAGAGACCTTGCATAGCATTTTGGATCAACTCACCATTTACATATTATGAATTTACCAAACCCCCAATTCCTGGCTCTTTCTTTTTTTTTTTTTTTTGTGGTACGCGGGCCTCTCACTGTTGTGGCCTCTCCTGTTGTGGAGCACAGGCTAGGGACGCGCAGGCTCCGCGGCCATGGCTCACGGGCCCAGCCGCTCCGCGTCATGTGGGATCCTCCCAGACGGGCACATGTACCAGTGTCCCCTGCATTGGCAGGCGGATTCTCAACCAGTGCGCCACCAGGGCAGCCCCTGGGTCATTTTATGAGGTCAGCATTAGCTTGATATCAATGCCAGACAGAGATTACAGGGAAAGAAAACTATGGACCAATATTCCTCATAAGTATGAACACAAAAATATTTTATCCATATTAGTAAGTACAATTCAGCAGTGTATTAAAAAGATACTGGGTTGACCAAAAAGTTTGTTTGGGTTTTTCTGTTACATCTTACGGAAAAACCTGAAAAACTTTTTGGCCAACTCAATAATAAACCTTGACAATATGGAAGTTATTCCAGGAATGCATAATTAATTTGACATTTAAAAACCAGTCATTATAAATCAGCCTATTAGCCTAAAAGTTAATGATTATCTGCATAGATGAAGACAGATATTTGATGAAATTCAACATATGTACATTACAAACTTTCAGCATCTAGTAATGGAAGAAAACTTTCTCAACCTAATAAAGCTAATTTATGGGAAATATACTTATTGATACATCGTACCGAATGGTGAGAGACTGAATACTTCTCCCCTAAAGCCTCAAGGCAGTGATGTTCACTTTCACTGCTTCTATTTAACAATGGACTGGAGGTCCTAGCCGGTGAAATAATGTAAGAAAAACAAATAAAATAATAAAGGTTGAAAAGAGCTATCACTGTGATTATGTGTGTGTGTGTGTGTGTGTGTGTGTGTGTGTGTGTGTGTGTGAGAGAGAGAGAGAGAGAGAGAGAGAGAGAGAGAGAGAGAGAAAGAGGGAGAAACACAACATGAACAACTACATAGAAAACCCTAAATAATCTGGGGGAAAAATGCAACTCATATACACTAATAAACGGGCTCATGCAGGTTTCAGAATGAAAGATCAATAAAAAGTCAAATGTAGGGCTTCCCTGGTGGCACAGTGGTTGAGAGTCCGCCTGCCGATGCAGGGGACACGGGTCCGTGCCCCGGTCCGGGAAGATCCCACATGCCATGGAGCGGCTGGGCCCGTGAGCCATGGCCGCTGAGCCTGTGCGTCCGAAGCCTGTGCTCTGCAACGGGAGAGGCCACAACAGTGAGAGGCCCGCATACCAAAAAAAAAAAAAAAGTCAAATGTATTCTAGTTATTAGCAATAATAATTAAAAGCAGTATAAAAAACAATATTATTGATAATGGTATTAATAAAATAGACTGAGATATAAATCTAAAGAAAATATGCAAAAGAACTGTATGCTTAAAATATAAAACATTGATGAAATTATAGTGGATCCAAACAAATAGATATTTACTGAGTTTATGGAGTTGAAAATTCAATGCAATTACACTTAAAATATCAGCAGGGTTGTTGTAGACATTGATAAGCCAATTTGAAATTTTATATGGAGGTGTAGAGGAGCTACATTAACCAAACAGTTTTTTAAGAACTTACTATAAACTGCAATAATCAAGTTAGCAGAGACTTGGTAAATAAACAGACATCTAGATCAATAAAACAGAATACAGTGTCCAGGAATAAATCTATATACATATTTTTTTTTTTTTACAAAGAAAAGGATGCTAGGAAAAATCTTTTCAACAAGCAAATGATGCTGGACCAATTAAATGTTAATATGAAAATAAACCTCAACTCATATGTTACCTCATATATAAAATTCAATTTCAGATGGATAATAGACCTAACTGTGAATCTTAAAACTGTAAAGTTTCTTTAAGAAAATATGGAAGAAAATCTCTGTGACATTTGATTAGGAACTGATTTCTTCCATATGAAACAAAAAGCATAAAAATTTTTAAAAAAATAATCAAATGGACTGTGTCAAAATTAAATACTTCTCTTCTAAAAACATCAAGAAAATGAAAAGGCAAGTAATCGACTTGGAGAAAATAATTGCTAAATATATTTTTGAAAAAGAAATTTTATCTTGAATATATGCAGAACATTTATAACTTAATTAAAAACTAATCCAAATAAAAATGAAGATATTTGAATAGACAAAGAAGAGATGATTGGCAAATAAGAATGTCAAAGTTGTTCATCATTAGTTATTTGGAAAATGCAAACTAAAACGATTGTGAGATATTATGCTATATCTATTAGAATGGCTAATATTCAAAAAACGGAAAGTGCAAAAGTTGGCAAGGATTCAGATCAGCTAGAAATATTATACATTGCTAATGGAAATACAAAATGGGGCAACCATTATGGAAGAGAGCATGGCAGTATCTATCAGCTTACGCATATCAGAAGATCCTAAAATCCTACTTCTAGTTATTTACCTAATAGAAAGGAAAACATGTTCACACAAAGGCTTGTATGTGAATGTTTATAACAGCTTTATTGACAATAATCCTAGACCGAAAAAAACTCAGATATTCATTAATTTTGTATTGCATTAAAAACATTGCAGTCACTGCATACTCGTTATAAGTGAGAAAGTAAAAAATAATAATGCTTTACTGGCATAAGCAACAACAGGGCTAAATATCAAAAACATGCTAAGTTAAATAAGCTAGACAGAAAAGTCTACACATTGCAGTTACATGACTTTCTAGAGAAGGCAAATTGTAGGGACAGAAATCGGTCAGTGATTGCCAGGTCCTGGCTGAGGCAATGATGGGGAGTTGATTGCAAAGTGGTGTTTGAGTTGATGAAAATGTATGTCTCAACTGGGGTGGTGGTTACACCACTGTACAAATTTGTTGAAACAAATTGTAGTGTACACCAATAGATGGTGAGTTTTATTGTATGTAAGTTAAACCTCACGAAACCTTAGAAAAAGTAAATGGAGTCTCCTTAGAGATGTAAAAGTCATACATACTTCTGAATAATCCTATGGAAAGTTGGATGTATTAGAGAGAGAGAGTCTGTGACAGAAGTTGGATTCTCTTCATCAGCAATCTACTTCTATAATTAACATGACTAAGAGGTCTTTTAATTTTGACATTGAGCATAAATATTATACTTACTTAAATTAGAATAATTAATTTATATATAAAGAAGTAGAAAATAATTTTCTCTTCCTAGATTCAAGAAATGTAGCATGGATAGCTCAAAGAAACATATTTTCTTTTTGTTATTTACTTTGTTTTCATGACAAAATTAATATTATTTAAAAATTAAACAAAATAATGTCAATTTAAAATGAAATACTCCCCAGTATCCCTTTCCTATAGTCCTTCTGCCACTGCTTCTTAAAGGTATTTGTTGTGGAGACATGTAAACAGCAATTTTGGACATCTAACTCCATGTCTGCTCTCTACAGGTATAAATTAAGTTGAATATGTTAGGTGTACCCTGTAAAGTCAACTATGTTAAATGTACTGTGTTCAGATTAAGTTGGTATCCTTGTTAAATGCACCTACACCTGTCAAACATGGAGGGATAAAGAGTGGCTTGACAAAGTTAGGCATCCATCTCTCTGACCACTTAGAGTTCCTATGGGCTTTGAGGCTCTCCAGATGTTAAACACTTCTTCCATGCCCATTGGTCACTCTTCTGTACCTACCTCCTTCAAATCAAGTAGACTGTTGACCCTGCGTATTTGAGCTTAATTTATTGCATGTAATCCAGAAACCTAACATTACTCGTATATTAAAATAATAGCCCTCAGAATTAACCATAGTTAATTAGACTTCAAGATATTTGGGGGAACAAACAACTCTTAAGAAATCTGAAATATTTGAATAAAATTGAACTAAAGGTAAATTTTAATCTGGTATGTCTGGAAAAAAATCACTGGCCCACACACTGAAATGCTAATGAAAACCAAAACGTTTTCAAAAGGTCTTTTCATATTGAGGAAGTTATTTTCCTATATGTATAGAGATTTTGTTCATGTCTAACAATTGTAATTAATCATCTAAACTTTCATTTATCTTAAACAGTTTGAACTTGACCACAGTATTTTGCCAAAACAATTATTTTCTAAACATAATGAAATAATAGGCATTTGACTCCAAAATATGGACTATTTTAAATAATTTTATGCATTAGGTATATGGAACCTTCATATATCTAGATATTTAATGCACTTCTAAATTAGATATTTCATAATAAGTTTATTAGGAGAAATTCTTTCTGTTTATGAGAGAGTATTGATATTTTACTTTAATTATAGATTATTTTTTCTCTTCACTATGAGTAACATTTCAGCAATGCTGTACCAAGTAGTATTTCATCTGATGTGTGAGAAATCAATATATTCACTTCCAGATGTATATGTATGGAGATGCCTTAATTTTCACTCAGACTTCTGGAAGTATGGCCTCATTCTCTCATTATACCAGGAAAAGCCATCCAGGTCACAAGCTGACATGCAGTTGTAGCTGTTTCACAGCCTTCTTGTCTCTGGGAAGGTTCAACAGCTTTCTTTGCTTACCTGAATCCATCACTAGGCACACCCCACATAGCCATCCATTTTACTCTACTGTTCCCACACTATTTGTAGTGAGACGGATTATCTTAAATTTGTCAACTCCCAGAATCCCGCACAAAGTGTGGGTGCAAGTCTTTTCTCCTAGAGTCTTAAATTCATTTGGGTATCCTACCACCTCAACTTCAAATTTGGAACAGAGAAGCATGCAGGTCCATGGGTGGGTGGGTGTCCAACATTCTTGGGGCATTCTCTTCAAACCTCTCCTTTAAAGAGTAGTGGTAGTGGCAGGGGGGTTGTGAGGTAACTACTTATGCCTGATCTTGTCTTCCCTGCATATTTTATTTAAGCTATATCTTTTGTGGGGAAAGTCTATTTTTCAAACATAAAGCTGTGACTTTGGCATTTTGAGCCAATATTTACCCTAAGACAACTCCCTTCCCTCAGGCAATGCCATGGTCATATCTCATAAGCCAAAATAAGGAAATAACAGAGTTAATATGGAAATTGGAAAGGAAATTAATACAACTGGCATCTGTTAGTACTTCACAAATTGTCCTACCATGCACTCTTCTTTTCTTAGACATTTCTGTGGAAGTCATTACTGAGACTTCCCACTTCATGTTTTAGGTCAAACATCCTTCTTAGTGTATCCTTATTCATTACACATAACACTTTTATTAAGCAATGAAGCTAAAATTATAACATGTCATTAATATGATAATGATTCTTGAAAATGTAATGAGACTCTAAATACATACTGAAATAATATTTTCATTTTATTTGAAGAAAGCCTTAATCTAGCACTCTACAGTGTGAAGGATTTAAATCACACATATATATGAGAAGTGGTAAAATATTGAACACTATCTGTTCTGTAAATTATTTGGTCATGATTATTTTTATGTCAAACATACAAATATGCCCCATGTTGTACTTGAGTTCACTCTACAGAAGACTTTTTATCTCCCAGTAGGTTCATTGATGGATTGGCACTGAGAATTAAAGAAAAAGGTGAAAAAGGCAAATTTCAGAAAAATAATACTTTTTTTGGTTAAATAATTATTAAATCACTAGGGATGAGATTAGCTAACAGCATGAAACTTTCCAGAAGAAACATGCCTAAAATGGATTTGGAAACGTTCAAGGTGCCTCCCTGGATACTATTATGAAGTAGTCAGATTGAAACGTATTAAAAAACAATTTGTCAGATATGTTATTAAATAACACTCATATTATGTAGCATGATTTTGTGATGACAAATGCAACAGTCTCTAAGCTATTGAAGCTTAGGGAGAACTGATGATTTCTAGATCAATAAGCTTTTTTGGATAAAGGAAACTGAACCATCATTAACTACCCTAAAAGCTTAGAAAAAGAGGAAACTAAGAGGATCTCAGAATAATAGGATAAATGGTAAATAATTGTAATTATAACATTATAAAATCACCACATTTTTCTCTAATCAATCATCAGGTGAGTAGAATCAGGATAGATTTCTGAAAAATTTTCCATTCTTTTTAGAATTACTCCTTTCAGGAGGTGTTTACTGTATCATTTTACTTTTCACATTGGATCTTTGTAGGAAGGTAATGAGTCAGAAACTGGGGGGAGAGAAAAAAACATAAGAATTAATAGTTTAGGTGACATCTTTCCACATTATTCCAAGACTTTATTGACATGAAACAATTTTTTTTCCTATTTAGATTGCTCTATTTTTTCAGCATTTGGGAGATATAATAAAAATTTTTGGATATACCAACTTACTGTGCTAGAAAAATCAAATTTTAACATTAAGACTCATCAAACTTAAATAGACTGAAGAGCAATTTTTAAAATCTGTTCACAGTATATTTTTGGATTCATATTACCTTAAAGTGTATGAACTGTAATAGATTGATAAATTACTTAAAGTAATGTCATTTAGTTTAATTGGTATTGTTGTTACTTAAGAGAGGCTTGTCTTATAAGAATGTCTATCTATATAAAAACCTCTGCAACAATTGTACACATTTATATCTATATATAGACATACATATATATGTATATGTATGTCTATATATATGTGTATAATATAGGTACAAATTGGTACAAAGAGACAAATGGTTGGAAAGCTAATTTATCTTTCTTTTTAGAGTGTTTATTTAAAATTCACTTTGTAGTCAAACCACATAAGAAACTTTGATTTGAAGAGGTTTCCTTTTGAAGGTAACAAGTTATCTTTCACTAAAACATTAATCCTCTGGCTATTTATCAAAAATGAGAGACTCTAAGGACATTGGAAACTAGAAATGTTATACTCAGAGAATAAAGAAAATCCTAGTACTTCTTGACCTTAAGGATTTTTTTCACATTACATAAAGTCATTTAGAAAGTATATATTTGGAATTAAAATGGAAGTGTGAGCCTTCAATCATTTATAAGGAATAGATTACAGAAAACTCATTTAGTGGATTTCTCTTTAAATGTTTTTTAAAGCTCAAGAAACTGCACACACACACACAAACAAGTGCAAAGAACAGCTTTAATAGCTATGACAAAAGGAAAGATGATTTAAAAGGTTTTAGCCATTATTTCTTTTTGATATCACTAAGTAAGTCCCTGAGGCAAAATAAAGAGAATAAGCATAGTACACAGAAGAGATGCTCTCCTGGGAAAGCCAGGCAAGGATGTTAAGAATAGATGAGTGTACTGAAGTAGTCAGATATGTTTCACAAATCTTGAGTCCTCCCTATTTATGTGCCCAGAGCTATGAGAGATTTCAAGAGAACAGACAAAATGACATATTAGGAAGTCAGTATATTCATGAGGAAATAAAATCATCCCTATGAAACAGATTTTCAAAATTGTTGCTTTTAGGTTTTTGAAAGTAGAGATTGTCAAATTCAGCTGTATCATCTATTATGTCTGCTAATGAGAATGCTGAAATCCAGAATGGTGCATTATGCAAGATAACACAGATGCAAATGGAAGTGGCTGCTATGTTGTGGAAGAGGTACTGGCCCCACAGTAAAGGGAACTGAATATTAATTCACTAAATTAGCCTTATTAAATAAAATACTTTTCTCACCTTTCATTTCTGTAGTTGTGAAATTAAAATGATTGGACTAAAAGGTAACAATTAAAAGGAATAAACAAAACATGTATCAACATGTCAAATCTTGAGAAAAAAGTTTTCAGAACAGCACACACAGTCTAATAGTATTTATTTACATTTAAAACCCTCAACACACTATTATATATGTTTATGGGTAGACATATGAATGTAAAAATTAAAAATTAAATAGATGAATATACACCAAACTCATTCTAGTGGTTGCTTCTGAGATAAGGATAAGAGAAATGTGATTGGAGTATGTGGTCAAGAGAAACTTCATCAATATCTGGGCTTCTGTTTTTCTAACTATAAAGTGTGTATAATGATAGTAGGTACCTCATAAGGTTGCTGTGAATATTAAATAAGCTAACATAGTACAGTGTTATAGTAATATACTTATTTCAATAGCCAGCTATTTTCCAATAAAATATATATTATAGTTTTCTTGAAAGAAAATTCTCCACTTCTATAATTTTAATGAATTATGAATGATGTTTATTTGAAATATGATTTTTAAATTCACTACTTCACTCTTCCATCCTCTTATATTCTAACTATACTTGCTCAGTTTTATGTTTATAACAGATATATTGATTAGAAGTAGGTGAAAATATATACTCTAAAGAAGCTTATTTCAATGTTGTAATAATTAAAAATCCTAGTCTATCAGTAAATAAATGAAAATATTATTTGCATTTCCTAGTTATAATTTAGAGATGTGTTTAATCAAATGAAAGCATTTTCAGGTTAATTTTTAAGATTAACTTTAAGACTAATCAAGCAATGGTATCTTGATTCCTCAACAAGTGATATTATGGACTCCAGAGCAATTATTTAAATGTGACACACAAATTAGCAATAGTTTAAATAATATATGCACCATTGCACATAGTGAAAAAGCAATAATTTTACTTTATAACTCCAACGAATTGAATTTTAATGATCACTAAACTTTTAAGCAACTATTGTCTCATAATAAAAGATCGAGTATTTTTCCTGTTATTGATTTGAACAATAGTAGAGGTTTTCCACATTTAGTCAAATTTTATGTCTAGAATAGTGGTTCTGAATCTCAGCTTTTTGTACAAATTTAGAAACTTATAAAAAATACTTAAATTTTTCTATAATCCTCATTGCTGTGATTCATTAATTTAAAGAACCATGTGGTCCCTGTAGGCAGAGATAATTTATCCTGTATCCTTAATATAGAGATGTGTCTTGGTACACTGAAAGCACTAAACAAAAGTCTGTTATATTTTAATTAAGGAAAAAATTGCTTTATATATGTGTAGATTTAATCTATATCTATGAATTGTTCATGCTTTAAATGGAGAATTTAAAAGAAGAAAGAGAGAAAACACCTCTCCAAATTTAAAAAGGGGGCAAAAGAAATGATGGAATTGGACAATCAGATCCACCTTTGATCCGATTATACTCTACTATTCTCTGCATAAATCCTGAACTTTTCTTTATAGTTGGCAACATATGAAACATGATGGGTGACAGAAAAGAAATGGAAGATGATACTCTGTTCTGGTTAATATGAGTCCTTATATTAGATATTCATGTATATGGGAATTTAAATATTTATTGCTTGTAGAATAAAACCCAAGCTACTCAAACTATGCCAAAGTTCACAGTAATTAACATCATGGACCCCATATCTTTTAAACAAAAATAACATATTATTTGACTTAGATTAGTCATACAGGACAAACTTTTTAAATGCAATATATTTTATATACGTGGTAGATCAACAGAGAAACATCTTCCCCCAAACCTCTACTTACTCCTGGATGCACTGAAATATTGCTCTTATCTCAAAAAAATTCTCCAATTTATAAGAAATCAAATCTCATTGTCTCTCTGGAAAGAATAAATGTTGTCTAGAAAAAATAACTATAATCTCAATTATAGAGGAGAAATCTCCTTTTTTAGAAAGTCCCTGTCCTGTTGATTCTTAGAAACATGAAAATACCTCCAAATGGTTTTTTAGAACAGCAAGGATTAGGTCTGTGAGTGGAAACCACATACATTTTTCATCTTTTTGGCAATAAAATAAATAACATATAAATGTCTAGAGGAAAAAAAAAACTAAATATACTTGCAAATCTTTTTTTTTTTTTTTTTTTTTTTTTTGTGATACGCGGGCCTCTCACTGCTGTGGCCTCTCCCGTTGCGGAGCACAGGCTCCGGACGCGCAGGCTCAGCGGCCATGGCTCACGGGCCCAGCCGCCCCGCGGCATGTGGGATCTTCCCGGACCGGGGCACGAACCCGTGTCCCCTGCATCGGCAGGCGGATTCTCAACCACTGCGCCACCAGGGAAGCCCGCAAATCTATTTTTTGTACCATGTTTGCTAAATATTCATGGTGGGATTGGTCAGTGTTTCCCAGAGAGAACGGAGACTGCATCATTTCCACAAATCATGGCTTAATTTGGGGAATATCAGAAAACTTTGACTTAAATAAATATAAGTCTAAATATAGCTCTAAATATAGAGCTGTCACACCTGGACCATCTATTTATATAACTGAATCACTTTGCTGTACACTTGAAACTAACACAACATTGTAAATTAACTACAACTTCAATTTTAAAATGGTTAAAAAATAAGAAGAATATAGAAAAATACATACAATGCTAACACCAATAAAAACAGCTGAAGTGGCTATATTAATAAGAGACAAGGTAGAATTTCAAGTAAGAAATATTATCAGGGATGAAGAAAATTTTATAATGATAAAGCAATTTGTCAAGTTGCCATAATCCTATCAAGAGAGGTATTATAATCTTAATAAACCTAATAAGAGAACTTCAGGATATATGAAGCAAACAATAAATAAAGCTAAAAGGAGAAATAGAAAAAGACACAATTATAGTTAAAGATTTCAAGCCTCCTCTCTCAAAAAATGATGATAATTAACAGAAAGTAACAAACAAACAAACACCATAAACCACCCTAACCTAATTGACATTTATAGAAAACCCAACCCAACAGTGGTTCTCTTCAAGTACATATGGAATGCATACCAACGATAAACATTATTCTTTGACAAAAACAAAACAAAAAACTACCATGGCTCAATAGATTTAAATGAAATAAAATGCATACAGATTGGAAAGGAAGAAAAGAACTCTCTTTACTTATAGAGTTCATGATCATCTACATAGAAAATCCTACGGAATCTATTACCGCAAAAAAAAAAAAAATGCTACCAGAACTAATAATTGAAGACACTATATCAATATACAAAAAAACCCCAATTTTTCATATTTTAGCATTGAACAATCAAAAAGTAAAATCATAAGTACAATATTATTTAAAATACCATCAAAATATAAAATAAGGATAAATTGAATAATAGATGTACGAGATCTACACAGTAAAAATCACAAAATATTCCTAAGAGAGATTGAAGAACTAAAATGGAGAGAGATACTGTATCAACGTGTTATGCAAGAATTAAAATCTGAGTAAGGCTTCCCTGGTGGCACAGTGCTTAAGAATCTACCTGCCAATGCAGGGGACACAGGTTTGATCCCTGGTCCAGGAAGATCCCACATGCCATGGAACAACTAAGCCCGTGAGCCACAACTACTGAGCCTGTGCTCTAGAGCCCGTGAACCACAACAACTGAAGCCCATGCGCCTAACCACAACTACTGAAACCACCGCTCAATGCAATTAGAGAAAGCTCATGAGCAGCAGTGAAGACCTAACACAGCCTAAAATAAATAAATTTATTAAAAAAATAAAAAATAAAATCTGAGTAAATGTGATTAATTATACCTCAATAAAGTTAATTTTTATTGAGATATAATTTAGATACCTTAACATAACCCTTTTCAAGTACAACTCAGTGATTTTTTTGCTATATTTAGAGAAGTTGTAAAATCATCACCATTTTCTAATTCAAAAATATTTTCATCACCCTAAAAAGAAATCACAACCTATTAGCCATTCTCTCATTCTCCCCTCCCTCCAGTCCCTGAAAATTAATAGTAAACTTCCTATCTCCAGAGAGCTGCCTATTCTGGACATTTCATATATTAATACATGGAATCATATAATATGTGGCCTTTTGAATCTGGCTACTTTTACTTGGCATAATTACAATGTTCATCTATTTTTTTTTTTTGGACTTAAAGATGTATATTTAATCATGGATGCTGAGCACATAATACAGTGATATTAAAATATTCAAACTTTCAAATCAGCTCAATGCTGGGGCTGTATGTTCTAAATCTAAATGAAAACATTAAATACATGCCCAGACCTATATTCTTCTAGTTCAAATACCATAAATCATGAAGAATTGAAATGTAAACAGTAAAGTTTATTTTTACAGTGCTATGCACCTCCTCCAGATTCACAACTAGTAATCCATCACTGAATCATTCCCAGACTCTCCTTTTGACTTCTGGGTTCTTCTGGAACAGTCAGAACAGTAGTTCTGCCAGATCCTTGAAGACCTTAGAGGCACATCAACCCCCCAATTTCAGGCAGGTGTCTCTTAGTAAGTCCCAGTGGCTCAGTGGAAAAGTACCAGATTTATAATCGATGACTTGTTTGAGATGTGCTTCAGTCAGCTATGGGCTGGAAAGCCTGGGAAAAGCTACATAATCTCTCAGAACCTCAAGTTATTCATTTGTAAAATGGAAAAGTTAGAAAGTCACTCTTTATTTGCCAGAAGTATTTTATGTATACTTATAATAATAATTGTTTTATACTTTTGGATAGTTTTTGCTATATGTTCATTGTAGAAAATTTTGCAAATACAGAATAATATTATATCAGAGAAAAATATCACCCTTAACACCATCTCCAAAGATAATACTGTTAATAAGTTGAACATTTTCTTCCTGAAATATTTTTTTTGCATATCTGTATATATAGTTAAGAACATATATGTACAGGTTTATATATTTTAACATTGTACTGTTAACATTTTACCACATTATTTGAAATTATTTATAGATTCTTTAAGTGATTAAATAATATTCCTTTGAAATGATATACCATACTTTATTTAAAATCTCCTAGTATTTATAGTTGAGATGGTTCTAAATTGTCTATTTTAAATAGCATGACAATGAATTATCACATCATTTTGTAACTACAGAAGCATCACCCTTCTAAATTTTTAAGTATCAGTGAAACCTTACTGATTTCTCTAAATTCAGTGCCCAGTATGGTACCTGGAATAAAGCAAGACCTCTAAAAATATGTGCTGAATAAATGAATAAGTGAATGAGTGAGGAAACACCAGTGAGTGTCCATTCTTCTATGACACTGCCTTCTCAGGGAGCGAGGGACGAGTTCTCTAGCCAGACCAGACAGAGATAGGGTAGTGGTGAGATTCTCTTCCAAGGCAAATGGTTACCATCCTCCTCTCACGTCCACCTCCTATACTCCTTTTTTTTTTTTTCCCACATGAAAACAATTTATTACCATATTAAATAACAAGTTTATCCTTTTTTTAAAATCCCCCCTCACCCCCCCCTTTCTCCCCTTGGTGTCCATACGTTTGTTCTCTACATCTGTGTCCCTATTTCTGCCCTGCAAACCGGTTCATCTGTACCATTTTTCTAGATTCCACATATATGCATTAATATAGGATATTTGTTTTTCTCTTTCTGACTTCACTCTGTATGACAGTTTCTAGGTCCATCCATGTGTCTACAAAAGACCAAATTTCGTTTACAGCTGAGTAATATCTCTGTTTTAGCATGTATTTTATTCCCTTCATAGCTAAATAATACTCCGTTATATGGACATACTACAATTTTGTTTATCCAGTTATCAGCTGATGGATGTTTGAGTTGCTTTCACTTTGGACTATTATATAAATATTGCTTTGCATATTTGTGTACAAATTTTGTTATGAAAATATGTTTTCAATTCTTCTGGGAAGGAAAGGAATTTCTGCATATGATAACTATGTTTAAAATTCAATCTATTTACTTGCTATAGGTACACTATACTTGTTATTATTCTGTTCATGTCCTTTCTTCTTGAGTTGGGTTTGGTAGTATGCATTTTTAGAGTAATTTGTCCATTTCATCTAGGTTATCTAATTGTTTGCCTTGCAATTGTTCTTAGTATTCCCTTATAATCTATTTATTTTTGTAAGGTCTGTATTCCTTCTTGCATTCCTGAGTTTAGTACCTGGAGTTTGTCTTGTTCTCTTGTGCAATCAAGCTAACAGTTTGTCAATTTTTTTCAGCTTTTCAAAGAATAAAAATTTTGTTGATTTTCTTTATTGCTTTTGTATTTTTATCATTTATTTCTGTTTTAATCTTTTAAAATTGCTTATGCTTGATTTTCGTTTAGCTTGCTCTTATTTTCTAGTTTCTTGGTTGAAAAGTTAGGTTATTGATTTGCTCATTTTTCTCTTTTGAATAAGGCACTTACAGATATACAGTTTCCTCTAAATGCTACATTGCTTTAGTTTCATTCCATAAATTTTGGAATGTTTTATTAATCTCAAAGTATTTTTAAATTCCGTTCTGATTTTTTTGTGCATTGCCAAATGTATGTGTTTGCTGTTTAAATTCCACATATTTGTAAATTTCTCAAGTTACCTTCTGTTACTGACTTCTGATTTAATACTGTTTTCATCAGAAGAGATATCTTGTATTATTTCATCATTTTAAATGTATTGAGGGCTTCCCTGGTGGCGCAGTGGTTGAGAATCCGCCTGCCGATGCAGGGGACACGGGTTCGTGTCCCGGTCCAGGAAGATCCCACATGCCACGGAGCGGCTGGGCCCGTGAGCCATGGCCGCTGAGCCTGCGCATCCGGAGCCTGTGCTCCGCAACGGGAGAGGCCACAACAGTGAGAGGCCCGCGTACCACACACACACAAAAAAAAATAATAAAATAAAATAAAATGTATTGAGATTTATTTTGTTAATGGCTGCCCTGTAGATTACAATTAACATCTCAGTATATAACAATTAGGTTAATTCCAACTTAATTCCAATAATATGCAAAATATTTTCCCTGCATAGCTCTGTTTGCACCTTCTCCTTTGTACTACTATTATCATAAAAATTACATCATTATACATTGCATACCCTAAAATATAGAATCGTAAGTATTGCTTTAGGCAATTGTCTTTTAAATGATATAGGAGGAAAAGAGTGTTACAAACAAAAATACATTTATATCTTTTATTTTTATCAATGTAGTTACCTTTACTGGTTCTTTTTATTTCTTCATATAGGTTCAGGTTTAGTATTCACTAAACTGTAGTGAATTTAGGATTCACTGTTTAGTATTCTTTCATTTCAATCTGAAGGACAGTATTTGCTGAGAGGCTCTTTGTTCATGTTGGGAACACACCTTCAACCTCACCAAGTCTGTTGACATCTGTGTCTTAGCCCTCACTTCCTGCACGTGAGAGCCTCAAGATTAGCCAGAGGTGAGAGTTTAGGGCATCCTCAGGTCTTTCTTGAGCATACACACTACCCTGGGTGTGTGCAGCCCCATATGCATGTGAGTGGCCTTCCAGGCTCCCAGGGATATGTCAGATGTTTCCAAAGCATCCTATCTCATTCCCCAGGTTTTCATTTGAAGATTTTATTTAGCCTGTTTTTTGCTTCAACTGCCATCCAGTGCCTCAAGTAACTCCAAAATGAAATAACTCTCTCTGTTTGTTTTCAACAACACCCAAAGGGAAAATGCTTTTCCTTTCACACCTTCTTTTTCAGAACTCCTTATTCCTTTGTGAAACCTTCATGACTCTCACCTATTCCTCTTTATGACACTTCACGGCCCAAGAGATCCCTGGTGGAGAGAAAACTTCAATGGGTCTGATCTGTCTTCCATGAAGCACCAGGCTTACACATGTCTCTTTCGGCAACTTCACTCCTCTCCATACCTTGGACCTCAAAGGATTAGTACCTGATAGGACTCTGTGGCAAGAAATTTTTGGTTTTCCCCAGATTTTATCCAATTTCATTTTCAGCAACTTGTCTCCATTTCCTATGTCCCAGTCAGGGATGGATTTCCTTGGGAAAATTTTAAATTTTAAAAATCATTTGTATGTTCTTCCTCAGGGTTATTTACTTCTTATAAGATTGACTTTAAAATGAGGCAAATCAGAGTTCCAAAAAAATTCAAAGGAAGTTTTCTATTTATTGTTGCCAAAATTGATGTATGTTCTCTCTTGATAGGAAAATATTCTCAGAATCCCCAAGCCAAAGTCAATTTTAGTGGCCAGTGTACTTATATTCTCTGCATTCAGTTCTCTGCCATCATTAAGTAATTTTAATAGTAGCACAAACTCTTCTTTCATTTATAACTAAAAAAAAAATTATTTTGGTTTTATTGTATCTTCATCTTTCAAATAATCTTTGGAAATAAGATACATTATACAACAAACACCATGTAACACTTCTCTTTTTTAAACAGATATGTCTCAAGCACCTACTACATATTAAATGCCTATTTAGGTACTAAAGATGAAGAACCAAATGGTAGTTTTTAAGAAATACATTTTATAGTTTGAATTTTAAAATACACATTGAGATTTCAGAAATGAGGGAATCAAAAAGAGCTGGAGCAGTCTGGAAAAACAACATGAGTGAGTGAGAGAAGGAAATGAACTGAGCATTAAAGAAAAAGTAGGATTTAAGAAAACAGAGGGAATTCAGAAGAGTAATCATGCCCTAGAGTCAAATCATGAAGTCAGTCAAATAAATCCCAGACTATCAAGCCTGACAGACCCAATGTTTCTTTGTAAGTAAATGTTGAGAATGTGTAACGGCTGCTTCAGGCTGGCTATCAGGCTTTGTGGCCTGGTATTCTATCATCTCTCTGAAATGGATGGTAAATTGCCCAACATAAAAGTCTTTTCTTGATCAAAAAGAAAAGAAGAATCCTTTCCTCTTCTCTCAAATGTATTCTGCCTTCCACAGCTGGCTGGATGAGTTTTTCCAGGTGCTTTATAAATACTTATCCCATTCCCTGCCCCCGACTCCCCGGTCTCTAGGTACTCCAGAAAATATTTCATTAACTGGAGTGCTTTGAGAAAAAAAAAAAGATTGCTACCAAATCCAAAAAGATTTTTAGAAGGAAAACTCAGTCCTGCTCTGGCCCATAAGATGATAGCGAATGTGACATAAGCAGAAGCTTGAGAAATGCTTGCAGAGAGGCTGGTTCTTATCTTGCTCCTCCCTTTTTCAGGAGAACATGCTCAATGAAATCTGTTGGAAGATAAGAGAGGCGGAAGAGCTGACTTGCCCCATTCAACCCAGCTGAGACCATCTTAGATGAGATCACCAGACAAGCCCAAGGTATATGTAAGTGAGCTCTGTCAATAATAGTAGTGCTAACTGGGAAGACACTTCAAAGAGCAAACTTGGGCTTCCCTGGTGGCGCAGTGGTTGAGAGTCTGCCTGCCAATGCAGGGGACACGGGTTCGTGCCCCGGTCCGGGAAGATCCCACATGCCGCGGAGCGGCTGGGCACGTGATCCAGGGCCGCTGAGCCTGCGTGTCCGGAGCCTGTGCTCCGCAACGGGAGAGGCCACAGCGGTGAAAGGCCCTCGTACCGCAAAAAGAAAGAAAAAGAGCAACCTACCTCAGAGAGGCTTGAGCAATAACAGCCAAGCCCCATGTAAAGCAGTGGCAACTACAAGACCTGCCGGACTCCAGCGTTTATTGTTATGTGCCTCTGAGTTGTGGGTTGTCAGGCAATACTACTGTGTCAAGAGATAATATATACTCAGCTCATGACCAAAGGTACAGCCTTTCTACGTTCAGGAAAGGAAATGCCTTTTAGTCATTTCCTCAGGGTAGCTTGATTAAGCAAAAACTAGATCTTTCTGCTTGCCCAAAGCTGCTGCTCCCCTGTGACCCACTAATGGAAGCATTTTTCCCACCTGACCAGGGGAAAATGTCCAGGGATTTTCCTGAAAGTAGCAGGATTCCTCCTGAAATTAGCAGGCAGCCAAAGATTCGACAAATTTTCTTGAGCAGGAACTGAATACTACTGGATTGCTGAGGTTTGATCGTCTGTTTGCTTTTGTTGTGGTTGTCATTTCCTTCTTTTCAAATTGAAATGAAAGGAGGATATAAAATTACTGCCACCTCCATGTTTAATTTGAAGATATAGTAGAACTCACCATTTTAAATACTGGAATAAAATGTTTTCTTTTCTTAAGCCTGGCATAATTCACTCATTCATGATATTTGGCAAGATCCTAAAGGCGTTTGAACTTTTAAAGTATATTCCTGGGAACTACCATGGAATGTCCACCACATGTAATCACATATAAAATCACTTACATTTTCATGATGGTGAAGTAGTAGGACAATTGCCTAGATTTTTCCACTTTTTACAGTCTTGGAATCAGATGCCGTGTGTGTGTACAGGTACAAGTTATGCTCAGTTTTACAAATTAGTACAAACTAAACTTCCACCAAGAGGAAGGAGGTAGAGAAGGGATAGAATATCCTACAATTAGGTAGAAATATTCGAAGTGGTCTGTTCATCCTGGTAAAACTTTCATTGAAGCCTTTTCTGTTACTCTTTTCTATCTTCTGAATCTATTCTCCACCCTTCTTCATGTTTTTCTCTACCAGAGACCATCCTGTCCTGACTACATCAGTGTATCTAGTGCCTTCAGGTATTCAGCCAATAGCGTAGCTCTGGCAGGAGATCATAAAGAATGGTACTTATACCCCACACCCTCTCTGCAAGATTTCCTTGGGTTGCTAAAGGTCACTTTTCTCTCAAGCGAGAAGACCCTATCCTACCTTTTCTGATTCTGGTTTCTGGTAACACACGCCTTACCTATATCCATTAGGACATCAGGGTGATGAACTCCTGGCCACTGAACCATTCCTTTTTTCTCCTTACCCCACATCTTTGCTAATTATTGTAAATAAAGCCTTCTGGAATTGTAAGCATCCTATATTGCCATCTGTTTCCTGTGGGGACACTAACAGGTAAACTCTTTAATCACATTCCTCAAAATTTTCTTTTTTCATGAAGCAGTTAACTTTTTGCAAGAGGTGTGAATGTGTGTCTGAGATCTTGGGTAGATTAGAACTTGCTTGGCTATCGGAAGGGCATGTTGCAAGGAGAAAATAGAAAAGTGTCTATATCATCATCCTGTGACTCACAGTAGAGAAAACAAACCATACTGCCCAATATGCTGTGGTATTGAAGTTATAGTAGATAAAATGTAAGGCCGAACCATGTTCTTACTGTATAATCTTGCTGGTAACCTAAGTCTCAGTTTCTCCATTTTGAGATAAGCATTTGACTACTCTCTCTGTTCACCTTCAGCAGGATTATTGAGAGAATCAAATGAGACAACAAATAAATTTATCTCAGTCAGAGGAGAAATTCAATTAAGCAGAAAGTTTTCTAAGACTTATTTCACTAAAGGCATCTAATGTCTGCAACATCATATTTTGGTAAATCCAGGTCAGTTCCATGAGTAAGTATGTAGAAGTCATCTAGATTTTATTTAAAGCTGCTCACTGATTGTTTCATGGAACTAAATATCTGGAAGGCACTTTGATTACTTATCTATCACTCACCTATTTATCTATCTATTTCTCCAGGTTATTCAAGTAAACATAGCACATATCATGGAGCATTATGTGTGGTCTATTAGTTCTCATCCACTGCCAATGAAACCTTAAAAAGCAAGTCTTGCGCTACTGCTCTTGCTTGGTACAGTGGTTGAGGCAGTGATTCTTATCATGTCTGAAGAAGCACCACCCATCAGGGGTCATATTTACATGCTCTGTTGAAAAAGAACTTTAGCTGAAAGTGTTCTAATAGTTCAGATCCTGCTGTGAAACATATGTGAAGAGACATTAGCCACCTACATGTGTTAGGAATGTAAGAAACAGAAAAACTGTGCAGTTTTACAAACTGGCAAAATAATTGAAACTTAATGAGGAGGTTCTCTGGGCAGAAAATGAGCTCTTGTTGCAGTGTCACTGAGTTTCCACTTTGTATCTGATAGCTGGAAAAATGAATGAATAAGACTATAAAGAGCAGTCTAAATCCCACTGAGCCCATTTTTCTCTCAACACTGATTACCTTCTAGGTGTTCTTTTTGCCACTTAGGTATTCAAAACAATTTTTTTGCTTGACTGATTTGGATTTTTTTTTAAGTTTATAAAAAGGCAAAGGAGAGAAACTTTCTTCTAGTGTTAAAAGAAGCCTAGTGTTTAGAGATTCCTGCTAATCCTGACTCAATTTTAGTGACACAGTTACGATTCTAAATCTGTTGAATTTGAACTGCTAGGCTCATTATTGTAACCTTCAAAAACAATCCCCCCTTTTAGATAGCATTTTTCTTCCACTAAGAAACCAAAAGATTTAGCTCTGTATTTCTCCAGAGAAAAAAGGCTGTCTTTGGTTCTTTGTATCATGCTGTCCAGTCATCCAGGGTGTGTAGACTGTCTCTGGGCTCCCTAGGGTCCTCCACTCCTCACAGCTGTCCTCCAGCCGTGAATTTTCTGGTTACCATGTGCTAAGTCTTCTTTCTAAGAAAATTTTTTGTAAAATCTATTTACCCAACACTTTCTCTCATTTCTGATTTAGATAAAATTCCTTATTCCAGCTATAAACATATCTTATCATTTATCATAGTAATGCAAGTATTATATTAATGGAAGAATCTCAAGTTTATGTCCATTTGACTAGTATGCTTTTAAAAATTATTATTATTTTCCTACTTTCTGGTCTTATCTTTGAGATCTCCCTGATCTTGTTGGATTTTGCAACTTCCAGTGTTAGAAGTATAGTATATTTCTCTCTTTTAATGGGCTAACATGCTGCCTCTAACCCAAAATTTCCAGATTTGGTAAATTGTAACTGTTGGAGAAAGTGATCAGGGTCATGCTTTATTTCAGATTACGTAAAGTGGAGCAACAGAACCTCTTAAAGCACTGCAAATGGAATGTAAAATTATACAGTCATTTTGGATATCAGTTTGCCTAGTTTTTTAATGATGTTAAATGTACACATACTACATGAACCAGCCATTTGACTCTTAGGCATTTACTGAAGAGAAATGAAAGCATATGTTAGTACAAAATTGTACATGCATGTTATAGAAGCTTTATTTGAAATCAGCAAAACCTTAATTAGAAACATTAATTGTTCAGAAATAGATGAATGGATAAACAAATCATGGTATATCTATACAAAAGAATACTACTCAACAATAGAAAGAATGAACTATTGATACATACAACATATATAAATCCCAAAAAAATGATGCTGAGTGAAGAAATCAGAGAAAATGGTGCTTATATGATCTCATATATTTATATTTCTAGAAAATGAAAACTGATATATCATAACAGAAAATAGATCCTTCCTTACCTGGGGTTGTGGCCGGATGTGGTTTAGTTGAAGAGATTATAAAGGGAATCGAGGAAACTTTTGGGAGAGATGTTTATGTTTATTGTCTTGATAGGAGTGATGGTTTCACAGTTGAATACGTAAGTCAAAACTTGAAATTTTATATGTTTTACACTGTATATTTCATTAAATATCCTTTATACTTTGACAAATCTATTACAAAAAGCAATACAAAGAAAACAAAATGGACTTCATACTTGGAAATATTAAGTTGTTGAAAGATTAATGATTATGTTTTGAGAACTTGGCAAGCTTTTCGTGGAAAGGTGCTTAAAAACCTGAGAAAAATGGAAGAAACAAACGTTTTCAAGTCAATGGTTACAAAACAATGCACATTCCAGATATATTTCTGTTTATTCATAACATAATATCAATTTCAATGTGATTAGGGCAATAGTAGGTTGCTGTTGTCTCACACAACCGAAGCTTGTCTCCTTAATATCTTTAGGGAGGGGCTGTCCCTTCCTAGGTACTAAAAAGATAATTTGGTTGAAGACATCACTCAAAAAAGTTTAGTGGGATTGAGGCAGGGTGAATGGAGGAGCTGTGATTGGATTTTCTCATATGTCATAACCCTGCCCTCTCAGATCCCAGAAATTTTATTCATCCAAATCAGGAAATCCTCCCCTTACTGGACTAGACAGTTTGCCTGGAAATTGCAGACACTCATCTTTCCATAAGCCACCTCCGTGAATGAGCAGTGACAGTTGGGCTGGGGTTCAGAACCAATTGGACACTCAATATTTTTAACCTGTAGGCAGATACTAGCCAAATATGTTGTGAATATTTATGAATATTTTAGTAAGAGTTTAAACTGAAAGTGAACCCTATGATAGACTTCTCTTTTTGGTGTCTTAAAATTTCCTTTTAATTGCAATTAAAATAATGCTTTAACCCAAAGTAAAAGAGCACGCTTCATTTTGGGCTGTTGTAAAATTAACCAGATAATGGTATTTTTTGCAACACAAACTTTCTCAGGGGAAATTAGGGACAAATAGATTTTGCTGCAGTAACTTTTGAGTATCAGATAAAGGAGGTTTTGTTTAGTCTGCAGAAAACAGAGTTATTAAGCAAAAGATACGAGGCATTGTTCTTAAATTTCAAAATGAGTTACTAGCAAACCCATAGCTATAATATAGCTTTCTGTGTCTAACCAGGAATGTTTCCAGTGGTCTTTTATGATGTTATTGACTTGAACTGTGGACTGAGCTGCTCAGCTGCAACTTCTGAGAAGTTACTGGCTGAAATTTAAAGGAATTACCACAACTTAGTAACAGTACCACATTTATTTAGAAAGTCCAGAGCACAAATCAGATCATCTAAAAATTACTATAATTAGAGAAATAAGAGAGACAGAGCATTGGAATTTTAAAAAGTAATCATTGTATACTTAGAATCTTTGTAGACTTAAAATAGCTGTAAGTAGCACTTAAAAAGAAAAGAGACTCATCTCATGTTTTTATAGTTATTAATACTAACAATGGAATGTATCTTTATTATCAACTAATTCCAGGGGTTTTATTTCCAGAAATTATACAAATAACAACTACCAAACTAGTTTAAATATCTAAATTTTCAAGATGAAGAAAAAAAATCCCAAGAGTTGAGCTGGCCAGTGTCACAGACCTATCAGGGACTTAGACTATTCTTGACTATAGGTTCTCTGGCTCCTAGGTCATGCCTCCTTTACAACACACTCTAAATATTTTCTCTTATTTGTTAGCACATGTGAGCAAATGGTAGTTTGTGCCCCAATCAAAAATTAACTTGAAGCTTGCTGCATTTCTTTCAAGTTAGTCATCAGCAGTTCCTTGACCTCTTAGGCAAGAGTGCTTAGAAAAATAGAAGTTTCAGGATTTCTGTAAGCTCAAAATTTCGAACTCATGGTGTCTTAAGGACTTGAAGACTGTTTCATATATTTTCTTACTTCCTCAATCCCCTAACATCAGCCTACTCTCCTCACTCTCAGCTGCTGACCTTGTTTTCTACTTTCCTGAGGAAATTAAGCAATAAAGGAGAACTCCGTCCACAGCAATCCATCTCCTGGCACCTGTAACCACATACTCCTGCACATACTGATGCCCAGAGACAGCACTTACAGTTGTGTTGGTTCCTTACCACATTTTGGCAACTCAAAGCCATCACTACTCAATTCTATCCTCTCCTTCGCATATCATTTTTCTTCTCTACCTAATCATTTTTATCTAGTGCATTATGCCACTTTTTTTTTTCTATCTGAAAACAAAACATTTCATTGATCCCACCTTCCCTGCCATTTACTGCCCTATTTCTTTGCTATCCTTTGCAACATATTTCCTCAGATTTTTGTTATGCCAGTATTTTCGGTTATTTTCTACGAACAACAAATTTATTTCCATTCCAAAGAGTCTTCTGTCCAAAACATGACTCTCACGTCAACATGACCAACCATCTCCTCAGTGGTAAATCCTTTGGCCATTATACAATTTTAATCTTTCAGAAACCATCAGCAGCTTTTTATCCAGTTGATTACTTCTCTCTCCTTAATATATATACCAGTCAGAATAAGTTGGGCTATGGAACAGTAAAAAAAAAAAAAAAACAACCAAGCCCCAAGGCTCACTGGGTTAAAAACTTCACTTGGGAACGAACATCTCACAACCATTATCCAATCTGTGAACAACATTTTTCTTATCTACAAATATACCAACATCTGGTCACTTCTCTCTGTCTTTATTCCTAACATCCAAGCCAACATAATTTCTTTCTTGAATTAGGGTAATGTGTTCATAACAAAAAAGTCATCTTGCTTCTTACTTGCACCCCAACAGTTTATTTTCAACACAGTAGCCAGAGAGATTCTCTTACGCAATAAAATGTTAAGCAACACTATTATGTAGCCTTAAAAATAAGAAAATTCTGACACATGCTACAACATGGATGAATCTTGAAAACATTATGCTAAGTGAAATTAGCCAGTTGCAAAAGTCCAAATACTGTATGATTTCACTTACGTAAGGTACAGAGAATAGTCAAATTTGTAAAGCCAGAAAGTGGAATGGTGATTTCCAGGGACTGGGGGCATACAGAGAGTGGGCAATTATTGATTAATGGGCATTTTCAGTTTGGGAAGATGAAAAGCAGTCTGGAGAACGATGGTGTTGATGGTGGCACAACAATGTGAATGTACTCAGTGCTACTGAACTGTACACTTAAATATGCTTAAAATGGTAACATTTATAAGTGACATCATGTCACTCTACTGCATTCTTTTCTGAAGATTCCTAATTTCACTTAGAGAAACATATCAAAAAGTTTACCTTGGCCTACAAGGCCATGCATTATCTATCTGCTCCCAATAACCTCTGTGATTACCTCACCTACTATCTTTCCCTTGCTTACTTTGTTCCAGCTATACTGGCCTTTTTATAAAACTAACACCTTATGCTCTTTGCTCTAGCTATGACAAATTTTCTCTCCACCTTGTAATCTTAGGTAAATCCTATCTACTCAAAGAGTTACCTCAATCACACCGTGAAATGTCATAACATCCAGACTTCTATCCACCATTAACCTACTATACATTTTGTATAGTACCTAACATTTTCTAAAATATGTAATTTGCTTAGTTAGTATGTTTGTTTATTACTCACTACCTCCACCTGATAGAATGTAAGTTCCCTAGGGAAAAAACCTTGCTGTTTAGCTTGTTGTTATATTACAAGTGCAATGGACAGTGTAAGACTCATAGAAGGTGCTTAATAAATATTTCTTGAATGTTGAATATATAAATGCCATTTTGCTACCCCAAACCAATATTCATATTTGATCTATGGGGCTTTCTAATCTCAATAATCCTTAAAAAATGTATTTGCTCTCTTTTTCTAGATAATTTTGAAAGACCATACTTATTTCAGTTTTCTTCCAGGCCCTCATATTCACACTGAGTAGCTGACAATTATTTGAGTTAGACTTTGCTTTTATTGCTCAACTGCTTGCTTTTTATTAGTGTATCTGCAAGAATGAGAACAGTAATCTAAAAGAGTTAACTTTTACAATGCTTTCTCTTTTTTCCTTTTTTGCTCTTATTAATTGTTCTGAAAGTTATAAATTATTTTAGAGACAACTATTCTTTATTTGTGGGGGATTTAACATTACTAGTAGAAATAGTATATGACTATCATCTGAAATTTTATTCTTCAATTCATTCCAATTAGATGTGTCATCAGTATTTGGTAACAACGCCAGGCACAAATTTTCATCATGTGTTTGAAGTTTGAATATGAATATCATGGACATTTAAAGTTAAAACAGAGACTTAATCATTAGAAACAACAGTAATAGTTTTCCATTTAAGGCTCTCCAATTCTTTTAGAAATATAGACGTTTTATGATTCAAAAATAATATATAAATTATCCTTCATGATTTAACATTTAAGACATTCTGTAAGAAAACTCATTGTTCTACCAGTTGAGGTAAGTGCAATAATAATTCTACCTTGGATTTGGTGGCCATTTTAAGATTGTTGATAAAAGACAACAGCAACAAATATATGCCTATATATCAAGCATAAAAATCAATTAAAAAGTATTTGTTGAATGTTTTCAGTGTGTCCATCTCTATACACAAAACTGTATACAGAATACTCATTTGATTCTGTTTTGTATTTTTTGAATTATTTCACTTAAATAATTCCACAAATCCACTTGAACATCTGAAATTTGTATATAGACAGACTTTTTACACAATAAAGTCAGATTAAATGTTAAAGATTTGGCCTTGCAATTATGTTTGCACTTCACAATAATGGACTTTTGAGCAGTGGTTTACCCATTTAACTTCCTACTCCCTGCCCCATACGTGGGCAAGTGTTGGCTCCCCTGCATGCTATCGCAATCATTTCCTTTGAGTAACCCCAGGAGTAATTACTTGCAGCCCCTACATTTGTACCAGCAATCAATTTAGAGTCCACAGAAAAAATTCTTATCTTAATTATACCAATTAATGATACTGTGTTGTAGCTTAAAAAATAATGCAGTCAGCTATATTTGAAAGGCCTGAATATTTTACAACATGCAAACATATTATATGGTCCAATTCTCCAAATTCCGTTATTTCTATCGTCCTTTTTCAAAATAAGGCCCATGATTTGAATGGGGGACTAGTGTTGGCAGTAGCTTTCTCTACCATTCTGATGATTCCAGGGCAAAGTCTCATACTTTTGAGTATCAAACTCAAGGTTTATACTTTTGGTTTGTTTGATTGTTTATTCAGTGGTATGCTAGCAAATGTTTAACAATGGCTTCTTCAAAAAGCATATGTATGTAACTGTGTAACCAAGTTTATTGGGACTTTTATAATGGATGTGTAGTACAGAGTTAAGAAATAATTATAATATGTATTTGTCTTGTAAAGTCTGTATAGTCAATTGATTCTCACAAGAGCTCTCACTGATTTTTTCCAATTTTTGTAAACATATGAAACATAATTACACTGGTTAATGAGTGTAGTTCTAACATGAATAATGGTTGATATTTTGTTTACATTAATATCTAAGAAAATGATCAACTGTATGTTGGAACTTCACGTGTTCTTCGATGACATGAGACATTTTTGCTGAGTCAAGAGAATCAATTTTGAGTAGTGGAAGAATATTTCCTGAATTTATTGTGCCTTTTACAATGTAATAGCTATATACAAGGCAAACTTGTGTTTAATCTGCATTATTAACATTTTCTCCATCTCTTTCTTAAGTCTAGATATTCAAAAAAGTGATAAATGAAACCTTGATTTGTAGCATTTCTTATTCCTATTATAAAATCCACTAAGTGTGGCCAATTTCAAGATACTGATTTGACACCACTGAACAAAACTTTCCACCTTACAGATAGAATACACACGTTGTGCTATTAGATCATCAAAATTCCATCTTTAAAATTCTACTTGACTATTTCAGACTTTTTCACAGACTCAGCAACATTTGAAATTTTACCTTAGTCCACTAATGAAAATTCTAATTAGCTTATTCCCCTGCATTTTCCAATCTTTAACATACCGCTCATTGAGATTTGCTAAAGGTGGTAATGCTATCCAGCTGGTCTCAGTGGGTTTCCTAGAACGGTATAATAAGCATGCTTTGATATTCAGGGTGTGTAGGTTGTTTAGGCCCATAATTGTTTTTAATGGGCTTTTCTCTTCAAAATCATAGTTGGATACTAAGCGCAGCAAACCAGAGTGAGGCCAATGAAAATCAGTGGATTTATAGGTTTACAACAAATGAAACTTGATTAAATATAAATAATCACTAGAATTTCTTTTTAAATATTGCAGCATACTATATAACATTTACTATCCTACATATCTTTTAGTAATGGTTTGGAATACTGTCAGACAATAGCTGCCAGAATAATGTAACAATAAAATGATCTTTTGTTTAATGATTCATTTAGGCAAAGGATTGTTTACACTCAAAGTGACTTCTGTTTAAAGCAGTCAATAAGGAAGGCTTTTTTATTTATGACAGGAATGATCTGGCTTGTGCTTGCTTGGCTGGTACTTGCTGTGTATTTCATTCACTTTAATAATCAGCTTCACAGGAAACCCAATCTGGTTGGGCATACATAGGAAATAAGCACGTTGAAGCAACTCTTTAAGAATTTTCAAGAAAATTAACTGGTAAAATGGAAAACAAATTACTTTAGGGTTAAATTAGGAGAAGGTTTTTCTTTTTTTTTTCATTTAGTGCATATATCTTAATACTGGGTATGTTCATTTGTCTATGGAAATAAAATGTAAATTTAGGGGCTTCCCTGGTGGCGCAGTGGTTGAGAGTCTGCCTGCCGATTCAGGGGACACGGGTTCGTGCCCTGGTCCGGGAGGATCCCACATGCCGCGGAGCGGCTGGGCCTGTGAGCCATGGCCGCTGAGCCTGAGGGTCCGGAGCCCCTGCCCCGCAATGGGAGAGGCCACAACAGTGAGAGGCCTGCGTACCGCAAAAAAAAAAAAAAATAAACTTAGGGTTTTTGGGGTGAGAGAAATCATTGAAAAGCTCAAAAATTTGAGATGGGGCATCAATATTTTAGAAGTCCAAAGCTTGTTATTTACTATGATCATTTTACTCTTCCTTTCCTTTACAAATCTTTACCTTGGGTATGTAAGGAGAAATGCTGCCAGGTTTTGAGAAGGTTCAATGATAATCTGAAACTAAGTTTAATGTGTCTGAATTCATTTAAAATGAATCTGCTTTTCTAAGGATGTTTTTCCTAAAACTCTAAGCCTGTCTGTATTTTAAGAGGAAAATCCTTGCATGTGTTTCTAATTCTTTTATAAACATGCTATTAAAGTATACTATTGCAAAGTCCAGTAGATAGCCAAAAAGTGTGTAAACTCTTTTTCCTTTGAAACAAAAAGGTTTTGGGGCCAAGAGTAAAGAAATGTGATTCCAAAATATTTGGATAGTTACAAAAAGAAAAAAAAATTCATTCAATCTGTTCAGACTTTTTATTATACATCTTACTTTGTCCTTTCCAGCTATTTTTGACTTTCTCTGTATTTATTCTTTAAATACTTCTTCTTAAACCGCTTTTTAAAAAACCAGTTGCCTCTTTCAGTCTTTTGTAAAACAAATGCTATGTAACCAACTTGGTCAGGAGAAGCAGAAAACTATAGGAAAAATAATACTACAATCACATTGCCCACAGAGCTCATTATATATTTAGGTCATAATTTTAAAAAGGAAATACAGATACAACACTCTTTGAAGTTAAAGTACTGAATTTGTGTAAAGTTATGCTATGTCTAAAATGTTACTTCAATAATTAAGATGAAACGTTTTGTAAAAAAGGATATATTTTTCCTTAATGAAACTGAATTTGTTTCTTTAGCAGTCTGATGACATTAAATAAGTTTGTCTTTTACTTTTTTTGTCATTCTCTGAATAGTACCCATTTGAGACCCAAAATGTTTCTGTTGGCTACTTGTGTGATGCGAATTAATGTTACTTGTCATAACTTTCCTTTGCTGTATGCTGCCAATTGCTGAACATGGGAACAATAGTGGATGTGAAACTTTTCAGGAACACAGAAGCCAGGACCATATCTCTGTGTCCTATGGACCTCAGCCATGAAGAGACAGAAATAATCAATGCAGTTTTCCAAGGCTATCAGCTTGATTTACTCAGAAGCACCACTGATGAATAAACTAGGTGGTGATCTGTCTGTGAACTATACTGACCATTCAGTTTCTCCATGGTCCCTTAAGCTAGTTACAGACCTGTGTCTATGATGCAAAGTCAGATGGACAGTTGAGGCAATTATCCGAACAAGTCTGGTGAAAAGAAACCTTGTTAATAAGGAAAAAAATCCATACTGAATTTCTATATTGATCACATTCATGAGACAATTGCTTGACTCACCACTTCATTTTGCTTGGGTAGACACAGGCTAAGATAATTGAAAGCAATTAAATAGCAATATCCAGGGAACCATAAGTGACACCTTAGGTCAGATATTGTGGTGCAGGGTAGCTTCATCAACCAGTGTTTATCACACCCCTACTGTGCTGGACACTGGGAAGATAACCAGTTAAACAGAAAAGAAAATTACTATCCACAAACTAATGGAAACAAGACATGTATCCATGAAAAAAAATTACACAGAGTGGGTCTTAGTTGCGGCATGTGAACTCTTAGTTGCAGTATGTGGGATCTAGTTCCCTGACCAGGGATCAAACCCAGGCCCCCTGCATTGGGAGCGCAGAGTTTTAGCCACTGGACCACCACTGGACCACCAGTCTTAGCCACTGGACCACCAATTCAATTGTGAGTTTCAAAATAAAAGAGCTGTGTTTTATGTAATATGTTGGTCTCTTTCCAAGGCCTAGTGGAACTCACAAAGCTTGCAGTTGGACATCAAGTTGGATTTCTAAAAAGGCATGCCATTATTTGATGAAGAGTGGGGAGATTTCTACTGAAATCTTTGAATGAATGAAACAAAATCACACTGGCCATCATTCCTTAGAAGACAAATTATCTGGGAGGAGTCAAACACCTAAGTGTACTAACTCCCTGGACATTTCCTTAAGGAAAGTGAGTTGTCACTTTCCTCCAGAGTGGCAGGTGAGAACAGCAGCATAAGACCCCTGGGTGCCAGTGGGAAATAACTGAATGGGAAGAAGGGATAAGTAAAGACAGAAAGTAGATTCTGCACCTATGTAGCAATTTTGCCTTGAGCCAGATAGGTAGACTAGAAGGCCCTTTAGGACCAAATCATTATTGCAGTGAGTGACAGCAAGGTTAACCAATCTTCACCTAGAATACTGAGGCAAGACATAACCAGTACATGTTTATCTGAACATTTTCTTTTTTAAGAGGAACAATATTATTGGTAGGCCCATAGTAACTTTATCTAAAACCACATTTGTCTCTTGGAATACACACACACACACACACACACACACACACACACACACACACACACACAGAGTACCCGAGTCCTATATTATTGCAGAAAGGATTCATTCATTTTTATCATGTAGCTTTTTTTAACTCTTTAGAATCTTAAATAAGGTGTCTTTCTGTTTATAATTTTAATGAATCTATGCAGACATATATAAGTAAATATGTAAGATAAAACTATTAAATATATCATAGTATTGTGATATTAATAGAATGTTAAAATATAAATAGCTTCTGGACTAAATTACTTTGCCATCACATAACAATTGTGATTTTACTTAAAAAATAAAATAAGTTATATTTAAATCAGCAATTAATATTAAGACAAATAACATGTAAAATAAATGTGGATACTTTGTGGTAATCTTTGAATGATTTTTAAAGAGGAGATCAGTTTGTCATTAGAATCAAACCCTCCAATGACACCTATCTTTTCATGTTCATCTTTGTCACTGAAGTTTAGGACTGGTGCTGGAAAGGACACTGACAGAAACATGTTCTAGTTTTCTTGGAGGCTACTTGTGCCAGTTTTACACACCCACCCCCAGTACACACGCACACACTTGCTTAGTGTGTGCACTCATCACTCACTCCAGCAAACAGACTCACTCCTATTTAGAGCAATTACAAAATACTAGGATTCAGAGGCAACTTACAATAAACTAATTTCCTGCTTCAGACTTTCCTTATTTAGAAATTGATCTATTCCATTTGTCTCTCTGATTGAATCTATGACATCAATCAAATGAAAGATTTGTACAAATATACATAGAGGCTAGTGATTCTACTCAGCTGTTAAGATAAAACAATTGTTACCTTTACCATAATTGTATTTCACCCTGAATCAACCTAAATTATAAATGAGAAACTGGATAAGTTACAACTGGCTTTCCTTGCTCATTCAGCTGTTACTCTTCTAAAAGATCTGAACCTTCCCGCAAATCCTCAGAGACAATACAATTCTCTATTTTAATGAATTCACTTGCACCCCACTGAGAATTAATTGCTTTGGATGCAACCCAATGGTCTGACATGCTGAGAGGCCCACCGGTAGTTGTCTTTGTTTGTTTGTTTGTTTGTTTTCCTAATAAAGAGCTCTAAGGAATTAACCAACCTCCTGACCAGGTATAATATCTACTTCTATTATCCCTTTCTAGCTCGTCTCTCTGCTCTGCCTTTCTCTATTTACACACACACACACACACACACACACACACACACACACACACACACGGATTGTGAGAACCCTGGTATTATTGACAAAACTTAAATTCTTTGTTGTATGAATATCACTGGGGGTGTTTGTGGTATGTAAATCTACAGGTCAACACTCTACAGTCACTCTGTGTTGAAGAAAACCAGCAACAAATTGTTCTTTGTGAGGATTTCTTGTGTGTTAAAACCTACCACAAAAATAGAATTCGCTATGCTTGTATATAATAGAATGTGCCATTCTGTGATTCCAATATGGGGCTATAATCTCCAATTGAATTACTTCACTAATTCATTAATCCAACAGATATTTATACAGCAACTATTGTATGTCAGTATTTGCCCCCAAATTCAAAGCCGTAATGGGAAGTTTGCTCCAGGAGGGTAGTACATAGTAGTGCATAGAGCTATTCAGATACACAGGTAACTCAGATGACACACAGGACCTGGAGTATAGACTGCAAGAAACAGAATTAAAATATTGGTTGAATTCTATGCAAATACTACTTAAAAAAAATTATTATCTATACTTCCTAAGTCCCTTAAGTGTCTTAACAGAGAGGACAGATACAGCAGAACTGTTGAAACAAAGTTAATGTAAGTAAGGCACAAATAACAAATAGGGAGCAATCAGAAAGAGATATAACTGAAATAGGTCTCTAAGTTATAGTCTTGGCATTTCATCATAAAATTTGCATCTCCATTCTTTGCAGCCCAGCAAGAAAAGGAATGACTTGACAAATTATTGTCATGGAATTAAGAAAAGCAAAATAGTTTATCATAAATAATAGTTTTCTATTATGGAATTATAAAAGATATTTATCACATAGCTTTTTAATAAAGAACTTTAAAAGATAAAAAGACCCAATACGTTCCTAATGAGAATAATGCATTCTTAAATTCTGAATGCATTCTTAAAATGAGAGGAAATATTCTTCAGAGATTTCTAGCCAAGATGGAGTAACAGACCAGATTTATTCTCCTCCTTGTAAAAAATTTAAAAAAAGAAAAAAAAATCACACAAAATAAAAGATTTCACTGGGCAACAGGCAACAAAGGATAGTGATTTTTGAAAGATGTGAAACAGATGAAGAGAGTTGTATGATTGTCCCATCTTACTGCCTGAGCGGTTTCAGCCTGAGGTATGGGAAGAGGAAATTCAGGTAGGATATGCCAGAATTGAGGGGATAGATCTGGGAATCTAGGGAGGTCAAGATGGCTAGAGTAGTCGGGACTAAATTCTGGAGAGGAGAGTGCTGGAGGGAGGGAAGGAGGGAGGGAGGGAGAGAGAGAGAGAGAGAGAGAGAGAGAGAGAGAGAGAGAGAGAGAGAGAGAGAGAGAGAGAGAGAGAGAGATCCAAAGATCAGAGGATGGACTCTCTCAAACCTTCAGGCCTTCAGATAACTACTGATCAGGACATACACAGGAGGAAAATACCTGAGGCTGGGGAGTCACATAAAACGATTAGAGAGGACAATGCTCGGGTCTCATATAGGGCAATGTAGAATGTGTCTTTGGAACAGCAGAGGTAAATAAATTACTCATCATTTCTAGTTCATCAGGTAGAGCATTCTAAATAGCTTTGTTAGAGTAGTGGGGCAAACTTGATCCAAACTAAATACTGTTCTGTTCCTGACCTAAAATCTTACATCAAGACCCGAATGGATCAAATTGTTTTAGGTAACATGACTGCTTTTCTAATCAAAGCTCATGAATATTTATAGGAACACACCCAGCAAGATAAAGTTTTAATATCTGACATTTGATTTAAAAAAAATACCAGGTATGCAAACTGTGGTGGTAAATCAGACTTCAATTGTGGAAAAAGGTTCATAGGAGCCAAAATAACAATGCTTGAGCATTTCAAGTTTATTGCAAGAAAAGTATAAAATACAAGAACATTAAAATGAGTACACATCACAGCTGAAAGCTGGTTCCCAACAGTTGTGCAGAAGCAAGATCCAGTTGTCCTTCCCCTACATCGGTATATAGAATATGTTTTCTCTCTCTGTGGGAACCACCACCATGTTCACAGGACACCTCAGATCCAACGAGCTCAAAATAAAATGTTAGCTTGGACTTCACACACCCTCCTGGCCACATTCTTGCTATGTGACCAGTTTTGACCCTCTGAGGATCTTGCCAAAACCAAACACAAACCATCAACCATGGTTTTATCAGCAAACAATGCTGCCATGCTGGTTAAAAGACAAACAAACAAGCAAAACCACTCTGAATCTTGAGTCTGACCTAGAGTTATAAAACAATACCATTAATCAGTACATTTCATGCTCTGTCCAGGAATTACTATTAGACCAATACACCTCATCTCTTCAGGCTGTTTCCAGATCTTCTAGAGTAACCTATGTTAACACTTCAGTCACGCAAAGAAAGGAAATCACTGTTGATAATGAGAAGGAAAATCAATGTATCAAAAATTCTAGGATTTGAAAGAGATTATATAATTATTAGACAAGCACATTAAAACAGTTATTCTAACTATCCCATATGTTCAAGAAGTGAGAAGAAAGATTGAGCATATTAAGTAGTGACATGGTAGATATGAAAATGACTCAAATCAAACTTCTGAAGATGAAAACTGCAAAGCTTAGATTAAAAATATACTGGATGGGTTTACTAACAGAACAGATATTATAGATGAAAAGATTGGTAAATTTAAAGACCTAGTAATAAAAATTATCTAAAACTAAACACATAGAAGAAAAATCAACTCAGATTAATCAGTGGAAATAACAGTTGGGTATTCATGGACTTTCATCTAAATCTCATACCATGTACAAAATGTAACCCCAAATAAATCACAGATTTAAATGTAAAATATGTAACTGTAAAACTTTTAGAAGAAAACATAGGAGAACATTTTAAGACCTGGGGCTGGGTGAGGAATGTTTGGACATAAAGTAAAACTTAATGCATATAAGAAAAAGTCAATAAACTGGATTTCATTAATATTAAAAATTTTGCTCTAGAAATACCTTGTTATGAGAATAGAAAGACAAGATACAGATTTTGATAAAACATTTGCAAACTACAAATATAACAAAAGAAACATGTATAATATACCATCTATAATATATCTAGACTCATCTAGAGCATACAAGAAATTCTTGAAACTCAACAGTAAAAAACCCGAACAGTTCAATTATGAAATGGGCAAAAGGCATTCAGAAAATGCAAATTAAGACCACAATGATATACCACTGAGTATCTATCAGTATAGGTTGAAATAAAAAATGGTGACAATACCAAACGTTGGTGAGAATGTGGAGAAACTGGATCTCTCATACATTGCTGGTGGGGATGTAAATGTTACAGTCACACTGGAAAATCTTTTGGTAGTTTCTTAAAAGCTAAATAAATACATACTTACCACATGACCCAGGAATTGCACTCCTGGGCATTTATCCCATAGAAATGAATGCTATTTCCACTCAAAAACCTATCCCCAATTGTTCAGGATAGCAGATTTATTCATAATAGTGCTAAACTGGAAACGAACAAAAACAATGTCTTACAATAAATGATTGGTCAAACAATCTGATACATCCACTAATGTCTCATCTCTTCCATTCCAAAGATCCTTCTATCGTATCTTGCGATACCAATATTATTGGGGAAAAGACTGTTGATTTGAAAAAATATGAAATCTTCTTTGAAAGTGCCAGCTACATGATTTATCTCTAATTTGGGAGAAATAACCATGTTATAGATAGAACAGATGACAAGAAGTACAGATGTTGGTAAATATACAGACCTGTGGCTAGAAGACCTGTGTTCATTACATGGTTTTGCTATGAGCTTAGCTGTACAAATTGCTTAATCTCTCCCAGATTCATATTCCTCACCTAGAAGATGGTAATAAGGACAGCTATGGGAAGGTTTTTTGTGAAATGAAACCAGTGTAAATTGCCTACTATACTAGCATTTAATTAAGATTTTTTTCCTACCCAAACATGTATTCTTTTTATGGATGTTATGTAATGCATAGTTCAGAGCACAAAGATTTAAAAGAAACTTGGGTTTCTTTGTGTGAATTTGGGGTATTTACTTTGAGTCTCAATATTTTCATCTCTGGAAAAAAGTAATAATATTGCACCACAAATTTTTGTACTCAGTTAATGATAAGGTGATATATACACACTTTAAACACTGAGTCTTCAATGTCTTTACCAAGTCTATTCACTTAGATATGTGGCAGTTTGGATTAAAAGTCAGTTGACCTTTGCTGTTTTGGGATTAGAAATAATGACTTCATCAAATTCCAAGCAGTGTAAAGGAATTGGAATCACCAGAAGTGGGAAATAATTTTCATTTCTTGAATGGAGATAAGAAACAATCTTAGTCTAGGTGAAATCCAGATCTAACTATCTCCAAGATTTACACTCTCAATTTGTATTTGACATATGTATGTAAATAAACATAACTCTTGTGTGAAGATTCTGAAAACAACTGTCCTGAAGTTATAAATCATAGGGAAATAATTCATGATCCAGGGCTTCTAAAATACATTCTAAGGAAAGTACTGGAAGCCTTAGCACAGTGTTTACATTTTCTAAAATTGCTATCAATTAAGTTTTCTCTGAGTAATCAAATTTTAAAAAATTAGAATTAAATATGAAAGCCATCCAAGCATCCACTTGTATCTTGACAGAGGCAAAAGTGATTTTTCAATGAGTTAATATAAATATAAAATACTATATAATACGTGTGTATATGTATGTTCTTTAGTTCTAATTGAGATTGATTATCTTTACCTCCATTGGCATTATGTTACTGAGTTGCTGCATGAAAGACAAAATTAATAAAGGGTAAAACATAAAGGGATTATTTTTCAAATATACTCCTCCAGTATACAAATAACATTAAAGAGAAGAAAAGCATTTTTAAATTGTTTTATGTAACTAGATTTTCATACTGAGAAATTCCATGTTGAAAGTTTTAATGCCTGTGTGGAATGTTAAAGTCCCCAGATCAGAGGAAGCACAATCATTTTTCTCTTTATTAATTCAATATTTATATTTCTATAGTTGCTTTTAAAATAACCTAACAGGAGAGGGTTCATTTGTTTCCCATATTTAGCTTCTCTTTTTTTAAATTGGAAGAATCTATACACTTCTTCAGTTGGTCCATGTGAATAAGGGAAGATAACATGACAAAGAAGCAAAAATATCAGAAAAATATAGTAAAATTTTATGTTGAGTTTAAACTAAAAATAACACTACATTTTTAATCTCTGACAAAGATGGAGTGACTTTTGAAAAGTAAAATTAACCCTATTTAAAATTTGTATTATTTTTTTTGTTTTTTTGTTTTCAGCTCTTTTTAAAGAGTAGATTCAATTTAAGTGCATTATTCATGTTACTTATAAAGAATGATGATATTACAACATTTAACTAAAGTGTTTATTTCAACAGTTTTATTGCTGGAATTATGTTTGGATATCAACACCCTCAAGGGGACCTTCTGTTTTGTAACTTTCTGTTTCACCATAACTGGACGTAGCTACAGTAGCAAGAATGCTTCCCACACATAGGAAAACTCAGTACGCTTGCTTGGTGGTATGGAGACAGTGAGGGGGATATTTACACACATGCACACAAACATATACATACACATAATACTGTTGTCATGTCCAACAATCTAAAATGAATTGAAATAAAAGCATAAAGTGTCTATTCAGCATCTAAAATAGAAATGCAATTGATAAGCATACTAAAGATTCATTCTCATATCAAAATTCATAACAGCAACTTTTGGCAACTAATATATAGGAAATTAGGAAAAATCTGGCAAAGGATGATGAGAATTCTTTTTACTGGGGGAACAAGGAAACACCAGTTCTTAAAGAGGTTCATAGACAACATGTTTATTAAAATCTTCCCAGTACTTAGAGCTGGTTTTTGGTTAATATCATGAACATATAACTATAAGGAAATAAGACAAATATTGCAAGTATGTCAACATGAATTTTTAATGATTTCAGACTGTATATGTTATGTTTCTATTAATTTTATCAGGCATAACCATCTTCTAGTTATAAATCCTATTTCGTATTAAAATAAACCCCAGATATTCTCATGGAATATTGACTATAAGACAAATTTATGTGATTTCCCAGCAATGCAAAAATAAAGAGACACAGTGCCATTTATTGCCTGAGCACTGAAATAGCTCCAGTTTCTTCAAGTTAATGAGAGAAATAAAAACTCTAGAGGCATGGAAAGAAGATGTGGTAGATTCATTATTGATATCCACTCTTTAATCCCTCTGGAATCTACAACTTCTGTCATGTTATTACTTTGCACTAAAGGATGGGTTTAATTTCCCACTCTTTGACTTTGGTCTGGCCATATGACTTGCATCAGCAGACAGTTCTGATAATAAGATTTAAAACATCATACACATTTCTACATGCTCTCTTGCGGCTCCACCATTATTTTAAAAATAACATGTCCCAGTGACACAGCCTGCTAGTCCATAAAGGAGGAGAAATGTGGGAAACAGAGCTGCCATAGCCTATCCACCAGACTTCCCAAGATGAGAGCTTTGCACCAAACCCAGCACAAAACAGACAAACCCAGTAGACTTGCATATATGCAAAAATAAATACTTTAGTTGTTGTATCCACAAAGATTTTGTGGTTGTTTTTAAGTGACATTATTTTGACAGATTTAATTGGCAAAACAAACTAAATGCAAAAGATGAAAAGTTCACAGGCATGTAGTTAAAGAAGGAGGCAAGCCAAAACAGAGCCGAAGTTAGGTACAAGAGCCTGTGTCTTCATAGAGGAGGGGAGTGGCATTCCTCTCCCGAGGTAATGGTCCCAAAAGAGTAATTTCTCTGTGGCTAGTAAAACATTTTATACAAAGGTATCATGAGAAATGATTAATGTCAGTGATTATATTGTCAGATACACATGGGAAAGATTCTCCAAGAGTAATGTTTGTATATGAGCTTGTCCCATGTACCAAGGTAGAGAACACTGCTCCCCACCTCAAAACATCTCAGACTCACACATTTGTTATTAAAACCTGGCTATGCCTTTGTGTTGAAATGAAGATTTACAAGAATCACTAAACAAATTCATCCAAAGGGCTGTTTTTAATGTAAAGAAAGCTGATATAAATACAGTCCTATTAGAGAAGATCAATTTTAATGCAATTAATAAAGGATAGACATAATGATAAATGGTCAGTCATCTAGAATTATTTAACAGGTATGTGTGTGTATTTAACATCATGCCTTCAATATGTAAAAAGCAGAAACTGACAGAACTAAAAAGAGTTTAGAAAGACAATGCATACTCACGAAAGTAGATATGAGTACATACTCTCTTGGGCTCAAGAGAGATCTTGGGATCTGGATTTAATAATCTAGCAGAAACATAGATATGAATGTATTAAGAGGTAGACAGAGGAGTCTATATGTATCCCTTCCTTTTAAAATATAATACTTTGCAAAGAATTACCACCATGGAGGAATCACTGGATTAAAAAATTTATTAGTTATTAAGTGATACACAATGCTTAACTCTCTTAAATCTCTTTAACACAGAATTGAAAACCTTAAGTTCCACCTCATCTTTCTCATACCTCCAGTCTTTTCTGTCAGTGTCTTTTCATAGATGAAGCAAATAATAGCATTGGAAAACAATCACAGGTTAACTTTTGGCTTTTTGGACAACATGGTAACTGGAGTAGGTTTGATTACAGGAATATAATTCTATTATTGGATTTTTTTGAATATTTACCAAGATGAGTGAGTCAAAGTCATATATCAGGTTATTCAATGTGGGATAATAGACTTTCTTTGTGGAAAAGTAAGAGTGGCAAAACAGAGAACAAGAAGTATTTTTTAATACTATCAATCTTACAGAATTGAAGACATTGAAAATTGTGTGCTTTGGTTCTCTTAGGATCAAAAAACTTGCATCATGTAGTAATGTGTTACATCATGTGATGTATTTCTTTTATAGCCATAGAGATAATGTAGCTTAATATTATTTTGGTTATGAAAGTCAAAGTTGCAAAATAATTTGATTTCTTATGTTAATGAAACAGAGCGTAAGTATCTCTGGCTCTGTCCGAACAAGGGAAGTTGCTACATCTCCCCACCTGCCAAGTCTATGTTCATAGACATTTAAAAATGGCACCTTCTGTAAAGAACAATTTAATCTATATGCTAATAGCTAAATTGTCTTATATTTAAGCAAGTTAGCTTGCATCTATTCTTTTAAATTTAAAATCAATTATTCAACTCAAGAGAAAGTTACACAAAAAGTTAGGTACTAGTATCGTGCAGTAAAGCTGTATAGAAAAATATGGCAATATGGTGGTAAAAATTATGAGTAAACATTTTTCTAAACTATAAAATTTTATGGCTCATTTTCTACTTCTCTAATTTGCAAATATATACCCATAATATTTTCTATAGTTGCCTAATAATTACCTAAAGTGACAAGTTCATATTTCTGAGAACTTTTCACAGGAACTGAAAGGCAATAGAATTATGTTTACACACTTCTTCATAGTAATAAGAACCATATATATGATAGGAAGGCTGTATGATATTTGACTATACAAGCTTTCTGAAGGAGGCATCATCTTACATAGGGAGAGCAGAAACCACTGCAAATGACTTTACTCTGGTGCTTGGCAAAACCAGTTATTTTTCTGGATTCCAAAGATTAACATGGTTTATCTTATAAACTCCTTTACCCCCACACACTGCCACAATTTAGCATCCATGTGTGAGTAAGCATGGGCTATGTGAATGGAGACATTATCCAAGCATAACATGCAGTATAATTGTGGATTTAGCTTTTCAATTGAATTGCTTTAAGCAATGTTAAAAAAAAGATATTTTTCTCTAACAAAGGAGTAATTTGCATTAGCAATGTTTGGTTTTTGTTGTTTCTCTGATTTTTACAGGTTTATTTCATTTAATAGAGATTCATGCAATTATGAAAATGTTATTTTTCAAGTACTTATCAGTACCAGACAGTATGGCTAGTTTCAGCCTAGGGCCATTATCATTTAATTTGGCGTCTATCTAGTAGATTGGCTCTCAAATCACCAGGCTTTTGAGGCTAAATAGCATTTATTTCATGAGTTGTTCACAAGTGCTCATCTGCATGTATGAAATTTCCCCTCTGATTCTGGTTTCTGAATGTGCATTTTAAGCAAAATTGTAGGGCTGAATCTGTTTAATGTTGCAGGTTCTGACTAACTTATTGTCTTCTGAACTCATTTAAAAAAATTTTAACTCCCCCAATTACGGCTTAATTATTTTGTAAGGATTCGTATCTCTGACTCACTGTGCTGTGCCTCGGTTGCGAAGCCTGTACCATGAATGGAAATGTAGGGATATTCTACTAAAAATTCTAGTTCATTTGCACGCAAACCCACATGTGTGGAAATAAAAGCAAAACAGAATAAAACAAAAGACCACCAGCAGTTGGTTTCTACAAGTTAAGAAAACTTATGTATAGTTTAGCTGTCACTTTATATGATATGCTAAAGCCCAGAGAGCAGAGAGGTCTAAAAACAGAAGTACCACATATGCATTCATATATTTATACACCATACTTTTCAAACTGTAAGTGCAGCAACTGAATTCACTATAAGATTGTAGATAATATTTTGTTCTTTAGCCACACCTTGGCAAAGCACATTAATAATTCATGGTAATCGAAAAAAATACGATACATGTTGCTTTTAATGGTAATAAAGATATTTAGTATACATTTGTGTATGTTCATAGTTCTTAATATTTAATGAAAAATCAATTTGAGGTGTTTTCACTAGTTTACTAGTTTTTGTTTGTTCATCATAAGTTGTATAACCTGTAACATTGCTTTCTTTATATCAGTTTCACCCAAAGCAGTGGAAAATTTACTTAAGCAACCTTGCCACCTGCATATATTATTCTTCATTTGTGTTACATACACAAGTATAGTTTCTACAATATATAGTTTTCAAATTTATCAGTATTTTCCAAAAAGTCATGATTATGGAATGTACTTTTGATCAAAACACAATAAAGCAACACAAAAATTCTTCCATTTTACCAGTAACCAGAGAAAAATTGAGTTTGATTCATCTTTATATTCAGATTTTTAATAGATTTAAGGTGATTTGTCCATTTATTCTGCTTATTGACCATTGTGGTCAAAAGTATTTTTAGAATATTGAACAAGGGAGTATAGAGGTACTTAGTATGGTATAGTGGAGCTTAAGAGAACTAACTTAACTACCTTGGAGTCTAACCATTTGCTTTGGAATTATTAGCTGAGGCTCAAAGTATACTAAGCCACGTAACTAACAATTCGGTGAAGAATTCATTTTGATTTTGGCACATAATGAGAGTGCAAGCATTTCTTTACTGGATCCAACTGAACTGGTTATCTACTGGTACACACACAAGTACAGTCATTGCAGTTGTTGTGTTGTGTATACTCAGCATCATTTCTGATCGGCAAGGTCCTGTGCTATAGTGACTATAGATCCACTGTTCATGCACTTTTAATATTCTCATTAAAAAGTTTTTTTAAGTGTTTCAGTTGACATTTGTTTAGTATTTAATATACTGTTTTTTGTACTA
The DNA here is from genome assembly GCF_026419965.1 of Kogia breviceps. Taxonomy (NCBI): domain Eukaryota; kingdom Metazoa; phylum Chordata; class Mammalia; order Artiodactyla; family Physeteridae; genus Kogia; species Kogia breviceps. The sequence continues at coordinate 85,581,567 of NC_081313.1, read as the reverse complement.
GCTTGAAGAATATAGTACATCTATACCATAGAATTTCCAAGTTTTTGATTCATTCATATACCCATTGATCAAACTTTTACTAGGCAGCTATTACACTGAACAATAGATACTCTCAGTTGGACAATGGACACTTACAGACTAGTGGAAGACAGAGGCATAAGCAAATTTATTAAATGCAAAAATATGTGATAATAAATTATACACACTGCTCTATTGGCATATTGGAGTTTTTTTGTACTAACATCACTACAAATATTGGATGAACTATTATATTTTCAAGGTTACATAATCCCTTTGCAGTTAATAATTTTCAAAGTTTACTGCCTATTTTGTGAAATGTATCTTCCTTTTATTTGTATTATATTTACTATTCATTATTTTGAACAGGTTCACACACAGTTCAAAGTTTAAATAATTTATTGTATCTATTCACTAATTCAATTCTAGGTAGAGTGATAATAATTGTAGTTTCATTCAATGCATTACTGTTAACCATTTGTTTTAAAGTTGATTTGCTTCATTCCTTGATATTTATGATTATCTCAAGATCTTCTTACAGTCTATTACTATTCATCTGGTATTGAACTGACCCAAAAGCCTGAGGATCATCAGCCACTTCAGTATTTTGTTTGTGCACATCTTTTTCAGTGTCATGTGTATATAGTTGTGTGTGTGTGTGTGTGTGTATACAATTGTACTATAATCTTTTCCAGAACAACCCACCATTTTATGCTTAGGAAGGTTCTTTTGTATCTTACGTATAAGAAGACCCTTTGTTCCATCGTTATTGTTATTATCAATATTATTATTATTATAATATCTAAACCAGTCTTCTCTTATAATAGTTTCATCTCCATTTCCCCACCTTGCCCTGGTGATTTAATTTTACTAAACTAATTAACCTTGCTGTAAGTTTTTCTCCATGTATCTAGCCCTCCTAAGTATAAGAGATTAGTTTCAATTCACATATTTTCCTTTACAGAAGTGAAGTTTCCTCTCATAGGTGTGCAGATCACAGCTATAACATATAGATGGCATAAGTAAACCAATCTCTCTGTGTCACTTAAAATATACAAATTCAATGGATAGCTAATACTTAAAGACCTGATGCGTCTAAGGAGTTATGGAAGCTGGTGCTATATCATGAAAGGGGTACTGATACACTGTTATTGGGTTTTAAAAGAATAAAAAAAAATAATAGTTTTTCCTTAGTAGGAACAGATAGGAAAAGTTAAATTATAAGGGCAACATTAACAATGTACTTTGAAAGTTGACAATTTGACATTCAGAGACCCTTAAAGACCAGATAAAAGAGAATAGCACAAAGGCACTGGGGCATTATGCAGAGTGGCATTCTAAAGTATGGGGAAAATTCATTTTGGGCAGAGTGTAAAGTAAGGCAAAAATTTCCATTGGAAACTAGGTAGAAGATTAATTTGGGGGCATAGTGCAGAAAATCTTTTATGTAAGGGTAACAGGATCTTAATTTTTTATCTGGTCAATTGGAAACCAATGAAAAATTGGAATCATAAAAATAAAACATTGTAAATCATGTATTTTATAAATTTATATTAAAATATGATTTTATAAAATACTAAGTATTTCTTACATAATTACATGTATGAAGTCATATCTAAACATGAAGTCATATCTAAACATAAAGCAGTATTCTGAGACCAAACAAAAATAGAGACAATGAGTAAGCATATGCATGGCCAAGACTTAATAGCAGAAGAAAAAAATTCATTGTCTTAAAACATTATGCAAAAAAACAAGAAAATAACAGTTGTTTGACTATTTTATACAATGTAGTGGGAAACAACAGAGCACCGGGGATAAATAGACAATTATAAATATGCAAGGTAAAAAGATGAAAAGATAGATGTCAGAGATTTCATGAAGAGATTTTGATGTGTTAAACAATAGTGAGTCTAGTTAGAGTTGGAAGGTGTAACAGGAGACTGAACTTCATTTCATATTTTGACTTGCTCACTGCGTGAATTCAAGTAGTTCTGACTTAGAATGAAAACTGCCAGTTGAAAACCTTCCAAGATGTCTGTAGCTTCCCAACTCTGGATTCACTCAGAATCAATAGCGGGGGCTATCTCATTGTTTGAGAAAACAGAAGATAGATAGTACCAAGATAACAGGATCCTTCATTATTCACTGAAGTTTGTAGTAATTATGCTTGAAGAGAGAGGTTTTTATTCTACAGAATCACCTTTCTTGGCATAGCCCTGTCCTTTTCTTGGATCTAAGGCTCTTGAGACTAACAGAGACAGATGTGCTCCCGTTTTGAAACTTCAGTGATGTTCATTCTGCTTGGAAGTTTTATAGAGTCTGAGAAATTTTATTTCTTACAATCTGACTTACTTTAACATATATCATTTTATTTCATCTACATTTGACAGAAGTTTTTTTAAAGTGTTCATTCCTTAATTGGCATAAGGCCCAAATATGTTTTATGAAAAAATAATACAGAGGCTCTTCAGAGTTTTTAATTAGGTCAAGTCAATTTTCTCTTCTTCTTAAGCTAAGGGCATCATTATTAGAAAGTGCCTAATGTGATACAGGATTTCAAAAGCAGCACAATCAATGGCTTTTCCATTGTCAGGGAATAATAGAGCTGAAGCTTAATTACGTTTCAAAAATGAACAGCAAAAAATCTCGAGGTACAGTAGCCTTTTATCACAGTTTTTCTGAGACCAAAATTTATAAAAGAGATAAAAATTTGTTGATTTTCTCTGAATGTTTAGTGTATATTGTAGACTCATCCGTCTTTTGCTGAGAAGGACTATAATGTTGTTATAGTTCAATGCTGTGAAGTCATTATGGCCTCAAATAGGTAGATGTTATTTCATTTTAAATAAGTTTTTTTCTGTTTCTTTATACACATATAAAGCTCAGTTCACCTAAAACATTTTATTGCACTTTGTGCATTCCTTTTACTGCAGAAAACTTGAAACAATGTACTATAAAATCTTCTATGTGTGTTAACTGGATTCAACCACAGTTAAAAAAAAAAAAAAAAAAAAGGCTATACCAGGCTAAAATTCAGTTCACTTAAGATAATTTTCTAAATTGATCTAACTTAAAGCTCCAGTGATAAACTGCTGCCTTTTAATATTTATAGTATGACTACTAGTAAAATCCTATATAGAAATCCTCTTAGTGTTTAAATGCACCCTCATCTACAGTATCTCACTTGCTATGTATATAACAGATCTTAGAGCCAGTGTAGTTATTCCTATTGTGTAGATAAGGGAATTGAAGCCAATGATATTGAATGACTTGCCTGTAATTATACAACATGATTAGTAAGACTGTGTCTTTGTGTGTGTATGTGTGTGGAGAGATGAGAGAGATGCCTTAATAATTGAACTCAGTTAAAAAACAAACAAACAAACAAACAAAAAATAATTGAACTCAGTTATACTACAATAAAGATGTTAAAAAAAAAAAAAAAGAATTGAACTCAGTCCCTGAGGTACCAGCCTGTGAACATTTCAATCCAGATAGAATTCAGTGACACCTTGGGGGGAAATGAAAAAAAAAAAAAAAAAAAAACCCAGAGGAGACTCTGTCTCTGATCTAAAGGGAGAGCCCTGCTCAGAACTTCCTATAAAGAACAGAGACAAGCCTACCTGCTAAATAGTGCTACAGCTAGAGCTGATTCTTCCAAATGGTGGTGTTTCTCAAGGTACAGAGGTAAACCAGGAATTTGTACTTCTGCTTTATTGCAAAGATTTTAGTGTGGCTACTTAAAAAAAAAATAGAGAGACTTGAGTGAGCATCAGACTCTACCTGCCTTGCCATCCAACTTACTTCTTCTTCCCCTATTGTTTCCTTCTGACCCTTCTCAATTTCTCTAGCTTTTCTAGAAACACAGGCAGCAGAGATCCCCTTCCTTGCATTATTAGAATCATAAAGTAATGTCTTAAAAGTGGATTATAGTTTTCCAAAGGAAAGCTGTTAAAATTAAAATCATTTTACTTAAGATTTTGAAATAATTTTGTTTTTATGTTATTTTTTTCAAGTTGACCCAAATCTTTTAATATATTTATAAAAGTATTATTTTATTTCTTTTTAATTTTTCCTTTTATATTGCAGTATAGTTGATTAGCAATGTTGTGTTAGTTTCAGGTATAAAGCAAGGTGATTCAGTTATACATGTATCTATTATTTTTCAAATTCTTTTCCCATTTAGGTTATTACAGAATATTAAGCAGTTTTCTGTGCTGTACAGTAGGTCTTTTTTGGTTATCAATTTCAAATATAGCAGTGTGAACATATAAGTCCCAAATTCCCAATCTGTCCCTCTTGTCACCCTTCCCCCCAGTAACTATAAGTTTTCTAAGTCTCTGAATCTGTTTCTGTTTTGTAAATACGTTTGTTTGTATCAATTTTTTTTTTTTTTTAGATTCCACCTATAAGCAATATCATATGACATTTATCTTTCTCCGTCTGACTTACTTCACTTAGTATGATCATCTCTGGGTGTGTGCATAATAATTTTAAATGTTAATGATTCAAGTTCAGAAAAATAGGCATATATACACAGTTACTTTGAAGGATCCAAAATAAAATTGCTTACTTATCTTTATAATATATTTTATAAAATGGTCCTACATATGCAATTATTTAAAAATTAATTACACAACATTCAGAGAAATAAGCAAAAATGTCTGCATAGAAATTGCAATCCATGGGGCTTCCCTGGTGGCGCAGTGGTTGAGAATCCGCCTGCTGATGCAGGGGACACGGGTTCGTGCCCCGGTCTGGGAAGATCCCACATGCCACGGAGCGGCTGGGCCCGTGAGCCATGGCCGCTGAGCCTGCACGTCCGGAGCCTGTGCTCCGCAACAGGAAAGGCCACGATAGTGAGAGGCCCGCGTACCACAAAAAAAAAAAAAAAAAAAAAAAAAGGAATTGCAATCCTTAACATCTATGTTTATGGAAAAGACCTGTCAAATCAATGATCATAAGATACAATAAGAAATATTTTAGTCTCACATTGCCCTTTAAAAAGCTAAATGTATCCTTCATCTTAAATCATAACATGTGTAGGCCTCTTGTGTTTTTTCCTCACTCTAAGGTAATATAAATTTCTATGGTCACTTTCAGAAGCAAAATTGTCCCAATTCAATAAAAATGCTTAGCGTCACGTAGTAACCAAAATTTAAAACTAATTTAACGTTAAATCATCTTGTCTTCCCCAGATCAAGCTAGATATTGGCTAAAATCTCTCTTGCAAAAGCTTCTTTGATCAGAATCACTTCACTCTTAAATGACCCCAGGCTGCCAGTCCTTCTGTGGGTTCCATATCTTGTCCCACAAGTTGTACATACTTATCACATCATCAGAGAGGTGTGCAGCCATTTCCTAAATAAGTCTCTCCTTTTCTGTTACTCTGGAGCTTTAGCCAGTCTCTCCTCTTTTAGTTTGCTTAAATGTGGTCACACCTCAGAGTACTGTGTCCACTGACTGCAGCGAACACATATCAAGTTCCCATAGAAACCCCACTCTGAGGCGAAGGGCAGCCAGCTCCCTTCCACCCTCCAAAGCAGTCCACAAAACTTTACCAACAAACTTTCCTCAAAACCCCAAAGCTCTCCAGTCTCTCAAAAATCCTATCCTTATATTCTGTCCATGTTAGTGAGTTGCTTTAAGAGGTTTACGACCACTTGCTACAAAACCTTTCATTGTGGACTGTTTCATCAGTCACTTTGGAATGTAGTAGCATCTGTTGCTTCCATGACTCAACTGAAACTGGGTTGGAAGAATTCCATGTTAACTTGATATGCACATATATACAGATAGAATTACAGGAAATGTGTTTAAAATAGATTGCAGCATCTATTGAATTATAAATAAAACATATAAAAAGGCAACATTTAAATGTTAAAAAAAAGAAATGTTATAAACTGACCCTGTATAGCTCCTATATTTTCAAGAACTCTTTTTTTTAGTTTTTTCTTCAAATTTTGCTTTCATCACTTTTCTTTCTCAGAAATAATGCTTTATTATTTTTTCAACTTTGATTTATGAAAATTTTCCAATATAGAAAATCTGAATGTTAGTATGTTTGCATGTGTGTAGCTTCTAGAATCAACAGTTGTTACTATTTTACCATATTTGCTTTAATCCCTCTATTGTTATTTTTTCTGAATCATTAGAAAGTAAGTTGCAGATCTCTACCAGATCCAGGTTATGGAACATCCCAGAACTTCTCATCCTGTCTTTCTCAGGCCTCAGCTTTTTGCTGTGTTTCCCAATCAGAACAGCTGTAGCAAAGGACAATGCCATTTCTGGTTGTAAAATTGTGGACACTGGCACTACCACAGACCTAAGAGCCCCGTGCACAGTACCTGTGTGGAAAAGCTCCTATGCTTGCTCCATGGCCAGATTGGACTGCAAAGAGTCTGGCTTCACCAGATGCTGCCTGTTGGTCAGGTGGTACGACCTGGAAATTAGGTGGAGTTCGGACTGGTGGGATTGACTTTGATAATGAGACACGGGACTGGGAGGAAAAAGCAACTGATAACTTGTTTTTTCTGCCCCTCTTTCTCTGTGCCCAGACTATTTCAAGATGCAGTAGATTTGCACAGGGTCTCTGGAGGAGACCAGTGAAGCCAAACTAACATTTGTAAGACTGTGGTCAGTTCAATAATGCAGCCTCTCCTAACAACTGTCCCTCTTGCCTTGCCTCACCTTCCCGTTTCTTTTAACCCTGCTTCTCTGAAATTGCACCCCCTGCCTTCATGAAGTAGTCACACATATACTTTTTTCCCAGGCTTTATTTTCCAGGGAGTTAAGAATTGGTACAATTGGCACCAGCAGTGGTGCTTTAAAGTAGGCCCCTGGGGGCCGGATTTTGGAGTTGGACTGCTTTCCAGTCTGAAAGCAAGAGAAACCACATTGCTATTGGTGAAGGAATGGTGATAATCCCTTGTATGTGGTGACATCATGGTGGCGTAGATGTCAAAAACGTGTAGTGAGAGATCAAGTGCCTGCTACACATGACTGACTGTTCTGACATAATTATAACAACAAAGATATTACTGTGGCTTGACTGTTTCCGAAGGCAGTGAAAGCCTGGACAAGATTGACAGATGAATGTTGGCGGATGGATTGTCAACTTAAAGGGAGATGGTGAAAACCAGAGGGCTTCTATGGCAGGTTTAACGAAAACTCATCTTCCTCTAGTCTTGGATCAGTTTCTGCTCTTGGTGTACTTCTTGGCCCTAACAGAGTCTGAGCAACTAAACTTGAGACATCAAGGGACTGTGGGCAAGAGCAGCCAATGATGAGCTGACTGATATCAGATCAACTGAGTCACACATTCTGCAAGAGCAGAAACAGCAACAATTCACTGAAAAAAATAAATGATAGATGAGGAGGGCTCAGGCTCCAAGCTTTCCAGATGGCATGAAAAAATTAAGTGAATCAGTGATCTGCTTTCCCTTGTCACTTACTTAACTTGCTCCCTGAACACACATTGGTCTCCTAGTACATTCTCTATGATCAACTGTAGAGGAGGAAAGGACTTAGGTATGGCTTACAGACGAACAAATGTGATATGTCAGTGCTAGCCAGGAATAGACTGCTGTTGTATTACAGCTCCTCTCATGGATTGTCATGAAGGGCGGCAGCAAAAGAAAATGATTCAGGGTGCAGACTCAGAGTGGTACACTTGATTATCCATTTAATGAGAGAGAGAGGTGGCCTGAGATAGAAATAAGAACTGACTCCTTGGCTGTAATAAATGATTGGGATACTGGTCAAAAGCCTGGGAAAACAACTCCAAGTGGTCAGGAAATGCTCTCTGAGACATATATATATATGTGAATGGGCTTGGGAATAGGGAATACCTATACAGATATTTGTCTCATTTTACTGACTACCAGAGAGCATTTACTCAAGTATGATCTTACAAACAGGATGGCACATCCTATGGAGGTCAAACATCCTCCTCCCTTGACTACCCAATGCATTCATGGACACAGAGGGAGCCTTCTCTAAGCAAGATGGAGATAAGTTGCTTCCACTACTGAATACCAAAATGTCTAGCATCAGAAGCTCATCTTGCATCCCTGATGATTTCTCAGCAAAACCAGCTACCCAGATTGGGGCATGACAGTTACTTTGAATTCCTTCCAGTCTGGAGGGGGCAGCAGTGCATCCTTAGTGAAATGATCATATACTCCAGATTTGGGCTTTCCTTCTCTGACTTTGAAACTTTAAGTGTCACCACCATTTGAGGGCTTATAGAATGACAGACACATCCATATTGTATCCTACGGAGCATTGCTTCAGATAAAAGGGCTTGTTCATGGTCAAGAAAATATAACAATTGGCTTATAATCATGGCATTTACTGACTTTACCATTTTATTCCAAATCCCAGAAACTGCTGGCTTGAAAAAAGTGCAAAATAGCCTGTTGGTTGTAAAGCTAAGGTACTAATCTCAGGCAACACTTTGCACATTTTGGGTGTAGTCTTCTAGGCTGTGATATAGGCACTTAAAAAATGGGAAATGCACAGTGATGTATCCTCAAGAGCTGGAATACCTTAGTTCAAGAATCCAGAGGTAGAAATAGGATTGTTCCTTTTTATCACCACTCCCTTTACTTGTTGCTTCTCTTCCTTGAAAAGCAGTCTCTGCTGGGTTAGAAGTCCTGATACACAGGTTGGAAAGTGTGCCAAGAGACACAGCAAGAATTACACTAATTGGAAAGTTTCATTACTAACTGACCATTTATGATATTTTTGTCCTATTGAATTATTAGACAATGACAAGAGTACTGTTATTGCCAAGGAAAATCAACCTTGATTATCTTGAAAAGTTGGTTGTCACTGAAAATTCGATCAGGAAAGAGTATGCTTTTGAATCCAATGGATTTACTTGGATTACAGCCAGTGATAGATCTAAATGGGAAATTAAAAAAACTATGGATCAACTGAGATGAGGTGATTAATGGTTTAGAATACCATTCTTTCATTGGGAAAGAAACTCTGGAACAACTTACCAGGCAATAACCTAGAATATCTGAAGAGCTGGCCAAGTGTGATGAAAATCTAGAATGAGAGATGCAGATAGGAAATGAAAAATATCAATTTTGACCCAGAAATAGCTGCACATGAGGGTAATAACTTGGTTTGCTAACAGCCCTTATCCAATCTCATATTCAGATTGAAGCTACCCCTCACCTTGAAAAATTGGACAGCATCTCTATTCTTAGAAGAGTGAGAGGATCTTGATCTCATATGATATATGGATATGGTAAAATGGTGCATGTGGCTCTCAGAGGCACAAACAGTGAGCCATACCATGCACAAATTGTGTACTACTCCAGATCTGCTTGGCTTCTCCCACTATCTGCACACCCAGCATGGCTGCTTGTCTTGCTTCCTGGCCAGAGTGGAGTTTACGAGTTTCATCACTATTTCAGTGATATTAAAGTACCAACCTATGTTTTTGACATTGCTTGTAACACAGACCAAAGAATCCCATGTATATCATCTGCTGAAGGGAGAAACCCATGACCAGGCCCTGGCTGGACTGTATGCACTAAGAATTTTGCTTCACCATGGGTTCTCTGGTGAGACCAAGAGACACAACCTTATTGATCAGGAGAGAACTTTCTGTTGGATAGACTTTGACCAATAAGAAATAAAAATGGGAAGAAGTAACAGATGAATATCTTGCCATCTCATGCTTAAAGGTACTGTTCAAAGAAACAGTAACTTCATACAGTCTCTGGAGATCAACCAGTTGTGGTTTGTTCTTTTGTTTTGTTGCAAAGCTATGTCTCAGATATTTAATTCACTCCCTTTTTGCCAGTCCTCTGTTCCTCACTTCCTTTTCCTGTCATGTTTTCTTCCCTGGGATTACACTCCAATAAAGCTTTAGCTCATCTGTATTTGTCTCAGCCCCTGTTTTCTAGGTAACATGAACTAAAACAAGATGTCATGATTCCTCAGCATTCATCTTTAAAAATAAAGACATTCTTCTGCATAACCACTATACCATTATCACAGCAAGGAAAATTAATAACAATTCCATGATATAATTACATTATCTCCTAGAATATCTTTGCTAGCTATTCATTTCAAAACAGTATAGAACCAATATTCACACACTGCATCTGTTGTCCCTATTTAAATTTTTTACTCTAAAACACTCCCCTCCCCTTTTTCATAACATTGATTTTTGAAGTGTTCAGGCTAGTATTTTTGAATACTTCCTCACAGTGTCATTTACTTTGTGCTACTGTCTTCTTTTGACTAAAGCAAGATGAATAGGTAAGGGGCTTCCAAAATACCAGAATAGGCAGATCCTTATTCTGATATAACAGTATCCACTGCCTAATTTTCCACAAACCACTCAGTAAATTTATTTAGAGATGAACCCTTTAATTCTTGCCTCCTGTTACTAGGCTTACTTTCAGGAATTTCACAATTCTTTTCTTTTTTTTTTTAGTATGTTATAGCTTTATTGACATATAATTCATATCTAATACAATCAACCCAATTAAATTATATAATTCAGTGTTTTTTAGTATATTCACACAGTTGTGCAACCTTCACTACAATGAATTTTAGAACATTTTCTTCACTCCAAGAAGAAATCTATACCCATTAACAATAACTCCTCATTCCCCCCAAGTTGTGTTCCCCCCTTTGGCCCACCCTAGGCAACCAGTAATCTACTTTTTGTCTCCATAGATTTTTCCTATTCTGGAATTTCTTAAAAATGGAATCATATAATATGTGGTTTTTTTGTGACTGGTTTCTTTCACTAGGCACAATGTTTTTAATGTTCATTTTGTAGCATATATCAATAATTTGTTCCTTTTAATTACCGAGTAATATTCCATTTATGGATATACCCATTTTTATTTATCCAGTCATCAGTTGATGAACATTTAGGTGGTTTCTACTTTTTAGCTATTATGAATAATGCTGCTTTGAGCCTTTATGTACAAGTGTTTGTGTGACCATATGTTCTTATTGCTCTTTGGTATATAACTAGGTGTGGAATTACTGAGTCATACGGTATCTCTATTTTTAATATTTCAGGAACTATGAGGCTGTTTTCCAAAGTGGCTGCACCATTTTTTAGCCTACCAAGGGTGTATGAGGCTTTCACTTTCTTCATGTCTTTGTCAGTGCTTGTTAGTATCTTTTTTATTTTGTTATTACCATCCTAATGGATGTAAAGTGGTACCTGATTGTGGTGTTGTGTATTTCCCTAATGTCAAATGATGCTGAGAATCTTTTCTTGTGCTTATTGACTATTTGTATATCTTCTTTTTTTTTAACATCTTTATTGGAGTATAACTGTTTTACAATGGTGTTTTAGTTTCTCCTTTACAACAAAGTGAATCAGTTATACATATACATATGTTCCCATATCTCTTCCCCCTTGCGTCACCCTCCCCCCAACCTTCCCTATCCCACCCCTCTAGGTGGTCACAAAGCAGAGAGGTGATTTCCCTGTGCTATGTGTCAGCTTCCCACTAGCTATCTAATTTACATTTGGTAGTGTATATATGTCCATGCCACTCTCTCACTTCACCACAGCTTACCCTTCCCCCTCCCCATATCCTCAAGTCCATGCTCTAGTAGGTCGTACCAAAATGTTCATTGCAGCTCTATTTACTATAGCCAGGACATGGAAGCAACCTAAGTGTCCGTCAACAGATGAATGGATAAAGAAGATGTGGCACATATATACAAAGGAATATTACTCGGCCATAAAAAGAAATGAAACTGAGTTATTTGTAATGAGGTGGAGAGACCTGGAGTCTGTCATACAGAATGAAGTAAGTCAGAAGGAGAAAAACGAATACCGTATGCTAACACATATATAGGGAATCTAAGAAAAAAAAAATGTCATGAAGAGATTAGTGATAGGACAGGAATAAAACACAGACCTACTAGAGGAATTTCACAATTCTTTTTTTTTTTTTTTTTTTTTTGTGGTACGCGGGCCTCTCACTGTTGTGGCCTCTCCCGTTGCGGAGCACAGGCTCCGGACGCACAGGCTCAGCGGCCATGGCTCACGGGCCCAGCTTCTCCGCGGCATGTGGGATCTTCCCGGACCGGGGCACGAACCCATATCCCCTGCATCGGCAGGCGGATTCTCAACCACTGCGCCACCAGGGAAGCCCCACAATTCTTTATAAGGTAATTATTTCTCCCTTACTCTGTCATATTTGTCACTCCTTTTATAAAGATGTTTAATCTGGAGCACTTCCTAGTCTTCTGTGGCAAATTTACTGTCTTTTTCACAGTACTAAACTCAAGCTATGTTATACGCAGTAGCTTTTTAAATTGTATGCTCTATTTATTGGTTAATATACTTTTATCTTTCTCCTATAAAGCAGAAATTCATTGAAAACTCTTTTATATTGATAGATAAACTTCTATTGTCTCCATACCTTAGTTTCAATTAATCTACTGCCATCTAATGAGCTCTCAAAAAGGAAAGGTTAAAAATATCATTTATAAAAACGTGACCAGAAAGTTATGTATCTCACATCTGCTTGCATCTTTTGGCACATACTTAGTCAGTGGTCACACATAGCTACAGCAGACCTTGGGAAGGGCATTCTCCAGCTGGATAACACTGTGCAAGAAAAGCCAGATTGTTCTATTGCAAGACGGAAGGATGAATCATGGAATAATTAGCACTCTCGGTAACACAGTTCCTCCTAAATTTCAGAGAACTTCATGGCATGTTTAGGGATTCTAAAAAGAGGTTATCATCTCAGTTTTGTGTATGCTGATTGTCCTAAACGTTGATCATTTATTTGTTCTATTACATTCTTTATAATTATTTAAATCATGTCATCTTTTATTTCTTCACATTGAATATTTCAAACTTTTATTGCAGAAGTGAATAGTGCTACTATGGGCTGAATTATGTTCCTCTCCCCCAAATTTCTCATGTTGAAGTCCTAATCCCCAATACTCAGAATGTGACTGTATTTGGAGATAGGGTACTTAAAAAGGAAATTAAGTTAAAATGAAGGCATACTCACATGGGCCATAATCCAACATGACTGGTGTCCTTATAAGAAGAGATTAGGACATAGGCATACAGATAGAAGACCATGTAAAGACACAGGTAGAAGACAGGCATTTACTGGTCAAGGAGAGAAGCTTGGAAGAAACCAACCCTGTAACACCTTGATCTCAGACTTCGAGCCTCCAGACTGTGAGAAAAAAAAATTCAGTTGTTTAAGCCAGCAGTCTGTGATACTTTGTTTTGGCAGCCCTAACAATCTGGTACAAATGCTTTCTGCTTTCTCTTCTGAGGTTGTGTCAAATATCCTATGCATTTTTCAATCAACCATACTGTGTGTATTATCTTCCTACATATGTGTACAGTCTTGTGGTTTAGAAATTCAGCTCAGTTCACTCTGGAGAAATGAAACAGTGATTTCGCTTGCCTCTGCTAAAATGCTCAGATACTATCATAGGGACATCTAATACAAAAGATCCTTCTCGGCCTGCCAGCTCTTTCATTCTTCATGCTTGTGTTCATATTCCAAAGTATTTGTTCTAATTTTCAGAATTTTGACAGTTAAATTTTGTTGTGTTTTGGTGAGGGTCCTCCTCCTGGTTCATAGCTGGCTCCTTCTCAATGTATAGTCACATGGTGGAAAGGGTTAGATTTCTGTGGAACCTCTTTTTTAAGGGCACTGATCTCCTTCATTAGGGCTCTACCCTCGTGACCTAAGCATGTTCCAAATGCCCCACCAACTATACTATCATGTTGGGAGTTAGGATTTAAACATAGGAATTTGGGGGGACACAAACATTCAAACCAGAGCAATTATTATGCTTATATTTTAAACGATAGAAGCAGGGACTTATTGTAGAATTCAACAATAAATAAGCTACATATAGCATTTAAAATACAACTTTATTGCATCATAAACTTTATGTAAAATTATTAGATATTAGATATCATAATTAATATCAAATATTAAGTTGAATTTAGTCTTGCCTTCCTAGAAATTTGATATGAATGGGACATGATGGAGTAGGTACTGTGTCTTTCAAATTTCTCCAGAGTGTGAACTAATACTTTTTTTTCCCTCCAGGAAACAGAGATGTTTAAAATCATTCTACTGACTTTAGAATTACACTTACACAGATGTGTTTAATAAATGTTTTTCTGTTGTCAATACTGATGATAGTGTTTCTCCCAGTGAAAGTCATCTTTTACAGTAAGGGCTGACCCAACATCCTTTCTCTGTATCACTTTCCACCTCCACAGCTTATTCAGAGTTACAGACACTACTTCTCAGTTTCTGGTGAAAGCAGCTCCACCAGGACACAGTACATCCTGTTAAATCACTCTATCTCAGTCATTGCTTCTTCAGGCTTCCTGCTCCCCAAGTGTTTGCAATCCTACTAAAATGACATAGAAAGCCTTGTCATGTGATCATCATGGAATCTTTACAAAAGGATCTTCAAACACCCCTCACAGGCTCCTCTTAACTAGTAAAGGGCAACATCTTAGCTGCATATCTTGCCTCAGGTGGTACTCAGATGCTGGTGAAATATTTTTTGAAAGAGAATTCTTGAGTTGTGATGAAAACCAGAGATTTTGACCCTGTTTGTGTGAGCAGGTGATTTTCTCTTTGTTATTACTTAAAGGCAGAGTTTGGAAGTATTTTGGTCAATAGAGCAAGTCTAGAATATCTGAGAGGAATTGCACACATTTTTTCACAGATTAGATAAGAAATAAATGCAAGCACTCATACTTTCACCCAATTCACATGATTTTTATACTGGTACTTAAAACATAAAAATAATTGTCAAAATTACACAGAAAAGGATCATATTTTGTTGGTAACTTTAAAAACTGCAAAACTTGAATTGGGAATATTGGTAGAAATAACAACCATGATTCCTGGCAGTAAGACTAATTACTGAAATTTAAAATGGACAAGTATCTAAACAGTGATAGAAATTTTCATTGCAAAATTTGTAATAAAATTTTCCTTATTAACTCATTATATTAATATAAAAGGAAACTAGAAAAAGGGAAATGTTTTTACTGTGTGGTTTATAAGTGTCTATAAATTAAAGAGATTTAAATTGACTTGAAAAGTGTTTTCTAAATAAGCTGAAAATTCTCATTAAAATATTTTTACTAACGAGAGACAAAATGGCCTTAAAGTCAAACTGGAAAGATCAAAGTATTCATCACATAAAAGTAAAAGTTAAAATTATCTTGTATCTCCAGCTCCATATGTGTAATAAAGTTGGAGGATAATTACCTAAATCAGGACGCGTGCAGATTAGCTTTATTATGGTAAAAGAAAGAAACTGAAACTCCTGGTTCTTCTATGTGATTAGCTTTCAATCAGTTGTGTAGTTTATGGCAAATCACATTACTACCTTGGTCACAGGTTACTAATCTTTTAAATGACATTGTTACTAAGTCTTTTAGTTAGCTTTATTTCCATTCAGTTGTGAATTTCATTTGTCCTTCACTTTCGTTTTGCTTGCCCCTCTCTTGAGCTGCATCATTCATGTATTCTGTACAGTTGAAGGAACTTAGATGATACGATTTCATGAGGGGGGATACTGCCTGAGATAAGGTAAAGAACTGGAGGATTGAAACCTCAGACATTGAGGGGCAGAAAGCAGGAGCAACTGAGCCTTGAGGAAGCTCTTATGATTTAAATCTCTTTTAGAAGGGGCCATCCTAAGTAAAAATATTTTATTATAAAATCAAAAGCCTTTCAAAATAGCATTTTTGTGTTCCTGTGAACACCTGTTCATCATAAGTTATAAGAAACTATATATATAAGTATACACATTTTATGTCTACTTTTTTATATCTACTTAAAATAAGGCCAAGTACCATTTTGAGTCCTTTCCATTTATTAAGACGTATATTACATGTTTTTATATAAATAATACAGTTAAGAAAAGAGATAAATTGGGAGTTTGGGATTAATATATCCACATTACTATATATGCAATAGGTAAACAAAAAGGACCTACTGTGTAGCACAGGGAACTATACTCAATATCTTGTAATAACCTATAATGAAAAAGAATCTAAAAAAGAATCTTTATATATGTATAACGGAATCACTTTGCTGTACATTTGAAACTAACACAACATTGTAAGTTAACTGTACTTCAATTTAAAAAAGAGAAAAATAAAGGAACTTTCCCCAACTTATTTGCCACTTTTTAAATTGCTGATATGGAAAATATTCAATGAAATTTAAAAAAATTTCTATTGTGGTAAAATAAAAATAACATAAAATTTACTATCGTAACTAATGTTAAGTGTACAGTTTAGCACTGTTAAGTAAAGTCACATTGTTGTGCAATGAATCCCCAGAATGCTTCATCTCACAAAACTGAAACTCGGTATCTGTTAAACAAGTCTCTATTCCCCTTTCCTCCTGGCCACTGGCAATCACCATTCTACCTTCTGTCCCTATGAACTTGACTATTCTGTGTACCTATATCTAAGTATCAAGAGTACCTATACTTAGATATCAAGTGGAATCTTACTGTATTTGTGTGTGTGTGTGTGTGTGTGTGTGTGATTGGCTTATTTTCACTTAACAAAGTGTCCTCAAGTTTCATCCATGTTGTAGAACATATCAGAAAGAGCTTATGTCAAAATATTCTCCCTTTTTGAGGCTGAATAACTTTCCAGTGTATGTATATACCACATTTTATTTATCCATTAATCCACTGATGGATATTTAGGTAGCTTCTACCTTTTGGTTATTTGTAAACAATACTGCTATGAATATGGGTATACAAATATCTCTTCAAAACCCTGCTTTCAATTCTTCTGAAGGTGGAATTTCTGGATCATATGGTAATTCTTTTTAAAATATTTTGAAGAACCACCATACTGTTTTCCATAATGGTAGCATCATTCTACACTCCTAAAAACAGTGCATAAGAGTTCTAATTTCCCCAAATCCATTCCAACCTTTGTTATTTTTCTGGAGTTTGTTATTGTTTGTTTTTGCTTATTTTTGGTTTTTTGCATCGTTACTGTCCTGATGGGAGAAGGGTGTCATTTCATTGTGGTTTTGATTGCAGTCAATGATTAGTGATGTTGAACATCATTTCATTTGCTTATTAGCTATTTTTATATCTCCTTTGAAAAAATATCTACTCAAGTTTGTTGCCGAGGTTTTAGTCAGGTTGTTTTGTTTTTGTTGTTGAATTGTAGGAATTCTTTATTTAGTCTTTATATTATCCTTATCAGTTGCACAATTTGGAAACTTTTTCTCCTGTCTGTAGATTGCCTTTTCACTCTGTTGACTGTGTCCCTTGATGCATAGTAATTTAAAACTTTGATATCGTCCAATTTCATCTATTTTACTAAACTGTCATAAGAATTTTGATTTATTAGAGTTGTGATAGAAGCTCTAGACTTATTCTTGCTACCAAGGTATTCAGTAAAACAAAGACTGATTCAATGAGAGCATTTGTGTTATAAATATAGCAGTTAATTTGAAGATATATGTGTCTAGAACATGAGCTCATAGAAATCTGGACCATTCATAGATACAAATAGATACAAATCATAGATACAAATTCATAGATAGATAGGTACAAATCATTAGAATTCATAGATACAAATCATTCATAGATACAGATCATTAGTTAGTTGAGTAAATTGTTGAATAGCAGGAAGGTGAGACTATTTTAATCAATATTCGGCATTTGCTTCTACACATTTACATGTTGATGTTATCAGATTACCTTGCCTGTTTATTTAGCTTGCTACTATAGTATTTATTTGGCATGCTGTGGTTTGTAAATTGGATTAGATTTTCCCAGATATGGGCCAGGGCAGCATGACATCAGCTCATTCAAATTTTCTTTTTCAGTCTGACTAAATCTAAATTTACACATTTTTCCATTTAGGTTAACCATCTGACTATTGGGAAATTTTGCTAATTTTGACTAATAAAATAAAAATGTACTTGCTAAAAAAAACTGGTTTACTTAATGCTACCTGATATAGTGTGCTTTGAAATATTTTGTTCACTAAATATTTAAATGAATTATAATGCCTTAAAAAACGTTGGTACCTTGTCTTTGTCAGAGTTAATAGTCAACAGAGAGATCCTTGGGTTAAATGAAGACTAATGTTCAAATAAATGAAGTGTAATTGGCAACAATTTTTCATTCTGTTAATTCTTTCCATAGTAATTTCAGATACTGAAATGTGACAATTTAGACTTAGAGTATTCAAGGTTTTCTGTTAATACCTGTGACAATCACTAGTCTGACTTGTAATGACATCCTGCAGACCTTTTAGTATGAGCTGTAAATCATTGCATAAGGCTCATTTACTCAAATGAACTTTTTTATATGATACTTTCATTTTTTTCTTCTAACAATCATAAAGTGAAATTCTGTACTAAACTGCTTAAATATATTACTAGTCCAATAGCATTTCAATTATTTTATAAATTCACATAAGAAAAATGTTAAAATGTTTGAGATTCAAGGCAAAATATCACAAAGTATTGTGATTTGCAATTAAGGAGGGAGAAGATTGAAATGAAAATAGGACAGTTAGTATTGATTTAGTATTTTCTCCCATTAGGCTGGTACTAACACTAAATAAACTGCTGATGAAGTGTTATTGTTTAGAATATAATTAATAACAAATAGTCCTGTTCTCTATATCAGTAAATCATGTTAACTAGCATAGCTTTGGGAGATGGAAAACAAACAACTCTTAAAAACAAACATAGCTTTAATGAACTGCACTGAATAGGGCAATCAAATCTTTCTATCAAATGTAATCCAGCTCTACCTGGGTGTAAAAGATCTGAGCATAATTGATGAAAACATGGTAAATCTTAAGATACAATTTGATACTTGAATGAAAAAAACAGCATATTTTAAAGGAAATTATATAAATATAATTTATATTATATAATATATATTATATTATATATATTATATTTTATTATATTATATAGTAATATATTATATTAATTATATGTATATATAAGAAATATATATGAGAAAACATTAAATGTGTTGTGTTGATCTGGGTCCTCCGAGGAGCAGACACTGAGATGAGAATAAATGTTCAAGAAATTCATTAGTAGAAATGCTTATAAGAGAAAATGGAAGTAGACAGCTGAGGCTGCGAGAGCTGTCAGATGCAAATATGACCTAGAGTGAGGGAAAGAGAAGGAAGAAAGGAAGATTATGGGGAAGCATTGTAGACTAGTGCAAATCTGAGAAATGTATAGCAAAATTGTTAGGAAGAACTCAAGCCAAAGTTACACGTCAGTGGATCCCTGTGTCGGCCAGGAATGGGCCTGCCTCAGTATCCCTGCCACACTCAATCACTAGCTGAGTGCAGTCCATGGGAAGCATGGTCTTGGTAGAACTATAGCAATGGATTTCAGGGTACAGCAGCTGGGACCTTCAATCAGTTATGCTTCCTTGAGGTAGGAAATCTCAAATGTATCTTCATAGCAAACATTTAAAAATAGGGTATTGATTAAAAATAAATTATCTATAATCCATATAAAGGACCAATTGTAGTAATTTTTTTAAATTGGGTAAATCTGTACATATTATGGATAAAACCAACATTTTTTTTCGTAAGAGAAACAGGTTTCAGGAAAGAATTTAGAATGTTATCCTATTTGTACAAAAATAACAACTCTTTAAATATACCTGTCCATATACTTATATTTGCATAAATGGCTTCTGCAAGATCAAATATAAAGTCAATGACATTGGTATTTCTAAGGGAATGGGAGAGTGAGGATTGGGACTTGCACATACTTGTGGGAATGCATGGTTTTAGTCTAATCTGACCCCTCCCATCTTCAAAGAATGCATACTGTACTTACTATAGCAACTAATATAATTGACTTTATTCTTTTGATGTTTCCTACTGTTTATTATGTGTTTAACTTTGTTATTTTATAATTTCTGTTCTTTTTTTGCTAGCGTGAACTAAAAGCTTTTATAGTATCTTAATTCTAAACTTACCTTGGATCACCTATTTTACTTATGCAGTCAACAATTGTCTCCCTTTCCTCAGGACACATGAGAAAACCTTTTAAAAATTATACAACAATAGAAAATATTTCATGTCAATCAAGCTGCTGTGATCTACCTCTGATTGTTTTTTTTTTTTAGTTCTCTCAAATATAATGACACATTTGAATACCTAAAGTCCCCAACTGCATTATTTTCCTTATTAGCAAATGACATTTTTGGAGCTCTTTTCCTTTCCTCTCCCTCCATATGTACAATTTCTTGTGTCATCTAATATAAATAAGTATTTTACTTCCAAAATATTATTAAAATTTTCCTTATATCATTACTCTTCTATTTCAAAAATCCTTATGAAATACTTATGCAATACATCCCCATACTATCTCATTATCTAAAGGTATATAGCATTTCATTATATCATCAATTGTAAGACCCAACATTAAGTACAACATTATTTATTTCCTCTGGAAAGGAATAAAACCTTTCTCATAAAATTATAACACAGTCCTCCCATTCACTAGATTTGTTTTAATTTTGTAAACACTGAAAGAGTATTTTTTAAACTATTTAATTAAAAATATTTTAAATATATCACTCTTTAATATATCAAAAATTTTATAAGCATGATTTAAGGTGTTACTAAAAATTCTTCAGTTTCTAAGTCAATTGCTGTTAATACCTTCATGGGTTGTTTAAGTTTTCCCACAAGATGTCATCATCCTCTGTGGGATTAAGAGCACTGGTGATGCAGACATCTCAAAAGAGGAGTCTACGCTTGTATTCGGTGGGATGGCAGTTTCTTGTCACATTAATGTCTTCTGCTCTTCATTCTCTTCGTATTTTTCTAGCTGCAGATTTGGAAAGTATTCAGTCTCTCTGATTCCACATCAACTGAAGTTGTTTAGAAATCTTCATGCACAATTATTACACACTTCTCCTGGGAAGTCCACAATCTCAGTGGGCCAAATTTGACCTAGGATCCACTTTGTTCTGATTCTTAACACAGGACTATCAGCCTTGGGATCACAGGCTCTCATCTAACAGAGGAAAATAATACTGCACCAGCTTTCTTCTTCAGGTTTCAGTCTGAGTTCTAACTTGCCTATTGGAACCAGATGTTAACTGGCTCAGGAATGTCATCTCAGGACTTGGAAGTAAAAATGAACGAGATGCATTAAGGTTGTCATTTTCCTGGAGTCCTTTGTTTGTATATTTACATATTTATATTTTATATATTCTTTAGCTTATATAACATTTAGCGTACTTTTATTATGTCCTTTTATTGTGCTGGTTTTAATTCCGTATTCCCTTCTCAAGCATTTATTCTTCATGTATATAAGAATATTTTTACATTTTCATGAAATATAAAGGTCCCATTCAAATCTCACTCAGTTATTGAACTTCAGTATGTCCTATAAGTGCTATAGAGATTCCCTTGATATTTATGAGCTATTTTGTGTTCTGACTGTGACGAGCCAATCTAGCCCAGATATAATCGAAGGAAGCAAGCAGAGCTCTGAACAGAACTCACCCCAAAACTCCCCCACCTCCACTGTAGACCCTTCTCTTGCCAACACGGATTCAAAAATCCTGCAGAATAGCTATATTTTAATAACACTTCACATTTTATATATCTTTACCACCTAAAAATCACACTCAAAAAGCACAAGCTACTGTCCCTCTCTTCTCTCATTCTTTTCCCCAGTCAAAAACCTTCCAATCATTCAACCATGCTTGTCAAGCACACAATTGATATCAAGTTTAGAAAAATGCTTTTACTTTTGCAAATAATGGAAGTTCTTTCAGCCTATTTAGCAAGGTAACAATTGAGTCTATTACCTAAAGTATACCTGCTATATGATTCACTTCTTTGAAATAAACTTCCCAGTTTCAACTCACTGATATTTTCCTTGCAGTACAATTTCTACATAATTTCCTTCTCTCCTTTCAAACTGTGCTATTGTTGCTCCTGTTTACAAAAGCCAGAGTGACTTTACAGTTTTGTTGGTTTGTTTGTTTTATTTAAATCCCAAATGTTGGTTTGCAGAGCATTTTTTCCCTTTAGATTTCCTGTTTTCTTCAGTTATCAACAAGATATTGTTCAGTTATTTTGTAGAGGAATTTTCATATTTTCTCCATTACCACTTCTGAATTTTAAGCTATAAAGACATTGTGGTTTTAAATCAATTAACTCTCGATTTCTGTGAAGAAAATCACCTCTTCTTTTCTTTTTACTGAGTGCTGTTTCTTTCCTCTTTTCCCACTCTTGTGTTATATAATTCCAGTAAATTCAAGCCCTCTGAAGAATACTTACTATGTGCCATCCTAAAGTAATATCTTGAAATACAAAGTTGAATAAATTGTAACTTATTCCCCTAGAATAATCCTATCTGTTAGGACAGGAGATATGTAAAAATGTTATAAAACCATGTGATGTGCTTCAATTGGTACACTTACCAAAATTACAGGATAAACAAGGAAGAGATGATAAATGCCTGGAGTGGAGGGGGGATGGGGAACCATCATAGGGAAGGAGTTACTGGGAGTTTGGGATTGACATGTACATACTGCTATATTTAAAATAGATAACCAACAAGGAACTACTGTATAGCACAGGGAACTCTGCTTGGTATTCTGTAATAACCTAAATGGGAAAAGGATTTGAAAAAGAATAGATACATGTATATGTATAACTGAAACACTTTGCTGTACACATGAAACTAACACAACACTGTTAATCAACTGTACTCCAATATAAAATTAAAATTTTTTTAGTAAAAGTACTTTTAATATGTAAAAAAGGAATAAATAACAGAGTCTGATATAGATATAGGCTAAAAAATGGAACTAACTTCAAACGTATAGTTGCTTTAAAGGTCTAATGACTATTAACTAAAAAGGAAGAGGGGCGAATAATAAACAGAAACCAAAATGCTTATTCATGAGGTACTTTCATTCCCTAGTCTCTGAGGAAAAAAAACATTAGAATGATAAAAAGGAAAAAATAATAAATGTTAAGTGGGAGGATATTTACCTTTCCCACTGATGTTACTACTTTTCAATATGTTTTCTAAACATTTCTGCAGAATTATTTTCAGAACTAATTTATGAACATAATGAGGAAACTGCTCTCAGTACTCGATCAACTTGCCTTTTTACCTCTAAAAGTATTACATAAGTTGATATATTTATTCACTAAACAGTGTTCTGAATAAAATATGACTATTTCAAGAATTCATATCTAAAAGCTAAAAATGTTTCACCATTGAAAACAAGCCAAAATTTTAGAAAGTTCTGAAGACAGTCTCCAGTGAGGAGTTTTAAAAGATGGGTAGGACAAGATTATCAAGACTGGAATCATGTCAGATTGGCAGGATCTTGCACACATTTGGAAAGATTTGCTATTTTCTAAAAGTATACACTTCATAACCTAGCAACTCACTTCATTACTTTAGAGCTCCTTTGCCATCACAAAGGAAACAGAGTTTGATTAAAGAACTATTGATACATGTGGAATTTCCCCCAAAGATCTAGGGTGCTTAAATTCCAGTAGATCAGAGAATCACTAGTAGATTTTTTTAAACGTCAGTTTCCTAAATTTTCTCTGTGCACTCCTCTTTGAATTGTAGCTGTTTGCATATCCTTTAATGCTACCCTAGAAATCTGTTTTATTTATTGAGTAATAATAATTTTGAGTGCCTTAAACTTTAACAACACACTAATGTTGAGGTCTCTGCCTCTTATTGACATTGATTGCTTGAGGCTTTGATACAGATAAACCATCATCCTGTTGGTAGCTTACTATCTGAAGTCCTTTGATTAAAGTAATAGCCATATTCTAAATTCCACTCTATCAAAAAATACATGTTTTATTAATGATCCAGATTACTTACTACTACACAAATTCAATTTTTTGCTACTCCTAATAAAATTAATATATTTCCTGAAGATAAACTATCATCTACATATGTACCATTTATTGACTAACTAGCAAAGATGTTGCTATTTTGTCTGTAATTTGAGCAGTTTGACTCCTATATCTGCTCTAATTCTCTTCTGGTATATGGTGATAGAGGGGTGTAAAAAAGCAAGGAGAATCCATCTTAATACCTCTGCATTTTGATATCTTCAGCAAGCTACCTGTTGCTCACACTCATGTCTGTCTTTGATCAGAATAAGGTCCACTTTTTCCTCTTCTGGTTCCTGCATCAACTACAATTTCCTGGACACAAAGCACATGAAAATCTGAAAAGGTGCTCTTTACGTAAAGATTTTCATAATTATATCGAGACTATGTTGGAGAATAAAAGTTGAAATAAAGACACACAGATGCATTTATACACAGACTCACACAAAGACTCACACTCATATCCCACAGGCTTTATTTTCCCCAATTTAACTAACTTTGATCTTTGTTGTCTTATGAAAGTTTGAGACCTCTCTGGCCAAATTACCAAGGGTTCCTATATGTTCTCTATATGAGATTGGTTTACAGAAAGACCACTCCATTTGGACCTGAATTTCTTATCTTTATTACTCTAAATGAGAATCTAAATTCTTATCTATTTTGTATTATAAAACAAAAAAGCACCTTTCAATTAATTTGATGTACAAGGACATTGGTGCTAATAACTCCTTTCACTTTCCTAACCACATTCTTCCCTGGCTAAGTAGGAAGAGGGTGCGGCATGAGCAAAGGCAGGGCTGTAGTCCTTCCCCAGGTCTTTTTGGTGGCTATCTTTTTTCAGAATAGCAGTATACCCTGTACTCTTTAATAGTGTAGTATAGCATTAGTGAATTAAATCATCGTGCAATGTAGTTTTATTATGGTCTTATGTTTTAATTCCACTTACCCTTATAAGGAAAAATATATGAGGAACTGACCAGTTATTTTCCTTTTTTTTCAGTTTATTAATATAATTTTTTTTTTTTTTTTTTTTTTTTTTTTTTGTGGTAGGCGGGCCTCTCACTGTTGTGGCCTCTCCCGTTGCGGAGCACAGGCTCCGGACGCGCAGGCTCAGCAGCCATGGCTCACGGGCCCAGCCGCTCCGCGGCACGTGGGATCCTCCCGGACCGGGGCACGAACCCGTGTCTCCTGCATCGGCAGGCGGACTCTCAACCACTGCGCCACCAGGGAAGCCCTATTAATATAATTTTTAAAGGTTACTTTCCATTTACAGTTATTACAAAATATTGGCTACATTCCCTGTGTTGTGCAATACCTCCTTAAGTCTATCTTACATGCAATAGTTTGTACCTCCCACTCCCCCGCCCCTAGATTGCCCCCCCTGCACTGGTAACCAATAGTTTGTTCTCTATATCTGTGAGTCTGCTTTTTAATTTTTTTGTTATATTCACCAGTTTGTTGTATATTTTACATTCCACATATAAGTGATATCATACAGTGCTTGTCTTTCTCTTTCTGACTTATTTCACTTAGCATAATGCTCTCCAAGTCCATTCATGTTGCTGCAAATGGCAAAATTCCATTCTTTTTATGGCTGAGTAGTATTCCATTGTATAGATACCACCTGTTCTTTATCCATTCATCTGCTGATAGATACTTAGGTTGCTTCCATATTTTGGCAATTATAAATAATGCTGCTATGAACATTGGGGTGTATTTATCTTTCTGAGTCGGTGTTTTTTTTAATATATACCCAGGAGTGAGAATTGCTGGGTTATATGGTAGTTCTATTTTTAGTTTTTTGAGAAACCTCCATACAGTTTTTTTCACACTGCCTGCACCAACTTACATTCCCACCAACATGTACAAGGGTTCCCTTTTCTCCACATACTCACCAACATTTATTTGTGTTCTTATTTGATGATTGCCATTCTGACAGGTGTGAGGTGATATTTCACTGTGGTTTTGATTTGCATTTCCCTGATGATTAGCAATGTTGAGCATCCTTGCATGTATCTGTTGGCCATGTGCATTTCCTCTTTGGAAAAATGTCTGCCCTAGGTCTTGGAGTGTGTGAGATTTTGTGTGTGCCCTTTAAGAGAGGCATCTCCATTTCTTACAGCCTCCTGGTTCTCCCGAAATCAAATACCATTGGTCTTCAAAGCCAAACATTCTAGGGGTTCTTCTTCCTGGTGCAGGATCCCTGGGCTGGGTAGCCAAGTGAAGGACTAAGACCCCCTCACTCCTTGGGGAGAACCTCTGCAATTGTGATTATCCTTCCATTTGTGGGTCACCTACCTGGGATGTGGGTCTTTTTTTTTTAAACATAATGTCTTTTTTTAACATTTTATTTTATATTGGAGTATAGTCGATTAACAATATTGTGTTAGTTTCATGTGTACATCAAAGTGATTCAGTTATACATATACATGTATCTTTTTCTTTTTTCAAATTCTTTTCCCATTTAAGTGGTTACATAATTTTGAGCAGAATTTCCTGTGCTATATAGGTCCTTGTTAGAGGTTGGAGGTTTTACTTTGATTTTGGTTTTGGTTTTTTGTTTTAGCGATACCCTCAATAACTACACTTAAATTAAAAGTGTTGCTTGATATTACAGTTCAGTGTTTCCTCTGATCTATGTTTGATATTTGCTAGCTCTTAGAGCTGCTTTTACTAGTGCCTTACACGCTCTCCTCTCAGCCCTCATTATCAACTGGATTTTGACTCTTCACATTAAGGACCTTTCATTAATTCTACCACAGCAGGGTTTTTGTTTATTTTTTTCTATATCTGAAGTTATTAATGCACACTTTAAGTAGTATTAACAGCATGGTCAGTTGGTTTGCAGTTCTCACTTTTTTGTTGGTTAATTATTCTTTGTTTTAGGAAGGTTGCTGTAAAATAGAGTAATCCTTATAAACAGAGTTATTATCTCTTTTGTCTAACTCAATCCAATTTATATATGGAATTCGTTCCATGGTTTGAAGGTATTTTTGAACTTTCTCTGATCATTTTTGAAGATCTCCAAATCCCTCTTGTCAGATTCCTTAAACCTTGCCCCTGTTTTTGGAGCTACAAAAATTGACCTTAGGCTTTCATTTTTCTTTCAAAATTTACTAAATTCTTGATAGTCTCACTTTTACCCTGTTGATAACTGTTTGCAAATTTATAATTTAGGGAAACTATGTATCTCTCTGCCTCTCCTTTTCTCATGGAATAGAAAAGTCCCAAATAGTATAAGTATTTACTCAGTTGAAAAAGTGTCAGTTTTCATCAGTACTTTTCCTAGTAGTCAGTATAGTTATTAGTATACTATACACTTATTTTAAAACCCCACATTAACGAAAAAAGGGAGAAATACTATACGTTTTCCTTATAAATATGTATATAAATTGTGATGTGAAAGTAGGACTTTGCTGAGCACTTTCTTCTTAAAATGACTAGCACCATAGCTTCCATTTAATATGAGAAAATGATACATACAGCAGGCAAGACTTTATAACTTACAAAGAAGTAAAACAACAGTTCTCTTTTCTTATTTTAAAATTATTTTTTAAAAAATTAACAAAAATATCAAACATTGAAATAATAACTAGGGATAAGTTAGGTACACCTACATTATCACAGATAATTCAAGGGGAAAATAACATGGTTTTGAGTAAAATACTAATTGTTTTCACTTCATGACAGCAATTAAATACATTTGAAAAATCAGCCCCAAACCAGACAAAGATACTACAGAAAAAGAAAATTACAGACCAATATCACTGATGAATATATATGCAAAAATCCTCAAAAATACTAGCAAACAGAATCCAACAACACATTAAAAGGATCATACACCATGATCAAGTGGGATTTATCCCAGGGATGCAAGGATTCTTCAATACAGGCAAATCAATCAATGTGATACACCATATTAACAAAATGAAGAATAAAAACCATATGATCATCTAATAGATACAGAAAAAGCTTTTGACAAAATTCAACACCGATTTATGATAAAAACTCTCCAGAAAGTGGGCACAAAGGCAACCTACCTCAACATAATGAAGTACATATATGACAAACCCACAGCATCATTCTCAATGGTGAAAAACTGAAAGCCTTTCCTCTAAGATCAGGAACAAGACAAGGATGTCCACTCTTGCCACTATTATTCAACATAGTTTTGGAAGTCCTAGACATGGCAATCAGAGAAGAAAAAGAAATAAAAGGAATACAAATTGGAAAATAAGTAAAACTGTCACTTTTTGCAGATGACATGATACTATACATAGAGAATCCTAAAGATGCCACCAGAAAACTACTAAACCTGATCAATGAATTTGGTAAATTTGCAGGATAGAGAATTAATGCACAGAAATCTCTTGCATTATGATGAAAGATCAGAAATAGAAATTAAGGAAACAATCATATTCACCATTGCAACAAAAAGAACAAAATACCTAGGAATAAACCTACTTAAGGAAGTAAAAGACCTGTACTCAGAAAACTATAAGACACTGATGAAAGAAATCAAAGATGACACAAACAGATGGAGAGATATACCATGATTTGGATTGGAAGAAGCGATATTGTGAAAATGACTATACTACCCAAAGCAATCTACAGATTCAATGCAATCCCTATCAAATTACCAGTGGCATTTTTTACAGAACTTGAACCAAAAAAAAATCTTAAAATTTGTATGGAGACACAAAAAACCATGAATAGCCAAAGCAATCTTGAGGGAAAAAAAAGGTGCTGAAGGAATCAGGCTTCCTGACTTCAGACTATATTACAAAGCTACAGTAATCAAGACAATATGGTACTGTCACAAAAACAAATATAGATCAATGGAAGAGGATAGAAAGAGATATACCCACACACCTATGGTCAACTAATTTATGACAAAGGAGGCAAGGACATAAAATGGAGAAAAAACATTCTGTTCTATAATTGGTGCTGGGAAAACTGGATAGCTACATATAAAGAATGAAATTAGAACACTCCCTAACACGATACACAGAACTAAACTCAAATGGATTCGAGATCTAAATGTAAGACCAGACACTATAAAACTCTTAGAGGAAAACATAGGAAGAACTCTTTGACATAAATCACAGCAAGATCTTTTTTGATCCACCTCCTAGGGTAATGGAAATAAAAGCAAAAATAAACAAATGGGACCTAATGAAAATTAAAAGCTTTTGCAAAGCAAAGAAAACTCCAAACAAGACAAAAAGACAACCCTCAGAATGGGAGAAAATATTTGCAAGCGAATCAACAAAGGATTAATCTCCAAAATATATAAACAGCTCATACAGCTCAATATTAAAAAAAACAAACAACCCAATCCAAAATTGGGCAGAAGACCTAAATATACATTTCTCCAAAGAAGACATACAGATGGCCATGAAGCACACGAAAAGCTGGTCAACATCATTAATTATTAGACAAATGTAAATCAATGCTACAATGAGGTATCACCTCACACCAGTTAGAATGGGCATCATCAGAAAATCTACAAACAACAAATGCTAGAGAGGGTGTGGAGAAAAGGGAACCCTCTTGCACTGTTGGTAGGAATGTAAATTGGTACAGCCACTATGGAGAACATTATGGAGTTTCCTTAAAAAACTAAAAATAGAATTGCCATATGACCCAGCAATCCCACTACTGGGCATATACCCAGAAAAACCCATAATTCAAAGACACATGCACCCCAGTGTTCATTGCAGCACTGTGTACAATAGCCAGGTCACAGAAGCAACCTAAATGTCCATCGACAGATGAATGGATAAAGAAGATGTTGTACATATATACAGTGGAATATTACTCAGCCATAAAAAGGAATGAAATTGAGTCATTTATAGAGACGTGGATGGATCTAGAGACTGTCATACAGAGTGAAGTAAGTCAAAAAAGAAAAACAAATATCATATATTAATGCATATACATGGAACCTAGAAAAATGGTGCAGATGAACTGGTTTTCAGGGCAGAAATTGAGACACAGGTGTAGAGAACAAACATATGGACACCAAAGGGGGAAAGTGGCAGAGGGGGTGGTGGTGGTGGGATGAATTAGGAGATTGGGATTGACATATATACACTAATATGTATAAAATAGATAACTAATAAGAACGTGCCATATAAAAAAATAAAATAAAATTCAAAAAAAAAACAAGAAAAGATAAAACAAAGAAAAATCACCAAAAATCCCAATATTGTCTTTGTGAAACAGATTGGTATAAAGGAATAAAATTACTCAAAAGATGTAAACCAGAGAATCATTTTATTTCTAAGGATTCAGATAGAGTGATTAAAGGAGACTTTAATTTTAAAGTTATATTTACAAGACAATCAGCATTACTTGCATTTAAAAAAATTATATACTTGTTAAAAACTGAAATAAATACACTAATCAGTTTCTAGCATTTGGATTATTTTTCACTGTTATTTCATTCCTGACATTTTTTGTATTTTTTAAATATCAAAATTAAAGTAAAATTAGCATAAATTTTATATTTAAAATCCATGATCCTTTTTTTTTAATTGAGCAGGGTTGATTTACAACACTGTGCCAATCTCTGCTGTACAGTAAAGTGACTCAGACATATAAACATTCTTTAAAAAAAATTTTTCCATTATGGTTTATCCAAGGAGACTGGATATAATTCCCTTTGCTATACAGTAGGACCTTGCTGTTTACCCATTCTAAATGTAATAGTTTGAATCTACCAACCAGTGAGGTCCTTAATCAATGTCTAAACAGAAACAAAATTGAAGCTTATATTTTTATTTAAATTAAAATTTGAATGTGCCATTGAGATGAACATTAAATGCAAAAGTGCAGATACATAAAGTTAAAATTTGAAAACATAAACAATATAAATTGACATGAATTAGGTTCTACATTGAAATACACAAGTATGTAGTACATGGAGGTAAGTGATAAAGGTTTGTTTGCTAAAGGAAGCCAGATCCTTAAGGTAGTTTTTTAGAAACAAGTAAATTCAAAAGAAATTATAACAAATTTAACTGAAAGGTTACTTAGTGCAAATAAAACAAAATCTTAGTGTATTCCTATGCAGTACATGGGAGGAATGTGTGTGTTTATGTGTGTGTTATAACTCTGAAATTTAACCCTACTCTTTTGCAAGTCATCGATTTCCTTCTTTGTTGCTGTAAGTTATTACTGAATTTTTATTAAAATACCTGAAATTTTGAATAACAGTTGGTAAATTTATCTTTGTAGACAATTCTGTCTTTATATTCATTGGTATGATTTGAGTTCTAGTTGCAACATTGCATTTGTATGTGGAAAAGGCTGAATAAGTGCCACCATATTACAGGTTTCCCTTGCTATCCAAAAGTAGGGCATTCCTCTCAAACCTTTTGTAAGCTGAAAAGGTGTAAGGTGAACAAGCAATTACCTTAGGACACATCATGCTAATGGATGCACAAAATAAATCAAGTTAGAGCACAGATCCTCAAAAACACAGTTCAAAGCTATGGCTGCTCAATGCTGAGGTGCTTAATGTAGTTCCCAGGAAAAGCTTGGCCCTGCACTCTCACTGCTGGAGGTGAGTGCTGCCCCTATAATGGCTCACTGCAAAACAAACATTTAACGTGACTTTCACTTTTTGCCATTTTTGTAAAAGTGAAAATCCTCTTTGGATTTTTTTTTTTTTTTTTTTGGTTAATGAAAATGGGTACTAATGTAGGTCTTTCATAAAAACTAAGTAGCATAAAGTGAACTTTCAAAAAGCACGTGATACCTGTTTATTTAAGTCCATAAAAACATACCTACATCTTGTACAACCAGACAAAAATTATGTCAGGAAAAAAATCAGTGAAATTATCAACTTCCTTTATAGGTGGAAAACCATGAGTGGCTTTTAGCAAATGGTAATTTCAACTTCATGTTTTTACCATGCCTGTGTCAAAAGGCTTTTAAGCCTGATCGTCCAATGAATCATAAAAAAACCCAAATAGTCCCAAGAGAACAGTGCTTGTGTATTATATGTTTCCAATTCACCACTGAAACTAGACCTGAAAACTGAAAATTTGATTTATTCTTCTTGAATTTCTTGGGAAATATATAGAAAGTAGGTGTAGATAGAAATCCCAGATCTTTGCAATTTTTGAACATGAGGTTAATGAGAGTCTTCTAAGAGATATAGTTTGGTTTAATTTTAGATAAATCTTTACAAAATTAGATCAAAATGGAATCTTGTATTTTGCCAATAACATAACGTACTTAAATTAAAAACCTAATGATATAGCTTTGCAAATACCCACTTGTCAAAATGAGTAATAATTTGTTTTCAGAGTCATAAGGAAAGCTAACTTTATCTTAGTATATCTGTAAGTTAAATAAATGTACACTAAAAACACTAAGGAAACACTTAATGGAGTCTATAGATGGTAAACCTACAAACATTAACAAAGAAACCATATGTAAATTACATAAATCTATTTACCTTGATTTTTTTGTAAATACAATCTTAGGTTCTGCACTTAAAATTATCCCCTTTTATATAGCTTCAAACAGGATTTAATTTCCATCGTTATGTGCTACCTGTGAAAGTGTGCCACTTTAGTGGAGTTCACAAGTCTGGCTGGTGCTTGCATTATCTTCTGTTAGTTTGGAATAAATTTTTCTGTTTGGTTTTGGTTTAAAAAAAATAATTGGAGTAAATTACATAGTTATGTTTTGTCAAGACAAGTATTGCCACTTACGGTTAGAAAAGTAAGCATAACATTAGCAGACTGTTTTGCACATATGTTTTAGTGTATTCAAATATAATCTCCAAGGTTTTCCATTTTACACATGGGAAAACAGAAACAGATTTCAGTGATTTGCCTAAGGTCATGCAATAAATCAATGGTAGTGTACAAGTCAAAAATTATCCCTCTGGAAGTTTAAAATGAGATTCATTAGTAATGAAAGCAAAGGACACAAGAAGAGGTGAATAAATATTAAAAATTATAATTGTGAATTGGTAAGGTTTTATAAGATGGGAAGAGGAATTTGAAACTTGTTTTAAATGTATTTAGTGTCGAGTATGAGTAGCATATCAGTAATAGAAACATTTCAGGAGTAACTGTATAATGAGTATAGAGATTTAGAAATCAGTCTAGAGGAAAATTGTGGGTGGCACGGACTTTTCTTTCAAAAAGGAGATATGGAGAAAATACTCCAAAGGATTAAAATGAATAGAATATTGTAAAAGTGTTTCAGAAAACACAGACAACATTTTCCAAAAATATTTTTCAGGCTTGATTTATGCTATTTAGACAATTCCTTCTTAAATTTCAGTTTCATAAATTTTGTATCTAACTTGTTAATAATGAATCTGGAAATGTCTCAAAATACTCAATAATGTGTATTTTTTCTATAATGTAATTTATTTCAAAGTAAAATGCTTACAGGAAATAATACAGAGTTCTTACATTAGTATTTACCAGGAGGTGAAAAAAATTGAAAGAAAAGTGATTCATAGTATGGAACAAACATTTTTGTCCAAAGGAAGCCAAAAGTTTATTTGTGAATCTTTAATATTTATTTATGTGGTTTATATGTCATTGAAAATGCAGTCATTTAGCCTAATGAGTGAGCCACTCAATTTCCGTGAGAATGAGAAAAATATATCCTGCTATACCAATTCTTAATAAGCCCTTAAAAATCATGATATAGTTTCATAAGAAGTACTCAGCAGTAACTGTAGTTTTCCATAGAATGCTCATACCTCATTTTCAAGTATGAAAGACTAAAAGGGGATTTTTATTCCATGGTAGGTAGATTAATATATGACACATTCAAAGTACATGTTGATAATGAGCTTGAATGTTTCCTGAGACAATCTGTACCTTCTTAAATTATACATTATCAGAAAATTACCAGTTTTGTTATGTTGCAAGATTGTTTCCTAAGAATAATATGTATTATATTCTAGTGGATCATATGTATCTTTTGAAAATATTGTTTCCAAAATTAGCTTTTTTTTTTTTTTTTTTTTTTTTGTGGTACGCGGGCCTCTCACTGTTGTGGCCTCTCCCGTTGCGGAGCACAGGCTCCGGATGCACAGGCTCAGCGGCCATGGCTCACGGGCCCAGCTGCTCCGCGGTATGTGGGATCTTCCCGGACCGGGGCACGAACCCGTGTCCCCTGCATCGGCAGGCGGATTCTCAACAACTGCGCCACCAGGTAAGCCCCAAAATTAGCTTTTTTAGACTAATTTTTTAATGCAAAATACAACTCTTTTTTGCTCATTAAATGACAACATTCTAATTGCCGCGACCAAAGGTTAATCTCATACCAGCACACACGACCCTTAGAGTTTATATACTTTTATTGTTGTATTATTATTGAAAAATAACATGGAAAACTAGAATGAAGAAATGAATAACTTGCTCTAGTGATGCAAATAACTTCTCAATAAGTTTTTTGCTTTTGTGTTGTTTATTTAATTATAAAGTTACTAATTAGTAAATGTAGATTTAATGATATTTCAAAATGCTTAATTTAAATAAAAATACAAAATAAATAGTTTTCCTTGAGAATATCTAAACTCTTCCACAGGACATTTTTACTGCTTTAACCCATGACTTATATATTATGCAGAGAAATTTCCTATTGCTATTAATTGTAAATTCTCAGTACAGTTTTATTTTGGAATGGAAATTATATGCCTGTAGTAATTTGCGTTAAGCCATATGATTAGGTGCTAGCTATGCCAACATAAGGATACACGACATAAGGATACATGATATATATGAGACTCTTGGAGTGCTGAACCCTGAATTATAGAACATTTTATCCCCTTGAATTTGACAACTCTTCCAGTAGCTGACTCCTTCTTGGCTTCCTTGAGGTCTTAGTTTAAATACTGTCTTCTTGTTTAAGATCTTCCTCAACCCTTCAAAATAAATCCAAGCCACCTGTCTTGTTATAATTTCATTCTACTGTTATTTTCCTTCATAGAACTTACAACCCATATACTTATTGTGTATGAATATCGTTTTTACTATCATTCAGTAAGTTTCTATTTTATCATTGGACACCTGATACCTAGTACAACTCTCCATATATATTTTGAATGAAAAATTTAATAAATGAGCATAAATTCTTTCTCACATTTATAGGGTTATATAATATTGTGTTTGAAAAGGATATGTACAAGAGGTCTTGTATATGATGGTTGATTCTGCTCTAAAACATCTCTGACAACGATGTGGTCAACTAGTCTCTGTTTGAAAACCTCCTGTGATTGGATATATATTAAGTCTGGCTGCTCCCATTTCATTATTACACAGATTCCACAGTGTAGTCATTCCTATTTCAAGCTTAATCCGTCTCCATTGAATGTCCACACATTTGCCTCAATTTTATGCTTTTAGCTATACAGAAAAAAGGCATTATATCTTCCACATGAAAACTTTCAAATACAGTATTTGAAGCCTTCTATATTTCCCCCAAGTATAATTATATGTAGACATAACATTGGCATTTTCTTCAATCAGAATTGGTTCCATGATCTTCCATATCTAGGTTACTTTTATTTAATGAGTTCTACTTTGACTGGATTCCTATTAGTAAACTTAGGCTTCTGAGGATAGCAATCATATGTTGACTGAATAGTACAGTATTGTAGAACAGATAAGTGTAGTAGACACTTGTGATACACCAGCCATATCCCCTCAGCCTATTTGATTTAGTACAGCTGTGGTGAAAAATCCCTGATTCTCTTTTCCATATGCCACACTAAATAAATATAGTAGGGTCTCTCTGTTTTGCTTCCTCAGAGGATCAAGGCCAACTAGCTACATGCAGGCATAACCCAGAAGTTCAGAGGAGTAAATCAACATGGAATGGGGGCGCATGGATCAATGCTGCATTCTCCCCTTTCTCTGATACAAGAGATCTGAGGATTCTCTAGTTGCCCATCATTGTAACAAGCTCATTATCAGAATTTGATTGGTGTGTTTCCTCTATCTTGTTCTCAATTTCCTCATTTTTTTTTGATACTGAATTCATGAATGATCTGCCAGATAAACAATGGCGTCCAAGTCCTTGTTTCATCGTCTGCTTTCAAAGGAATATAAGAACTATGCAATTCTAAATAACTATACTTGTGTTATTACAACTTGATATATTCTGATATTTTTTGCAAAAGCAAAAAATATTGAAATACCATTGACTATCTTAAAATATTTGATTATTTTTCCTATGCTATATTGTTACACACTAAAGTTTTTTTTAATTTACATTTTTTTAATGCAAAGACTATATTTTTATATTTATCTCTTTCAAATACCTTATTGTTGGGTCAAGCCCAATTCAATAACATGTCAACATGTTTTAAGGCATATAACATATCTTTCTGCCTTTGTGTACAACTAAGATGATGTAAGTGCTGCTATTATGGTTTTCAAAGCTGATGAAATGAATCATTAAAGACAAAATAATCAAGGACAGAAAATGTTTTCAACCCTCAGTTGTGGTGGTACTAAATTTAATCCACTCACTGTGCTTCTAATGTCTTTCTGGAATAATTTTAAAAAATCTTTACCTACATTTCCTTTTGTTTCAAAAATCAAAAAGTATAAATATTAAGTATTATCTTTTATTTAAAATCAGTATCATGATACAATATAGATATAGATATATAACTTTTCTATTATAAGTTACTACAAGATATTGAACATAGTTCCCTGTTTTATACAGTAAATCCTTGCTGTTTAACTATTTTATATATAGTGATGTGTATTTGTTAATCCTATACTCCTTATTTATCCCTCCCACCTTACCCCTTTGTGACCATAAGTTTGTTTTGTATGTCTGTGAGTCTGTTTCTGTTTTGTAAGTAAGTTCATTTGTATTATTTTTTATATTTCACATATAAATCATATCATATGATATTTGTCTTTCTCTGACTTCACTTAGTATAATAATCTCTAGGTCCATTCATGTGGCTGCAAATAGCAATATTTCATTATTTTTTATGGCTGAGTAGTATTCCATTGTATATGTGTACCACATCTTTTTCCATTCATCTGTTGATGAACATTTAGGTGGCTACCATGTCTTGGCTATTGTAAATAGTGCTACTATGATCATTGGGATGCATGTATCTTTTTGAATTAGAGTTTTCTTTTCCAGATATATGCCCAGGAGTGGGATTCCTGGATCATATGGTAATGCTATTTTTAATTTTTTAAGGAAACTGCATACAGTTTCCATGGTGTCTGCACCAATTTACATTCCCACAAACAGTGTAGGAGAGTTCCTTTTTCTCCACATACTCCTTAACATTTATTATTTGTAGAGTTTTGGATGATGGCCATTCTGACCATCATCAGTCAGAGTGTGAGGTGATACCTTATTGTTTTTTTGATTTGCATTTCTCCAATAATGAACTATATTGAGCATCTTTACATGTGCCTGTTGGCCATCTGCATGTCTTCTTTGAAGCAATGTCTCTTCAGGTCTTCTGCCCATTTTTTGATTGAGTTGTTTGTTTTTCTGATATTGAGTTGTATGAGCTCTTTGTATATTTTGGAAATTAAGCCCTTGTGAGTTGCATCATTTGCAAATATTTTCTCCCAGTCTGTAGATTGACTTTTGTTTAATTTATGGTTTCCTTCCTTTGATGTGCAAAAGCTTATATGTTTGATTAAGTCCTAATTGTTTAGTTTTGCTTTTGTTTAATTTGCCTTGTGAGACTGACCTAAGAAAATATTGCTATAATTTATGTCAGAGAATGTTTTGCCTATGTTCTCTTCTAGAAGTTTTATGACATAATGTCTTATATTTAAGTCTTCAAGCCATCATGAGTTTATTTTTGTGTATGGTGTGAGGGAGTGTTCTAACTTCACTGATTTACATGAGGCTGTCCAGCTTTCCCAACACCACTTGCTGAAGAGACTGTCTTTTCTCCATTGTTTATTCTTGCCTCCTTTTTTGAAGATTAATTGACCATAGGTGTGTGGGTTTATTTCTGGGCTCTCTATTCTGTTCCATTGATCTATATGTCTGTTCTTCTGCCAATACCACACTGTTTTGATTACTGTAGCTTTGTAGTATTGTCTGAAGTCTTGAGGGAGTCTTGCATCCAGCTTTACTCTTTTTCCTCAAGACTGCTTTAGTAATCCTGGGTCTTTTGTGGTTCCATATAAATTTTAGGATTATTTGTTCCAGTTCTGTGAAAAAGATCATGGGGAATTTGATAGGGATCACATTAAATCGGTAAATTGCTTTGAGTATTAAGTCTATTTTAACAATATTCTTCCAATTCAAGAACATGGGATGTCTTTCCATTTCTTTGAATCATCTTCAATTTCCTTATCAATATTTTATTAACACAATAGTTATGCTCAGAATTACATTTTTAAATCAAATACTTTTTTTAGCATTCTATGTTTGATATTTCACTCTGCTGAAGGGGAAACTATAGATTGCCTACTAAAACATCCAATTTAAAGAAGAAGATATCACAAAGTAACAGGGATTGTATATTAAATATTCCTTTTTTAAAAATATATATAGTTTCTGCAGCAATATCCACAAAAAATGATTTTTGGAAACAAATTTTAAAAGGAACTCTTGTTTAACAGTGCAATATTTCAACAAAACAGAAGCAGACTCACTGATATAGAGAACAAACTAGTGGTTACCACATGGGAGAGGGGAGGGAGAAGGGGAAAAATAGGTGAAGGGGATTAAGAGCTCAAACTACCATTTTTAAAGTAAATAAGTCACAAGAATGTAATGTACAGCACAGGGAATATAGTCAGTATTTTATAATAACTTTGTATTGTGTGTAATCTTTAAAAACATTGAGTCATTCAGTTTTGCACCTGAAATTAATGTCATAAGTCAACTATACTGCAATATTTCCTCTAGTGGCTTAGGTCTAATTAAGAAGTTATTTATTCTTTTCCATATCTATCAACATAACCAGGAAGAAGTATGAATGTATTTGCTAATCTCCTCTCTCAGATTATTTCTATGGCTGGTACCTTCTAGTCCTAGATCATTTCTTAACATTTATTCATTCAAGTAATACATGAGGACAAATGTGAACGCAAGTTGTACTGACCATGTGTGAATATATTATACATTAAATTAGTAGATCAAATAAACAACATATACATTTTTTATTAATTGCTAGATATTACCAAATTGCCTTCTGTTGAGTTTTCAAACTTAGTATTCTGCCATCAAAGCATACCAGTTTATTAGTGTCTTTACAATAATTTATTTACCTAGGGCTCACAATGTCTATTCTTAATGTATCTATTTTGATTCAATATGATGCCATTCACATATCATACTTCATAGTACATCTCCCTTCACAATGAATACTTCTTACTTCATACCAACAAATCACACTTTCACATTGCAGTTCATGCTTCCAAATTCTAGCATCAAAATTGTATTTTTCTAATTACAATAACTGTAAAATATATAATTTCATTTACTTTCCACTAACATGCTTTGAACTATTGTTATATTTTATGCACACACTTATACTCAGAAAATATTTCTTGTGCTATCCCTTTTCCCATACTGATTAGTGTTTTCATCTAGTGGTATTTCCCTTCAGCCAGAAGGAAATCTTTTGTTATCTCCTGTGGATCAGGTTTGCTAATGACAAATTCTTGCAGTTTTTCTTTATCTTCAAATGTCTCATCAAATTCGTCAAATTTCACTCTCATTTGTGAAGAAAATTTTCACTGTGTATGAAATTCTAAGTTAATATTTACAGTTCAAGAATGCCATTTCATTGCCTTTTGTTCTCTGTTGTTTCTATCAAGAAATCAGCCATAATCTGTTTTGGTGATCTTTACATGAAGTGTCTTATATCCCTGATTGCATTCAAATGTTATACTTTCTTTTATATCAGTTTTCAGCAGTTAAATTATGATGTACTTAGGTGTGACTTTCTTTGTGTTTATCCTCCTTGGATTTCACTGAGCTTTTCATATTGTATGTTGATAAACCTTTAAAGTCACATTTGAAAACAATGTCCAGTTTTTCTTCACAGGTATTATCTTTCTCAAATTCCCTGAGTCTCTCATTTTTATTTTCATGTGCTGTTCTTTAAGTTAGTTAATGGTCTATTGTAAAAAATAAAAACCACTGATTTTTTTTTTCTGTTATCTCCAAGGTATTTTTTTTAAATTATTTTTTTGTTTATTTTTGGCTGCATTGGATCTTTGTTGCTGTGGGTGCGCTTTCTCTAGTTGTGGCAAGCGGGGGCTACTCTTCATTGCGGTGCGCAGACTTCTCATTGCAGTGGCTTCTCTTGTTGTGGAGCATGGGCTCTGGGTGCACAGGCCTCAGTAGTTGTGGCACACAAACTCAGTAGATGTTGCTCGCAGGCTGTAGAGTGCAGGCTCAGTAGTTTTAGCACATGGGTTTAGTTGTTCCATGGCATGTGGGATCTTCCCAGACCAGGGCTCAAAACTGTGTCCCCTGCATTGGCAGGCGGATTCACCACTGTACCACCAGGGAAGCCCCCAACCTGCTTTTAAGATCATCCAATGATATTTTAAATTACATACATATTATTTTTCTTTTCCATAAATTCTAGTGTATTCTCTTATAGTTTCCATTTCTCTGCTAACATTTGGCTTCTGATCATTCCTTACCATCACAATTTCCTCTAATTCTTTGTACACATACCCTTTACTTCTTGGAATATATTTATAA
The DNA here is from genome assembly GCF_026419965.1 of Kogia breviceps. NCBI lineage: Eukaryota > Metazoa > Chordata > Mammalia > Artiodactyla > Physeteridae > Kogia > Kogia breviceps. The sequence continues at coordinate 85,540,901 of NC_081313.1, read as the reverse complement.
TATCTGCTTTCAAAATTTTACCTACTGAATCTAAAATTTGAGTCATCTCAAATGTTGAAAAGCTCATGTTGAGCTTTTTTTTTTTTTTTTTTTTTTTTTCTGCGTTACACGGGTCTCTCTCCCATTGACGAGCACAGGCTCCAGACACACAGGCTCAGCAGCCATGGCTCACGGGCCTAGCCACTCCTCGGCATGTGGGATCTTCCCAGACCTGGGCACGAACCCGTGTCCCCTGCAACGGCAGTCAGACTCTCAACCACTGCGCCACCAGGGAAGCCCTGTTGAGCTTCTTTTGAATGTCTTTTATTTTTCTATGTGTTACAATTCACTTATTTATTTTCACTTCTTATAACTGGACATCATGAGTAATAGATTGCAGAGGATCTTGATTTTGCTATGTTCCTCTAAAAAGTTAGTTTTTGTTCTAGTATGCACTTAATTGCAGATTGATCACATTTCAACTTGTTTAGGCTTCATTTTATGCTTTTGTAGAATAGATTTTATAAGTTCAAGGATTTTCCTAACCCCCTCTAACTTACTGAGACTCAAACTCCAAACTCTAATTTTAGGTTTTGTTTGGAGGAATCTAGAGTAGAATACTCCTAAGGAATAGCTTTCTTTGTGTCTCCACTTAGTTTTAACAAGGTAGTAATAAAGGCAGTGCACAATAGTTAAACTAGTTTTCCATTATCTTTCTCACTGCTTCACATCTGGTATTTCTATTCTGTTCTCAAACCCATCAAAGCTACTCTTTGGTAAGCCTCAGGTAGTTGCCCTAAGAAACAGGTGGCCCAGTCTTCATTAAAGAACCGCTGAGGATCTTCACCTAACTGTTGCTCCACACACTTACACACACACACACACAAACAAACTGCAAAGCTCTCTTCAGTACATCACTCTCTCCTATTTGGCATCTAGCACACTTCATTATATTTGGAAAATATAATGGCAGAGAATTGGGGAATTATGGGACTCACCTCATAAGATTTCCTTTGCTTGGTGATTATAGTCTTGCATTGCTTGATGTCTAAATCCTGAAACCAGTTACCCAATATATACTATTCAGTTTTATTGTTTATTGTAGGAGCACCAGCTGAATACTAGTTATTCATTCATAGCTAGAATTCAGGATAAAGTATTAATTTACGCAAATAGAGATTTTTAAAGAATGTATTGGGGACTTCCCTTGTGGTGCAGTGGTTAAGAATCTGCCTGCCAATGCAGGGGACACAGGTTCGAGCCCTAGTCCAGGAAGATCCCACATGCCACGGAGCAACTAAGCCCATGTGCCACAAGTACTGAGCCTGCACTCTAGAGCCAGCAAGCCACAACTACTGAGCCCCTGTGCCACAACTACTGAAGCCTGCGTGCCTAGAGCCCATGCTCCACAACAAGAGAAGTCACTGCAATGAGAAGCCCGTGCACTGCAGAGAAGAATAGCCCTCGCTTGCCACAACTAGAGGAAGCCCACGCACAGCAACAAAGACCCAACGTAGCCAAAAATAAATAAATAAAATCAATAAATTTATTTTTTTAAATGTGTTTATGTATCCATTTTGAATTATATCCTTTGGTTTTAAAAGCATAACTATAGCATTCATTAAAAATACTTAGTGGGCTTCCCTGGTGGTGCAGTAGTTGAGAGTCCGCCTGCCATTGCAGGGGACACGGGTTCGTGCCCCGGTACGGGAAGATCCCACATGCCACAGAGCGGCTGGGCCTGTGAGCCATGGCCTCTGAGCCTGCACATCTGGAGCCTGTGCTCTGCAATGGGAGAGGCCACAACAGTGAGAGGCCCATGTACTGCAAAACAAACAAATACTTAGTGAAGCAAAGAAAACAATTAGTAGTAGATTTTAATTCTCATTATACATGACATGTGAAGTTAAAAAATATTCATGAAAATATAGCATATTTCAATGATATAAGTTATATAAATGACATGTTATGTTAATTGATAGTGAATTCTAAAACAGAGACTCTTTTTAAAAAATATACGTGTAACATTTACTAAAACTGAATATATGTTAGTCTTAAACTTTAATAATTTTCTCAAGGTAGAATATAGGAATTATATGTAAATTTTCTGATCACGTGGTCTTCAACTAGAAATTCATAAGAAGCTTATATCAAAAGGCTCTACCACATGGAATGTGATATTGGTATTGAATAAACTATTGAATCAAAAAACATACAATCAGAAATGGAATGTAATGGTTATAAAAACTTTATTATACTTTATATAATTAACTTATTATTCAGATAAATAAATATGACCTAAATACTTGTCAGTTTCTGCAATACTGCTTTCAACAGTATAGCATGCTTGGGGTTCTATCAGTACCTTATTTCCACAGATTTATTATTTTACGTGTGATAATTTAAAATTATTTGATTGTATCTATTTTATCTTATTTACTTTATTATTTATGGCCTCTGTTTTTCTGGGATTTTTTATTGTGTTTCTTTAAATTTTGCTATCATGTTATGTGATTATTTTGTATTTTTTCTTCAATTTTTTAGATTAAACTCAACCAGCTCACATTTTCTCTCCTTATGTTTTCTTACCATCTCTTTCTTAAGCTCTTGTAACTCCAGTTATGTCTCTGATTTTATTGTCAGAAACAATTTCTTGAATAAGATTTTTTTAAAAAGACAATTGGAATGCTAACAGTTTTCATTTATGCTGCTGTAACAGTTTTCTGATGAGTATTTTTACATGCCATTTGGTTTTTCTATGCTTTTTTTGAATATACTATTGTGTTATTTTTGCATGTATTCTGTATGGTGCCTTTGATGATTCATTATTGAAGGAGTTATGTTCCCTTGACAATTCTCTTGTCAGCAGATTAGTATAAAGGAAGCACCAAGGCCCTGTGGTAGGCTTTCAGTTGATCTAGGGATTTTTTCTGTGAATTTATTTAGCTTATATTTTTTACCAGTAAATAGAAATAGGTAGCTATGAGCTGTGATCAAATTAGTATGTATCTCTTCTCACTTGTAGACACAGAGAGAGAGAAAGTGAGAGAGAGACAGAGACAGAGAGAGACTGCTTTCTGGAAATCCTCACCTGTCTAAGGATTTCAGAGGATTTCAGGTGAGGATTTCCTCACCTTAGAAACCTTTAAGTACAGGTTTCTCTGTTCTTCATTCCTAATTTGGGCCCTGGAAGCTGCTGCTGCCAGCTGGTGCATCCCATTTTGATTGCTGTAAGTAAACAATTTAGGTTTTACTTCTTAGAATGTGCCCTTTATCCTAGAGAAATGAAACTGGTTGACTCTTTCCTGAGATTTTCAGTGATATTACCTTCTCTAAAGACTTCCTGCTTTGTCTCCATACTTTTAAAAGCTGTTCTAAGTATAAGTTTTTGTTTCATGTTTAAAGAGGTTTGTTGAAGATTTTGTATGTTTCTCATTCCCCTTATTCTTTACTGATTTCTACTGAGGGAATTGTCTTCTGCTGTACTCAATCTGGCAGGCATGCTCTAGTGACTTACATATGTAATAGATAATTTTGTATTATAGTAGTATGTTTTAAAAATAAATAATGCACTATGCATTATCCTAATGATGTAAATCTGTGAAGAAACTTCATCAAGGTAATCCTGTCATATCATATGGGGACATTAGACCCTAATCTTCTCATTTCAATTTTCATACTTTGTTTAAAATCTTTGATTTTTTAATCTAGTTTCCTTTATTACATTATTATTTTAAAGTTATTTATCTATCTTTGTAAAAGTTCATGTTGACATTTCCCTTATGTTTTCTAGCCATACTGACAAAACAAATTTGTATCTTTTACACATGAACAACACTGAGTTGATTCTGAAAGCTTTTTTCCCCCTGTATCACTAAAGTCAAAAAGTTGTCTGATAGTTAAGCTGGCATTGATTTCTTTTTAGTTTTTTTCATAATGTGTGATAAGCCCCCTTTTTCAATATTAAAGATTTTGTTTATTTTTGTAAAATTCCTTTCATTATTATTTAATTAATGTACACTCATAGATAATCAGAAAAACAAAAGATTCATAACACAGTAACAAAAGCACAAAACCATATTAAAAGTATCCATGCTCTAACAACGTACATACCAACAATTTTAAAATTAAAATTTTGAAAAGTGAATAAAGGGCATTAGGACAATCAAAGGGATAAATTACCAGTAATCTCCAAGACAGCAACTGAAGTTATTCATAACCAAACTGTCACTTTGACAAGATCATCTTTGTCTGCGCTCATGTTTGGCAGTGCCGTACAAGTACAGTGCCTCCTGGTGCACTGACAGAACAGGCCACCAAGAAAATCCCAGGGTCCTCTCCCTATAAATGCTCTGCATTCTTAGTCAAGTTTTTTTTCTCTCTTTTGTCTCCTAACTTTTGTTTTTGTAAGTGCTATTGCTATTACTCTTTAAAACCTAGCTCATATATCTCTTTCTAAGACATTGCTAAGTTATCTGCCATTATAGTGTTTTTGCTAAATCCTTTCTTTTTTCCTGAAATTATCATACTGCAAAATGATTTATTTTACTTGTGTACGATTCTTCAGAGGATAGTATATTATATTTTTGTATTTAAAGATCTGAGTATATTTTCTGGAACCTAGAAATCACTCAACAAATAGTTGAAAAATTGATCATGTGACAGAATTACACTAATTGTTGATCTGCTATCTGAAAGAATAGGTTATCTTCTATGATAAGTTATCTAAGAGTTGAGAATGTTTTAAGATGTTTCTAAAATAATCAATTTACGTTGGGTTTCTGTCTTTTAGGGCACACACCCATGTAAACTAAACATGTCATAGAGTTTATTTAATCTCATCATTATTTCTTAATATCTGTCTGAATTTTAATATGATATATATTCTCCTCTCCCCAAGTTTTTGACCAAAATAATGAAAATTGAATTGCCTGTGGTACACTATACATAGTATTATATTATACAAACACATTAAAAGTAAATTATAAGTCAAAAGGAATTAGCTGAGTACTTAAATCACTGCTGTAGCTGCTTTCATATACTTTATTTCATTGAATTCCATCTGGCCCTCATTTCATCTCTGACAGGTATTAAAATATATATATTTTTAAATATATTTATTGGAGTATAATTGCTTTACAATGTTGTGTTAGTCTATGCTGTATAACAAAGTGAATCAGCTATACATATACAAAAAAGCCAACACATAGTAATTATTAAAAATATGGACTGCAATGAACAAGAAAATGGAAGATAAAAACCCCAATAAATAACACCATCCATGGACAGCTGCTCTTTATGATTGGTGGATTTTCTACTAGCTTTTCTCCTTTATATGAAAATAATTTAGTACTTATAAAAGTAAGATAATATAGTATTTAAAATGTGTAATGATTTTCCCCATAATATTACATAGAAGTGTTTTATTTGTATTTTGGATTGAATGTTGTGTGGTCCTTGCCCCACATATTCACACAGTGAAGCCTTAACACTGAGAGCTATATTTAGAAATGGGGCGACTTAGGAAGTAATTAAGGTTAAATGAGGTCATAAGGGCAGGACTCTGATCTTATAGGAATAGTGTCCTTATACTAAGAGATATCAGAGAGCTTTCTCTCCCTCTCTCTCTCTGAGAATGCATGAAGAGGCCATATGAGCACACAGGGAGATGGTGATTGCCTCTCCAGGCCAAGAGAAATGGCCTCAGAGTCAAACCTGTCTTGCCACCCTTGATTTTGTACTTGCCAGACTTCAGAACTGTGAGAAATAAATATCTGTTCTTATAGCCACCCAGCCTGTGATATTTTAATATGGCATCTCGAGCAGACTATGACATCACATCATACAATATACTGTTAAACATAAGTTAATTAGCTTTATGCTATTTCATCTTATATATGTGTTATATTTTATTTTTTTATAAATTTATTTATTTGTTTTTATATTTGGCTGTGTTGGGTCTTAATTGCTGTGTGTGGGCTTTCTCTAGTTGCGGCAAGTGGGGGCTGCTCTTCTTTGTGGTGCACGGGCTTCTCATTGCGGTGGCTTCTTTTGGTGTAGAGCATGGGCTTTAGGCGCCCAGGCTTCAGTAACTGTGGCATGCAGCCTCAGTAGCTGTGGCTGGCGGGGTCTAGAGCACAGGCTCAGTAGTTGTGGCACACGGGCTTAGTTGCTCCGGGGCATGTGGAATCTTCCCGGACCAGGGCTCGAACCCGTGTTCCCTGCATTGACAGGCAGATCCTTAACTACTGAGCCACGAGGGAAGCCCAGATGTGTTATATTTTAAATTATCATTTCCCTAGTACATTATTTCTGAATTTTAAATATTTGAAAATTTCCTATAATAATACCCCATATATATATTTTTTAACCTCATCTTAAGATAGATCCCTAGAGAAGGAAATACTTGGTCAAAGAATGTAAACATTCTAAGGAATTCGCTACACATTGCATTGGATGAAGATTCAAAATGATCTTTTCAAATATAACTTAATACTTTACCAGTTTAATACACAGAGAAAACCACAGACTAAACTTTAAATGGCAGTGCCCTTGGTAAATGAAGCATTGGCTGCTGTTGTATTCATTGTACAAAACAATCTTTTCCAAAGCAGTTTTACCTGTCTTTTAGTTGGCCTAGACATACATTCAACCAGACGTTTTTTTTTTTCTTGTTTTGCAGTCAAACACTGGTTGAGAATTTCTTCACCATTATTTTGGCTTTTTTTTGCAAATTATTGTGTCTTCATCAAATAACTTCATTGAAAAAATACCAAAGAAGAACCAAGAAATGGTCATGGAAATAATGTCCATATTTTATCCAATTCTAAGTTAAACAACTGTCTGTGCCTCAGTCTCTCAGTTTTTCCAGAGTATCCTTTGAGCATATTAAAATTGTTTAGTTGAGGATTCCGAAAAAGGCATTTCTGGGGTCAGATTATTTACTTTTCTTGGAATCAAAATATACTCAGCCATTGCTACAGTGAGAATTCATCTAATTCTCTCCATCACCAAGATCTTCCCATGTAAAAGACATCTAGATACAATTACAAAGGAATTTGAAATTGCCAAGCTGTAAACCTGCAACTATATACTCAGCTCTACATAGTTATATATAACTATGTATAAATATATAGTTTATAATTGTATTTTTATTGTATTGTTCTCAGCCAAGACTTGTCTCTTTTAAGATGTATAAAATATAAAATATTGTTCAGTCACTGACAGAGGAATAGTCATTACTCAAGTTAGTTTTTAACCAAAAAAAAAAAAAACCAAAAACCTATGTTTAGGCTTAGTTACATATCCACAGCTCTAAAATTCATATTTAACATAAATATGCTGTACAAGTTTTAGATTGATTGCTGATGTTTCCTACTCATTTTCTGTATCCAACTGGAGCTTAAAAAAAGCTAAGCAGTTATATTGGAATAATTAACTTTCTCCACAGTAAGTAGTCCATTCTTTATAATGAGAATGTCATATTAATATAAGCTAATATAGGTTTTCCTGCTTACACAGAGGGGACATCTTATAGTAATGTATATCACACAAAAATATTTCTCTTTTCACATTAGATTGTCTAACATGGAAAATCAAGTTTCAAGATATTTTCTTAAATATTTGAGGAAAATTGAGATCCAGAAAAATCACTATATTTTTCCTATGCCTTAATCATACCTAATATTTATTATTGGTTCTTATTGGGGGATATTTTTATACATATGTAAGTTTGAGAAACAAAGCTTCATATATTGCTGCTTGATTGATATTTCCACTGTTATGATTTCTTACTAAAATGCAATAGTAAGCACTGACATTGTTAGGAAATCTGTAATGTTTATATATTACAACATTATTATAAATTACATTTTTATAGAAATTTTAACTTTACATTACAAAACTTTTAGATTCAAATGAGACTTCTAACCCAGAAGTTATTTAGGTTTTATTTTATATTTTGTTTAAGCAAAGAGTGAGCTACTTTTAAAAGCTACATGTGTTTGATTTTACATTTAGAGTTTTGGGGACTTAAGCACCGTAAGTGTAGGAAGGTTGGTGCTATAGGCCCTGAACATTTTCCCAGCACATATGCATTGAAGGATGAGGGCATATGTGAGACTCAGTGTACTCGCTACCCCAGATCGGGGCTCTTGCCTGGCTTTCCAACTGGGGCTGCACTAGCAACAATTTGCATGTGGCCCCACTATGGTCATGGAGCCAGGTCACTGCTACCTGCTCCTGGCTCTGCTACAGACACAGAGATTACTTACAGTGACAGTTTTTATGTCACCTGTGAGTGTAAATTGATAGTGCCTTGCTTCAGTTCTCTGTGCAGGCACTTTTCTCCTAATCTAAGTCTTCCTGGTTACCACTGAATTTCTAAAAGTGAAACATCTGCTCAGACCCCCGGCATGTGCAATCAAGAAAGTCGAAGAATTTGAAGCTTTTGAAGCAAACTTTAGCCACTAGAAATGAAAGTCTGTAGATAAATTATTTTTCATCTTGTCACCTCCTCTGTGATTTTTATACACTTCCTAATAGCTTCATAAACCCTCCATAAAAGTCTCCATTGAGACCTTAATAGTCAGCCTGCTGTGATGCTCTAACCATCTTGGTAATATACTTACTTGTATTTGTTCTCCCTTCTTCCTTTACTCACTTTCCTTTTTCTACACTCTGCTTCCCTGGAAGTACGCTGCCTGATAATCTGTTGTCACACAAGCATTTCCTTAGGCTCTGCTTTCTAAGAAACTCAAACTAAGATAGGGAGATGGGAGGCAGAATGAAATTGAATGCAGGTATTTTTTCTGATCAATCATATTAAAGGGCAAGTTGTAGACCCTAGCTGATTTTATGTGTGGAAAACATATAAAACATGGGTGAGCTTTAAGCAATAAAATAGTTCTGCCACATTTAAGAATGACTTTATTATTGGTATGTGTTAAAGAAGAGATGAAAGGTAATAAGTGGACTCTGCTACCAAAGGTTGTCAAATGTACCTTCCCTATGAAAAGGTACTTAGGTATTGAAAATTTACATATTAATAGGTTTCTACAATTTTCCAGTCATTGATCTCCTAATATAAATTCATTTATTCACTTAACTAATATTTAATGAGTACCTATTATACAGCTGTTTGGAACTTACTATGTACTATGTATTCTAGCCACCAATGTGCAAGACAAATCCTTGTTTTTGTGTAGCAAACATCCTAACAAGATGACAAAGAAAACATGGAATGTGGTCGATGATAAGCAATAAGAAGAAAAATAAAGCAGGATAAGGGTTTTGAGAAGAAAAGAGAAAAAGTAGGCAAGGCCTTGGTGGTGAGGCCTCTGAGAGAACCTCTGTTAGTAGCCCAGTAGATCTGTCATCAGTGGACACAATGATGCGAGTGAGTACAGACATTTTATAATTATAATAAAAGAAATTTAGAGGATACTGTATGGAGTAGAAGGAATTGGGACTCTTCCTCTGACTGTAATAAAACTAACACAATTATTTATAGCTTTAATATTGTTCTTGATTCTTAACTTGAATAAAGATATAAAATGAAAATTTATTGAGTTCTCATAAAACATGCCAGGCCATCTTCTAAGCACTCAACATGCATTTGATCATTTAACCTTCCCTGGAACCCTGTGTCTAGATAGATGCTGTTATTATCAACATGGTACAGATGAGAAAACTGAGGTTTTGAAAACTTAAGTAACTACCCTAAAGCCAGTAAGACAGCTGTTGCATAAAGGAACCAGAATTCTGAGCAGAGGCTGTCTGAGCATATAGCCCAATGCCTAACCACTATCTTATGCCTTATAAAGTTCTTTTCCTTTAGAAAACCTCTGGTTGATGTTCTGTTGCAATTTCAAAGGCAAAGAACAAAAAAAGTAGTGAAAGAGAAGTAATTGTCTCAATTTTATTCTGAGAATTTGTCAAGGCATAGGGAAAAGCAAAACAAAATAAGTTCATATGTTTAGACTGAATAAAATAAACTTTGATTACCTGAATCAAAACTGGTGAGCTTTTCAATTTCTGTGTTGGGTCTTCAAATCTCAACTAACTTATATAGACCATGTACCTTTCTATTGCTCCAGCAATCATCTTAATGTGAGAAATATCTAGAAATACATTTAATGGATCTTAATTAAAGCAAAATTTCATTAAGCAAAAATCATAAAAAATGTTTGATCTGTATTCATGTTTATTTTCTTTAATTATAAAATATCAATTTTGCAGTTTAGAATAATAAAGGTTTGACAACAAATTGTTCTAAATAAAAATAAGTTTAGAAGATTGTTTTTAAAAACAATTTTCAAAACAAATAAAAAATGTTTATACTTCAAAACCTCTCACCAGAATAATATCTTGAGTAGATAATATAACCTTTGATGAATATTAAGTACAACCCATTTCTTACGTGAAGCTTTGTACAGTAAGGACATTCTTAAATTTTTTGAAAAACATAATTGAATTGAATACTTAGAAGTGAATACTTATTTTGTCCCATTGTTAAACTGAATTGAGGTAGATATACCTTAGTTAGCAAGTCAACTCTTTTCTCATTAATGCATTTTAATTCTAATGAAATTTGATTTGAATGAACTGTTGAAAATATATTATGCATTAGGAGAGAAGAAATCATCTTTCTCTATATTCTCCAAATAATATTTCCTCCAGCCAAAGGGAGAATTTTTTTTTTTAATTTCCTCTCTTCATCAGTCATCCTCACACAATCATACTACAGAGAGTTTCCTATGACATTTCTTTAAATGAAATTGCAAAAAATGTATTTTACTATTAGGTCAGTAATTGCGGATCTTTTGTTATTTCCATAGGATACAGCGAAAGGCAGGAAAATGTAACTGTCAGTATTTTAATGTTTCTATGTTTTTCTTAAAGATTTAAATATATTATTCTTCAGAAATTATAAAGAAGTCTATTTGTTCTAAAAGTGAAGGCTTTATTTAAAAGTCATAATTCAAGTGAGCCTACAAATTATTGCAAGTGAAATTTTTTAAAAAATCTATCTACCGATCTATCTAGTAAAATGATATCCCCATTATTCAAGGGGCAGATTTTCAGTAAACAAAATGTTTTTAAATATAGCTTGTGTGCTTAAGTTTCATATTTGACTTTCTTTTTTAAAGCAATATCCAGAAATACACACAAAGTATCTCAGAGAGGCAAATTTACCCTCAGGTTCACTAGGAAACCTATGTAAAATGGGACAACTATTTTACAGGCCTTTGGCATTCTTCATTTATAGGTAAATAATTGCAAATCACTAAAGTGGACTTGAAGGAATTAAAAATTGCTGTTTATGATCCTAAACTTTAGTCAACCATAGAAATTTAGAATATGTTTAGAACACTAAATATAAATTAAAATTTTAATAAAAAGTTTATGTAAAATACAAATTTCTGTTGTCTAGAATATCAGTATTTTTTCAAATGGTGCCAGATAACTAAAATAACCCTACATATTTAAAGTTATATTCTAGACAGAATACTTAGTTGCAAAAATCTAGTTTATATAGAATTTGGTAACATGAGTTTTTCAATGCCCCATGACCTGGATGAAAAACAACTCTGCTTAGTGTTAGTTTTTAACCAAAACTTTCTTAAACTTGCTGAAAGTGTGTTAATTTTTGGAATGTTCCCATAGATTTTAGGATGTCTATTTGGCTGACCAGAACTTTCTATCTCAATTCAATCTGACAGTATACATAGACTCAGCCAACTTATAGTATTTTGTTTAATTTTTAAAAAATTACCCTGGGACTGCTGTGGTTTTACAGTAAATGAAATGAAAATACAGTAATATGTGAGACAGTGTAATTTAAAATTTAGTCCTTTGTGATATAGAGGAAAACAAGTTGTCAGTGAGTTTCGTGCATATTTCCCTTTCCCAGAATTATGTGTGATTTATGATTCATAAAAAGTGTTTTAGGGGAGAATAAGAATGCCTACACGGTGATCTCCATGTCTCTCTGGGATAGTTTTAGGAGACTGTACATTTTATTTACTAGGGTTGTATAGCAAGAGAGTACTTAGAAATCTCATCTCTCCTTGAAGCTGAAGGAATAGTGTATGTGCATAAAACAATATTTACTACAGTGCTGGGGGGGCTATAAATATCACTGTTTGGATGGCTGATTAGGTTGTCTCACTGCACTTTCTCTGCCTCTATGTATTTGTAACTTTTTGCTAAAGTTATTTTGTCTTTTGATTCCATCTCCTTCAGAGGTTTTCCATAGTATGACTGCTCAGCACTTAAGGTTACCTCAGTGATAGGAAAGAGTTAATGTGATTGCATCTATGTTTAAATTACTTCCAGAAAATAAGTCCAGGTTTGGAAAGACTAAACCCAACTTTGGAGATGCTAGAACCCAAGATGTAGGGTGAAGTTTTGAACTATTAAAAAGTAATGAACAATTGGATATGACCTTGATAAAAAAGAATAAGGAAGATTTCCCAAATTCTAGTTTCCCTCACAGTGTCCTATTACTCTAGTTTGAAATGACACTATTATAGAACTCATTCCCCATGAATGAAAGAATTATCCCCTATTAAAATGTAAATGCCCCGGAAAACACAGTACAAGAATCGATCAGTCATTTATACCTTAATGAGAAATAGTCACTCAAACCCTTTCCAGCACTACAGTTATCTGAAATTGAGCATTGATAGGATGGAGATGAGACAGAAGCACCTTGGGAACCAGGAGTAAGGAAGAAAAAAATAAAAGGGAAATGAGAGAATGCTGAGACTAAATGGCACGATTTACAATGTTACAAAGACACTGAATCACAGTTGACAAACAATTATCCGAGGTAGTGTGCTGAGCTCATAAAAGACTGCTATTGGAAAGCCTTTCAGTGGCATACTTGCACTTGAGGAAAAACATTTTATTCTCTCTGTCCTCTTCTTTGCCTAGAGGACTACCATTCATGATGGAGGGTGCTGACATATCACTCCCATATGGGCATGGATCTGTATTTATGCAGTCAGTTTAGGTGTACCTGCTTTGAGAATACAAATATAAACACGTCTTCTGAACTTATCAGCGTAACACAAGAGACAATAGTCTTCACTTTGTAAATGTGCCCTGTATATGATTTAAATAGAGTGGTTTTTAGATCATGCAAAATGTCTGTGATTTACAAATATTTGGTGTAAATGTAAATTTTTGGAAAAATGTCTATTTAGTAAGGTAACACACTTTCCAATCTTCTGCATTTATAATCTTTCTTATGTAAATTGCATGATACCGTGCTTTGCATATCACTTCATATAGTTTATCAGTCTATCATTGTCATCATCATTATCATTATTTGTGTGTGTGTGTGTGTCCAGAGTTATATAGGAAAGTCACACATGAGCAAACAGGTGGTTCTCTGGCTTCAAGGACAATTCTTGAAGGTATTTTAAGAAGAATTCTCTCTCCTCTTTCAGGATAATCTGTTATCTTCCCACACAATCATGAAAGGCAGACTAAGATAATTATATTATGATTATTAAATATATATATATACAATATCATATGCAACATATTATGCGTTGCATATATTGTATGTGGATCTATATAATATACATTATATATGAACATATATGTTACTGGATTGACACCAGCCACAACAAATTACAATAAAATGAATACATATTATATGAGAATATTATTAAGAAATCTCTCTTAAGTCTGAGGCTTCAGAAACATGATTTTGATATTATAATAATAAAGTTAATAATAAAATTCTTCTAATGATTTAATTTGAGGCTGAATTCAATTAGTTCGTTTTCACCCACAAATACTTTAAAAAGTTTATAGTGTGACTACCAGAATGACAATGTATATCTGGTTGTGTACTTGAATGTTCATGAGTAAGATCTTATCTTTATTTTGTCATATCTTATTAAAGCTATTTTCAAATAGAGTTTTGTATTAACTATGGTCATTTATTAACTAAGCAATATTCTTATAGGTATTTTGTTATAATTTTCTGATTAGCCATTTGTTGGATTGCTAGTCATTTTGTAATCTTTACATTTGGTTTTTGACTCTTTGTATTATTTTTATTTAGCTTATTCTTGGGGTAAAACTGTAAGATTATAGGGCTCATGAGCAAATTAAGTATATTTATCTGTTGGTGAGAAATCATTTATTATCCCTGTCAATAAGTATGCAAAATTTTAAAAACTCATCAGTTAGCTTTGTAATGTTAAACCAGATTTAAATTAAGAACAGAGAGAAGTAATACATTAATTATATGCTCATATTCTTCTGTTTCTTTTGTAAATCTGTCATCTATTGTTTTACTCCATTACTCAGAAATGAGAAACAACATCATGAATTTACGATTTTTATTAAAGATAAAATTTCATGTAACTGTAAATCTGAAAATCTCACTATACAAAGTTCTTACTGATGCAATTTGGAGCTTTATCTCCAATAAAAATTGTAGTTTTATTCATCACTGAAAACAATCAAAAGAAAACCTGAAAAGACAAATCACAACTGTCCAAATTTTACAGAATTTTTCTCTTTTCAACAGTCAGCATCAAAACTATGAAGTAAATTGCTTTTGAATACTTCTGTACCAGATGTCAGCCACCTTGCTTATCACTGAACAAGCCACATTTGAACTAAACAGCTCAGCATTGCATTGAGGGATGTGGTTGCTGATTGAACACAGGTGTAATGGTTGATATATTGTCACACAGTCTGACATTAACCTAAGATCTTTGTTGAAATAGCTATTACTGATGGCACAAAATGTAATTGCTAATTTTCTGCCTGAGTGGTTACATATTTTCTCTAAATCTGAAGAGTTATTCATCCTTTTCCCACTGACCATTCCTCAGAGTTTAAGGCAGATGTGTCAGTGGTCCATGGACCAGTAATTGAACCTGTCAATTGCAATCTACTGATTTCATTCTTCAGAAATGTGACTAATGTTTTATTCACTCTCCTGTTTATTTTTCTCTAGGTATCAAATGTCTTACTTGGACCTAAGCTAACCAATATTCATAGTTTACCTTTAAGAGACTTTTTGGTCACCGAGCAAAGGGATTGTGGATGACTCAAATCTGACTGTATTTTAGTATTTCCAGTTTTAGATGCCTGGCTTTCAAATGAATTGGTTTTTTTATGAGCCTAATTCTAATCAATCAATCAATTGTACTGTGGGTATAGAAGTTGTGGAGTTAGAGTGGAGAAAGGGCTAGGAAGCTGAGATAGATTTACCATTCCTATATGAATGAAAGCCTTCTTAGAATGACTTACCATAACTCAGTCTACTTATACATCTTTCCAGAATTTTACTGAGTGCTAGTGCTTAGTGACTAAAGATCAACCAGGGGTTAGTTGGTTTGACAATAAATATGCCAAAATAAATTTAGTCATAATACATTTTCTACTTTAAATTTAGTTTCTACTAAAATAATTAAGTCATGGTCTACAGTAAAATAAAGGGGAGATAATATACAACAAACTTATGCTTAAATAGAGGATTTTTCCATAAACAGAAGTTGTGGGTTTGGTCAAAATCCTTTCAAAATTAACTCAGACTCAAAAGAACTATATGTTTCATAGCACCTTACTTTAAATACTTATTTTATTTGCCAAAGATAGGAAAAATTTTCCTAAAACTATGCCTGACTAATGAATAGACAAGACTGTAAATCTATTGGTTGAAATTTTAGATGGTGGATCTTGTCTCTTTAAGTGAAAAAAAATTTGATAAAATAATCAGTTTGGCTTAGTGGAAAACAAAACAGACTCTGGTTTAAAATTCTGTCTTTACTGTTTCATGACCTAAGGTATATCACCTTCATCTTAGTGTCTCTATCTTTAAAAAGGGTAAAATAATCCTTGTTTTATGAATTGACGTCAGTATTAGAAATATGTGGATAAATTACCTCAGGCAGCATCTGTCACATAACAGAGACTTGACACTATTGTCATGGCATCTGCTCTGAATCCTGAAGTTCTAGTAATAATGAGACAATTTACTAATGGAAGAGTCAGCTACCAGCATTAGGATCAAGGAGAATGCTTTCAAGATTAGATGAAAGAAGAAATGCAGAGCTCTGGGATGTAATTCTGACTGAGGAAATATAAGGCCAGGTATGCTTCTTATTGTGGTTTCAGTCATCTGAGGCTGCTTGACCATGGAAGGAGGTAGTGTGAATATACATGAGAGGTGCACTAAAATGCAATGCTTAGTGCATATGTTAAGATGCTCATTGACTGATACAAATGCTACATTATGAAGCAGAATTATGATTTGGTGCCACAGTAATGGGGAAAGTGGCGTGCCTTAAGTTATAGTCCACTTTAGTTTTTCAAAGTTGCATATTTATAAGATAAAATTTCTAAGTTAAAACTATAACTAATTTGCTTCACTTGAGTTTTTTTTTTTGTATGTAATTTATGAAGCATTTTAATCTGGCCTCTAGATGTCATGTTCCAGGTTACAGAAGCAAAGGACGTACAATGGATGGGTACACTTTGAAAAACGATGGGCATTAAAGAACCCAGTCTGAGGGATGGAATCTGGTTAAAATTGAAATTAAGAAGTAGAAATCATGAGCATTTGGAAAAGATAAGTTACAGAGCAAGCAAGCTGCAGGAACAGCGGTGTAATGCAGTTTTATTTTGTTTGGAAATGTTGTCTTGACCCAGTTTTTAGGTCCTCGTTAGAGGCTGGTCAGTTTCCCTTTGTGAGCAGCTGAATAAATTCACATCCCAACCACTTCCCTTCTCACACTCTCTTTTCTAGGACCACTGTCTTTTCTCTTGTCTAAGTATCAGACAAGGTGGGACAGTTCCTCCCTAACTCTTGGTCATTCAAATTAGCCAGTCCACAGGGAGTCTGCTAGAGCTAACTTACCCCACCTGGCTTGCCATACAGAAGCTGCCCCCTTTAACTCCAGCTTGCTATTACTCTGTCCTCATGTGCAACCCTCTGTGTGGCTCTGACTGGCAGCCTTCTCTGGTTTGGAGCTTTGCCTTTCATCTATCTGAATGGCATTGTGTTGTGTTCTGCATTCAAAAGAATCTTTAAGTCATATAGAATAAGGAATGTCAGGTAATAATGTGAGAGATAACAGATATCAAAGGTCAAGATGTCAAAATCCATCAGTTAAAACAAGAGCAAAGGAAAACAGTTTTCAGAGTTTGATTTCCAGGAGAAGGTATGGTCTTACTTAGGTTGATCATGCCATAGAGTTTTATTTCTTTGCTTAGTAAAGAACTCATGATTCAAACTGCCAAACATTTAAATCTTATAAAATGAGTCATATTTTATGGCAAGACAAGAAAAATTTAAACATAAAAATTTGTTCTTTGCCCTTTGGCCTCCTCTCTCCCCACATTGTGCATTGTGTGTATCTGCATTATGCATCGACGAAACCTCCCCATCAGCAAAAATATCTGTAAAGAGCAACATTCTCCTAGCATCAATAAGACAACTCCTTAAAATTGACTTAAAATTGAATTTGGTTAAAATTGACTGATGACTCTTAGACTGGATTGTGTAAACTGTCAAAAATACATCATTTAATATATAGCCCTCTGTCTCAAAAACTTATATAACTGTGCCTTGATTTCTGATGCATGGAACAGTTCTCAGAGCTTTCTGAGATGCTCTTCCCAAGTTATAATCCTCAAATTTGGCTCGAATAAAATTTTCCATTGCTTTCTTGGATCGACTGATGAATTTTTATTCTACAATCTCATCTCAGAAACTGCCAACATAATCCACTCACTGGCTGAAGGCAAAAAATAGGCATTTTTTTCTTAAGAGCGTACTTAACATAGAATAAACTGAGTATGTAGAAAGTGTACAATTTGACAAGTTTTGGCATATGGGTATACCTACAAGATCACCACAACCAAGATAATAAATACATGCATCACCCCAAAAGCCTCCTCATTCCCCTTCAGAGTCTCTCTCCCACTCCTTTTCAACCTTTCTCCCCCCACCTCTAATCCCTGCCTCCAGGCAACCTCTGAACTACTTCTGTCACTTAAATTGATTTGCATTTTCTAGAATCTTACATAAATAATACAGTATAAACTTTTATGTTGGACATCATTTATACAGTATTATTATTTTAAAATGTATGCATATTGTTGCATGCATCAATTGTTCATATTTTGTTTTGATGAGTAGTAGCATTTTATGCAGCATAGCACAATTTTTTATACATTCACCTTATGATGAATATTTAAGATGTTTAGAATTTGGGGTTACTACCAAAAAAACTGCTGTGAACATTTGTGTATACATCTTTGTATGGACAAAAATTTTAATTCTTTCATTTTAGGGTTAATACTTTAGAGTAAAATAGTTGGAGCATATGAAAGCTGTATTTTCAAATTTTTAAGAAACTGTCAAACTGTTTTCCAAAGTGGTTCTAACATTTTACATTCCTATGAGCAATCTTACGAGGTCCTGTTCCTCTACATCCTTGTCCACACTTGATATGGTGAGGCTTTTTAATAAAAGCCAATTTTATAAGTATATAGTGGTATCTCATCATGGTTTTATTTTGCCTTTTCTTAATGACTAAGGATGTTTAGCAGTTACATATGCATATTTGTGATTCGTACATATTCTTTGTTGAAGTTATGAATTCACTAATAAATAAATTATACCCAATTTATTTATTTTCTTTTCTTATTGTTTAGTTTTGATTGTGTTTATTTCAATATAAATCTCTTATCAAGTATATCATTGGCAAGTACTTTGTCTTTTCCTCTTTCAATGAAGTCTTTTGAAGAGCAGACATTTTAAATTTTGATGAAGTCCAAGGTAGTGTTCTTGATTCTTCTGGGAGTTCTACCTCTAAATTTATCTCTAAAATGTCCACTTTACGTTCCTATTACTACCCTCCTTTTTGTAGCATCTCTCTTTCCTTTTCTTTATGATCACCGTGTCCTCTTAAGTCTTTGCTTCCATATTTTACCCTCCATCATAGCCACAGTAGTTTATCCAACCACTTTAAAAAATATAGTACAGATATTAATACTTCATTGCTTAAGAATTTTTCAATAGTTTCTGATTGGGTTTTTTAAAGTTACAAGTATTTTTACACAGCCTATAATAAAGGTCCTTCATGGTCTGGCCCCTGCCTGACTCTTACACTTTATTTTGTACCATAGTCTCTCTTGATCATTATATTTCATCAATAACACCCTCCTTTTTATCCATCTGACAAATACAGTTATTTTCTACTTGGGGGCTTTGCTCTTACACTTTTTTTTTGCCTGGGTTATTTG
Organism: Kogia breviceps; assembly: GCF_026419965.1. Taxonomy (NCBI): domain Eukaryota; kingdom Metazoa; phylum Chordata; class Mammalia; order Artiodactyla; family Physeteridae; genus Kogia; species Kogia breviceps. The sequence goes on along the minus strand of NC_081313.1, from coordinate 85,521,635 downwards.
TTTGACTACTTGATTTGTCTGCAATCGCTGACTGCAAAATGAAAGCTTCTTGGTAGCATGGCTTAAGTTTAAATTCTATGTTTCTTTGTTCCTCTCTTCCTAGACTTGGGACTGAAATAAAGTAAGCATTCATAAACAGTTGCTGAAAAACTATACAAATTTGTAAGTATACAAATTGTTTTGACAATTCTATACATCATTAATCCAGACATTAATATAATAATTTAATTTTCTTTTTATTATCAATGACCATCTTAGAGGATGTTATCATTACCACCAACAATGTGTACTTATTGAATAGATGAGATTGTGAGCAATACCACAGTTTTAACTAGTAAGGATTGATTGGATTCTTGTAGAATACAGAAGTAAAGACACATAAAGACTAGCAATAATGCAACTAATATACAAATCAGATTCTGGTCCATACAAATCAGATTTGGTCCATTCTCCATTTGTCCCTTCAAATCTTCAATCCACAATCTTGGCAACGTTCTATTCCCTGAAGACTATCACACGCATCAGCTGTTCTTTTTTCCTCTTGGACATTATGCTTTGCAGGAAAATGGAGGTTGGATAGAAAGTCCTTTGGGTCGGTTTTTTCCCCCTTTATAGATGCTTCTTCCTCAAACCCCTCAGACCTAGGATTGGTAAAGGCCTGCTATTTCTAGCTTCATACCTAGTTGGTTCCTCTTAACCTTGCTTACAACTTTAAATAGCCCCTTCTTTTAAGATCTCTTTGATCCTCCTTTTGAATATATTATCTTTTTTTCTCTCAGACCTTGGCTTACATAAGATTTTTCAGTTACTAGAGATATAGTGATTCTCTGTTTTAGTTCCAGGTGTGGGAAATGCTATTTTGGGGCTGCTCAATCAACACAAACAAGGGACCACAAAAGCTATGCTAAGTATTTCCACAATTTTTAAAACATACTTAGACAGATTTCCTTCACTGTTGGATTTTATTTCATATATTATTCCAAATGTGTGACAAGAATTGGAAATAGTAAGACACATTTCACTAGGTACCTATTTTAAAAAGTGAATTTGTTTGTAGGTATGCTGCTTAAAAGTAAACTGTTACACAAGATTTATACAAGGTTGAATTACTCAGAATAGTAATGGAAGTTTCTTTTTTTGTATTAAGAGTTTTTACTGATATAATGATGAGAGTGAGGAAGATATTTGTGTCTTACTATCTAGGACATATTCTTACCTAATGTGAGAAAAGCTAATATCTGAAGGAAGCTGAAGAAAAAGATGATAGAATCTATGAGAGTTCTAAGGTTCTAAGGTTGCATATCTCAGCTGTCATGTCTGCCACTTAGTATGTTCTTAAAGCATTCTTTTCATAATATTAACTCAAAAAATGAAGGTAAAAGATCCAAATGGAATGATATATGTTTTGATTGTGATATACATTTTGATACACAGAGATTATAAATTCCCTTCCACACACATACACACACAAAAAATAAAAGGAACATAGCATGGAGAAGAGAGTTGAAAATATACATAAGATATACCCTTAAACAAAGACATTTCAAAATATTTCTATTTTCTAAACACATAGAACATGACATGGACTCTAAAAATTGATAAAAGTATATCACAAGAAATGGAGAATTGAAAAATAATGAGGTAAAGAGCTTAGTAGTTACAATGAATATTATAACAAACACTTTTTGTAAGTAAGAACTCTGTTGGAAACAATGGAATGTAAAATATATCCTATTGAAAATGAAATTGATGACAAGAAGACCAGCTTGAGAAAAAATAAACAAATCAAGTATAAAGGAACAAAGACAAATAAGTAACTCTTGTTAATGATAACTAAGAATGTAAAATATAAAGAAATAATTGATGTCATTAAGAAGAAAATAAAATATATGAAGCAAATAAAATTTTTTCTAAAATACAATGAAAGAGATAACTATTTAAAGATAGAATAGATGAAAACTTTTATAAGTGAAAACCTAAATCTACAGAATGCAAGAACTTTGTGGTATAAATATAGATCTAATATAGTTCTATGTATAGATAGAGGTAAAATTTTAGATATATAGATATATATTGTAAAAAATATCCAGCAAGAGAGAAAAACGTTGAATAATAGTTTATCTGAAACATAATATACATATATATGAGTCAAAAACCTTAGAAGGACAAAAATTAAGCTCTTCTTAATTTCTTTTTTGCCATAGTCATTGTCAGAGTACATGCTAGTAACAACACAGTGCTTAGAAAAAACATGAAAGTCATGATTCTTGAGAGTTATAACCAATGAAGTTGCTATTCAATGTAATAAAGTTAAAACAAATGACATAATATTTATAAAAGCCATTTGAACTTTAGTAGTTACTTATACTCAAATTAGGGCTCATATAGTATATTAACCATTTGTCCTCTTTGAAAATGTATTTGATGATGAAATCCAGCTGTGATAGGTTGATAAATGCTCCCAAAGATTTGTCTGTATACTAATTCCTGAAGACTATAAATATCATCTTATGAGTGTGTGTTTGTGGTGGGGGGAAACATCTATGCAAGTGTGATTAAATTAAAGATCTTGAATTAAGAAGAAAAACCTGAATTATCTGGATGAACCTAAATGTCATCCTTTCAAGAAAGATGCAGAGGGAGAACACACACACACACACACACACACACACGGAAGAAAGCAATATGAAGACGTAGTTGAGTGACACCTGAGGGGGTGGTGGCTCTACTCTCCAGAACCAAAAAGGTCCTGTTGGCCCAGGTCCTTGAATCTGTGCCCTCAGTGTCATTCTTCTCTTATTTCATCCCATCTCTGCTCCTTTCAATGAGCTGGCAGTGTTTCTGCTGATACGAAATTCTCAAAAACCTTGGCCATTCCTTGTTTGTATTCTGTGGATATTGTGGAAATCCACACCATTAGATACAAGGATTCTCCACAGATTCTTCCTGGAAAAACACATCTCTATTCCTGGCTTCTGCTGAGATGGACAATTGAATCCATAAGTTACACACAATCTCTTTTTCAAATGTTTGTTCAGTCACAGACTTAAGTCTATCTCTAGATCAAGGTATTCCAAATAGGCTGATAATTTTATAAATCATCAAGTGCAGCCTCGTTTTTGCCTAGCAGTTTCTTCTTCAATTTATATTTCCTCTCACACTTTCTATAAGCAGCAAGGGGAAACCAGTCCATGCCTTCCACACTTTGCTTGGAAATCCCCTCAGAAAAATATCCAAGTTCATCAATTACAAATTCTTTTTACAAAACAGTAGAACATAATTAATCCAAGTTCTCTGCCACTATAACAAGGATCATCTTCTCTCCAGTCTCCAATCACATGTTCTTCATTTCCATCCGAGATCTCATCAGAAGAACTTTTAATATTCATTTTTCTAAGAACTCATCTAAGAACTTAAAATATTCATTTTTCTATGATTCTGTTCACTATCATATAGGTATTTTCTAAGATGATAGAAGCTTCCTCTGTAGCCTTCCTTTTCTCCTGAGACTGCTAGAATCATTGTTAACATCCAAATTTCTATGAACAGTTTTTTCAAGGCTATCTAGGTTTTTTCCTATTATGCACCTCAAAACTCTTCCATTCATTACCATTACCCAAATCCAAAACCACTTCCACATTTTCAGGTATTTGTATAGCTGCAACCTACTTTCTAGTATCAAAATCTGTATTAATTTCTTAGGGCTGCCATAACAAAGTACCATAAACTGGGTGACCCAATACAATGGGAGTTTATTCTCTGACTGTCTTAGAGGCTAGAAGATATCAAGAAGTTGGCAAGGCCACACTCTGTCAAAATCTCTAGGAGAGAACCATTTCTATGCCTGTTTCTTAGCTTCTGGTATTGCAAGAAATCCTTGGCATTCCTTGACTTGTAGTGTGTAATTTCAGTCTCTGACTCTGTCATCACATGGTGTTCTCTCCCTGTATCTTCACACTGTCTTCTTATAAAGACACCAGTCATAGTGGACTAAGGGTCCACTCTACTCCAGTATAACCTTACCTTAACTAATTACATCTGCAGTGGCTCTATCTTCAAATAAGTCCCCATTCTGTTTTACTTAAGATTAACACTTCAACATGTCTTGTTTGGGGACACAGTTAAATCCATATAAAGTACTGAAGCATGTGACAACATGGATGAACTTCAAAAGAGTTATGTTAATGAAGAAAGCCAGACAAAGAAGTTCACATACAATATTCATATTATATTAAATATCCAGAATAAGTAACTCCATAGAGATAGAAAATATATTGGTGGTTACCACAGACTGGGGGAATGAGGGAATAGGGGATAACTCTTTAATTGGTATGTGATTTCTTTTTAGAATGATGTAAATATTTTGGAACTTATATTAGTCCACTCAGGCTCGCATAACAAAATACCACAGACTGGGTGGCTTAAACAATAGAAATTTATTTCTCACAGTTCTAGAGGCTGGAGGTCCAAGATCAAGATGCAGGCAAGTGTTGGTTTCTAGTGAGATTCTTCCCCTTGGCTTGCAGATGGCCATCTTCTCTCTCTGTCTTCACATGGCCTTTTTTCTGTGCATGCACACTCCTGGTTTAACTTCCTTTTTTCAGAAGGACACCAGTCCTATTGGATTAGGGCCATACCCTATGACCTCATTTAACCTTGAATACCTCCTTAAATGCTCTCTCTCCAAATACAGTCACACTGAGGTTTATGGCTCCAACATATGAATTTGGTGGGACAATTCAGTCTATAACAGAACTAGATAGAATGGTAGTTGCACAGCAGTGTGAATAAACTAAATGCCACTTTGGTGTTCACTTTAGAATGGTTAATATTATATGAATTTTGCCTCAATAAAAGAACTTAAAAGCACATTTAAGTCATAACCTCTTCCATGCCCTATATATAACTCTATTCACAGTTAAATTATGTTCAAGTATAACAAAGACTTGGTTGTATACTTTCAACTTCATTGAAATAAATATAATGAATTTTATTCCATAAAATATTTAATAACAGCATCTAAATTAAATTCATATGGGATTTCATTTTAGGGACTGAAGAAAGTTTAACCTCAAATTGAAATACTGATCTATGAATGCTTAAACTAATATGCTCTTTGGTTTTGAAAACTACTATTTGAAAATAATTATTCGAAAGTAATTATATCCTAATTATTTATGTGGCAAGCCACCATTACTGCTTTTCATCAGTTATTTGTTTAATTGTGTATCAATTATTTGTTAAAATAGGGTCAGTTATAAAATCTCACATAATCCAAGTAGCTAATTTTCTCTTAATATTTGGTCAAGTTTAAAGGTCAGTATTAAAAAATTAGTTTTAAATAGCAATAATTTTGTATTCAGATTTTAACTATTATTAAGTAAGGAGTGACAACTTTAATTGAGATTATGAAAGGTATATAACCATCTCTATCATTAAAGAATGTTCCCTTTACCTCATCCTATAATCCATAACATTGTATCATATATAGTTATGTCTGATAAACATCCTGCTGTTTTTGAGTACTTATTTATGTAACTCAAAGGTAAAATAGGGCTAATATTCCTTCTGTTTTAATGAATATGTATATATTTTTTTAACTTTACAGTCCAATTGTGTTGAAAGTAATGAACTCTTACCAAGAGTGACAATTCAAACTAAATTATTGAATTGATCAACAGCACTACTTAAATTAACTATTATTGTCCCATTCCTGGAAATACTGAAAACATGCAGGTTTCAGCCTCCTTTCTTTACCCACAATAGTAACTCAAAGTTATGAGGAGATATATAATTAACAGAGATTAATATTACAGAAAACATTAGTTTTCTGCATCTTTGATAGGCACAGGGCATTCCCAGGGGAAATTTCAGTCTTCAAAAACAATTCTGGGTCATTCATAACAGCCAAAGATAAAATGGGAAGACATATTCCCTTGATTCTAACCAGAGGCTTTTCTGTATGTGCTAAATTGCAGATGAGGTATATAGCAGTTGGTCAGCCTTGAATGTGCCATTTCTAATACTTTCTTAAATGTGTACAAGGCACAATCTCACTGTCAATGCCCCAAACCAGTTCTGACACACAGGAAACATCTAGTCTTAAGTAGTGTAACAAAATAAAGGACACAAAAGAAGCAACGATGAAAAGGAAAGAAAGAGGAGGAAGGGAGGGAGGGAGAGAAGGAGGAAGAGAGGGAGGAGAGGACAAAAAGGCAAAAAGCAGGAAGGATGAAAAATGTAGGATGAGCCTGTTAGATTTACCTCCAGAATACCTGACTGTTCTTTTGTCATCTTTTAGTCTGTCTTCTCTCATATCTCAGCTGCTGAACTGTGAAAAATATTTCCATAATTAGAATAGCACTTTTTTTCCAACAGAAAAGAAATTAATCCTGCAACACTTATCTGATTTTTAACAAAGTTTACCTGGAGGTAAGAAAAAAGGATAATAACAAAATCAATTCCACTTACCTCATTATATATTTTGACTTAAAGAGTGACTATTATCTATTCAATTCTTTTGCATGCCTACATTCATTACTTTCACATTTTCTTATGCTGTTACATATGACATACATTTTAATCAACAGTTCTAAGATTCTCAAAGTCCCACATGACTGGGTCATAACCAAAGATAAAACAGACAGCCAAGGATTCAACCTCCATGCTTGAGACCGCTGGTCTTAACCTTAACTAACACAGAAGACTATGTACCCAAGTGCATCTTCATAATGTACCTCTATCCTCTGAAGCTAAGAACAAAGTACTTGTCTGAGATTAGCAGAACCTCCTTGACAAAAGAAGCCTTAGCAGTTGTCTCGGGCAGCTACTCTGGGATCCTCAATCACTGTTACAGCATGCTTTTTTCCTTGCCTCCCTACGGAATTCCATCATTTTTGATTTTTCTAATTAAAAATTATTTCACTGTATTTACAAAGAAAAGTTCAACCTGGTTTTGTAGTCCAGGCAAAATAAGTCTACATCAGACTTAGCGAGTATGCCATAATTTCTAATTAAAGAAAACTCAAGCTTTATGTAGTCATATCTTTGATGCTTTAAGAAATCTTAGAGATTATCTACTGTGTTGTTTCAAAAATCTAGTACCATGAAAAACGTTATTAACTTATATCATTGAATTACAGGGGTCACAAACACAGTTATCAGACAATATCATAAGTGAATGAGTCTGTACAAATACTATACAATTAGGAGTGCTAAGAACTCTGGTGAACATGAAAGTTTATTCTTTTGTGTGTGTGTGTGGTACGCGGGCCTCTCACCGTTGTGGGCTCTATCATTGCGGAGCACAGGCTCCGGACGCACAGGCTCAGCGGCCATGGCTCACGGGCCCAGCCGCGCCGCGGCATGTGGAATCCTCCCGGACCGGGGCACAAACCTGTGTCCCCTGCCTCGGCAGGCGGACTCTCAACCACTGCGCCACCAGGGAAGCCCGAAAGTTTATTCTTATTCTCTGTATTTTCTTTCTAAAAGTTGCTAATATTCAGCCCCATCTGATTGTTGTCATGCTGGTTGTGGACTCAGTATCGCAAATCAACATTTTTTTAAGAGAAAATGAATATATTAAATTTATATTAAATATCCTAAATACAAGCAAATATATCCTTAAAAAGCATAACCCAGAGTCAGATCCAACCAATTGATTATCGTGTTGTGAGCTCTATTTATTAGATGCCCAACAAAAAAAATGATCCCATGATTAAATATGCTATTGAAACTTTGGCATAAACAGTGTAAAAATGATTTCTTTGCCCCAAGACTTCAGAGTCTACAATATTTAAATGGAATTGTGAATTCTAAAAAAGAATATGATGTGTAGAAGATTTCAGGAGGCTAACATTTGTGAGCCCATTTTAGAACCGTCAAGCTTAGTTCAACATTTATGGATTGGCTGCTAGAGTTATTTTTCAGTTTTACAGACAGATTTTTAAAAGTGCTTGAGGAGCTTGCAGGCAAATAGGAGGAACGTATGTCTCATGGGGTCTCAATATAATCTAATAAATGTTAAAAAAATATGTACTCTCCTAAGAAAGCAACATATTCTTCCTTGGAGGCTGGCTACCTTCTTGTAAGTATTAATCCATAAGTAAATCATGGCCTAGTCCTACTGAACATTCAACTCATGTAAAGAAATCCCCATATTTTGTTTTCAAGCTCACCAAATATTATTCTTATGAAGTTTCTTTGTCAAGAGAAATAGAAAGTTAAATACCAGTTTAACTAGCAGTTGTGACTCTCATTCTAAATTAATATGTGGGTATACTGTTTTAAATATTAGCCTCTTGTGACTTTGCTAGAATATGTTAGCATACTCAATTCTAATCTATCTATAATAAACAAATTAAATTTATAGGGAAATTCTGGGAACCAAAGCCTAAATGATAATTAACTGATGATGTTAAATTTCAGTATATGGGCAACTGCCTATCTAGCTAGACAGACAACATTACCCAGGTTTTTATGGACTCCTTGTGTTAGCCACTTTTGAAATACATTTTAAAGCAAAATACCAGGATAAAGTACAAATAGAAATTTGGAATATTCTGAACACATAGTAGTTATTTATTGTACCACCATGTATGAAAATTTATAAATTCCTGGAAGATTTGTAATGATAACATAAATTGGAACTTCCAAATAATAAATTTAAAATGATTGTAAAGTGAAAAAAAATTAACACATTTTATTTTATTGAACATTCAAGCAATTGATGTTACACAAAACTAAGATGTTCTTAACAGTAATAAAAAAAGAAAAATACTTTACAGAAAATGCTATTTTAGTTTTCCAGTTTGGCTGTATAAAAATGGAAATAAATTTTATGTAATTAAAATTAACTGCATAGAGTTAATGAATAAATACCAAATTTCTTCTTATCTTTCCTAGTAAAAATTTCAGAAGTGTTAAAAATGGTTTTAAATATTAAAATTACTAAAATATTAAACATTTTGCATAAAGAGGTATACTCTGATTAACATAGATTAATGAACAATTACATAAGTGTCTCTAGGAACTCAGCCTTCCAGTGTCACCCTTAATTAATTGTGAGGTAAGTATTACAGCTTAATCTTAATGTATTTTGTGTGAGTTTATTAGATTTTATGGACTTCTAAAAGTTAAATATTTCTATAAAATGTATAATAAAAATTTATTTATTTGCAAAGAAACTATTAAATGGTCATTATATGCAAGGGTTGGTATTAGGAATTAAGAAAACAAAAACAAAAAGCAAATTTAAAAGTAAAAGACAAGGGCTTCCCTGGTGGCGCAGTGGTTGAGAATCCGCCTGCCGATGCAGGAGACACGGGTTCGTGCCCTGGTCCGGGAGGATCCCACATGCCGCAGAGCGGCTGAGCCCGTGAGCCATGGCCGCTGGGCCTGCGCGTCCGGAGCCTGTGCTCCGCAACGGGAGAGGCCACAACAGTGAGAGGCCCGCATACCAAAAAAAAAAAAAAAAAAAAAAAAAAAGTAAAAGACAAGAAAAGAATAAAAAGCAGATGATCCCTCAATGAAAACAGATAAAATTTCATGCAAATAGTTGACAGATAAGAAAGATTCCCACTATTATTCAAGAATAGGTTGAAATATAAAAATGGCAACAGTTAGGTCCAAGAGAAGCAGTGACAGTTAAGGGTAAACCATGTTCAATGTTTAAGCAAATTAGGAGATATGTAAGGCTTTTAAACGGGAAAGAACTAATGAGATCACTGCTTCTAGCACAGTGAGTGAAAAAGATGGGGCTGACTAAAGTAAAATGAATCATGTGTCTGGTTATTTCACTAATTCAGTTCTGAAGCTCATAAATTTTGTGAATTACAAGATTATAGTACACTAGTGTGCAAAATACTACCTGTAGGACAGATTTGGTCTGCCAGTTGTTTTGTAAATAAAGTTTTATTGGAACACAACATAGACTTTGTTTATGTATTGTCTATGGCTGTTTTCATACCACAAGAGCAGAGTTGAATAGGTGAGACAGAGATCATATGGCTCACAAACCTAAATTATTTACTTTCTTGCTCTTTCTAGAATATGTTTGCTGACCCTTGCTGTAGTTGATAACTACAGTTATATATATGATTGATGAGATTATATAGGGAGAATGTATATCTGAAGTGCACTCAGAGTTGATCTCCAAGATCTTCCTAAATTAAAATGGCAAAGAAAAAACATAACGAGAAGATAGAATGAAAAAGGGGGTCAAATATCTAGTAAGAAAAGTAGGAGTATGGTGCTATAGAAGGAAAAAATTTATAGTGACTTATGGAAGAAGAATGGTTAGCAGTGCCAAATACTGTCTAAATTCAAATGAGGTGTAAAGTGAGAACTAGGAAAGAGTGATTGGTGTCTTAGATAAGAGTAGTTTCTATAGACTAAGAAACTAAGAAATGTGTAGTGCATAAAGAATAAAGGGAAGGTTGGGAAATAGAGAAAACCTATACAAATATCTTTGAGGAGTATGTAGGATTAAAGGAAGTTTTTGTAATATTTATTTGTATGCCAGAAACTAATGACAAAGAACTATGACAGAGAGAGAGGAAAGGATTGAAAATTTAATAGTTTGATAAACCATTTTGAATATGTGAAGGAATGGTATTCAGAAGGAGACATGTTATATGGAAATGTAGGTGTTTTCCTTTGTATCTAGAGCATTTGGTAATATCTCCTCTGACACTTTTCTCATTCTTAGAAGGAAGTGTTAAGGAAAGTCTTCCTTAAGGCTGAAGGATGAGGCAAAAGAATTGGCATTCAAAGGTGTGAGAAAAGCTTTTGATATACTGATGGGTAGAATGTGAATGAGAACAAACCATGAAAATGAAGACTAATTAGCAGCACTGAGGACTCAACTGAAGTTGAAGTCCCTGGATTCATGAGGACATTGTATACTTCCTTCTCTGTTTCTTTCATTAGTTTTCTGCAACCTGGATATAGGCATGGCTGCAGCATGGAGCCATTCATCCGTGACTGGGATAAATTCTACTATGTCACATGATCTATGTTAGACATAGATATAATTGGGGAAAACCTCAAAATTTTAGTCAAGGGTCATGTAGAAAGATGGGTATGTGTAACCTTTCCATCAACCTAAGTAGATTGTTCTAGAACCAATTCACTAGACAAGCACAGTTGATTTCCATGACAGGATAGTGACCCTGAGTCACTCTCATGTTTTCACTCTTTTAACGATGTCACCATGAGCAGTCCTGGCCCTAACATTTGCTGGGTCTTGAACATGTATACTGGTGGAAGCCTATATATAATCCGTGCTGTTTGTTGGCTATGTTCACTGGCTATTGAAGCAGAACCATTAGTGTTGAGACCAGGAAATACACATTAAAAATATCTCTGTACACCAAAATGGACACCGCACTCCTGATAGCAAAGCACTCTTATATACATTAAAATACAAAAAATTCTCTTGAGTTTCTGTGGTTTAGGCAGAGATTATCAGACCAGACCTTGGACACTGAAACAGACTAGAGCATATTACCAGGAGATTCTGACTTATTTACATTTAGTTTCCTAGACACTTGCATTTTAATTCAACAACACTCAAATGTAACTAGGATTTATGTTGTTGTACATGCTCTGATGCTTTGAGGCAAAATGGAGCATTAAGAAAAATGAAAAGTTTATATAAAACATTTTTTCTCAGGTTAAGTCTATTAGATCATTGCCATGATTACTGCAGGATAGTAAAGCTGAAGCTGTGTTATTTTGAGCCACATTATTTTAGTACACATTTTGCATGCAACCTATTTATAGGCTCTAGATATGCAAAATCTTTAAGGAAATTACATGTCTATGCTATTAATTTCAGCCTGATTTACTCTCCCAAATTATGTTTTTTTTTTTTTTTTTTTTTTTTCCATGAAAATGAACCAAAGTGTCAGGTTGCCTAGAGTTTGCCTTAATTGGTGGTCATAGGGTCAGTTGTTATTTTTGTAATTTGTCATCAGCGACAAAGTAAAATTCAAAGAATATATTTGGAACACCGAGAGAAAAGAGAATTAAAACATGTAAAAAGGAGGATGGTTTATTAAAATTCTAAACATTTATTTTAGATTTAAGCATATAATCTATGCTTTTTTTCTTGTTTTTACCTAGGTGGGTAATTGTAAGTTTATATTTACTTTAAGGTAATTATTCTATGAAATTCTGGTATTATACATTGGCTGATCTATCTAGATAATATTAACTCCTATATTATTAATCACACTGGTACCAATATCAATACTAGGGAACAGTGAGGTTAAATTGACAGACTGGAGTCAAGAGAAAAATTATTAATAAAATTCACCCTTTCTGATCCTGTTCTAGGATCCCGTATCGCACCTCACTCTAGATTCTTCGTGGTTAGACACATTATGTTCAATCATTTGAAATTGTTCCATTTTGAAGTTAAGGGATGTGGAGGTACCAACAGACATTTTCATCATTCATAGGAACAACACAAACACTGAATGATAAACAATTGAATAATTTCTCAAAATATTCTGATTTTTACAAACACTATTATGACATGAAATGAATATTTAAAATTATGTTCCTAAAAACGTTTATGCTTTCATTTTAGACTACACTTGTAATTCAGCAGGAAAATCTAAAATAACTGTGATCAGAAACATTATTTTCAGGTGAACATAAACATAGCTGAGTGTTCTAATTTTACCTTATATATGACAGAAAAATCAGATGCTGTAATCCCATCACCATGTAAATTGCATCTAAGTTTTAAACAGAAAGTTAGGGAGTTATTATAAATGACATCTAAATTAAATTTGGGGTTGTCTATTTTATCATTTGCAAAATAAATCAGAGTAAGCTAGTAAGATTTTTTAAAGACTTGATTGGTACGATGGTTTTGCTTTTTATTTCAGTGGTTGACTGTTTTTCAGACTCATTCAAGGGAATTGAGTTTCTCAGTCCAAGATGGGTGGGAAAAATTGATCTCCAACAAGTACATGTGGATACTGAGTATTATATTATGAAAGTATTTCCACAGGTATTTATAGTCACTACTCCAAAGGCCCTGAGTGCCTCTCTCCTGCCCATTTTTCCCAGGACCTCCCCAAATTCCATCAAATAGAGGGGTCTTACAGGACTTTGACTTGCAGATGCCTTGTATGACTGACTCTGTACCATATTGTGTCCCTCATCCATCTAACAGGTGAGTCTCCCTTTCCTAAGTTTATAAGCATCCCCCACTCTGGGGTTGGGGACTGAATGTTAACTGGTATTGTGTATTGAATAAGGGCAAAGTGGCCCTTAGTAAATTAAACAAAGTTTAGCTTCCCTGAGACTAACATGGGAAGTTTTGGATTTGGGAAATTTGAGCCCTATTCTCATGGTAAAACTATGTGTCTTGGGTAAGGAGGCTGTATATATATGGCAGAATACTTCCCAGTACAAACTTAGAATGAGGTAGTGAAGATACCCTTCTTCAGAAGGGACCACAAAATCTTAGACAGAGAATCTCAATAGTTAAGAAAAAACTGAATACAAGAATGACCTTCTCATATTTCTCTAGTCTGGACTAGACTTCAGAGTCCAAAGGTCTCCCAAATATTAACAGATATTGAACATCTTTCCACCCTGTAAATGAGAGATCAGGCTTAGATTGATTTTTATGTGGGAAATACCTATTTTTTACACCAAGGGATATTGAACAAATTTATAGGATTGTTTTGTTCTGATTTTAAAAATTGCATATGCTCATTACTAAAAATTTGGAAAACACCAAAAATTAAGACTAGAACAACAAAAATAGACTGGTGTGTTATTAGATTGGTAGGTTATTAGAGACAGGTGTTAGTTATTCCACACACCCCCATGTGGACATGTAATTTTACATCTTCATTTTGATTCTTAGTATGTTTCTTTGCATTTTTCTTTCCCTTGAGATTTTAGTTATATAGGTAGGAAGAAGAAACTGACTCATGAGTATTCAGATGTCATTTCAATGTATAGTCTTTTTGAATGTATATTTACTTTGTTAATTGATATGTTCATATTTCTGTAACCTTGTTTTACGCTTTCTCCATATTTCCATTATTTTCCTCTCAGTCTCTTTTTCCTCTCTTTTGCTTGCTTTCATCTTTTTTAGAGAATAGGAAGTGTAATTTCTGTGGATTTTTGTGTACAAAATAGTTCCTTACTATTTCTTTATTAGTTTAATGTTTAAAGTGTGTCCAAACTCTACATATGCAAAGGCAATATTATATCTGTATTTTCAACTAATTTTATCTAATCACTTTTCCAGTTTTATTTATATCATAAGTCAAGATGAAGGGTGTATTTTTATTAAAACTATTTTAATATATTCTCTTTGCAATTATATATAAAACAGATTTTTGTACTTCATTACAACTGATTTTAATATTCATTAAAATGAATATTAATGAATTGATTGTTTCCATAACTGTGTACCACTAATTTTATTAACTTTTTAATACTGAACTATATAAATACTTGTAATAAATTTAATGTGTAAAAATAAAGTTTTCTATAAATTAAAATCACAAGCTTTTCACTAGAAAAACAATGTTATTCTTTATGTTTCTTTTTGTTTTGAGGGCTTACTAAATGCCAGGCACTGTTTTATTTATTTTTATGTTTTAATTTTTTTTATTGAAATATAATTGACATTAATTTCAGGGGTACAACAATGATTTGATGTTTGTATAATTAGCAAAATAATCACCATAATAAGTCTAGTTAACATCCAATACCATGCATAGTTGCCAAATTTTCTTTTCTTTGTGATGAGAACTTCTAAGCTTTAGGAACTCTTAGGAACTTTCAAATATGGAATACAGTATTATAAACTTTAGTTACTATGCTGTACATTACAGTCCCATGACTTATTTATTTTATAACTGGAAGTTTGTACCTTTTGATCCCCTTCACCCATTTTGTTCAGCTCCCATCCCCCACCTCTGAACTCTTTTTTTTTTTCATTTTTTTCTTTTATAAGTAAATTCATACAGTATTCATCTTTCTCAGTCTGACTTATTTTACTTAACAATGCTCTCCAGGTCCATCCTTGTTGTTGCATATGGCAAGATTTCATTCTTTTTTATGGCTGAATAATATTGCATCATGTGTACATACCACATTTTATTTATCCATTCATCCGTAAATGGACAGTTAGGTTGTTCCATATCTTAGCTGTTGTAAATAATGCTGTGATGAATGTAGCAGTGAATATATCTTTAGGAGTTAGTATTTTTGTTTTCTTCACATAAATACCCAGAGGAGGAAATACTGGATCAAAATGTAGTTCTGTTTTTAATTTTTTGAGGAACCTCCATTCTGATTTCCATAGTGGCTACACCAATTTACATACCCACCAACAGTGCACAAGAGTTTCCTTTCCTCCATATTCTAACATTCTAACAGATGTGAAGTGATATCTCACTGAGGTTTTGATTTGCATTTCCCTGATAATTAGAGATGTTGAGCATATTTTTTTGTACCTGTTGGCCATCTGTATGTTTTCTTTGGAAAAAGGTCTGTTGGGATCCCCTGCCCATTTTTAAATCAGATTGTCTATTCTTTTGATATTAAGCTGTATGTGTTCTTTGTATATTTTAGATATTAACCCCTTATCAGATATATGATTTGCAAATGTTTTCTTTCATTCAATAGGTTGCATTTTCATTTTATTGATGGCTTCCTCTGCTGTGCAGAAGTTTGTTAGTTTGATATAGTCCCAGTTGTTTATTTTTGCTTTTGTTGCCTTTGCTTTTGTCAAATCTGAAAAATCATATTCAAGACTGATATCAAGGAGTTTACCACCTGTGTTTTCTTCTAGGAGTTTTATGGTTTTTTCTAGGAGTTTTATGGCTTCAGGTGTTATATTCAAGCCTTTAATCCATTTTGGGTTAATTTTTGTGTATGGTTTATGGTAATGGTATAATATCATTCTTTTGCATGGGACTATCCATTTTCCCAACACCATTTATTGAAAAGACTGTTCTTTCCCCATTGTTTATTTTTGGCTACTTTATCATAAATTAGTTGACCATATATTTGTGAATTTATTTCTGAGTTCTCTATTATTTTCCACTCACCTATGTGTCTGTTTTTTATGGCAATACCATACTGCTTTGGGCAATGTTATCATTCTTGTGCTTAAATATTTTATAAACTTTGCAATTTAAGAAACTTAGTATCCTATCTGAAATGTTGTTCTCTCTCTTCCTTCTCTTGTCTACATTTCATTTTTAAATAAATTTACTAATAACAACACAAATTATTTGAAAATACTGATATTATCAATTATGAATAACAATTTACTTAGCTTTCTTCTTTCTTTCTTTCTTTCTTTCTTTCTTTCTTTCTTTCTTTCTTTCTTTCTTTCTTTCTTTCTTTCATTTAGATGTTTTTCCAACATGTAGGAACATTATAGAATATAAATCCCTTTCACTTTCTTGAAACAACTTTTTAAATGATTTATAGGATGAAGTTATTGAACCAAAAAAGTGTATCTAGTTCAAGATTCTTGATATACATGTCTAATTGCTTTCCAGAAAGTTATGTTTTAGAATCCCAGTATCTGTATGTAAGAATATGTTTCATCATGCCTTCATAAAAGCAACAAAAAAAGAGCCCTAAAAAATTATCTTCATTTTGCCTTACTTTTGAATGATTTTTATACTAGCAGGTTGAATATTTCATGTTTGCTAGCAATTTGCGTTTCTGTTCAGATTATCATCTCGTCATGGTCTTTGCCTGTTTTTGTATGACAAAATATTTTATTGATTTTTTTAGAGTTTAATAAATAAAAGTTAAGGATAAAAACACTTCTTTGTATTTGGGACCAATACATGTGATTTTTAAAATCTGATCTTGCACATTATGGGACATGGTGTAATTTCATGTGTTCTGTGAATAATTTAAAGTATGGATAGAGATAAAAATTCTTTCTTCGTGCCTGTTCACCTCCTAAATGGCAGTACTTCTTCATCATTCCTTGGAAGGTAGAAAGTCCACCAAAAACAGGAAGATATGTATTGATATTTCTAGTTTCAAAGGTATTTAAATTTCCATCTTATTATCTTTTTATAAGCTTTTCAATGGGAAGTAAAAGAATCTATAACCAAAATCTTACCTGAAATTTTATTTACTTCATTTAAATAATATGTGGTAGAGATATGTGAAAAGGAAATTCTAAAGTATATCAGAGATTAAATATGTTATCAAGTGCTGGAAAACTAAAAATAAATTTTAAAAAGTAGTCTTGATATTCATTTATTTTTGTGATGATACAGATAGAAGATATATTTTGGAAATTATTATATCTTAATTACTAAGAATTTTAATTAAAATATAAACAATTCTATACTTGTAGATTATTATTTTAAATTAAATGGCTATAATAGAAGATATTTAACTGCTATTATTTCTATATAGCCAAAATATACACAACTCCACAGGTTATATGTATCTGAATGTTGATAACTTTTTACAATTATTAGTTAAGTTAAATGACTGGCTTTAAAATTTTATAATTTAATTTTAATAATCTACTTAAGAAAAATACAATGTTTTCCCAAATAATGTGTGTTTTGAATTTTGTACAGGTTCTATTCTATTCATGTTAAAATATGATGCTGTTAGAATACATGTCTTTAATTCATATTTTATGAAATCTTGATATGCTTCCAAATTTCTCCATGTATTGCATACAACATTACTAAGAAGCATTGATACAGAGTGCCTCCATTCATTTAATAAATATTTATTGGGCAGCTTTTATTATGCATACTATCTTTTTTCAATTTTATAAATTCAAATAATGGTGGATCTTTAGAATTCAAAAATGTCTAATTTATAATTTATGGTATCACTTTACAGTATGTACACATACACACATATTAATTTATTTTAAAATTAGTCTGTGGCAGTATGTTTCTACTATCAATAACTAGGATACATTGAGAAAAATGGAACCATTATTAACTAAAACTCAGGAGACCCTTTCCAGACCTTCTACTCAATAGCTGTGACCTTGATTTCTCACTAACCATTTAGAAATTCTATATGCTTAATCTTGGGGGCCACGTTTTTCTCTTTTAAAATATGAAAGTTTTAGGTTAAGTAATCTACAAAGTATCTGAACCTCTTATTACCTTTTGTCTGCATGAATAATTTGGAGTCAAAGCCAGCAGGGATCACTGTGAATATCTTATTCCCTTTGATCAGATAAAAGGTACATTTTTTAGCTTCAGAAATGGAACCAAATCAATGTCTACCATCTCCACAGATGTTTCTAGACACAAAATCACAGAGTGTAGATAAAACACAACTCTCCTTCTGCCCTCTTAAGTAGGAGAGAAGAAAAAGGAGAAAAACAGAGATTCTTGAAGAGTGAGAAATAAGGGCATTGTTATCATTTCAAGCAGGATTATTTCTTCAAAGAGTCAGAGAAGTTGACTAGAAGTGGAAAGTCTAGAAAACAAGCCTTGTGACTGTTAGATATTGGTCCACTTCGTAGTATAACAATTTACTGAGTATAAACATTCTAACAGATGTGAAGTGATATCTCATATTTTTACAGTCTAAATTTTAAAAGGATTATTCAAGCTTTCTTCCTTTTATGCTAGGCTGAGGTCTCAAAATCAGTGAATTTGTTGTAAATATACAGAGTCTTGTTTTTTCCAGTGAGACCCAGACTAGTCACCTGAGTACTTTGGCTGGATTGATGCTTTCAAGAATTAGGGAGTTGAGACAGAAAAAATGAAGTGATTTGGACAGATACGTAATGCTTAGTAAATATTTTTAAATTATTAATAATAAATGATTATCAAAATAAAAAAATTCAGAATTAACTTAATTGAAAGTTTATCTGTGTTGCAGAAATAATATGTGTCAGAGCTTTATTCAAACCTAGGCCTTCGGACTCAAGAAACTTTTTTTTTTTTGTGTGCGTTATGCGGACCTCTCACTGTTGTGGCCTCTCCCGTTGCGGAGCACAGGCTCCGGATGCGCAGGCTCAGTGGCCATGGCTCACGGGCCCAGCCGCTCCACGTTAAGTGGGACGGGGCACGAACCCGTGTCCCCTGCATCAGCAGGCGGACTCTTAACCACTGCGCCACCAGGGAAACCCAAGAAGCTATATTCTTAACACTGCATTAAGTTGGGTTCAATGATAGGTATCCCTCATAATAATAGTTATTTTTATCATTATTTTCATGATCATGATGACTGTTAGATATGTCAGAAATACCTGAGACTGTATCATATCCCTGAGTTTACTGTAGTCTCGAATTCCTAGACCTCTTTCCTTGCATATCTCCATGCATATCTACTTTACATTAAGATTTTCATTGATTGAACTACAGAAAGAGGATTCTTTTTGTCCCTGACTTATTCCCTGGAATTTCTACTTTTATTTCCTTTTTATTCTTACATGACAAATGTACTGCATGTTCAACTAGTGACTTATCAAAAGCTGTGCCCTTCAACACCAGTGATCCAGAAAATGTCTTACTTAAGAGGTAGCTGTATAATTCATTTATTAATTTTATTTTTTCTATATGTATATTATTTTGGATTTTTAGCATGACATACATCTGCAAAGAAAAACAGTATTATCAGTTCCTTTTCATTGCTTATATTTTTATTTTCTTTTGGTTGCTTGGTTGATTGATTGCCTTACATCATAGAACTCTAGTATACTGTTGAATAGAAAGGGTTGATAGCTGGCATCCTTCTCTTGTTCCTAACTTCAGGGAAAAGCTTTTAGTATTTCTCCATTAAACAGGATGTTTGCTATCATTTTATCAGATTAAAGAGCTTTTCTTTGTTTTTAGTTTTCTAATTTTTACAATAAATGAATTTTGAATTTGAAAAAAAAAAGAGGTAGCTATAAATTTATTTCCTTGCTTTTTATTGAAAAAATGTGTTTTCATTCTTGTTAGTTTTTCTATTTAACTGAATTATATAATACTTATAGGGTAAAAATTGGTTTTTATTTTAGATACATCACATTCTCTCTACCATTAAAATGTGAATTATTTAGATAATTTCTATTGCTATTTTCTGGCTCACAGACTTGTTACTCTTCATACATGTCATTTAATTGACAGGTAAAAATCAACACAATGAACTCAGATTGTCGTTTGAATTTTCACTCCGGTTACATATTAGGAAGCTGACATTATCTGCCTTCCTGTACCTAAGCCCTAGTTTCCTCACCTATAAAATGATAATAATGATACTTTCCTTACAGTGGCATAAAAATAACATATGCCATTATTGCAGTGAGATCTCTTTATAAGTGACTTTTCACTAGCAGCAGTTTTGGTGAAGCTTTTCTTGACTCTAATTTACTCTGAAAGATTCATGGTTTTTTTTTTAAAGTTCCCGTGAACAAGTTTGCAACTGAAATTGAAAATTCGCCTGCCCATATGTCATTTTAGATTTAGTTCCAGAAGAGGATAAGATAATCAGGATGAATAAGGAGTTAGCTACTGAAATGTCTGACCATAAACAAATGTGAAAATATAACAACAACAAAAAAATAAGCTGCATTAAAGTGCATGATTAGGCTTTGCAGCAAAATTTGAGACTCTCTTGAAACGGTTTCTAATTTCATTAGCGCACTTAGTTAACTAAAAGCCATTTTAAAAGATGTAAATTTCAGCTTCCAAGTCAACCTAAACATTTGTTGCAAAAAAAGAGAACTCTAGTTCAAGGCAAGATTGCACCTTTAACCTCATCAACCTTTTTTTGTATAGGATGGCACTAGTCTTAAACTATATGTAGAAAAACATTGATGCGATCTTTACTGCATCTAACATGTTCTGCCTTGTAATATCATAGTTATTTTTGTATATGCATTATTTCTCCAACTATCTAGCATGGCATTTTCAATATATTAATCATTATTATAAATAGCTGTATATTCTCCTCATGTGCATAAAAATGTGTAAATAATGAAGGAGTGAAATACTGAATAAGCCCTACCTTTGGAAGAAAAAGAACAAGACTCAAAATAAACATCATTATTCTTTGGCAGAATAACTATAAATTCAGCTTCATATATAAGATATTGGATTATTTAGTTCATTTGTATTTATATTTTAATTAATCATCTTATAACAGGTTTTTAATTTGATATACATATCTCAAGATTCTTTTTTCCTGTTTCAGAATTAATCAATTATTTTTTATTTGTAATGTTTCCCTCCATGTTTTCAAATTGGTTTTAGTGGTTAGCTTAGAGATTATATATGCCTCCTTGCATTATGACAGTTATACAAATATTGAGAGTAATAAAAGTGTAATGCAGGTACTTTTTTTTTTTGCCTTTATTCCCATGGGTTCTACTCACTTCTTTTGTTTCATTCTTGCCATGCATTTTAACTTACGTATATTTGAGGCCATATAAAACACTACTGTTATTATTTTAAGCAGTCAGTATCCATTTATATTTACCCATGTATTTAAACTTTACAATACTCTTTATGCACTTAATACAATCCTTTATGCACTTTCACATTTTTATCTGGAATCGTTTTACCTCTCCTGAAGAATGTGCTTAAAATTTCTTTCAACACTTTAAAGATGCCAATACACTGTTTTCTGATTTCTTCCATATTATTTCTCCAATGAAGGTTTTTTCCTGACTGTTTTCACGATTTTTCTCTTTGTCTTTGGTTCTTGGCTGTTATTCCAAAGTGACTAATGCTTGATTTTACAAGATGAATGCATAGATATAAGATCCATTCAAAGTGCAAATTGGGTCATTGGATTTGAATGTAATAGAATACAAAAAATTTGGTAATATTCGTTCACATTCCATATTATGACTATCTTTATATCAATTTTTTGTTTACTAAGGAAAAATATCCCCATTTATTTGAAAAGATTATTCTTATCCAATTCTCCTCCATTTTCTTACAACATAATTGTTTAAGCCCAGATTTTATTCATATACTTCTACCAAAATAATATAACAGATTGATTTTGGAAGCAGATATGGTAATCCAGGTATCTTCTAATAAACCAGATATGAAAGATATTTACAAATATGTGAAGCAATTATAGCAGTAATTATATTTTGTTTTGGAAAATATAGTTATAATTTTGTAAATATATGTTCTGTTATATTAGCATAAAGAATATATTGGTATTTTTTTAATGAATGTGTATTTTGAATATTTCTGCCTTAATTTCTAATACATTAAACATGTATACATATGCAATTCATGCAAAAACAGTGCACTTTGGGGACTTCAATATTTTTAAGAAGGTAAAGTTTGAAAAATACTCTTTTAGATGTGCCTGCATGTGGTCTTTGTATTTATCTTGATTGGTATCCGCAGAGCTTCTTGATATTGTTCATCTATTTTGGAAACTTCTCAGGCATTACGTATTCTAATATTGTTTTGCTCAATTCTGTTTTATGTTTTTCTGTGATTCCAGTTAAACATGTTAGACCTTTTACTCTGATCTACGTGTCTTCTATGGTCTTTTCTATTTATTATTTTTTTTCTGTTTGTCTCTGCTTCAGTTTGTAATTTTTTAATTGACTTATCTTCCATTTCAGTAAAATATCATTGGCTGTATATTCTATTTTTATACCCATCTGCTGAGTTCATAATCTGATGCATTATATTATTTACTTTTATAATTTCCATTTGAATCCTTTTTTTATTTGCAGACATTCCTTATTTTACACAGTATGGTTAACTAAACTCTTGCATCTTGGAATTGTGTCTTTGCATTACCCAACTCTCTAGTCACTGGAACTGTGCAAAACAAGGACACATGTTTCAGTTAGTACAGTGATGCAAAGTGAGAACTCTTGACTTTCCAATTATCTCTGATATTTTATATTGTTTCCTTTGTTTTCTTCAATGCATTAATTATATTTATTTAAAATTTATTCCCTGTTAACTCTGTTAATTACAAGTAATACTCAGAATGCTATCATGTGATGAGATAAGTAGTTGCTCCACAAGGTAAATTTACTACATCACTGCTTAATTCAGTTGATTTTTTTAAGATCAAGAATTTCAGTGACAGATGCAGCATATTAATTTACACTCTGCAAGCAGCTCTTTATCTTCTTGACCTTACTGATTTTTGTTACAAGTCATTATACCATTTCATGTATGGTATAAAAACCTCCTAAGATTCTCCCATCCTGACTTTTGTGCTATAGTGATCATTCACTTTACTTCTACATATTTTATAAACCTCATAATGCATAGTTATTATTTTTACTTTTAACAGTAAATTAACTATAATATGATGTAACTAATAACAACGAACATATTTTGTGTTTTTCCAGGTTGTTTCCAATTTAAGTATCATTTATTTTGCCTAAAAAGCTTTAGTCAGCCTTCCTTATAATTCAAGTCTTCTGGTAATTAACTAAGCAACTTTTGTGTATCTGAAAGCTTTCAATTTACTTTCAGTTTGAAAGATATTTTTACTTTTTCTAGAATTTTAAGTTTATAGTTTCCTTTTTCTTTCTTTTTTTTTCAAGATTTTTAAAGATATTTATCCACTGTATTTTGGTTTATGATTTTTCCAACAAAATTCTGCTGTCATGCTTTCCTTAGTTCCTCTGTAAATAAGAATCATCTTCTGAATGCTTTTAGGATTTTACTCTTTATCATTGGTTTTAAATAATTTGATTATGAAACACCTTGTTTAATTATTTTCACATTTAATGTGCTGTGTTTCATTGAGTTTCTTAGTTCTATGGACTTATAATTTGCATCCTTTTTTTTCAAAAACAAGTGTTTAAGAAATAAAACAACTTTTATATTTCAAAATTGTTTTTTCAAAGTTTTTATAACTCTTCTTTCCTCAGGGACTCCAATTACATGTTTTTTATCCCACTATAAACAAGTCAATTTTTCTTTTTTATCCCGTTTCATTTGGATAGTTTCTATTGCTATGTCTTCATCCTCATTAATTTTGTCTCACTTGCTGTTAGTTCTTTTCTTAAAAGTCCCAAATGTCGTAGTCCTCACCTCTAAAATTTTGATTTGGGTCTTTTTTATGTCTTCTATGTCTTTAACATATTCAACTTTTCTTTTAGCTTTCTGAATTTGTAGAATGAGGTTATAATAACTGTTTTACTTTTGCTGTCTACTACTTCTATGCTCTGTGAAATTTCTGGGATTTTAATTGATTTATTTTTCTCATTATCAGTCAGCTTTTGCTATTGCTTTACAAGCCTGGCAATTTTTGATTAGATATCAGAAATTTTAATTTACATTATTGTGAGCTAAATGTTTTGGTATTCTTATTCATATTCTTGTGCTTTATTCTGGGAAACTGAATTTATTGTAATCCTGTAATTCTTATAATTTAATTTTTTGTGTCTAGTTTTAAGTTTCTTAGGTAGAAACAAAGCAACATTTCTTCTAGGAATATTTTCTCCCACTGTTGAGGCATAATCTTCTGAGTACTCTACACCAGAGGTCCCCAACCCCCAGGCTATGAATCAGTACCAGTCCATGGTCTGTTAGGAACTGGGCTGCACAGCAGGAAGTGAGCGGCAGGCAAGTGAGTGAAGCTTCATCTCTGTTTACAGGCACTCCCCATTGCTCGCATTACCCCTGAGCTTTGCTCCCATCAGATCTGTGGTGACATTAGATTCTCATAGAAGTATGAACTCTACTGTGAACTGTGCAAGTGAGGGATCTAGGTTGCGAGCTCCTTATGAGAATCTAATGCCTGGTGATATGAGGTGGAGCTGAGACTGTGATACTAGTGCTGGGGAGCAGCTGTAAATACAGATTATCACTACCAGAGAGGTTTGACTGCACAGAGACCATAATAAATCAAGTGGGAAACAAGCTCAGGGCTCCCACTGAATCTACATTATGGTGAGTTGTATAATTATTTCATTATATATTACACTGTAATAATAATAGAAATAAAGTGCACAATAAATGTAATGTGTTTGAAGCATCCCAAAACCATACCCCTCCCCCCTGGTCCATGGAAAAACTGTCTTCCACAAAACCGGTCTCTGGTGACAAAAAGGTTGGGGACCACTGCTCTACACAGCTCCCTATGAATTTTGAGTTTCTCCACTATGGTCTTTGGGAACAGGAACTATTCCTGATTCTGTGTGAGACCTGTAATTGTTCCAGGTAAAGAAAATTGTTCCAGTAAAGAACCAGGTGGTTCTTTACTCAGTGATGTCTAGTTTCCTCTATATATGCACTAATATTATGTGTCTGATGCCGTGAGGAAGACTTTCATGAGATGTTGGGAGTTCTCATTCTGTTCAGCTCCCTTCTCTTTCACACATTGTCCTGTGAACTTGTACCACCATGGCCTCCGGGACAGATGGCTACATCTCCTCAACTCTAGAAATCATGGAGATTCTAGAATCCTGGAAATAGAATGGAGAAAATGCAAGAAACGTTTAATAAGGAATTAGAAGAACTAAAGAGCAAACAAACAATGATGAACAACACAATAAATGAAATTAAAAATTCTCTAGAAGGAATCAATAGCAGAATAACTGAGGCAGAAGAATGGATAAGTGACCTGGAAGATAAAATAGTGGAAATAACTACTGCAGAACAGAATAAAGAAAAAAGAATGAAAAGAATCAAGGACAGTCTCGGAAAACTCTGGGAAAACATTAAACATTTGAACCAAGATTCAAATTATAGGGGTCCCAGAAGAAGAAGAGAAAAAGAAAGGGACTGAGAAAATATTTGAAGAGATTATAGTTGAAAACTTCCCTAATATGGGAAAGGAAATAGTTAATCAATTGCAGGAAGTGCAGAGAGTCTCATACAGGATAAATCCAAGGATAAACATGCCAAGGCACATATTAATCAAACTATCAAAAATTAAATACAAAGAAAAAATATTAAAAGCAGCAAGGAAAAAACAAGTAACATACAAGGGAAGCCCCATAACGTTAACAGCTGACCTTTCAGCAGAAACTCTGCAAACCAGAAGGGAGTGGCAGGACATATTTAAAGTGATGAAAGGGAAAAACCTACAACCAAGATTACTCTACCCAGCAAGGTTCTCATTCAGATTCAATGGAGAAATTAAAAGCTTTAAAGACAAGCAAAAGCTAAGATAAATCAGCACCAACAAACCAGCTTTACAGTAAATGCTAAAGGAAATTCTCTAGGCGGGAAACACAAGAGAAGGAAAAGACCAACAAGAACAAACCCAAAGCAATTTAAAAAAATGGTAATAAGAACATACATATTGATAACTACGTTAAATGTAAATAGATTAAATGCTCCAATGAAAACATATAGACTGGCTAAATGGATTCAAAAACAAGACCCGTATATATGCTGTCTGCAACAGACCCACCTCAGACCAAGGGACACATACAGACTGAAAGTGAAAGGATGAAAAAAGATATTCCATGCAAATGGAAATCAAAAGAAAGCTGGAGTAGCAATTCTCATATCAGACAAAATAGACTTTAAAACAAAGACTATTACAAGAGACAAAGAAGGACACTATATAATGATCAAGGGATCAATCCATGAAGAAGATATAACAATTGTAAATATTCATGCCCCCAACATAGGAGCACCTCAATACATAAGGCAAAGGCTAACAGCCATAAGAGGGGAAATCTACAGTAACACAATCATAGTAGGGGATTTTAACACCCCACTTTCACCAATGGACAGATCATCCAAAATGAAAATAAATGAGGAAACACAAGCTTTAAATGATACATTAAACAAGATGGACTTAATTGATATTGATAGGACATTCCATCCAAAACCAACAGAATAAACTTTCTTCTCAAGTGCTCATGGAACATTCTCCAGGATAGATCATATCTTGGGTCGCAAATCAAGCCTTGGTAAATTTAAGAAAATTAAAATCGTATCAAGAACCTTTTCGGACCACAACGCTGTCAGACTAGTTATCAATTACAGTAAAAAATCTGAAAAAATACAAACACCTTGAGGCTAAACAATACACTACTAAATAACCAAGACATCACTGAAGAAATCAAAGAGGAAATCAAAAAATTCCTGGAAACAAATGACAATGAAAACACGATGACCCAAAACCTATGGGAGGCAGCAAAACACTTCTAAGCGGGAAGTTTACAGCAATACAATCCTACCTTAAGAAAAGATAAATATCTCAAATAAACAACCTAACCTTACACCTAAAGCAATTAGAAAAGGAAGAACAACAAAACCCCAAAGTTAGCAGAAGGAAAGAAATCATAAAGATCAGATCAGAAATAAATGAAAAAGAAATGAATGAAACAGTAGCAAAGATCAATAAAACTAAAAGCTGGTTCTTTAAGAAGATAAACAAAATTGATAAACCATTATCCAGACTCATCAAGAAACAAAGGGAGAAGACTCGAGTGAACACAGTTAGAAATGAAAAAGGAGGAGTAACAACTGACACTGCAGAAATACAAAGGATCATGAGAGATTACTACAAGCAACTATATGCCAATAAAAGGGACAACTTGGAAGAAATGGACCAATTCTTAGAAAAGCACAACCTGAGACTGAACCAGGAAGAAATAGAAAATATAAACAGAACAATCACAAACACTGAAATTGAGATTGTGATTAAAAATCTTCCAACAAACAAAAGCCCAGGACCAGATGGCTTCACAGGCAAATTCTATCAAACATTTAGAGAGGAGTTAACACCTATCCTTCTCAAACTCTTCCAAAACATAGCAGAGGGAGGGACAATCCCAAACTCATTCTACGAGGCAAACATCACCCTGAAACCAAAACCAGACAAAGATGTTACAAAACCAGAAAACTACAGGCCGATATCACTGATGAACATAGATGCAAAAATCCTCAACAAAATACTAGCATACAGAATCCAGCAGCACATTAAAAGGATCATTCACCATGATCAAGTGGGGTTTATCCAAGGAATGCAAAGATTCTTCAATATATGCAAATCAATCAATGTGATAAACCATATTAACAACAGAAGGAGAAAAACCATATGATCATCTCAATAGATGCAGAAAAACCTTTTCACAAAATTCAACAACTATTTATGATAAAAATCCTCCAGAAAGTAGGCATAGAGTGAATTTAAGTCAACATAATAAGGCCATATATGACAAACCCACAACCAACATTGCTCTCAATGGTGAAAAACTGAAACCATTTCCTCTAAGATCAGGAACAAGACAAGGTTGTCCACTCTCACCACTATTATTAACATAGCTGTGGAAGTTTTAGCCACAGCAATTAGAGAAGAAAAAGAAATAAAAGGAATCAAAATTAGAAAAGAAGAAGTAAAGCTGTCACTGTTTGCAGATGACATGAAACTATACATAGAGAATCCTAAAGATACCACCAGAAAACTACTAGTGCTAATCAATGAATTTGGTAAAGTAGCAGGATACAAATTAATGCACAGAAATCTCTTGCATTTCTATATAGTAATGATGAAAAATCTGAAAGGGAAATTAAGGAAGCACTCCCATATACCACTGCAACAAAAAGAATAAAATATCCAGGAATAAACCTACTTAAGGAGACAAAATTCCTATATGCAGAAAACTATAAGACACTGATGAAGAAATTAAACATGATACAAACAGTTGGAGTGATATACCATGTTATTGGATTGGAAGAATCAACATTGTGAAAATGACTATAATATCCAAAGCAATCTACAGATTTAATGCAATCTGTATCAAACTCCCAATGGCATTTTTCATGTGTTTACAAATATTTGACAATTTATACAGAGACACAAAAGACCCCGAAGAGCCCAAACAGTCTTGAGAAAGAAAAACGGAGCTGGAGGAATCAGGCTCCCTGACTTCAGAGTATACTACAAAGCTATGGTAATCAAGACAGTATGGTACTGGCACAAAAACAGAAATATAGATAGATGGAATAGGTTAGAAAGCCCATAGATAAACCCTTACACATATGGTCATCTTATTTTTGATAACGGAGGCAAGAATATACAATGGAGAAAAGACAGCCTCTTCAATAAGTGGTTCTGGGAAAACTGGACAGCTACATGTAAAAGAATGAAATTAGAACACTTCCTAACACCATACACAAAAATAAACTCAAAAAGGATTAAAATCTAAATGTAAGGCCAGACACTAAAACTGTTAGAGGAAAACATAGGCAGAACACTCTATGACATAAATCACAGCAAGATCCTTTTTGACCCACACCCTAGAGAAATGGAAATAAAAACAAAAATAAACAAATGGGACCTAATGAAACTTAAAAGCTTTTGCACAGCAAAGGAAACCATAAACAAGACCAAAAGACAATCCTCAGAATGGGAGAAAATATTTGCAAATGAAGCAACTGACAAAGGATTAATATCCAAAATTTATAAGCAACTCAGGCAGCTCAATAACAAAAAAACAAACAACCCAATCTAAAAATGGGCAGAAGAACTAAATAGACATTTCTCCAAAGAAGATATACAGATTGCCAACAAACACATGAAAGAATGTTCAACATCATTAATCATTAGAGAAATGCAAATCAAAACTACAATGAGATATCATCTCACACCAGTCAAAATGGCCATCATGAAAAACTCTAGAAACAATAAACGCTGGAGAGGGTGTGGAGAAAAGGGAACACTCTTGCACTGCTGGTGGGAATGTAAATTGATACAGCCACTATGGAGAACAGTATGGGGGTTCCTTAAAAAACTACAAATAGAACTACCATACAACCCAGCAATCCCACTACTGGGCATATACCCTGAGAAAACCATAATTCAAAAAGAGTCATGTACCACAATGTTCATTGTAGCTCTATTTACAATAGTCAGGACATGGAAGCCAGCTAAGTGTCCATTGCCAGATGAATGAATAAAGAAGATGTGGTACATATATACAATGAAATATTACTCAGCCATAAAAAGAAACAAAATTGAGTTATTTGTAGTGAGGTGGATGAGCCTAGAGTCTGTCATACAGAGTAAAGTAAGTCAGAAAGAGAAAAACAACTACTTTATGCTAATACATATATATATGGAATCTAAAAAAGAAAAAATGGTTCTGAAGAACCTAGTGGCAGGACAGGAATAAAGACACAGACGTAGAGAATGGACTTGAGGAAATGGGAAGGTGGAAGGGTAAGCTGGGACAAAGTGAGAGAGTGGCGTGAACATATATACACTACCAAATGTAAAATAGATAGCTAGTGGGAAGCAGCGCATAGCACAGGGAGATCAGCTCAGTGCATTGTGTCCACGTACAGGCGTGGGATTTGGAGGGTGGGAGGGAGATGCAAGAGGGAGGGGATATGGAGATATATGTATACATATAGCTGATTCACTTTGTTATACAGCAGAAACTAACACACCATTGTAAAGCAATTATACTACAATAAATATGTTTTAAAAAAAAGAATTTTGTTTATGGTAATTTCATGTAAATAAATGATCAAACCTAATGACAATCTATGCTTCTATGTGTTTACTGTATATATTACTTTTCATGAGGCAATTTTAAAATTCTTGTCTTGCGTTATATGTATAAGAAATGTGTAATCATTATGGTTATCAATTAAAAACACATCCATCAGTAACAACTAGAAATTATTTGTTCACTGAGTAGTAGCAGCTGTTAAATAAAAACTGAGACAACAACCACAAAAAGGTTAAGGATATTAAAAGGACTCTGGATGGGTAAAGATGCTTTTATTCATTAGGAGTTGAGATGTGAAAATAGCAACCTAAGAGGAAGATTTGGATAATATCCTTAAAGTTGAACACAATATAAGTTTAAAGCTTATATTATATATAAGCTTATTTATAAGAGCAAGTTTTCATTTGCTCCTCATGCAGCTATGAGTCAAAAATTAAGAAAAAAAGATGGAAAAAAACCAAAGAGATTTTATATATATATATATATATATATATATATATATATATATATATATATATATGTTTACTCACGGACCGTTAGTCCTTATTTATCTTTTGAAATGTGAAAATAGAAAGGTTTCTGGAAGATCAGCATATACTTTCAGTATTTTGAGCTAATAAACATCTGAAAACCAAGTCACTTTCAATATCCACAAGAAATACAGTGAGTAATATTTTCCTTGCATATCAGTTATAGTGTATTTACATCTTTAACATTGAACAAAAGATAAATGAAGCTAAGTTCATTAAAAAGTAGCTTATATAAAGATAACAATATTTTAAACTTGTGGCCAATCACTATTCTAGTTTTATACATTTAAAGGAACTCCGTTAGCAAGATAATAACCTATTAAACAAATGGGCCTTGAATATAAACAGTAGTTTTGACTAATTTTATAGAAAAACCTACATCTAATAACAGAAAAAATAATTAATCCTTTTAGAACATTCCTTGAGCAATTAGCTTTATCATTCAACATTGTTTAAAACAATCTCTTGTCTTTGCAAATTTATGCAAAATACATTCTATGTACATCTGACTTAAAAATAACAATTTTTAGAAAGAATAT
Organism: Kogia breviceps; assembly: GCF_026419965.1. Classification (NCBI taxonomy): domain Eukaryota; kingdom Metazoa; phylum Chordata; class Mammalia; order Artiodactyla; family Physeteridae; genus Kogia; species Kogia breviceps. The sequence continues at coordinate 85,490,160 of NC_081313.1, read as the reverse complement.
TTAAGAAGATATAAAGGGCCACTATGGTTATTAGCTTAATAAAGATAATTTGCTCCCTCCCTATTTTACTTTGCTGTTTCCACTATCTGTGGGAATTAGAGTCGAAACTAATTGAATAAGCTAATATAAATAACAATGAATCAAACCCAGTATCAACCCGAGGATAGACAGGAAGGGCACACCAAGAGATGATGCAAGTTATCATTAATTCCCTTTCCTTGGAAAAACAGTTTTAAAAGGATAGAGTCCAGTTGATGCAAATGAACAGCAAATATATCACCCTTGCAGTTGTTTCCTCCTTCTCTAAACATTGACAATTACCTTTTCTGCAACAATGTATTATTGTTGTTTTATTATTTGAAGTACTTCTTAAAGTTCCCACTTTTTCTCCTATTCTGTAAATTGTAATAGTGTATCATCTCTGTATTATTTTAATGATCTATTGAATCAACATTTGTCCATATCAATCAATCTATGCAATGATACTTGAGTACTTTAAATCGTATCTCCATTATATCCTCTTCAAAAATCTACAATGGTCATTTTCTAGCCTATTGAATCTTGACTTCTGTGTACGAACCTCAAATTAAAAAAAATTTCCTTTGACTTATTCGGACCCATTTTCCAATGATTGTATTTTTATTCACAGCAAAAGGTATAACTGTTTTTTAAAGAGATTTTTTAACTAAAATTATTTTTATTTTTTAATGTATCATAGGAGCATTAAACTGAAAGCTTTACTGCTTCCCTGAATATATATGTAGACATCAGATGCTTAAGGATAATGGATTAGGCCTTTTTGAAATTACTATGAGAACAGGTATACATTTAGCATAGAAGGTTAAGATAACAGTTAATAAAATCAAATTTTGTCATAAGTATTGGTATTAATTACAATTTGGAAAATGTCCCTACTTGTCCTGACACTGTATCTGTGATCTGTTATTGCTAACACTTTAAAGAATGGATTCACTGGATTAAATGTGATAGATTTTTTTAAACTGAGGGCCGCGGCAAGCATTAATCAGATTTGAAGTATGGAAGTATGGAAAGTAGTAATATTGTTTAAAATTTTGTGATGATGGCCTGTCAATTTATTGCCACTGCAAAAAGAAGATCACTAAAGTGATATGAGAGATAGGAAATGTTAGAATCTTACGGATGATATACTCATTAATACAATGTTTTCTATTGAACATTGCAGGGTCAATGAGAAAAATATGAGAGAAAAATTTTGGTAGATCTATCAAGGAAGACAACAAGGTTTTTAGTCATGAGCAATTAAGTAGGGCCTTGTAAATTATTTGGCAGTGCAGAAGTGACAGTAAGAGATGGAGGAACACCTAGACATTGAAATTGACTAGCTCATAGGATATCCAAGAGCAGAAGGTCAACAAGCAAGGAGACAACTAGGTTTGCCAAACATTACTAACGTGAGATACAAATTTGAAGAAAAAATCATCATTTAAAGTCAAGTCACAAGTTATAAAGAAGGGTGCAATTCATAATTATGTGCATGGGAAAATTTCCAGGATTTTGTATAATGTGATTAAAGGAGGTTAAAGAATAGTTCAGTATGATTTTGTTGACGTAAAGCCAGGGTCCAAACCTAAATTACCTGTATTTATATTATGCTAGATATTAAAGAAGAAAAAGTATGGAATTGTTAGCTATCATTTACTCTGGGGTAATTTTTAAATGGAATTACTTTTTTTTTAATAATATGGAAAGGGTAAAGAGATCGTTCACTTTTAATTCAATATGCTTTTTTTTCTTGAAAAATAAAAGGATATAATTTACTTCAGCAAAAATTATTTGAAAGAGGAAGACATAATAAATTTTAATTAAGTATAATACAAGTTTGAGAAATAGGTAAATATATTATGAAGGCAAAGGAGAAAAATATGGATTACAACTGTTTTATTTCAAAGAACTTTTAGAGTAGTCATTAAAGTAGGCTTAAAGACAGCACTTCTGGATTATATATTATTTCCCCTTCACTTCCTCTTTCCCTTTCCATTTCCATCTTTAACCACTTCACAGGATCTCCAAAGCCCTGTTCTGAGTGAAGATGGTAAACAAAGAGGAACATTCAGACCACACAATGTTAGAATGACTGATCATTCTTGAATATGCCAATGTTACTTCTTCCATCTTTCCATTCTATCTTTTAGAGAACATAGAATTCAGTTATAAGTTGCATTCTGTTAGAGAATTCACTCTCTCTTTCAGTGAGTATAGAATTTAGTTACAAATCACATCTGTTTCTTCCCGAAAATAACACTGACTTTAATGCTGAGTTTTCTGAACATAGGTATTAGTTGGCATCATAATCTTAACCAATTTATAGTCTAAGATTGGTTTGTCAATCTATTTTAGATGCAACAAGCTAAAAGCATATTAACATAGACTGATGTTTGGCTACTTAACTCTCAAACTATTGTCTTTATCACAGGAGCAAAATAGAGTTAACAAATAGAAAGGATAGTATACAATTATGAACACACGGAGAGCAAATTTTGTATTCTCTTTTCTGACACGTTTTGAGTCAATTATAACTTCATAAGAAGTTTCCAGGAACTGCATTCCCTGTCTTAAAATCAGTACTCCAAAGAAATTCTTTCTTTTTAAAATATTCCTACCATTAAACGAGCAATTTTATATGATTGGTATCAACTTGGTTTTTCTCCACATCTACAAAGCAACTGCTGTCAACTTTTCAATGTTTACTATAAATAACCCTTCATCAGAGCACCCAGATTCATACACAATACTATTTCACCATTAAGTCTGAAGACTTGATTCATGTGACTGTGCAACTTTGAAATTTCCTATTTTCCAAACTTTTAGTGATTTAGAAGAAAGTGAATAAAGTAGAGAAGCAACTAAAAAGTCACACTGAAATTGAACTTTTCTTTCTTTTTCTTTTAAGAGATGATGAGAATTCCACTACATTAAGAGAAGCCTTTCTCCTTAGCTTTGTTAAGATAGCAGAGAACCCATGAAATAAAAGAATATTACAGGATTGCCAGAAAAAAAAATATTGCTAGGATGATTTTTAAATGATCATAAGAAAATGAAACTGTATAAGTATGTAGATTTGCATTCCCATAGCTATTTCTAGAATATTGCTCTTTGGGATATATAAAAATGTCCTTAAAGATGGGCTCATCTTTATGATTAATACTTTGAAACTTCCCCAAAAAGCTTGAAATCAAGGTTGGTACAACCTCTTATTAAAATATGGGAGTAGGTTTGCAAACATGTTAAATTGTGTAGAAAATAATTGAAAAATCACATTCAAAAATAATATTTGGAATAGGAGAGGAAAAAATATATATAGGAAACAAGTCTTAAAATGTGTTTAATGTTAAAGGATCTTTAAATGTAAAAGTCCACACAAGAAAAACACAATCTTGATCCAAGTCTTTAATTGTTATTCACTAGACTCTCTTAATAAAAAAACAAAGATAGTCTAAATTTATTTTTTAATTGAGAATATAGTGTATTTATTCTAGGGATTTTTAAATTAAAAGGATCTACTTAATAATAAAATACTATGAGAACCACTGATTTCAGATTCAACTTATTTGAATTTGGTAAGTTAAAAATCGTATATTTCTTTGTTTCTCAAAACTTTAATTTTTAGATTGGAAATTTAACTGTATAGAATTATTAAGTAATGCCACAGTTATATTCCCTGCTTTGTGAGGTAAAATGCCTGTGATAGCTTCATAGGCAGCCAGTGTTTTGTCTCTGATCCCTCTACTGTCTCTATTCTAAGTTTAAAGAGAATGGTTTCTCTTAGTGATCTCTTTCCTTCTTTATTGTGTTCTATTTCTACTGCTCTAATGCAGTTTACTGGCATTATGGTATTCAAAGAGTTATACAGATTTTTAAAATACTTTTTTTCAGATATTAAACAGTGAACAATATATAAACATTAGTAAGTTAGATGCAAATTATGTTGTTAGAACCTAGAGTTCCTTAAGTCAGCCTGCCTCCTCCCTGAGAAGTGATGTTTCTTTACCAAGTTGTATATCTAATCTGTCTCTCTTGTTCTTGATGATGCTAAGCATTTATCTGATTCCCTTGGAAGAATCCATTATGTTGGCAGTTAAGCACAATATCAAGTAAACATTTACCACACTAAGTATCTGGATCACTCTAGCTCTTATGCATTTTTCTCATATAAATGTTTAAATCTCCTCAGGACTACACAAACACTTTTCTCTGTCCTTACTCAACTAAATTTCTAGGCTAAAATTTGTTTAACTATCTTCTTTCTCCCATAGCATCTGAGATAAAGGCTTTCGTTTGTTTAATAGCTGTCTCACAGTATTTCTTAGGTTCATCACATACAAATATGTTCACAATTACTGGATATGTGAAGGATAACTCTATGGCAAGACAGAATACGGAAAATATAATTTCGATTTTGTTGCAAGATGTGATTTCATCACATGCTATTACATTAAGAAAAATATTATAAATTTTTATTTCTTAAAACAATATAGATGAACTTATTTGCAAAGCAGAAATAGAGATACAGGCATAGAGAACGAACATAGGGATACTAGGGGGGAAGGGGGGTGGGATGAATTGGGAGAATGGGGTTGATGTATATACACTACTATGTATAAAATAGATAACTAATGAGAACCTACTGTATAGGACAGGGGACTCTACTCAGTGCTTTATGGTGACCTAAATGGGAAGGAAATCCAAAAAAGAGGGGATATATATACACATATAGCTGATTCATTTTGCTGTACAGCAGAAACTAATGCAAAATTGTAAAACAACTATACTCCAATAAAAATTAATTTTAAAAAATCTGTATTTCAGATTGGTGAACTGATTCACACCCTTTTTCTTTTGCAAAAATGGTTTACCCAAAAGACACTTATTTTGTTAATCCATATATTTTATTATCAAAAATTTATCATATGCATATAAGCCACACACCCAGAGCTTTATCCTGCAACAAATTTGCACAGGAAAAGAAAAACACCTGATGCTAATTAACTAGGTAAAGAGGATTAAACAGTGCTAAGAAATAACCTTGGCTTTAATCAGTAGTAAATTTATTTAAAATGTTAAGAAAATGGAAGAAAAATGATAAAATCATTTTTGCTAAAAGGGGTATTAAGAAAAATGTTTTGATTCTTTAAATTCTGTGGACAATATGCTTACTGGTGGTCATTTAATTACTGGGTAGGAGAAGCTGAGAAAATGACCCCCAGCAGGAGTACAGAGTTTTCATTATGCATATAGAATAGAAACCTTAGCTTAGGCTTTTAAGATATATTCCTGCATGAAAAGAAAAGATCTGGTAAGCTTTGCAAGTATGACTTAGATTGCTCTGGTACACAGTCAAATGCTAAGCAAGTACATTATTGCATACAGAGGAAACTTGTGTTATCCAGAGAAGAAGGCAAGCAGTTGTAGATCCTGCCACATGAAAGGAAGTTTCCTGAGTATTTTATGAGTGACAAAAATAACATCGGGTAATCATCCACATTTATTTTTGAGTCCAAAAGATTTAGTGGTAAACACTCTTAATTTCTACAGAAATCATACATTGCTACAAGGCATGTCACACTGACATAACACTTCTGCAGAAGCCAGAAGCATAGACTGAGGTAACTTACAGAAAGAGCAAGAATTATAGTATAACCTTAGTCCATCTGGACTTATGAGATAGTTTTAAGTTTCATTAAGCTTTTATTAGAAGTATGACAACTGTCCCAGTCTATTTTCAGAAGCTTGTCTGTCCAGTTGCTCATGAATTTTATCAGGGCAAAAGTGCAGATAGTGTTCAAAATGACCAAAGGCTATTATTATGTAGAAGACTGTAAATACCAAAAGTGACAACTTTCTACCATGTCTATTGAACTAAACTTTATTATCTTCTTCCAATGGAATGCAATGCATTGTACCTCATTTACACATATTTATGTGTTTATTCAAATATTTCTAATTTTTCTTATGATGCTTTCTTCCCAACCACCTTCACAATTATTTACTTTCTCATGCTCACCCCACAGTCCATAATAATAATTTTGATCATGAATTTGATCAATACCAAAGTCCATAGAATTGATAATATCTTGTAATCTAAGCATCACAGAAATATTTCTATACCATCAAAAAGAAATAGTGGCTTTGTTCTGATGGCTAAGCAAAAATTTAGAATTTATTTTTAATGTAGGTCCAAAACTGAGTTTGATTTTTGAAAACTTATTGAATATTAATAGTTCAGTTTTTTCACATTTAAAATCAAAACAATTTTTGTTGTGCTCAGATGACTTTAACTGGTGATGAACTTGAAAAAGCAAAGAAGAATTTTCTGATAAGAAGATGGTAGATAACTTCTTTATAGAGAAAAATTTTCATGGCCATATGAAATAATATTTTCTTCATTTTCTGATATTAATATTGTTTTATGTAATTTTTTAACAATAAAAATGCTTTGATTTTGACATTTTGAAACAGTTTAACAAAATTTACTAAGGTTTAATACTTAGTCCTTTGTCAAGATATAGTACATACAAATTTAACAAAATTTTTTGGTTTGAAAACCATGCAGAAGTAAAAAGCCATTTCTAGAATAGGAAAAAATTTCACTTTGTATGATGAATATAATACTATGATTTGGGGCTCAACTTGGATTCTATGGATAGGAAACATAATTACATTAGCAATATTAGTTATTGCCTAAACAGTAAAACAAAAGGAAACACTACAATATTATAACATTCTACAAGCATTATATAAAATTCTGGTACTCATTTGAGACATTTTAGTAGACATCCTAATATTCTGTTATTGCTTTAATAGCTCACAGTCTGTGTCCTATTACTGACTTCCATGAACAGTGTGAGACAACTGGGTTTTTGCAACGCAGTTGTAGATCAAAGTGGTTTATCATATAAATTGCTGTCCATAGGAGTAGATAATTCTGATGAAATTTACTTCATTTACTTTTAAGAAATAAAAAAGTATCCCTAGATTTCACAGAGCATAATTAAAATACTAATTGAAATGCCGTGCTATATGTGTTCTGCATGTCATCTCATTTTTCAGAGTTCTGCCAGTATTTTAAACATATCTTGCAAGCATATAATAATAGCAAGCAATGCCTTTGTGATCTTTTTAATCCAATTTGTAGGCCAGGTGTTTGGAATTTACCCTTTCTATTATAAAAGTAATTAAAGGTAAGTGAACGTAGAGTTCGTTCATTATGAAAATTGATAAGGGTATTTGTGGTACAGTGGCCTCTCACTGTTGTGGGGCACAGGCTCCAGACGCGCAGGCTCTTGGAATTTACCCTCTTTCTATTATAAAAGTAATTAAAGGTAAGTGAATGTAGAGTTCGTTCATTATGAAAATTGATACGGGTATTTGTGGTACGGTGGCCTCTCACTGTTGTGGGGCACAGGCTCCAGACGCGCAGGCTCAGCGGCCATGGCTCACGGATCCAGCCGCTCCGCGGTATGTGGGATCTTCCCGGACCGGGGCACGAACCCACGTCCCCTGAATCGGCAAGCGGACTCTCGGCCACTGCGCCACCACGGACGCCCCATACTGAAGGTTTTCTATGTGGTTTTATAGGTAGAATCAACTGTACCTAAATATTAACTCTTTCTTTCTGGCAACTTTCACTGTTTTAATGTTAAAATACACACATTAGTTTCTGATTGTGTGAATTAATTCAAATTGACATGAACCAAAGATTAGCTTAGACGGTGAAATAATCAAATTTTTATAATTTTTATTTTTAAACTTTAGTTTTCTGTCAGAAGAAAATGAAGAAAATAAATCTAAGATACAATGTTTGTAAAGGAATTGTAAGGCTTCCCTGGTGGCACAGTGGTTGAGAGTCCGCCTGCCAATGCAGGGGACGTGAGTTCGTGCTCCGGTCCAAGAAGATCCCACATGCCGCGGAGCGGCTGGGCCCGTGAGCCATGGCCGCTGAGCTTGTGCGTCCGGAGCCGCCTGTTCTCCGCAACGGAAGAGAGAGCCACAACGGCAAGAGGCCTGAAAAAAGAAATTGAACCTAGTCCAAATTGGTAAACTATTTTAAAGTACATACAATTAATATATACTGCTAACCCTTTTTATACTTGTAGTCAGTAATGTAACTTTAGATTCCACTTATCATAATAAGTTGCGATTTTGTACTATAAATCAAAGAAGAATATTCTGCCTGTTGCACCAAAAAAATAAGAGATTTATCTGGCTAGTAAAAGAATCTCCTGAATTTGCTATCAACCAAATATGTGATATTTTATTATAAATGTTATGAAATTAAAGGGAACAGAAAATTATTAGTCCAATAAATAAGGATATGGTTTATCCTTATTTCAAGTTTTTACCTTAATCAGGACATGACATTATATATTATAAAATGTGTATTTGGTTTTCAGGTTTGTGTTGAGGATTAAACAAATACTGCCCAGAATATAAAGTACATGAGTACTTATGTGGATAAAACATGTCCTTACTCCTATTTCTACATTTTATTTTTCTTTGTTTACTTGTTTTATTGTTTTCATAGCAAGCTATGAAAATGGTCATACATTTGTATTCTCTAAACTGATGGTAGCACACATCTTTTTCCCCCTAAAAGTTTCCCCACAAAATATAATATGTTTTTCATTAGACCAGCTGTGGATTAGTAGTTTTCAGAAGAATTAGATGAATTTTAATGTGCATATATTTTTCTTTGTAATTTATAAATGAACCTTTCATATTCACCAACCTTCCATATTCACCTAACATAAACCATATATATATAAAAAACCATATATATAACATAACCATATATATAACATAAACCATAAACCAAGTATTCAGTAATTTTAATCTTCTGATATAGTATTAAAATATAGAAGATACAAGCAGTAAATCAGTGTTTTATTTTCAAAATATGTTCCACTTTTGCATTTGAATTTATTCTCAGTCTACTTAAAAGCAAATGTTAAAGCTCACAAGAGGATAGCTGTTATTTTCAGCTCCTCCTCAAACCATCTTTGCAGCCGATTGAAAACCAGGATGGAGGAAATTAGCTGAATTTGATATAGTTCAGCTGAAGCTGAATTTTCCTTTATCTAATCTTAAGGGGATCAATAGCAGAAAATTATTTTCCCTTAAACTTACGGACTTGAAACAACTTTGAAAAGCTAATAAATGACTAGGCAAAACAGGTTTTTCAATAACCATGAAAGAAAATGTACCAAAATGACTCTCTATAGTTAATATTTGAATAAATAATATATTCAAGACATTTTTATTAAAATACTTTGTTAAACTTCTCATTTTAAGATCAGCTGAAAGATATGCCTCTTGAAGGATTTTTACTTCGATGAACAATCTTATACTTCCACATTTACATAACCTTCAAAATAAAATACATTAAATACAAGGGGCACTAATTTTTATTAAAGAAGCAACAAGAATCAAATTATTTCTTTAAAATGTGATCAATCTAATTTGAAATAAGATAAATGGAAATTCAATCTATTTATGCAGTAAGCAGAATAATGCCCCTTGCCTCGCAGATATCCATATTCTAATCTTCAGAATCTGAATATATTCAGTTTCATGACAAAGGGGAATTAAGGTTGCAGTTAGAATTAAGCTCACTACTCAGCTGACTTTAAGATAGGCAGATTACCCAGGATTATCCAGGTGGATCAAATTTAATTGCAAGAGTACTTAAAGGTAGAAAAGAGAGGAGAGTGAGTCAAAGGAAGATGTGAGTGTTGAAGAAAGGCACGCAGAGCTGTAACTGTTGTTACTCAAGATGGAGGAAGGGGGCCATGCGTTAAGGACTGTGGGCATCATCTCAAAGCTGGAAAGGACAAGGAAACAGATTATGCCCTAGAGACTCCAGAAGGGAATGTAACTCTTCTGACATTGTGATCTTCTTTTAGCCCAGTGAGACCCAGGCTGGACTGCTGAACTACAGAACTGTAAGTTGTTTTTCATTGTTTTAAGCCACTCAGTTTTCGGAAATTTGTTAAAGCATCAATAGAAAACTAATGCAATACATCATACTTTTCGTATCAGAGCAAAAGGGCAAAATACACACACAATATATGGTTTACAAGGTATGTGTGTATGTGTGAAGTTGACTTTAGTTGAGTCAATTTTACAATACTATCCAAAATTTCAAATATGCCTTTTGTCTCTATAATCCCATTTCTGGAAGCTTATTCTAAAGTTGTATTTACATGTATGGAAAATATGTGCACAAAAATGTTGATTTAAGACAATTTTTTAACTTAAAAAATTTGAAATAATGAAATACAAATAAGTAATCGCTTTCTAAGCCTCTGTGTTTGTGTGGGTGTTGCTTTCATAGACTGTAATAGATGTAGCTTCAAAGAAAGACATCTTGGCAGATGGAGACAACTGAGGGTTAATTACTTTCAAGAATAAATTTTTGCAGATTTGAATATTGTACCATGTGCATAAACAACTTATTAGAAATGGGTTGGTGAATTTAAAACTGAATGATATCATCTCAAATTTCAGGGCTAATGGATGGTGATTTTTTTAAAATGTTATAGAGGTTTGGGTGAGTTGGAAAATCTAGTCTTCTAATTCTGGCCCACTTTTTGTTGGGGTTAAAGAGTTTTTGCTGACATCCTCACAGATTTTTCTTGAATCATGATAGATGAAATTGCAACAGTTTTCTTTGTCATAAGGTTAAGCGAAAAACCATAAAATGAGTAAACAGCAAATAGAAGACTTTATAGAACAGCAGATAACAATCTTGTTTGAAACATAAAAAAGTCACTGGTACTTGGGCCCTTCCATAGGTAAGGTTTCAGGTGTATCAGGGTAAACAATTAGAATAAAGAAGCCCTTCTATAAAGGGCTTGTGATGAGAATGAAGTGATTCTTCTCACCTGGGACTTGCAAAGGAGATGACCATATGTGTAGCTCACTTTGAAGTGTGCTGTATGTATGATGAGAAAAACCATCCATTTGTAATTGCTACTTTTAAAGGCAGGTGGGAAGAATGAGAACTCTCCCAAAAATCAGTTACACTTTTAAGAGAGCCACCTTGGGCTACTCCTATGGCATTTCCTCCAGTGAAGAAAGTTGTAACAAATAACCTCAGATAATTCCTGAAGTCAGCAATCCAAAGAGTGTTTATCAGGTTGAAAACTTGAAAGAGTTCTTTCAGTCTTGGTTCCAAATCCCCTAGGAAAAGAATATGGTGATGGCCATATGGGCCTCCTAGGAAATGTTTATCATGTATTGCATAAGAACCCTATGGGTCATAGGTCTGCTGCTATACATAGAGGGGAGAGGTACCACTGGGTCAAGACAAAATACACTGGCTGGGCACTTGGTGGGATAGAGCTCAGACGAGCAGCTGTATTTTTCTCTAAAATGAAAATGAGCCTAAGTTTGAGAAGCTCAAGAAACAGAAACAATAACCACAACATGGAGTAGGGTGCATGATGGTAAATCCTCTCATACATATCATAACTGTCTTAATTTTAGTTCTTATTTAATCTTATATGGATTTTTGCATAACACTAATCAATGTACCCAACAAGGTAACAGAATGAAGATATTGAATTAGATGAATTATGAAAAGTAACAGTTTAAAGAAATATACTATTTTAATTTTAAACACAGTATAAAGTGCTTATATAGTATGAAGTCCTTAGAATCAGTTGGAAATGTTTGGACAATGCATAAACATCCCATATATTTCAAATTAACAATGATTGAAGTTCATTAATACAAATATATCTAGTAAGTCAAAGTGCTTTTAAAACTCGTAAAATTTTTGCTGTGGTTACAAAAGATATGATTGCATATTGCTCTAAAAAAATAGAATAGCACAACAAACAAAGTCAATGTAAAATTATAAATATATATATATATTTATATGATCTTGTATATAAGCTTGATTCTGGAAAAACTTTTCCCTGAAAACTAAAGAGGACATTTTTTTAAAGTCATAAACTTTTCTCATAAAGAGAGTTAGGAGAGCTGAACTCCTTCCTCATCTATGCAGCCTCGGTGCTTTCAAAAAAGCAATTTTAAGTGTGTCACAAGGTCGACTGTGGACTCTAAAGTAGTAAATCCACATATTTCCAGCATAGTTTCATGGCAGAATTACATGCTTTCATAGGAGAAAAGGCAATGAAAAGGAGAAATAGCATCTGCTCAGCTTTAGGCCTGATTAAGGGAAATTAGTTTCATCAACATATGTAAATGCCGATTACTTACCTAACAATCTTAGAGCAGTAAAAAAAAAAAGCATAAATGTTAGCTGGTACAAACTTGTCTCAGCAGTCTGGGCTTGGATACTATTCTCCTAAGTGGTTTACTCAAAATCAACCAACTACAGACAAAATTGAAACTTGAATACTTGTTCTGTTATTTCTTAATGGACTAAGCATCTCTAATATTTGCCTGCTCAGTAACAACTTGTTTGAGGAACTGTCTGTATTCTACACATGTTTCTGATTTTCTACCAATCACAGAGCCTCAGATGCAAACAATGGTCTTAGGACCTAAGTTTTCACTTGGGACATTTTTCTTTAGGGAAATTTTCTCAGTAGTGATTTATTGGGACAGTAGTCTATTTGAACTTAATCGTGTTATGCAGCATCTTGAAGAAACTTCTCGTGAGTCACAGCTATTGAAAACTGAGTTGACATTATTGCTTTTTTTCCTTGGTTTTGGGGTGAAAGCTGAGTATAATCATTAAGGTTGAAATCAGGTATAGATTTTTCATAAATGCCTTTTGTCAGGTTGAGGAAACTGTCTTTATTCCTGTTTTGCCTAGTGCTCTTTATCATTATTAGATGTTGACTTTTGCTAAAAACCTTTTTCTGCACATTTTGAGATAATCATATGATTTTCAAGAATTTTTGTGTGTGTTCACGGAGGATATTTGTGTATAGTTATGTTTTGATATCAGGATAATTCTGGTCTTATAGAAGTATTAGAAAATGTTTGCTTTGATTTCCTGAAAAAGTTTGTTTGAATTTACTTCTCTGTTTTGTAGAATGCATGGTGATTCTTCACTGCATGATTCACTTTCCAATTTCTTTAAGTGTCAGCCCTCTAGCTTTTTAAATTGTCCTCAGTGGAAAAAGTAGTCTGAATTACCTGGTCATCTGTTACAAAAGCATAAAAGAACTTGGTAGTGGCTCTTCTTTCTTGGTTGGAAATGCTGATGAAAGAAGTCAAGTTGAAATGGACTCATCTCAGTACCTATAAAGGAAGGCGGAAATGCACAATAACCTCTTAGCTTTACCCCTAAAATGGGTCTAATTACCTGGATAAGTCAAGTGAAGGAGAAATATGCAAAATATTAAAGCACTGATTAATGATTACTAAAAATGCCTAATATCACAGACATTTTAATTTATCAGTCATTGTAAAGACATGTAAGACAGGCAATTATATAAATCCTGTCCTCTGTTTGCCCTTGGTTTTTCTAATGTAACCCTGAATTTATTTCATGCTTTTTTCTTCATGCTTGCAACACTTCTGTTCTATATACTGTTGCTACACAACAAATTATGGTGCTGTAAGACATTTTGTTATACTCATGGATTTTTTAAGGTCATCTATTGCATATAGCACATTGGAATGTCTTCTCTTAGATATACAATGTTTGGAGCTTCAACTGGAAATAATCTTTAGACAACTTATTTTTCTCATCTCAAGATACTGAAAACCTGCCCTTGTGAAACTTGGGCTCCCATTTGTCCCAGAGCATTTGGGGAAAATATGTATTGAAGAGTCATAGGCAGTTCAAGACCATGAAGAGTCATGGCCTTTGTGATCAGACAACGATTTTCAAAAGGCTAATCCAGTGATGCACTTAATTAAAACCTTCAGTTTAAATGGCAGTTTAATTTTAAGTTTTCAAGTTTTATATCATTGATCCATTGCCTTCCCCTTTAGAGGAGAGAAATGCATTACCCTATAAACTCCATTACATAGTGTTGTGAACAAGGAGTATCACTGATGGACCACTGGTTTTTGTCATCTCACCATTGCTAGGAAGGTGTTGAACCAAGTATTCCAAAGGTAATCTGAATATATTTAATGTGGTCTTGAAGACTGAATGCTAAAACTCTTTAGCTAAAAAGTCTTAAACTCAGTTGCTTATGCAGGGAGTATTTTGTGATTACAGAGCCTTTGATAATCTACCAGAAGTTTATATTAATGCATTTCAATAAAGCATAACTTTATTAAGGTTTGTTAGTGTGATTTTCCTTTTGGTAAGTATATGTCTTAGTCAATCCAAAATTTTCTCCAAGCAAATACCATTATAGTCATATTCAGTGACAAATACCCGTGTTTGTCTTTTCTTCATTTTGAAACAGAATGATTTTATGTTAAATATCTTCAGTTAATGGCTGCTTCATTACTTCTACACATTGTAAAAGCAAGTCTTGATAGGTTTCTATACTTTGACAGGCAAATTTCATTCCTTAGCATAGCTCAAGTTACTATTAAAATGTAAATTTATAATATCTAGATACTCTTCAGAGACTATAACTACAAATTTTTTATGTTATGCATCTCAAAATGTCAAGATACAGAAGTCTACATAACCCTTCCTTAGAGATGTTGAAGAAACCCTATAATTTCCATTTGGAGATGATTCACAGTGCAGCTACTGAGAAAAGTCATACCCTTTGTTGACTCTTTTGACTATGACTAATAGAGTAAGAAGAAATTTGATAGAAGGGACCTATAAATTTGATTACCTAAAATAGAAGAGTATTTCAGTTTGCATCTTTAAACATTCTGTAAGAGTTGTTGTTCAAAATTTCAGTCATTTTTCAGTTTTTTGCATTATATTTATCTTATAAAACCTCTCTATATTAGAAAATTTAGTTGGCTATAATTCGAGAGACAGTAAAATAGAGTAAAAGCCTTTAAGTTAATACATTAAAAGTCATACCTTGACACATAGTATATGCTTCGAGTAGCAATACTTGGACTACCCAAACCTTTGCTCAAGATTTCCAAAATTATAGTAACAAGTACTTAAAAAGTAGTATTTGGACATGCCTTCCCTCTTATGGAATTAATTCCCTCTTTGACAAGAGACCTCTCAGGGTTCATTCATAGATTTAACCATTAAGCCCAAAGAGGCCTACTGAGGACCATCTTTTTTTTAGTTGGTCATCCGACCTCATAACAACAGCTCTGTCATGTGGCCAGAATGAAATATGATTTTAGGTATGGGTTAGACAGGAGGGAGAAAGGAGTATGAATGTCTTGCAATGGAGTTTAGCCTAATGAACTTCAGTAAAAATGGGGGCTTTACATATGTTTCCTTGTTCAGTGGAGTTGTCAGCTTTTGGCTGTGAGGTCACAACATATTTCCAAAATTATTATTGTGATGTTGTAATTCTTTGTGAATATTGATAGTCCTGAAGGTCCTAGAGTCAGGGAGTAGGGGATATGAGTAAAGGCAAGACTCAGGTATTCATGGCTCCCTAAAAATATTAATTATGTAAAACTTTTATATTTTATTTTTATATTATTTATATTTTTATATGAGTATCTAGATTAGTGTCTTTTTTTCCACTTTGTAAGAGGTGTAGTGAAGTGAAAACTGAATAGATTCTCTCAACTTCTAATTTTTCAGGCCAGATGAACTAGAGTTTATATCTAACTAGTACTATTATCCAGGAGAAAAAAAGGATCCAGAAGCATAAAGTATGAAAGAAGAGGTGAAAGATGTGGAGTTATACATCCCCCAAATCAAAAATTCCCTAACATGTTGAATAGAAAAGCTTATGAAGAATATACCCAAGCTGTTGTCAATTGTTACCTCTTATGAGGAAACTTAAATTACGTGTTGGTGATTAAGGGTTTATGGCAGTGTTTGGTTTTGTTTTTCATTTTTTGCTGTTAGAATACCTTTACAGTGAAAAATATGTGTATTCCTCCAGAGCTTAAAAAATGTAAAATATGAAATATAAATGTCTAGGAAAATAACAATCATAACTATGAAAGGGATAGTGATCAGGACATTTTGCTTTCTTTAATTTTATACCCTATTGTGTTTAATTTCTTTTTACAGCTAGAATGTGTTCATTCATGCTTGCAGCATTTAATTTTAAATTCTTTTCCATTTGACATTTACAACTCAAGTTTCTTTCCTTCCCTTTCTTCCTGGCTTTTTCTGTTTCTTTTCTGTTCACCTCTCTTTGTCAGCCTAGTCCTCCACTGTTACCCATCTCATGGATTAATAATGCCAGTTGGTGCTTAGAGGTGAGTTATATCTTAAGACTATGGTAGAAAACAGTGGAGTAAGCTATTAACCTGTAAAATTGTGTTCAACACATCACCCTTATGGAAGGTATCCATGTCATTCATGAATTGGCTTTTATTCTTGTTCCCAGAAAATTGCCAGTGAAAGATCTATATTCATCAGACCGCCTTATATCTTAATGAGGAAATGTTGGCAAGTGTTAACATAGTTTAGAATACACAATATAAGAAAAAGTTTGCTTATAGATATTACATAGGCCTCAAATTTTCCACATTTTTTGCTAAGATGTTTCTAGCATTTAGGACATAAGTTTAGCAGAAATAAACGTAGCAGCTTAATGTGTATTTATATATTGGGAGATGACAAGTCAACAATGCAACTTTCCACTTTTCTCAGACACAATTAGGAATTCTCATATCTAAAAACATCTGAGGGACTATTATAAATGGAAGAAAAGTCCATCTTTCTTAATAATTAACAATTTAACAAGAATGGTTTTTTTGTATTTACCCTGGGAAAATACATTCTGAATGCAGATAGAATAGTAATTTTTGTTAGACATTTTACTTGCTGCTTCTGTTTGAAAGTAACTCTGCACAAATGAGCTCATCAAGAGACCATTCTTCTTATTCAGATTTCAGCTAAACTGTCAACGCTTTAGAGAATTCTTCAAGAAACTAGGTAAAACATTTCTCTCTTCTCCCTCCCCAACCAAGATACTATTTATCACATTATCCCCTAAATCCTTAAGAACTCTAACCACTGTTCCATTATCTCCTTAAAATAATACTTAAGCACCATGATAGTAAACAAAAATAAACAACCTCTGTTTATTCCTGAATCTCCATTATCTATAACGATATCTAATATCAAGTAGCTACCCTATAAATATTTTTGAATGAATACATTTTTATTATTGAATAAATACCAGCAAATGAGTAGCAAATCTAATATTATTCTACTGGTGTACCCTGCCTTCACCTTGTCTAGATTATATTTGATCAGAAAGAGAAGGGTAGGATTTCTTCCAATGCCAATGGAGTTGATCCATGTTACGACTATCGCTGCTAATTTTCTCAGCCATATGGTTGGCAAATTCTGGCTTCCATAATCTTTCAAGTGCTGCTGGTCTATGTCTTTCTAAAATTATGCTCATCCTGCTCCCTGACTGGTCTATAGCAGTTGTTCAGGAAGGAAATTTCTGCATCCAGTTACCCCACACTGGTAAAGCATAGACAACAGGTAAAAAAAATTTCAGTATCTCAAGTAGCCACTGTTTATTTCAAGCAACTAATTTTTTAAACTTCTAAACTCTCAATTACAAACACATTTCTATTCTGGTAATTATTAGCCACAACATACATTTATTTATATGCCACACTGAGCAAGAATGTTGGGCCAAGAAATTTTCTAAATATTTTCTTACTGAGATACTTCTCATAAATATCACATAGTAAATAAATAGTATGATAAATAGACATAGGTATGCATGAAAATATAGAAACAGGTAGACAGCATACTAATTTTTAAGAAGAATAAAAGAGTAGGGCTCAAAAACAATATTCATACAAAAAGGAACAGAAATTGAAACATAACAGTGGATAACACATGGGCTTGCTGTGCCGTAGGTGTGAAATAGGCAGTGGCAGCTGAAAGTTCAGTTCCTGATAAATGGAACTAGAAATGCTGCACATGATATGGGAAACTAACTCTAATCTTAGTGCTTGAACCCTGTGTCCAATCAAGGTTTATATCAATGAGTGAAAAACTACAGTTGATTTGACTTCAATTAAATTCTTAAAATTTTAAGATAATTATAGATTCAACTACAGTTCTAAGAAATAATAGAGAACACATATATTCTTTCCCCCAATGAGAATATCTTGCAAAATTGTAGTGTAATATTGCAACCAGGATATTGGCATTAACATAATTAGAATTAAAAATATATCTATGACTCCAAGGATCCCTTATGTTGTTCTTTTACAGCCACATCAGGCAAGCACTAAGCTGTTCTCTATCTCTACAATTTTGTCAGTTAAACAGATTTTAAAAATAATAATATGCTATCTAATATTTTAGGATTTACTTTTTTCACACAGTATAATTCTCTGGAGAGTCATCTTATTTTTTGTGCATATCAATAATCTATTCCATTTTATTGCTGAAAAGTATGTAAGGGATGGATGTACCAGTTTGGGTAACCATTCATTCATTCATTCATTAGAAGGCATCTGTGTGGTTTGCAGTTTTGGGACATTATAAATACAGCTGCAAAAAAAAAACTTGGGTACAGGTTTAATTACTAAAGTAATTCTTCATTTCTTAGGGATAAGTGCCAAGGAGTGCATTGATTGTTTCTGGAATCTAGACACTAAATGACTCTAAAACTCAGTCAAAATCTTTTCCAGAGAGGATCTACCATTTTACCTTCCCACCAGCAGAATAGAATGATGTGTTTTTTTCCATACCCTTGGTAGCACTTGGTGTTTACACTTTTTAATTTTTTTTAAATTTTAGCCATTCAGTTAGGTATATACTGCTATCTCATTGTGGTATTTTAAATTGCATTTCCCTAATGACTGTGATGTTGAAGATCTTTTTATGTGCTTATTTGTCATCTATATATCCTCTTCAGTCAAAAGTCTCTTCATATATTTTGCCCATTTTCTATATGGGGTTCTTGTTCTTTTATTAAGTTTTGTTGAAACATTATTCATGTAGTCTAGATACTAGTCTTTGTCTAATACGTAGTTTGAAATGTTTTCTTCCATTTTGTAGCTGCTGTTTTTTTAAGTGTAATTGGGGAAAAAATATGCCTAAGGAAAAATTCACTAGACAGGCAGTAAGACAATAAATATCTCAGAATATAGAGAAAATAGACACTTTATAGTTATGGTGTTAAGGGATAGGAGGAATGAGGAAGATGAGATTTGATTTAAAAATTATACATATGCTATATTAATCCACATAGACCAAAGTGTATTTGATAAGCATACCAAATAGGAAGACTAGAGGAAACAAAGGAAAAGAAACAAAGAAATAACATATCTCAGACCCCCCCCCAAAAAAAAAAATTCAGTTATGTTATTGTTGTGGGAGAATTATTAAACACACAACTCTGATATTTAGACATATTTTTGTGAGATTTATGGATACTAAGTTTAAATAAAAACTCAGTTTCTGTGGAGTATAAGTTTGTTAGTAATTAAGAAGATAAGAATCAAAATAATAACACTATCAGCATCACCGACACTGGAACACAATAAAACAAAGTCTTCACATATCAGGGATATTGTCAATATCACCAATGGATACAGACATAAAATTTAGAGGTTTGGGGGTAAGCACCAAAAAGCACCAAAAGGAAAAATTAAAGGAATAGTCCAAAATTGAAGACAACTTTAAGAAGAGTACAGAATAAGAGATGCCTTAGTAAATCTCCCTGATAGCCTGATTATCCTGTGTTGAACGATGGTATCCACCGGAATTTGATATTTGCCATTTTGTTTCATAATATGATTATTCTGAAAAACAAGAAGAAGGTACGACATTGAGGTTGAGAGAGTGGATACAGACAGGAATATTTTCAAAGCCTGTACTGATGACTTGGAATCCAAGGCACCTGATGATTTCTGTACATTTTTTTCTCATTTCTGGATTAAGTAGAAGCATCTATGCATGCTGAACCACAGTTTATTCTGTTTTAGTGGCTGTTAGTGATCGCACTGGTCAAATCCATCATGTACAACAACCTAAAACAGACTAGTTTTACATTTTTTATAGAAAAGAAAAACAAACTGTTTTCTGGTAAGTCCATTCAACATAAATTCATGATTCAATATAAATTAACATCATCAATAAAATTAGCAAAACTCAGACGTTGACCTCTGCTTTTCTTCTTAATTATACCAATAACTCTTAGGGTGGGGGTAAATTTCTCATTGCTCATGTCAATATATTCAGTCCTTGAATCACTGAAGTTAATTTGGTCCACTCAAGTTTATTTATGTTTACTGCATGATCAGATAGTGGGCCCCAGTCTATAACATCAAATTACTTAAATAAGAATTTGGGGAAGATTTGTGCAATCTGCTAACGACTCTTACATATATACTGGCAAAACGAAGTATCAAAGTGGGCTTCCATCCTGAAAATTGCTTTACTCTGAGGTGGGTGTAAGAGGGAATAGGAATGCATGTAGAAGTTGAGTGAATTTTTAGGTCATATACATGAGAATATACAATGCTAACAAACTTGATTTGGGGGAGAGGTGTTACTACAGTTTGATGAGACCAAGTCAGACTTCACAATGAAAAGATTTCATAGGTATGAAGGGACAGAAAACCCTCATAAATTGTTATCCATCTTGGACTTGGTCCACTTGGGCATTATAAAGATAGATAGGAAGTGTGATTTTATTTACATCAATTACAAAATGATAAATGATTTAAAGATGAAAATCATCTAAAATTCCAACTTAAACAAAAATAAAATGATAAAAATATTTTTTTTCTTTTCACCAGTAGCACAAAACTTTTATAATATTTTGGTAGAGGTGTAACATTTTTGTAAACCAGTAAGCCAGGCATAATTAATTTTTAATGAGTGTTTGTAAAATCTGCCGAGTGCTATAACATACTATGTGTAATATGTGGTAGGGGAATAGGGGGACACAATGAAAGCATAAAGTGACAAGATCCTTATTCTTCAATCAGTTCTCATGACTTCTATATTCCTTAGACACCTGGTACAAAATATAAAAAACAATTATACTGTAGCTTTCTAAGTTTGGGGATCAGGAAGTATAAGCTCTTCAGCTTTGTTGTTCAAAATTGTTTTGGCTATTCAAAGTGTCTTGGAAATTCCATATGAATTTTAGATGGGTTTTTCAATGTCTGAACAAAATGTCATTGGTATTTTGATAGAGATTGCTTTTAATTTGTACTATTTGGGTAGTATTGACATCTTAACAATGTTAAGTTTTCCAGTTGATGAATATGGGACGTATTTCCATTTATTTATGTCTTAATATTTTTTCAGCAATGTTTTGTAGTTTTCATGGTACAAATCCTGACTCCTTTGGTTAAGTTAATTCTTAAGTATTTTATTCTCTTTGATGTTACTGTAAATGGAATTATTTCCTTAATTTCTTTTTAAGGTTTTTCATAGTGTATAGAAATGCAAAATAACTTTGAGTGCTAACCTTGTATCCCACTACTTTTCTGGATTTATTATTTCTAATTTTTTTGTGGAATTTTTAGGATTTTCTACTTAAAAGATCTGTGAACAGAGATAATTCTACTACTACTTTCCAATTTGGATGGCTTTTCCTCCCTTTTTTGCATAATTGTTCTGGGTAGTATATCCAGTACCATGTTCAAAAGAAATGACAAAAGCAGGCATTCTTGCCTTATTCCTAATCTTAGAGTGACAGTTTTCAGTCTTTTACAGTTGAGTGTGATAGAATCAAAACAGTGTGGTACTGGCAAGAAGACAAATATATAGACAAATAGAATAGAATACAGAGCCCAGAAATAAATGCTTACATATATGAAAAAATGTTTTTTGACAAGGGTGCCAAAATAGGTAAAAGACAGTCTTTTCAACAAATAGTAATGGGAAAACTGGATATCCACATGCAAAAGAGTGAAATCAGACCCTTAGCACTAAAATTAAAAAATTAACTCAAAATGTACCAAAGACATGAATGTATAGCTAATACTGTAAGACTCCTAAGAGAAAACAGAGATAAATCTTCATGATGGAAATTCAGAAGAATTTTAATTCTTTAATCTTGAAACATCTATAATTTAATTATGTTTTCACATGTTGGCATCAACCAAGTTAATCAAAATAAAGTATTGAATTGCATGGGGAAAATGAAGAATATAAGACTGTTAGAATCAGAAATTGCTATGTTTTTCCCAGTTCATTTGGTCAAGATGTTTGTACTTAAGAGTATGCCAAAAGGTATTTTCCCAACATTTTAGTATGTACGTTGAAGATACAGCTGTTTGCTTGTAAATAAAACTTTGCAAAAAACTTTTTGATACTAGAATACTAGCATCATGAAACTATTTCATATTGATTTTTTTAAAAGAAAGAATTTAAACCTATTTTTTAAATTTCTCTCTTTTCGATGCCTTTATTTACTAATCCACCAAATGCTTTGTCGTTTTGTCTGGTCTACCATACTCCTCTGCCCTTTATTTTCCACTCCACTGTCCTTAGGCAGACTTTCCTGTTCCACTGTGCTGAACATGTCTCATATACACTTTCCCTTACAATGCATAATCTGGACTGTGTCATGTCAGGGATGGAAAAGTGCTTTAACCCTATTTAACACTTGGTTCCCTACTGACATTTAGTGAAACTTATTTTGATGAATTTTTGTGTTTCTAAGCTCTTGGATAGATTTATTAAAATGTTTTATACAATTTAATAGAATAACTTGTTCAGATATAAAAGGAGACTTTGGAGATTATACATTATAAACATCGATGAGATGTGAAATTTTCAAAATTCTTTACTTCACTTAATGATTTTATAGTGAATGTTATAATAAATACAGTACATTTTAGACATAATATAAATTCACAATTGAAATATAGGCTTAGAAATACCTTTATAAATCTACAAAACAAAACCGCTCATTTTATGGAAGTAAAGTTCCACATATACCCAAATCAAGGCAATTAACATGGGCAGGTGTAGAATGAGGTCTTTCCTCTAACTCATAACAGCACCCCTCATCCACTAATTTGCCAGACGAAGTACTATACAATGTAAATTCTAAATATAGTTTACCTGAGTATAAAATAAATGTCTCTCATTGACCTGTTATTCACTAAAATATTTTGAATGTATTTCCTGATGAAAGCAAATATATTTTGGCTAATTACAAAAGTATATAGTAGGTCTATATGATGTTTCTACTCATTTGTTTCTTTACATAGCTTTCCAAAGATGTTCAAAATGTGTGCTAAATTCCTTCAGTATGATACCATAGAGTAACTGTTAAAATTGTGTTTGAAGTTAGAAACATTTTCTGTAACGTGATATGGAGAATACTTTGACAATATATTTACTTGGTTCCTCTCTCCCATGCCCCTCTCCATACATACATACACACAAAAGTACACTAGAGTGTGGGAAGGAAATTGAGAGATAGAGGAGAAAGAAACTGAACTTATTGCTGGTACCAAGATTTTGATATATCAAAATATTCTATCTTTATTTGACATGTTCTGATTGTTACAATTAAAGTGCCAAATGCCTAATCATAGACACGTAGCTCACCCTAAGCATTTATACAACATTAAAGTTAACTCCACTTTAGACCTAGCTTTGTGGCTAATTTTTAATATGACTATGAGCATGTAATATTGATGTATGTCCATTTCCTTAAGTGTAAGAACAACATTTTCCCTTGTTTTATTTCTAAATTCATTCAACTTGTTTCTTTTTTTAAAAAAAATGGAATGGGCAGGGATTCTGTGGCTGCTCTCAACCTCAAAACATCACTATCAATTAGTGATATCTGCTTGACTGTTAGAAGAGATGAGATACATATCATGTTTTGTTAATTCCAACTAGATAGATATTCATCTTAATTCTTTTTTATTTTTAAACATAAAACATTCATTTAAAAACAAAACTATTTCTAGATCTAAACTGCATTTGGGGAGCCCATATTCATTAATGGATTTAATTCATTTATTGCTCACTCATTCAATAAATATTATGTTTCTAATTCTAGGGTTTGTTATTTCCACTACTACTCTTATAATTTTTGTAAGTCTGTCATGGTTCCCCCAATTTCAAATACGTAAAACACTCAAGATCTTAATCATACTTTAAAATAATAAATTCCTTCACCCTTCCTACAGACATGAAAACAAATTTATTTCTGCCAGCTTAATTGTCATAGTTAGCAAGAAATAAGGGCTCAAAGACAGAAGAGTAAGTAATAGGAAATGCTTACATCATTTTGTGCCCAAATATTTTAAGTGTAAGTTAAAAGAACTTGTGCTCCTAACAGGTTGTTTATTCCTTATTACTGACTCTGAGTTTGATAACATTCCTTTTATCTTTTTGTCTCCTTCCAGGTTTTTTACTTCAATTTAACATAGTTAGAAATTACCTTGTCTTGCAAACTACTTTGTGCTCTTGAAAGGTTTTGAAAAGCTTAGTGGTTTCCTATTGTTCTTAATTGCTTGAAATGCAGGAAAATGAGTAAAAGAAATCTTACTTCCCTTTGAGATGATTCCCTTTCCATTTAGAGATCTTTGCAGAAATTGTGCCATTTTTCTGCCTATTTATATGATTGTATTATCATCTAACGCTCAAGTGACTGCTTAGACAATGATAAACTAATAGACTATAATCCAAGAATAAAACTACCTGGTTTTCTTCAGAACAAAATGAATATGCATATATATATGTATTACAATAGACAGATATATAAATACATACATCATATAAAACAATACACATAAACACATACATATATAGTATCAAAATCAGAATTATTAGTGTATTTTTCAAAGATTCTTTTCACAGTGCAGTGGCCTTTGAATTATTCTTTCATATAGACAATACAATCAGCACTCCTGGCATAGACTCTCAACCCTGGTGTAGACTCGCAACCCTAGAGAACTTTGCAACAATTTCTCTATTACTTTGAAAGAATGGACAGCTATTGGATTACAATTAAATTTAGGTAGAAATTGAAAGATGATATTTCAAGTTCTCAATATCAAACTTTAGAGCCTAAATATGATAATCAAACACTGAATTAGATTTTCTGTTAGATTGGTATATATATTAGCAGAAAATCAGGTTGACATTTTATCGGTAGCTGCTCATCTCATCAGAACTATTTTACTCTACATTGCCTACATTCATCTTGCTCTCCTTCCAAGGGAGATAACACTATAGAAAACTAATATTTATGTTAGAATTGACAACATACTTAAGGTAAAGAAAATGCACCCTGAAGGTTAGCAAATGTTTTTGGATAAAAATGTTCCAAGTAGTACCTTTAGTTATCAGAGCAGTGTCATATGATTGTATATTATTTAGAATGCATTGATACTAATATTCTCCTTAACAAAGATTTCTTATTTAAGTTTTGCACTTCAGTATTTTTCCCATTACTGTATAAATCTTTATTTGATCTAGAAATATTTATATTTCATATATCAAGATATCTGTGACAATATGTGAATTATGAATTAATTTATTATCAAGATAGAGGAAATACATAAGATTCAGTATTCTGCAAGCATAATTTATTTTAAAATTTTCTCATTAATTTGAATTCAGTCAGTAACATGTATCAGTAGATAAATCTACAATTATTTTTTAGATATTCATGTTAGATTTACTATATTCCCTTCTTTCTCTGCAACCCATCTCACCATGTTTTTCTCGAGTTAATCATAAATATTTTCTCTTTCAGTTTTTAGTAGTATAGCTATATATTCAATCACCTCCTTAGGGAATTTTGTTCAGCTGAAATGGTTTACTGGATCCTATATTCTTGGATAGACTCTACTGCTGAGTATCTTAATTTATTCAGACATTTTAAAATGGAAATAGCCATCATAACCTTCGAGTTCACAATTTCATCAAGACTGAATTTAGTCAGTGCTTATCTATCAAAGGCTTTTCTTTTTTTTTTAAAAAATAGGTTGTTGGTGACTAACAGTAGGGTCTACACTGCTTGTTCCTTAATTTGTGGACCCTATTTATTCTCCAGTTGTTTGCTGATATCAAGTTTTCTGCTTCCCCTTTTTCTTCCCTTCCCTTCTCTTCCTTTTCTTTCCTTGTTCTCTTCTTCTTTCTCCTCTTCAATGCCTTTTTTCTAATTCTTTATTAAAAACAGATGGATGTAACTTACCCATACTATTAATAGTCAACTTTCCAGGCTTTTTACCTAGGGCTGCATGATTATTAGGTATATGGCCTGGCTTAAATGTTATCCCAGGTAACATTTCACTGATAATCTTATTTAAAGCTCTAATCCGTTTCTCTAGAGCTTGTTACCCATCCCCAAGCCACTGTCATGTATTTTAAGTTTGAGTTATGGAAACTCCTTAATGTGAGCGACGTCAGTCAGGAAAGACTAAGCTCTGCAGCAATAACAAATAATTTCAACTTCTCAGTGGCACAGCCCAACAGCATTTTCTTTCCTACTCATGCAACTTAGTCATTATGGGATAGCAGGGGACCTCTGCTCGTTGTAGTCACTGCAGAAGACCCAGGCTGAATAAAATTCTTTCTTAACACATACTGCCATAGACCACCAGGGCAGGGTGAAGATAGTAGGGATCTATTTCACACTGGCTCTAAACTTTATGCAACAAAGTGAGACTCCCTACTTCTCACATTTTATTGACAAAGGTAAGTAAGAGCCTAACTTTGAAAAGCGCAGGGAAGCATAATCCTTTTTGAATTGTTCTAATTATCTTGTTCAATTTTATACTATCAAAATTTCTCACTTACTCTTTTTCTATTACTAAAATACTATCGTTTGAACAACATATCATAGTAATTTAAGCCCAATATTTCATTGTTGCCACAAAAATAATTTTTTAAATCTTGTATATAGTTGGTATGTAGCTCTAAATAAATATACACCAAATTTATGAAGTTTACCAATATTTATTGATCACTTATATAGTGAGAGCCCTATACTAGTACTTAGAACAACTCTGTAATAGAGGTATATCACAACTGATATGGAACAAATATTTTTAGCCATGTGGTGCTTCAATTAGTTAATAACCACATCCATGTCCATGTAATTTTACTGCTAGTTGTAAACAGTTGCCTACTTATTAGATTATGTCTATAATCAAAAGTGGAGCCAGCTAATGGTCTTACCTCTTTTACCTAATCTTTGAAATGCATAATTGTAACTAAAAATTAAAAGCATAGAAGACTCTATATTTAGAAAAATACTATCTCACTATAGGACATTAAACTAAAATCTGGTAGTCTGTTACCTCATTAAATAAAATATCTCAATGAGAGTAAAAAACAGGTGCTGATAATACAGAGAATATCATTTTGCAGTATTACTAAAAAGCATTATTTTTTGTTGCCCAAACTTTACAGAACACCAACTGCCTGCAGTTCTGTCCTTTAATTGCCTGTGAATTATGTGTTCTGAATGTGTGGTAGTTTATGAATATGTTCATGGTAGTTTAACATATGTAATATGTATTGTGTATGAGAGAGAAAATGAATTCACTTTAGAGTCTTAGTATTATTTGATTATATTTGGAAGCTATAAATTGAAACAAAAATGCTGGATTTTTGTAGTTTAGTCCATAATAACTGAAGAATTCTTAAAGAACTTTGTTTTCTCAATTCTGAGCCTTACACAGAAAATCAGACTGTTCACGGTAGTGAAAAAATACCTGTAAGCAGCTGTAAAATTAGTTTGTGACATTTCTTCTTAAGGTCAGTTTCGTAGAATATAAATATCCATGCATGCACTGGCTTGGGATCAAATATTACAGCATAGTATCAAAGGTAACTAAAAAATTATGTTAAGGATATTAATCATCTAGGAATAAGTCCTACTAAAAGTTACCAGGCTCTAGTTATATAATGAAACCAAGAAATGATCATTTATTAACCCTTTTCTTCTCCCCCATTATTTTGTGATGCTTGATTTGCTGTCATAGTTTTAGTAGTAATTTGTACAGTTACACAGTAAGTGGACCATGCTTTGAATTCAGCCCAATCTCATAAATATACATTGATCAGTAAACCTATATAAGGCATAGTTCTTATCTGGTTTCTGAAACTAGACTTTCAATGTTACCCTGAGACTTGTGGTCAGCGTGAGACCAGGAAGTACATGCACATTTTCTTAGTTGAATTTCTACCTTAGAAATGAATTACAATGGGAAAATTGCCTTTCACTACACTATTTAATGGGGTTCATCTCATACAGAGAACCTGGAAGATCACACAAAGAAATAACTAACAAAACCACTTTCTGGTCGCCTCCACGTAAGTCTGTGCAAAAGAGAGTGGAATAATACAGGCTGGAAAATTTCCCTAAATCCTTCTTCATAATCATAATATACAATAAAGTTAACAAAAGCAAGAACAATAATTTAAACTATGTGTTGATACCCAACTATAAAGTTTATATATTTTCTTATATTAAGATCAGGAAAGTACTATTATAGGTGTTTTTATAACACTCTGTGAGAATTATGTCATTGTAGGGAAATTGTAATGAATTTTTAGAACATTGGTAAATAGGGCTTCCCTGGTGGCGCAGTGGTTGAGAGTCCGCCTGCTGATGCAGGGGACACGTGTTCATGTCCCGGTCCGGGAAGATCCCACATGCCGCTCAGCGGCTGGGCCCGTGATCCATGGCCACTGAGCCTGCGTATCCGGAGCCTGTGCTTCGCAACGGGAGAGGCCACAGCAGTGGGAGGCCCGCATACCGGGAAAAAAAAAAAAAAAAATTGGTAAATAAAATTTATATTTGTAGTTATATATCTTATTCACTAACATATGCAAAAATGTGTCTTCATTTTGAGATAATCATCATTGACTATAGCCCTCAAAGGTTTTTTTCAAAATATGTATTTGATTTATGCATATACTGCCTTGTTACTTAATATCAGATACATGAGATACATTAAACAACAAGAACATTCTATTCATTTGTTTTAACAGGCTAACAAATTATTAAGGGTAGTATTTTAGGTGATACAGAACAAAGAGCACAACAAAATAATTTGGTGTCTTCAAGTTTAGGAAAATTTAAATCAGTGTTTCTTGACTGATACATTTAAATTTTATAAAAATAAAAATGCAGTGATAGACTTGAAATAGGTATCAGTGACATTAACAATAGGTGTTTTAGGACCATTCTCTATGATTAAGTTGCCATCGTTGCCTCAGATAATATGTACAAGTGTTATCAGAATTGGCTTGATTAAGACCAGACTGCAATTGAGCAATACAGTTAAAATATGATATAAAAAGGCAGAAGCTAGGGGGAGGCAGCCGCATGGCACAGGGAGATCAGCTAGGTGTTTTGTGACCACCTAGAGGGGTGAGATAGGGAGGGTGGGAGGGAGGGAGACGCAAGAGGGAAGAGATATGGGAACATGTGTATATATATAACTGATTCACTTTATTGTAAAGCAGAAACTAACACACCATTGTAAAACAGTTATACTCCAATAAAGATGTTAAAAAAAAAAAAGGCAGAAGTGTACATAACTAAAAGTACATATAGTAAGAGTAATGAAAATAGCCATAACCTTATGGCATCAGAATATAAGTATTCCAAGTGAGATATTATTAAATTCCATTGGGAAACTTCCATGGTATTCATAAGGATAGATTGTGAAGCTTAAGAATTTATTTATGTGTTAAATTTTCAAAGACAGGGAAATTTTATTAGAACTATCCTATATTTCATATTTAGAAATTGAACATGGCATTAGTAGAAGATCAAATTCTACATCAACTTCACTGCCACCTGTTCACCTATACTGGTATAGAGTTTTAGGTTTAAACCTATAATGAATGGAAAGTTCTGAACCAG
Source organism: Kogia breviceps (assembly GCF_026419965.1). Lineage (NCBI taxonomy): Eukaryota > Metazoa > Chordata > Mammalia > Artiodactyla > Physeteridae > Kogia > Kogia breviceps. Next base: position 85,460,278 of record NC_081313.1, on the reverse strand, counting down.
TTCATCAGGATACTCTTATTTAACATTAAATCAATATATTATGATCATTAGGTGTGAGAAAAAGGAGACCAACATTCAGTTTGCATATCCATCCAAGGTCTATACTTAGCTTATCTTATGATTAAGGTGTATAATGAAAAGTTGTCTAATTGTTAAGAGATGAAATAAATTGGGTAAATGCATTGTGTGTAAAAAACACTACAACCAGTAAGTGTGCCTGGGTTCAAATCCCAGCTCTGTTACTTAGTAGCTGTGTGACCTTGGGATAGCTACCTAACCGCTCTATGCCAGAATAGCCTGACCTGTAAATGGAAATAATAGCCACACCTAACTCATAGTTAAGTGGATAAAGTGAGTTCATATTTGTAAAGCATGTATAACAATTTTTGATACATTGTAAATAACCATTAATATAAAATCAGGTCCGTCTCAGACGTAAAGGAATGCACAACAGAATATGTAATAGAAGTGTGATCAAGTTTTGAATAGAAAGAAATCTAAAGCCAAACTTTAACACAGCATAGTAAAGTAGATTAGAAGTTGTAGAGCTCCTAGGTACTGTCCCTTGACCTGCCAGTGACAAGCTGAAGCACTTTTTAATGGGTTGATACGTCATCTTATAATGAGTGAAAATGTTCTCTTGCCTTTCTTTTGCATAAACATGGTCAAAAAGGTTTGTAGGTTTTGCTTGCTAATTTGCTTAGGGCACCTTCTTTGGAAAAATTAAGAATCAACTGACATCCATCACCAGAGGGAACTAAGACTTTGAGACCACCTGCTACTTACTTTGACACATCAATGCCAACCTTTCGGAAAGTGTCTAAGCCATAGGGGGTAATGACCAGGTGTGCTGGCATATTTTGCCACTTCATTTCTGTGTTCAATCTGATTAAAGTGCAAGCAGACTATTTTAGAAGTTTTTAGTTTTTACTAAATGAATTTCTTATATTAGGTTACACTGTTTTTTCTTGGAGAGAAGTTTTTTAAAATGGCTTGATTGGAGAAAAATTTTCAGATATTCTTGCTTTTTGTCTTAATTTTAGATCTTTGCTTTTAACTAGTAACTGACATTCTCTCTTGGCACTCCCTCTATTGTAATGCTTACCACTTAATATTTTAATTGTCTCTGTAATTTTAAAATCAATTCCTTAAAGGTAAGGGCCTTATTATTCTTTATATCTGTTTTGAATAGCCCCATAAACATGGCATAGGTGGAATATACTCCTGCCAGTCTGATAGAGGGCAGAAAAATTAACTACTAGACCCACCATCAAAAATCATGTTTATTGAGGACTGCTTCTGTTAACAGAGGTCTAGTCCTACAGTGATTTAACGATAATAATGAGACCTCATATCCAAATAGAATGCCCTTAGAGTGACAAGCAAGTATACTCTATGTTTCCCTATATCCAAGTTAAGAGTTAGGTATTAGGTTTTCAAACAGAAGACTAGAACAAACACTGTGATTTGGATAAACATCTTTTGAGGGTTTCTCTTCAAATAAGGCTTCTAATGATATTTTTCTTATTTTCCACGGGTGATTGAGACCATAGATAAATGAAATCAGACAGACCTCTGCCTTCCAAAGGAACAAAGCTACTCAATTAAATATTGGCCCTAGTAACAAGTTCTGATAATAATGTCACATTTTATTTCATCCTTTTGAACTTTTTTTGACTATTTCTTTGTCTTTATTTTTTATACAATTTTAAAGGTACTTTACATTTACGGTTATTACAAAATATTGGCTCTATTCCCCGTGTTGTTCAATACATTCTCGAGCCCATCTTATAGCCAATAGTTTGTGATTCCCACTCCTCCCATGCCTATATTTCTCCTCTCCCTCACGCCCCACTGAAAACCATTAGTTAGTTCTCTACATCTGTGAGTCTGCTTCTTTTTTGTTATATTTACTACTTTGTTGTATTTTTTAGATTCCACATATAAATGATATCATACAGTGTTTTTGAACATTTCGGTTCAGTTCTCTGGTTTATATTTTTTCTCTTAGCTAGCTTACCCTCTGACATTTTTTTAAATAAAAATTCTAACTCATTTTGTAAATGATTGTAATTAAAAGTAATGACACTAATAACAGACTATAAATCAAGATAATTTTCTGGATTTGAGATTCGAATAATCCTACAATATGCCTACTTCATCACTAAATCTTTACTGGATTCAAAGACAATTCTCTTAACTTACTTATTCAATTACTAAAAGATATTAATTGTCAGATTCAATTAGGAGAGTGATGCCTGAATTTCTACATTAGTTCCAAGGTTCCTGTAAAGAAAGACTAGAATATATTTTTAACATATTTTGTGAAATTATATCTAATTTAAAATAATACCACTTAATATACACTCCTCAATATCTGATCCAGCACTGAACTCCATTACTCTCTTTATTTGGGAGATTTTGCTGATGAACATCATTTAATCTATTGAATCCTGCTAATTCTTTTTTTACTCATCCTGAGATTTATCTTGTTCACTTATATATATTTATATGAGCTTATACTTTCTTCTTGTCAATTCTCTGGCATTTGTATTATTTTGTCTCTAAGATATGTCCAAATTCTTAGTATAATGTCTTCAAAGAGAATAATTCGTGTTTGATTTTAAATTTTAAATGTATTTAAAGCAAAAATATTTCCATTCAGTGATGAAAATAATCACCCCAATTTTACAGTTAAGACACTAAAAGAAGTAGCAATCCTTGAAAAAGTTTCAAGTATCAAAAACTTGCTGAAACCTAAGATATATTATATATAATGTATATAAAATATATCATGTTATCATCAGATATAACATTTTATTAATAAGATTTCTTATTTTTCATTTGTAAATTTAAATAATGTTGCTACCAAGTTTAGAGATCAGAAATCATTTAGAATTTAGTAGAGACAGCAAGCATTTCACATTGTGACATAATGCCAAATATTCATACTCCTTACATAAAGGAAAAATAAATATATAAAAAATAAATACAAAAAATGTTTTACTGAGATTATTAATTTCATGTGTTTCATGCTCCTTTCTCAAGTATAATTCTCAGAGGGTCAGAGGGAAATCTTATTATTCCTTACCTAATAATTTTAAAATATAATAACTATAAATACATTTTACATGGTAAGCAAAAGAGAATGCAAAACAGTTCACATTTCTCTTGTTTGAAATCTGGAGTGGAAGATAAAGGTCTTTATTCTTAGGATCTATCCCAGTGCCAGGAACAATTGAAATCCTTAAGAAGTATATGTAAAATGGATTTAAAAAATAATTTTTTAAGGAACTAGTTAACAAATCAGTTATGTACTCAGTTCCTTAATTCAACACTAAACATATAAAAGTCAGTCTTTTGGGGGTACCTACTTCTTTTTCTCTAATCCTTTATTATAAAGAATTCAATATATATCAGTACAACTTTCCAGAGGCCAGGTAAAAATGTACATAAAATTTCTTTTTCATCCAGCAGCTAGAGTTCTGGCTGTTGCAATCAAAATGTAACATTTTCTGCTTTTTCTAGAGACCAGTATGTGTAAGGACTATAACTGAATATTTTAGAGCATGTTGTTTTTTAGGTCTTACATATTTCACAAAATATACAAATTGTCAATACAAATGTCTGTACTTCTGAAGTTTTAAACTTTATAATCAGAAAACATTTGTGTCTGAGGAGATTGCATTTAGAAATAATTTTCCATTATTATTGCACTCTAAATATGTATGATGTAACTTTGGGGGAAATTGGGTAAAGAGTTCAAGGGAACCTCTTTGTACTATCTTTGCAACTTCCAGTGTAGGTATATCTATGATTTCAAAATATAAGATTTCGATAATTTTAAAACATAATTTTTAATAATTTAATTTTTAATAATTTTCCATAATTATTTTATGGTTCCCGAATGTTTAACAAATACTTTGTGAGTAAAGCCATCAAATAGCTCAATTAAAATAATTAGTGGATTTAATCAATGGATTCACAAACTAAACAAAGTTCTTAGCAAAACCATCATCCAGTGAAATACATTTATTTAAATATTTGATTAGTGTTTAACACAATTCATTATGTGCTTTAGCAATATTGAAATAATGTGCTTAATAGTCCTAGAATATAGCCTTGGGGCTTAGTATACTATATTAAACTCTTAGTGGAGATGAACTTAGGGTATTGCAACTCTGCTTCAAATTGGAAGCTTAAGGAAAATTAATGAGGGACTTAGAGATATTAAGAGGAGAATAAATAAATAGTCACTCTGTAAATAAAAACATCATCCACTGGGTGAGCTCTGGGTTAATGTCTGGTCCTTGTTGTACTCATTGTATAATTAGAACATCTTTGTAGAATGTAGAAATATATTGGCATATATTGTCTCACTCAAAGCAATTTAAAAGTAATCTGAGAAAATATTTCCATGAATAATTTAGTAATAACATTTTTATAGAGATAATATTAATTTATCTTAAATATCCATGTAACTCATTTACATTTCACATGGTTGTTTTGGAGATTATTTCTGATTATTCCATTTTGGCATGTGGCATGTGCCAGTGAAATGTGACTACTTTATTACTCCTGGGTCCTCAGTGCCTAAAATAGTTTATGTATGTATGTATGTATGTATATATATATATATATATATATATATATATATATAAAGAAATCAATAAATGTATTTTAAGTAAATAATATTTAAACAGACAAATCTAAGACATCAGGCCAGGATGATATATGGCTGTATGAAAAACAGTATCATAACCTTTCAATAATATGAGATATTGAGACTATTGATACTTTAGTATTAATCCATTAATCCTCTCCTTTTCACTATTCCTGTGTACCTAAAGAGACAGCCCTATTCCTTTCCAAATGATCAACATCCTCATTGTGAGGAAGAACAAACCAAAAACAAAAACAACAAAGGTAAAACATGATAGAGACCCCAAGAACCTTTCTTCAGAACCCAGAGCTACTGAGAAGTAAGTCATTTAAAACGAGTAATTATTATTTTGACTTGCAAGGTCAAAATATACACTGAGAATTGATTTGATTACAGATTGAAGATGTATAAGAAAATGTAAGAATAAGTGTAATATATGTATAAATGTTCAAAGTAAACACTAATGAAAGAAACCACCAGCTGAAAGTTGTTTTAAATTATGATTTTGTATTTGCCTTTTACATAGGTATTTCTCTTTTAAATCAGGAAACTTGTTCACTTTTTCCAATTACTTATACTAAGTGTGTCCTTACTTTCTCTCTTCTTTTTCCTTTTCCTTTTTAAAAAGATTAACACACTCATTTTTTTAAATGTTAAATAATGAACAATTTAATTTTTTAAGAATCAGTTGTTTTTTTTGTTCCTATCCTCTGCATTTTCTCCTATACCTATCCTCAGAAGCACCATTTTGGTAATTTAGTTATTTTCAATGAGATTTACACTTCTACATGTCGTGAAATACTAAGCACCTCTACTGCTACCTTCTCATTCATTAATTTTGGACTTAACATATTGACTTTAATTTTGGTATGTCAGGATATGAAACTAGTGAGGTAAATTGTTATTAAATGTAATACTCTTGCAAATACATATGAGTATTGTAGTTGTTGACCCTGGAACAACATCAGGCAGTTGAAAATTCACCTATTAACTTTACAGTCAGCCCTTCCTATCTGTGTTTTACATCTGCAGATTCAACCAGCCATGCATTACTCATCCAGTAGTATGTGTCTATTGAAAAAAAAAAAAAAAAACAAACTGTGTATTAGTGAATCCTGGCTATTCAAACCCGTGTTTTTGAGAGTCAACTGTACAATGTATCATGGTTATGTTTTCAGTACTATTTTACATAATCTTATATATAGATAGATTTTTTTTTTTTTTTTTTTTTTTTGTGGTATGCGGGCCTCTCACTGTTGTGGCCTCTCCCGTTGCGGAGCACAGGCTCCGGACGCGCAGGCTCAGTGGCCATGGCTCACAGGCCTAGCTGCTCCGCGGCATGTGGGATCTTCCAGGACCGGGGCACGAACCTGCGTTCCCTGCATTGGCAGGCGGACTCTCAACCACTGCTCCACCAGGGAAGCACCCAAAATCTTATCTTTTTGAAATCATAGATATACCTACACTGGAAGTTGCAAAGATAGTACAAAAAGGTTCCCTTGAACTCTTTACCCAATTTCCCCCAAAGTTATATATATTTAGAGTGCAATATTGGAACCAGAAAAGTGAAATTGATAGAATGTGGGTTACATGTCTTTTATTACAATGCATAGCTTCCTGTAACATCATTGCAGTCAAAATACAGCACTCGTCCATGATCATAGAGTTCTCCCTATAGTGTCACACCAACTTTTCCATATACCTAACTCCTGGCAATCATCATTAATCTGTCTTCCACCTCTATAATTATGTCATTTGGGAATGTTATATAAATAGAAACATATAGTATGAAAACTTCTGAGATTGTTTTTTATTTATTTTTTTACTCAGAAAAATGCTGTAGATGTTCACACAAGCTGTTATGTGTAGCAATGGTTCATCCTTTTCATTGTTGAGTAGTGTTCCATGGTATGGATGTACAACTGGTAACCATTAGCCTATTGAGAGATATTTTGATTGCTTCCAGTTTGGGGCTATTACAAATCAAACTGTTATAAACAATCAAATAAATATTCCTGTGTGAACATAAGCCATCACTTCTCTAGTTTGCGATTGCAATAGCTGGCCTTTATGGTAAGTGTCCTTTTAGTTTTTAAAGGTATTGCCAAACTGTTTTCCAAAGTGGCTGTATCATTAAATGTATTCACCACTTACCACGATCTATGAGGGATCCCTCTTTTTTACACCATTGCCAATATTTGGTGTTGTCACTATGTTATTTTTTAAATTTCAGCTCTTCTAATGGGTGCATAGTGATATTTCATCATGTTCTTAATGTTTATTTCCCTAATGACTAGAGATGTCAAACCTATTTTCACATGCTTATTTTCTACTAATATATCCTCTTCAGTGAAATGTCTCTTCCTGTATTTTTTCAATTTTCTAATTGTATTTCTAATGTTATATATATATATATATATATATATATATATATATATATATATATATATATATATATATATAATGAGTCCTTTGTCATTTAGTTGGCAAATCGTTTTTCCCAGTCTGTAGCTTGTCTCTTAATAGCATATTTCAGAGAGAAAAAAGTTTTCATCATGACGTTTAGTTTATCAATTTGTTATTTTATGGATTGTGCTTTTGGTATCATGTGTAAGAATTATTCACCATGCTCTAGTTCCAGAAGATTTTTGCCTGTATTATCTTCTAAAAGTTTCACAGTTTTACATTTATATATTTTTCCATTTTCAGTGAATTTTTGAATAGGCTGTGAGGTTTACATTGATGTTTGTACTTTTGCTTATGTATATCCAGTTGCTACAGTACCATTTTTTGAAAAAATATTAGCCTCCTCCATTGAATTATTTTTGTACCTTTGTCAAATAATAGTTGGTCATATCTGTGTGGGTTTAATTCTGGGTCCACTGTTCTGTTCTATTGTTCTATGTTTCTATTCCTTCATAATATCACATAATCTTAATGAGCGATGTATATCTTATGTCTTGAAATTAAGTAGAGTGATCACTCCCATTTTATTCTTCCTCAGAATTGTTTTAGCTATTCTAGGGCTTGTGTCTTTCCATATAAATTTCATAATAATCTCATCTAGTTATAAAAAATATTTGGGGGATTTTGATTAAAATTACCTTAAATTACATTAAAATTACCTTAAATCAATTTTAAAAGAAATGATGTCTTTACTATGTTAAATTGTCTAAGGGATGAATATGTTATGTCACTCATTTATTTAGGACTACTTTGATTTATTTCACCACTGTTTTATAGTTTTCAGCATAGTAGTGCTATACAAGGTTCTTTGATTTGCACCCAAGAATTACATTTTTTGGAATGTAAATATTATTGTAATTTTCATTTTAATGTCTTTGTATTCATTGTTAGTATATAGAAATGCAATTGGTATGTGTATGATAGCAATGGTGAGAGCAGACATATTTGCCATGGTTCTAATCTCATAGGTAAAGCATTTAGTCTCTCATCATTAGTTATGGTTATAGCTGTATATACTTTATAGATGTTACTTATCAAATTGGGGATGTTTCCTTCTATTTTTCTGAGAGTTTAATCACAAATTGGTATTGAATTTATCAAACTGATCTTTATCAGTTCGTATTATCATGTGGTTTTTATTTATAGACTTTTAATATGATGAAATATATTGATTTTTCAATTATTAAACTAGCTTTAAGTCCCTGGAATGTACCTCAGTTGGTCATAGCATACAGTTCTTTATAGATATTGCTGGAGTCTCTATGCTATTATTTTGTTAAGGATATTTGTGTCTATATTCATGAGAGAGATTGACCTGTAGTTTTCTATTTTTGTACTGTCTTTGTCTGGTTTAGGTAACAGGGTGATACGAGCTTCACAAAATAAATTGGGAACTGTTCTCTCCTCAGTTTTCTGTAAGAGATAGAGTAGAATTAGTAGAAATTATTCCTTAAGTGTTTGTAGAATTCTCCCTGGAAACCATCTTGGCTTGGAGATTTCTTAATCAATTTTAATGAATGTGTTAAGATCATAGTCTTCATCTAAAATGCTTCTTAAATTTTTTTTTACCCAAACATTTCTATAATTATACCAAGTTAAAGTTCAGAATGAACTACCACAAGAGAAAAATGAGAGAAAACTATGAAACTTCTGAGTTAGGTGATATTTCTTATCAATAGGTGGGATAATAAAATAACCTTATCCCAACCTTTATCTTCTCATATAAATATTGCCCCCATAGGAATCTACACTCATAATTCATTTTTTAAACAAATAAACTATATTTTTGGAGAAATTTTAGGTTTATAGAAAAATTGGACAGAAAATAGTGTTCCCATATACCCCTCCATACATAGTTTGCCTTATTAAAGTCCATAGTTTAGGGTTCACTCCTTGTGTTGCACAGGTCTTGAACAAATGCAAAATGTTGTGTATATATATTATTATAGTATATCATATAGAATAGTTTCATTACCTAAATATCCCTTGTGCTCTATGTATTCATTTCTCCCTCCCTCTCCCTGAATCCCTGGCAACCACTGATCTTGCATTAGTTGTTTTAGTGAGTTAATTGCTACAAAAACTCTGAAGTTATTATTAATGTTATTGCAACCATTATCCTCATTTAATATGATGAGAAAACTTGCTGAAGGTCATGCTGCTAATAAGTGGTAGAGTCAAGATTTAAAAGCAGAAAAATGTGGCTATGGGACTCAAACTCTCAGTCACTGTTGTACTGCATTATTAGCCACATGAATTAAAGTCCCAAGAGACAAATAATTTTTTTAAATTTGTTAGAATATTTTATTATCTCTTGGTTTCAGTAATGACAGCTCAAGTGGAAGAGTGGAATGGAGTAGGTAAACAACGGAGTAGAATGAGAGTATTAAAATCTTTGTCAATTTTAGTATATACATATTTCCACAGCCCAGGGTCACTGACTAACTAAAATAAAAGGAGCCAATAACATGGATTGTACAACGATTTCCTCCCCCCATGCCTTGCCATCACTCAAATTTATAGCTATAGGTGTCAAAGGCTAAAATTTTCTACTGTGTCCTTGTTTTTATCTCCCCTGTTGTCTTTGGGTTTCCCTAGGGTTTACTTCTTAAATAGGTTATGAGCGTTATAGTTCTTTGAGCTGTAATCCACTGATATTTTACAGGAGTCTGATTGATATATGGGAAAGGTGCAATTAATACAGTGTCTAGATAATTTTGAGCACTCAAAAATCTATTGTTAATGGTCATTTTGAGAGGAGAATAATTTCCTTACAAAGTGTATAGCATATATTTGAAAAACTCTTTGAATACCCAAAAATTCTCATCAATGAAAAGGAAACAGTGAGTCATTACTGCATGTTCTGTATCTACATAGCCCTATATGTTCAAAATTTTCAAAAGGAAATCCTTTTAGAACTACTTTTGGAAGAATAGAGGTTATAAAGAAATTGCTCTGACCTAACATTCTTCACACTAACATACACTTACGGGTGCAAAGGAAGAGAATTGCCTTTTAATGGTCAAAGTATTGTCACTCTAGATCTTTTTTTTTTTTTTTTTTTTTTTTTTTGCGGTTCACAGGCCTCTCACTGTTGTGGCCTCTCCCATTGCGGAGCACGGGCTCCGGACGCGCAGGCTCAGTGTCCATGGCTCACGGGCCCAGCTGCTCCGCGACATGTGGGATCTTCCCGGACTGGGGCACGAACCAAAGTCCCGTGAATCGGCAGGCGGACTCCCAACCACTGAGCCACCAGGGAAGCCCATGAGTCCTAATTTTAAGAAATCTTTTTTCACTCATTTTTAGTATAGTCAATTAAAACGAGAAAAGCTATGTCAAATGAATGCTCTACTACTATACACAGAAATATGGATAAAGCTCACAAATACAATGATGTTCATTAGTTCCCCAGATAACTATTCTATCATTCCATTTATATACAAAAGCAGGCAAATCTAGGTTGGGTTGTTAGAATCCTGTCTTGAAATTTGATTGTAACTGCAAGGGAATGTGAGGCTTCTGGGTTCCAGGTGTAATGTTTGTTTCTCACTCTGTTGTTGGTTATCTGAATATGTTCAGCTGATGAAGTATACCAACCTGTACAGTTATGATTTGTACATTTTTGTGCATGTATAATAAAATATAAATTTATAAAACAATAAAAATAATTTCAGGGCATATGTTTCTCATTTTAAAGAGGTACCAAATTTTAATGAAATCTCAGTTTTACTCAGATTTTGAAATTCTTAAAACCTTCAAATGTATTTAATTATCTTTAAACTCTTCATCTATACTTTTAATAACACACAACAGGATTTATGGCTTAATATCTCCCTGAATTTTTTTTTCCAGGTTTATTGAGAAATAGTTGATATATATCACTGTATAAGTTTAAGGTGTACAACATGATGAATTAATTTACATATATTGTGCAATATTTACCACAATAGTTTTAGTTAACATCCATTATCTCCTATAGATAGAATTTTAAAAATATTCTCCTGAAAATGAGAGCTGTTGGGGTCTATACTCTTAACAACTCTATGATATATCATACAACAGTGTTAATTATAGTGATCATGTTTTACATTATGTCCCAAGTACTTATAATTGGAAGTTTCTACATTTTGACCACTTTCTTCCAATTCCCCTCTCCCTCCAACCTCCACCTATAGTAACCACAAATCTGCTTTCTTTTTCTATGAGTTTGGTGGGTGGTTTTTGTTTTTAGATTCCACATAAAAGTAAGATCATACAGTATTTGTTCTTCTCTGACATATATCGCTTAGCATAATGTTTTCAAGGTTCATCCATTTTCTAACAAATGGTAGGATTTCCTAGGTTTTTATGGCTAAATAATATTCCTTTGTATATGTGTGTGTGTTTATATATATATGTATTTATATATGTGTGTATGTATATACCTGTGTGTGTGTATACCACTTTTATGCATTCATCCATCAATGTACAGAGAGGTTTATTCCATATCTTGGCTATTGTAAATAATGCTGCAGTGAACACGAGGGTACATATATCATTCTGGATTAGTGTTTTTGTTCAGAAAAATCCCTAGAAGAGGAATTGCTGAATCATATGGTAATTCTATTTTTAGTTTTTTGAAGTACCTCCATATTGTGTCCCATTGTGGCTGTTTCAATTTACAAGCCCACCAGCAGTGCACAAGGGTTCCCTTTTCTCCATATCCATACCAGTATTTGCTTTTTGGGTCTTTCTGATGTAGACCACTCTAAGAAGCATGAAGTGATAATTCATTGTGGTTTTAATTTGCATTTCCCCAATGGCTAGTGGTGCTGAGCATATTTTTATGTACTTGTTGGCCATTTATATATTTTCTTTGTAAAAATGTGTGTTCAAATTTTTTCATATTATTTAATTGGATTATCTGGGTTTTTTGTGCCATTAAGTTATATAGTTCTTTATATATTTTGAATATTAAACATTTAACAGATACATGGTTTGGAAATATTTTTTCCCATTTCATAGGTTGTCCTTTCATTTATTGGTTTATTTGGCTGTGCTGAAGCTTTTTAGTAATTTATTTTTACAAGCTTTTAAACTCAGTTTCTGTTTTTAGTTCCTTAAAGGATAGATTTTAGTTGTTTATTTGGCACTTTCTTGCTTGATGTTGGCATTTCTTGCTATAAACCTCCCTCTTAGAACACCTTTTTGCTGCGTCCCATAAATTCTTGTATGTTGTGTTTCTATTTTCATTTGTCTCAAGGGAGGATTTTAATTTGCCCTTTAATTTCTTCATCAATCCATTGGTTGTTCAAGAATCTGTTGTTTAATTTTCATGTATTCATGAATTTTCCAATTTTTCTGTTACTGATTTCTAGTTTTATGCTATTGTGGTCAGAGAAAATACTTGGTATGATTTTGTTGACCTAAACAATAGACTACCACATATTTTCCCAACAAAGATGTTTTTTGGGGGGATCAGCAGAGAATTGCAATTCGAGATCTGCTACCATGGAGAGCCACTTGCAAATTTCTGGCACAGCAAGGAAAGGAGAACACTTACAGAGGAGAAAAGGAAGTCAGGAGGGCTGTAGTAAACCAAGAGTTCATGACTCTTGATTGACTGTGTCCTTGCCAGGAGGGAAGAGGTGTCTTCTTCCTTTTGGGCTCTACTTTCATTGCAGAGCATGAAGCACCCCCTTCTGGTCTCCAACTGTATTTAATTTAGGTTTCTGTTTATTCACTTTTTACAGTTTCAGCCTTCTTGAATTTATCAATTCTTGTTTTGTGGTGTAACATATAGTCTGCCCTAGAAAATGCTGCCTGTGCACTTGAGAAAAGTGTGTATTCTTCTGTTCTTAGATAGGTTGTTCTGTGTATGTCTGTTAAGTCATTTTGGTCTATAGTGTTATTTATATCTGCTCTTTCCTTATTGATATTCCTGTCTAGATTGATCTATCCGTTGTTGACAGTGGGGTATTAAAGTCCGCAACTATTATCATATTGCTGTTTATTTTTCCTTTTAGCTATGATAATTTTGCTTTATAAATTTAGGTGCTCCAATATTGGCTGCATAAATATTTATAATTGTAATGTTGTCCTGGTGAATTGACCTCTTTATCATCATATAATGACTTTGTTTCTTTTTTACCATTTTTTATTCAAGTCTATATTGCCTGATGTGAGTATAGCTACCCCTGCTGCTGCTTTTTTTTTTTTTTTTTTTTTGTGGTTACCACTAACTTAAAATGTTTTTTTCTATTTTTTTTACTCTTGGTCTATTTGTGTCTTTAAGGCTAAAGTGACTCTCCTGTAGGCAGTGTATTGCTGGATATTGTTTTTTTTTTTTTATTTCTTCAGGCATTCTATATTGTTGATTGTTTTATTTAATCTATTTACATGTAAAGAAATTATTGATAAGTAAGGACTAACTATTGACATTTTGTTCATTGTTTTCTGGTTGTTTTGTAGATCCACTGTTTCTTGTCTCTTATCCTGCTGTCATTTTTCATGTTTTGATGTGTTTTGGCATCAGTACACTTTGACCTCTTTACCGTGTTCTTTTGTGTAATTGCTACACTTTTTTCCATTGTAGTTACTGTGGTGCTTATATAAAATATCTTAAAATTATAACATGATATTTGAAGCTGATAACAACTTAACTCTAATAGAATTCCTAAATTTTGCATTTTACTACTCCTCCCACTCACATTTGGGTTTTTGCTCTAACAATTTACATATTTTTATATTATATAGCCAATAACAGATTATTGTAGCTATGGCTATTTTTATGCATTCTTTTTTTTTGAATTTTAGAGTTGTAAATGAATTATGTACCACTATCACCAAAGTATAGAATCTAACTTTGACTGATTTACCATTATCAGTGAGTTTTACACTACCTTTTAATGTTTTTAAGATGTTAGTGTCCTTTTACTTCCACTAAAAGAACTCTCTTTTCCATTTCTTGTTAGGTGGTCTAGTGGTAATGAATGACCTCAGCTTTGTTTGTTTGGGAAAGTCTTTATCTCTCCTTTTCTGAAGGACTGTTTTACCTAGAATAGAAGTGACAGTTTTTTCTTTTAATATTTTGAAAATGTCATACCATGCTTTTCTTGCTTGAAAAGTTTCTGTTGAGAAATCTGTCAGTGGTCTTATGCAGCTTTCTATGTCATGACTCTTCTCTTTTATCCTGCTGCTTTTAAAATTATTTCTTTGTCTTTGACTTTTGAAAATTTAATTTTAATGTTTCTTGGTATAGCAGCATTCAAGTTCAACCTGTTTCGTGTCCTTTTTGCCTCATGGATCTTGATGTTTATTTCTCTCTTTGTTCGGGAAATTTTCAACCATTATTGCTTTAAATATACATTCTGTCTCTTTATCTTCTCCTTCTATTTTCTTTTCATTGTGTCCCATAAGTCCCCTAGGCTTTCTTTGTTCTTTTTCATTCTAAATTTTCTTTGTGATCCTCTAATTGGATAATATCTAATGTCCTGTCTTCCAGGTCCCTGATTCTTTCTTCTGCATGATTGGGTCTCCTTTTGAAAGTCTCTGTTGAATTCTTCAGTTCAATTATTTTAATTTGTAACTCTAGGATGTTTGTTTGTTTTTTGATAATTTCTATTGTGATGTTGAACTTCTAGTTTTGTTCATGCATTTTATTCCCTAATTTTGTTTAGTTGCCTGCCCCTGTGTTCTTGTTCACTGAACTTCTCTAAGGTGATTACTCTGAATTCTCCATTTCTTTAGGATGAGTTATTAGAACTTTATTGTTTTCCTTTGCTGATGTCATATTTACCTGGTTCTTTGTGATCCTTGATTCCCTATCTGCTCATTTGAGTAATTCGGTTCCTCTTCTAGACTTCACATGTTTGGTTTGGTAGAGGCCATCTTCACCAATCAGCTCATTTTAGGTTTCTGGGCATGTCTGTTGGTAATGTCCAGATCCCACCTGCCCAAGGACACTACCAAAAGACATATCCAGGCACCCAAACTGAATTTTTATCAACAGTCTTTTTGATACTTATATCCTCAAACCCATTAAACTTTTTTCTCTGAACCTTGAAGCAAAAGTCTCGGTCAATAATGTTGTCTAAAATGTCCAGAATGACTATCTGTTTGTTAATACCTTCTGAATATTCTTCATGTTTTCAGGATTTAAAATGAAGTTTTTATATTGTGATAGTCTTTCTATTGATTTAAAATTGACAAGCAGATAGTAAGTACATTTCTAAGAATCTCAATTAACAGGTTAAAATTTTAAAAAGCACTAAAGTTTTGTGGCATCTTTTGTTTGTTAGAATTTAGGTTTATTCAGCAAATTTAGTTTCTAAAATCACATTTCAGAAAGCTAGAGCATTGAATGACATGTCCAATTCAAATCACTTCTCAAACTTGAATTAGAGTTTTACGAGTGTTGGCATTCTATTCTCACCATCATGGTCTACTGTTTTCTTCTCTAAAGTTTGACAATAAGATGCAAAAAAGTGTCATGCTATCAAATGTGAAGTAGATATTTTCCCCCTGAGGAATAACTTTCTACAACAGGTCAAACAGTTGTCTGAAACACATTTAAATTTATGAACTCTTCATACATTTACATGACAATGGGTCACAATATAAATTCATGTATCCTTTTTATGTAAATTGAGAATAAGTAGCAAGATATAACTAAAATTGTATCTAAAAAATGACATTTAAAACCTAGAGTGTTTTTTTCTTTGTTCTTGCTGTTACTCTTAGTCTGCACTTCAAATAATAACTTTTAAAAAGTTTAGGACACCAACACTGTATTCAAGAGGGAAACTAAATTCATGCAGAAACAGAATTGTACTCTGTCAAGCATTAAACCTAATCAGTTTCCTCAGTAATGAATCTATACATTCTAAGGATAAAGATAGCATTGTGTAGGAAAAAGGAAATGGGTTAGAATCTCTTAGAAAATAAATTTGACAATACCTGGATGAGCACTTAAAAAAATCCTTTTGGTTCATCTTTACTTTATTAAAAAAAAGGAATCAAATTATGTTACTTGTTAGGTCCTTGAAAAGATTGTTATATTCAGTCTTGCTCTGAATCAAATAACTTGTAGAGATTTTTAAAATACAAATGTGTATGCCTCTCCAGAAAAAATGGGAACTGTAGTGATGGGATATAGGCATCATATTTCTAATTATTAAATTATGTATATGTATATAAATAAAATATATATCAGATGGATAGTTATATCTATATATATTTATTGTAAAGGCGTTGTTTAATCAATCTGGCTATTAATAGTTTTCAGTTTATTTTTACAAGAAACAAACTTTAGAGGCGCTTGTGAGGTTTTCTTTGCTTATAATCAAATATGTCCAATATGTGATTCCCCCAATAACCAAATATTTACTGGCAAATAGTCACAAGAACAGTTTATACTACATATGGTCAATGATATACCATCTATCTGCATTTAAGCACTCGGCAAGAAAGGTAATTGAAATAAGAAGCAAAAATATATCAACAGCATGACTGACAAAACTTGTAGTTTAAGAATGCTATAAAATCTTTTATGTTCCACTGGAGAATGTAGTAATGAAAAGAAGACTAGGCATAGAATGAGACTCAAAATGTTAAGCTGTTGGCCTATCAACCACTAGAAAAAATTACATGCAAAGATAAATATCTCTGTAAAATATATATTTTATGAACACCAGTTATTTCAAGATGGAAAATAAAATCAACAGATTTATGCTAATTAAAAAATAGTCTGTGTAGCAGTGGTCTTGTGGTATTTAAATTTGCTGTAGAGACTCATGATTATGGTTTCTTTAGTGCTAAAATCCACCCATTTTGTATTTTAATGAGTTGCATACTTAAATCATCTACTTTAGGATGTAAACTGAGACTAATGCACACAGACTTCCACCACTGGCTATTAATGAAGCAACAAGAAATGAATGAATCCTCCCCCATATACTACTGTAAAACTTGGGTAAAAGAAAACAACAGTTTTCAAACTGAACACTGAAGAACTTTGATCCCTGTCAGAAGTGAAACAAACGAGATGTACTGTACAATAACCCTGGAATTCTGCATGGAGATAATTTCTGACTATGATAAGAAGGAGTAAGAGAAATAATAAGCCTGAAAGTCTGGCTGGTTTAGAGAAATTGGATTTTGGAGATGGTGAAGGTTGAGAAAGCTGGAAGTTTTGCATCATTTCTCATGAGAGGTAGGAGTTATACAGAAGAAATCCCAAGGATTCTATATAGCAGTTGTTTGAATCTTTCCTGAGTACTAGGTTAGTCATGCTTATGGTGAAACTCCACAGTACAGACCTTAAAAGGATGGCAGCTTTTTAGGTGAGAAATTTCCAAAACTCACACACATCAGGTAGCTAGTGAATTCTGACTATCTAGAGTGAAAAGTCCTTGTTAAACACATTAGGTATTCAGTAGAGGTTTCAGAGGGGTCATGCCTTAGTTGAAAATTTGAATTATTAATGACATGATGGAATAAGGACTTGTAGGGACCAACTCAACTTCTTGTTGGAACGAAGTCCAATAATCTTTAAAGAAGAACCTAAAATAGAGACAATGAACAACACAATATTCATAATTTCTGGCATCACATTGTCTAACATATAATAAAAATTAATAGATTTTCCAAGGAGCAAGAATATGTGACCTTAAAAAGGCAAAAATCAATTAATAAAAGCAGACCCAGCAATGACAGAAGTTATAGAATTATCAGACAAGGACCTTAAAATAGAAACTATAAAATATTCAATTATTTGAAGGAAAGATTAAACATAAGACAGAAAAGGTATAAGATATAACCAACTGAAATCTCAAGCTATTAATTTAAATATATCAAATTATAAATTCACTGGATAGGATTAACAGATTTTGCACTACAGTAGCAAATATCTCTAAAATGAATATGTAATAATAGAATCTTTCCTAATGAAAGCGTTGAGAGAAAAATATCTTTAACAAACTCACTGCATACAGAACAATTCAAGCTGTCTACTGTAATCAGAGTCCCAGAGGAAGGAACTATAGAAAAATATTTGAATAAATAGTGACAAAATGTTTTCCATGTTTGATTACAAGTTAAAATACTAAAAATTCAAGAATATTACAGGAGCTAATCAAAAGAAGGAAAAAGATGAAACTAACATACACCATAATCAAACTGATTTAAACATGTGACAAAGAAAATCTTAAAAGTGCAACGATGAGGAACACAGGCAAAAACAGCTGATTTCTCTGAAACTATGCAAGTGTAAAGACAATAACTTCTTTGAAGTATTAAGGTGTTGTGGGTGGAAGGGAGGGCGTGAAGTTAAAATTCTATACCCAGAAAAGGTACTTTTCAAAAATGAATGTGAGGGACTTCCCTGGTAGTGCAGTGGTTAAGAATCCACCTACCAATGCAGGGGGCATGGGTTCAATCCCTGGTCCAGGAAGATCCCACATGCCACAGAGCAGCTAAACCTGTGCACCACAACCACTGAGCCTGTGCTGTGTAGCCTGCGAGCCACAACTACTGAGCCTGCGTGCCACAACTACTGAAGCCCACAGGCCTAGATCCCATGCTCCACAACAAGAGTAACCACTGCAATGAGAAGCCTGCACACTGCAATGAAGAGTAGCCCCCACTCTCCACAAGTAGAGGAAGCCCACACGCAGCAACAAAGACCCAGTGCAACCAAACATAAATAATAAATTAATTAATTTTTAAAAATGAATGTGAAACAGAGACACCCAGCAGAGTCGCAGGTAGAAATAGGGTACATTAAGAGATAAAATGAAGACTGGTAGGGATAATAAATATATGGTAAATGTAAATTATATATTTCAATTGTTTAATTTCATAAAACCTAATTGACTGTCAAAAGAAAAAAATGATATACTGTGAGATTTCTAATGTGTAATAAATCAAATCTTGACAATACTGTAAAGGTAAGTACATAGAACACTATTGTAAGTTTCTAATATGTGTAAAGTAATATACGTCAAAGAAGAATTTTATGATAAAAATGCATTATAAAACTGATCACAAAAAATAAGTAATGATAACAGTTAACTTATTCAAAAAATTAAGAGAACAAAGGAAAAATAGAAAGCATACAGCAATATAATAGGCTTAAATCCTATCAAGTCCAAACTTGTATTAATTACAAATGATCCAATTAACCATTAACCCTCCAAGTAAAAGACAAAGATTGTCATACTACATAAAAAGGAAGCCAGGACTGTTTGTGGTCCTCAAAAAAAAAATTAATTAATTAAAAAAATAAATTACATGTATAAATAGTTTAATATAGAAGGAAATAAATATATGCACCCTGAAAGCATTAAGCATACGAAAGCTTTAACAACTATAATATCATACAAACTGGACTTCAGAACAAGGAATGTTACTAGGGAAAGTTTATGATAATTGGATTTTGATTCATCAGGAAGACATAACTATTTTAAATATCTGTGAATCAACCAACAGTTTTATAACACATGACAGAAAATTTGACAGAAAAGAAGAAACAGGAAACACTTCTCTCCTAGAAATTGAATAGTACATTGAAAATCATGATGGGTTAGGAAGACTACAACATTAGTGACCAGCTTACCCTATTTGACACTTGTAGATTGATGCCCCCAACAACAACAAAACAGGATACACATCTTTTCAAGGACATATGCTTCAAAGTATTTTTTATTTCTGATAATTTCTATTTGTCCATAAGATACTAGGTTTGTTACTCAATTTTCAAATATTTTTGGATTTTTCTGATACCTTTATATTTATTTCTAATTTAATTTCATATGGTTAGAACATATACTCTGCATAATTGAAATTTGTGTTATGTCACAGCATATGGTCTTTGTTGGTGCTTGTAACCTGTGATGGGCAAGGATTTCATTGGAAAGATCATAAGGGAGCTTTCTTAGGCTTCTTAAAATGGTTTTAATTGTATTGGTAGTTACACTAATGTATACATATAATTGAACTCATCAAGTTATAATAATAGTGGATGCATTTAATTGTATAAATTATACGTCAATAATTCAGTAAAGGAAAACAAGACACATACATTTTCCACCATCAATTTTATTTTAGTTTAGAGACAATATAATGTCTGTGAGGCAAGTTAGCAAAATGTACACTCCCGAATTTGCCACTAAACATGAACAGTAGTAAATACATTTAAGCATATGGAAAGAAGTACACTTTCATAACTCATCAAGGAATGAAAATTAAGACTGTAGAGAATTACTATATTATACCCACTAGAATTGCAAAAATACATAAAATGTTTGATCATTTTGAGTATTGTTGAGGAATTAGAGCACCAGAAACAATTACTATAGGAAGTTAAACTGTTAAACAGCCTCTTTTAATGTACATTCTCACATTATCTGGTTGAACACGCACAAACTGTCAGTTATCCAACTTTGAGATATATATACCAGGGATGTGTACAAAAATGTGCTCAGAAACATAACTTGTAATAACAAAACACTGGAACAGAGATCAATCCAAAAATGTATTCAACAGACAATGGATGGTTATAGTGTCATATATTTACACACAAAAAAATATGATTCAAGAATAAAAATAAACTTCAACTGAATTAACACATGAAATTTAGAGGCAAAATGTGACTCAAAAGTGTAGCAAAAGGGCTTCCCTGGTGGCGCAGTGGTTGAGAGTCCGCCTGCCGATGCAGGGGGACGCAGGTTCATGCCCCGGTCCGGGAGGACCCCACTTGCCATGGAGCGGCTGGGCCCGTGAGCCATGGCCGCTGAGCCTGCGCGTCCGGAGCCTGTGCTCCGCAACGGGAGAGGCCGCAACAGTGAGAGGCCCGCGTACCAAAAAAAAAAAAAAAAAAAAGTGTAGCAAAAGAGTTAACATATGACTTTCATAAATCATATGAAAATGATTTTATTATCATTTTTATTATCTGTATTCTAAAATACAGATAATAAAAATATCTGTATGTTTAAAAAACAAGATCTTGTAAAGGTTATAGGTTAAGCTTAATACATAGCCAAGGTTGAAAATTATTTTTCTACAATTAACAGGTAATATTTTTTTTAATTCTGTAATTCCTTACCATCATATTTTCCTTGGAAATTTCAATTTTGAAGTTTTCTTTGTTAATTTTCTAACACATTTCAGAAAGTGACTGGTGTTATAGAATTAATAAGTGGATTTGGGCAACATGGATATCTATCTAAGAATAGGAAGGAGGGTAGCAATTAATGTTACTTTACAGGAAAGAAAAGCAATTTTCCATTCTTAAGAACCTAGAAGTAGATGAATCTTTTCCAAAGAATTAAATATGGCACTCAAAGCTGTGATCATAATCTCTTTATTTCTTTTTAGATATTTTAATTTTTATTGGAGTATAGTTGATTTACAGTGTTGTGTTACTTTCTGCTAAACAGCAAAGTGAATCAGTTATATGTAAACATATATCAAGTCTTTTTTAGATTCTTTTCCCATATAGGTCATTACAAAGTATTGAGTAGAGTTCCATGTGTTATACAGTAGGTCCTTATTAGTTATCTATTTTATATATAGTAGTGTATATATGTCAATCCCCAATCCCCCAATATATCCTCCTCCCCTTGCCCCCCTGGTAACCATAAGATTGTTTTCTTCAGTTGTGACTCTATTTCTGTTTTGTAAATAAGTTCATTTGTACCCTTTTTTTTAGATTCTACATATAAACAATATCATATAATATTTGTTCTTCTCTGTCCGACTTCATTCAGTATGACAATCTCTAAGTCCATCCATGTTGCTGCAAATGGCATTATTCCATTCTTTTTATAATGGAGTAATATTCCATTGTGTGTGTATGTATATATATGTATATTGTATATATATGTATATATACACACATCCCATCTTCTTTATCCATTCCTCTGTCAATGGACACTTAAGATGCTTCCATGTCTTGGTTATTTTTAATACAGCTGCAATGAACATCGATATGCATGTATCTTTTCAAATTAGAGTTTTCATGTGTTTTAGTTATATGCCCAGGAGTGGGATTGCTGGATCATATAGTAGCTCTATTTTTATTTTTTTAAGGAACCTCCATACTGTTCTCCATAGTGGCTGTACCAGTTTACATTCCCACCAGCAGTGTAAGAGGGTACCCTTTTCTCCACATCCTCTCCAGCATTTATTGTTTGTCGTTTTTTTTTTTTTGATGATGGCCATTCTGACTGGTGTGAGGTGATACCTCACTGTAGTTTTGATTAGCATTTCTCTGATAATTAGTGACGTTGAGCATTTTTCATGTGCCTCCTGGCCATCTGTATGTCTTCATTGGAGAAGTATCTATTTAGATCTTCTGCCCATTTTTCAATTGGATTGTTTATTTTTTTGATACTGAGCTACATTAGCTGCTTGTATATTTTGGAGATTAATCCCTTGTCAGTTGCTTCAGTTGCAAATATTTTCTCCCATTCTGTGGGCTATTTGTTTTGTTTATGGTTTCCCTTGCTGTGCAAAAGCTTTTAAATTTAACTAGGTAACATTTGTTTATTTTTGTTATTTTCATTACTCAAGGAGGTGGATCAAAAAATCTTGCTGCTATTTATGTCAGAGAATGTTCTGCCTATGTTTTCTTCTAAGAGTCGTATAGTATCTGGTCTTATATGTAGGCCTTTAATCCATTTTGAGTTTATTTTTTTGTATATGGTGTTAGTGAGTGTTCCAATTTCATTCTTTTAAGGGTAGCTATCTAGTTTTCCCAGCACCACTTACTGAATAGACTGTCTTTTCTCCATTGTGTAATATAGTCTTGCCTACTTTGTCATAGATTAGTTGACCACAGGTGCATGGCATAATGTCTTTAATATAAAGATACCACCCATCAACTTCTTTTCAAGTATCTAAACTTTGGATCGTCTCAGTGTCAGGACACTAGTGAGCCTAGAAGTTGGCAGGAAAAAGCTGTCTGTCCAGGAAACAACCCCTGGTGTGCGGGAGGCAATTGAAACTGAATTCTACTCTACTTGAAATCAAATTTGCTAAACCTCAATGTCTTTTAAAGAATTGTGTACACCCTAATTAGTAAAATCTAATCATTAGAATGTCTTTGACTCATAAATAATTGACTATGAAAGATTTATCACATGTCCTTTTGTTGTTGATCATTGTTCACATTACTGTAGCGTCTGACAGGACTCTAATGGTGTCATAAATTCCTGAAAGAATTAATGAACTCTCCTGTCTAGCTTACTATCATATCTTGCTTAATATTTGGTTTAAAAAAGCATACTATAGTAGATTGTCCATTTAGTTCCATAAAAATAACTAAATGAGTAAAGAACACTATTTCACACCTGTAATACGCCTTACTTTATAATTCACATCTTTTAACATGCTTAGAATATAACTTTAGGCTTTGCTGAAACACTTTAAAAAATCTTCAATAGCTAATGATATTAAATGTGCATTTGTGTCAAACACAGAAAAACTCATTTTATTTTCCTTGTAAAATATTGTTAGCAATACTGAATTATGGTAATTATCTTGGACAGTCTTAAGATTTTCTCATAACTGCACATGTAAACAAACTTAGGATGACATATTTTTTTCTATATTCTCTAGGAAACAAGTATTTTTCTGAGATATAAAACATATATAACTCAATATAATCCTTCCAGGATGAAGCAATTATTACCACTATTACCATCATGAGATAGTATTGAAACTCCTTTTGAGGAAACTAAATATATGAACTTAAGAGTACTTATCCACTTGATTACTCAGATTGACTATTCATAGGCCAATTGCCGAGAAAGGAATTGTAA
This sequence comes from Kogia breviceps, assembly GCF_026419965.1. Taxonomy (NCBI): domain Eukaryota; kingdom Metazoa; phylum Chordata; class Mammalia; order Artiodactyla; family Physeteridae; genus Kogia; species Kogia breviceps. Next base: position 85,436,347 of record NC_081313.1, on the reverse strand, counting down.
AGCCAAATGTTAAATTTGAATCATAATCATAAAAGGAAGAGATGCCCTGTTATCCAGTTACCCAGAGGGCAGTGTGAGTGCACTGCTGTTTTATGGAGACCCTTAAATATTCTGAAGATTCTTTCCAACTTCCTAATTATTTAATCAATTCCTAATAAGTAAAATATTTAACTAGTATAGCCAATGGCATAGAATAGTTTAAGCTATCATTGGCGTATTTTCCTTGGTATGAAAGAAAAATTTAGGAGTAAGTTTTGAGGAAAAGTCAGAGCAAATGCTATTACCCAAAGATAAAGAAGGAATCCAGAAGCTTGGATAGAATTTTAGCAAAGACCTCACAGACAGTATTTACTTATATGACGTTCATATGCATATTGAAATGCATTATTTGATGTACATTGATCCTTGCTCATAACAGTATCTCCTTATTTATTTAAAAAAAACAATCATTCCTTTGTAATTCAGTTATTGAAACACAGGGTTAATGAGCAATAATTTAGAATCACTATTATGTAACTGAGAAAATATAAGTATCTCTCAGCTCTCCAAGACATCATAATATTTTCAATTCTACACTTAAATGACCTCACCAAAAGTGCTTTCCAAATGTGCCTATCCTGTTGGTCTGAATTGGGGGAATACCAATAAGTGCTCTTTTCCTGTATATAATTTATTTTAAGCAGAGGATCTATTATAGCTGCCATCTGTTTTGGCTATTTCTCATTGTTTTTTGGCATATGAACAATGGTTTAGTGAACAAGTGAATCATGGACTTATTTAATACTCTAGACAGTGCTATAAAAACTAACTGTCACAGTGAAAATATACACAAATTATGGTTCAACAACATTTATTGGGGACCAAAGTTGCAATGGATGTTATCTTTCTCTTTTATTTGACACTTCTATTTTATTAATTCTGACCAGGTAAATTGAAGTTTTTACAGTAAATTTTCTCCAAGAAACTGCCTGGTATTTAAACCTTTTAGAATTAAATCAAGGAAAAGAGGGAAGAAAAATGTAACTTCTTTTGAAAAGGGTTCATAAAGCATAACTGCATTATATTAAATGAAAATATACCATCAGAACTCACAGTACTTTGATCAATTAAATTCTAAATTTGTTTATATTTATTTAAATTTTAGAAAAAATTTCCTTTCATCGTAATTAAAAAATTAACTACTAATACTGTATTCATTTCCTATGGCTGCTATAATAAATTATCAAAAAACTGAGTGGCTTGAAACAAAGATTTAATTTTTCCTCCCAGTTTTGGAGGCCAGAAATCAAGGTGTCATCAGGGCCATGATACTTCTCAAAGTTCAAGAGGAGATCCCATTCCTTGCCTCATTCAAATTTTGGTGGCTGTCACATTCATTAGTTTGTGGCTGCATTAATCCAATCTCTGCCACTGTCTTCACAGGACCTTCTCTTCTGTCTGAGTCTTTTCCTCGCCCGTCTCTTAAAAGAGTGCTTTTAATTGAGCTTAGGGTTCATCCAGGAAGATTTCATCTCAAGATCCTTAGCAAAATTTTATCTGCAAAGACCCTTTTTTACAAATAAGGTAATATTAACAGGCTTCAGGGATGAGGATGTGGGCATTTCTTTTGGGGGCCACCATTCAAACTACTATAGATAGTATCTGCCAAAGCTTAAATATCGGAATAGCATATGATAAACTCTCTAGGTTTAGGAGTCTAGTTTATGAAGAAGTAACAGGAAAGAGAAAAAAAAGGCCATTTCTTATAGCATGCCAACACTCCATCTTCATTCATCTTCCCTATAAATCATTGTTTCTGATATTCACAACTTTATCTCTGTTTGATACCATTTGCCACTGCCCAAAGGTATGATATATCCTTATCTCACACCACTTTTTCCTCAACTGAAAGGGGTTGATCAAGTGTAACACTTGAGGCTTAGCAACTGGGGGATTTCCCCTTAATGCTGTTTTTTTGTTTGGTTGGTTTTTTTTTAAAGGGTTGCACTTGATTATAACTTCTTTGCCAAAGCTGTGCTTGGTGTTTGTTCATGTACCCATAGACCAAGTCAAGCATTTTTTAAAATTCTATTTGTTGTCTATAGGGAACTTCCCTTGTTGCTATGGCTGTAGTTGAGGGAAAAGTCTACTGATGCCTTGCTTAAAGTTCAAAGTTAGGAATAAAAGGAACCAAAAGATTTATTGTTTGGGCATAATTATGAAGTTTGTGTTGGAATATTTCATGAAATTAAAGCTATTTTTTTAAAAACAGCCAACAATTTAATGATGCAAATAATATTTTGGCAGGTTTTTGTTTTTGCTTTCATGTCCTTTAAATAGTGCAAAAAATGGAAGAGAAGGAAACATACTGTAATTTATAATTTAATAGGTTTGACCAAGAATCAATGGTAGACTTAGGGAAGTAATTTACACCTGGATTTGGAATTCTCCACCCTTATTTCCGGGGATATTTGGATGCATGGATTTAACTCTTAGCTAAGATTAGGGTAGTGGAGTTAATGATGTGCTACTTCAAGTCCAAAACTCCCCTGGTAACCCCAAGGGAAACTGGTTTATTGATGGTTTCATTTGGCATAACTTGGTGGAAAACATGATTAGAAGGCAGTAATATCACGCTGGGAATGTCTGCCTTGAGCAGATTACTAGAAGACCTTGCCATCTAATCGTTTTCATACTTCATAACTTTTGTGACCTGTTGAAGAAATCTCTTGCCTTCCAAGATTGTAAAGATACTCTTCTATGTTTTCATGTGGAAGATGTATTGTTTTACTTCTGAAATGCATATCACTTCATCTGGAATTCACTTTTGTGTAGTATGAAATAAAGGCAAAGTTTCCCATATGGATACCAAATTTTCGCAGAACACTTTATTGTAAAGCCTACCTGTTCTGCAAAGCACCATAGGGTCACTGTTTAATAAGTCCAGTGATATATATCTGTGGGACTGTTTCTGCACTCTTTGTTGTATTCCATTATTCTGTTTTATTTTCATTCACAGTATCTTAATTAATGTAACTTTATAATAGATCAGTAGGTAGTGAAAGTTTCCAGCTCTTTTTAAAATCAATATTGTCTAGATATTTCCTATATTATTGCATTGCCATGTATACTTTTTAAGTTGACATATAACATTGTTAGTTTCAGGTGTACAACAAAATGACACAATATTTGTGTATATTGTGACATAAGCACAAAAATCTAGTTAACATCCATCATCATGCATAGTTATAAATTTTTTTCTTGTAATAAAAACTAAGGTCTTTCAAATATCTAATACAGTATTAACTATAGTCACATGGTATACATTATAGTCCCATGACATTTATTTTATAACTGGAAGTTTTGTCTTTTAACCATTTTTATTCATTTTGCCCACCCCCACTCTCCCACGCCCTCACCCCCCCAACCCCAGCAACCATCAATCTGTTCTCTGTATCTGTGAGAACATTTTTCGTTTGTTCTGTACATTCCACAAGTGGAATCACCTAGACTTTGTCTTTTTCTATGACTTAACTCACCATAATGCCCCCAAGTTCCTTTTATTTTGTCACAAATCGCAAGATTTATTTAAATCACTGAATAATATTCCTGTGTGTGGGATATATAAAGATACCAAATGTTTTAATATATTCATCCATCAGTGGATACTTAGGTTTCTTCCATGTTTCGGCAATTTTAAATAATGCTACAATGAACATGTGGGTGCATACATCTTTTCAAGTTAGTGTTTTTATTTTCTTTGGATAAAACCCAGAAGTGGAGTTGCTGGATCATATGGTAGTTCTACTTTTAGTATTTTAGAGGAACTGCCATACTGTTTTTCACAATGGCTGCACCAATGTACATTCCCATCAAGAGTGCAAAGAGTTCCCTTTTCTCCATATCTTCACCAATACTTGTTACCTCATATTTTTGATAATAGACATGAAGTGATATCCCATTGCAATTTTGATTTGTATTTTCCTGATGAGTAGTGATGTTGAGCACTTTTTTAGATACCTGTTGGCTATCTGTATGACTTCTTTGGAAAAATGTCCTTTAGGTCTTCCCATTTTTACTCAGATTATTTGTGTGCTATTGACTTGTATGGCTTAATATATTTTGGATATTAACCCCTTATTAGAAATGTATATTCTTCTAGGAGTTTTATTATTTCAGGCCTTAGACTCAACTCTTTAATCCATTTGAGTTATTTTTGTGTATGGTGTATGATAGTAGCCCAGTTTCATTCTTTCACATGTTACTGTTATTTTGTTTTATGTATGCCTCATGTAATCACAAAGCAATAACCTATAGCAGAAGCACAAAAGATATAGGAGTCTAAGCATAATACTTCAGTAAACTATCATATTACAAAGGAAAAGAGCAAGAAGAAAGGAACAGAGAAATTATGAAGCAACCAGAAACAATTTAAAAATAGCAATAATTATGTACCTGTCGATAAACTTTAATGTAAATGGACTAAATTCAATCAAAATACATAGACCCATCTGTATGATGCCAACAATAAACTCACTTCAGATGTTGAATATTGTCACATGCTTTTTATGAGTCTTTTGAGATAACCATATGATTTTTTTATCCTTAATTTTGTTAACATTGTATATCACATTGATTTGTGGACACTGAACCATCCTTGCATCCATGGAATAAATTCGTCTTGATCATGGTGTATAATCCTTTTAATGTATTTTTGAATTCAGTTTGCCAATGTGGTGTTGAGGATTTTTGCATCTATGTTCAGCAAGGATTTGGGCCTGTGATTTTCTTATCTTGTGTTGTCCTTGTCTGGTTTTGGTATCAGGGTAATCATGACCTCATAAAGTGAGTTTGGAAGTGTTTCCTAATTTATTTTTGGAAGAGTTTGAGAAGGATTGGTATGAATTCTTCTTTGAATATTTGGTAGAATTCACCAGTAAAGTCATCTAGTCGTGGACTTTTTGTTGTTCTTGTTGGGAGGTTTTTTGATTCCTGATTACCTCCTTACTAGTGATTGGTCTGTTCAAATATTCGCTTCATGTTTCAGTTTTGGTAAGTCGAATGTTTCTAGGAACTTATACATTTCTTCTAGGTTATCTAATTTGTTGGTGGATAAATTTTCATAGTAATCTCTTCTATTCCTTTGTATTTCTGTGTTATCAGTTGTAACATCTCCTCTTTCATTTCTGATTTGTTTGAGTCCTCTCTTTTTTCTTGGTGTATCTAGCTAAAGGTTTGTTCATTTTGTTTATTTTTTAAAGAACCAGATCTTAGTTTCATTGATCTTTTCTATTAACGTTTTAGTCTGTATTTCATTGATTCCATTCTGATCTTCATATTTTACTTCTACTAATTTTAGAGTTCATTTGTTGTTCTTTCTCTATTTCCTTGGTATGTAAATGTAGGTTGTTTATTTTAGATCTTTGTTTCTTGGTGCAGACATTTAGCCCTATGAACTTTCTTCTTCAAACTGCTCTTGCTACATCCCATAAGTTTAGGTAGGTTGTATTTCCATTTTCATTTTTTTCAAGGTAATTTTGTATTTCTCTTGTGGTTTCTTTGAGCCATTGTGTGTATGATAGCATGCAGTTCAATCTCCATATATTTGTGAATTTTCCAGTTTTCTTTAATTAATTTATTTTATAGAATGGGTGGTCAAAAAAATGCTTGATATGATTTCATCTTCTTAAGTTTATTAAGACTTCTTTTCTGACCTAACATATGATCATTCCTGGGAATACTCCATATGTGCTTGAATAGAATATGTATTCTGTTTCATTTTGGTAGAATGTTATATATATTTCTGTTAAATCCACTGGTACTACCACGTTGTTTAAAGTCAATGTTTCCTTACTGATTTTCTGTATAGGTCCTCTATCCACTGATGTTAATGGGGAATAAAAGCTCCCTACTATTATTGTATTGCTGTCTATTTCATCCTTTACGTATGTTCATACTTTGTATGTTTAGGTATTTCTATACTGAGTGCATTAATACTTAAACAATGTTATATTCTCTTGTTTGGTTGACCCCTTTTTCATTGTGTGATGATCTTTGTCTCTTATGAGAGTCTTTGTCTTAAACTTTATTTTGTCTGGTATATCTACCCCAACTTTCTTTTGGTTTCTATTTGTATAGAATACCCTTTTCTATCCCTTCACTGTCAGTCTGTGTTTGTCCTTATATCTGAAGTGAATTTCTTGTAGGCAGCAAACAGATGAGTCTAGTCTTTTGATTGGAGAATTTAGTCCATTTACATTGAAGTTTATTGATAGGTATGTTACTAGTGCCATTTTGTTTTATAATTCCTCTGTTTCTTTTTTCTCTTTCTTTGTGATTTGATTATTTTCTTAATTGGTATTCGTAGACTCCATCTTTTGTGTGTCCTCTCTAGATTTTTGCTTTGTGGTTAACAAGAGGCTTACATAAAACAACTTACTTTATAGCAATCTATTTTAAGTTGCTAACAACTTAAGTTTGAACGTATTCTAAAACCAACATTTTTAGAATTGCCATATCTTTAAAACCAGCTTGTCAGAATCTTTCCTATAAACAACATGTTATTTTGATTATAATGAGACAACTCTATAAAGAATTAATATCTTTATAATATTGAGTCTTTCAATCCATTAACCTTCCCTATCCCTCCATTTATCTAGTTCTCTTTTTAATACTTCTTAACTTAGAATAACTACAAAACATTGTTTTGTACATCATGTTTTCTTAGCTTGATATTTTTGTATGCTACTAAGTGGTATCATTTTATATTTTATATCCAAATCTTTTGTAGTTATATAGAAGTATAAATGTATCTAGATAGCTAACAAGATAAGTATATAGATAGGCATGCATATAAATATTTGTATACACCAAGCTTTTTTATTTACAAAATTGTCATTTATAAACAGCAAATTATTATTTTTTCTTGCCTTGTTTTACTGACAATAGATCCAACACAATCTTGGTGTGTTTTATGGAGTATACCTTTTTTATTCTGGATTTCAGAAAGAAAGATTTCAATACTTTACTTATTCTTTACTGAATCTGTTTTTGCTCTTGTTTTTGTTTGTTTTTAAGTGAACATTCTTTATGAGATTAAGATAAATCTTCCAAATTTTCTTAGCATCTTTGAATGTTTGTCAATTATATTAAATGATATTTTTGTAACTACATATACACTTTGCAGTAGGTAACATGTATGTTTTTCTACCTTATTAATATGGTGAATTACATTGCTTGATGTTTCTGTATTGTGTTTCTTGGAAGAAAATTATGTTGAGATATATTTATTTTAGTTAAGTAGATAGATAGATGATAGGTGGGTGGATAGATATAGATTTGATTTGTTAAGATTTTGTTTTGAAATTTTACATCTATGTTTATGTGAAAGGTTAGCCTATAATTTTCTTATTTTGTAATATCATTGTCCAGTAACTAAGTTATATTGTACACATAGACAACTTTGCTGAGTAGTTTGTGTATAATCAGTATTATTTCATCCTTAACCATCTGGAAATTATGTAGGTGACACCATCTTGACCTGGTAATCTCATTGAGTAAATTTTGGTACAAATTCTGATATATTTATTAAATATAGTAATATTGTTTGTCAGTTTTGGTAAATTGTGTTTTCCTAAAATATTGTTAAATTCATTTGAAATACAGACTATTCGGTGTAAAATTTATCATAATTATTTTTATTTCCCTTTTTATTAATGCCCATAAAATTAGTAGTTTTCATGCATGTTTTCTCTTTTTTGCTTGATTAATTTTTTTTTTTGGTTTATAAATTAGCTTTTAAGAATAACTAAAGTGCTTTTGTTGATTTTCTTTATGGTATGCTTTTTTTTATTTCATTGAATCCTACTCCCACCTTTTTATTGTTTGTTTTTAATTAAAATAAAGATGAAAGTCAATGAGAATATGATAAATCAACTTGGAAGAATGCTATGAAACAAAACTAAACATTTATGTAATGAATATGGAACATTTGACTTATTTTCTAATTTTAGTCCCGATGTAGTATTATTTTCACAAGTTTACAAATGATAAGAATTAGAAAGAGAAAACTTAAGTAAATTACCCGTAGGTTGCAGAGATAGGGTTGGAGGTGAAACTAGCATTTAAATCAAGGTTTTCCAGAATTGAAAGTCCATTACTGTCTCATATTACTATACTGCTCTGACAAATGTTTTGTGAAGTTACATTTATAGATCTTGAATAGGTGTCCAGAGTTTGTCTACCATCTATCATTTGACCCATTGCTTTCACTAGCTAAAATTTCACACATCCTCCTCTCATATTTTTTGTATATTGCAATATTCCTTTTTTAAATTTCCTTTTCCTCCTTTTTCTCACACAATTTTTTTTATTTCCTTCCTTAGTTTTCAGCCAAATGTGTAACTCCAGACTATAAATGCATAGCAATAAGATAGAATATATTTGGAAACCATTCTTCCATTTCTTTTTTTTCTTTTTTTAATGCACCTGGATTAGCTTAGCCAAAGTTTGTGGGTTTACTTGCTCAAGGGGCTGTCTGAAAAACAACCTGTTGTTCCTAAATTAGTTGAAGCAAATAAATATGTTTCTCAGTCATTATTTGGAAAACATCTACATTGGTAAGCAGCTTTTGCTACAGTAAGAGATTCTTGACTAGAAATGACCTAAATAAGTGAGCATATTTTTATATAACAAGTTTGAGGGCTGGAGTTTGAGGGCTGCTAGTATTGGTTTAGTGGTTCAAAGATGTCAAAGACAATATCTCTTTGATTCCCTTGACTTTTCTCCCATGTCTGCAAGGTGGCTGCTCAAGAGCCAAGTCTTTTGTTAACATTCAAAACAAGAAGGCAAACGCAACCAGATGTGAAGGGAGTGGTAGATGGTAGTTACAGTTGTCACTGACTTATGAAATAGTTAGCTAAAAAATAGGTCAGGAAGGGATTAGAGGCCCTGCAAGGAGAGGAATATGGCACAACTATTGGAAGGAATGAGTCTTGGGGTAGAAAATAAATGATGAGTAGAAATTCTAAGCAAAGGTCAGGGTCTGTGAATGCTTGCTTTTTACCTGGAATGTTATAGGTTTATGAGAAAAACAAAGAAAGTTCATTTAAAATATGCATGGAGGATTACAAAGTCAATAATGTAACTTAGGACTCTTGTTTATAACTGATATAAACCCAAATCAAAATCAAATAAATAAGTAAAGCAATCTCTGGCTTTCATAACAGAACATTTCAGTAGTAGAGCTGTTTCCAAGCATAAATTATCTCATGCACTCAAGATTACATGAGAGGAATATCTGTAACTCAGTGCTGATTTTCTCCATGTTGGCTTCATTTTAAGGAGGTTACTCCTGGGTGAGACAAAATGGCTTGATTCTACTGATTTTGCAAACCTAAATGAAAGAGAGTGCTTCATTCACTATAGTTTCAACCCAGGTGTTGGGATTTGAGTTTCTCTGATTTGGTCTGAATCAGAGCAAATAATCAACTTTATAATCAACTTTAAATCATTTATTGTGGCCAGGAACATCCAGAGGTGTGGTCACCCACCTACAATTACAAAGACTGATATTGGGAATAATTACTTCCCACGAGGAAATTCAAGGGAAATTGATGTTAAAATAAGAGAAACTTATGGCCAGGTGAACTGGTTCAAGTTAAGTTGTCTGTAAAATGTGGAAATTTAAAAATCTCCATGGTTTGGTTTTGAGGTCATAAGAACTGCATAAGTAAAAGAAGAGGGGTTTTTTTGGTGCAGATTTTCTTCAATGAGAACTATTAGAGTAGATATACAAGGATAATAATAGAGCAGAAAAATCCAGATGAGAAAACCTAATGGGAAGTAATATGAGAAAATTGGGTAGGGTACAGATGCTGAAGGTGTAATTTCAGAGAGAGTGCAAATTAATGGTAAATTAGAGGGGAAAATAAAAAAAAAAAACCTTAGAGAAATAAGGACAGTGTATTCAAAGGGAATAGAAAATTTTAAGATGCCAGTGACTAGGACAGTGCCTGGTACCAGATAAATATTTGTTGAATCTATGCAGGTAAAATAGAACATTATAAAATCCAAGGATAATTGTATTGGCAGTTAAGTACTTTGAAAAGATGATGTATGATGAGGTATTCAAACAATAATAGATCATAGTTTCAGAGTATTTGACAGGTGAAGAAAGGAGCTCTACCTAAATTCATGGCTGCTCCTGGAGTTAAATAAGGAAAGCATAAGGAAGATGAATATGAAACCTACAGCAAAACTTCTTTCTTTCAGAATGGGTCAAAACCAAGGTCACTTTGTAGAAATGATTTTCTGGAAAAATGGAAATTGGCAATTTCCCTTAATACTCATTGAAATAAAATCTCATTTTATTAGAGTAATGGTAGGTAATAAAACATGACTTCCCTCTTGTCCCATTTATTAATGAATTAGAATGGGCAAAACCCTGGTAATAATTGACATAAAAAGGCTCATAAGCATCAATAACGTCTTCCTTACCAGCATTTTAATTTTACAAAACCAGCATTTTTGTTAAAATTATAGTACATTAAAATGAGTTTTATCCTACTATTTGCTAAAGAAGTATGATGACAGTTTTTAAAAAGATAAGCATGGGTGGTGGAGAAGGCAGTTCAGAATTTGGCCTACACCATGTGAGAATTTTTTCTTAGACTAAAGATGTAAAATGAGATCAACTAAATATTTTTGGTTCGAAAAAAGCATGATAATTTTCAAGTTTTATATATTTAATTTCCAAGGATTTTTATTTGAAACTTTGAATAGTTAAAATCATTGAAACAAAAAAAGAGCATGAATCAAAATATAAAAGGTAGGTTAGGCTCTGAAACATTGGAGAAAGTGCTAAATTTGGCAAATATGCAAATATGTTTCTGGCAATAATAACGTATAGCTTTATCATCTACTGCTTGATCCTCCAGTGGATAATTAAGCAAGTTCCCTCTCCAAACAGTTTGTCCTAAGTGTACATAATAATATCACTAATTAAAATGTCCCATTAATGTCTTCATTTTATTTCATAGCTCAGTTAATTTTCTAGGCAGGTGAACTAATACATGCCTATTATTAGCTTACATTTTGAATCATGTCCAATGGTAATTCATAATCATTCTATACCATTTCTAGCTTTGAACTAACTCCATATGCTCAAGACTTTAAAATACTCTCCCACTCTTTGCTTCTTTTGTATTACAAATTTTGTAACTTTGCCAAATACAGTATTAGATGCTTAGATCTTATGACAGCTTTTATTTATGTATACTTAGATTAGAAAATACTGTATCTTCCATTCCAAATTTCTTTAGTTCATGTATATTATGAAATGAATTTACAGACATTTTATTCAGTTATTTGAATTTTATGTAAGGTTAGTTTAACCTGCTAATATCTATGACTGAAAAAAAAAAATTGATGGCAAGTCTATAGGGTACTGGGTTCACAAGATCTGTAGGGTAGGAAAAGGAAGGGGAAGATGACCACCGACAGGTAACAAAGAAGGCCTGAGATAAACTGTATTCAGCTTTGTCTTGCCCTTGACTTGTCTCCCACTGATAGATTTAAGCCTTATATGCATGCCAATATATTACTAATTTAAATTTTTTTTCTAATAACTTGTTTTTAAATTAAAAATTTAAGATCTTAAGAGATGTTAGTATAATTTGGGGGAATATCTCGCCTTCTACAAGACAGTAAATACTGAGTCATTAACCTCCATGTGGGGACTGGTTATGGACTTTAGTAGCAATGATTCTGAGATGAGGGAGACATATGATGCTCTTGACTTGTACCAAGGTGTTTTATATAACTTAATGCACATCAGACTCATCAGACTAATTGCCATTGAATTTCCTTGATTTTTAGTTTATTCATTTTTTTAAATAAATGATAGTTTTGGAATACATGATCTGATATTCATCCCTTCCAACTGTAAGCCCAAATACTAATGGGAGATTGACAACCCCTAACTAAAAGTGTGGAACTCATTGTAATGGCAGTCCTTTCTCTCTTGACATTGACTTCTGTAGGACTGGGAACACACACACTGGTTCAGCGATGGCAGGGAATAAATTTGTTAGTGAGACTAGAAAATAAATTTACCAGATGCTTCTGGGAAGTAAGGATTTTTTTTTTAAACACTCTTCCACTAGACACATATTATGGTTATAATGCATATTTCTTTATTGCCAACATAGTATCTCATTGTTTATTGGAGAGTGAGACTATTCTAAAATAAAGCATACAAAAAATAATTATACACTTCAGTATTAGCTATCAGTTAAAATTCCTATGTGTATCTTAATCTTTCACTTGCTGAATAAAATGCAATCACAGACTATCCCTTACACCTTGAATCTATGTGACATCATTGGAATTGGTTGAATAGTTCCTACTGAAAATAAAATTTTAGAGCATATCTGAATAGTGAATAATCAACTTTTGGAACTTTGTTGCATATTTCAATTATGAAATTGAAATGCATACCCAGTACTCTTATTTTAGTAAAAAGGTTGCAAGCCACATGTCCCATTCAGACAAAATCTCCTTTTCCTCTCAAAATTGTCCCCACAAAGCTACTCAAATAGCAAGAATTAAAGTTTTATGAAATTTGCTTATGAACACATGGTTGCAGTTAGGGTCTTTTATTGTTTCTTTGTTTTTTTCTTTCTGATTGAAAGAAACAAAAGAAAAATTTTAACATATAAAGCAACATAACAGTTTTATTCTGTGTACATTATCAATGTATTTTAAAATAAATGTAACTCAACATTAACTTGCCCCATCAAAAGAAGCTCAGTAGGTCTTTAAATACAAGGTAATGCAAGGAAAAATGTTTGTAGAAAATATAATTAAAGTGGGCTAACAATAATCTCAATAAGGCAGCTAACGATTTTTTTTTAGCTTTGCTCATCTGACATTTGGTGTTGTTAACAGTATAAAATTAATTTCCTCAAATCAAAATACATTTTTATTAAAAATCATTAGACACATCAGATAGTAAATATATCAGTTTGGTCTGATGCTGTCTCATAGATTTTCACTTGAGATTTATAGAGTAAATTACAGACCTATGATACAGTCATATCAGATAAACAGCCACGTATTTGAAATATTCTCAAAAAAAAGAAAAGTTGCTATTTTCAAACACTTTTATAATTGACACCTGCTCAATAGGGCTGTCTTCTCCAAAGTATACATCTCACCTCAACAGTCAGTAGGGAATGCCCTGCCTTTTAATCATTTCTGGAAGTGTTTCAACATTTATGGGAATGATAGTGCTGTGTCATTCCACATTGATTTAATCGGTGACATGTTCCTGGAAGTCACTTCATGGTATACTATTATATAAGAAATGAAGGGAAATTACTGCGGAAGAGGGGGAAAAAAGCATATGGTACTGGATAACAGTGATCATTTCAAATATTATAAAGCATGTCACTTAATCTATTTCTGCCTGAATGTAACCTCCCTCCTCTGTATCAATATTATTAAGGTATATCAGCTACTATGAAGAAGTGCTTACCTTCTAAGAAATGTATCTTAAATATAGCATTAAAGAAGTATAAATTGCTATCCTGAAGCTGAAAACCTATGTTTTACAGCTTTAATAAACATCATTATCTCCATACGTTATTCACATTCATGCACGAGTGTGTGCACACATACCCCTCACGCATGCGTGCACACACATAAACACACACACGCACAAAGGGAATAAATTTGTGATAGTTGTTGAAATTGCTTTACTAAATGTTCTGTTCTAAAAAGTGAAAACTGCCTGGATTATTTTAATTAACATAGGCTTTAAGCATTTAATCCTGGTTTCCTTGAAATGCTTTTGGTAGGGGCAATGTTTTAAAAGTAGTCTGTAACTTATGAATATATAAAAAAAGGAAAATCTTAACATGAATTTGGGAAGGTCCAGTGCTGAGATGATGACTTTATTATATTCACTATTTCAAGTTTCAAAGCTAATCTAATGGAAGTACACATAAAATCAGTTTAAACAGTTTTTGAATAGACTATAAGGCATTTATTTTTAGAAGTTTTATGCAATGTAGATTTTTAGTATTTCTAATTCCTGGTGTTATGTTTGTATTGTGTGAATTTCTTAATATTAACACATTTTTCTCTAAGGTGCATTTTGTACAGAAAAAAATTCTTGTCTTCAAATGTCTATCAAAGTGTCTGTACCCTGAATCTTTTCAGATCTCCCTTGTTTCAGCAGTTTCCTGATGCAGGTAGGAGTTTCTTAGCATTTTTGCCAAATAATCTGAATAATTTGTTCATGTACATAGTTACCTCCTAAAAGGGATTTGAGGCATGCTCCTTATAACATCAAAATTTTGTTGTTCTTTCTCCTACATTTTTACCACACTCTCCCAAAATTCTGAGACACCAGTTCCAGTAGGTGATTTTTTGTTTGGGTGAGAACTGGTCATCTGCTTCCCTGTAGGGGTCATCTGGACTTGTTTAATCATGACATATTTCTGGCATCACCAGAGATAGAATTCTGACTTAGTATTCTCAAATAACTAGATTCTAACTCTCTGATTATTTCACATATCCCCAAATCTGACTTATATCCCATCTAATTCCCAATCTACAAATCCTTTCAATGTGCCTCTGGAACTCCTGGACTGTCATCAAGGTATGTCTTAAATCCTCAACTTTCTCTGAATCATCCCTTTAACTTCTTTTTCTAATATGACCTTGGCTCTCTTCTGAGGTCACTAATTCCACTATGCCCTTGAGATGGCTGATCTTTCCTCTTTAGAGTAGGTGATTCTTTTTACTCCTAATGCTGCTTGCAGACTATCAGACCTCTATCCCCTCACACTACACACACAGTCACACTCTCTCAGCTCCATTGAAGTTCACATGATCAGACCATACCCCTATTATAACTCTTTGTGCAGTCTTTCTGGTCAGTTCTCCTTGTTCATGAATAATTTTAGTATCTGCTTTACTGACACCTACTCTATCACTGTCCTGGTCAACATTCTTCAAATTTTCATTACCGTTTGAATAATCCATCCAGCCTCCTGTCCATTTGGTTCCTTGTCTTCACTTTTATTGATTTTTCCTCCATCTTATAGTCCTAATATGATACCCTAAAACTTGTCATTATAATAAATGCAACACATTCCAAATCTCCATTTCAATTACCTTATCCTTAGAGTACTACCTGCAATATTTAAAACTTATTCTTTCTAGAACTGAAGTTAATTAATAATCCTATTCTCCTAGTGACTATTTTGCAGGTTATTTTTCATCTCCTTAAACTTCCAAAATCCACCTTCTTCTCAACCAGTAATCTTCCTCTGTCAGTGCCCTGAAGCCAACAATCACTAGGGATATTTGGTATTTTTGTAATTTGTACAGTTATCAAAATTTGTCTGTGCTTAAATGAGATTATGAGGTGGTATTTGTTTTTGTCTTAGTCTCACTTAATCATAGTCCTTGAGTGATATTCCCACCCACACATGTCCTTAAATAGTTTAGAATAATTATAGATAACTGTACATATGAGATAATGTACTCTGAAAACTTGGCATTTGAAAAAAATTGACAATATGGCTACCAAGGGTGGCATTTCCTTGGTAAAATCACCACAAGTAAAAGTTTATCCAATTTTGAGCTAGCATACACATTTTTTTTAGTAATCTCAATTGTAAATATCCATGTAATATACATTTTGATTTTTTCAAAAGAAATTATGCTTTTGACATTAATTGGACCTTATTGCATAGATATATGTACAGTTTTATCTAAGTTCTGAAATTAGAGTTGCACAACTAAGACAACTCAGTACTATATATTGAAGTGGAATGAGGGTGAGGTATTATTTTGGAGTAAGAATTGATTTTGTTTTGAAATACTCACCTGATCCTACACTCAATGGTAATTATCTTGATTTATGTTCTCAGAAATATACCTAAAGACTCAATTCCTTTTTAACTTCACTGACTTTTTTTTTCTTTATCAAGGTACAATTTACATACAATAAAATCTACTTCTTTTAAGTGTAAAGTTTAAACTTTGGTGATTGAATACAGTTGTATAACTTCCACCACAATCAGGATATAGAAAATGCTCACCACCAGTGTGACCTTTCCTAATATTATTCTGTGAGATTACTTATGTTCAATAAGAGAACATCTTGACCTAACTGTGACTGCGAGGCCAGCTTCTAATAACACTGAATATTTGCTGTTAGTGTTAGCTGGTTCAGAATATCAGGGGATTCTTTTCTATTTCACATTTCTCCCTTAAATAAGAACAAATCAGAAGATAACTTCTACATCTTCCCAGTACCAAATATATGTATTTTCAGCTAGTTTCTGCTACATATATAAAATGTCATTATTCCTATACAAGGCAAACCTTTCTCCCTATGTATTGGATTCTATCCCATATCACTAAATCAAGGAACTTCCTTCTACAATTTCATTTTCTTTTAAAAATATCTTTTATTTTTTATTGAGGTATAATTGATGTAACATTATACTAGTTTCAGGTGCACAACATTTTGATTTGATATCTGTATACACTGCAAACTGATCATCACAATAAATATCTGTTACCATACAAAGTCACAGTTTCTTATGATGAGAACTTTTAAGATGTACACTCTTAACACCTTTCAAAGATGCAATACAGGGCTTCCCTGGTGGTTCAGTGGTTGAGAGTCCTCCTGCCGATGCAGGGGACACAGGTTCGTGCCCTGGTCTGGGAAGATCCCACATGCCGTGGAGCGGCTAGGCCCGTGAACCATGGCCGCTGAGCCTGCGGGTCCGGAGCCTGTGCTCCGCAACTGGAGAGGCCACAACAGTGAGAGGCCTGCATGCTGCAAAAATAACAAACAAACAAACAAAAATATGCAATACAATGTTTTTAAGTATAGTCACCATTCTGTAAATTACATCTCCATGACTTATTTTATAATTGGAAGTTTACCTCTTGACCCTCTTGAAACATTTTTCTCACCTCCCATTCCCCTTCCCTCTGGCAATTACCAATCTGTTCTCTGTATTTTTTAGTTTACTTTTGTTTGTTCATTTGTTTTTTTGGATTATGCATATAGGTGAAATTGTACAGTATTTTCTATCTATGTCTGACTTATTTCATTTAGCCTAATAGCCTCAAGATCCATCCATGTTGCCACAAATGGTAGGATTTCATTCCTTTTTATACAGTTGAGTAGTTTTCTATTATATATATTTACCACATATTTTTGTATCCATCATCTATCCATGGGCACTTAGGTTGCTTCCATATCTTGGCTTTTGTAAATAACATTGAAACAAACAAAGGGATGCATATATCTTTGCAAATTACTGTTTTCATTTTCTTCAGATAAATACCAGGAGTGGAATTGCTGTATTGTATAGTAGTTTTTATTTTTAATTTTCTGAGGAAACGTCATACTGTTCTCCATGGTGGCTGCACTAATTTATATTCCCACCAACAGTGTAGGAGGTTCCCTTTTCTCCACATCCTTGCCAACACTTGTTTGTTTTTGTCTTTTTGATGTTAGCCTTAGCCATTCTACAGGTGTGAGGTGATATCTCATTGTGGTTTTGATTTGCATTTCACTGATGATTAGTGATATTGAGCATTATTTCATGTGTCTGTTGGCCATCTGTATATTTATTTTGGAAAAACTGTCTATTCTCATCTCTGCCTTCTAAAATATTTTTTTCTCTACATTGTATCATTCCTATAAGGAAACAAATATTTTGTATTATCTCCCACTTTAAAAATAAAGGTAAAAGAACAGCTTTCCCTTGATCTTCATTCTCCTCCAGCTTTTATCATTTTTTTAATATACTTCCCTCATTTCAAATGAGATTGCTTAACTACTGTACATATTCAGTCATGGCTTCCTCTCCTCCTGTTCTCCTTAAATCTCATCTAATTGTCCCCAGTATTTGCCAGCAGCAGCTACGGTCAAGGTTACTAATTCCTCCATATTGCTCAAACTATGGGTTAGTTCTCAACCCTCTTTTTTTCTGAAAATCAGCAACATTTGACATGATTGCTTCCTGATTTTTGAAACATCACTTTTATTAAATTTGCAATAACAGTATCTTTGTTTTCTTCTCAGTCCTTCTGAATCTCCTTTGATAGAACTTTTCTTCTTGCTGCTATGCGTTTTGAAGAGTAACCTCAGATTGTGTCCTGTTACACATTTTCTTCTCTTTTTATGGTTATTCTTTGGCTGATCATATGACCTATAGAGAAATAATTATTTCCATCCCAGAACTTTCCCTTGAATTTTAGACATTTATATCCACCCAGCATATAAAATGTGGCCTGCCTCAAGCTGTTTTCTTCACTCTTCTGTAGTCTACTATCTGATATCTGTTAGTATCCTAGGAATCTGTCTAAACCAGTCGCCATTCCTGCCTGGGATGATACAAACTATATTTCACAGACTCTTTTTCCAGTGGCTTTCTGTTAGGTTCTCTTAATATAAGATTGTGGCAGGATATTGGAAGCTGATAAAATTATAAAATACTTCTGTGGCTTCTGAGTGTCTCTGACAATCGTTGTCCCAGCTGTGTTAGTGGAGATGGTGGTAGTGAGAAAAACTTGAGAAGCAGTAATAACAGCAACCTTGGAGACAGTGACAGGAATGTGGTAACAGTACTTAAAGCAGTAGTGACGTTTGCAAAAAGAGGGGATGTGAGTGAGCCCCTGGATTCCTGCTTAACCAGTTCAAACACTGCAACTGGAAGCTTCAACTAGGAGAACAATCCCAGGCTTGGAGCGACACCATTCTCCCTATACTTCTCCAGCTCTAAGAGTAATAGTGTCTTCCTGAAATTGTTCATTGTTTGCTAACCTCACCTATCCCTTTTTGTTCCTTCACTTCTTCAATGAAACTTTTTAAAATGAAATTCTCTAACTTACCTCCATTTATATTTCTTGAGTAGTTTGTTTTCATGATTGAAGACTGACTGATAAAACATATGAGCCAGAAGGGCTCTGGGGAAACAGATCTTTGGGGATTAGCTAGCTAACATAATTGCTTTAAAAAAGTGATTACATCCTTATCAGTGGAAAATAAACTGGAAGATAAATTGATATTACTCAGAGATGGATGCAGTGACTGAAAACTTTGGTCCTCCTTGTTTGGAAGAGTGAAATATCTTCCTCTGGATGAAGGATAGTTACATCCTATTAGGAAGAAGCATGGTTATTCTCTTTGACTGAATAACCAACATAGTGGACAGTGCCAAATAGTGTCTTGTCTCTTAGTACAACACCCATCCTTCCATACCTCATTTTTACCTTCAAGTTAGAAAATGTAAATTACGTTTCCTAATCCATTTTGCCAGCTGCCTTCCCCATTGCATTCCTCTAATGGAAGACACAGGAAAAGGATCTGAATACAGGAAGAAGGGAAAAACCAATCCATTCTAAACTGCCAACTAGTCTTTCAGTAGTTAAAAATTATGGGTCAGGGAGTGATTGTTTAAACTGCCATAAGAAAGAACTCCAACATCTCACTGGTATATTTATTGCTCAGACAACATGTCCACCACTGGGATAATCTGGGGATTCTGTTTCATGTCAATCTAAACCAGAGATGCAAAGGTATAGAGCATCCACCATTGGAACATTGTTAGCTGCTTTTGGCAGAGATAAAGAGCTTCTTTTCACATTTTTTTAGCTTAAGAATGTCACTTGGCCCTACCTATCTCCAAAATTGTCAGGAATCTGGAGATAATTTGTGAACAATATTAATAAGCACTACACTAACCTTCCACCATAAGAACATGTACTTCCCACACCTTTGTAAAAAAATAAAAAATAAATTGCCAACATTAAAATCTCTATTTAAAAAAAAAAGAAATACAAATTCTAGGGTATTTTCAGCTTTTGTACTTATCTTTAATGGAAGCATCATCTTAAATCAGTTTTTTCCTCCCATGTTGCCCATTGAAATAATTGGTACTCCATAAACTCAAGTTTTTTAAGCAAAAAAGTTTTGGATTCCTTTCTTTGTCTTACATCATATATCCAGTACATCAGAAATTCTGGCCACCTCCAACTTTGAGATGTTTGCCAAACAAGAATATTTCTAGCACTTCCACTGCTACCACATTGGTCTGAGCCACCATCACTTTTTGTCCCAGTTACTATAAAAACTTCCTAACTGATCTCTCTGCTTCCACTCTTTTGCTACAACAGTCCTGTTGGCCCCTTTGGTACTTAAGTCAGTTTGTTGCTCCCTTCACCAAATTCATGTGATGGCATCTTATCAGTTGTGAAGTAAAATATCAGAGCTGTTATCTACCATGCTCTACAAAATCTGATCCTTAACCACTTGATAGCTATGCCAGTGATGGATACAGTTGTATAGGTATAGTAGGTAGACAGATAGATACATATATACATATATAGATAAAATGGAAGTAATATTATTAGTCAAAATCCTTAGTGTATGCAAAAGCATTGGTTGTTTAGAGACTTTTAATGGTGATTCAAAGAAAAGCATATGGCATTTGGTAGCACTTTAGCACTTGATTAACTGCTCCTATTAGACCTTGGATATTCCAGGGAATAGCAAAAATACTTTTTTAAGTTTGCACTTGTGAGTAAATGATAAAGAGATTAAATGAAATGTGATAGAAGTGGAATAAGGTTGCAATTCATAGAAGGGTAATGACTTTGACTTAGGGCTTTACAGGGATATTATTAGTTACATGTCAATATCAAATCTTAGCCATGAATACACATTCTTAAATTCCTTCTAAAAATGAGACTATTAAAATACTGAACAAAATTATTATCTTTATAATACATGAATATTATAAAAGTTTTTTGGTTCCTTTAATGATAAATGTGCTTTTTAAGATCTCCAGAGTCAAATTCATTGTTGGAAGGTTTTTTCCTTAAGATTTGTTAAAAAGGTTTTTATGTTATAATCTCTATAAATGGTTCTTATTTACATTTTATACAACAGTATTCAAAATTGCCATTAATATTCCAACAATCAATAGAACTATTTATGAAATTTCATCATTATAGGAATATGTATATAATTAACTATAATAAAATTATTGAGCCTGTATAAAATTTTTTCATCCACCATAATTTCAGTATTTCATAAATTATTCTAAAATAAACCAGAAAGAAAAAATTGTACAGCCTATCAGAAATTATAACACACAATAGAAAAATTAATAAAATTTAGAAATAATAAAAATCATATATAAAATTACTTTTGCCTAATCACATTGACTACATTAGGGATCTTATCAGGGTCAGGGATGTGAGGCAAAAATTTAAGAATTTTATACTTCGGAAAACCTGTGATAAAGAATAGCTAGTGAGCATATCAGGAAAGATCTGGGGAATGAGAGGGAAAAAATGCCTATCATACCAATGAACTACACAGAAAAATGTATACATAAATACAATTTTATCAGTTTGTACTAATATTTCCAGTGTGTAAAGGTTAGTTAGAAATATGAATCTCAGGCCCTATCCCAGACCTATTGCACAGAATTCACATTTTAGAAGGCTATTTTATGTTCATTAAAATTTGAGAAGCACTGGTCTAATAAGCTACTGAGAACTAGTTTGGATTGAATGGAGTGTCTACCATATTGGAGAACCTTTTCCTGTTTTCTACCTTCCTTCCATCTATCAAACAGCTTCCAGCTGTTCCATTGAACACAAGATACGTGACTATTAATGAGCATTCTTGACATTTTTCTAAACACTGAGGCTTGGATTTCTATGGTAGTAGAGAAAACCAACAAAAGAGAAGTTAACTGAAAGCTAACCTCAGAGTATTATATGCTTTGACAAAGGAATAAATTCATCTGGCCTTACATAGTAAAGGGAACACCAACATATTTTTATGGACCACCACTGATGTTTCATACAGTGGTTCTCAGATAGTCTGATGGTATGCCAAAAGAATATAGTAAGTAAAGCAGTTCTGCTCATATGTTTTTGAAATCTTTTTTTTTTTTTTTTTTTTTGCGGTACACGGGCCTCTCACTGTTGTGGCCTCTCCCGTTGTGGAGCACAGGCTCCGGACGCGCAGGCTCAGCGGCCATGGCTCACGGGCCCAGCCACTCTGCGGCATGTGGGATCTTCCCGGACCGGGGCACGAACCCATGTCCCCTGCATTGGCAGGTGGACTCTTAACCACTGCGCCACCAGGGAAGCCCTGAAATTTTTAAGTGAAGGATTATGTTCGTCAAAACATGTTTTGCTTATTTAACAAATTCTTAAACATTATACATGAGATATGATGATTGAGTGATTTCTTCTTTACTATCATGAATGGTTCATTTTGTTTAACATTTTATGTCTCTAAATAAGTTATTTGTTAAATTTTCAGTTTATCATTTCACTTGCATTATCATCCAATAAGCAAAATAGATCAAAGTTTAAATGGCTGATAATTCTTTATTGGAATGGAAGTATAGTTGTTAAAACAGCAATTTAAATATTACAACAAAATTAGTAAATCAAATGGCACTATTGAATTCTGTTTTTTGTAATTGGGGTATAGTTTTTTACAATGTTGTGTTACTTTCTACTGTACAGTGGAGTTCCCTGTGCTATATAACAGGTTTTCATTAGTTATCTATTTTATACATATTAGTGTATATATGTCCATTCCAATCTTCCAATTCATCCCACCCCATTATTCAGCCATAAAAAAGGAATGAAATTGGGTCATTTGCAGAGATGTGAATGGACCTAGAGACTGTCATACAGAGTGAAGTAAGTCAGAAAGAGAAAAACAAATATCATATATTAACACATATGTGGAATCTAGAAAAATAGTACAGATGAAGCAGCAGTATTGAATTCTATACAATATTAATAACATAAAATATGGAATAAGCAATACTACCCCAACTCTCTAATGGTTTTCTTTTTAATGGGATGAAAACATTCTTTTGCAAAATATGAATTCATTCTTGTCATATATAAGGTTCATATATGAAAGAAAGCTGATCAATGACTTTTTTGTTGAGTTCATCACTGAAAACTACATAAAAACAGTTTTCTTTGTTAATGATTATTATGAATAATGATGTAAGCTAGAGTAGGACGAGAAATGATGAAAACCAAGTAAATATTCAATGAAACCAGGTATTTCTATGTAAAATGAACAAAGGAGTTTCCACCTGATTTTGGATTTGTACATTCCTTCATTCAAGAAGAACATTAGGCTTTAAAAATACTCCCTCTGATTGGAAAATTGTAGGTTAAGAAATAGCAAAGTATGTGTCCATGAACCAGTCACAGAAAGAATCTCCAGTTTTTCATGTGCTGTGCCAAGATATATACAATAATTAAAGACTTCTGTTTCACACCAATGTGTGTTAGCTATATAAGGAAAAAGATGCTAATATTTTTTTTAGTGGGAAATGATTTTATTTTATTTTTTATACATTTATTTTTTTTTTATTTTTGTCTGCGTTAGGTCTTCGTTGCTGCACGTGGGCTTTCTCTAGTTGAGGCGAGCAGGGGCTACTCTTCATTGTGGTGCACAGGCTTCTCATTGAGGTGGCTTGTCTTTGTTGCGGAACACGGGTTCTAGGTGTGTGGGCTTCAGTAATTGTGGCACACAGGCTCAGTAGTTGTGGCTCATGGGCTCTAGAGTACAGGCTCAGTAGTCGTGGTACACGGGCTTGGTTGCTCCATGGCATGTGGGATCTTCCTGGACCTGGGTTCAAGCCCATGACCCCTGCATTGGCAGGCAGATTCTTAACCACTGCACCACCAGGGAAGTCCTGGGAGGCGATTTAAAAAAGTAAACATTTTCTATGATTTCAAGAGGCTTGCTCAAGTGATGTATTTAAGTATCTTGAATAGCCTGAACTTAGCATGCTTTGCTGCAGAAACATCAGAATATTTAATGCAGAATAAGATCTCAGCCTTTTTAAGACCAAACTGTGTAGAAAAGCATTGACCTATCTAGAGTTTGACATTTTTACCACACCTAATGATTTTCTTCCCTTATAATAGAAAATAGCTAATGGTCATATTTAATAACCACATCCAACTGCAACAACAAACTTGAGGATAGAGCTTCCTACCTGAATTTGATCAGAGTGGATGTGAAATTGATGTCTCCATTTTTAAGCTGAAACATTGAGTTTTCCATGTCTTGAGTATAATGTCCTTCAGTTTTGTATCTGACAGTGTGCTTACAATTTTTTTTTTTTTTTGTGGTTCGCGGGCCTCTCACTGTTGTGGCCTCTCCCGTTGCGGAGCACAGGCTCCGGACGCGCAGGCTCAGAGGCCACGGCTCACGGGCCCAGCCGCTTGGCGGCATGTGGGACCCTCCCAGACCAGGGCACGAACCCGCGTCCCCTGCACCGGAAGGCGGATTCTCAACCACTGTGCCACCAGGGAAGCCCACAATATTTTTTAGTGAGAAAATTTGCCTTCATTTCCAGGTCTTTGTCCTATACCCATATTGAGACATCTGACCAATTATATCAATTATTCTCAATGACATTAGTACTGAGTTTTGTATATGGAGTATCAGTAAAAGTGAGAAAAGAAACTTAATAAACAGCCAGAATATAGACTGTAACACATGCTTTAACCTATATATCAAGCCAGATGCAAGTACCTTACCATCCCTCTAACTTACATGAGCAATCATTTTATTATCAATTAAATATTTACATTAGTTCAAAAATACGATTTACTTTTAAAATTATTTAAAACTGGCAGCCTATGTTTTCATAAATGCCATATATTTGAGATAAACCATCTGGAGATTGTTAATGTAAAATTTTTTCACACAAGTAGAAATGTATTTCTCCTTTAGCTCCCCACCTGCAACTACAATCAGTATAAGCAATATTTCAGAGCAATAAAGATATTGATTTAGATAAACTGTGAAAAGATAATTTAATTAATACAAATCAAGTGTTTTCCTTATTCCTCCAAGCCTATAGGTTGAAAACCAAGCCAGTTGTCCTTAATATGATTTTATTTCCTGATTTTGTATTTTCTGTCAGTAATTATCTAGACTCCACAATTTAGTTTTTAAGTTTGATTCTCTCCCTGACTTGCATATTTGTGTAATATTTTCTCATAATCTGTTAAATTTACCCCCCAACTCAGACACTCATTATTTCACACCTATATTAAACACTAAGTAAAATTTCCTCCCATTATTGTGAATTTTTCTTTTTCTATTTTAGGTTTGTTCTGTCAATATTCATTACATATGTTTGGACACTGCTATTAAGTACACACAGGACTATCATGCCTTCTTCATTGATTCACCATTTTTTCATTATGATATATGTCTTTTTTTCCTCCAGAAATACCCACTTGAATTCAATCAGACAAATGGTACTTTGTCTCACATTAATAGAGCTATGCTAGCTTTTTATTATTAGTGTTTGTTATATTATTTCCTCTCTTTTATTTTCCACCACAATGTTCCTTATATTTAAAGTAGTTTTTAAAAACACCATATAGTTGTGTCTGAATTCTTTTCTACCTAGTCTGACAGTCCTTGACTTTCAAGTGGCATGTTTATCCTCTGTATATTTCCTACAATTTTTAATAATGTTGGGTTTAAGGTCTATTTCTTGCTTTTTGGTTTTTCTTTGCTTATCTTATTTGGCATGAATTGCAAGTATGTTTAGAACTTAATTTTTTCTCATTTGTTAGATATATATGTACTATTTTAATACATGATAAAATATGCATATTAAATGTTTACTGTATTCTTTCAAATGATAACAGAGTACATTACTGTCTAATAACCTTACCAGAATATAATTCCATTTACTTCACTTTTTTGCCTTTGTAAATTTGTGTAATATTTTTCTTCTACAAACTGAAAATAAATGGTTATTTCTCCTTTAAATGTGCTATAAAGTTTTTTAACATTTATAAAATATTTTATTTTTCTAGTGCTTTCTATTCCTTCTCACAGAGTTATGGTTTATGAGATAACAGTTTACTTCAGTCTGAGTAACTTCTTCAAGCTTTTAATGTAGATTAGTGTTCCTGATAACACACTGTCTCAGTTTGTGTCTGTCTGGAAATATCTTTATTTCTCTTTTATTAAGAACTTTTAGTTGAATACAGAACTCTAGATAGACCATTTTCATCTATCAGAATTTTTTAAATATTGGGTTTTGCCCTCTGTTTATTTCTATTAAGAATTGGTCTTTAAGTGTTTTGTTTCTTTTGTGTATTGTTTCTTTTTTCTCTGGTTGCTTATAAATATATGCACTTTGTATTTTGATTTGTTTTTTCAGCAATTCAGGTATAATATGCTTAGATGTGATTTTTTAATAATTCATGATGCTTGTTTCATTTATCTTCTCAACTCTGTATTCTATATCTATCATCAAATTTGGGAAATTTGGTGTCATTATATTTCTAAATATATTTTCTGATTCATTCTCCTTTCCTTCTGAGACTTAAATTATACTTTTTTTGGACCATTTAATATTGTCCTACATATCTTGGATACACTGTTCTTTTATTTTTCTTTCTAAAAAAATTCAGTTTTGATAATTTTTTATTGATTGGGCTTCAAATTTACTTATTCTTTACTGTGTCTAATCTGCTCTTGTGCCCATTACTTGAACTCTTTCTTTCTGATATATTTTTAAATGTCTAAAAATTTTCATTTAGTCTTTTTTATTGTTTCACTTCTCTGCTGAAGTCCTCCATTTCTCCACTTAGTTTACCTTTTCAAATACATCCTATAGCTATTTTGTCATAATTATAGGAGTTATTTTAAAACCCCATCTGATAAAACCATTTGCTCCATCTCTGGTCTATTTGTATTGACTATTTTGTTTCTTGATTATGAGACACATTTTCTTCTTCATATATATAAATAAAACTTATACATAGTCTGTAATTTTTATACAATATATAATGTTCATATACTATTTAAAATTTATGCCAGGTATTTATATAGAAGACTACTAGATAGCAAAGTGAATAATATATACCCTTAGAAAATAGTACATCACTTTTCTATTAGGATGCTGCAGTGGGGGAGTGAATTTATCTGATCTGCACTTGAACTTGCCTGGATTTGTTAAAGATGTGGCTTGATTCAGTTGACCACTGGCTTAAAATGTTTGAATGTTCTTTTCGTACTCTTTGGCAAGGCTTGTCTTCTTTGAACTGTTAAAGTTTGTTTATCCTTTACAGAGAATTCATCAGCTTTCTGCATATGAGGGAATCTGTCTGCTTTAGATTCTGGCTGGCAGTTTTGTGGGTTGTTGGCAAGTTCTCTCTACTTTCTGCTCTCTGATCACAACTCTGTCTTTGTATACTTTGGGCAGTCTCTCTCAGCTCACTTCTTTGCCCTAGTGCTTTACATTTTATAAAAGCCCAGATGGCTTGAATAATTTTTTTTTTCATAAGCTCTCCTGGCCCACTCCCAGGCTTCAGTAGCTAAAAGCCTAATGTGTCTTAAGGAATTTCTTTCAGATTATCCCTACTTGACCCAAGTCTTCTATAGGTGGAAGCAAGAAGTACTTAGATAAGGTTATTTCAGCTCTGTGTACTGCTCTATCATTTAGTAGCTGAAAATTATTAAAGACTAGTTAAATATTCAGCTGGTTTTGCCTTACCCCATATATGGCAGATTTCTCTTTTACCTCCACCAGGGATAAAAGGAATTTTGCTTTATTCTCTTCCAAGAAGGGCATGCCCTTTTCTGGAATTTAGTTTTTCTAGGTTTTTTCATGTCTCTTTGTGGTCACAATGTCTGTTTTTCTTACACATTATAAAAAAAAAAAAAAAAAAAAAAAAAACAATCAAAAAGTATGCAGCCCAAAACTGTAAATATAATTTGAGAGAAAAGTGTTAAGCAATTGATTTTTAAAATTCTTATTATGCTTTTGTTTTAGGGCATTTGCTAACTTTTTAATATTTATAATTTGTTGTGATTTTACATATTCTAAAGAGTCCCTTTTATATGTAATCTTATATTACATATATTTTATTGAAGTATAGTTGATTTAAAATATTGAGTTAATTTCAGGTGTACAGCTAAATGATTCAGTTAAACATACATATATATCTACTTTTGTCAGATTCTTTTCCCTTATAGGTTATTACAAAATATTGAGTATAGTTACATGTGCTGTATAGTAGGTCCTTGTTGGTTATTTATTTTATATATAGTAGTATATATATGTTAATACCAAGCTCCTAATTTATACCTCCCCTCCTTTTCTCCTTTGGTAACCATAAGTTTGCTTTGTCTGGGGGTCTATTACTGTTTTGTATATAAGTTCATTTGTACCATTTTTTAAAATTTAACATGTAAGTGATATCATATGTTATTTGGTTTTCTCTCTCTGGCCTACTTCATATAGTATGGTAAATTCTAGGTCCATCCATGTTGCTGCAAATGGCATTATTTCATTCTTTTTTATGGCTAATATTTCATTGTGTGTGTGTGTGTGTATACACCACATCTTCTTTATCCATTCATTGTCTGTTGATGGACACTTAAGATGCTTCCATGTCTTGCCTATTTTAAATAGTTCTGCAATGAACACTGATGTACATGTAACTTTTTGAATTAGAGTTTTTTATATTTTTAGATATATGCCCAGGAGTGGGATTGCTGGATCATAGGGTAGCTCTACTTTTGGTTTCTTAAGGAACCTTCATACTGTTCTCCATAGTGGCTGTACCAATTTACATTCCCACCAACAATGTAGGAGGTTTTCTTTTCTCCACACTCTCTCCAGCATTTATTGTTCATAGATTTTTTTTGATGATGGCCATTCTAACTAGTATGAAGTGATACCTCATTGTTGTTTTGATTTGCATTTCTCCAATAACTAGGGATGTTGAGCATCTTTTCATGTTCCTCTTGGCCATCTGTATGTCGTCTTTGGAGAAATGTCTGTTTAAATCTTTTGCCCATGTTTTGATTGGGTTGTTTGTTTTTGCTTGATATTGAGCTGTATGAGCTGTTTATATATTTTGGAGATTAATCCCTTGTCAGTCACTTTGTTTGCAAATATTTTCTCCCATTCTGTAGATTGTCTTTTTGTTTTGTTTATGGTTTCCTTTGCTGTGCAAAAGCTTTTAAGTTTAATCAGATCCCATTTGTTTATTTTTGTTTTTATTAACATTAGTCTAGGAGATAGATCCAAAAAGATCTTGCTGTGATTTATGTCAATGAGTGTTCTATGTTTTCCTCTAGGAGTTTTATAGTATCTGGTCTTATATTTAGGTCTTTAATCCATTTTGTAATTATTTTATGTGTGATGTTAGAGAATGTTCTAAGTTTATTCTTTTACATTTAGCTGTCCAGTTTTCCCAGCACCACTTATTGAAGAGACTGTCTTTTCTCCATTGTATATTCTTACCTCCTTTGTTGTAGATTAATTGATCATAGATGTTTAGGTATACTTCTGGGCTTTCTATCCTGTTCCATTAAACTATACTTCTGTTTTTTGTGCCAGTTCCCCACTGTTTTGATTATTGTAGCTTTGTAGTATAGTCTGAAGTCAGGGTACCTGGTTCTTCTAGCTCCATTTTTCATTCTCAAGAATGCTTCAGCTATTCAAGGTCTTTTGTGTTTCAATATATATTTTAAGATTGTTCCATTTCTGTGAAAAACGCCATTGGTAATTTGATAGAGATTGCATTGAATCTGTAGATTGGGTGGTATAGTTAATTTGACAGTATTGATTCTTCCAATCTAAGATCACAGAATATCTTTCTAAAAGCAAGACCCATATATATGCTGTCTACAAGAGACCCACTTCAGATCTAGAGACACATACAGACTGAAAGTGAGGGGATGGAAAGATGCATTTCATGCAAATAAAAATCAAAAGAAAGCTGGGCTAGCAATACTCATAGCAAATAAAATAGACTTTAAAATAAAGACTGTTACAAGAGACAAAGAAGGACACTATGTAATGATCCAGGCATCAATCCAAGAAGAAGATAAAACAATTGTAAGTATATTTGTACCTAACTTAGGAGCATCAAAGTATATAAGGCAAGTGTTAATAGATACAAAAGAAAATTGACAGTAACACAATAATAGTGGGGGATATTAACACCCCACTTACATCAATGGACATATCATCCAGACAGAAAATCAACAAGGAACCACAAGAACTTAAATGACATGTTAGAGCAGAGGGACTTAATTGACATATATAGAGAGATCATTCCATCCAAAAGTAACAGAATATACCTTCTTTTCAAGTGCACATGAAACATTCTCCAGGGTAGATCACATGCTGTGCCACAAAACTAAGCCTCAGTAAATTTAAGAAAATTGAAGTCATTTCAAGCACCCTTTCTGACCACAATGCTATGAGATCAGAAATCAACTACAAGAAAAAAACTACAAAAAAACCACAAGCACATGGAGGCTAAACAATATGCTACTAAACAACCAATGGATGACTGAAGAAATTAAAGAGGACATAAAATAACACTTAGTGACAAATGAAAACAAAAACATGATGATCCAAACTCTGTGGGATGCAGCAAAAGCGTTTTTAAAAGGAACTTTATAACAATATAAGCTTAACTCAGGAAACAAGAAAATCTCAAACAACATAAACTTACACCTAAATCAACTCAAGAAAGAAGAACAAACAAAACCGAAAGATAGCAGGAGAGAAATCATAAAGATCAGAGCAGATATAAATGAAATAGAGATGAAGAAGATAGTAGAAAAGATCAATGAAATTAAAAGTTGGTTTTTTGAAAAGATAAACAAAATTGATAAACCTTTAGCCAGACTCATTAAGAAAAAAGGGAGAAAATTCAAATCAATAAAATTAGAAATGAAAAAGGAGAAGTTAAAACCTACACCACAGAAATACAAATGACCATAAGAGACTACTACAAGCAACTCTATGCCAATAAAATGGACAACTTAGAGGAAATTTCTAAATTCTTAGAAAGTTAAAATCTTCCAAGACTAAACCAGAAAGAAGTACAAAATATGAACAG
Organism: Kogia breviceps; assembly: GCF_026419965.1. Taxonomy (NCBI): domain Eukaryota; kingdom Metazoa; phylum Chordata; class Mammalia; order Artiodactyla; family Physeteridae; genus Kogia; species Kogia breviceps. The sequence continues at coordinate 85,405,366 of NC_081313.1, read as the reverse complement.
ACCAATTACAAGTACTAAAATTGAATCTGTGATTTAAAAACTCCCAAAAAACAGAAGTCCAGGACAAGGTGGCTTCACAGGCAAATTCTACCAAACATTTAGAGAAGAGTTAATACCTATCCTTCTGAAACTATTCCAAAAACTTGCAGAGGAAGGAACACTTCCAAACTCTGAGGCCACCATCACCCTGATACCAAAGCCAGACAAAGATACCACAAAGAAGAAAATTACAGGTCAATGTCACTGATGAACATAGACACAAAACTCCTCAACAGAATACTAGCAAACCAAAGCCAACAATACATTAAAAGGATCATACACCATCAAGCAGGATTTATCCCAAGGATGCAAGCTTCTTTCAATACACACAAATCAATGTGCTACACCACATTAACATATTGAGGAATAAAAACCATATGATCATCTCAATAGATACAGAAAAAAGCTTTTGATAAAATTCAATGTCCATTTATGATAAAAAAAAAAAAAAAAAAAAAAAAAAAAAAAAAAAAAAACTCTCCAGAAAGTGGGCATAGATAGAGGGAACATACCTCAACACGATAAAGGCCATATATGGCAAACCCACAGCTAACATCATAACTCAACAGTGAAAAGCTGAATTTCTTGTAAGATTAGGAGCAAGACAAGGATGCCCACTCTCACCACTTTTATTTGACATAGTTTTGCAAGTTCTAGCCATGTCAATCAAAGAAGAAAAAGAAATAAGAGGAATCCAAATCAGAAAAGAAGAAGTAAAACTGTCACTGTTTGCAGATGATATGATACTATACATAGAAAGTCCTATAAAGTGTACCAGAAAGCTACTAGAGCTCAACAATGAATTCAGTAAAGTATAAGATACAAAATTAATGCACAGAAATCTGTTGCATTTCTATACACTAACAACAAAAGATCAGAAAGAGAAATTAAGAGAACAATCCCATTTACCATCACATCAAAAAGAATAAAATACCTAGGAATAAACCTACCTAAGGAGGCAGAAGACCTATATTCTGAAAATTATAAGATGCTGATGAAAGAAATCATAGATGACACAAACAGATGGAAAGATATATTTTTTTCTAAAAATTTTAATTACTACTTCATAATTAATGTACATTATAGAGAATAAGCATGAATTTGTATATCACTAAAAAATGCCATTGTTTCCCCAAAGGTAATCACTATCACTATTGGAAATTTTTTGTTTATCTTTCTAGTGCATATTTTAAAAATTTTACTATGTATTTAATGAAGTCTTATTTCTCATTCTTAATATTGTTTATTCAACCTCTATTTCTTGTTCAATCTTACTAGGAATTGGTAAATTTTATTAGTATTGTTCCCCAGTGAACTATATATATATAGGATTGATCCTCTCCTGTCTTTTTGTCTTCTACATCAGTAAATTCTGCTCTTAATTGTTTTGTTCTATTTTCACTAGGGTAGTTCTGCTTTTTTTTTCTAATTTTTTAAGATTACCGATTAACTCTTCTTTCTACACAGGAGAATCTCACATTCATAAGATTCACAATTGAAATTTCTGTGATGTTTCTATAGTTTGTGCTCCTAGAGGCCTAGGAAAAACTACTTTAAGGTGTGGCATTGGCCATCTTTCTCATTTTAACCATTCTTGTGAGTAAGTGATATTTAGTATTTCCCAAAAGTTTAATAAAATTGAGGATCCTTCTATATCTTTATTAACAATTTGGATACCTTCTCTTGTGAAGAATCTTACCAAGTCTTTTGATCATTTTTCAAATTTGTTTATATTTTTATTGAATAATAAAATAATTATTTGTGCATTCTCAATACAAGTTGATTTCCATATATGTATATACATATATATGTACGTATATATACACTTCTACCTAGTGGATTACTTTTTCACTAGTTTCATGATTATTTTTGATGAATAGTGGTTTTCCACCATAATGGGATCCAGGTGATCAGTGTTTGCTTTAGGTTACTGTTTTTCTGATTGTATACATGTATTTACTTATCTGTATGTATGTATATTTATATTGAAGTACAACTGGCTTACAGTATTATATTAGTTTCAGGCATACAACATAGTTATTCAATATTTTTTATAGATTATACTCCATTTAAATTTATTATAAAATAATGGCCTATTTCCCTGTACTGTACAATATATCCTTGCTGATTATCCATTTTACACATAGCAGTTTGTATTTCTTAATCCCATACACCTATTTTACCCCTCTCCCTTCCTTCTCTCCACTGTTAACCACTAGTTTGTTCTCTGTATCTCTGAGACTGTTGTTTGTTTGTTTTGTTTTTTAGATTCTACATATAAGTGATGAAATAGAATATTTCTATCTCTCTGACTTATTTCACTAAGCATAATACTCTCTAGGTCCATCCGCAGTTACAAATGGCAGAACTTCATTCTTTTTTGTGGCTGAGTAATATTTCATTGTGTGTGTGTGTATGTCTGTATCTATATATATCTATATATATGTATAGATATATAGATATATATACCACGTCTTTTTTATCCATTCATCTGTTGATGGACACTTAGTTTATTTCCATATCTTGGTGTTGTAAATAATGCTGCTATGATCATTGGGGTGATCATTTTCCATTCCCTCACTTTCAGCCTGAAGTCAGTCTCTTGTATGCAGCATATAGATGGGTCTTATTTCTTTTATCCAGTCAGCCACCCTATGTATTTTGAGTGGAGTATTTTGTCCATTGATATTTCAAGTAATTATTGATAGGTATATACTTATTACCATTTTATTACATGTTTTCTGGTTTGGTTTTTTTTCTGTTCTTTTCTTCCTCTTTTTGTTTTCTCCCTGTGGTTTGATGATTTTCTTTAGTAGTATGCTTGTGTTTCTTCCTCTGTAGTTTTTGTGTATCTATTGCAGGTTTTTGATTTGTGGTTACCACGGGGTTCATATATGTTGATCTTTATCTATTTGTTTGAGTCAGTAGTCCTCTAAGTTCAAACACCTTCTAAAAGATCTACCTTTTTTACTCTCCTCCCCCACATTCTGTGTTTTTTATGTCATAGTTTACATCTTCATGTTTAGTGCTTTACTGGTTATTGTAGTCCTATTAATTTTATACTATTTTGTCTTTTAATCTTTGTAATAACTTATTTAAGTGGTTGATCCTCAGCTTTTGTTACATATTTGCCTTTACTATACTGGAGTTTTTCCTTTCCTACAGACTTTTACTTCTCCTTATGGCCTTTTCTTTTTCACTTAGAGAAGACCCTTTAACATTTCTTTTAGGGTATGTTTGGTATTTTTTTTAAGTTGAAGCATAACTGATTTACAATGTTATGTTAGTTTCAGGTATACAGAAAAGTGATTCCATTTATATATATATATAAAATCATTTTCAGATTCTTTTCTCTTATAGGTTATTACAAAGTATTGAGTAAGATATCTTTAGTATTGATGAACTCTTTTAGTTTTTGCTTGTCTAAGAAATTCTTTATCTCTCCTTAAATTCTAGATTATAATCTTACTGGGTAGAGTATCCTACATTACAGGTTTTTCCTTTGAGCACTTTGAATGTATCATGCGACTCCCTTCTGGTCTGCAAAGCTTCTGCAGAAAAATCAGCTGATTGCCTTATGGGAGTCCCATTATATATGATTCTTTGTTTTTCTCTTGCTGCCTTTAGAATCCTCTCTTCACCTCTAACTTTTGCAATTTAATTATGATATGTCTTGTGGGTCTGTTTGGGTTCATCTTGTTTGGGACCTTCTGTGCTTCCTGTACCTGGATATCTGTTTCCTTCTCTAGGTTTGGAAAATTGTCAGCCATAATTTCATCAAATACATTTTTGAACCCTGTCTTTCTCTTTTCTTTTTCTGGGAACCCTATAATGCAAATGTTGATACACTTGATGTTTTCCCAGAGGTACACTAAACTGTTCTCATTTTTTAAAATTTATTTTTCTTTGACTGTTCTAATTGTATGATTTCCATTATTCTATCTTCCAGATTGCTTATGCGTTATTCTCTATCACCTGGTCAGCTGTTCTTTCGTTTCACTGTTTGTTTGTTGATTTTCATTTCAGTTATTGTATTCTTCAGGTCTCACTGGTTATTTTTATATTTTTTAGTTCCTTGTTAAAATTATCACTCTTTTCATCTATTCTTTTCCCTAATTTAGTTAGCATTCTTTATTACTAATGCTTTGAATTCTTTGTTAAATTGTTTATTTCTGTTTCCTTTTTTATCAGAAGTTTTCTCTTGTGAGACGAATTCCTCTATCCTCTCATTTTGCTGAACTTTCTCTGTCTCTATGAAATTGGGTGAAAGAGTTACCTGTGGTGACCTTGAAAAGGATGTTCTTTTGTGGAAGTGTCCCTATGCAGTCTTTGTGTGCCCAATGGCATTGGTGGGAGAGCTAGATTTGACCTGAACCCAAGTCATGTCTTTGCTCAGGGTGTGCTGGCAGCTCTTCCCTTGGTAGAAGGTGGGGCTGGAAATGGAAGGGCTAGGTCTGGAGTCAGGGATGAGGCAAGGCTTCCCCTCTGCCCAGTGGCTGTCACTGCCCTATCAGGGGGTATGATATGTCCCAGGTTAGTGGAGCAGAAGTCCTGAGAGTCAAGACTGAGCTGCTTCCATTAACTTTAATGTATGCTCTCACCCCTCCCAGCACTGGCACCCTCGCCTCAGAGGGGAGAAATGCTGCAGCAAGAGGAGTTGACATGGGCACTCAACATGGGTCAGTGCAAAGGCTGTGGTGATCCAGCCTGGGTCAAAGGCCTAGACTGCTTCTGACATGCTGCCTGTGTAAGTGCTAGTAATGGCTGCCCCTGCCCTGCTCAGACACCACTTTTGTTCTGAGCTTCTTTTGACCCTCAGAAGTGAGGTTTCCCCTTGAGCCTCTGCTACCCTTACCATGGTGTGGGGCTTCACAGCAGGGCATGTAGAGTTTGTGTAGGCTTTTGGCATGTATCACGGCACAGGCCTTGCTGGTCTAGCCATACATAGAGGTCAGAGATGCATGTGATGAGCTGCCTGTGTAAGCTCCAGTAATGGCTGCCTCCCTGCTTCTCAAATGCCTCTTCAGGTCCTAGCCACCTCAATGTCTTTCAGCCAAGCCTTCACTCCAGTGTGGAGCTGTGTCAAAAAGCAAGCAGGAATGGAGCATTTGCTTGGCTCAGGCTGGGGACTGGGAGACCACACAGCCAAGCAAGCACTTTTCAATCCACCCTTTCCAACCTGTTTCTGTAGGAAGCAAGCATACATGTAATCCTCATGTACAGAGTACCAGCTTCCCACCACACTCCTGTTAGTTGCACCAGCCCTCCAGCCAGCCAAGGGGGCTTATCTTTCCTGTGTCAGACCCCAGGGCTGGCATAGCCAATATGTAGCTCAAACTGCTCAGCCCTCAGAGAGCATCTCTGCCTGGGTAATCTCCCTTTTCCTCTGAGCCCTCTCATAGGGTCACAAGTCCAGACCTGATGGCTTGACTTCCCTCCTTAACCAATTTCCTGTGGATATTTCTTATAGCCTTGGTTGTAGTCTTTCTGCCAGTTTCCAGTTACTTTTCAGTGAAAATTATTCCACAGGTAGATGTATTTTAGTGTGTTCATGGTGGGAGGTGAGTTTCCCTACATCCTCTTACTCTGCCTTCTTGATCTCCTCAGGTTACTAGTTTTTTAATGCGTGTGATTTCTTCCAGTAAACTTTGCCCACCCAAAGTTCTTCACTGTTCTCCTAGTTGCATCATGTTACCTTACACATTTAATCCCAAACTGTGTCTGGAATTGAGTTTTGCATATGATTTTAGGAAAAGATAAAATTTCTTTTTTTTCTCAGTATGGAAACTCAGTTGCCTCATTAGTATTTATTTAAAAGTTTATCTCCCTGTGTGCATTGCAGTGGCACTAAAACAGAGTTATTTCTATTCTCCTTCATATCTTTCTGTTCTTTCTCATTCTTCACTATTTTGTCTCTAATTGCACTGATTCTATACTCTTGTTTTCTATAGCTGTACCTTAAGACTGCATGTCTGATGGTGTAATTTTTCTAAAATTGTTCTTCATCAGATTATTTTAGCCGTTTTTGGCTCTGTGAACTTCCATTTATTTTGTAAAATCAACTTACAATTTTGCATGGAAAAAAAGTGCTTTGATTTTTGATGGGACAAGGTTGAAAATACAATTTAACTTGGGAGAATTGTCATCTTTAAAATACTGACTTCCAAACTATGAATATGGCACATCACCCCATTTTTAGCTTATCTTTCATAGGATTTATCCCTAATTGCATTTTGTTTTTGAATCAGTTTTAAATAAAATTGTTCTAAATTTCTAACTCTTCATTTTTAAAATGTAGAAATTCAGTTGACTTTTGTGTGTTGAACTTTTATTCAGCATCTTTGTTGAATTACTTTATTAATTCTAAAACCTCATCTCTAGATCCTTTAGGATAATCTTCCTAGACAGTTACCTCATCAAATATGATGGTACTTTTATTACCTTCTTATTAATGTTTATTTTTTTGTTATTATATTATGCTGTCTAGTAACTTCAGAATGCTGAATAGAAATGGAAATAGTACATATCATTATATCATTCTAAACTTCCAGAAGGAAGTTTACAATATTTTATCATTATGAATGATGATTAAAGATTCTGGGAAGAAGGCAACAGCAACTGTTGGGAGAAATTTCTCAATCATGTTAATTCATGTTCAGGCATAAAGCCTTTTTTTTCCAGATTTATTATGTTAAAGGATAATAAATATAGAGAAGGTCTCAGTAGAGACATTCCAGGATAGTAAAAATAAAGGTCTATCCCTCACCTCCTTCTAAAAGATTCGCTTAAGTTTTAGTGTAAGAAAGATAATGTTTTTCTCGAGAGGCAATAATGATCAGGTTTACAATAGTCCTTGAAAAGTCACGGGAAGTAATTGTCATAAGCTGAGTGTCCTTTAGCTATGAAATTGAAGCACTGTGTGTATAGCACCCACCTGGTCTGCCTTCACATCTTCTTGGAATTTAGGATCAAGGGAAGCTGATATGAAAAAGCAGCTCTGTCTACTACGATGTCTGTAAATAATAACTGTCTAAATCCGGTTGGGCTTATTGTCTCCTTACTACATGAAAGTATGGCAGGACTACTTAGTAATAGCCACCACAAGAAATGCTTGACCACTTGATAACCCTATAACTGAAGACCCAATTAACTTTACTGCTCTCCTTATTCTCAATCCTAATGGTAAAAAGAAGCAACTCTTCAAGCTATCTGTTCTGCTATTACTAATTTCTAATTAAGATGAATATACTGCTATCTCTTAATTCATAAATTGAAGATCTGTTTGTTTATACTATATTATGTTAGGTAAACATTTTAGCTCATTGTAAACCTAATACAATGTACTGTTTAGTCAAGTACTATACAATACTATGATTACATTCTTTCATTTATAATTTATTTTACCCTTGGAATTAATAATTTCCTTACTGTTTTATTAGTTTAGTTCCTCTTCCTTCTCTTCTTTTTCTTCTTTTACTTCCCCTGCTTCTTTTAAATTTGACTCAGTCTCTTCGTACATTTCCATATCATATATTTACATATTTCCTCAAAGTAAAAGGGACAGATAATAAATAGATACTTTTTCCCTTGAGATGTCTCTACTAGATTCCTCTGTCTCCCTCACTATGGATTAGTAATCCTTTAGGCCTCTTGATTAACTCTACAACTTTGCTAACTTGTTAATTGCCTTCACCTTTCTCTTGTGTTGTTTCCCTGTTTTCTGAAACCTTTATATTCTGCTTTCTTTGCTTATTCTATCATTGTGTAAACTATGTAATCTTTAAAGAATCCTCTTTTAATCATATTTTGTCTCTAAAAGTAATTTTCTTTTTAATACATGTGCTTAATTTGTTACTTTTATGTGCAAGAATAAGTGCTGATAATAAAAAGAAGACACTATTCTAAGGGCTTTAATCTTCACAAAACACATTTAATCATCTGAAAAACAAGTAAAGGTATATTTTATTATTACCTTTATTTTACATATGAAGGCATTGTAACATAGTGATATTAAATAATATATCAAAGACTATACATTTAGGAAGAAACCAAGACATTTCAAACCTTCACAGTCCCTGGAGCTTATGCTGTTAAACTACACTATCCTGTTTCTCAGAACAAGCATATTGTCCTTTTTTGCATATAATTTTTTATTCTCAGACTTTTCTGTTTACTTGTTTTTCTTTTTTTGTCGATAACTGTGTTTTAGTGTCTTTCTCCAGTAATTTGAAAGGTACATAGACTATTTTTCAATATAATAGTAGTTGCTTTAAAAAACCACATAGAATATTCATGGAATCTGTTTCCCTAAATACTAAAAGTAAAAACTGTATAGCATCAGTTAATGGCATCATATATAAGATGAAAAAATTAGTATGTGTTCCCTTATAAGCCTTTTATTATGTCTTAATTTTTAAGTGACATAGAAATGTTAACCAAGTCTAATGTTGTTAATTTTCAAAATATTTTCCCACTTGAGAAAAATATTAAGTTTTAACGTTTGCTTTCAAAACTAAGTACAAAGCTTGGCTTTTCATTAATTACTGTCTTTTAAATTTGACTTTTTTTCCCACTGGAAAGTATTTTTATATGAATCAGGGAATTTTTTCCCTTGAATCCTTATTTTTAACTCCCAATATGCTAGATAAAAGAAGAAACCCCTTGATAGCAGACACTCTGTTTATACAAATGCCTGTTTTGGATAATTATTTGTATCAGATTCTCAGTTTCTCTGAACAGTGATTAGAAAATCCCAGCTATACAGTGAGTACAGGATTTTATTTTTAAGGTTTTTCAATGATACTGGGACATATATACTTCAACATAAGAATTAGATGGTCCAAAATACAGAAGTGTATTATCTTAAAATGTATGTGGCCTTAACTATTCTGAGATTTCATTTTCATTAGGTGAGTGCATAGGTAAGCAACATTTAATAATAATAATAATGTTCCATTATAGTATCAGACTCCCAGGTGAAGATGTATCAAATATTAATTTTATCACATAAACGTCCTAGGCAGTATTTGCATAATTACAGTGAAGTAAATGGAGATAAACCCTCTATCTATGGTTTCAGTGAATCATTGTGAAGTGAAACTGGATATAGATTGTTACTAAGCAAATAAATGTGAGAAATAAATTGTACTTCTACAGAGAATCTCCAAGAGACCTGTCTTCTTTCAGTCTCAAATGAGTCCTATAAATTCGCCTAGAATATCTAAAAATCAATCCCAGGAAATATTTTGAAATAAGTTTCACTTACATAAAAATTAATGGTCATCTTTACTTAGAAATTATCTTAAAACAATATTATCGGAGGGCAAAACATGAAGGAGAAAAGGGAAATGATGTTAGTTGGGTTCCTAAAATATATTAGACAATTACATATTATCTGATTCTTACAGTAACACCTAGAGTTTAGTATTTATATCACTGTTTCACAAGTGAAACAATGGAGAATCAGGCTGATTTTAAAACACACCTAAATACATATCGATAGTTATGAGTAAATTCAGTCTATGTACCCTGGCATTTTGGTAATCTGCTTTATCAAGGAATGGAGAAGATGTTTGAGGAAAGTGAGCTGTGTTGATTACAAACACTAACTCATAGATGTTCCTTGGATTATTCTAGTTACCAAAGTCAGTTTGCTAGTAAAAATTTTTTAAATATTAAAAAAATTAAAGTTTTAAACTGAATTTAAATGTTTAATGATTCATTAATTATATTTTTCTATAGTTTATTTTAAATTTTTATTGTCTGCTTCAGTGATTGTTATTAGGATCAGATAGCAATTCTCTTTTTCTTACGATATACTTGCTTATAAAACTCAAATGCATGGGGCTTCCCTGGTGGCACAGTGGTTGAGAGTCCGCCTGCCAATGCAGGGGATACAGGTTCGTGCACCTGTCCGGGAGGATCCCACATGCCGCGGAGCGGCTAGACTTGTGAGCCATGGCCGCTGAGCCTGCACGTCCGGAGCGTGTGCTCCGCAACGGGAGAGGCCACAACAGTGAGAGGCCCGCCTACCACACACACACACACACACAAAAAAAAAAAAAAAAAAAAAAAAAACAATGGAAAACTCAAATGCATGGTTATCTATATATGCACTGTTCTCCTTTCCTCTTTATTTCTTGTCGTACTCTACATTTATTTTTTTGTCTATTTTTATCTCTCTCTTACATTCTATTCTTTTTTCCACTTCTCTGTAATGTTCAATCTTAACTAAGAAATACTGTTATTTTTTTCCTATTCATCTTATAACTGAAACTTTGTACCTTTGGACTGCCTTCATCTAACTGACCCTCCTCTGACCTCTTTTTCTATGAGTTTGTTTCTGGGTTTGTTTTTGAAATATAATTGACCTATAACACTATGTTAATTCCTAAACCATGATAGGTATAGTTGTTATCTGTCACCATATGAAGATATTACATAATTATTAACTATATTCCCCTCACTGTACCTTTATACCTGTGATCATTTATTTTGTAACTGAAAGTTTATCCTTCCCTCACATATTCCTCTCCTCTACCAATCCATTCCCTCTGGTAACTGCCTATTTGTTCTCTATGTCTGTCTCTGTTTTTATTTAGTTATACGTGTTTCATTTGTTTTTGTTTTTATATTCCATGTATAAGTGAAATGACACAGTAGTTGTCTTTCTCTATCTGACTTATTTTACTTAACATAATACCCTCTAGATGCACCTTGTTGTTGCAAATGGCTAAATTTCATCCTTTTTATGACAAATATTTCATTGTACATGTTATACATACCACATTTTTATCCATTCATCTATCAATGGGCATGTAGGCTGCTTCCATATCTGGGCTCTTGTAAATAATGCTGCAGTTAACATAGGGATGCATATATCTTTTTGAATTAATGTTTACATTTTCTTTGAATAAATACCCAGGAGTGGAATTGCTGGATTGCATGGTAGTTGTATTTTAATTTTTTGAGCAATCACCATACTGTTTTCCTTAGTAGCTGCACCAATTTACATTCCCACCAACAATGCATGAGGGTTCTCTTTTCTCCACATCCTTGCCAACACTTGTTACTTGTTGTATTTCTGACAGAAGACATTTTGACAGGTGTAAGATGATATCTCATTGTGGTTGAGTTGTACTTCCCTGATGGTGAGTGATGTTGGGCGTCTTTTCATGTGCGTGTTGGCTATCAGTATATCTTCTTTTGGAAAAAATATCTAGTTGGGTCATCTGCCCATTTTTTAATTGAGTTGTTTGTTTAGATGTTGAGTTGTATGAATTCTTTTTATATTTTGGATATTAACCCTTTGTTGTACATATCGTTTTCAAATATCTTCTCCCATTCACAAGGTGGCCTTTTTGTTCTGTTGATTGTTTCCTTAGCTATACCAAAGCTTTTTAATTTGCCCTAGCTTTTCTGCTTGTCTTCAAGTCTTTCTCATCAATAGTTGCTCTATAAATAGTTGTAATTTTGGTGTGCCCATGAGAGGAGGTGAGCTCAGAGTCTTCCTTCTCCATCATCTTGACCACTTTTCCTATTCACAAATTTGTGCAAGCTCCTGTACTAGGTGCTTCACTCTTTGGCTCATGGCCTAATTTTTCCTTCTTCAAAGCCAACGACAAAGCTGAAATCTATTCATGTTGCCATTTCTCTGGCTCTCAATGCTGTTTTTTATACTTAATATATAAATATGTATAATCTTTCACCCTCTCATTTTATTGCTTACTTTCTCTGACATCTTTATTCCTAATTATGAAGACTTGATTTCTCTGATCAACAGGCATATGAGTCAAATATGACTCTCCTGGCTCCCAGTCTACCATGATTGACCAATGAAATCTCCATAAACTGACTACGATTTTAATGTTGCACTTCCAGATTCCCTGGATAATCTGATTGCTGCATTCATTGCTGCATTTCTTTTTTTCATCAGTCTCATCCCTTATGCAATCACATATGTCTTGGGTAGCAGATTGGTAGAGTATGGCTTTAAACTTCTGCCTGCCTATCAAATTTTATTCCTTGTTATACCTTCATCTGTATTGCCAAATGTCTGACTATAGGGAGACACCTTAATAAGTGAGCCTCCAAGACTCAACTAATCATCACCTTTGTTATTATTGCTGTTCTTCCACTACTCTCACTCTATATAGGCAATTGAGTGGAGTAGAATACGATTTTTTGTTGTTGTGTTTTAAGCATATGACATGCATCAAGTCTTCAATATATGTTTTGGATGAATAACCAGAGAAAGCATTATTTGTCATATACAATAGACATAAAATTTATTTCGGTTGGTAAGGTAAGAATTTCAAACATGATAGTTTTCCATTTCTTCATAGCTGAAGAAAAAAATGCAAATAATGACAAAAGTTTGCATTGGCAATTGAAAAAACACTACAGTCCCTCAGTGGTCAAAAGTTTGTTTAGAAATGATGACACAAGGACCATTCCAACTTTATAATAGTTTGACATTTAACTTGGAATTACTACATGTGATCAATATACAGTATTGATTTCCATTTATATTCAATAATGAAATGAATTTAGTATGATAATGTAACAGTTGCAAGTAACTACTAGGTAACAGCATCTAAATACTGGACTCTTAAAAAAATATTATTTAAATAAATTGCAAAAGGCATTAGAAGAGGACATTACAAAATACCATATATAATCATGATATTAAGTCATTGCATATCCATTAAAAATAAAATGTTTATAGAAAGCCTATGAGATAATGATCATATAATTGAAAAGAGATGTGTTCCCTCTTCTCTTTCAGCCTTCTGTGAAGCAGCAGATCTAGTGGACACTTTCCCATATAACCTTGTCATGATTAAGCATCTATATCCTAAATCACAGCAAGACATTATTTTACTGTAAGGAATCTCCTTAATCTCCTTATTATGGAGAGTAACTTTATATTTCCAGTCATTCTATCATTACTAAACAATCTAAAGTTTAGTATGAAAATCATATAGTTTCTTTTTCTTTTTATAAGTTCATAGCTTGCAAACTTGATATATGCATTTATTATATATTAGATTATATGTATGCTTGTGTATACTATAAAATAATAAATGTACAGTAAATATATAAAATTTACTTTGAATTTTTCTTAGGCTTTGGTTATTAATACCTCAGCTTCTTTAAGAGTATGTTTTTATAAGATATGAAAGAGCAACATTTTAAGATTTATTGTAATTCTTGCATTCCCCAGGGATCAGCTATTTACTGTAAGAAAAAACATGTTTGGTTTTGCTATCAATATTTAGAAAACATGAGTTATCTTATCTTACTAACCCAAACAAGTAAGTTCATATTTTCTTTCTAAGTACCTTAAAACTATATAAACTTATCTATATGGTTGCACAATTTTCTTTGGTGCTTCAGTTCACAAATTCAAGTCCCAAATTAGGAGTTGTCAAATGCTGACACAGCAGCTAAGAGAAATGACTTTCCATGGAAGGTGTTCACATTTTGAAAGGAAAGTAAAACCAAGGTCTCTTACTTTATGGTCCTTGGAGAATATCCAGATAAAACTCCCATGGCATTTTTTAAAAACAATGAGAATAACCCCATCTTTATGTGAATTGTGGTAATTTTTCTTACTCCAACAGTTCAGAATTGTAATGGTTTATGTGAAATATATATAACTATATATTAGCTATACTATTAACCCAGTAAATTGTGAACTGCAAACTATTTAGTCCCCAATTTATATTATAGCCTTAATGTTCTTACAATATATATTTAACTTAATTTTTTAAATCCTTGCAGTTGAAAATCTTTCCAAAATGCACTAGCTTACTTTTCTGCCTTGGATAGAAACAAAGAATTTCAAATTATTAGAGTTTTCTCTTTGTAGTTTTGGTATCTAGACTGTTGAGTAATAACATTCCCAGTGCGAGAAACTTTTGTGTATATATAGGTGATGTAGAGAATTGGTTTAAATGTATATCATGGAAGTTCCATTTTTAATTAAGTCCCTAATTATTTGTGTGTGAATTTGTCACTTTTCATTTATAAAAAGAGAGGTTAGAAAATTTTATTAATGAAATAGTGTAATTAGATAGCCCTCAGTCAGTTGATGATTTATTCTATTGAAAAGTATACTCTTTATTACTTTTATAGAGTAAAGCAAAAGTAATTCATGAAATAAATTCTGGCTAAAAAAGAAAATGTCCTTTGTCCTATCCTCCAGGAAATACTGGAAAAGATCCATTTAATCAGCATTTCAAGATACACAAAAGTGTCCATGTATTGTCCCAGATTTTCAATTGAAATTCTAAAGGTGGCTAACATTTTTATAAGAAAAAGGTAGATATCAGTATGGAACGAGCAGGGAATTTGGAATCTGAGAGCCCCGAATTTGAGTTCTGGTTGATCAAGTGACAAGCTCCTTGGCCTTGACAAGTTTATCTACTTCCTAAAACTAAGTTACCTCTTCTGCTAAATAGAGATAATAACATTAGAATTGTTAAGACTAACTAACATAAACTTCTTAAAGACAATATGTACTCAAGAAATACAAATTCCCTAATCTTCCCAAATATAATAATATGCTTTTCCATGACTAGGTCCTTGGCTAAAATTGTCCAGATAAAGGTAATATGTGTAATAGCATATTGTAATATTTAGATATGAGTAAAAACAATTTTCCTCTAAAAGAGATATTATTTTAGTACAGATCCTGTTAAAAATATACATTTTTATATTATAATTCTAGAGATTCTTATTCATTTACTTTGACGTGAGAATCTGAGAAATAGCATTTTTAGTCTTAATTGATTCTGATGCTGGTTTCCTGGGAAATCAGATTTTGATAAGCACTATTAAAAGCTGATCAATTCACAATAGGAAATACCTGTATACTTGTGACAGCAAAATAAAATGAAGAAATAAGGAATTTTCCACTATTAATTAGTTATATTGAACAATTTTAACTAAATAGTTATATTGTCCCAAATACCAATCAATGAAAATGTATTTAATAAACTTGGCATATGATGGTTTTGAGTGAAAATAACCGGATAATATAAAATTCATGTCTAAATAAGGGGAAAAGGAACATAAATTCTTCTGGAGTTGAGCCAGGAAGACTTATTCAGTAAGTGACATTCCAGAGGAGTTTCTGTTGTGAGAAAGTTTCACTGTGCATAACCCTTTTACAGACCTTAGATTCTAGGGTACTGAATCTCCTATATAATTGAGCAAATGACACATTATTGAGAATGAAATGGAGTGGAGATAATCCCTTTTCCTTTTCTGGATAACATGGGAAAAAGTACAATACTGATATTAGTAATGAAGTTTATTATTGCCACATATTTATACTGACACAATTTATTGAATTGAGCATTTATGTTCAAGGGTATTTCTACTTTTACTGTTGAGAATGACTTATTTTTCAAATTACACTTACTACCATTACCTTCTTTTCCTGAAGGAGAATATAATATATTTTAATGTCATTGGACAACAAATTAGGATGAGACATGAATGACTTTTAAGTCCAAACTTTTATGTTTGAAGAAGCAACAATTGAAATAAACCAGTGTAGCTTTGCACATATATGAAGTTGTTCACTTTCTTTCTAAAGGTTGTCTGCTGTCTCTAATAGTATAGTCGACTGTTGTATAATTACCCTAATGCTATTTTATGAAATGAATAATGAAGATGAAAGGCAGTGTATATAGAATTATCCTTCTGTTAGTCTTTTATGGTTTTTAGAATGCAAAATGAAGGTAATATTAGTAGTAACTGACATTTCACGTAGCTTGTTTATGCTATTAACAATTACTTTGAAATCCCCTGTATAAGTAATAAACACAACAATTACCAAAATTTTTTAAATTAAAAACTAGTGTGTCATTTGCTAACTAAATATAAATTTAGGAATTCTTTTCACACCACATATTCTTGATTATAATCAGGTCAGTTTTACTCCTTACTTTATTAATATTTACTTGAGTATTTATCAAAAGATAATTTTTCCATCACCAGGAGTAGGTAAATATTTAAAAAGGGATTTCATCACAATCAGAGATTCCTCTCAGAAATGTTGTAAATTAATGTGTCTGAGAGGCATATGGTAAAAATAATGCTTCAAAATCAGTTGATAACAACGTATTTCTGGTAAAGAAAAATTGATATAAAGAATGACTTGACTCTTAACTGTATTAAAAATTATTGGTTCTATTTTCCATGCATGTTTTAACTTGTAAAAAAAAAATAAAATGCATGCTCACATTTTTAAAATACACTTATTAGCAATGGTCCATATTATATTTTCTAATCCCCAAAAGAGATGTAAAATTTTAAAGCACAGACAAAAGTTAAACTCTCAAATAATTGATACAATATTTTAAATGAATTTAAAATAAGAAATATTTCTAAGTCTACAAAATAACTACAGGGAGTTCTGTTTTTAAATAGATAAAGGTGATTTTTGCCTTCAGGAGATAAGTGTGGACATTTGAGGATTAAAAAGAAAATATCCAACTTGCAAACTGTTCTATTCATAGCAAGTTTTTTTTTTTTATTTTTGCTTTTATTATACACTGAGCTGTTGTCCTTACAATTTTAGCCTCAAGCTTAATAGATAATAAATATGTAAATGAATAATGATATTAGATGAAGAGGATGTATGTAATTTATAAAATGACCTATGTAGTTCGAAAGCCTGTTAACACACAATGAACTGAATTCCTGAGTTTCTAGAGGAATAACAATAAAAGAAGATTTTTTAAATATTATTTTTAAATTATATAAATTGGGTTTATGTTTTATCATCTTTGTATAAAAATAAAGAATAGCACAATCATATTTCTTTTTTAAATTTAACTATAGTTGATTTAAAATATTGTGTTAGTTTCAGGTGTATAGCAAAGATTCAGTTTTATATATTTATATATATATTTATATATATGTATATACTCTTTTTCAGATTCTTTCATATTTCTTTTTGACAACTCTATATAGAAGTGGAATTTTGCAAAGTCTCCCAATCTTTAAAATAAATACTATCAGGAAAATAGTAATGATAATTTATACCAACATTTTATTAAATGTTAACTAAGTGGAAGGCTATTTATTAAAAATTTTATAGATATATATCACTTTTTCCTCATATTTGTCATTTTGTAGACAGAACCGAGTTTCAAAGAGGTTAATTAACTTGCTCAAAGTCATGCATTTGGCTGAGTAGTTTTATGATGACTTCAAAGTTGTTTAATCACTACATTCTACTAACTTCCACATGCTGATGTTTCTTTAAATAAATTCAGGTATATCATTAAAAATATTAATAGTCCCTTTCTTTACTTGATTAGAAAGTTTCATCAGTAAATTTACCTGTTGTTATGCTGTATTGTAAGTGCAA
The DNA here is from genome assembly GCF_026419965.1 of Kogia breviceps. Taxonomy (NCBI): domain Eukaryota; kingdom Metazoa; phylum Chordata; class Mammalia; order Artiodactyla; family Physeteridae; genus Kogia; species Kogia breviceps. The sequence continues at coordinate 85,387,938 of NC_081313.1, read as the reverse complement.
AATGCTTTAGTGCTTTCTAATTCTACTATGTGAATAATTTGGTCTAACACCTTTTTTTTTTTTTTTGCGCTACGTGGGCCTCTCACTGCTGTGGCCTCTTCCGTTGCGGAGCACAGGCTCCGGACGCGCAGGCTCAGCGGCCATGGCTCACAGGCCTAGCCGCTCCGCGGCATGTGGGATCTTCGCGGACCGGGGCACAAACCCATGTCCCCTACATCGGCAGGCAGACTCCCAACCACTGCGCCACTAGGGAAGTCCCTACCACCTTTATTTAAAGTTTAACCTTATAGGGTACACTCATCTGGAATTCCAGTGCTAGGATTAGAAGAGTCCTTCAGTGAAGATGTTATTACAGGTTTGTGTTAATAAACTGGCTCACTAGAGGAGGTTCTCTCCAGGTGCATTGAGCAAGGTCTAGTTTTTCAGTAGCTACTTGGAGGTAGTTGCTTAGAAAATCAAATCAGATTTATAGGTAATGAAACATAGTCTCACGCAACCGGTTTTGTTTGGGATCATCCAGCTCTTTGCTTCCCATGCAGATGGCAAGTAATTTTTTCAATGTATTATTATTTTTAGCAGTTCTATTGAAGTATACATACAATACATTGCAAATATTTAAAGTATATAAGTTGATAGGTTTTAGTATGTGTTTACAACTGGGAAACCATCACCACAATCAAGATAATGGACATCCATAATTTCTCTGAATTTCTTCATGCTTTTTGTCATCCCTCCCTCCCTGCTACTTTATACCCCAACTCTCTACATTCACAGGCATCTGCTGATCCACTTTCTGTACTTTAAGATAGTTTGTATTTTCTAGTGTTTTATATAAATGGAATAATACAGTGTATATTCTTTTTGTCTGTCTTTCTTTAACTCAACAGAATGATTTTAAGGTTAATCCATATTGTGTATATTAGTATTGCCCAGTAGTTTGCCACTGTATGGATATACCAGAATTTGCTACCTATATGTTCACCTATTGATGAACATTTGGATTGTTTCCAGTTTGGAGCCATTATTAATAAAGCTGTTATGCACACATGTTGTGTGTATGTCTTTCCATGGATGTATTCTTTCTGTTCTTTTAGAAAATACATAAAAGTCAAGTGGCTGATCATATGGTAGGTGTATATTTAACTTTTTAGAGAAATTGCCAATCTTTTTCAAATTGTGCCATTTTGCATTTCCAGTAGCAGTGATACATTCAGATTTTAAATTTTGGCTATTTTTATCATTGTGTAGTAGTGTCTTATTTTGCTTTTAATTTGCATACCCCTAATAAGTAATAAAGTTGAGTGTTATTTCCTATGACTTTATGCTATCTGTATATCTTTTTTGGTGAAGTGTTGGTTCAAATATTTACCCACTTTAATTGGGTTTGTTTTCTTATTCAGAATTTCATGTTCTTTATACATTCTAGATAACAACTTCTTTAATGAGATACATGCATTGTACATATTTTATCCCACTGTATGACTTTTCATTTTCTAATGGTATGTTTCAAACAGCCAAATGTTTTAATGTTTATTATGTCTAATATGTTTTTAAAAGGATTGTGCTTTTGATGTCGTATCTAAGGTTTTCCCTAATCTTAGTTCCCAAATATATCTCCTATCTTTTCTTCTCGAAGTTTTATAGTTTAGGTTTAGATCTATGGCATTTTTGGAGGTGTATACGTCTAGTATATGAAATATGGATCAAAGTCCATTATTTTCCATATGAATATCCAGTTGTTTCAGTACAGATTTATTTTAAAAGACTATCCTTTTTTCCATTGTAGTGCTTTGCATTTTTGTCAAAAATTAGTTGTCCACAAATGTGTGTGTCTATTTCTGGACTCTGTTCTACTCTATTGATCTCTTTGTTTTGATGCCCATAACACACTGACTTGACTAATGCACTTTCGTGTGTGTGTGTGTGTATATATGTATACACACACACACATTGTTTTTTAATTCAGGTGTTAGCCTTCCAACCTTTTTCTTGTTTTAGGTTGTTGTGAGTCTTGTTTTTCATTTTCATTTTCATACTAGTTTTAGAATCAGCTTGACAATTACTATAAACAGTTGGCTGTTTCTTTGTTGTATTTGCTTTGAATTCATAGACCAATTGGGGGAAAATTAACAATTTAAAATTATTAAGTCTTCCAGCTTCTTAACAAGGCAAATGACTCCATTTATTTCTATCACTTCTAATTTATCTCAGCAGAGTTGTGTGGTTTTTACTGTACAGGTCTTACATATCTTTCATCAAATTTATCCCTAATGGTTTCACATGTTTGATTGTTATAAATTATATTTTTAATTTAAATTTCCAATTGCTTATTCCTAGTTCATAGGAATATAGTTGATACTTGTATGGCTGTTATCTCACAACTTTGGTAAAGATACTTACTGGTAGTAGCTTTTGTGTCGATTCCATTAGATTTTCTACATAGATGATGATGTCATCCATGAATAAAGGCAGTTTTACTTTCTGTGCAATTTGTTGCCTTTAATTTATTTTTGACCATATTGCACTGGCTGGAACCTCCCATACAGTGTTTAATAGAAGTATTAAGAGTTAATAGCCATTTGCTTTTGGTAGTGTTGTTCTTGAACTTTAGGGCTAAAACATTCAATCTTTCTCTTGAATAGGATGTTAGTTGTAGTTTTTTTGTAGATGGACGTATTTAGGTTGAGGAATTTTCCTTCTATTTCTAGTTTGCTGAGAGTTTTGTTTGTTCATTTTCTTAGATGTTCGATTTTGTCACTTGCTCTTTTTCTGTCTATTGAGATCATCATATGGTTTTTATTCTTTTGTGTGTTCACATGATGGATTTAATTGATACTTTTCTAATGTTTAGCCCACCTTTAGCCCTGGGATAAACTCCATATTTTACCTTTTAAATGTTGTGTTTCATATTTGTTTGGCTTAGTATGAGGCAGCTGATGGATTTAAAGAATTGTTAGGGAGTAATATTTTCCTCCTCTTCAATTTCTGGATACATTTTAGGATGTAATTGTTCTCCATATATGTTTGGTATAATTCACCAGTGTAGCAGTATGGGCTTAAAGTTCTCTTTGAAGAAAAGTTTATAAAAAGCATTTTCCTTAGTAAAAATCAACACTTCAGTGTATCTATTTCTTCATGAGCAATCTTTGGTGTCTTTCAAGGAATTAGTCATTTCCTTATAAATCATCAAATTTAGTGGCAGAACACTGTTTTAATATTACCTTCTTAGTACTTTGATATCATCTTTTCTATTCATGTAATTAACATTTTCTCTTATCTCTTTTTTCCTCATCAGTCTTACTAGAAGTGTATCATTTTATTGATCTTCTTAAAGAACCTGATATTGATTTTACTTATTTTCTCTTTACCATGTCTATTTTAATGACTTGTGCTATCATTTTTATTTCCTTCCGCTTATTTTGGGCTTAATTTGCCCTTCCTTTTCTAGTTTCTAAGGTTGAAGCAAAGGTTGTTAATCTGAGATCTTTCTTCTTTACTAGAATGGATTTTTAACATGATAAATATCCTCTTAAGTATTGCTTTAGTGGCATCCTGTAAACTTTGATATGTTTTATTTTCATTCAGTTAAAAACTTTGTAATATCCTTCATCTTTTTTGAACCATGGTTTATTTTAAAGTGTTGTATAGTTTTTAGATGTTTGGTGATTTTTATGTAGCTCTCTGTTATTGATTACTACTTGAATTACACTGAAGTTACAGAAAATCTTTGAGTATTTTGAATCATTTTGAAACTATTGAGTATTTTTATGCCTGTAGTATTTTCTACCTTGGAAAATGTTTTGTGTGCACTTAGAAAGAATGTCTTCTATAGTAGTTTAGTGGTGTATTCTAAGATGTCAATTATATCATATTGCTTCGTAGTGTTTTTCAGCTCTTTTATCCTTGCTGATTTTCTATCTGTCCTACCAATTGATAGAGGGGTATTGACATCATCAAGAAAATTATGTATTTATCTATTTTTCTTCAAGTTCTATCAGTTTCTGATTTTGAATCTGTTATGAGGTTCATGAGTTTTAGGGTTTATATATCCTCTTGAAGAATTGACCTTTTTTATCATTTTAAAATAAATTTTTGTATCCCTAGAAATAATCTTTGCTCTGAAATCAACTTTACCTAATTTATAATATAACACTCCAGCTTTCCAGCTTCCTTTGACTATTGTTAGCATCAAATATCTTTTCTCAACATTTTACTTTTAACCTATTTATTTCTTTATATTGAAGTATGTTTTTCATGAGAAACATATGATTAGGTCTTGTTTTTTAATCCAAACTGACAATATTTGACTCTTAATTGATATTTTTAGTCCATTTAAATTAATGTGGTCATTGATATGGCCAGGTTTAGGTTTAGCATCTTACTCTTTTTGAAAACATATATCCCATCAGTTCTCTTTTATTCCTGCCATCTTTTGTGTTTTTATGATTCAGTTTTGGCTCCTTTGTTGACTTATTAGCTATAATTGTTTTGTTATGTTAGTGCTAATTTAGGATTTACAATATATAATTTTCACTATTCACAATTTGTTTTCAAGTCATATTATCTCATTTCACTTTTAGTATAGGCATCTTACAGTATTATATTGATAATTCCATTTCTCTCTTCCAACCATTGTAATAATGTTGTCATGTATTTTACTTACTCATATGTTATAAACCCCACAGTAAATTATTACCTTTTTAAAGGAAGTTATTTTTAAAAGCTAATTAAATAAAAATAAATCACTTATTTACTCACGTATTTACTCTTTCTGGTACTCTTCATTCTTTTGAGTTGATCCATATTTCTATCTGCTGTCATTTTTCTTTCTGCCTGAAAGATTTTGTTCAACACTTCTTGAAGTGTGAGTTTGATGGTAATGAATTTTTCAGCTTTTGTATGTCTGAAAAAGGTTTTATTTTCGTCTTCACTTTTTGGAGGATTTCATTGGGCATAGGGTTCATGATTGACATTGTTTTTCTTTTTTTCTGTTATTTAATGATGTTGCACTGCAGGCTTCTGGCTTACGTAGTTTCCAATGTAAGGATTCTGTGGCATCCTTACCTTTGGTTTTTTTGAATATACTATGCTTTTTTTCTTTGGATGCTCTTATAATGTTATGTTTGTCATGTTTTAGGTGATTTGGTTATAATGCACATTGGTGTAGTTTTCATCATGTTGCTTGCACTCTAATTTTGCTGCATTTCTTTGATCTATAAGTTTATAGTTTCCATAAAATTGGTAATAATTTTGGCCATATTTGTTTTCATTTTTTTAATTCTCTGATCCTCTTTCTCTCCTTTAGGTTCCCCAGTTACAAATATATTAGACCCCTAAGTCATTTAATGTTTTTCCATGGCCCATTAATGATTTTAAATTTTATTCTTTTTCTGTCTTCATTTGTAAAATTTGTAGTTCCCTATCTTTAATTTCAATGTTTTTCTTCTAGAATGTCTAATCTACCGTTAATTTCATCTAGTATATTTTTCATCAAAAACATTATAATTTCTTTTTTTTTTTTTTTTTTTTTTTTGCGGTACTTAGGCCTCTCACTGTTGTGGCCTCTCTGGTTGCGGAGCGCAGGCTCCGGATGTGCAGGCTCAGTGGCCATGGCTCACGGACCTAGCCGCTCCACAGCATGTGGGATCTTCCCAGACCGGGGCACGAACCCGTGTCCCCTGCATTGGCAGGCGGACTCTCAACCACTGCACCACCAGGGAAGCCCAAACATTACAATTTTAATATTTGGATGTTTAACTTAGACCTTTTAAAACATTTTTCCATGTCTTTATACAAAGTTTTTGAATATATAGAATGAATTCAATAACTATTTTAATGTCCTTGTCTGTTGAACATCTGGTTAAATTCTGGGTGAGTTTCACTTGGTTGATTTTCCTTCTCAGTAACGGTCAAATATTTTTTTAATTCTTTGCTTCCCTGGCAATCTTTTATCAGATGTTGTACTTTGTGAACTTACCTTTTTCTTTCCTGGATTTTTTTTTCTCTATAGATTTTCATGGGTTGTGTTCTGTTCTGAGATGTAGTTAAATTTCCTGAAAACTTTTTAATGTTTTTAATTCTTTCTTTGGGTGACAGTACCAGAGTAGTGTTTAACCTAGCATTTTGGCACGAGATCCTTTTGTGTACTTCGTTCACTGCTCCATGAATTATGAGGTTTTCTAGTCTTTCTAATGGGAACAGGACATATTCTCAGTCCTGTTAAGCACTGGACACTCTTACCTGTAATACTCTCAAACATTTAATTACCTGTCCTTGGGTACTTTTCTCTCATGTATTCAAAAATCAGTACTCTGTCAAATAGTTGAGAGAAGTCCTTTATATTTATCTAGATTTCTCTAGTTGCACAGAACTTTTTTCTCCTCTACTTTGTTCTGCAAACTCTTTGCTTTCACTAGAATCTCTACTCCATGTTTCATCTCAGAGATTCTTCTGAGCTTCATATGAGTTTCCTATTTCTATATCTGGAAATTCAGGGCAGTAGGTTGGAGAGATGATAGTACTCACCTCATTTCCTTTTCACCTCTCAATGATCATTCTCCTTTTTTGTCTTAAATTTTTGGCTGTTTCCAATGGGAGGGTGAATCCTGTACCACTTACTGCATTTTGGCTGCAAGCAAAACTACTCAGTGAGTTACTGAGAAACTGATTTGGTAATAAGAGCAATAATTAGTAAAAGTATTCCTCTTTGGTAAAACATACTGAAATATTGACACTGTGATGTTATTTTAGAATGTTTCTAAAAGCCCCCAAAATATTGTGTTGTGGTCCTTAGTTTGGATTTAGTCACAGTCCTTTTTATACAGTATTGCTAACATTCTGATTTGCTTCTCACAGCTTTGTACAGTATTTATGAGAGGTAAAATTTTGGCTAATAAACTGCACCTATTTTGAACTATTTTTCTATGAAACCCACTGTCACTCATATAACAGAAAAGAAACCCAGAACTCTTGCATGATAAACACGTGTGAAAACTTTTTATTTTTGGTCCTGACACTTTACAAATCATATGATTTCTTTGAGTTTGTATTCTCATATAAAAAATAAGTATAAGATCTAAAATACTATGACTACTAGAATAGACTCTTATACAAAAGCTCTGTTACCAAAACTTTATGAGTGAGATATACTGAGAAAGAGAGATAAATGGAATAGTACAATATTTAAGGATGAAGGATGATAGGACTCACATTAACACTGAGGGTTCACCTTGAAGCTTAGCTACTTTCGATACACAAAAATCATCTCAGTCTTGAAACACATAGAAATATTCAAAAAATGAGAACAACAATAAAAAGAAAATAAATCTTGAAAAAATTACAGTTGTATATGTACCACTTTTGTTTTAAATTTAATCATTACCATAAGGACTAAACATATTATATAATAATACACTTAAATATTTTCATATGTTGTGGGTATGTCAATATAAGTACAAGGTACTTGTGAACTACCTTAAGTTTCTACCTTAAGTACTATATTTAATTTTGGTTTTATTGATAAGTAAACAAAGAGGGAAGTACATATTTATTTTATTTAAATAAAATCAAGTTTATATAAGAGATATGTATTCCCTGATACTAAAAATTGATAGGAATTTATTTACATGAAAACATGTGTGTATTTTCACATATTAATTATATTTATATATAATATATAATTATATTAATTAATTATAATTAATTATTAGTTAATTATAAAATATATAATTTGAAATAATTGATGTAATATATATACTTCAAAACTTAATAGACAATAGAATTAACTTTGCAATCTCAACAAAAAGAATAGCTTTCATTCATCATTTATTATTATTTTTTTAAGTGCAATGTTCCTTGGTATCCTCTTTCATTTTTTTTTTACTTTCAAGTTACAGAAGAATTTTCTTTATCAAATTAATAAAAACTGTGACAGCTAATCACAGCTTCCATTGTTAGAAGGGTAGAAAAATTAAGTAAAGATAAATTGATAAAATATATTTCAAAGGACTCTCCATTTTTTTTATCTTTTAATGAACTTAGTCATTTAAAATCCTTCCAGAATTCTAGATGTTCTTTCTGAAATATTGTAGGTACTGAAGAAATTTCAGCCTAATTTTGTTCCTTCACTCTGCTCTTTGAGCCTGGAGATCTAAACTTTCTAGAAAGGCATTTTGGGGCTTAGGCACCTACAGCTGGAGCAGCCAATTGGCAAAATTGTGATCTCAGTTGGAAGAATATGAGGGTCTCGGGGCCAAATTCTAATGATCTGTGTTCATGTTTCCTTTCCGTATGGTTAAAAAACTCAGAATTTTTTTAGTTGAAAATTTAATACAGTTTGATAACTACTTAATTTGCATTTATAGGAATTTTCCATGTTAAGCTCAATATCAAAGTTCTTAGAATGTATTTAGTTTTGAATTTAAGAGATATCATTATGTAATCATAACATTTTTAAAATTTAATTTAATTTATTTTTTTATACAGCAGGTTTTTATTAGTCATCCATTTTATACAAGTCAGTGTATACATGTCAATCCCAGTCTCCCAATTCATCACACCACCACCCCCACCCCCCGCTGCTTTCCCCCCTTGGTGTCCATACATTTGTTCTCTACATCTGGGTCTCAATTTCTGCCCTGCAAACCGGTTCATCTGTACCATTTTTTCTAGGTTCCACACATATGCGTTTATATAAGATATTTGTTTTTCTCTTTCTACTTACTTCACTCTGTATGACACTCTCTAGACCCATCCACGTCTCCACAAATGACCCAGTTTCATTCCTTTTTATGGCTGAGTAATATTCCATTGCATATATGTACCACATCTTCTTTATCCATTCGTCTGTCGATGGGCATTTAGGTTGCTTCCATGACCTGGCTATTGTAAATAGTGTTGCAATGAACATTGGGGTGCGTGTGTCTTTTTGAAATATGGTTTTCTCTGGGTATATGCCCAGTAGTGGGATTGCTGGGTCGTATGGCAGTTCCATTTTTAGTTTTTTAAGGAACCTCCATACTGTTCTCCATAGTGTCTGTACCAATTTACATTCGCACCAACAGTGCAAGAGGGTTCCCTTTTCTCCACACCCTCTCCAGCATTTGTTGTTTGTAGATTTTCTGATGATACCCATTCTAACTGGTGTGAGGTGATACCTCACTGTAGTTTTGATTTGCATTTCTCTAGTAATTAGTGATGTTGAGCAGCTTTTCATGTGCTTCTTGGCCATCTGTATGTCTTCTTTGGAGAAATGTCTATTTAGGTCTTCTGCCAATTTTTGGATTGGGTTGTTTGTTTTTTTAATATTGAGCTGCATGAGCTATTTATATACTTTGGAGATTAATCCTTTATCCATTGATTCAATTGGAAATATTTTCTCCCATTCTGAGGGCTGTCTTTTCATCTTGTTTATGGTTTCTTTTGCTGTGTAAGAGCTTTTAAGTTTCATTAGGTTCCATTTGTTTATTTTTGTTTTTATTTCCATTAGTCTATGGGGTGGATCAAAAAAGATCTTGTTGTGATTTATGTCAAAGAGTGTTCTTCCTATGTTTTCCTCTGAGTTTTATAGTGTCCGGTCTTACATTTAGGTCTCTAATCCATTTTGAGTTTATTTTTGTGTATTGTGTTAGGGATTGTTCTAATCTCATTCTTTTACAGGTAGCTGTCCAGTTTTTCCAGCACCCCTTATTGAAGAGGCTGTCTTTTCTCCATTGTATACCCTTGCCTCCTTAGTCATAGATTAGTTGACCATAGGTGTGAGGGTTTATCTCTGGGCTTTCTATCTTGTTCCACTGATCTATATTTCTGTTTTTGTGCCAGTACCATATTTTCTTGATTACTGTAGCTTTGTAGTATAGTCTGAAGTCAGGAAGTCTGATTCTTCCAGCTCCACTTTTCTCCCTCAAGACTGCTTTGGCTATTTGGTGTCTTTTGTGTCTCCATACAAATTTTAAGATATTTTATTCTAGTTCTGTAAAAAATTGCCATTGGTAATTTGATAGGGATTGCATTGAATCTGTAGATTGCTTTGTGTAGTATAATCATTTTCACAATATTGATTCTTCCAATCCAAGAACGTGGTATATCTTTCCATCTGTTGGTATCATATTTAATTTCTTTCATCAGTGTTTTCTGCATACAGGTCTTTTGTCTCCCTAGGTAGGTTTATTCCTAGGTATTTTATTCTTTTTGTTGCAGTGGTAAATGGGAGTGTTTCCTTAATTTCTCTTTTAGATTTTTCATCATTAGTATATAGGACGCAGGAGATTTCTGTGCATTAATTTTGTATACTGCAACTTTATTTCATTGATTAGCTCTAGTAGTTTTCTGGTGGTATCTTTAGGATTCTCTATGTATAGTATCATGTCATGTGCAAACAGTGACAGTTTTACTTCTTTTCCTATTTGGATTCCTTTTATTTCTTTTTCTTCTCTGATTGCTGTGGCTAGAACTTCCAAAACTATGTTGAATAAGAGTGGTGAGAGTGGGCAACCTTGTCTTGTTCCTGATCTTAGTGGAAATGGTTTCAGTTTTTCACCATTGAGAATGATGCTAGCTGTGGGTTTGTCATATATGGCCTTTATTATGTTGAGGAAAGTTCGCTGTATGCCTACTTTCTGCAAGGATTTTATCATAAATGAGTGTTGAATTTTGTCAAAAGCTTTCTCTGCATCTATTGAGATGATCATATGGTTTTTCTCCTTCAGTTTGTTGATATGGTGTATCACGTTGATTGATTTGTGTATATTGAAGAATCCTTGCATTCCTGGGATAAATCCCACTTGATCATGGTGTATGATCCTTTTAATGTGCTGTTGGATTCTGTTTGCTAGTATTTTGTTGAGGATTTTTGCATCTACATTCATCAGTGATATTGGCCTGTAGTTTTCTTTTTTTTGGTAGTATCTTTGGTTTTGGTATCAGGGTGATGGTGGCCTCAGTTTTAGTTTGGGGATGTTCCTTCCTCTGCAGCTTTTTGGAAGAGTTTGAGAAGAATGGGTGTTATCTCTTTTCTAAATATTTGATAGAATTCACCTGCAAAACCATCTGGTCCTGGGCTTTTGTTTGTTGGAAGATTTTTAATCACAGTTTCAATTTCATTATGTGTGATTGGTCTGTTCATATTTTCTATTTCTTCCTGGTTCAGTCTTGGAAGGTTATACCTCTGTAAGAATCTGTCCATTTCTTCCAGGTTGTCCATTTTATTGGGATAGTGTTGCTTGTAGTAGTCTCTTAGGATGCTTTGTATTTCTTCAGTGTGTGTTGTAACTTCTCCTTTTTTATTTCTAATTTTATTGATTTGAGTCCTCTCCCACTTTTTCTTGATGAGTCTGGCTAATGATTTATCAATTTTGTTTATCTTCTCAAAGAACTAGCTTTTAGTTTTATTGATCTTTGCTATTGTTTTCTTTGTTTCTATTTCATTTATTTCTGTTCTGATTTTTATGATTTCTTTCCTTCTGCTAACTTTGGGTTTTGTTTGTTCTTCTTTCTGTAGTTCCTTTATGTGTAAGGTTAGACTGTTTATTTGAGATTTTTCTTGTTTCTTGAGGTAAACTTGTATTGCTATAAACTTCTCTCTTAGAACTGCTTCTGCATCCCATAGGTTTTGGATTGTCATGTTTTCATCGTCATTTTTCTCTAGGTAATTTTTGATTTCCTCTTTGATTTCTTCAGAGATCCCTTGGTTATTTAGTAACATATTGTTTACTCTCCATGTGTTTTTCTTTTTTACGTTTTTTTCCCAGTAATTGATTTCTAATCTCATAATGTTGTGGTCAGAAAAGATGCTTGATATGATTTCAATTTTCTTAAATTTACTGAGGCTTGATTTGTGACTGAAAATGTGATCTATCCTGGAGAATGTTCTGTGAGCACTTGAGAAAAAAATTGTAATATGCTGTTTTTGGATGGAATGCCCTATAAATATCAATTAAATCTATCTGGTCTATTTTGTCATTTAAAGCTTGTGTTTCCTTATTAGTTTTCATTTTGGATGATCTGTCCATTGGTGTAATTGAGGTGTTAAAGTCCCCCCACTATTATTGTGTTACTGTCAATTTCCTCTTTTATAGCTCTTAGCAGCTGAATTATGTACTGAGGTTCTCCTATGTTGGGTGCATATATATTTATAATTGTTATATCTTCTTCTTGATCCCTTGATCATTATGTAGTGTCCTTCCTTGACTCTTGTAACACTATTTTAAAGTCGATTTTATCTGATATGAGTATTGCTACTCCAACTTTCTTTTGATTTCCATTTGCATGTTATATCTTTTTCCATCCCCTCATTTTCAATCTGTATGTGTCCCTAGGTCTGAAATGGGTTTCTTGTAGAGAGCATATATATGGGTCTTGTTTTTGTATCCATGCAGCAAGCCTGTGTCTTTTGGTTGGTGCATTTAATTCATTCACGTTTATGGTAATTATTGATTTGTATATTCCTATTACCATTTTCTTAACTTTTATGTGTTTGTTTTTGTAGGTCCTTTTCTTTTGTGTTTCTCACTTAGAGAAGTTCCTTTAGCATTTGTTGTAGAGCTGGTTTGGTGGTGCTGAATTCTCTTAGCTTTTGCTTCTCTGTAAAGCTTTTGATTTCTCCATCGAATCTGAATGAGATCCTTGCCGGGTAATCTTGGTTGTATGTTCTTCCCTTTCATCACTTTAAGTATATCATGCCATTCCCTTCTGGCTTGTAGAGTTTCTGCTGAGAAAGCAGCTGTTAACCATATGGGAGTTCCCCTTGTATGTTGTCACTTTTCCCTTGTTGCTTTCAATAATTTGTCTTTGTCTTTAATTTTTGCCAATTTGATTACTATGTGTCTTGGTGTGTTTCTCCTTGGATTTATCCTGTATGGGACTCTCTGCACTTCCTGGACTTGGGTGGCTCTTTCCTTTCCCATGTTAGGGAAGTTTTCGACTATAATCTCTTCAAATATTTTCTCGGGTCCTTTCTCTCTCTCTTCTCCCTCTGGGACCCCTATACTGCAAATGTTGTTGTGTTTAATGTTGCCCCCAAGGTCTCTTAGTCTGTCTTCATTCCATTTCATTCTTTCTTTTTTATTCTGTTATACAGCAGTGAATTCCACCATTCTGTCTTCCAGGTCACTTATCTGTTCTTCTACCTCAGTTATTCTGCTATTGATTCCTTCTAGTGTATTTTTCATTTCAGTTATTCTATTGTTCATCTCTGTTTGTTCTTTAATTCTTCTAAGTCTTTTTTAAACATTTCTTCCATCTTTTCGATCTTTGCCTCCATTCTTTTTCCAAAGCCCTGGATCATCTTCATTATCATTATTCTGAATTCTTTTTCTGGAAGGTTGCCTATATCCACTTCATTTAGTTGTTTTTCTCGGGTTTCATCTTGTTCCTTCATTGGTACAAAGCCCTCTGCCTTTTCATCTTGTCTATGTTTCTGTGAATGTGGTTTTTTTTCCACAGGCTGCCAGATTGCAGTTTTTCTTCCTTCTGCTGTCTTCCCTCTCAACATTTTTCTTTATATATTCCTATGGTACAGATGAGTTTATATGAATATAAGATTGATTTAAGCTTTACTTGAAGTTCAAGTTTGAGTTTAATTTTAAATAAGGAATTGATAGCAGTGGCAGTGGTTTTAGTATTTTTAAAAACTAAAACTACATTTTCTAATTCTTTGACTTGGTCTTAATAGTGTGTTATGCAACTTACAACTGTGTCGTTAAAGCTTTAAAACTTTGTCACTAAAATAAAACGTCTTGTTAAAGTTCATCTTGAAAAACGTAAGGATGGGGCCAAGCTTGTAAAAGATGGTACACCTAAGTTGGTAGAAAATTATTTCTCTCTGTTTTGTAATTGAAGAAAATATGGCAAGTATTAGTTTGTATCCCTCTCTTAAGTTATTTCAGTATATGTTTTTTGGTTGGAAAATAATCAACTTTTTGTTTTCTCTGAACATCTATCTACCAGTTGATAAAACAAGCTATATGTGGAAAAATTCCAACTACTCTAGACTACTCAAAGCATCCATGTGTGACGGCACTGCATTTTGTAGCAGTGTGGTTTGTTTTGTACAAGGAATACTGACATTTTAAGTGAGGAAACATGAAGGAATGGGATGAGAAATACTAGAAACACTTGAGGTTGGATCTCATCTACAGTTTTAAAACATCATTATTTCATCCCTATCCATTTTCTCACATCTTTAAAATATACAAAACTACAGAGAGCAAAGGATAAAAGTTAAGTCATGCAGACCCTGAATCTGGGATACTTAGTTAATAGCAATGCTGTAACAAAAAATTAAAGTTTCAGTACCTTTTTCCCCAGCGTGCCTAAGGTCTCTGGAGAAGGTGAAGGTCACCACTTAGCTGGCATCTGAATTTATGTTCTCCCTTCTATTCTTTAGCTCAACTTACTAGTTGTACTTAAATCTAGCAGATTCGATTGTCCTTGAAAGATGAACAAAAACTGTAATTTTTTTCACATGCATACAAAAAGGTATGTGCAGTATTTATTGGTTAAATAAATATGTGGTATTTGAAATTCATATGGGGTCTTCTAATCTGAGGTTTGTGTAATAATTCAAAGTAAAACAGTGATAAAGAGAGCAATGCATTGGGTGAATTGCTTATTAATTTTGTTAATAGAATTTAATGAAGGGATTTGGTTATATAATATATAACATGTTTTTTAATGAAAGTGGTTTTATCTGAGTAACTAAAGTTTGAGTTATCTATCACAATATGATGGATTATTTATCTTCAGATTGTGTACCAAATTATAAATCCTGTTTCTATGCTTTGAACAGCTAAATTAGAAATATGGTATGGCTCTAGGGAAGTAAAAATTAGAAATTGGTGCAAATATAAAATAATTGATACAGATCTCAGTCCTCAGTGACCCTGGTAGCTTCATTACCACCATACTGAAAGTGATGAGTCAGAAATGTGTCTGTCTCTACCATTTCTATAGCCATTGGTTAACTTGGGATTTTTAACTTAGAAATATTATTTTACATATTTTGGCAATTAGATACAATTTTCCTCTTGAACAAGTTTCTTCAAATATTAAATAAGGTTTTTGTTTTATGGATAAAGATAGCCTCTAAAATATAACATCTAAAATTTTTCCTGCTGAAAATTTCAGTTCTTAAAGGTAATATCTGCCTGCAGTTAGAACATATAGCCATCAATTGCACTGCTGATGATTAGTGTTGCTTATTTTCTTAATTTGTAAAGTAATGGATTCAGATATGTGATAGGTGATTTAGTTATGAAAATAATCAAGAAATGAAGTGGTTAACATGCATCATACATATATTGGAGATGAGTCAAATCTGCTGATAAATTGTTCCACCCATTTTACAATCACTTTGGTCCTTGTTTTTCTAGATAAAAAATGTCCTAGTGCTTTCATATGCAAAGGATCCCAGCTGACCCAAGGGAGCTTTTGCTGCCTCGATTCAGGTGGCCACAAGCTACGCTGTAGGTCAAAGCTTCTCAATATGTGTTGAATGACCAGTTCATATTTTATTTTATTTTTATTTTTTATTTTTTTGTGGTACGCAGGCCTCTCACTGTTGTGTGGCCTCTCCCATTGTGGAGCACAGGCTCCAGACGCGCAGACTCAGAGGCCTAGCAGCTGCACGACATGTGGGATCTTCCTGGACCGGGGCACGAACCCGTGTCCCCTGCATTGGCAGGCAGACTCTCAACCACTGCACCACCAGGGAAGCCCCATATTTTATTTTTTTAATATCCAATTCATTGGGAACTGAAAGGAGATTTTTAGTGTAATTTAAGAAAGCACAGAATATTCACTTCAGTTTTTGTTCAAAAATAACTCAGTGATGTTATACGTTTCATGCCTATCTTCAGTCTTTCAGGAGTCACTAAACTTTATAGTTAAATTCTCTTTCAATGAAATAATTTTGATATTGTATTGTCACTTTTTTTTTAACATATGGCAAACTTACCTTAAAGTATCAGTGTTGTAAAATATTCCTAGCACATAATTTTGTCCACTTGTGACTTTCACAGCCCACTAACTGGACTATAACTTGTTCAATAAGACAAGCTCACTGATCCTGTTTTAGGTTGTTGCATCAATGCCAAATTGCTATAAAAGTTTCTAAATACTTACTTTCAGTTTCTGTACTTAAGTCGTCATGGACCAAAACCAAACAATTCATGATCACTAGCAACAATCCTGAATGACACTTTGTATAGCACCATTCTAGATAACAACAGCTCATTAAACATTTGTATAAACTTCAGGAGAACCACAAGTTTTAAAGTAGTATCACTCTTCTGTGATCAATAGAGATATTTTCTTATGATCTTAGAATGCCTCAACAAAATTAATTGATGTATATCCCTTTTTATGTGGATATTTAAAATAATTAATATGCTTGTTAATTTATCTAATCTAGGTTGAATTCACACCAGTGCTGCTCTCACAAGATGCTACTCTAAGTATGTCTGAGTTTAGTAACTCCATTTGCTAAGGTAAAAATAAATAATAATAGGGTTGTGCTATTATTTGTCTCTCAGTCTTTATCACCCCTCTTCAGCAAGGAGGGAGGACAAGTATTAAGAATGAAATCAATTAAAATTATTAAGTTTATATTAATTAAAATAATACATCAAAATAATGGGCATCAAAAGAACGAACTCTGACTTTACCATGTTGGAGTTCCCTTTTATATGAAGACAAGTAGGATAGTTGAGAAGATGAAATAAGGATTCATGGATGCTTGTTTTGTTAATGCTGGTTGCAAGAATCTCAGGAGGTTGACAGACATGTGAAGCACACGAGATACTATCAGTTATGCAAGATAAGTACATATTTTTTACTTAAAATGCCCATCCTAATGAAATCTTGTTCCTTAATCTCTAAAAAAAAATAAATCTTCATCCCAGAAGCTTTTCAAGGTGTAGTACTTTTTCGCCCCTGTTACTTCCCTGGATGTGTCTCTGGAGATTGGTGATTTACTATGAGTTAGCCTCCAAAACTGCCTCTGCCACACTTTGTTTTTAGGTTGCAAATATGTAAAATATTTGAAATTCTTAATTATGTGTCAGAATGCACATCATCAAACTATTATATTTTATTTTCACTAAAAAACACATATACTCATGATAGAAAGTGTAAGTATATATTATATATGTAAACACAGATCTTTATATCTATGTATAGATGTAGATAGTTATACACATGGACACAGTTGTAGATACAGATAAAAGTAAATATAGATGCACAGATAAAAATACTGATAAATATGAATGTAGATATTTAACCTGATAAATTTCTCCACCCTAGTAAAATAAACTATCATTTTGATTAATAATGTATATCACAACCAATTGGGAAGTATGTCATGTATGAGAAGTGAGAAAACTCAAAGAATTAAATTTTGAAATCAGACTCATTCAAGTAAATGATTTTATCATGTATCAATAATATAAGTAATTACAAATCATTAGTGAAGCAGGGAGAAAACAAGGACCACCAACCATAGCTCTGCATTTCCTTCTTAGCTACATCCAAATGAACTATGGCCAAAATTTGTGTGTTAGTTCTCTAACATATGAATCTACCTTACTTAAGATGAAAGAGCTATTTTGATCATGCAACATCTGTATTTTATAAGAATATAGTCACATAGCTTTTAGGACATTTTCCAGAGAACCATGCTCTATACATCTGCACATTCCAGGTTACCATAAGCAATCTTAGGCAAATTAGGTACATCCTACTAAAAGCATTCCACGGAAAAATCTCTCCTACTAGTAAATAGCATTAGTGCGTTTTTCAGTAGACCTATCATCTAGTACAGATTTGTAAGCATGTTATGTCATCATCTTTCTTCCCCGGATGGAAATCCCCAATAATGGAAAAGAAGGGTTTGTAGACCTCTCGTGTGACTATTTCCTTCTCATTGAGAAAGAAAGAAAAAAAATTGAACAGGTTACATGAACTTTAGAAGATATTTGGTGAATGTCACTTAAATCTATTTGAAAGAGGTATGGAAATGACTGAATTGACTAACTGAACAACTTTCATTTCTGTTGCTCATAGAAAGAATTTATTCTCACACACAACACAACATCTCACTATACCATTTTCAAATAATCTAAGATGAACACATGAGAATCTCAAAGGATGTAAAATCAATCCAATAAAGGTCTTTCAGGATGCATGTGAATAAATTAGTGAACTAATATAAAAATTGAATATCTTGATTTTAACTGATGAAAGGTGAAATTTTAAATTGTAACTAAATCTTGAATTAGTAGACAATAATAGTGAAATTTACACATGGGTACTTAATTTGAAAGAAGTTTTAAAATAAATTTTCATTAAAATATTTGTAATTTTAATGAGTATATACTATATAGAATATTGGGAAATATCAAAAGATTATGGCATTACATATATACTATTCTTTATACTTGATTTAAATTCTATAGAGAGCTGATGAACTAATATTTCTTAAAATCATTTCCTGTAAAACTATTTTCCTTAAGATCTGGTTAGAAATTCATCTGCTTCACAGTCACCTGGGGTCAAGTAATAGATGCATATATCTAAGTTACAGATATATCAAATTAAATGTCTCTTGTTGGACTTAGAAAACTTGCATTTTAGCAAGCTTCAAATGTACTTTTATTTTTTGCAGTACAAAGCATGAGGATCATAGACTCTAATAATGGGCATAGTATCATGATATTATAAGCTAATAATAGTCCAGTCCTGAGAATTGAATGAGGTAATCCATGTAAGTTGCTTATCATAGCACCT
This sequence comes from Kogia breviceps, assembly GCF_026419965.1. Taxonomy (NCBI): domain Eukaryota; kingdom Metazoa; phylum Chordata; class Mammalia; order Artiodactyla; family Physeteridae; genus Kogia; species Kogia breviceps. The sequence continues at coordinate 85,369,158 of NC_081313.1, read as the reverse complement.
GGCCATTAGATGGTACTCAAAAAATATGTTCGTATATAGTGTTCTTAAAAGTATTAAAATTATCCTGAAAAAATTTTACGATAAAAATAAGCAATTTAACTGAAGAGTCAGGCATAAAGGGTATCTTTTATCCAAGTAAAATTAATAGAATAATCATATAATTCTTTAATTGTGGAGATGGGCAAGCTTAAACTGCAAGCCCATTTTTAAAAAATGCTTCAAAATGTAGAGCTGAAAGATTAAGTATAACAGAAGGCATTAGTAGGAAACATTTTTTTAAGTAAAAATAAATATAAGCCTTGTTCAAGCATTTGATTAGCCTAAAACTTGTTACTAGAACATTTTAAGAACTAGGAAACAGAACTGGAAAAGGTACACAAAAGAAACAAAAGTGATGAAGATAACGGTTTCAAATGACAAAAATATCACAAGATTAAGACCATACAGCCAGGGCTTCCCTGGTGGTGCAGTGGTTGAGAATCCGCCTGCCGATGCAGGGGACACAGGTTCGTGTACTGGTCCGGGAAGATCCCACATGCCGCAGAGCGGCTGGCCCCGTGAGCCATGGCCGCTGAGCCTGCGCGTCCGCAGCCTGTGCTCCGCAACGGGAGAGGCCACAACAGTGAGAGGCCCGCGTACCACAAAAAAAAAAAAAAAAAAAGACCATACAGCCAGGAAAGATGAAAACTAAGTTTAAGATGTACTGTTTAGGCAAAAGAGCCTCATTACCAAGAAATAACCAGAATAGTGAAAAAGAGCGTTATTTATTGAAGTGGAAACACAACCTTAAAACAAACAAAATAAACCCAGCAGGGATAAATATATAAAATACATATTTTCTATGTTAGAATGTCAAAATATAAAATCACTTGAATGGAATTTTGTTAAATTAATGGATTATAGAATGTGGGGAGGAATTTAAAGATATTTACTATATGTCAAATTCTGAATAGGTCAGTATAACATAGGATGGAGGGAGGGAGGGATGGACAGATGGATGGACAGATGAATAGATAAGTAAATAAAGTGACTTTAAATGGCACACTGTTACCCTAAAAGGGAAATATCAGTGAACTGGCAATAGCGTAAGTTTGAAACTATCTATATTGTCATGTTACCTTAAAAATATGTTTTTGAACCAAAACTCTAAGCCCTTATTTTCTTTAACTTAATAAGCTATAGTTTTATAATCAAGTAAGAATTTTCCAGTCAATTATTGATATTTTTCCATATGGTTAGTGATCAAGAGGGTTTGGTTTTAGCATTCCCTTCAACTGGGCTAAATGTTAGGCAGGTTTCTTCTTGACTCCAGGCCCCTGACCTTTCTTTTCTTTGAGAGTTTACTTTAGGGAATTTGCAATTGTAAATTCTTTCTCTGCCCCTTTGACATGTAAATCTCCAGTCTCTTGCCAGTTTTAAAACTCAAGAATGTCTTTCTCAAAGACCTGGGATCCACCTCTTTGAAATATAATCATCAGGAAAGATACTCTCTTTCCTAGTCTCTGTGGGAGGGTAAGGCCCTAATTCAGTAGAAGTCTATTAGAAAATACAGATCTCTTGATCACAGTGACGAACCTCCCCACAATGTCCTCTAGTCATCTCCACTAAAGCACTTAAAAACTCTATCTCTTATTTCTCTGGAGTAAGTTCAGTCTCTCCTAAGGATTAGATAAATAAACTGACATTGGATATTAGCATAACAATTAGATGTTATTATTTGATTGTTTGCCCTCAGGTAGACCAAGTACAAGTTAAACTATCTAGTTAATCCTAAACTAGTAAAAAAGGTTCTCTAAAAAATAAAAAAAAGAAATATGGCCAGTGTCATTTATATATTGCCTATGTTTACAAGAGTTTGTATTAAACTGTGTAATGTCAAATGAGTGCAAAATTATCTTGTTTATTTTATTTATTTATTTATTTTTTTTATTTTATTTTTTTTCTGTACACGGGCCTCTCACTGTTGTGGCCTCTCCCGTTGCGGAGCACAGGCTCTGGACATGCAGGCCCAGCGGCCACGGCTCACGGGCCCAGCCATTCCTCGGCATGTGGGATCTTCCCGGACGGGGGCACGAACCCGTATCCCCTGCATCGGCAGGCGGATTCTCAACCACTGCGCCACCAGGGAAACCCTATCTTGTTTATTTTAAATGCTCACCACTTGAAACACATAGTTAGGAGTATGTTACCTTTATCTGTCAGTAGGAATAATCTAACATTCGGGCTCAATTACTATTTTTATCCTCCAACAGAAAGATATATAATCTTGAGTTCTGTGTAATTAGTATCAGAGGACCCCCAAATTATTTCAGGTGAAGGAAAGAAAAAAAAATTGCAGCTTTGTACTTGCTTTTATTACTTTTAGAAAACTTTGAAATGTTCTAAAATCTGTAGTGTAGCACATATCATTCTCTGATACCTGGAGCTATTGGATAAAACGATTAAACTCCCATCAATCACTGCCTGTGGCAGCAATAACAATGTTAGTGGAACAGAGCATTGTTACAAGATTAGTGCCTCCTGCTTTGATAGTAAGCATCTCAGCTTTACCTCATTTATTTTTCATAACTTCCTTGCCTTTGACTCAGCACTTAGGAAGCAGTAGGAGACTATTTGCTGAGGATGTTCAATGTCATTTAAGTATTATATTTAGAGATAATAAAAGTGCATAGTAATTGCGAGTCATATTTAAGATGCTAAAATACTAAAGTATGTAAAGAGCTTAACCAATTAGAAACAGTTTAGGACATTATGAAATGGATTTTGATTAATCACTGTTATTTATGCATTTGAAGATTACTCTTAAATCCATAGAAGGCCTCTTAATCATAAACTATGTCCAGATTTAGTTTACTTCCTGGTGTCAGCTCCTGGGGAATATCCAACAATCTCCATGTCATCTCGTATATTTTAACATAGAGCCATAGCACTCTGGGCAATATATAAGGAAGTAAAGACACAAAGATCATGTAAGACTTTTTAAAGGTGAATCTGCTGGCAAATATTGAATACTCTGTATTAGTTAGGACTACTCAGAAAACAAATTTCCCAAGTACATCTACCAGAAAACAATTGAACCCAGGGATTTGGATACTTATCCAATCTTTGGAACGGATAGATAAATACAAGTTAGTACATTGCTATTAGGTCTTTGGATTTTAGACCTTGCCACTACCACTGCCAAAGAGCCAGAGAAGGTCAGGTTTGCACATGCCACACTCATGTAGCTGGTGACCGGAAATAAATGTACAGGCCAGTTCCAGCTATCACTCACTTCTCTCAGAACATTTGTCTTCCTTTAGCATCTGAAAATGCTATCAGCCGTCCCATTGTCTGATTTTCACACAAGTGTATCTAATTGGCAAATCTTAATTTACATGCAGTATCTTAGCTACAAATTAAGGTGGAATTTTTTTTAAACCCTATTGTCTTTGAGTAGAAGGAGAGTAGAATGAAGCTGGGAAAGGCAATCCAAGTAATTTGCACACAAATCTACTAAGGCATGCAGAAAGCTTTCCTGTCTGTTGTAAGAATGCAGAGGTGGAGAAAATGAACATTTCATTTCAGTGTTTTCTTACCTCAAGACAACTTTTCAGATCTCAGCTTCCTGACTGGGATTGTTTTCTCTATTTCCATTAAAAGAAAATCTTCCACAGAATCAGAAGCTCTGAAAATTAGGGCAATAGTATCAAAACTAATAACCTCATGAAATATTGATGGAAAACACAGGATTCAAAATTAGAAGGCTTAGGTTTCATCTGGACTTTGCATTAACTTGTTGTTTGAGTTAGGCAGGTAACTCAGCCTCTTTAGACCAAAATGTCCCTTAATTGAACTCATATTACTGCCACCTACTAGGTTCTACTAAGGCCTGGAAGAGTGTGGAGAGGTTAAAACCTTGCATGATTCTCCACTCTTAAAGACATTTTTATCCAGGGGGCAACACAGAATATGTAATCAATGATTATATCAATGGAAATATAAGCTGGTAAGCATGACAAATGCAGGCTGAGATTTTGGGAAGGCTTTAAAATGGGGGTTGCATTTTGTATATGGTCACAAAGACATTTGAGAGAGAACTCACTGTATAGGCAGGTAAGAAAGCCAGTAAAATACAACAGCATGAAAAGTTCCTTCTCTTTTTGAACAGTTTCCTTCTATTCCCTAAGCACCAAATATGGGAAAATTTTACTCATTATTTAATTCTCATGATAAGAATATTTCTACAATGAGGCTTTCCTTGATGTCCAAAGCTAGTTTACATTTCCATGTTAAAAGTTTTGGAACATCGTGTTCTTCCTTTCCTTTTTTCAAATTCTCATATTTATGTATGTTTTAGTGTCTGATTTATTTATTAGATCTTAAGCTCTTTGAAAGCATGGATGTGGTTTAATCTTACTGGATCCCCAGCCCCCAAACAGCATGGCATGCTTCATACTCTGCACTTAAGAAATACTTAATTACATATATGAAGAGGTAAATGAGTTTTTTCTGGATGGCAAGAGAATAGAGAACAGACTGGTAAGGTGGTAGCAGGAAATACAAAAATTTAGGTGGGTTGTAGAAATCTTATAAAGCAACTTGTGAAATTAGTTAAGGATTTTAGACTTTATTTAATAGGCAACGGAGGACTTGTAAGACTTTTAAGCAGTAGGAAGTGATTCTATAATATATATATTATAACTAGGTAGCTGGTGAGAAATATATTGATTTATTAACTTCTTTCTATGTTCAAATTGAGGGAAATGAACTTTATGGATTGTTGGCAGTTTCAGCATCTGGAGGAAGAGAATAAATTAACTTCTGGAAGGGAATTCCTGGGTTTTGGAAAAAAAATTACCATGGTGGGCCTTTTTTTTTTAGACTAATTTAAAGCAAGTGCCTGCCTATTTTTCTTGGAGAAAACTGAGATGTCACTATAAATCTGAATTCAGAAGCTGAAGATTGAGAGATATGAATGTGCTTTGTTGAGGAACATGTATTAAATTTGTCTTAAGCAGTCTATGCCCTTGAAGAATTAGAGATGCATTTTTCATAACTATGCATTAGGTCAGATATTAAAATGTAACTGATGTAACTGAATCTATTTAAGATGTAAAAATCTAGACTTGGGGAATTGCACTGTTGATTACTCTGATTATTTTGTTCTGGTCTCTTGAAGTCAACCACCTTTGGGTGTGGGATATTTCCTCTGGAGAACACAAGTGTCCTCACTTGAGGTCCTTCTGCTGTAGAATCTGAACACTTTATGTGAGAAAGAGAGAATGCTTTTGCTTTTGAGGTCTGAATAATTTGGAAGCTTGGTCTCTGAAAGTAAAGATATAGAAAATTTTATTGGCCTCCTGTTATATAGGAATCTAACTTGATTTAGGAAGTATCCCTGAGGTTCACTTATTAGGACTTGTTAACACAAGGGGTCCCTGAACACAGTGTTAGTTGAAGTTCATTATTGACTACAGTCTTGGTCTCTGCTGGGCCTTCTGGAAATTAAGGAAGTGGCTTGTGTCCACACTTGGACTAGAAACAAGGTCCAGTGACTTGATGAGATGGGCTGAGGTTGTCAGAAGTAATAGTGATATAAGTTTGGGTCTGCATATAATGGAAACATATCAGAGGAACTACAAGAAATTAATTATGAAAGGAGAGGAACCTCAAAGAACAAATGCATCTCTTGCCAATAGCGGCACATAGGCACAGAATGTTTATGGCTTCATCATGCTTATCTCCAACCACTTCTCACCTGTTGCTTTGTCTTTAATCCCTACTAATAAATGTGTATAGCCATGCATTTAATAATCCATCGGTATAGTTGTACTTTTATTTGAGATTCAGGAATTGTGGGTGTTCTAATCAAGTTACTTGGCAATGATGAAATTCAATCCCCCACTTGATACATAAACACTGGAGATAGAGACATGAACAGGGAGATAATTGTATAATCTTCAACAAGCCTTCTTTACAATGATATGCAGAAAATAAAGAAGAAAACACAACACAATTTCAAGTGGTGGTAAAGTCTATGAAAAAGAATGAAACAGAATGAGGGCCATAAAACGGAGAGAGGTCTTCAATACAGACAGGAACACTCTTCTTCTGAGGAGGAGCCATAAGAAGAAGTTTGGGTTGTATTTTAAATGTGAAGACAGAGTTTCAAATGGATTTGAAACAGGAGAATGAAGTAACATTTATCAAAAGTTCATTCAGGTTGTTGTGTGATAAATACATTGTAGAACACAGGTGGAAATTCAGAGTCAGTTTGGACACTGCTGCAGTAGATTAGGTAAGAATTGTTGTTGACTCCTGCAGAATGTTAGCCATAATGGTAGTAAAGGATGGTAGAATTTGAGAATTATTTTGAAATTAGGATCTGTATTCACACAAATATACATTGTGAGCCAAACTTGTTGAATTCATATATTACTTACCTTTCCTTTTTAAACCACAAGTACTTGGATAGCAATCAATTAATTCATGCATCTTTATTAAACTCATATAATTCAGGAGGCATTCTTTTTAGCTTTTAATATTTTTTCCTCTTTATAACTTCTTTGCAAGCTATTTGTCTTTATTTATTAAATGCCTATGTTACTTATGGTTTTGTTTTCACCCCACATCCTCTTCTAACTGGAAGTAATCTTGAAAAGACTTATGTAGATCAATAAATTCAATAACCACCAAGTGCCTAAAGCTTCTAAAATCTACGTGTTCTGTCCAGTTTTCTTTTCTGCATTCTATATGCCTATATCCAAATACCTATTAGTATTTTTCATTTTGTACTGGCAATTCTCTATTTGTCACTACAAATCCAGCCCCCATTCTTTTCCATCATATCTGTGACCTGGGAAGCTGTACTCTGTGGAGTCCTGGGCTCCCTTGCCTCCTGATTTTCTGATGGATTTGGCCAATGAGAGGCATTGTGAGAGATTGAAAAAGACAGGAGAGAGAGATCAGGGTATCATTTCTGCAAACTTGTCAGGGTATTTATTACTCCCTGCTGTGAAGAGGTTTGCCAGTAGCTGAATTCATTAATTTCATGGCTCCTGTGAGGCAGCATCACTTCTGGGACTGTATCTCCAACTGAATGCCCATAAAGTCTTCTTTGCTTTGGCCTTTAGGTCCATGAGATGATAACGACTTCCTGTGCTTCCTAATCCCTGGGTGATTTACTTTCACTCCTAGTCCCATTAATCTTGCCCATTTCTTTCTTAAAAATCCCTTAATTAAATATTTTAATTACTCCTTAGAGAAAGTGTCAACAAACTTTCTTTAAAGGGCCAGATAGTAAATATTTCAGACTTTGCAAGCCAAGAGTCAAAATCGAGTATATTATATTTTTATATCAAAATACACTGTATTTTTGACTGTTTAAAATATAATGGTTGAATATATTTTTATAATAATTGTCTAGTAATGACAAGAGTGGGATTCGTTTTTTGGGAGCAGGGGATAACATATTGCTTAATTGGATTTTATGGTTAGTGTTCCCTATCATCAAATTAAATAGAAATGTTCATCTATAAAAACCACTCTTAGCTCATGGTTTATAACAAATAGGCAGCAGGCCTGATTTGGCAACTGGGCCATAGTTTGCTAACCCCTTCCTTAGAGTGTGCCATAGTTTACTGGTTGGGACCTGAGTAATAAATATCAGGATGCCCAACAGATACCTCAAACTTGTACATCCTTTCATAGCTCTTCTCTTGATAACCAATAACAACATTTACATCATTCCAGCCAAAATGTTTTCTTCATATGTTCTCCTTTCTCCAGTATATTCTATCTAAAATACTAATTTGTGTCCTTACTCTATTCCTTTAATTTCCTCTCAGCTGCTCACAGTGTTCAGAAAGAAAAGCTTCTCCAGCTTATGCCTTCATTGCTCAACATGCACCCTGTGCTCTAGTTATATGGATCATTTGCAATTCCTTGATGTGACCACCTTCCTACTTTTACCAAACGCCTGAATCATCTTTTGGCCCTTTCATTCTTCCTTTCCTGGCTAATACTTCATGAAGCTTTTTGAAGTTACTTCTTCCATAGGCTGAATTTGATAACATTAAAAAAGTCTCTTTATACATGTGTATACCTCCATCATAAGTTAATAGGACTGTATTGCAAATGGTGACTCATGTGTAATATCCTCCTGTTATAAGTTCCCCAACAACTAGGTCAACTCCAGACACATAGTGGGGCCATAATACATGTTTATAGAATTAATAAGTGAATGAATAAAATCAATGATTTGCTAGGCTAGATCTCAATAATCCATAAAGGCAATGCTGTAATTTAAAAAAATATAAAATGTTTGTACTCTATCTCAGAATTCAATCTACCATGTTAATATAGATTGATTTCCTGCAAACCCTGAAGAAATTACTGCACACACAAAGACAAATGATGCAGTAAGGGTAAGAGACTATCTAAAGATCATATTTTCAGCAGTTTAAAAGAGAAGAAGGGTCAGTCAGACATATAAGTTTATAATTATCCCTTCTGTGAAAGCTACTTTGATCCTAAATAACTTTTGCTTATCATTCAACATAACAGTGGTTCAGAGCCTATCTTTAGGAGTTAGAAGTGTCCTGGTCCCACCCCATCTGATCCTTCTCTGCTCTGTGACCTTGAGCAAATTTCTCAGTCTTCCACTCTCCTCTGTTCTTTCAATTATGGAATGAGAATAAAAATAGATCTTGCTTAACAGGATAAAACCCTTAGCACTTTAACTGGTACAACTTAATCCCCAAATATATTCATTTTTAATTATTGTATCAATATTCCTGGCATTAATATCACCAAGCACCTACTGAGAAAGAGGAACTAAGCTCTGGAAATATAGAAATAACACTCACTTCAGTGTGTTAGAAAAGAAATCTAAATAAATAAATAAGAGCAAATCAGGGTGAAAGTAAAATAAGCAGATCAAAGGGGGCACAACAGAAAAATTGTCAGTGTGAAATAGAATTTTGAAAAGGATCTTGAAAGAATATGAGTTCAAATGGAAACAATATTTCAGGCAATATAGCATGATATGTAAAAAGGCCATACATTTATAAAAGCCTGGTAAAGAAATGTAAAAGTTAAGAAATAAAAAGTGGTCAAAGGTTAGAGTACAAAAGTAAAATTCTACTTGGACATCAAGTGGGGTTTACTTTATCTAGGATGCCTCCTCTTACTGTGAGACTGGCTTAGGCTCCCAAGCACTACCTTATGTTTATCTTTATTGTCAAACATTTCGTACTGTATTGAAATTACCAATGAACTCAAAACAGGAACTGGGTTCTTTTCAGTGTTGTATTCTCAAAACCCAGCACATAATAGGTGATCAATAAACACTTAAACTGGTGCCAGGCAACTCAAAAGAAGAGTTGCTATAAAAGACCTAGTAAGAAATAACGTTCAGGTAGGGAGAAAGGTCTTCATGTGTAACTCATTTTTGAAGCAGATTCCAACAGCATTATTATATTGTATGAGTTGGAATAAAAGGAAGAATTAATGATTACTTTAATGCAAGGGTTAAAATAAATGACTACAAGAGCCTTGGAGTCATGTAATGTGCCTTAAAGTAAGATACTGAATTTTTTTGGTTTCTGTCAATCTGAAAATGACTATGGGTGAATATATGCCAAGTAGTTAGTCTGGAGGTGGGAAAGTGTTCAAGTTTGGATGTTATTTACTTAATAGGATAATTCATATTAGAATTCATGATATTTCCCAGAAAGTGTATAATGAGAATTTTTTAAATGCTGGATCCTCTGAGAATACAGATATTTAAAGAATGGGTTGCAGAAGGAATGTGGAGAAAGGGCTAAAGTTGTTGAAAATCTTTTTTATTCCAGTGATACTGAAATAATTAAGCTCTATCATCAGATAACAACATTCTACATATTATTGTAAAGATGATGAAATTCAGAGTTAGAAAAGGTTAAATAACTTAGCCCAAGGGGATGGCTCATCCCTGAGTCAAAAGATAGACTCTGTGAACTTGAAACTATGCTTTTCACTCTACCATGCTGCCCATGGGTTTCTCCTGCTATAAAATGAAGAAGTTGTATCAGACACTTTTTGGGGCACTACATAACATATTATAATTGCAGGTAAAGAACCTCTTATTTATATATTTATTACTGTGTCAAATAATGTTCTAAAAGGTTTGTATATATTAATCCTTATTTAATTCTCACAACAAGCCTATAAGATAATTGATACTGTAAGATAATTTTTTCCACTTAAAATTTTCCAGAACTGAGGCATGAAGATATTTGGTGACTTGACCAAGGCCACATAGGCAGGAGCAAGCAGTGCAGCTGTAGAGCCTGTGCTCTTAACTGATAAGCTTTATTGCTGCTCTGCTTTGGCAACCCTTACTGCAGAATTGTTCAAATTCTTCATCTTACAAATTCATGAATACAGTAGGAGGTAAATCTTGGAAGAGAAAATTTCTAGGCCTTTGAAAAAATAGAAAGAAAATAAGAGCTGGAAAGTGTGAGATGTGGCTCAAAAGCCCTATAGATGTCCCTAGATTTGTCGTCATCAAAAGGGAGGCTGTCGGGCTTCCCTGGTGGCGCAGTGGTTGAGAGTCCTCCTACCGATGCGGGGGACGCGGGTTCGTGCCCCGGTCCGGGAATATCCCACGTGCCGTGGAGTGGCTGGGCCCGTGAGCCATGGCCGCTGAACCTGCGCGTCCGGAGCCTGTGCTCCACAACGGGAGGGGCCACAACAGTGAGAGGCCCGTGTACCGCAAAAAAAAAAAAAAAAAAAAAAAAAAAAGGAGGCTGTCAATACAGTGCCATGCTGTCAGATTGTAGTTATTTTATATATATATATATATATAAATATATATAATATATAAAATATAATATATATTATATATTATATTTTATATATATAGGCAATTCAAAAGCTTTGTTTTCTGGTATTTTGAGTGTTTATGTTCTTCACAAGTATTTTGAAATAGTTTAAATATTTCAATTGAATAATAATTCAGAAAAAATTTGTGTATAGAATCATTAAAGAAGTTCTGACTGTTCTTAATAACATAGGTACTTTAATGAAACTAAAAGGGTAAATGAGCAAAGTGGCCTTGAAAGTTGATAACCATGTGTGCATTATATGAAGTACATTGTGTAATGGATAAAAAGATTTTACTTTGAGCAATTACTATCAGTGTGAGAATTCTATATATGAGTAAATATTTCAATCAAATTTTTCATAACCATAATAATCTAAATACAGTTCTTCAGGATAAATATATAGTTTACCACATTTAGTAATTTATCACAGAGTAGCAAAATTTGAAGATTATGTACGGCTTTTCCAATTATGAAGTATTTGATATGTAAATTATAGAACCAATACAACAGGAAATGATGACTCTACCTTTTGAATCAAAAATACAGAATATCAAAAAGGATCCTACAAATTTTTTCTACCTGAAATATAAATAACTGTTATACCTTCATCAAATTTCTGAGGAAGACTTGTAGTTTTATATTGGAAAAAAATGAACTCTACCTTACCGAAACCTGAGTATATGGGCATATAAGTTGAGAATATCAAGTACTGTGAAATAAGGTGCACATCTAGGAAACAGGTACTTATGAGTCACTTTTTCTGTTATCATGAGATTAGATGCATGAGATGGAAGAAGACTATCCAAACTGCCATTTGGAACTATGCTGACGTATTTTTTCTTAGAAGCGACATCAAATGTGGGAGAACAGCATAAAGAACAGTGTTTATAACATTAGTTAAAATATCTTCAACAGAATATCTACTTTTTGATAATGTCTTATACGTGGGATATAAATAAATATGGCAAAGGTATATCCCCTATACTCTAAGATTTTCTTATAAGGGAGAGAGACTTGGAAGAGTAGAAGGATTTATGCATGAGTGAAAGGAATCTTTCCTACTGAAAGGAAGGATTGAAAAGCTTAATTTGGGGGATGGGGGAGCATATTAGTTTTTGATTACTAAATAACAACTTACCACAAATTTAGCAGCTTAACCAATACCCAATATCTATTTATTTATATCACAGTTCTGTAAGTCTAAAGTCTGGGTGGGGTTGGCTGGTTTCTTTGCTTAGGGTCTCTAAAGACCAGAATCAAGATGTTGGCCTAGTTGGGTTCTTATTTGGAGGTCCTTGGGAGAAATTCTCTTCCAGACTTATCCATGTTGTTGGCAGAATTTCTCTTTGCAGCTGTAGAACTGAGAATTCTGTTTTCTTGCTGGCTGTTAGCCATGGACCTCTCAGCAAATAGAGCCTGCCCACCTTCCTTAGCATGTGGCCCTTTCATCTTTATGTCTAGAAACTGTGGCTGAGATGCTTCTCTTGCCTCAAATTCTTCTGATTTCCTCTTCTTTGTACTAACTGGAGAAAATTCAGTGCTTTCAAAGGGGCTTGTGTGATTAGATCAGTCTTACTTAGATAACATCCCTATGTTAAGGTCAACTACATTATAAAAACATGTTATTAAGGGAGTGATATCTCATTTATTCACATGTGTCTGAGATTAGGGTGTGGAATCCTAACAGGACCTTTTTTTTCTAAAGAATTCTGCCAACTGCAGGACCTGTTGGAAGAGTCCTCAAATGATGTAATGTATTAGCTGACCAAAGAAGAAAGACAGACCTTCAAGAGGTCATTGTATGGGAAAGTATTTTGGATTAAGGAAAAAGCTCAGAAATGCCTAGATCTGAGAATGTACAAAGTGTATTTAGAAAATAAGTGTTGCAGTGTGACATAGAACATACATATTGCAGCAAGAAACAGGATTAAGGGATAAAAGTTTATAAGGGATCAGGTTTTTGAGTGCTTCTGTGAGCTTCCAAAACTCTGTTCACTATTTGGTATGAAATAAGATAAAATATGTCAATATTTGCAGATGCTCATTTTTATCTGGAGTAATTGAATGAATGAATATATTTCCTTCCATGAACTGCTTAGAATTTATCTTTTTTCTTGAATTAAACCTTAAGTTTAGATATTAGCACATGAGGGCAAAATGTCACATACACATATTAAAAAACAAGAAGCAAGAGTCTCTTAAATATTTTGCTTGGAACTTCTAGATTAACAGACTTAATGATAACATTAGCCCATACCATTCACTAATAGTGAAAAAAGATATGATACTTCAAAAATAATTTCCTTTATTTCAAATTCTTTTCCTATATCACAGATGTTGCCTTTTCTCAAAAGATATTTTAAACTAGACAATTCAGTTTCTTCAGGGATTAATTTATAGAAAACTAATCTCTCTGCTTCTGCTCTATGACACAAACTGAAAACAAAAAGAGAAATGAGGAGCTTTTTGATGAAAAAGAAATGTTATATAGTGCTACTATGATATATATGAAGATGTACTACCAGAAGAGAGGGGAACACCTGAACAGGCTGAACCAAAAGTACTGAAATAGGAATGGCAGGAAGAACAGGTGACAGGAGACACATGAAGAACACACACAAAAACTTTGGTTAAAGAAGAGATGAAAATTATCTTCAAAATTTTCCCCAAGAATTTAGAAGAATTGTTGGAAAAATCAGTAAAAAAAAATTACAAAAATTATTATTAAATGAGCTATCAGTGGTGCTCAAAACGAATGGGAAATGATAAAAATGAAAGCCATATGGAAATAACAGAAAAGAAAAGATGCATCATAAATAGGCCATCATAAACCCAGAGCAGACTTCAGAAAACCAGGCAAAATAAATTAAGCAAGAACAAAGAATTAAAATAACTAGAGAAAACAGAAGAAATATTACAAGAGAGAAATAGTAGATCTAGCATTTGCATAATTTGCATTTCCAAAAATAAAACAGTATTAAGAAACTAAAATATATAATTCAAGAAAATTTATTGAAAGAAAATGAGTTATCCTATCTATTGAATCAGATATAATTCTAGAAATATGAATGCAATTAATCAAAATGGTGGCCTTGTGGATTTGCCTCATTTTAAAGGTAAAGAATATATTCTGCAATTAAGTAAAATTCAAAATTAAGAACAAAGGAAAAACAGACTAGTTATAAAACTTTTTCTCGTTGAGATATAAATATAAAAACATGACTAATTTTCAGCAGTAACTGGTAAAGTGAAGTGAGGAACTGTAGAGCAAGAGACAGAGACAATTACATGTAATGCTACAGTTAATTATTAACTAGTTAATTAATCAAAACCAAACACAAATAAGAGACAACTTTGAAAGTTAAAGGCTTCAGGAGTAGTAAATGATAGATAGATAGATGATAGAGAGAAAAATGTACAGTAGAGTCAGTAAAATTGTCGGCATTTATTGAACATTTAAATGTCATAGTCAATTTTCAGTGCTTACGTGTGTGACAGTATGTGTGTGTACATAATATCATTTAATTTTTACATCTCTCAAGAGGTAGTTATTATCACCTTTTGAATATGATGAGAATGAGACAAATACACTTAGGAAACCTACCCAGTATTACACAGCTTGTAAGTGATGGCTCTAGAGATGAGATGAGATACCAGGCAGCCGAGCTCTATGAACTGGTGTTCTGAACCATTGCAAACTGGTGGTCTTAACAAGTGTAAACTGGTTCTTAATGGGTGCAAGCTTCATCTGAGGAAAGATAGTTAAAATTACAATTTTAACAGCTGTTTATTGGCCTCAGTCAAATTTCTGAAACATAACAGATAGTCTTAAAAGAACTTTATACATGGGAATACCTTAATATATGACAATCCAATAATAACTAAGGAATAAATGAATGATCTTCAACTTCTAACCACTGCCACACCCACACTCACAAATCTCAGAGGCTCACAGATTAGATTATAACAACTTGTAAATATTTAAATAGTCTTATGACCAGAGAGAGTTTTCAAAGTATTCAAATGAAAAGGCAAACAATTTTACAAAGAAAAGATCAAGAGAATAAATTCTTCAAAATTTAAAAACATTTTTGCCAAACATCATAAAAAGATACAGTATGAATTTTAAAAAAAAGTCTGAGTGAATATTGAATATCCATAATCTGTGAAGAGCTTTTAAAATAAAAAAAAAGTTGCAATAATTGTAATTTTGGTGATTTTTCTTAGGAAATAATCAGAATTGAAGGCAGTTTTAAAAATATATGATTGTTTATTTTTGAAACTACACGTTCACAAATATAGTCAAATAAATTATGACGTGTGTCAGATGGCATATTGTGCTGTCCTAAAAACCATCATTCAAGTAATTTTCCATGAAAGGGTAAAATTCATTGTTTCCTGGTTAAAATGAAAAATGTATGATATATAACTGTATATATGAGTCCAGTCTTTAAAGTAATGTTTATGTAGTAGATTCATGCCAGATATATGTACATATTGATATATTGCCAGCGGCTTCATGATTTTGCCACTTTGACAGTGAAGGATCTTAAATCCTAGGGCCCAGAGACTTTGTAAGGGCCATTTCATTTTACACATGACTGGGCTCTTCCTGCTCTAATTCTGAGAAATATTGCTGAGGATGTTTCTTTCCTTGTTTCTGTTGTTATTTGATGCCTTACTGGACAACCAACAGGAGGTAACACTGAGTTTACTTCTTTTGGGGGGATCATAGCTGACTACATAGTATATGAGGCCCAGTACAAAATAAAAATGTGGGTTCCATTATTCAAAAAACAGGAAATCTGTGTCAGTAAAGGTACTAATAAATAGAGAGAGAGAGAGAGAGAGAGAGAGAGAGAGAGAGCGTGCGCACACGCAAGCGTGTGTGCATGTGTGTGTGAGTGTGAGAGAGAGAAAGTTCAGACACATAAGTTAAATGATGCTTTTTATATTTTATCTGTAATTTCTAGGTGTTTGTAGGAGGATATTTTCCCACAGAATACTTCCAACTACTATACTCTTCTTGACCCAAAAAAACTTAGTCGATCTAAGAAAGATATGGAAAATTTTATTTGAGCCAAGTTGAGGATTGTAACCTGGGAACAGCTTCTCAGAAAGCTCTGAGAACTGTTCCGCCCATTAGATGTCAAAGAACAGTTACCTAAGTCTTTGAGACAGAGGGTTGTACATTAAATGACACATCACTGACAGTTTACACAATCCAGAGCTACATGTACAAAGTGAGTAGTGGGTCATGGGTCATCGTGGCCCCTTACAAGATTAAGAAGAAAGGTTATCTCTTAAGGAGTTATCTTGTTGAGGCTAGGAGAATGTTGCTCTTTATAACCGAGC
The DNA here is from genome assembly GCF_026419965.1 of Kogia breviceps. Taxonomy (NCBI): domain Eukaryota; kingdom Metazoa; phylum Chordata; class Mammalia; order Artiodactyla; family Physeteridae; genus Kogia; species Kogia breviceps. The sequence goes on along the minus strand of NC_081313.1, from coordinate 85,352,953 downwards.
AGGAATTTCTGCCCATGGGGAGGTTTGGTCAATGCATAATGCAGATACACAATGCACAGTAGAGGAGAGAGGGAAAAAATGTTAATGTTCAGATTTTCCTTGACTTGCCTTAGAATACAAATTTTTATTTCATCACTATTCTAATATTTTTTTAAAAGCTATTCAATTTTGTTGATCCTTTCTCCTACTTACTTTATGTTTACTTTATTTATGGCATAGTTTCTTGAGTGGAATCCTTAGATCTTTTATATTTGGTCATTTTATGTATTGTTTTAAAAAATGAATTCCTACCTTGTATGAGGAGACATGAGCCCTTTGTTTCCTATGGCTTGCATTGTCCTGTGACTGCCCTGAGTGTGTTAACTCAGCAGGCTGAGCTGTTCAGGAGGAACCACCAGCTTTCTGATCTCCAGCAGAAATAGGTAGTAGTATGCTACTTCTTCTACATGACCGACTTGATTGCCTGGTGTTCTTCTGATTGTTAAAGTACCTTCCCACCCAGCCGGTTTCTGATGCAATCATTACAAGTTCTCATGGTTACATAGTAAGTTAGATACAGTTGTCCACCTCCTAACTTCACTGAAATTATGTAAAATGTTACTTGGGTGAGTTTCCTCTCTTGAGCACTTAACGTTTGCTTCTGAGTTTTGTCTCCACCATCTGGAATAAAAGAGTAAAAACTTTGCTATAATTGTCACTTCAGTTTTACCCCCAAATTTTGATATGTGATATTTCTATTGTTTTGTCATCCCTATATTTCATCCCTGTATTTCATAATGATTTTCTCTATAACACATTGTTTGTTTAGACTTATGTCTTCACTTGTAAATATCTAAAATATCTCCCTTTCTATTTTCATTTTTACTTTCTAATTTCATTTTATTTTGTTTAATCCATTCATATTTATTTTTGTTCTGTTTTGAAATATTTCTAATATGTGTCTTCTGTGTATCATTTTTAAATCTTTGCTTCTCCCACTTTCTGCTTTCATGACTTCCTGATTTATTTGTATTTGTTCATTTGTTTATGCATTTTTATTGATTCTTTAATTTTGCTTTAGAATTTTGACAGGCTTATGGTAGAATGAGAGTAATAATCGATCATTAAATCATACATCATTGAAAAGAATATGAAATAATTAAGCATATAATGGTTTTTACATACAGTAAATGTAGAATATGCAAAATATAACTAAATTTGGAAGAAAATATTCGACAGAACACTAAAATTAATTAACATAAAAGTTGGGTGAAAATGTCTTCTTTGGAGATAGATTCTAGTCTTTTGTGGTTTACTCTATTTTAACTTGTGGTCTTCTAGCTTCAACCATTTTTGATTAAAAAAATTACCATAGTAATTATTTGAAATAAGATCAAGTCAGGTAATAAACATTGTGAATTAAATAGAGGTTAATCAGTTGTAAACATTCATAGCACAATACATTGAGGGAGGAAATAGAGTAGAATTATAATTAAATTTGAGTGAGACTGTTTCATTTTTATTTTAACAATCATTTCGATTAGGTTCCCACTAAAGAGGTTGTTTTGATAATTCATATTTTAAAATCTCATTTAAAATAATTTTTAAAATCCTATTTGACCATAAAGAAATTACCAGGGATACATTTACTTGATTGCATTATTGCAGAGATTGCATTATTTGAGGGACTTAACATAACTTTGGAAAGAAAATGTAAAAATTGATATTTCTCTAAATGTTCAATTACAATGTTACAAATATAGTAGGGCTGAAATTTAATAATTTTTAAAGAAAATGATCACCCCAAAACTTAACATGCATGTACAAGTGACAATAAAGATAGAAAAATCCTATTTTTAAATCATATTAGACAGACAATAATACAGTCTGACATAATTTGCAGTTGAATAAAATTAATGTTTTCATTAACCAGTTTTTATCAGCAGCACATTAAATGTAGTATAAAGCATGTAAAAATTTAGCAAATCCAAAAAGTAAAAATTCTATAGAGCTTTCATTGATAAAATGGAAATTCAATGAATATTTTATTATCTATTTTCTACAAAGCATATTTAATACTTCTCTGTGGGAAATATAACAATGAATAAGGTATAATTTCTATCCATCAATAACTTAAAGTTAAATGTGACAGAAAACTTAATAATAAAATATCACAATTTTAAATTAATATTATATATGTTACAGAGCATATGCTGTACAATATTTGTGTTATATGCTTCATATATATAATGTATAATATTTGTTTTAAATTTGTGATAATTTTATAGTCAAGTTTTTCTGTCTAAGATTTTAAATTATTGGGGTTAGTGCCTGGAGGTGCATAAGTGGGGAGCTTCAGATGTGGTGCTAATATTCAGTTTGGTTAATTTCTTGATCAACTTAATGGGTAGATTCATTAAGCTGTGCATTCCTGATTTATGCACTTTTATGAGTGTATATTTTATTTCAAAACTACTTTACTTTAAAAAATACATTTATATTACTGAAAGAGAATCAAAAGTTTGAATGTTCCACTAAAACTTGTTTGGAACAGTCCCAAATACCAGCTGGACAGGTAGAGGAAAAGCTTTATTTCTGTGGATTTGTTGCCTAGTATAGCAATGTATGATATTCCTGGCCAAAATCTGGGGTCATCTGAGAAATGTGTATATTGTAGTCTATTAAGAGTAAAGTGAAACATTTAATTTTTCACCTTGAAACCAGAAGTTCTCACATAGTATTTTTCATTTTTAAGTATTTGGATGGGTGACGTAATTAAAAAGATGTATTGTTTCTTCATGGTTTTAATTGCATGCTCTCTAATTGTGTCCACATTATGTTCCCAACTTTACCCTCTTTTAAAATTATGTTGTGGATCATCCAGAAATAAAATTCAGACATAATCTAAACATAGACATTTTCTTCATTGGGTAGAGTGATTGTTTGCTACTAACATAAATCTAAGTGAGAAAAGCTTGACTCACCCATTATAAAGGAAAATCGCAGCACAATATATTTCATTATCTTTTTCCAGATCATTCTCTTATATTTTGCTGTTTCTTAATCTATCCTTAGAGGTTAGAGGAATTCCAGTAATGACGGAAGTCAGTTCTTTTCTGTCACAGTTTTCTCTCAGGGTCTTTGAACCATGAAACACTCCCTTGTCACATGTGAATCAGCAAATATCAGATTAATTAAATGATAAATAGGTCATGCAGAAATTCTAAACAGTGATGTGTTAGTATAAACTTATCCACCAGGGATGGAATTGGGCCTCTTATGGTGGTTAGGATTTTGGTAGACAGAGAAAAATAGAAGATGCTTTCAAGGGAACTGTCAACTTTAGCAGAGGCTGAAAATTTCAAAAACACTATCACCAGTATTCCTAGTTTGACAAAATCTGGGGACCATTGTCATCATCTCCCATATCTGAGATTTTTGATCAACTACATTAATTTCCTCTTTTATAATTTTGATACAGGAAGAGACAACATGGAAAGTGAGGCCCATAGTCTGTGGGAAACTACTTCAGCTACCTTTAATCAGTATTTAAGTTGGCTGTAAAATCACATTTTGAAATTTTTAAAAAAAAATTTGCTACCAGCGATTTAGAAATGCTGTGATTTGTCATGAACATTTGTCCAGTGCAATGAAGAGGTATATTTTCAGGAAAGGCAGAGAATTCCAATAGTTTCCATCAGAAATGGTGCAACTCTATCTACAAGTATCGGTTGGCCAAAAAGTTCATTCGGGTTTTTCTATTGCGATCTTAAAGTTTTGACCAACCCACTACTTATTATAGTGAAAAATTGTATATTTTAAAAGATGCATTATTTATGTTCATATACACCACAGTACCCACTTATACCACACATATTCATTAAATGAATAAATTGACTGAATCTTGGAATATCTTATAAATTCCCAAGTAATGTTAATAGTCCTTAACTCAGCATTTAGGATTTGGGTTTTTTTTTCTTCTTTTTAAAAAATTTTATTTATTTTTGGCTGCGTTGGGTCTTCGTTGCTGCCTCGGGCTTTCTCTAGTTGCAATGAGCGGGGGCTACTTTTCGTTGTGGTGCGCAGGCTTCTTGTTTCAGTGGCATCTCTTGTTGTAGAGCACGGGCTCTAGGCGTGCCGGCTTCGGTAGTTGCCGCAGGCTCAGCAGTCGTGGCACACGGGCTTAGTTGCTCTGCGGCATGTGGGATCTTCCCGGACCAGGGCTCGAACCCATGTCCCCTGCATTGGCAGGCGGATTCTTCAACCACCGCACCACCAGGGAAGTCGTAGGATTTGTTTTAACTTGATGGTAATTGATGAATTGTAGTGCAAAAGCAAGAAATGTATCTTGAAGTAGAGCAGACTTGGATTCAAAGAGCTGCTAATAGCTATTTTTCTAATTTGTAGAGTAAAATTGTGTAGATATTTAGGTTAGAAGCTTTACATTTAACAACGAATGACTTTATTGCTTTGGCACTCACTTCATAAGCTATTGCATAAGGAATTTCAGAAAAGGGGGTGTCAATTATACAAAAAACGTATGTATAAATATAATCATAAGACTTTTTCCATTAGTTTGTTTGAAGAGCTAATCTGCCTGAAGAAGCAATTAAAATGCTTTCATTTTAAGTGTATATTAAATAAATCAAATATGATGTTGTAAACATTCATTATAGATTTATTTTGATATTTGTTCTGCATAAATTACAGATATATGCATAATTTTAATCTTTAAACATCTAATAACATTTGATAATCAGGGCACACAACCATGCACTATAAGTGTTGATGTTTAGTTAATAAAATGACTGTTTCATTCCCTGATTTATAAATAAACCAAAGAGATCCATTAGCAAAGCTATTCTTTAACTTCTTTTGCCTGCCAATATCTTTTTTTAGCTTCATTACATTTAGAATTTATATTACTGATTTGTTGATAATTCCCATCAGTATCACAATTTTTCCATCCATCAGTATGATCGTATTTTTAGATATTTGGATTGCATGAGAGACTAATTTATTTTACTTTTCTTAATTTTGGCCATCTTTATTCAAACTGCCAAAGAGATATTCTCTAGGTGTTCCAACTCAAAGCCAGAGGTTACTTGGGCACTCAGTCTTAGTATGTGATCTAATTTCAAAATGGAGGGTATGTGAAGTATATCTTATTGGCACTTTGCTGGCCAATAAGATAGGTAGGAAAGTCTGCTGAGGTGGTGCAGTGTAAAGATGATACCTCACACTGGGAAAGACTCTAAACCCTGCTTCTTCTCTATTACTACATGTGCTAGAATAAGGATGTGGTATTTGAACCCAAAGTGGCTATATAGTAACCATCAGGAGGAAAAAGGTGATAAAAAATTGTAGAAGTAATTGCAATGACATAATATTATTGAGTTATTAAAACAACCTGGAACTGCTTAACTCTAGCTTTACTTATAGAAAATACATAATCATTTCATTGCTTAGGCCAGTGTTAGTGAGATGATTCTGTTATTTGCAGCTAGATGCATCCTAATTGCTGTATACTTTTTGGTAATCTATACATAACTACCCACATCAGTTTTTATTTTCTCCTTTAATAATTAACTTTTGGGAAGATTTTTGTAAAATTTTACATAGATAAGAAGTTATTGTTTGACATGAAAGCACCAATAAGCGTACCATTGAGTTTTCTAAATAGCTTGATAATTCTTTCTGCACCCATTAAGCAGCAGAAATCCTATTTTCCTCCTGATAACCAGGATAAGTAACACTTGTGAGCATAGTAACTCCTTTCTTTGACTCCTGGATTACTGGTATGAGGAGCACAAGATGGGAGATGGCATTAGGTTTAAGTTTAGCGAAACCCCCTACCATGGCTTCTGATAGAAGCATTATTGCTCTCTGGGAACTAGGAACTCAAGTTCATCAGAGATAAAAATTGTGGGGAAGGGAAGCTTACATTTCTCAAGTGAATCACAGGGAAGAATGATGAGCAGGGAATCTTCTCCATCCACTCCTTTGTTGAAGACATAGCATTACATTGATCAGGGATATAATACCAATTCATTAGATTAAAATATATACCATGTCTAGAAGCATAGCACTCCAATCCCACAGTGCTTCCAGGGGAACCATCACAGGATCATCCTCTCAAAGAACAAGCTGTTGTACTTTCCAACTCCTATCACCAAGAAAGAGGCACATGACTTGGTAGGTCAGCTTGAGTTTTGGAGATGGTGTCCACCATAAAGGGAAATATTACTTCCGCTTATTCACTGGGTAATTTGGAAGGCTATCAGACTTGAGCAACATCCAGATCAAAAGATGGCATTTAAAAATGTATATGCTCTGATATAACGTAGCATGCTAATTAGGCCGTATGATTGAAACAAATCTGTGGTTTTAGAGGACTCAATGGTAGAAAATATGCTGTGTGGAGTTTCTGCCAAGTTCTTTACACTAATAATATTTACATTATCTCTGATAGTTAAGTGCAGTCAACAGGTCTCTGTTCCAGAGTTCTGTTCCGGAACTCTGTCTTTGCCACTGACAACATCAAGTCAAGTTCCACAGCAGAGATCACTATAATTAGCTCTGAACTACAGAGGAACACCACTATTGAGCTTCTTAGTGATATTAATGCTCCCTTCACTAGTGCATTTCTTATTGTTTTGGTGAAACACACACGAGTTGGGTTTTTTAGTCTTACATAATAAATCTGTCCTAGTGTACCTTTATCTCAGAGTATGTTCCTGAATACTTTGTCAAGGCAGTGGCAGAATCTCCACTTTATTAACTATGGGCCATCATTGTACGCACATGTTCCTACCAGGATTTTAAATACTGAAGAAGGAGAAAGGCCCCCACTGTCACTATATTCTTGCTTATCCAGCCTTATATTCCATCCTTGTGGTCCTCTACATTCAAAATCATTTTCCCATGAATATTACTCTAGTACCTTCCCGTACTTATTAGTCGTTATCTCAGTTCCTTTCATGATTAAGCTCTTATTTCCTGGATCAGACACAGTACTTCTCCAGTTATTCCATGTTGAAATTTGGCCCTAATTATTTATCTAGAAACAATTAGGGGTAGTGATTTAAGACCTTGAATAGAGCGAGTATTACCTTGCAAGACTTCATGTAAAGTCTTTGCATGGTCATGGTCAAGGGCAGGCCTCTTGATGACTTTTGTAAGCTCAGAGGTTCCATGGAAATCTGGTGGTTCAAAGTTCTCAGGTACTTCAGTGTAGGTATCCTTATCTCAGATCTCAGGGTCCTATTCCATCCATATCCTTGTCCTTAATTTAGTCTCAGAGGCTTGCCAATGCTCTATATTCAGCCTTATTTGTAGCATTTTTCTTCTTATAATCAGGGCTTAAGCATGAATTTGAGCACAGGCTTGCCTTTTGATGCCAGAGATCAGGGTCCCTTTACAATGTGATAGAGGCTCTTCTGTAACTTTTGCACCATGTTTGAGTTAGCAGCTGACTGACCTGAGCTTGTTTTCTTCCATCCTTGCTTCGGTGGTACTTACTAACAAATAACAAATTCCACATTCCTTATAATTACCGTTACCTCTGTATCTCTCCATTGTTAGAGATATTGCATAAGTCACAGATCTCCTTCCACATCTGTTATATCCCAATTCATCACATGTGAGAGTTGCAGTAATTGTGATGATTCAGCTCACCAAGGGTTATCACCACCCACTTAGCACAGCAATGTAATCCTTGTTGCCATTTGGACAATAAAAATTCAATTTCCAAATTATATCTTGAAAAACTGCTTCAAAAATTCATGGCTGTTAATACCTGTCGTAGTTTGGATTTTGCTAGAAGCAGACACTTGGAAAAGGAGGATTTAACGAAAGCAGTTTTAATGGGATATCATTCTAAAAAAAGTGTTATGGGAAGGAGGAAGGAAAACAGGAAAGGAAAGGCAGGTGATAAAGTGTATCTTATCCAACTGTCATCATGGGCAACATGAACTTAACCCAGTGAAGAACTCAGAGTTAATAAAAAACATGACCTTCAGGGTAAACTCAGTGGAGGGGCAAGAAAGCTAGGATAAAATCCTATCAAGCATGGATCAAAGTCTGCTCTTCAGGGCTTATATTTTTATCGCACATCCAGTTTACCACCTGCACAGGCAGGGAGGTCTCCAGAAGCTGATAAAAAGCTTTCAGGAAGGGCTTACCTGGTGGTGCTGTGGTTGAGAGTCCACCTGCTGATGCAGGGGACACGGGTTCATGCCCCGGTCAGGGAGGATCCCACGTGCCATGGAGTGGCTGGGCCCATGAGCCATAGCCGCCGAGCCTGTGTGTCCGGAGACTGATGTGCAACGGGAGAGGCCACAGCAGTGAGAGGCCTGCATACCGCAAAAAAAAAAAAAAAAAAAAGGTTTCAGGAAAAGAGAGGTGCTGGTAGTGAAAGTGTGGCTAATGCACTGAAATGGTAAGACACAAGAGGAGTGGGGAGGGCACCATAAGTATCTGTTACAGTTATATCCTATCTGAATATTTTCAGGTATTCCTCTATTTCTTTTTCATTTTATTTGTTTTCTCATTCTATACTCCATATTACCTCCTGAACTTTTATGGGGTCTATTCTGTCTCATGCTTTTATAATTTAATTTTTACTTCTGAAATAACTTTCCCTTCAATCTCTTTCCTAAAATCATATAATTCATGTTTCACATCCTCTGTTTACTACACACCACTTCTTGTTGTTTGCCTGAGTTCCTGTATTTGCTTTGAGTTGTTTCATTGTAACTTTAACTTCTTCAATAATTTTTCAAATTCATGTCGGATTGTCGTGGCATAATATTCCTGTATTTCAGGATGAATTTTATCTGTTTTTGTTTATTCTACCGGAAGGAATTGATGCTTGTTTTTTGTTGTTGTTGTTGTTGTTTTGTGGTACGTGGGCCTCTCACTGTTGTGGCCTCTCCCTTGTGGAGCACAGGCTCTGGACGCGCAGGCTCAGCAGCCATGGCTCATGGGCCCAGCCACTCCATGGCATGTGGGATCTTCCCAGACCGGGGCATGAACCCACGTTCCCTGCATTGGCAGGCGGACTCTCAACCACTGAGCCACCAGGGAAGCCCTGATGCTTGTTTTTTAATTCTTTTATATGTATGCTGCAATTTCATTTTGGATTATTAATACTTGAAGGTGTACTTTTGTACCATTTATTAGCAGAACAATCACGTATTTCCTGCCACCTAGTTTCAATTAATATATAAGTTGTGTTTTTTCTTTTTCTATTCAACTTGTTTTTCAGTATGCCTTATAGAAATTGAAGTAGTTGGATCCAGGTCCAGAACTTGTAATCAATCTAAAAAGTGTTTTAATGAATTTATTTTTCATTTTCATAATTTGTATTTAATGTTCTTAAACATTTTTTCAGGCACTCTTTGTCTTGCCTATTGGTCTAAAAAATTTTTTTCCTGACATAATTGTAGATTCACACACAGTTGTAAGAAATAATATAGAGAAACTCCATGTACACTTTACCCAGTTCCCAGCTGTGGTAACATCTTCCGTTGGTGTTGTACAATATTATAATCCATATGTATCACAAAACAACATTAATAAAATCCATCAATCTTATTCAGACTTAATTAGCTTTACATACTCTGCATGTGTATTTTGTTCTATGTGATTTCATCACATGTAGATTTCTGTCACAACTGCCACAGTTAAGATATAGAATAGTTCAATCAATCAATCCCCTTTGCCATAGCCATCTCCCTTCATACCCCTCCCTAACCCCTGGAACCAACTAATTTGTTTTCTATCTCTATAATTTGTCATTTCATGATTGTTATATGAATGGAATTATACAGCATTTAACCTTTAGATTGGCTTTTATCACTAAGCATAATTAAATTGAGATCCATCAAAACTGTAGTGGATATTGATAGCTCTTTCTTTTTATTGCTGAATGACATTCCATGGTACTGATGGTTTAACACAATTTGTTAAACAATTGGTTTCATCCTTTATGTTTTGAAATATCACAGCATATTTATTTTGAGTTAATTTCATACTATATTATTTTTAAGTATCAGAGTATAAATTCTACCCTTCATTCCATCTTCTAAACTCTCTCTCAAAGGGGATTACCAACTCATGAAGTTTTTAAACTTTAGCCATGAGCTTTTTTTTTTTAAGCTAAGAAAACAATCTTCATAGGTGTGTGAGCATCTTAAAACAACAAAATAATCCTAATTTCTCCTTCCCATACCTTGTATCATTGCTGTCATTTATTTCACTTTTATATAAACATATACGTGTGTATGTGTGTGTGTATGTATACGGTATTTACCTAAACATACATAATTGAATACCTTTTTGATATTATTACTTTGAACAAACTTATATGTTAGAAAAATTAAGAATAAAAAATAAAAGTTTTTATTTTACCTTCACTTATTCTTTCTTCAATACTCTTCACTTTTTATGTAGATCTGAGTTTCTAACCTATATTATTTGTCTTTTCTGTAATGAACTTCTTGTAACATTTCTTGCAAGGCAGGTGGCAACAAATTCCCTCTATTTTTATCTGAGAAAATCTTTATTTCTCCTTCACTTTTGAGAGATAATATTGCAGGGTAAAAAATTCTAGATTGGCTTTTTTTCTCTCTATCTCCACTTTTAATATTTCACCCCACTCTCTCTGGCCTACACAGGTTTTGAGGAGTCAGATGTAATTCTTATCCTTGTTTTCTTTTTATATGTAAGGTGTTATTGTTGCTACAGTTGTTCTTTTTTCTCTGACTTCTCTCAGGATTTTTTAATCTTAGATTTTCTGTAGTTTGATAATGATATGCCAAGGGATAGATTTATCTTTAGCACTTATCCCACTCGGTGTTCTCTGAGCTTCCTGGGTCTGTGGTTTTGTCTCTGACATTAATTTGGTTAAATCCTCAGTCGTTGCTGTTTTAGATATTTCTTCTATCCCTTTCTCTCTTCTCCTTCTTTTATTACCATTAATGTGTATTTTATACCTTTTATAGTTGTCCCCTCATCCTTACATACTCTGTTCTATTTTTGTTGTTGTTTTTCCAGTCTTGTTCTCTTTGCTTTTCAGTATTGGAGGCTTCTATTGATATATTCTAGCTCAAAGATTATTTATTCAGCCATGTCCAGTCTGCTAATAAGCTCATCAAATGCATTTTAAATTTATGTTACAGTGTTTTTGATCTCCAGCATTTCATTTTGGTTCTTTTTTATGATTTCCATTTCTCTACTTATACTGCCCCTCTCTTTTTACATGCTGTCTACTTTATCCATTAGGGCTCTTAGCATATTGAGCATGGTTGTTTTAAATTCCCAGTCAGATAATTCCAACATTGTTGACATGTCTGGTTCTTAAGCTTATCCTGTCTCTTCAAATTGTGTTTGTTACCTTTTACCTTAAATTTTTTTCTTGATAGGTAGGTATGATGCAATAGGTAAAAGCATCTGTTGTAAATAGACCTTTAGTAACATAGTGGTAAAGAAGTGGAGGGAAGGGAAGTGTTCTGTAGCGCTACAGTTAGGTCTTAGTCTTTGGTAACCTATGCCCTTGGACTGTGAACTTCACAAGTGCTCAGTTTTCCCTCCTCCCCCTTTAATTGGACAAAATGACTGGAGTGGACTAGAATTGGGTATTTCCCTTTTCTCACATGGACAGCTAAGAGCTGGCTGGAGTTGGGTATTTCCCTTCTAGATCAGTTAGACTTTTCTAAAACCCCAGCAGGTTAGGTTCTGGTTAGATAGTTTTTCCTGAGTACAGGCCTTATTAAGAAGAAACAGTGCTCCAGAATATTTCAAAATAATTCATTTTCCTCTCGCCCTGCTGGAAACATAAAGAGATTTTTCTCCAGTGTTTACTGTGAAAGCCTAGTCCACCTCCTGGAGGTAAAACTCATAAAAGTATGAAAAGTGTGGGTACCCCCCCCTCCGCCGCCCGCCCCCTCGCCAGTGAATCCCAGTGGAGTTTTTAACTCTCTGAATTTTCACACTGAGCCTCCACTAATTCACCAGTTACAGTTCAGGTTTTCCTTCCCTGGCACTGATTTCTGTTTATGAGTCTCTGTTCTGGTAAGTCCTGACTCCCTGTGTTCACTTGTCTCTGCAGTCTTAGGGGCAGCAGTTTGCTCTGTGTCCTCCCCTCTCTTATGAATCCAAGAAAAGTTGTTGACTTTTTAGTTTTTCACTTGTAGTTGGGATGGAGTGTTGACTTCCTAGCCCCTTACCTGGGAACCAAACCCAGCTTGTTTTATTAAAGTGTTGGTTATTATGGCATATCCAAGTGCTTTGGGCTTTGGAGGCATACTTGCATGGTAATTTTAATGTTTGTCATGCACAGTCCTCTGGATATCAACTGTTTCATTTCTATTAGCTTCTTATTTTTAAGGTTTTTATACTACTTTAATAAGACAAGTGTTTATTGAATGCATGCGTGTTGTGCAGTCTCAGGTTCAGAATTCATTTGGATTATTGTTTGATCATAGCTACACCTAAGCAGAGAGGAAACTCTTTTTCTTTTCTTAAGCCAGTGGGAAGATACTTTTCAGCTGAAAGTTTCATAGAAAGGGAAAATTCTTGTGTCCTCACATTGGTTGAACTAGGTAATGAATCTCCAACTCTCATCCATGTCCAGAGAAAGAAACTATGTTGAAGACTTAAATCCAGAAAATCCACATTTTCTCTTAAACTTACTTTCTGTTAAAGAGACACATTTTGTGTGTAAATAGCCATTTTGTATGTATGTATGTATGTATGTATGTAAATATATACATTTTGTATATAAACAGCCATGTACACCAGTAAAAAGTTTGTGCTCTAAGTAAAATGTAAAGAACTATACAAAGTTGGAGGTAGGGACCTATGAAAAGAAAAACACTGTGTTAGCACTGAACAAATCAGGGTGAGAGATGTGGGTCACTGCCACTGTGTCCTCTTTATTATTCCTTAATATCACCATTCCTCCCAAACCTACTCGCAGGTAGTATGAAGTAATCACTAATTATCCTCAAAACATAGGTAGAAAAGAAGCCTGCTTTACTAAGCTGAACAATTTATCATTTTCTATATGTGAACATTTTCCTATTTGATTATGCTGCTAGAGAGCACAGCATGAGCAAAAGAGAGATGGCACATGTTTTTGGAAATTGAGATTGAGACCAGATTAAAAGGAGATCTGATCCTAAGGAGTAAGAGTTTAATTCGTTAGGCAATGGGGCATCATTGATTTTTTTTTTTTTTTCTGAACCAGGGATTAATGTGATCTAATTGTACTTCAGGAAGAAGGCTTAGGAAGAACTGTAGAATTGACTAGAGAAAAGTGACTGAAAGCTAAGTAGTTTTGTATATTCTTAAGTATCAACTGTACAGTTCTAATGATGAGAAGCAGTTAAATATAAACATAAAATAAAGTTAAATTTAGATTAAATGTATTTCAACTAGATGATACATAAATATATATCCAATGACACATGAGCATTTGGTTTAATGCAGTTTTCTGTGATTAATCCTTCCCATCTTTCTTATGATGTCAGTCCACTGGCCTTCCTCTGATGTTTACATCTGTGAAAGACCTTGCAGTGACAATTATTTCATTGAAATATTTTTAATTTGAGGTATTTATAATAATCTGTTATGATAATTATTGTGCCCTTCGAGCATTTCTTTTAAAACTGAAATCCTATTTTCTTTAAGTTATGAGAATGTTACAGTTTTGATCGAAAATATTTTCTCTTTCCATCTGAAATTCTCTACAATCATTTCTGAAAACAACCATATAATGGAGTGGTTGCTAACTTGAACGAGTTTAGGAACAATTTTTGACTCAGTAAATAAAACATTTAAGTGATTAGAGTATTCATGGATATGAAAAATCTTTCTTCCCTTGTAAGATTTTGTGAACACTCACAAAATGATATGGAGAATCTATAGTTAGTTATCTCTACATTACGGAAAAATGTAACTATTTAGGCGTGATTGAATTCAGAAATTCAGTTAACAAGCAGTTAAATATAGGGACAAATTATTCATACATAGAACTTTAAGTCAAAATCAACAAACTCCTATTTTAATCAGAAATCTTTCCATTGTAGTGTGCTTCTTTCGCCCTGTCAGAAAATATCCTTAGTCTTTCATGGTGTGGTATTTCTCTTATTTCTCTTTTCACACAATATTTGTGTTACCCTCCTGGTCAGATATGTTTTTACTGAAAGTAGGAAGAGCGTCAATTCCATACTTCTACCAATTATTTTGCTTAATATTGTATTTGTTTATAGCTACTTTGGAGCTACTTCTCAGAATAGGAGGAGGTATTTGGATTGTCCCAGTAAGTGACAACAGTCAGATGTAATTTGTTTTCTGTCCTGGCTATCACAGCTCTCAGTATTTCTGAATTTTCTTTTATCTGTTAAACAGTGTAGTCTTTTATCATGGTTTCTCTGTCTTCAAAGATTGAAACATATTTGGTATTAGCATAAAATTTGGGGGGAAAGACTAACTTGAAATGCATATTGCCAGGAATGTTGGAGTAGAAATGTTATTCAGTCAACATCTGAGAGTTCATAATGGGCATAAGAGGCTATGAAATCCTGAATAAGGACATAATGAGACCTCAGAAAAAAATAGCTGAAATGCGGGTACCATCCATTCTTTCCTGACTTTCCAATGGGTAAATTTGCCAAATGCTTCATACTGCATCAAATATACTATACTTGTTCATAGGGAAAGGGGGTAAATAATATGAGAGGATGGAAAAATGCATAACATGAATACATTTACAAGATAATTAATCAAAGAACACAGTCCATGGGTAAAAAATAGAGCATGAAAGTTAGAGCAGAGTATCAGAGAAGATAAATTACCAGGAAACAGTGAGTTTAGATAGTTTGTTTTCCACATTTGATTCTTAGTCCTAGGTAAGAATGGTATAGCTGCTAATGTATCTGTTGAGAAAGGGGCATTTGTCACATAAACATATAGTACGTGTAGTATATTCTAATGATATAGTTCTATCTTGAAGCATTAAATATAGGAATATGTTCTTGCAGGGTAGGAAGTAGATAGTGGAGACAGAAGTTCACGTGGAAAATGTATCTCAACATTTCTTTTATGTGTATTTGAAACACTTTGTTTAGGTTCTGGTGTGTTTTAAGTGCTTACTAATTATTTGTCAGTGCAATGGATGAAGGTCTAAGACCTAAATTTCCTTTTGTGCTCTCTAATGGTAATCGCTTGAAAGCTATAGTCAGACTACATAAAATATAGTAGGACTAGGGAAATTGTATAATTCTTTCAGAATTTAGCCCGGTTCATTGCTCAGCCTGATTCACGGCCAGTTTCTTAATGGTTATTGCAGCTTGAGCTTTACAATGGCCTTTATAGCCCCTATTAATAGCAATATTTTCCCTTTTATATTTGTCAATTATTAACTTCCTATCTGTAACTCTTATTATGTTCATTCAGTGTATCTTTCTTTTTTTAATACATGGTGTTCCCATATATCACATTATTTATTCAGTCAACATGATATTAAACATGTAAAATACATTAATAAACTATGATAAAAGTAGCATTGACATTTTTCTGCAGAATTGATGGGCTAATTATTCAGATAAATAATACAACACCTTACCCTTATTTGTTCATGGAAATGGGTTATTTTCCAGGAATATTTGATGAAAAATTTCCATTCAGCATTGTCTTTTAATACATAGTAAAATCTCACTTATTTATCAGTTAAGTAGATTATGCACATTCAAGTCTATGTCATCCATATTTAGGCATTATATTTTATTATATTTCTTAAATTTGATGCCAGAGCTTACTCATTTTTATCTCAAATGCTTTTTTGTCACAGGAACACCATTCACTAGTGTTATACTTTATAAACATCACAATTTGTAAGACACACAGAGAATATATATGTGTGTGTGTATATATATGATTGCTTAATACATTCATGAAGCTTTGTAGCAGGTTAATAATTACTTAAATAAACTGACCTTAGTAGCTACCATAAAACAGTCTAGTTATTGCATTCTTAAAGTGACTGTAATTAATGTAATCTCCAAAGCTGTAAAATATTATTTCAGGTTGCAGATTATCTGTAAC
Source organism: Kogia breviceps (assembly GCF_026419965.1). Taxonomy (NCBI): domain Eukaryota; kingdom Metazoa; phylum Chordata; class Mammalia; order Artiodactyla; family Physeteridae; genus Kogia; species Kogia breviceps. The sequence continues at coordinate 85,336,864 of NC_081313.1, read as the reverse complement.
ATTTGTTGCACAAGATGGTAGTTTAATGTGCAGTCAGTGTTATAATTCACTGTTAATCTTTCAATACTGAACATTTAAAGTGCCAGTTCTTAATAAATTACTGCTGTAGTATCATAGGTTTGAACTCAACTTCAGGTGAAAACGAGCAGTTAAATGTGCAGCAAAACTGAAACATCAGGAAAAATGCTAACCTTAAAAATGAATGTTAATATCTGTAGTATTTCATAAGCAAGAAATCTGAACACTGGATAAGAATTTAGAGTATTTGATAGCTTGGCTTTACTGCTTATTGCAAAAGCTTTGCCATCCTATGAAATAACAAAAAGCTATATATGAACTGGCACAAAATAGTCAAAGAAAACATGATCTATGATATTTATGTTAGAAATTTTTTTTTTTTTTTTTTTTTTTTTTTTTTTTTTTTTTTTTGGTGGTACGCGGGCCTCTTACTATTGTGGCCTCTCCCATTGTGGAGCACAGGGTCCGGACGCACAGGCTCAGCAGCCATGGGTCACAGGCCCAGCTGCTCCACGGCATGTGGGATCTTCCTGGACCGGGGCATGAACCTGTGTCCCCTGCATCAGCAGGTGGATTCTCAACCACTGCGCCCCCAGGGAAGTCCAAAAATTATTTACTTTAGAAATATTATTCTTATTCGGCAGGTACAAAAATTGTCAATTTCAGTTGTATATATTGAATAGTTTGGGCCTTTAACCTTGTGGAGACAAAAATGTGCAGGTGTGGAGTGGGTCAATAACTAAATAAAAAATCTATATAGTGTTATTTTTGTATCAAAAGTTGTCTTAGCCACCAGTGCACCTTGTTCTTGAGACACTGATAAGTATGCTTAAAGGATTTGAAACTCCAAAAACTTTTATTAAACTGTAGACTACAGTAAATGTGTTATTAAAAAGTAAAGAACAGGCTTCTTTCAATAAAACTGCCCTTGGAACTGAAAGACCCTTTAGAAACAAGCTATAGTTGATCCTCTGAGACTATTTTCTTTTTATTACTTACTCTTAGTTTTTGTTTAGTTTCTTACACTGTTTTAAACAGTATATTTTTAAACTACTTAATTATTACATAAAAACTTTTGATCTTCCCTTAAATTTGGACCCCCTTTGATCAAATAAGCAGAAAGATCATTCTACTATTATGGATTCCTACTACTAAAATCTATAAATAAATTAGAATATTTATCAATAAAATATGTTCATAATATGTATAAAATTCCACTGAAGTATATAAGTAAAAACAGTTCTTGTAAAGGAAGATAAAGGAATGAAGTAGAAATACTAGTGTGTGGGCCTCTTCTAAACCTTTCCTTACCCTTCCAAGTTCTCTGTATTCATAAATCAGGGGTATTAACACCTGACTGAAGTGAGGAAGAATATACATCGTGTTCAGAAGACAGGCTATAAGATAGCAATGAAATGATTTCTAGACTAAAAATGGAAATATTGTTTACATCCAAAGAAATTATTTTTCCAAATTATCAATTCTGTCAAGTTTATAAAATAGATGTAGAAACAATAAGAGTTAAAATTTGGAGAGTTGTTGGTATAATTTAGACTTTGGAGGAAGAAAGAGGAGGACTTATAGTGAAGAAGGCATTTTCTTGACTTAAATTTACTGTGAATATAGTTTGACCACATTGACCGAAGTATGTTAAATGGTATTTAACTCATTTAACTGGTAACGGTATGAAGCTTTCTAAATACAACACACATTTCTCTCTGAATAACATGTTATATGTTAAATCAGACACTGTAAACTATTCCTGAGCAATAACTTTAAGAATTACAAATTATTTTCTAGGGATAATCTGGGAATTGATACAAACGCCTGAATTCTATTCTCGATCTCTCGCTCTCGCTCTCTCTGTCTCTCTCTCTCTGTCTCTCTCTCTCTCTCTCTCTCTCTCTCACACACACACACACACACACACACACACACACACACACACAGACATACACACTCTCTAATATATTTCTTTATATACTACTGTATTTATATAATAGAAATGTCTGTAATTGCCTTTACTGTAGATATATATGCCTTTATGTCTTATATATGCTGGCATGGATTAGATTATTTTATAATTTAATTTACTTATTCTGCTTCCAGAGTTTCTTATATTTTGAGGGTCATTTCATACAGAAATGTGTTTATATGTGTTCTCCTACACCTCAAAATTTCCCTCTATATTTATTTGGTTTTGATAGATTTCACTAAAAGGATGCCTATTATGACAATCTTGCATAACACTGATGAACCATGAAATATGAATGTAAAAACTGTGAATGTATAAAGGTGCCTTTAATCTCAGATATTAGAATGAATAAAATTGTCTTGTAAAATTTTCATGAAGTCATATAGGATTAAGTATAAAATTTTAAAGCCTTCAGAAGGTAAGCTTGATGCTCTTTATATTCACAACCCTGTCAATTTTTTATGAATTAGATTTTTTTTTTTTTTTTTTTTTTGAGGTACGCGGGCCTCTCACTGTCATGGCCTCTCCCGTTGCGGAGCACAGGCTCTGGACACGCAGCCTCAGCGGCCATGGCTCACGGGCCCAGCCGCTCCGCCACATGTGGGATCTTCCCGGACCGGGGCACGAACCCGTGACCCCTGCGTCGGCAGGCGGATTTTCAACCACTGCGCCACCAGGGAAGCCCCACAGTTTAATTTTTATAATTTTTACCTCTGAAAGATCTTAAAATAATCTATTCAGTTTTACCAGCTCTCTAGATATACATAAACCAATTGAAGAAAACGTATTTAATAGTTAAATAAAAGCTTTGTCACTTTATTTTAAAATGAAATTCTTGTCATAGATTCTTGGCCATAGGTGTGTGGTGCTGGGAAAACTGGACAGCTACGTGTAAAAGAATGAAATTAGAACACTCCCTATCACCATGCACAAAAATAAACTCAAAATAGATTAAAGACCTAAATGTAAGGCCAGACACTATAAAACTCTTAGAGGAAAACATAGGCAGAACACTCTTTGACATAAATTGCAACAATATCTTTTTTGATCTACCTACTAGAGTAATGAAAATAAAAACAAAAATAAACAAATGGGACCTAATTAAACTTAAAAGCTTTTGCACAGCAAAGGAAACCATAAGCAAGATGAAAAGACAACCCTCAGAATGGGAGACAATATTTGTAAATGAAGCAACTGACAAGGGATTAATCTCCAAAATATACACACAGCTCACGCAGCTTAATATCAAAAAAACAAGCAACCCTATCAAAAATTGGGCAGATCTAAATAGACATTTTTCCAAAGAAGACATACAGATAGCTAAAAAACAAATGAAAAGATGGTCAGCATCACTATCAGAGAAACGCAAATCAAAAACTACAGTGAGGTATGACCTCACACGAGTCAGAATGGCCATCATCAAAAAAACCCCAAATCTACAAACAATGCTGGAGAGGGTGTGGAAAAAGGGAACCCTTCTACACTGTTGGTGGAAATGTAAACCGGTACAGCCACTGTGGAGAGAACAGTATGCAGATTCCTTAAAAAACTAAAAATAGAGCTACCATATGATCCAGCAATCCCACTCCTGGGCATATACCCAGTGAAAGCTATAATTCAAAAAGATAAATGCACCCCAGTGTTCATTTCAGCACTATTTACGATAGCTAGACATGGAAGCAACCTAAATGTCTATCAACAGAGGCATGGATAAAGAAGATGTGGTACATATATGCAATGGAATATTACTCAGCCATAAAAAAGAAAATAATGCCATTTGCAGCAACATGAATGGACATAGACATTGTCATACTGAGTGAAGTAAGTCAGACAGAGAGACAAATATTATATGATATCACTTATATGTGGAATCTAAAAAAAGGGTACAAATGAACCTATCTACAAAGCAGAAATAGAGTTACAGATGTAAAAAACAAACTTATGGTTACCAGGGGGTAAGAGGGGGAGGGATAAATATGAAGAGTGGGGTTGACATATACACACTAGTATATATAAAATAAATAACTAATAAGGACCCACTGTATAGCACAGTGAACTCTACTCAATACTCTGTAATGGCCTATATGGGAAAAGAATCTAAAAAAGAGTGGATATATGTTCATGTATAACCGATTCACTTTGCTGTATGCTGAAACCAACACAACATTGTAAATCAACTATACTCCAATAAAAATTAATAAAATAAAATAAAATTCTTATGTATTTCCAGGATACCATCAAAAGTGTTGCTCGGGAATTCTAAAGAGGCATTTGGGGGAAAAAGAAATGAAAACATTCAACTTGAGTCCATTTAATTAAGTGCTCATTTTCTTGACTTCCTACTCCTCTTACCAATATTAATTCAAATTTTCTTTCTATTGTAAACAGATTACAAAGAATGAGGTAAAATAAAGAATATAAAGGAGTTCTTAAATCCTATTCCAGTTCTGCCACTGTTAGCTGTGAAGTCTTACATATATCAGATAAGCTCTCTTGGATGCTTTTTCCCCATCATTAAATGAAAGTGTTGGACTAGTTGAATACTGTTTTCTATATATATCAGCTGTAGGGATGAATAAAATTTGAAAACCTGGAAGGTCAGTGTGTTTCTGCACATAAATGCACATTTTTACATTTTGAATAATCATCATATGTCTAAGAGTGGCACTTAACCAAATATTAATTTTCAACATTATTAATTTATTTCTACTTCATGTATTATGTTAATATATCAGGCTTTGTATTATGTAAAAGTATCAATATAATATAAAATAACATATTACTTATGCAGATAAAATTTCTGCTATGTATATGACATACATTTGCTAGTAAAGGATGAATGATTTAATATTTTATGGAAGTACCAGTATAAAATTTAAAAGGCATGAAGTTAGATATCCCTCCTCATCCTTAATAGGTGAATATTTCTGCTAAATAATACTTTTTAGGAAGTAAAACTTAGGCAAGTTCCGTAAAAGCAAAGGTTATGATTTCATTATGTTATTTTAAATATCTGTGTAGAATATTTCTACCAAAAATTTTAAAAATGTATCAGTTTGAAAAAATATTATCAGTGCACGTAAACAGTACAGGTTAACGCCATTGCCATATTAGTGCATTTTACTCATTCATGTGACTAATGATCTAAAACAATAGGAAATTTAGGGAAGAATAGAGAAGTCACAAAAAGAAATACAGATAAGCAATAGAAGTGTAGAAATATCTTTTTTTTCTTTAGATTAAAAAACTTACAGTTAGGGATTTTTTTTTTTTTTCTTGCAAGCTTATAAACATTAAGAGACTGGTGACGACTACTGTTTTTGGGTATGTGAGGAAATAGACGCTAGAGGGAGATTTGTCCATGGTTGTCAAAAAGTCTTTCAGTGAATATCTTGGGATGTAGCAATTCCACTTTTAGGTTTTTCTCTTACAGAAAAACTACGCGAGTGAAAAATAATGAATCAAAAAGATTTCATAGCATCAGTGCAGCATTTTTTTCTCGAGCTGTCACAAGATCTTAACCACACCACTGGCATCCTTCATATTGTTCTACCTGCTGACCATCGTGGTTCCTAACAAAGTTCGACCAAAGGCTAGATATATCTCAATAGATCTTAAAATTATAATCAAATCTAATTAAAAAGTTAATCTGACTAATATTTAATGATATGCATGGCTATTATTGATTCTATATGAGTAAAACTGGCCA